>NC_045765.1:51434009-52795730 GCF_008692025.1 Phocoena sinus | reverse complement strand
TAGGGGTTAGTGCACCACGACTAGCCGGGAGGGAGTTCGGGGAAAAGCCTGCACCGGCCGAAGAGGCAAGAGACTTTTTCTTCCCTCTTTGTCTCCTGGTGCGCGAGGAGAGGGGTTTAAGAGCGCTGCTTAAAGGAACTCCAGAGACGGGCGCGAGCCGCGGCTGAGGGCGCGAGCCCCCGAGACGGGCGCGAGCCGCGGCTGAAAGCGCAAACCCCAGAGACGGGCGCGAGCCGCGGCTGAGGGCGCGAGCCCCCGAGACGGGCGCAAGCCGCGGCTGAAAGCGCAAACCCCAGAGACGGGCGCGAGCCGCGGCTAAAACCGCGGACCCCAGAGACGGGCGGGAGACGCTAAGGCTGCTGCTGCCGCCACCAAGGGGCCTGTGTGCGAGCACAGGTCACTCTCCACACCCCTCTTCCGCGGAGCCTGTGCAGCCCGCCACTGCCAGGTTCCCGGGATCCAGGGACAACTTCCCCGGGAGTACGCACGGCGGGTCTCAGGCTGGTGCAACGTCACGCCGGCCTCTGCCGCAACGTCACGCTGCCTCTGCAGCTGCAGGCCCGCCCCGCACGTAGTGCCCCTCCTACCCCCATCCCCCAACCCCCGGCCTGAGTGAGCCGGAGGCCCCGAATCAGCGGCTCCTTTAACCCCGTCCTGGCTGAGCGAAAAAACAGACGCCCTCCAGCGACCTACACGCAGAGGCAGGGCCAAATCCAAAGCTGAGCTCCTGTGAGCTGTGAAAACAAAGAAGAGAAAGGGAAATCTCTCCCAGCAGCCACAGAAGCAGCGGATTAAAGCTCCACAATCAACTTGATATACCCTGCATCTGTGGAATACCTGAATAGACAAGGAATGATCCCAAATTGAAGAGGTGGAATTTAGGAGCGAAATCTATGATTTTTTTCCCTTTTCCTCTTTTTGTGAAGGTGTACGTGTATGCTCCTGTGTGACATCTAGTCTGTATACTCTAGCTTCCACCATTTGTCCTAGGGCTCTATCCGTCCATGACTTTTTTTTAAAAATTCTTTTTCTTAATAATTAAGTTTAATTGTAATAACTTTATTATACTTTACCTTCGTTCTTTCTTTCTTTCCTTCCTTCCCTCCCTCCTTTAGACAACGAATCACCCCAAATTGAGGAGGTGGTCTCAGGGAGCAGGATTTATGATTTTTCCCCCTTTACCTCTTTTTGTGAAGGTGTATGTGTATGCTTCTGTGTAAGATTTTCTCTGTATAGCTTTGCTTCCAACATTTGTCCTAAGGTTCTATCCGTCCCTTTTTTTTTTTTCTAAATATTTTTTAATTCAATAACTATATTATACTTTATTTTATTTTTACTGTATCATCTTTCTTTCTGTCTTTTTTTCCTTCTTTCCCTCCTTCCTTCCTTCCTCCCTCCCTCCCTCCCTCCCTTTCTTTCCTTCTTTGCTTCTTTCTTCCTTCCTTCCTTTCCTCCTTTCCTTCTTTCTTTCCTCATACTTCTACTAATTCTCTCTACTTTTTCTCCCTTTTATTCTGAGCCGTGTGGATGAAAGGCTCTTGGTGCTCCAGCCAGGAGTCAGGGCTCTGCCTCTGAGGTAGGAGAGCCAACTTCAGGTCACTGGTCAACAAGAGACCTCCCAGCTCCACATAATATTAAACAGCGGAAATCTCCCAGAGACCTCCATCTTAACACCAGCACCCAGCTTCACTCAACGACCAGCAAGCCACAGTGCTGGACAACCTAT
The DNA here is from genome assembly GCF_008692025.1 of Phocoena sinus. NCBI lineage: Eukaryota > Metazoa > Chordata > Mammalia > Artiodactyla > Phocoenidae > Phocoena > Phocoena sinus. The sequence continues at coordinate 52,794,004 of NC_045765.1, read as the reverse complement.
GCCAAACAACTAGCAAAACAGGAACACAACCCCACCCATTAGCAGAGAGGCTGCCTAAAATCATAATAAGGCCACAGACACCCCAAAACACACCACCAGACGTGAACCTGCCCACTAGAGAGACAAGATCCAGCCTCATCCAGCACAACACAGGCACTAGTCCCCTCCACCAGGAAGCCTACACAACCCACTGAAACAACCTTAGCCACTGGAGACAGACATCAAAAACAACGGGAACTACGAAAGTGCAGCCTGCAAAAAGGAGACCCCAAACACAATAAGATAAGCAAAATGAGAAGACAGAAAAACACACAGCAGATGAAGGAGCAAGATAAAAACCCACCAGACCTAACAAATGAAGAGGAAATAGGCAATCTACCTGAAAAAGAATTCAGAATAATGATAGTAAGGATGATCCGAAATCTTGGAAGTAGAATGGACAAAATGCAAGAAACAGTTAACAAGGACCTACAAGAACTAAAGATGAAACAAGCAACGATGAACAATGCAATAAATGAAATTAAAATCACTCTAGATAGGATCAATAGCAGAATAACTGAGGCAGAAGAACGGATAAGTGACCTGGAAGATAAAGTAGTGGAAATAACTACTGCAGAGCAGAATAAAGAAAAAAGAATGAAAAGAACTGAGGACAGTCTCAGAGACCTCTGGGACAACATGAAACGCACCAACATTCGAATTATAGGGGTTCCAGAAGAAGAAGAAAGAAAGAAAGGGACTGAGAAAATATTTGAAGAGATTATAGTTGAAAACTTCCCTAATATGGGAAAGGAAATAGTTAATCAAGTCCAGGAAGCACAGAGGGTCCCATACAGGATAAATACAAGGAGAAACACGCCAAGACACATATTAATCAAACTGTCAAAAATTAAATACAAAGAAAGCATATTAAAAGCAGCAAGGGAAAAACAACAAATAACACACAAGGGAATCCCCATAAGGTTAACAGCGGACCTCTCAGCAGAAACCCTACAAGCCAGAAGGGAGTGGCAGGACATACTGAAAGTGATGAAGGAGAATAGCCTGAAACCAAGACTACTCTACCCAGCAAGGATCTCATTCACATTTGATGGAGAAATTAAAACCTTTACAGACAAGCAAAAGCTGAGAGAGTTCAGCACCACCAAACCAGCTTTACAACAAATGCTAAAGGAACTTCTCTAGACACGAAACACAAGAGAAGGAAATGACCTATAGTAGCGAACCCAAAACAATATATAAAATGGAAATAGGAACATACATATCGATAATTACCTTAAATGTAAATGGACTAAATGCTCCCACCAAAAGACACAGATTGGCTGAATGGATACAAAAACAAGACCCTTATATATGCTGTCTACAAGAGACCCACTTCAGAACTAGAGACACATACAGACTGAAAGTAAGGGGATGGAAAAAGATATTCCATGCAAATGGAAACCAAAAGAAAGCTGGAGTAGCAATTCTCATATCAGACAAAATAGACTTTAAAATAAGGACTATTAAAAGGGACAAAGAAGGACACTACATAATGATCAAGGGATCGATCCAAGAAGAAGATATAACAATTGTAAATATTTATGCACCCAACATAGGAGCACCTCAATACATAAGGCAAATACTAACAACCATAAAAGGGGAGATCAACAGTAACACATTCATAGTAGGGGACTTTAACACCCCACTTTCACCCATGGACAGATCATCCAAAATGAAAATAAATAAGGAAACACAAGCTTTAAATGATACATTAAACAAGATGGACTTAATTGATATTTATAGGACACTCCATCCAAAAACAACAGAATACACATTTTTCTCAAGTGCTCATGGAACATTCTCCAGGATAGATCATATCTTGGGTCACAAATCAAGCCTTGGTAAATTTAAGAAAACTGAAATTGTATCAAGTATCTTTTCCGACCACAACGCCATGAGACTAGATATCAATTACAGGAAAAGATCTGTAAAAAATACAAACACATGGAGGCTAAACAATACACTACTTAATAATGAAGTGATCACTGAAGAAATCAAAGAGGAAATAAAAAAATACCTAGAAACAAATGACAATGGAGACACAACGACCCAAAACCTATGGGATGCAGCAAAAGCAGTTCTAAGGGGGAAGTTTATAGCAATACAAGCCCACCTTAAGAAGCAGGAAACATCTCGAATAAACAACCTAACCTTGCACCTCAAGCAATTAGAGAAAGAAGAACAAAAAAACCCCAAAGCTAGCAGAAGGAAAGAAATCATAAAAATCAGATCAGAAATAAATGAAAAAGAAATGAAGGAAACAATAGCAAAGATCAATAAAACTAAAAGCTGGTTCTTTGAGAAGATAAACAAAATAGATAAACCACTAGCCAGACTCATCAAGAAAAAAAGGGAGAAGACTCAAATCAATAGAATTAGAAATGAAAAAGGAGAAGTAACAACTGACACTGCAGAAATAAAAAAAATCATGAGAGATTACTACAAGCAACTCTATGCCAATAAAATGGACAATCTGGAAGAAATGGACAAATTTTTAGAAATGCACAACCTGCCAAGACTGAATCAGGAAGAAATAGAAAATATTAACAGACCAATCACAAGCACTGAAATTGAAACTGTGATTAAAAACCTTCCAACAAACAAAAGCCCAGGACCAGATGGCTTCACAGGTGAATTCTATCAAACGTTTAGAGAAGAGCTAACACCTATCCTTCTCAAACTCTTCCAAAATATAGCAGAGGGAGGAACACTCCCAAATTCCTTCTACGAAGCCACCATCACCTTGATACCAAAACCAGACAAGGATGTCACAAAGAAAGAAAACTACAGGCCAATATCACTGATGAACATAGATGCAAAAATCCTCAACAAAATACTAGCAAACAGAATCCAACAGCACATTAAAAGGGTCATACACCATGATCAAGTGGGGTTTATTCCAGGAATGCAAGGATTCTTCAATATACGCAAATCTATCAATGTGATAAACTATATTAACAAATTGAAGGAGAAAAACCATATGATCATCTCAATAGATGCAGAGAAAGCTTTCGACAAAATTCAACACCCATTTATGATAAAAACCCTCCAGAAAGTAGGCATAGAGGGAACTTTCCTAAACATAATAAAAGCCATATATGACAAGCCCACAGCAAACATCATCCTCAATGGTGAAAAACTGAAAGCATTTCCACTAAAATCAGGAACAAGACAAGGTTGCCCACTCTCACCACTCTTATTCAACATAGTTTTGGAAGTTTTAGCCACAGCAATCAGAGAAGAAAAGGAAATAAAAGGAATCCAAATTGGAAAAGAAGAAGTAAAGCTGTCACTGTTTGCAGATGACATGATACTATACATAGAGAATCCTAAAGATGCTACCAGAAAACTACTAGAGCTAATCAATGAATTTGGTAAAGTAGCAGGATACAAAATTAATGCACAGAAATCTCTGGCATTCCTATATACTAATGATGAAATATCTGAAAGTGAAATCAAGAAAACACTCCCATTTACCATTGCAACAAAAAGAATAAAATATCTAGGAATAAACCTACCTAAGGATACGAAAGACCTGTATGCAGAAAATTATAAGACACTGATGAAAGAAATTAAAGATGATACAAATAGATGGAGAGATATACCATGTTCTTGGATGGGAAGAATCAACATTGTGAAAATGACTCTACTACCCAAAGCAATCTACAGATTCAATGCAATCCCTATCAAACTACCACTGGCATTTTTCACAGAACTAGAACAAAAAATTTTGCAATTTGTATGGAAACACAAAAGACCCCGAATAGCCAAAGCAATCTTTAGAACGAAAAAAGGAGCTGGAGGAATAAGGCTCCCTGACTTCAGACTATATTACAAAGCAACAGTAATCAAGACAGTATGGTACTGGCACAAAAACAGAAAGATAGATCAGTGGAACAGGATAGAAAGCCCAGAGATAAACCCACGCACATATGGACACCTTATCTTTGATAAAGGAGGCAGGAATGTACAGTGGAGAAAGGACAGCCTCTTCAATAAATGGTGCTGGGAAAACTGGACAGGTACATGTAAAAGTATGAGATTAGATCACTCCCTAACACCATACACAAAAATAAGCTCAAAATGGATTAAAGACCTAAATGTAAGGCCAGAAACTATCAAACTCTTAGAAGAAAACATAGGAAGAACACTCTATGACATAAATCACAGCAAGATCCTTTCTGACCCACCTCCTAGAGTAATGGAAATAAAAACAAAAATAAACAAATGGGACCTAATGAAACTTCAAAGCTTTTGCACAGCAAAGGAAACCATAACCAAGACCAAAAGACAACCCTCAGAATGGGAGAAAACATTTGCAAATGAAGCAACTGACAAAGGATTAATCTCCAAAATTTACAAGCAGCTCATGCAGCTCAATAACAAAAAAACAAACAACCCCATCCAAAAATGGGCAGAAGACCTAAATAGACATTTCTCCAAAGAAGATATACAGAATGCCAACAAACACATGAAAGAATGCTCAACATCATTAATCATTAGAGAAATGCAAATCAAAACTACAATGAGATATCATCTCACACCAGTCAGAATGGCCATCATCAAAAAATCAAGAAACAATAAATGCTGGAGAGGGTGTGGAGAAAAGGGGACACTCTTGCACTGCTGGTGGGAATGTGAATTGGTTCAGCCACTGTGGAGAACAGTATGGAGGTTCCTTAAAAAACTACAAATAGAATTACCATATGACCCAGCAATCCCACTACTTGGCATATACCCTGAGAAAACCAAAATTCAAAGAGAGTCATGTACCAAAATGTTCATTGCAGCTCTATTTACAATAGCCAGGACATGGAAACAACCTAAGCGCCCATCATCGGATGAATGGATAAAGAAGATGTGGCACATATACACAATGGAATATTACTCAGCCTTAAAAAGAAATGAAATTGAGCTATTTGTAATGAGATGGATAGACCTAGAATCTGTCATACAGAGTGAAGTAAGTCAGAAAGAAAAAGACAAATACCGTATGCTAACACATATATATGGAATTTAAGGGAAAAAAATGTCATGAAGAACCTAGGGGTAAGATAGGAATAAAGACGCAGACCTACTGGAGAACGGACTTAAGGATATGGGGAGGGGGAAGGGTGAGTTTTGACAGGGCGAGAGAGAGTCATGGACATATACACACTAACAAACGTAGTAAGGTAGATAGCTGGGGGGAAGCAGCCGCAAGGCACAGGGATATTAGCTCGGTGCTTTGTGACAGCCTGGAAGGGTGGGAAGGGGAGAGTGGGAGGGAGGGAGACGCAAGAGGGAAGACATATGGGAACATATGTATATGTATAGCTGATTCACTTTGTTGTGAATCAGAAACTAACACACCATTGTAAAGCAATTATACCCCAATAAAGATGTTTAAAAAAAAAAAAAAAAAAAAAAAAAAAAAAGAAATTATATGGGAGTCTCGGGATGGGGGAGGACAAGATAGGAATGTGAAGGGGAGAAAGACACCCAAGAATGAGAAAGGAGGGTTGAACTGACAGAGAAGCTAAAACTATGTTCATAGCCTCGCCCAAGGGTTCTGTGGCTGTGCTCTGGGGATCTGCGGGGCCTGGGTTCATATCTCAGATCTGCCACATACTGGCAGTGGGGCCTTTCCCCTCCCTTGTCAAATGTGATAATAATGGCACCTAACTTACGGGATGGTTGTGAAGGGCTTAGTACTGTGCCCGGCACATGGTAACTCAATATGCAGTAGGCGGGCTGTCGCTGTTATTACCAGCAGCGGAGGTCTAGCCTAAGTAAAAATGGTCCAGGAAGAAGCTGTGACAGAGAAGAGGCTAATTGCCACTGATTCAGGCCCCCTGACTCTGTTCTCATGAACAGCAATGAAGACAAGGGAACCAGAGCAACAGTCAGCCCGAGGTCTCTTCAGCTGTAACCTGTGGACCAAAGGCATCAGAACCAGCTGGGCCCCAGCCAGGAAATGCAGAATCCTGGGCCCCTCATGAACCCGGCTACTTCAGGACTTGTGTGGGTAGGTCCCAGGAACCAGAAGTTTAAAAAATCTTTTTAATTAACTTATTTTTTGAAGTATAGTTGATTTATAATGTGTTAATTTCTGCTGTACAGCAAAATGATTCAGTTATCCATAGACATACATGTTAAAAAGATTCTTTTCCATTATAGTGTATCACAGGGTATTGAATATAGTTTCCTGTGCTATACAGTAGGACCTTGTTGTTTATCCATTTTATATGTAATAGTTTGCATCTGCTAACCCCAAACTCCCACTCTGTCCCTCCCTCCTCTTCCCCTTGGCAGCCACAAGTCTGTTCTCTATGAACCTGGTGTTTTAAAGAAGCTCCCATGTGATTCTCATGCACATTAAAGTCTGAAAACACCTGGGCTAGACCACAGGTTCTGGAGCGGCAGAGATGAGGCTTGTCCATCAGTAACCCCAGATCTACACAGCCCTGGTGTGAGGTAGGCACACTCTGACACCTGTTCCTATCGCCAGCATTCCTTGGCTGAAGTCAGAGAGGTGGGCTTGAGCCATTATGCATAAAACAAATCTCTGTGTGTCATGTTCTAAACGTTCAATTGAGAGAGATTGCATTGGCAAATCAAGCCTTTTACATCACTATAAACTTCACTGAGCCCAGATACTACGTTCTGGGTTGCCCATTCCTCCTCTCTCCACTGCTGGAGTCACCTAGTCTTGACCTCAGGCTTAGCTCAAGATGACCTCTGACCTTAGGCTAGAGGGGTGTCAGGATATCTGGCCCAACACCCTTGCTGTGTCCGTCTCTGTACCATTTCCTCTCTTCTTGGGCACCGTCCACTGCCTGCTGCAGGAAGGCCTGAGGCCCACCTTGTCCTCCAGGGCCTGCGTTCATGTCTTGTTCCCAAACACCGAGCCCCAAAGGTCATGGGTCCTCAACGCTGAGGTTCTGTCCCCAGGCCAGTTTAGGGTTCTGCCGTCTTCTTGGCAAAGCTTCCAAATTCTGGTCTACTTTCTAGGGCCTTCAGATCTCATCTGTTGCTGAAGTCCATCTGTCACCAAACTCCACCTGCCTCTCAGGACACCTCCAGTGATCCCCCAAATCATAGACGGCATACTGGTTAGCAGCACAGCCTGGGTGTAAGCCTGGCTCTGCCGCTTGGAAACTGTGTGACTGTAGGCAAATGGCCCAGCCCACCAAGCTCAGTTCCTGCAGCCGTGACAGCCCTACCTCACAGGGTTGTTACGAGAATCCGGCAAGGTCACACACGTAAAGTCAGGCACGGTGCCTGGCTCATATAAGGGCTCAAGAAACGCTGGCCACCAGCACAGAAGCTCCTCTATTCTGAAAGCTTGGAAATGCAAGCAAAACTCCACACGAAGCAAAAGCACCTCCAGCTGCCCAGAAGGTGGCACCGATGGTCACTCAGAGAGTCACTTTGGACCTTGGAACAAATGCACTCGTGAGCAGCCTTTTCAGAACTGACCTTTCAATGACAATAATAATAGTAATAACAGTAACAACAAGAAATACTTAGGTTTTACTCATTATAAACCAGGCACTGAGCTAAGACTATTACTCATTTGATCCTTTCAGTAATAAGGCTGGTACTTTATTACCCCATTTTACAGATGAGGAGACTGAGGCACAAGGTCACAGGACTAGTAAGTGTCAGAGTCCGAACTGAACCCCAGCTTCTTCCTGGCTGCAGAATCTATGTACTTAACCGATATTCTGCTGCCTCTCTTAAGTAGTAACATTTAGGAATCAAAATAATTACTATTGGGCTTCCCTGGTGGCGCGGTCGCAGTGGTTAATCCACCCGCCAACGCAGGGGACCCAGTTCGAACCCTGGTCCAGGAAGATCCCGCATGCTGCGGAGCAACTAAGCCCGTGCGCCACAACTACTGAGCCTGCGCTCCAGAGCCCGCGAGCCACAACTACTGAAGCCAGTGTGCCTAGAGCCCGTGCTCCACAACAAGAGAAGCCATACCAACAATGAGAAGCCCGCGCACCGCAACGAAGAGTAGCCTCCGCTCACCGCAACTAGAGAAAGCCCGTGCGCAGCAACGAAGACCCAATGCAGCCAAAATAAATAAATTAAAAAAAAAAAAAAAAGACTTTGCACTCCCAATGCAGGGGGCCTGGGTTCAATCCCTGGTCAGGGAACTAGATCCCACATGCATGCCACAGCTAAGAGTTTGCATGCCACAACTAAGGAGCCTGGGAGCCGCAACTAAGACCCAGGGCAACCAAAAATAATAATAATAATAATTACTATTCCCTCCCTCCCTCTTCTCTTGCTATAGGCCACTGGCCCAGATGCTTGTCCTTGTTCCTCTACCTTGGACTACTTTACCTCCCAGCTGAGTTGGACATCCTGTCAGCCCAGGTTCATTCTCTGCTACCTGCCCCCGCCCAGGTAAGTCCCCACCTTTCTCTATGGCTGAATGGGCTGGATCCAGTCCCATCTTTAGGTGGGACACCTTGACAGTATTTGATGAACTTGACGAGTGAATCCTTTCTTAAGGAAAAACAGTCATTCACTTACAATTTATGTGTCCTGGATAGTTGTTAGATTGACCTAAAACAGGGTATGTCTGTAGCACGACTGATTGCAGATTATTTTTCCAGTAGCTTAAATCAAGGAGTATTGCATTAGCCAAGTAATGCCTATTTGATGAGGTGGAAGGGGTGTGTCTTCCCCTCTGTATGGTCTCTGACTGCTAGAAGCTGGCACAGGGGGGCGGCGCTCCATGACCTGTAATAGTTTATTCAGGGTCCACATAATGCACGTCAGCAGAGTGAGCGAGCACATCTCTGTCCTGGCATCAGGCGTCCCTTTCCTAGGTGTAGATAGAACGCATGGATGTCTGTCCACTGTCACCGTGGAAATATCATCATCAGAGTTGGTGCTACCTGCCTGTGAAATCAAACCATTTTAATTAACTGGTTACTGCTTCCTTAAATCCTTTTTGGAACCTGGCAAGCCATATATGTGCATGTGCACACCAGATTTGGGAGGAAGTTTACAAGTAACTCAATGTCTTGTCCCTTAATTTTTCGTGTATTAACTTTGTTTTTGATGAAGTACTGCATTTACAAATCCATTTCCTCATGCTAAAAAGGTAGAATCAACAGAAGACAGTCAGGTACATGATCTCAAAAGGGGAATTTCCTCGGAAGCCCTCAATGACAACACAAAGAAAACAAAGGGAGTTTGCGACTGTGAATCACAGTCTCCACCAAAATCCACATTCATTCACCCAGACAGCCCTGGGAGGCAGCTGGCCAGCCCTTTTGCTAGACACCACTTGGCAAAGCTGATTTCTCTCCAACCCTTTGCCACTGTTGGGCTGGCTCGCCCCCACTCAGAGCCCAGTTCACCCTCTGCCCGGATGATTGCATCCGCCCACTGGTGTTCACAGAGCTAAATCATAAACAATTGCATCCCTATAGCAAATGAAAGGGAAAGTGCCAGTTACCAAAGCAGGAAAGTGGGGGTGGATTTAAACAGCTGGAGAGAGCACAGAGCATTTGTGTCTGCTGGGGCACAGAGCGAGCCCTTGCACCTGAGAGGCGAGATAAGTGGGTGCCCTCTGGGGTCTCTGAAAAATGGGTCCGTGATTAAACGCCTGAAATTCCCACCCCAGCACCTGGAGGTCTGAAGTTTTCGAGCGCTCCGTCTAGAAGCCTTGCATAACTTTTGGCATATAGTAGTGACGTAGGTGTGGATAGTGTCAGTGCCAGGGAATGTGCCCGGTGGCTAGCCATTCCCATTCCCTCTCTGCCGGTGCCTATCTGGAGGGGCCCTGAAATGAGGGTGTGATTTTCAAAGGGGATCAGGACAGTAAGAAGTAATCCAGGTGACCAGCAGGGCCATCAGAATCCCACCCTCTCAAACACACTCAGAGAATCCTATGTTTCAGCCCAACTTTTATATCAAAAGGTTGAACAAATCTAAGGTGCCCACCCAGTGGACAGGATTTCTAGGTGCCTGAATTTCCAGGCTACCTAAGAGGGTAAGTGTGGCAAGCAGGGTGATGCCAGGCAGGCTCACGAAGGCCACAGTGTCCTGCTGAACCACAAAGGCTTTAGTGAATGAGAACCTTCCGCCCCCTCCAGTCCTCATGGCCCGGCAGTGCGGGGATGAAGATAAAGGGGGCAGCGGGTGCGTGATTATTCTCACAGTCTCTGCACTCCAGGTGCTATTTTTACATGTCTGTGCGATTAGCCAGCCCTGCTTTTTTTTCCCAAGCAGCCTTATACTTGCACTGGGACGGACACACACACACACACACACACACACACACTCACTCTCTCTCTCTCTCTCTCTCTCTCTCTCTCTCTCTCTCTCTCTTTCACCTCAGCTCTGGATATATTATAACCTGCTCAGAACAGAAACCCTGATTCTTACCTGAACAGCTTGCAGGCTGAGGGCTGCTCCTCTCTCCGGTCGAAGGGAAAGGGGATCCACTTGGTCTCGTCCGCTCTGTGGTGTCACTGTCACCGCGCTGCAGCTGCTTCTCCAGCAGCCCCAAGCCGACTCTCTGAACCTCCCGGTGGCCGCGGCTCTGTGTGGGGAGAGGGGACGGGCCGTGGCATGTACATCAGGTTGCTGGTCCGCCTGCAGACACCGTGCCACAGAGCTGGCTCCCAGTCCCGCAGGGCTGTGCGGGAAGCAGGGAGGCAGGCGGGGGACTGACAATGCAGCCTCTGGGTCTCTCTCTGGCCTCGTTGATCTGCAGAGGGGACCTGCCTTAGCGACCCCGCCCACAGGGATGCACACGGAGCTCTAAGGGCCCCCAACCCTGGGCAGCCAGTGGCAGGCCCAGGGGCACAGAGCTGGTGGCCAGCAGGGAAGGGAGGCAGAGACAGCAGACGGCCGTGGCAGCTCTCCTGGGTGTTATTTTAGCGTGGTTTGTCTTGGGGCAAATGGCTGAGCCGAATGGACTACTAGCCTGTCTGAGCAGATTCCTGTTTATTTTGAGGCCTCAGTTGGCAGGGAAACAGCGGGTCGCGGCTCAGAGACACTCCTCTGCAATCAGAAGGCTGCTGGATGAAAGGGAATCCTTTTCGGTTCTGGCATCTGGCATCCCGCACAGGGTGTAGATGTCTGTGTGTGGCAGTGTGAGTGTGTGCCTGTCTGTGCTGTTCCCATTTTGCAAAGCTGCTCGAGGGAGTGGCCATGCAGTTAGGGCTGGGGAGGGGCTGCAGAGAGAATATTTCTGCCCTTCCTCACCAGTGGTCAAGCCTGTCCATGCTGAACTAGGTGAATCATCCGGTGGGGATTTCTTCAATGGACCATGGGTGGCATCTTTGTGCCCCTGGCCAGGATGGGGTAACGAAGAGAGGAAGCTGCCTGTACAAATAACTCATTGGCTACAAGGTGAGGAATGAAACTGGACTGAAAGGATACAGCTTGGGAGGTGTCTTTGAAGAGACCAAATGGAAACATGATTAATAGTTTCTTATAATTGATGAAGAGTCCTACCTGCTTATGCAGGCGTCTGAGCCTGGGAGGTGTCACAGAGTGTGTGTGCAAGCCTGCCCACCTGGTGATTCAGATAGGAGGTACAGATTGGCCTGTTGGAATTAGAAATATGCTCACTGGTCTCTCCCTCCTCTGGGAAGGTGGGGGTGGAAAACTGTTCTCCAGACTCATCAGGGAGCAGCCAGGGAGACTTCATGTGCCTCTGAAGGGACAGGCTCAGAGAAGCTCACCTCCTGTGACAGAACTAGAGGCACAGACATCACACAGCTCCGATAATGGATGAGCCACAGATCTCCTAAAAGGGACTTGAGAGGTGCAGAAAGAGTTGATTTCTGCAAACTTTATTAACAGGGACCTCCATGAATTGCCACTACCACATATTCAAAGGTCCTAATAATTTGCTTTTTAAAAAACAGTAATTTTCTCGAGCATCTGCACGATTCCAGAGGACCTTCGGACAGTCATCTTCTCAATATTGGAGGATTGCTCTGCTGCGTGCAGGGGGCAGGTGAACTGTTTTTAACCGCATGGAATGATAGATTGTAAAGTTAGGAAACACCCTGAAAACACCGAGGACAGAGATACAGCTCAGCGTCTCACCCAGTTTGCCCCCATAGTTTCTTAAGTCCTCACTGGGTCTGAAAGCTGGTCTCCCACCTCAGGCTAGCACCCTTGAACCTGCCCACACAGGGCTGTTGACCATTTCTGGGCTGCTCAGCATCTCAGGGCCCTGACTCCCTGCTTCCTGAAAGAGATTCATGAGGCTTTCCGAGCCACGTCTTTCCCGCAAGCCAACACGATTATGGTGACAATCAAATGTGCCCAAGCATGTGACGGCACATTGAACACCGGTAATGCAAGTGTAAGTCATTATTTTAGTGTTACTTCTCCATTACATCTAGTTGTGAAATGCTGTTAAAAAAAAAAAAAAAAAAGCCAAAAAACCACACAGCTTTCAGGCAAATACAACCACTAGCTACTGATATAAACCAGTTTCTTTATTACATATCAGGTGTTGTTCGGCAATGTTCCTGTCCAGATACTGGGAACTGATTCCTCAGTTCCTTAAAGTACTTACTGTAATATAATTCTCCTTAATATTGAATTTTTTAATGTTTTGGTTTAACTTCCCTCAAGTTCCATATTTATTTCAACTTCCATGTTGAAATGTCTAGATTTATCATTTTAAAAAAATTTATTTTATTGAAATATAGGTGATTTACAATGTTGTGTTAATTTCTGCTGTACAGCAAGGTGATTCAGTTATACATATATATATTCTTTTTCATATTCCTTTCCATTGTGGTTTATTACAGGATATTGAATATAGTTCCCTGTGCTATACAGTAGGACCTTGTTGTTTACCCATTCTCTATGTAATAGTTTGCATCTGCTAATCCCAAACTCCCACTCCATCCCTCTTCCACCTCCCCTCCCCCATAGCAACCACAAATCTGTTCTCTATGTCTGTGAGTTTGTTTCTGTTTCATAGATAGGTTCATTTGTGTCATATTTTAGATTCCACATATAAGTGATATCATGTATTTGTCTTTCTCTTTCTGACTTATTTCACTTAGTATGACAATCTCTAGGTCCATCCATGTTGCTGCAAATGGCATTATTTCATTCTTTTTTATGGCTGAGTAGTACTCCATTGTGTGTGTGTGTGTGTGTGTGTGTGTGTATACCACATCTAGATTTATCATTTAAATAATGTATGTTCAGATGCTTGGAGTCATGAGACATGATAATGTTAATACTTCCTGGCCCCTCTGTTATTTAACATGGGAAGGGACAGGACGTTTCCTAGTTTAAAAGTCTGGCCTCAGAATAGCCTTCCAGCTCTGGGCTAGGAAATAGTCCATGGAAATAATAGCTGTCCAAGCCACTTATTAAGTGTTCACAAGATGCTAGATCCTATAGAGAGTGTGTAACAGAAACCATATCTTCCCTCAAAGCGTTTAGACCACTTTTAAAGCCATTAAGACTATTTAAGGTGTTTAAGTGATTAAAACTTTATATGCTTACTAGCCCTGCAGAGGGTGGATCTGAGAAAGGAAGAAAATGACAGATTTCGAGAACCAACAAAAATCCTAGTAGAAGCCGGGTAGGTTTATCCACAGAGGTGTGGCCTTGGCAGGAGTCAGCCACGTCTAGAATGTTCTGGCCGGTGCTGGAGGTGAGATTTCTCCTTCCGTGTCCTAAGAGATTGACTCACTATCAAGCACTTCAGCAGCAGCTATTACAGAAAGTGGTTCTAAACCTCTTATAAGAGCTTTAGAAGGGCGAGAAAGGTAGAATGGGGCGTTTCTTTGGTTTTTTCTTATTCTGTGCTCAGTGCCTCTGAAAATCAGACGTAAGACTGTCCCTTTCTGACAAATACTGTATGCTAACACATATATATGGAATTTAAGGAAAAAAGGGGTAAGACAGGAATAAAGACGCAGACCTACTGGAGAACGGACTTGAGGATATGGGGAGGGGGAAGGGTGAGTTTTGACAGGGCGAGAGAGTGTCATGGACATATACACACTAACAAACGTAGTAAGGTAGATAGCTGGGGGGAAGCAGCCGCAAGGCACAGGGATATTAGCTCGGTGCTTTGTGACAGCCTGGAGGGGTGGGATGGGGAGAGTGGGAGGGAGGGAGACGCAAGAGGGAAGACATATGGGAACATATGTATATGTATAGCTGATTCATTTTGTTATAAAGCAGAAACTAACACACCATTGTAAAGCAATTATACCCCAATAAAGATGTTTAAAAAAAAAAAAACAGACTGTCCCTTTTTAACTGCACCAACATGAAAAAGGAATCAGAGCGTGATAGATTCAGTAGGACTCCAAATGTCCCAGAAAATAAATTTTCTTTCTCTCCCGGCATAACACATAAGCCCTGGCTTCTTGTTCTTGAACCTTGAGGCTGACATTCAGTATTTGCTTTAAAATTTCCCCTTCGCACATCCTGTTTACATAAACGGTACAGTTATGTGAAATGCATACCAGACACACTGCATTTTCTTTCTAATCTCATTTGACCTTGTTCGGACTCCACAAATCCTAATCAGCTGACAAGAGAAATCAGATACTGCCTGCTGCTTTCTCCCTGCAGTAAAGTATTTCCTTCTGTTTATGCCCAATCATGCAATTAAATGAAGGGCATGCTGGCCTCCTGGCGAACCAGCTGCCAAGATGACGGAGGGGAGCAATTTGACAAATAGGGCACAGGGAAATACAGCAGACATTCACAGGAAATTGTATTGGTTGCCCAAGGAGACCTGACAGACACAAACATCACCAGAGCTACAGGACAGAAATGGGGTCCAGAGGTCCTCCAGTGAGAAGGTGCCTCGCTCTGATCCCACTCTAACCCAAGAACAGGAACTTGTCCCCGTTTGTCAGCCTGGCTCTCAGCGGCTTCAGGGGAGGAGGCCTAATTAGGGAGGGTCACACCCATGAGAAGTAGGCTTCCTCTTTCTGTTATTGGTCACCCATAGCCTATTGTATGTTTTCCTAGATCTCAGCTTTTCAATTTTTATTTTAAGATATTTTATCTTTAAATAAAAGTAATGCCTTGTGCACATGTTAAAAATGCACAATGTACAGAGAGGTATAAAATGACCCTCACTAACCCCCTTCTTCCCAAGATAACCACTATTTACTTTTTTTTCTGGATCCTTTGAGGGACAGAAATGTCTTTACACACTTGAATGTGTGTATGCTTAAAAGCGATTTACTAGGCACGGTCCTACATTGTTTGTTTTTCACTTAATAATAGATCTTTGCACATTGGTCTGGTACATCCAAGCGCCAATATTCCTTGCCTGCATTATTGCAATACCTCCTCGTCGACTTCCCTGCTTCTTTCTACCCTTACCCCCTACAGTTCATTCCAGAGGGATCCTGCTAAAAGGTAAATCGGATCATGTTTCTATTTGGTCAAAACTGCCCAGTGCCTTTCTTTGGCACTAAGAACAAAAGCTAAGCTTGCTGTTACCACCTGCCCCTCCAAATCCATCCCCGATGCATTCCTCCTTTTCACTGTGCTCCAGCCTCACTGTTCCTCATACAGGCCAAGTGTGGTCCTACCTCAGGGCCTTTGTGCTTACTGTTCCCCCGGCCTGAAGTGCATGCATTTCTTTTCTGCCCCTTGATTCTTTACATGGCTGGGCCTTCCTTACCATTCTGGTCTCATTTCAGACCCGCCTCCCTGACCACCTGTTCTAAATCAGCCCCTCATAGATCTTTCTTTTTCTTCATAGATCTTTTTACTAGCCGAGAATTATCGTGTTCAGTTATTTGTTTACTTATATGTTGTCTGTCTTCTCCTAGCACACACAGTGGAATGTAAAGTCCGTGAGGAGAGCAGGGATTTTATCTGTCTTTTCACCCTTATATTCCCAGTACTTGGACCAATGGTTCTCAAACTTGAATGTGCATCAGAATCGCAGATGACTGTACCCCAGCTCCAGAGTTTCTCATTCAGTAGGTCTGGAGCGGGCCTGGGAATTTGCATGTCTAACAAGTTCCCAGGTGATACGGATGCTGCTGGTCCATGGACCAGACTTTGAGAACCACCAGTCTAGACAGTGCCTGGCACACAGTGAGTTGCTTATACGTTTATTATGTGAACACACGAGTCTGCACGGAAGGATCTGCTATTTTCTTTGGAATGGCAGTTTTATTTTCACTATATCGTTTATTTATATTTATTGGACAGGAAACCTCCTCCAATTCTTTGTGACAGGAGGGCCCCAAGTTCTGTCAGCTAAAATGATGTATCAGCTCCATTGGTTTGTCAGCCAATGATAGAAACCTAAAGTGTTATAGGCCCAGGGGAGCCAGTGAGAGGCACCCCTCGTTCTCTGCCTCAGTAACACGTCAAAGCCAAAGGGGGTGGGATTCTCCCTTCATATGTGACAGAGAACTTTCCCTATGGGGAATCACTCAGGCCTCCCCTGTAATTGTTTAACAACTGTCCTGTTGACTTGCCTTGGTGTGTTGGAATGTATACAACACACACACACACACATACTTTTTCATACTGGGTTTCAGGAAGTTACAAGATGCCCCAAGTCCATTTTAATCTCAAATTTTAAAACTCCTGATCTAATCATTGGCTATCTATTTGGCAAAACAAACAAAAACAACCTGGATCCCCAGTTTGTTTTTAAATTCCCAATTAAATAAGAGGTTTAAATGTAATAAGACAAACCTTAGAGGACAACATTAGAGAAGAGCATTAGAGGAAAGCATTAGGTAATGAGATTTACCGTCTTAGGATGGGGAATGCTTTTTGAAGCATGATTTGAAACCCAGAAACAAAAACAGAATAGTGAGATTGATTCCATAAAATTTTAAATGATCTGTACAAGAAAGAAGAAAAAAGATCCTCCAGTTTAGACTCTGGGGAGAAATCTATGGAGCCTATCTTTTCCGTCTATATTCTTTCCACTTGAATTGTCTGGGTGGCCTGTGGCCAAGCGTGGTGGGATGAGACATAAGCTTATCAGAGCAGACGGGGTAAGACCA
Organism: Phocoena sinus; assembly: GCF_008692025.1. NCBI lineage: Eukaryota > Metazoa > Chordata > Mammalia > Artiodactyla > Phocoenidae > Phocoena > Phocoena sinus. The sequence goes on along the minus strand of NC_045765.1, from coordinate 52,776,962 downwards.
CATCCTTCAGCAAAGCCCTGTCACTGGGTTCATTAGCCATGGTTTGGGGGTTTTCTGAGCAATTTTATTGAGATGTAATTCACATACCATGGAGTTTGCCTATTTCAAGTATACAATTAAGTGGTCTTAGTACGTTCACAAAGTTATGCAACCATCACCACTGTCTAATTTAGAACTTTTTTTGGTCATCCCCAGAAGAAACCCCATACCCATTAGTAATCATTCCTCATCCCTGCCCTCCCGCCAGGCCTACACAACCACCAGTCTACTTTCTGTCTCTGTAGCTTCGCCTGTTCTGGCCATTTTATATACATGGGATCATACAGCGTGGGTTTCTTTTCCTTATAAAGCATAATGTCTTCAAGGTTCATCCACATTGTAGTTCGATCCATATTTATCAGAACGTCATCCCTTTTTATTGCTGAATAATATTTCACTGTATGGATATGCCATCTTTTATTTGTTCATCAGTTAATGGACATTTGGCTTATTTCCTCTGTTTAGATATCATGAGTAATGGTGCTGGAACATTCGTGTTGTATACAAGTTTTTGTGTGAATATTTGTTTTTATTTCTCTTGGATCTAGTGGCGGTTTTTCTCTTAAATATTTACCCAAAGCCTATTACTTAGCCTATTTAATTCTTTGGGTTTTAGCTTTGTTCTATCATGACCGCCTGGGGAAGCAAGCAGGCTTGCACCTCAGAGGCCCGCTTCCAGGAGTCCCGGCCCCTCCCTGCTTCTGTGTATTTGGGAATGTGCTTTCATCTCACTGTGCCTCACTCGTGGGGATGCCAGCTCTCTGAGCCTCTCAGGGATACTGTGAGGATTCATGGCATAAACCCAATAGGATCTGCTCTCGAGAAGGTGCTAACCCACAAGAGCAGGTTCACGTGCATTAGAGAAACAAGATCCCCTCAGACCAAGGGCTCCCAGTACCACAGGTGATGGCATCAACCAAGAGGCCAGTGGCTGGATGCAGAGGCACAGACGTTATAAAACACAAAGTACCGTTTACTTAAGATTTGGGTTTCCTTGGAGACCTGAATTTGGTTGCTTTCCAAATCCTGCAAGCTGCCCTCTGAGTGAGGCCTCTGGCCTGGTCACCCTGTTCAGGGGGCAGGAGAAAAGGACAAGGCCATGCCTGGTGATGGGCAGCCGGACGGGCAGACAAATTCTAAAGCCCACCCTCCAGCTAACGTTTCCCCAAAGACCATTCTAATCGAAGAACTCATCTAATCCAAAAGCACCTAGCTCTCTGCAGAGCCCCAGAGGTACCTCCTTTTGTGAAATTCCTCTGCCCCTGACCTTCTTGTTGGCTCTGGGGTAGGGGCGTGACCCCTCATCGCTGGGCGAACCCCCTGTAGAGGCACTGGGAGCCCCGGAGGCAGAAGAGGGGCCTGAAATACCTGAACTTTCTCCTGCTCTCTGACCATCACCTGTGCCTCTCGCTCTTTCACATCAGGCAGCAGGAAGTACCACTGATAAACATGTAACTGAGGAATCTAATAGGAAAGGAGATGGTAGGCTTGCCTGGGTTGTGACTCCCAGGCTGCCACTTCCTAGCTCTCTGATCTAGGACAAGTGACTGAGTTCTCTGAGACTCAGTTTCCCCATCTGTTAAATGGGGATAATAGTGGTATTTACCTCATAGGGTCCCTGTGAGGATTACCTGAGATGATGCCTGTCAGGGGCTCCAGTATACATTCAGAGCTCCATCGGTGTTTGTCATAGTAGTCAGAATTAAGGATCTCAAGTAATCTAGCCATCCTCTCTAAGCTATTTAGGGAGGCTGTTTTTATTTTTATCTATTTTTATTGGTTGGAAGCACCTAATGTGTGTTAGACACCACAGGGAGGGCTGGGGATGAAACTTAATTTTCCCCAGGAATGTAAAATTCAAGCTGGGAGAGAAACTAAGATACATGCAGTTCTTAAAGAACAGGTAAACAGTGGACTGCAATGCTGAGGGGCAACGCTGTCCCAGTGTGGAGAGGGAGAGAACAGAAAAGGCTGGGTGGGCCAGATGCGGCCTCGGAGGGGAGGCAGCACGGAGTCTGGCCCTTGAAAGGCAAGATGGGTTCACATTAGCAGAGAAGAGGGAGGAAGAAGTGGGCAAAGGTGGGTGAAGGGAAGGGGAGACCCGTGGGAGCAGAAGCAGGTTGGGGGCCCAGTGGGTCTGGGCATGGTGGGTAGTCTGAGCCAGAGACAAGCCTTCTGGTGTCTTTCCCACTCTCAGGTCTCTAGGGATGACGTACCATGGGGTCTTTTAGTCACCTGTTTACTAATGTTTATCCTTTCTATGAGACTTTCTGTCACGCATACATTTTTGTGGACTATAAGAGGGAGGAAAGAGGTGGGGTTATGTTGGAGGAGCTCTGGCTCTTAATCTAGACGATCACAAAAAATGCCGTACAAAGTGCCAACCAATGACCTTGGCCATCCTGCATGCAGCCCCCTTGATTGTCTTTGGGGACCCAGCCTTTCATTGCTTTCAGGCCATGTGGTTTTGGGTGGGGATGACTACACCCCCATGGCAGGGATGGCACAATACCCACATTGGTTCAGTGAACTGTGACCCTGAGACTCTAGCTAGAACTGTTGGGAAAGGGAAACACCTATTCTTGTAGGTTGGCTGGGCCAGTAGGATGTCAGCCCCCAGCTGCTGGCAGCCACCTTACCACCAGGATGAGTGAGTCTTCCTGGGAGTAGAATGACACAGGGATGCAAAGCAAGAAATGGAGAGAGACAGATTCAGGATAATATCATCTGGGCACCTGGATCCCACCATATCAAAACCCTGGCTGTTTCAGTTACATGAGGAAAACATTTTTCCCTTTTTTGGTCTAAGTCTCTTCAAACTGGATTTCAGTCCATTGTCACTAGAAGAATCTTGACTTATTCAAGGAGTTATCTTGTTCCCAGCCATGTTGTTGGCTTTACTCTTAGCATAGATATCTGTGGTCCTGAGCCGAGGGGTGGTGTGTGTCAAGGAATAACGGTATGCGTGTGCAAGCGATGGAGACACCTATCCATACCCTCAATAGGCACAGGTACATGTCACGTGCTCGGGTGGCGGAGATGTTAGAAGGAGAACCCAAAACTCTGCAAAATGTCGTTCTTCTTTGCCCCTTGACTCTGCTTACAGAGCAATTCTCCCCAAACCCTTGATTTTTTTTTTTGGTTTTTTTCGGTATGCGGGCCTCTCACTGCTGTGGCCCTTCCCGTTGCGGAGCACAGGCTCCGGACGCGCAGGCTCGGCGGCCATGGCTCACGGGCCCCCAGCCGCTCCGCGGCATGTGGGATCTTCCCGGACCGGGGCACGAACCCGTGTCCCCTGCATCGGCAGGCGGACTCTCAACCACTGCGCTACCAGGGAAGCCCCCCAAACCCTTGATTTTATTCCTCTTGTTCTCAACCAAAGAAGAGAGTTCTTGGATCTGTTAAGTATATTTTGCGGGGTCCTAAAGTCATCAGGGAGAGATGGGGAAGGGGGGAAAGGAATCTCTACAGATGCCGTTTGTGTTTCCTCCCTTTTGCCCAATTACAGGGAATCGGCTGGCATCCTTTTATTTATTTCCTATTCGATGCAGAGCTTTTAAAAAACTAAGCATTCGCATTACTGCAGTGGGATTTGTCTAATGATTTTCTGGGAAATGTCTTCTTGGATCTCAGCAAAGATAATTCACTTTGTAGAAACCCTTTCCTGCTTCCCTGCTAAGAATTCGACTCACCCAGTTCTTTCTGGAAGCAAGCTGGCCTCCGAATGAGAGAAGGGAGTACAGGAATGCTTTAGTCTAGCATCCATCACACAGCCTCAAGCCTGCCACCGACTCAGATCAGGGAGAAGCGGCGGGCGGGGGGTGGGGAGAGCGTTCATGCAGAGCACAAGCCTGAAGCCAAGCGGAAAGTCCACAGCAATCGGAGCCCCTTGGAGAAACGGATGCACTCACCTCTGTACTTTGCTTCTGGGGCACTTTCTTTCTGGGTGATGGCAGCTGCGTAGCCTATGGCATCCACACTGTCCTACCAGAACCGCTGCAGGCAGGCCACCGCGGGAGGAAGGGCGTGGCCTTCACCAAAGGAGGCAATGCCCTTATTCCCCTGGAGTCCAGGCTGTTGGAGCTGCTTGTTCTCTCTCTCCTGCTCCCTCTCTGATGTGTATGGAGCTCAGGGAGCCCCCAGAGAAGGGCCGTGTGCACACCACACACCACACACCACACCCGCCCTGATGCAGGTGGGCTCCGCAGCCTTGGGGAGCCTGGGGAGTGCGTCGTCAGGCCACCCTCATGGGGTCCCTACCAGTGCGGCTGGTGTACCCACAGAAAGCCCAAGGACAAGCACTTGTGTATTTATTTCTCCCCCTCTCATGTGATCTTATTTTTGGACCAAACACAAAAGCTATTTGGGGGCTGGACAGCTGCCAGGTGAAAGGGCAGTTATCTCATCCAACTTGTCTCCATGCCTCTCTCTGAACTATGTCCCTGTTACCTTTCCACGTATAAGGCAGAAGGCGGGGAGAGGGGCTTGCTCTGAACCTTACTTTTAATATATCTGAGCTATTAGTCCAAATTACTAACTGTATTTTAACCAGTTCATCCCCACCCTTTGAGATTTCACAGAATATCTAATGAACAAAGTCACTGCTTTTATATCTGAGGCTGGTGGGCATGTCCTACAGTCAACACGCATCTGGCCGTCATCTGCACACTGCTGTAGACACAGAGACCCTCTTACCAGCACTGGGTGGGACCCCACCCCTGGAAGGCACTTGTGAGCAATGTGGAGGAGTGAGGCTCTTCCACTGAATCACACTGATTCCCCTGGCTGTTTCCGCTTCTAATTCCTAGGCTTGTAAAACTGAACATATTTAAAAAGCTTGGGTTTTTGCCTCTGGTTCTTCCTCTTCAGACCTGAATGGGAAGCTTTGAAACCCTCATGCCTGACAAGAGGCCAATTCCATATCATCTTCGCCATCACCACTGTCATTTCTTGAGCCCTTGCTAAATGCCATTTTCATGCTGAGCTCTCTTCTCGTGTTTGTCTCATTTATCCTCGCAACAGCTGTGTGGGGAAGGTCATCCTATTCCGATCTGACAGCCAGAGAGGCAGAGGCTGGGGAAGGTGAGCTTGCCAAGGAGAGAGATCCCAGCCCCCATCGTCTGACTGAATAGCAGGAACTTTCCGTCACTTTGCTCCCTGTCTCCATAAATTATTGAGATTTCACTGTTGTTTTCATTTTATAAGAAGAATAACAAAAACCTCACATTTGATTCAGACCCATGACTTCAATCCTCAGTTACTTTTCCCAACCTCAGTTCTTGAAGGGGAAAAAGAATAAGGTTTTCATCTGTTTACAGTCCCAGGCCCTGATTCTAGGTACAGGATGGAGCGTCTCTGGCCTCCATTCTCCGTGGAGCCAGTTTCCTATGAATAATTCACTGTGCAAAGACACACACACCAGAGAGGACTGGGTGGGGCCGCCCAGGCTGTGGTCCCCACTGCATCCAAGGTGAATTGCCCTTTCTGTCTGCTGCCTTGAGGGAGAGCCAGGGGGATGGAGCCCAATAGCTTGTCCAACACTGCCCTCTGCTGGCCACTGGCATGCATTACCCCTAGGATGGTGGTCTTCAAGACTTTCCAATGGGCACACCAGGGATCATTTTTAGAGAACCAATTTCCAGGTTCCCAGTTTCTTTAGGTACCTTTTCCTAAAACTGATTTGCCTGAGAACATGTCTGTGTTCATAATAATCCTACCTTTACTGGAAAGCATACCCCTCACTCTTCAAAATTCTTACTAAGGAGCCATAACCCTGAATGTAAAAATTTCCAGGTCCAGGTTCTCAAACTGGAAGCTTCCTCTAAAAATTTAATTCAACTTCCCTTAATAACTAATTAAGGCAGTTTTTAATTGAACAACTTTGTCTCTTCCATCCCTTGAATTTGAGGGAGAGTACCGTGAAAGTTGTAGAGAATATTAGAAATAAAAATAACAGATTAATAGGTACATTTAAAGAATGTTGTCACAGCTTAAATTTTTAATTACAATATTTACAATATGCTGGAAGCTATTATCTTGAATCCATATGAACTTAGTGGTGAACCTTTAACGTCAATTTTTAAATGTGAGTATAAGTAACATTATTTTTCAAAATTGTTTTAGAAGGCACAAGGGCAAAAATGGGTGAATCAGTCAGCCCTTGGCTTTTATCCATCCATCCACCCATCCATCCATCTTTCCACCCATCCAGCCAACACCCATTGAGCATCTATCAGGCATTGTTTTGGGCACTAGACATGAAAATGGTGAGCAAAAACTGACATGTGACATGCCAAATTCTTACTTATGAGTCCCTCTAGGGAATTGAGTGAGGGGAAACAGATTAATTTAGTACTTTCTCAAATAAATGTAAGAATTCACATTTGATAAGTACTTCCAAGGAGGGGTATTCAGTGATGAGAGAACGTATAATGAGGATTGTATGTTACAAAGATTGACCTAACTCATGGTGGAGATGTTAGGAATAAAGTCTGAAGCCAGAAAAAGGTATTCAGCAATCTCTATGAAAGAACTGTGAGAACCCAGGAAGAAAGGCCATTTTAATGTGGGAGGATTGGTGAATAGGATCAACCTTTGCAGAGTCAGTTGTTTTTAGAAAGGGCCTTTGCCCTTACACAAATGCAGTCCATATTTAACAATCACTGGGACCAAATTTTCCCCAGGGAACATTTGGCATTTTGGGTTGCTGCAACTGGGGTTGTGCTCACGGCACCTCGTGGGTAGAGGCAAGGGATGCTGCTAAGCGTGCTGCAGTGTTCAGGATAGTGCCCTCCACAACAAGGTATCCAGGCTAGCCCTAAAGTCAGGAGTATTGGAGTTGAGAAAGCCTGTTATGGATGGGGGCAGGGCAGGCCTCGTCCACGTGTCTACAGTGGATGTGGACCTATTCATCCATTCATTCATTCGACAGGTGCTCATTGAGTACCCACTATGTTCAAGACACCATTCTGGGCATAATCGAGGCATACCAGGCACCCCCTAACCAAAACTGTCATCTCAAATGGCCTACCTGGGTGTGTTCCTGTTACCCAGCCTAAACTTTTCACCATTAAAATGGTGGCAAAACTGGTCTTGCTATCTGTAGAAAAAGAGACAAAAATCTATGGATATGATTCACAATATGGTTGCTGCAACATTGCAAGAGTGAAAACAGCCTAAATGTCTGTCAACAGGGGAGTAGCTACATCGTTTGGTACATCCATACAATGGTAGACTGAGCAGCCAATAAAAAAAGAAAGAGGCAAATTTCTTTGAGATGACACAGAAAATAACCATGAAGATATTAACTGGAAAAAAATTTCAGAACAGCAGGTTAAATGAGATTGATCTGAGTTGTGTTTTTCAAATTGGTTTTTTGTGTGTGTTTGCTTGTGCATGCAATTGCTGGGAAAGGTCTCACCAAGTTCTTAAAAATGGCTACCTCCAGAAAGTGGGGAAAAATGTGTAACACGTTCGTTGGGAAAAGTTCCCCACCTAATTCCCTCGTTTCACACCAGTTAGATTCTCCTCAGTTCATCCTCTCAGTTACTACCAATATTCAGCCACTCACCAACTTCTGGAGAACATTCAAAAAACTTCCAGGATAGTATCCATTCCTTATTATTAACCCAGGGTCCTTCAAAACTTGCCTCCAGGCAGTCTTTATGGGCTCTTCTTGGGAGCCGCTCTTCCTGCGACAGCCCTGTTCCCACCGCACCTCCCCAGAGCTTAAGTCATAGTGAACTCACCAGGACTTTTCACACCGTACTCTTTCAAGACAGGCTCACCTCTGTGCCTGAAAAGTAGTCCTTTTCCTTTTCTGCTTGTATTAATCAGGATAGACCAGGTTATACTACGTTTATAAATAATCTCCAAATTTTAGTGACTTAAAGTAACAAAGGTCTGTTCCTCATACATCAACATTGACATGTCCATGTGTAGGTTGGCTGGGCAGGTCTGCTCCATGTCATCCTCAGTTGAGGGCCCAGACTGAGGGAGGTCCAGCCCTCTGCTTACAGGAAGGAAAGGGGAGAGATGGTTACTGTTACACTAGCACATGGCAGTTACTCCTACTCACATTTCACTGGTCAAAATGAGTCTTATGGCCACACCTAACATAAAATGAGGTGGAGAATTTTAGTCCTATTATTTGCTTGGAAGGTGAGGAGGTGAGAGTCATAAATATTTGGGGAACCTGAATTCTGTCATTGCTGGGGGGGCTTCCCTGGTGGCGCAGTGGTTGAGAGTCCGCCTGCCGGTGTAGGGGACACGGGTTCGTGCCCCGGTCTGGGAAGATCCCACATGCCGCGGAGCGGCTGGGCCCGTGAGCCATGGCCGCTGAGCCTGTGCGTCCGGAGCCTGTGCTCCGCAGCGGGAGAGGCCACAACAGTGAGAGGCCTGTGTACCGCAAACACAAATAAATAAATAAAAATATATAATTGCTGGGTGAAAAAAAAATATATATATATATAAAATATATATATGTATATATCTCCACGAAGTCAGGTTTACTGATCATGTTCAAACAATCTATATCCTTACTTGTTTATCTGGTCATTTCTTGTGAGTTTTGTCCATCTTAGCTTCATACGTTTTGAAGCCACATCATAAAATATATACAAATTTTATAATCACTCTATTTTCCTTGTGAATTGAAATTTTTAAAATTATGATGTATCCTTCTTTAGCTGTAGTAATGCTTTTGGCCTGAAAATATGTTTTGTCTGATATTAATATATACTATAAATATTAATAAGATTTTGCTTAATATTTATGTTTTGTCTACCCTTTACTTTCAACATTTTAAAACTAATATTTTAGATGTGTTTTTTATAAACAATATATAGATTTTTAAAATCCAGCTCAATACTCTTTGACATCTAATTGACATATTTTGTTCATTTACATTTAATGAAATTACTGATATATTTGGATTCAAATCTACCATCTTATTAAATGTTTCCATTTGTCACATGCTCTACATTCTTTTTATCCTCTTTCTTTGTTTGCTTTTGGAGTGGCTAAATATTCTGTTTTACCCTCTCTTACGTTGCAAGTTATATACTTTTTTTACTGTTCTTTTAGAAGTTATCCTAGAGGTCACAATATGTATCTTTGATTTATCAAAGTCTTAACATTTTAATCTTCTTCCATAGTAATACAAGGACCTTAGAACATCTTAGTTCCATTTACCCCTCCCTCCTTACTTATGTGTACTTGTTATATATTTTAAGTTTTTAAATCCCCAGTGGACATTGCCATGTTGTTTTGTACAGTCTACTTCATTTGGATTTCCTCAAATTAATCTCTGCATTGTTCTTCGTTTTTTTCCTGCACCTGTAATCTGTCATATTAAATCATTTTCCTTTCCCTTAAAGAACATGCTTTAGTGTCTGCTGCTGGTAAAGAATCCTGAAAATGTCTTAAATTAACCTTTGTTATTAGAGGCTCTTTTCACTGGGCATGGTTTTCTTTCAGCACTTGAAAGATATTTAAATTCTACTAATTTCTAGCTTCCATTGTTTCTGTCAAGAGGCAAGCTAACAGTCTATTCCTTTTTTCAAGTAATGATAGCTGCTTTTAACATTTTTTTCTTCTCTTTGTCTTTGGTTTTCATATATTTTACTATGACGCACCTAGGTGTAGTTTTTATTTATCCTGCTTGGGGTTCCCAGGGATTCTGGGATCTGTGGCTTGTTTTTAGTCAATTTTGGCAATTTCTCAAATATTTTCTCTTCAAATTATTGCTCCTGCCCTATTCTCTCTCTCGTCTCCTTCTAGAACTTCAATCTTCACTTTATCTTCCACATCTCTTATTCCCTCCACTGTATGTTCCATCCTTGTGTGTCTCCATGTTTCATCCTAATGTTTTCTTCTAACCGACTTCCCAGTTCATCACTTCTCCCTTTGACTGTGTCTAATCCACTTTAAACCCATCCACTCAGCTCTTTACCTTTGTTATTATATTTTCAACTCTAAATTACTATTTGGTTATTTTTCAAATCATTATTGTCCCTTTTTTTTTTTAATTTCCAGTTCTCTGCCATATTTTAAAATCTCATCTTTTATCTCCTTTGCACAAAGTCTGTGTCCAGTAACTCCAAAAGTGGAATTCTCTGGGATTGTTTCTATTGTAGTTGTTTCTGTTGGATCTCATTCACGTTGCCTTGTTTCCTCATGTGTCTGGGTACCTTCAGACCGAATTGTATGTGAAAAATTGTTAGTAGAAGTAAAGTGAGACGTTATGGTGTTATCTTCAGAGAGTAGAGTAAGTCCCCTACATACAAACAAGTTCCGTTCTCAGAGTGAGTTCATAAGTCCAGTTTGTTTGTAAGTGCAACAAAGTTAGCCTAGGTACCCAACCAACACAATTGGCTATATAGTACTGTATTGTAATAGGTTTATAATACTTTTCACACAAATAATATATAACAAACAAACAAAAAATAAACATTTTTAATCTCACAGTACAGTACCTTGAAAAGTACAGTAGTACCATACAACAGCTGGCATACAGGGGCTGGCATCGAGTGAACAGGCAAGAAGAGTTACTGACTGGAGGAGGGAGAGGAGGTGGGAGATGGTAGAGCTGAAGGATCGTCAGTGATAGGAGACAGAGGGCAAGCTGCAATTTCACTCATGCCTGATGTTGATGGCACAGGTTCTGGTTCCTTGCTGGATTCAATTCTATCTACCCTCTTCAAAAAATCGATCCTGTGATGTCTGGGTAGTAGCTAGTTTTTTTTGTCACTGTAGATGACACAGTAGCACTGGATTGCATTCTGAACGACTGCTGCAACCCTTGTGTACCGTTCTGTGTTCCGGTGTGCCTCCTCAAACTGAACTATCTTAGGTGATTGGACACACGAACGCACGTTCGCATCTTTGAAACTTTGCAACTTGAAGGTTTGTATGTAGAGGACTTACTGTACTTAGGTTTGCTTCTGCTAGGCACCTGGGGATACTAGCAATCTGGTCTGGCCAATCTGGCCTTAATCCAGTTGGAAGAATTAAGCTCATTGGAAGCTGGGTTGGGACTCTGCAAAATCTGGTTATTTTCAGTTCACCTAGTCTTAAGGTGCAATTTCAGGGTCTTTGTCTAAAACGGGGAGTTACAGTACCCCGGCTCCTTCGGTGGGCACTGGATCCCACCTTGTGTCCCCTTAGACATGCAGAGCTGCCTAGGTGCTGCTTAACCTCTCGGCCTCTTAGTTGTCTTTTCCTGAGGCAGCAAATATCCCAAGGGGGAAAGGGCCCCCAGTTATTGGGCTTGTCTCCCTGAATGACCATCTTTTCCCGGAACTTGGTTTGGCAATCCTTCACGACCTTCTTAAGTGTTTGGTGCCTTCAGGCTGATTTTATTCTTATTTTGTCCAGCCTTTCTAATTGTCCCCAGCAGGAAAGCAGACCCCGATGATCTAGTCTGCCGTTACCAGATGGTCAGAAGTGCAAATGTAGGAAGCTGTCCAGGTGTTCGTGCACGTGCACACCTTACGTGAGTGGTGGGCACTGGGGTCAACCAGAGAGCGTGTGCTCATTTTTGCCTTATGGGGATGAAAGTCTCATGTTGCCAGATCTTCCAGTTTTTTTCAAGAGAAGTAGGAAATGTGGGCTTTTTAAATGTGAAATCCCAATTTTCAATGGTGGTTAAAAAAAATTAACTCTCAATGAGCCAAACAAGATCCATCTGGGGTCCAAACCGAGCCCACTGGATACCAGTTTGAAATAGCTGGACTACAGTCTGTGTTGATGGGAGAAGTGGGGTGAAGGGTGGCTCTCCTTTACCAGTAAACGCTAGCCTCCAGCGGTCCAGGCTGCCTTGAATAAACACCAGGCCCTCATACAAAAAAATAACTTTAAAACCACTTTATGTCTCTACGGAAATCTCTTAAAAATGCCAAGGGGGAGGATGGATTCCAATCATAACACCAAGAACATATCTGAAAAGCCGTCTCCCATCTCTCTCCCAAATCCTCCTCATGGCAGCTCAGCAGCTACTCCAGTCCCCCAGAATTCCTCTCTTTAATTCCTCCCAGTTCAGCCCACCCCTGGCTCTTATCTCCCTTGTTCCCCTTCTCACCTTCTGATCTGTTCTGCTTCTTCCATTAGGTGATTCTCCGCCTTTGCTTCGGTGACCCCATCAAGTCATCTGAGTCATAGAACCACACAGGGCAGAACCCCTTCCCATGGTTTCCTACCTTCTGCACGAGACAGGCTCCAAAACTTAGTGGGCCAAAGCTAAATCCTCCTTCACAGGAAGTGGGGGCAGGGAGAAACGATGCTGTAAATACTTGAAAATATGTGTGTTTTCCTGTCCCATCAGCTATGCCATCTGGGATGGGGTGAAGCCAGGACAAGACGTCATTTTGCAAAGGAGGCAGAGCCCATATCAGGATGCCTTGGCACCGGGGTGAGTTTTCAGATGGCTGCCATCTCCTTGTCACTTACCTTCTATTGAAAGGACAGGGTCCCACCCAACCCACCACCCCTCCCACAAACAGGGAGGGAGAAGCCAGAAGGAAGAGAAATCAAAGGGGACTTTTTCTGATGTGTCTAAAAATAGAAAGTTGGCAAAGCCTGTCACAGAATACAAAGTATTTGATAAAAATAGCATCTGTTGAGCTTGGAACTCAAGCTAGAGATGCGTGGAAATGAAACTTATTCCTTCCTTTAGTGTTTCCATATTAGTGTAACAATTCTGTCTCTCTCTCATTGATGAGGGTTCAGATGCTGCTTTCTGTGGCCAAGTGGCTTCCTTTCCCAGGGTCTGATGGTGGAGGAGGTGCTGGCCGAATTAAAGAAAGCACTAGACTCAGAGGGTCATGGGTCATGGGTGTGGGTCCACCACTCTCACACCCACCCTTGACTTTGACTCACAGTGTCAGGGCTCACGTACGCCAGCTTGTGAGTTTTCTAAATAAGCCAGTGTTGCTGACTCACAGAAGCATGAATAGTAATAATAACTGTGTAGTAGTATTACTCCCCCAGAGGGAAGCCACTTGCCATTTTGGCAAGTCCACAGAGGCTGCTGTCTCCCTTCCCCGCCCCCCCCCCAGCAGCTCCCCAAGGTGTCTGGGGCTCACATTCTCCTCCTGCTACTGAGGACCCCACAGGGCTGTCTCTCTCAGGTCAGGATGGGACTCAAGACCTGCCCTTTCTCAAAGCACATCCCATAGCCCAGGGAATTACTAGCCACGGGGACTGTCGCCTCTCATCAGCTCTCCCAGATCCCAGCTCCCCAGATGTCCTGCTCTCTGCTGAGTTTCCTTTACTGAGAAGCAAAGCTGAGCCAGTCTAATAATAAATGAGAACAAGGGATCAAGTGGCCCCTTTTAAATGAGCTAGGTTTTTTAATGAGTTCTTTTAATTGTGGTAAGATACTCATGACATAAAGCTACCAGCTTAACCATTTTTAAGTCTATACAGTTCAGTGGCTTTAAGTACACTCGCATTGTGTTGCAGCTGTCACTGCCATCCATCTCCAGAACTCTTTTCATCTTCCCCAAATAAACTCCTTACCCAGCAACTCCACATTCCCCCCTCCCCCCAGCCCCTGGCAGCCACCATTCTACTTTCTGTCTCTATGGATTTGACTACTCTAGATAGCGCATGTGGATGGAATCATACTGTATTTATTGTTTTGCGACTGGCTTATTTCACGGAGTATAATGTCCTCAAGGTTCATCCATGTTGTAGCCTGTATCAGAATGTCCTTCCTGTTTAAAAAGGGCTGAATACTATTCCATTGTATGAACATACATACCACCTTTTGTTTATCCATTCGTCCACTGATGGACACTTGGGTTGCTTCTACCTTTCGGCCGTTGTGAATTATGCTGCAGTGAATGTGGGTGCTCTCTTCCTGCTTGTTTTGACCCGTTTGTATTTTAACGGGATTTTTAAGGAAGGTAATCCAAATGGTGCAATATTTCAGGGATCTGAGGATGACCCCTTGCGAGCTGTTTTAGGTGGAGACAGATTTGGTGCTCTGGTATCAAACTATGTCTCGTGCATATGGGGCTGCCCGGGGATATGTGTTCTGGTATCGTGTGATGTGTGCTTTCCTCACTGACAGGGATAGGAACTTATGTCCAGTGGAAGGAAAATGTTTCTGACTGTAAACACTTAAGCTGCTCGGCCATGGGAATCTTGACAGTGGTTGACTGGCAGACAGTGGCGGTGGGAAGTGATGGGGCGGTGCAGATGCAAGAAGGCTTTGATATCAAACCAGCAAACATGTGTCCCCCACATGGGCTTCAAACACCTGCCTTGTCCTGATTCTTTAGGGTCCTTGCTGATTCACATCCACCCCCTCCCGAAGATCTCCCGTATCTTTAACTCTTAATTGTCCCCCCATCAGCATTGCAACATGCTCAAGTGTAATGAAACAAAACTGCAAAGCAAATCATAACCTCCCCCCCGACCCTGAGCCCTATCACACTTCTTCTCCCACCCTCTCTCCCTCTCTTCCTCCTGGAGACCTGTCTTCCCTCCTCACTTTCACACCCCCACCCCCACTCACTCCTAAACCCATGACACTCTGGCGCCCATGCTCTCCCGGTTCTGGGTTCCGATATGACCTTGCTGAGCCTCCTGATTTGACCTCCTGACGGACCCGAGTCTCAGCCCCCGGTTCAAGGCAAGAACCCTGCATCCTGAGTGGTCCTGGCATCTTGCTTCAGAGGCAGTCCCTAGAACACCAAGAATTTTATATTTTATTAATTTATTTTTATTTTTACACAGTTTTTAAAGGTTACACTCCATTTACAGTTATTACAAAATATTGGCTGTATTCCCCGTGTTGTACAATACATCCTTGAACCTGTCTTACTTCCCCACCCCTACACCTCCCCTCCCCACCCTTTCCACTGGTAGCCAGTAGTTTGTTCTCTGTATCTGTGAGTCTGCTTCTTTCTTGTTATACTCACTAGTTTGTTGTATTTTTTAGATTCCACATATAAATGGTATCATACAGTATTTGTCTTTCTCTGTCTGACTTATTTCACTTAGCATAATGCCCTCCAATTTTTTGTAGCTTAGTAATATTAACTTGTATATATTAGCCATATCTGCTTTATCCGTTCATCTGTTGATGGACACTTAGGTTGCTTCCATATCTTGGCCATTGTCAATAATGCTGCATTTATCTATCTATCTATCTATCTGTCTGTCTGTCTGTCTATCTATCTATCTATCTACCTATCTTCCCCATCAAGAGAATGAGATGTAATCCAGAACCACACCCTTATAAACTCAGGAATAAAAGCAATATTTGCAAATCACTTTTCAGACAGTGGAGTGTAGAGATGAGGCAATCACCTCTATCATTAAACAGATTTTGATACAACTCCCGGTTCTGCTAGTTGCTAGCTGGGAGACCTTGGGCAAGTTTCTTAAATGCTGTGCCTCCTCTCCTCACCTCGAGATGCAATTTTAGTTGCACCTACCTGGTAGGACTATTAGGAAAAATAAATAAGAAAATGTGTGTCGACGGAGCAACTAAGCCTGTGAGCCACAACTATTGAGCCCACGTGCCACAACTACTGAAGCCTGCATGCCTAGACCCCGTGCTCCGCAACAAGTGAAGCCACCGCAATGAGAAGCCTGCGCACCACAACGAAGAGTAGTCCCCGCTCACCGCAACTAGAGAAAGCCAGCATGCAACAACGAAGACCCAATGCAGCCAAAAATTAATTAATTAATTAATTTAAAAAAAAGGAAAAAAATGTGTGTTGAGTGCTGAGCACAGCGCACGGCTTATAGAAAGCATTTCATAAGGCTGAGCTCTTATTACTCCTTTTTAATTGGTGTAAGTTGACCTTAGTACTTAAGTCTGTTTTGCTTTTCATACCTGTAAAATTTGAACGAACAAATGTGCTAAGACTAAGGGGTTTATTGCAACATTCTCTAGAGAATAAATGGTTTCCTAAGAGATCAGAAACGTTTACTAAAGACTGCATGAGAACTGCAGGGAGAAACATCGTCTAGAGGCTGCTGAAAGGCAGAGTCCCTGAATGAGGGTGAACATTCCTAGATGTTGGGAGATAAACCAAAAGACTGGAGAGTGTAATTAAATGTATGCCTCGGTGATTAGCGTCAGATGAGATGAATGATCTCTATCATGCAAGTACAAACACAGACTGTGGGAAAACAGCCACTGGAAAAGCTATTGGAACTAAAATTAGATGATAGTCAACAGTCTGGCCACCAGATGAGGAATCTACTGTTTGATAAATTTCACAAAACTGTAGCCCTCATTTTAAAATAAGTAGAGGTATTTCAAGAACAGATTGCAGGGTCCATGAATAGGTATAGGGATCTGATAAAATAGCTGAATTGTAGGCAGAAATTGAAGGACATTGAGGTGACATTGACACATGCTGCTCCACACATGGAGGCTGGAGGGTGGCTGGACTGAGGTGGAGAGTCTAGTCCTGTGTGATGCTGTGTGGCAGCTGGGAGCATGTGTGGCTCTCCAGTACCTGACCTGTGGCTGGTGGACACTGAGAGGTGCCGCGAGTGTAAAAGACGCACAGCTTTCAAAGGCTGAGTAAAAAAAAAAAACAATGTGAAATATATCAACAATGTAAAAAATATTAGTTGCATGTTAAAATAGCAGTTTAGGTGTAAATGTTGGGTGAAATAAAAGATACGAAAATCAATTTGACTGTTTATACTATTTTAATGTGGCTTCTAGAAAATGTAAAATTACACACGTGGCTTGTATTTGTGAGTTGCTTTATATTTTTACTGGACTCTGCTGGTTGGTTCAGCTCCACACTCCCCTTGCACCACCCAGATCCAGCTGGTATTAACCATGACCTTGGACAAGTTATTTAAAACCCATGGAAGCTTCAGTTTCCTCATCAGTAAAAGAGTGGTTGTAGGAATTAAAGGGGGTAATTAAAAAGCATTAACAGTGTGCCTTGCCCCAGAGTAGGTAGTCAACAAATGTAAGCTATTCTTTTCTGTTAGTTAAACTCACAGAGCTGGAAGTTTCCTATAGGTCAGTAGCATTACGTATTTAAGGCAATACTAGAGGATGCCATCACAGTCTACCAAATGAGAGAGGAAACTCTGCCCACCTTTTAGAGCAGCGGTTCTCAACTGCGGATGTCACGTCTGGTGATGCCTGAGAGGGCTGCTACTGGCCGTCTAGTGGGTAGAGGCCAGGGATGCTGCTAAACATTCTACAACATACAGAATAACCCCCACCCCCAAAAAACACACGCACCAAATCATCACGTCAAAATATCAATAGTGCCCAAGGTGAGAAACCCTGAATTAGAGGCCCTTGGTTATTTGCAACTTACACTGATTAATGGTCAAGGTCTAGAACATGTGTGACATAAAGAGAAACTTACAGATGCCACCCAGGTGCCTGCCCCCCCAACCAGCAGCATCAGTATCGCGCAGGGAGTTATTAGAAGTGCAAATTCTCAGGCTCCATCCCAGTCCCGCTGAATCAGAATCTCTGGAGGCGGAGCCCCCAAATCTATGGTGTAACAAGCCCTCCAGCTGATTCCAATGTACTGTGAAGTCTGAGAAGCCCGCTGAGCTGACAGTTTCCTGGTTACCATCTCCTGCACATCCCAGGCCCGGGCAGCAGGTGGCAGCAAAGCCTATAAGGATGTTGTAACGCCTGTGAGAAGCTGCGTGCTTGCGATGAATCCGTTGGTAACCGAGCTGGGTGCCGGAGTGTTTGTACACTAGATCACAGTTAATAATGCCAGCCTTCTAATTTCAGGAAAGTCAGAGGGGAAATTGTTCATAATCATCCTAAGGTTCTTTCTTAGTCATATAGTGTTTCCAGGGCTTTGAAATTGTTCAGTTCTAACGTCTGTTACAAAGGCGTCTTCTCCAACAGAGAATTTAGTGAGTAATCCGGTTTGGACTATTCTCCTAAAATACTTCTCACCCTATAAAATCCCAAAGCCATGAGAATAAATCATTTCTGCTGTCCCCAGGCAACTTTGGGCCAAGTATTCGACCCATCATCCGCCTTAATGGACCCTTGGCCCCTCCTCTACACGTGGACCAGATCTAGTGAATAATGAACATCTCACGCTTCCCAGGATCTTTTGTCCAGCAGGTAAAACTAAATTTGTTCAGTAATCTTTAAGGGTAAGAGCGAGCAGGTTACAGTTCAGGTAATTTTCCATTTGTGCCACATGGGGGCGCCCTCCACATTGCCATGGGCATCCATGGTCCAGGTGAAGGCATTGAAGCAGAAGGTTGAGTGACCTGCTAGGCAGTGAAGGGGCGGGGGGGGGGGGGGGGGGGGGGGGGGCGGGGGGGGCGGTGAGGAAACAGTTACTTTTCTTCTATAAAGTAGCTGAGTGATGTGGCTTCACTTAGACCGCAGCCCTGCACTCTAGAGCTGGGTTTCTCAGAGGGTGATCCCTGGTCCAGCAGCATCAGCATCACCTGGGAAGTAGTTAGAAAAGCAAATTCTTGGCCCCATCCCAGACCAGCTGCATCAGACGCTCTGGAGGTGGGGCAGTGATCTCTTTTAATAAGTGGCTCCCCACCCCCTCCCTCCAGGTGATTGCGCTGCAGGCTCTAGCTTGAGCACCACTGCTGTCTAGTCTGGAGCATCTCCCTAGTTACCGGCTGGGACACAAAACCACGTTGCTATCTGATCTCATCACACTTCTGCCAGGAGGTGAAATCTAGGAGCCCACCTTCTTGATGCCCAACGTCGTCTTCAGGTCACTTACCTGAGAACACCTGAGGATACTGAGGTCAGTCACTCTGCATGAACCTGTGGAATCCCTGGGCTCTGAGGGATATAAAAGAGCGTTAAGTAGGGTTTCCACCCTCACGGAGCTTCCACTCTCCTGTAGGAGATGGGATTGCCACCGGGAACCAAAAACGGAGAGGGGCCCGGAGGCTGTATTTCTGGCTACAGGGGGAGGCAGCGTGGAAGCACACACCTGCCAAGTTCCCTTCTCTGTCCTTGGCCTTCCATTCTCTCCCGCTGCTGCCGCAGCCCGTCCTTCTCTCCTTCCTGCTCAACCGCCTGCCCTAGGGTTGCCCTGTTTTTCTCTTCCTTTTCCCCCAACCTCACACATCTCTTGTCCTATTTCTCCCACTCCGTTCTGGTTTTGTTTTAAATCACAAAAGTCCAGGAATAGGTCCATCAGGGACGGGGACCCCAAGGGGCAGGGGGAGAGGAAAGAACCGAGTGGACAAGGGCAGATTTCCACGTGGGGTAAATCCCGAGAGCCCCTGACTGCGCTGGGATCGTGGTTGCTTTTGCCCCAAGTGCTGTGCAAGCCTGGGGGAGGGAGAGGACTCCAGGATGCAGAGTATGGGAGAAGCTTGGGGCGGGGTGTGGCTGGACCTGAGCTTAGCTTTGGCAGGGGCTTCGGGTGAGCAGAAGGGAGGCAGGGCCCGTGCCAGCCCAGTACCAGGAGGATCTGGGGTGTGATGGGGAGTCCTGGGAAGTGAGGCTGGATGAGTCCCCAGATTGAGGAGGTGACAGTTAAAGTTTGAGTTTGATGATGGAAGTACTAGGGAGATATACTAGATTCTTGAGCAAAGGAGAACCGTGCATAAGAATAAATTGTGATTGAGAAGGCATCACCTATGACAGGGGTCACAAACTCAAATGCCTATTTTGTGAAGCGGGCCAGGTAAGAAGCAGTAGGGAGGGGGGAGGGGGGTTGCTGGGGGAGCTAGAGAGCTGGTGTTTGCTCTTAATAAATGAGCGGTTATTACACAAATCAGGACAGTTATCACCATGGGGAAGTAGAAGCCCAGAGCTGCCAACTCTTCGTGCTTCTCAAGAGAAGGCAGAACTCTGGAGTTTTGCTTAACATGAAGTTTCTTAATTTTTAGATACAGCAGCTAATTACAAACTTGAAAGTCTGCGCCTCTGGTTGGCCAGTTCTCACCTGTATTTTTTTTCTAACTTGGGGGTTTGTACCATAGTCTCAAAATACTATCTCATTTCTTCCTAGTTTCCTCCCTCACTCTTACTATCAAATCCATATATTATGAACAAAAAATAAATATAACATTCACCAAACATTAACAATGTGCTCCTTTAAATGCTTCACGTGGATTATCTCATTTAATCCTCCCACAACCCTGTAAGATGTTAGTCCCGTGTACAGATGGAACACAGTGTCAGAGAGGTGAAATCAGTGGCTCCAGGTCACATAATTACCAAGTGGAGGAGCTGGGACTCAAACCCAGGTAGTCAGATTCCTGAGTCATGTATTTAACCTGTGTGCCTTTCCTGTGTAGTTTTTGTTACCATATATCTGTCCTGTTTTTCTCTCTTCTGAGCATGAGTGATATTCGTGAGGTTACGCCTACCTTCTTGTGTTAAAATATCAGGCCTGCTTTTTTTTATTGCCTATACCCTGATGCATAAGGCATGTGAGTCAGTTCTGGTCAGTCTGACAGACATTTATTGGGAACCCATCATGTGCCGTGATGGAGGGGGACGGGCACCAGTACAACGTCACGAAGCCATTTTAATAGGGGATTCTGACAAATAGAAATGCCACCTGTCATAATACGGGATATCACATTGGGACAAAGGCATTCTCAGTATGCAATGAGGTCACACTGTGGAGTCGTGAATGTGGGGAGGGGGTGGGTCAGGGGTGTCTTCCTGGGAGAAAGGTTGTGGAGCTGAGTGTCAGAGAACTCTGAGTGGCACCAGGGCTCGAGAGGCCAACCAGTGGGTGAGCCTCAGGGTGGAGGGAAGATCGAGAGAGTGGTGACAAGGCTTCAGGAGGAGCCAGGAGAATCTACCTAGGAGGGCTGTTAGATAGGAAGAAGGGCCAGTGCCAGAGGGGGCAGGGTGGATAGGCTGAGGGGCAGAGTGCATAGAAAGAATAAAGGTTTGATTGTAGAGTGACGAGATCAGTGAACCCACCTAAAGGCAGGAAGAGGACATTGCCTCAGCTCAGCCTGGCACACAGGAAGGGCTGACCATCCAGCAGCCTGCTGTATCTCTTATTGGTCGTGGCACCTTAGGCAACCTGCTTTGCCTCTTTGATCCCCAGTGTCCTCATCTGTAAAATGGAGTCCCTCGCTCATATAGTTTGGTGAGAATTGCATAAGACGCCCATGCCAGCTCTAGCCCAGTGCCTAGCCTGGGGCAATCACTTAGACAATGTGAGTTAGATTATCACTGTAGGCACTTGGTAAATGTTTGTTGAATGAATGAGCGAGAGCAGTGGCTTAAGCATCCCCAGTGACACCCGCTGGAGGTGGGAGATCAGGACAGGAGCTTAAGCTTAAGAATGACCCATGGGCTTCCCTGGTGACGCAGTGGTTGAGAGTCTGCCTGCCGATGCAGGGGACACGGGTTCGTGCCCCAGTCTGGGAAGATCCCACGTGCCGCGGAGCGGCTGGGCCCGTGAGCCATGGCCGCTGAGCCTGCGCGTCCGGAGCCTGTGCTCCGCAATGGGAGAGGCCACAACAGTGAGAGGCCCGCGTACCGCAAAAAAAAAAAAAAAGAGTGACCCATGATTCCACTTGTCTTTGACTGGGAAATGAGGGTTACATTCATTTGAATGAAACTTCAGTTTTATCATAAACTCCAAATGAAGCCGTCTGGTCCCCTTGAGAAGCATCCCACCCAACAGGCAAGTCTGACCACAGCTTCTGCAGTTGAATCAGCCATAATTCAGTGCTGAGGCTGCTGACTTTCCCCAGTGGACTTGTCTACATGCAGGCGAACCTGGCATTCCTGGAGGTTACCTCGTTCCCACCAGGTGCAGTTAGCCCCTCCGACAGAGCGCTGTCTCCAGGGCAGTTGCAGCAACCTGGCACCTGACGCCGCCGCAGAGTCAGCCCACCAGGTGCTGCTGTGCAGCTGTTCAGGGTGAGCGCCAGACTCGCTGACTCTGGGTGATGGACAGATACAGCTACCGCCACTGCCCCCCTTGCTCCTGAACCATGGAGTGGCCAGTCTCCCAGCCAGGTGGGTGGCTCCAGGTGGCCACTTTCACCTTGGGAATTCCCACGAGACCCAGGAAAAGAGAGAAAAGCTGTGTAAAATGATCACAATCATACTTTCCATTTCTGTAGTCATTTTTGTTAAGGATCTCAACTGCTGGGGCACATGGGACTTCTTCTCCAGGGTTTCTGTGTCGACAGCTGTCGTACCTTGATTTTCAGCGGGTGATGGGTGCCCCTGGATGAAGAGACCTCAGAAATGAATTCTGGCTGCTTCTTTCTGAATGAAATGCTTTCTGTGGCAGTGGAGCCCCAGCTGTGTGCTGGGTTCCTCTGTGGAGAAGGACACACATAGAGCTGCAAGTTCTGAATCGGTAGGTGGGTGGCCACACCCAGACACCGGGATCTTTAACGAGCTCCTTAGGAGGTATTTCTCACAGTGTGGTCCGCAGGCTGCCTGCATCCAGTTTCCTGGGCACTTGTTCAAAGATGCAGGGTCCTTGGTCCCACCCCAGACTCACTTAAATAGACAGGGTGCGGATGGCTTCCTGTTTAACAGGTGACTTTAACCACAGGTCCCTCAGCAATTTGAACACATTTACATTTGAGGACTGCTGCATAAGTGATGCTGATGTACCAGGACACTTGGAAAGCCACTGCTCTACAACAATTAAGCTTGAATTTCTGTCCCACAGACCTTAGATTTTTTTTTCCTGATTCAACTAGACTTGCCTCAGCAACTTAGGCAAGTGTTGGCCAACAGAACACAAAGAAGCAAAGAAAGTAGAAAAGTGATGTAATCTGAGGCCATGTTGAGTCTGAGGCCAAGAAATTGTGATGGAAAAACACCAGGGCTCCTCACCTGGCCTGTGACAGAGCCTTGGTGGGTGAAGGGGAGTGTGTGAGAACTTTCAGAAAATGGTCCACACCACCCTGTTCTTTTTTTTTTTTTGACGGAAGGAGTCTTGTATTTTATTTTTATATATTTTAAAAATTTTAATTTTATTGAAGTATAGTTGATGTACAGTGTTGTGTTAGTTTCAGGTGTACAGCAAAAGTGATTCAGTTATACATATATTCATTCTTTTTTAGATTCTTTTCTCATATAGGTTATCACAGAATATCGAGTAGAGTTCCCAGTAGGTCCTTGTTGGTTATCTATCCTATATATAGTAGTGTGTATATGTTCATTCCAAGCTCCTGATTTATCCCTCCCCCACCCCCCGTTTCCCTTTTGGTAACCATAAGTTTGTTTTTGATATCTGTAAGTCTGTTTCTGTTTCGTAAACAAGTTCATTTGTATCACTTTTTTAAATTAGATGCCACATATGAGTGATGTCATATATTTGTCTTTGTCTGACTTACTTCACTTAGTATGATAATCTCTAAGTCCATCCATGTTGCTGCAAATGGCATTATTTCGTTCTTTTTTATGGCTAAGTAATATTTCATTGTATATATGTACCACATCTTTTTTTAAAAATTATCTGTTTTTTTTTACATCTTTATTGGATTATAATTGCTTTCCAATGTTATGTTAGTTTCTGCTGTACAACAAAGTGAATCAGGTATATGTATACATACATCCCCTCCCTCTTGAGCCTCTCTCCCACCCTCCCTATCCCACCCCTCTAGGTGGTCACAAAGCACCGAGCTGATCTCCCTGTGCTATGCGGCTGCTTCCCACTGGCTATCTATTTTACACATGGTAGTGTATATATGTCAATGCTACTCTCTCACTTCTTCCCAGCCTCCCCTTCCCCACCATGTCCTCAAGTCCATTTTCTACGTCTGCATCTCTCTTCCTGCCCTGCCACTAGGTTTATCAGTACCATTTTTCTAGATTCCATATATATGTGATAACATATGGTATTTGTTTTTCTCTTTCTGACTTACTTCACTCTGTATGACAGACTCTGGGTCCAGCCACCTCACTACAAATGACTCAATTTCATTCCTTTTTATGGGTGAGTAATATTCCATTGTATATATGTACCACATCTTCTTTATCCATTCATCTGTCAGTGGACATTTAGGTTGCTTCCATGTCTTGGCTATTGTAAACAGTGCTGCTGTGAACACTGGGGTGCATGTATCTTTTCATATTATGGTTTTCTCCAGATATATGCCCAGGAGTGGGATTGCTGGATGATATGGTAGCTCTATTTTTAGTTTCTTAAGAACCCTCCATACTGTTCTCCATAGTGGTTGTACCAATTTACATTCCCACCAGCAGTGTAGGAGGGCTCCCTTTTCTTCACACCCTCTCCAGCATTTATCATTTGTGGCTTACTGACATATCATTATTCTTTTTCAGTTGTATGCTATTTTTCTTTCTTATAACAGCTTTATTGAGAGCTAATTCATATACCATAAAATTCACCCTTCTAAAGTCAACAGTTTGGTAGATTTTAGTATATTCACATGATTGTGCAAACATCACCACTATCTAATTTCAGAACATTTTCGTCATCCCAAAAGAAACCCCATACCCAGTAGCAGTCACTGCCCAGTACTCTGTCCCCTCAAGCCCTTGGCAATCAGTAATCTACTTCCTCTCTATATAGATTTGCCTCTTCTGGACATTTCATAAAAATGAAATCATATAACTTATGGCCTTTTGTGTCTGGCTTCTTTCACTGAGCATGATGTTTTCAAGGTCCATCCATCAGTATCAGTATTTCATTATTATGACTGAATAACGTTCCATTGTATGGATATGCTGTAATTCGTTTATCCCTTTATCAGTTGATGGATAATTGGGTTGTTTCTGCTTTGGGGCTATTATGAATAATACTGCTGTGAACATTCATGTACATGTTTTTGTGTGAACACATGTTTTAGTTCTCTTGAGTATATACTTTGGAGTGGAATCCTAGGTCATAGGGTAACTCTATGTTTAATTTTTTTGAGGAACTTTAAAGCTGTTTTCTAAAGCAGCTGTACCAATTTAAATTCTCACCAGCAATGTATGAGGATTCCAATTTCTCCAGATACTCAATAACACTTGTTGTTGTCTGTCTTTTTGATTATAGCCATCCTAGTGGGCATGAAGTGGTATCTCATTGAGTTTTGATTTACAGTTCCCAGAAGACTAATGATGTTGAGCATTTTTTCTTGTGCCTATTGGTCACTTGTGTATCATTTTTAGAAAAATACCTATTCAAATTCTTTGCCCATTTTTAAAAAGCTTTTTATTTTATATTGGAGTATAGCCAATTAACGATGTTGTGATGGTTTCAGGTGCACGGCAAAGCACCTCAGCCACACATGTACATGTATCCATTCTCCCCGAGACTCCCCTCCCACCCAGGCTGCCACATAGCATTGAGCAGAGTTCCCTGTGCTACACAGTAGGCCCTTGTTGGTTATCCTTTTTAAATATAGCAGTGTGTACATGTCAATCCCAGACTCCCTAACTATCCCTTCCCTCCACCCTTCCCCCCACCCCCCACCCAGCCCCGGTAACCGTAAGTTCATTCTCTACGTCTGTGAGTCTGTTTCTGTTTTGTAAATACGTTCATTTGTATCATTTCTTTTTAGAGTCCGCATATAAGCGATACCGTACAATATTTCTCTTTCTCTGTTTGACTTACTTCACTCAGTATGACAATCTCTAGGTCCATCCATGTTGCTTGCAAGTGGCATTATTTCATTTTTTTTTTATTCTTTGCCCATTTTTAATTGGATTATTTGTCCTTTTATTTTTGGGTTCTAAGAGTTCCTTGTGTATTCTGGATACAAGTCTCTCTCTGAAATACGATTTACAAATTTTATTCTCTATTCTGCGGGTAGTCTTTTCCTTTCTTGATTATGATCTTTGAAGGACAAAGTTTTTAATTTTGATGAACTGACATATAAATTTGGGAGCCATCGGCATACAGGTGTTACTTTAAGCCACAAGCCTCCATGACATCCTCTAAGACGTTAGTTTAATAAGGAATTAAAGAATGGAAGAATCCAAGGACTTGCCCATCATTCACAGGTCCAAGATGTGAGAAGACACCAGCAAGGGAGGATAAGAAGGACCCCACTCCCACTTTCCCTCTTCTGGCAGTTTTGGAGTGTTCATCTCTTTCCAGGGCGGTAACAGAAGATTCAGATTTCTTGTTCATTTGTTAGGTAGTGTCTCAATTCTCTCCTTTCAGGCCAGGTGCACCCCAGGAGCCTCTCCCATTCCAATAAGGAGCCCTTTTTCTTCCACGATGCTGATCAGATGACCTGATGGTTTCAGCCCATAAATCTCTATATGTTCTCACCTCAGATTACTTTTGCTTTCACACAAAATGGGTGACCACATGCATCACTTGCGGCTGTACCAACTGAGAAGATTTTCTGTCTCCTTCTCGTCCATTCAAGACCGCCCTTGAATGTGGCTATATTGCAGCCACCATCCATTTTGGCCTTGTACCTGGCAACCAGGCCAACTCATCTGTAAAGCCAGCTAGGCCTTCTTCCTCTGCCTGCAGCTGACCTAAAGGACACCCAACATGGCATAGGTGTGAGCTGGAGACGGGATGCTTGTGCACCTGTGATAGGTGACCTGGGAGTCTGGATCCATGCAGCTCGGTCCCAAACACACCATTTCCAACTTACATTGTACTGCTGCTGGGCCCACCCAACTCTGTGACTTGGTGGATCTGACAGACCCCAGCTCATAACAGGCAGTTGTAGGCTGTCTCTGCCGGGACCCAGCAACACAGCACGAGTTGTTTCTCCAAAGGTGTATGCTTGTCTGCTGTGGATCGCTTGGCCCTGCCTTAGAATCCTGGAACTGCGTCATGATTCTGCCACTGGGTCTGTCAGCAATGCGTCTTTTACTTTAGAGGGGACGTTCTGATACATCTCTGACCCTTGGACCCCTAAAAACTTCACAGTGGCTGTGGATGGTCCCTGGATCTTCACAGCGTTAGTATCCTGCTCTGTGTGATGCACTTGTCTTCCTAAGTCTTCCAGTGTCTTGTTCATCCTTTTCTTGCTCTTCCTGTCTTATCAGTCTGATGCCATCAATGTAATGAATCAGTGTGATATTAGTTCCATGGGATGTCCAGGTGGTCCAGATCTCTTTGGACTGTATTATTACAGAAGGTGAGAGAGTTAAAAGAGCATGGAAGCAGAACTAAATAAGTGTCAGTTTTATGATAATGTGAACTGCTTCTGATCTTCTTTTCTGACAAAAATAGAAAATGCATTTACCAAATCAAGAGCTGCGTACCATGTACTTTAGGCCTTATTAATCTTCTAGAATAAAAATACCACTTCCAGCAGAGTAGCTGCAATCAGGGCTACTAATTGGTTGAGTTGCAGCAATCTACAGTCATTTTCCAGATCCATCTGGTCTCTGCAGGGCTCTAACTGGCAAATTAAGTGCAGATACAAGAGGGACCACCATCCCTGTATCCTTTAAGTTTTTAATGGTGATATGAGTCTTTTCCATCCATCCAGGATGTATTGATAGTATTTTTTATTTACATTCTTGGCCAGGAAGGAGGCACCACCTTCAGAGGTTTCCATTTGACCTTCTTCACTATGACAGCTCCTACGCCAAAGGCCAAGGACCCAATACAGGTATCATACCAACTGCTGAACTTATCAATCCCAATTTTACACTCGGCGATGGGGGAAATGATCACTGGGTGGTTTCACAGACCCAGGGGACCTACCATGAGCCAGACGTTATACCATGATTCCATTTATAACCTGATCCCTACAAGCCACTCCTCTATAGGGGAGACCATGATAATGCTTTGTGTCTCTGGCTATCATTGTCACTTCAGATCTGCCCAGGGGTCTCTTAAATATCTGGATATTCCCATTTTCTTAGTGTACAATCACCTGAGTAAGTGTTCTAGTGTGTACTTGCCATGGTGTTGCTGGATCCTTTCTGTTAAGGACCTGTCTACCTCTTCAATCAGCAGGTTCTGGATCTGAAACTTGACTTGATCCGGAAGCTGAGTGAGGGACCATGACTCTTTATTGGGCCAGTTGCCCCCCATCTCCTGCTCCTCCACTCTTGCTTTGTCGTTGTTTTTATAAATGGTGTCACTCTGAGATGCCCACCTATTCTGCATCTAGGAATGCCTTGCTCTGTCAGCAATCTCCACAACCCCCTGTAGGTTCGTCTCCCTTGGCTGCCCCTCCCAACTTGCCAGTGGTTACGATGAAAGCCATCAGAGCTGGCTTCTGATGATCGATACCTGGCTTCTGTTACTTGAGAATGAGGGGTCATCCCCATGGACATTAACAAGCCCAGCTCTGTGACTGCCCCTCTGGCCTGCAGAGGAGAGCCACCACTAAACTTCATAGTGACACTGAGTTAATAAGGTCCTGGTGGTCTTAGTTAATGGTGTGTCATCTGGACCCTCCCATGGAACAGTATCCTGTGATCCGCTGGCCTCACATAATGGATCCACTCCAGCATTCAGCTTCTTTATTCCTCCCTCTCCTGTCTTTTAGAGCAAATCAGGCATTTCCACTCTGTTCAGCATGGCTCACTTACTCTCTCCAGCCTCCTAAGAGCTATTGGATTTGTTGTCTCTTGCTATGGAACAAATCCCCTAAAACTTGGTGGCTTCAAACAACAAATATACATTATTTCACAGTTGTTATGGGTCAGGTCGGAAGTGGCTTAGTTTAATGGTTCTGGCTCAGGGACGCTCATGAGGTTGCAGTCAAGGTGTCAGCCGGAGCTGCATCGTCTGAAGCCTTGGTTGGCAGGGGAGGGGCTGCTCCCAAGAAGGCTCACTCCCGTGGCTGGCAACTGGTGCTGGCTGGGATGTCGTGGCTCTCTTCCATGTGACCTCTCATCCTCCAGGACCTCCCTTCTCCGTGTGGCTTCTCCCGCAAGACAGTCTGGACATCTTTACCTGGTGGCTGGACTCCGTGAGAGAAAGAAAAAGTGTGTGTTCAGGAAGAAAGAAAGAGCACCAAAAGGAGAAAGAGAACCGGAAGGAGAGAGAGAAAGGCTAAGACTTAAGCCAACCTAATCATGGAAGTGCCATCCCATCACTTCTGCCATAGTCTCCTTGGTAGAAGTGAGTCATAAGTCCAGCCTATAGGGAAGGGATTACACAGGGGCACGAGTACCAGGAGGCAGGGGGCATGGGGGCCCTCTTGGAGGCTTACCCTAGCAGTAAGTTTGCCTTGACCCCTGGGGTACTGAACAGGAAGTATTAGCTCCCATGTACCAAGAAAGTATCTCCAAGTCCAAGTATTTAGAGTCCCACGTTCTTACCCTTTGGTCAGGAACCCTCCAGTCGAATCCCCGAGGTCTCCAGCTCCTGCTGGCACATGCTAGCTAAGTCTTACAGCTCTCATTGTACAGCCTCTTTCCTTCCTTATCAGGCCCAGCACATCCTGGAATTTAATCCTTATTAGCGAAAGGCGAGCGCAGCTCCCGAGAGGCTTTGTGAGGAGAAGCCTCTGCAAGACCATCCAGCACAGGGGAGTGCTAACTCTTACTAGAAAGAGGTGAGCTACCTCTGCAGAGGCACCTCCTAGAGCATCTGTCCAGATGTCCCCATCCCACCACTTCAAGGGCCAGATTTTCCAGCCAGGGTTTGACCTTAGCACAACAGCTAGTCTAGGCTGAACTTTTGAATGCCTCTGGAACTCTGAAACACAGACAATCAAGTCCTGCTTCAGTTCCTCGGCTCTGTTAGCTTCTCCACTGCAGGAAATAAGGGCCTCTTTGTAAACTACCAAACAAACCCTCTGGCTCTCACACTTAGCCTTTAACTGTTTGTTTAACTGTTTGTTAAGGACCCTGGGTTTCTCTTCTGTGGCTGCAGCTTCAAGACATCTTAGCAATAACCAGCTAACTCTGCCCTTCTTGTAGACACTCACCCTCCCTGCCAGTATCATTCAAATTCCTCGACCTGTCAGGCTGTTTCCTTCCACCCGGACACGTCCCCAGGCCACCACCAGTGAAACTCAGCCACTAGGCTGCCGCCTTGTGCCAGTGGTTCTCTGTGTCCCCTGTTCTACTCAGGATGATGTCCTCAGCCTTCCTGGTGGTGAGTGAGGCAGGCCCCAAGCCCCATCTTTTCTGCCTGCCTTCTCAACCATTCCTGCGCTAGTTTGGGTTCGCTGAGAAGCAAATGCCAAGATGTGATGAAGTGCAAGAGATTATTTGCGGAAAAGGGAGGGAGCAGGATTGGGCAGGGAGTGTCTTCAGACTGTTGTGCTGGTCTGATAGCTGTTTAAGGAGACTTGGGGAAGGCTGATTGTTAGCATTGAGACTCAAGACCACAGTGTGGTTCTAAGAGCTTCAGCCAGGCCAATGGAGGGTCCTTCAGCCAGAGTTAGAGTCGTGGGCTAGGACCCCACCATGCTCAGTCATTGCTGGGAGCGGCTCTGGAAAGTGCCTGGGCACCAACCCTGGGGAGGATTCAGAGGGGCTGTCAGTCAACTCCACACCCGACCCCTCCCCAGCTTCTGGAAGCAGCAACAGGACTGAGCAGCCTTTTTAAAAAAACATTTTATTGGGGTATAGTTGATTTATAATGTGTTAGTTTCAGGTGTACAGCAGTGAATCAGTTATACATATACATATATCCAGTATTTTTTTAGATTCGTTTCCCATATAAGCCATTACAGGGTATTGAGTAGAGTTCCCTGTGCTCTACAGTAGGTTACTGAGCAGCCTTTTGATGGCCCCTAGTCCACAAGTGCCCCGAGTATCAAGAACTCCATTGACTAAGCCTGTTAACTGAGCCTGGTGAGAATATGTAATTACCCTGAACCGCCAAGTACCTGACATTGAGGCCACTTCTGTCCTAGAAGCTCAGCCTGTCCTGGGCTGCCTCCACCCCTCCTCACTGGCCCTGGGTGCAGGCTTAGTTTCACGAATAAAAACTGGTAGCACATGGGATTGTGGAGAGGTGGGCAGAGACAGAGTGGGACACATATGGCATCCTAGGATTTACTGGTCAGGCCCCAAAAAAGCTGGGATGGGGAAGCTCCCTCAACAGCCAAGCAGATTCCTCAGGCCCCAGCCAGAGACTTGCGTTGTGATGTGATGGGGTCCCAGCTATCTCTTGCCCTGCCTTTGTGACTGAACTTCCATCACTGGAGTCATTCCTTTGTCCAAAACATAATCTTCTCTAGGCTCCTTTTTTTTTTTTTTTTTTTTTTTTTTGCGGTACGCGGGCCTCTCACTGTTGTGGCCTCTCCTGTTGCGGAGCACAGGCTCTGGACGCGCAGGCTCAGCGGCCATGGCTCACGGGCCCAGCCGCTCCGCAGCATGTGGGATCTTCCCGGACCGGGGCACGAACCCGCGTCCCCTGCATCGGCAGGTGGACTCTCAACCACTGCGCCACCAGCGAAGCCCTAGGCTCCTCTTTTTAACTGCTATTCCTCACCCTCATCCCCATCCTGCCCTCACTTCCCAAGAAGGAAGTGATTAAACCTCAAATGCTCCCTTAGGAACTCATTTTCCTGGATCTTTCCTCCATCCAGGAAAAACCCTGGGCAGTAGGGCTGCACTGGGGGTGCAGTGAGGAATGTGGTTAGGGCAGCAGATGGGAAGCCCCAATGATTTAAAAAAAAAAAAAAAAAAAGATACACTGCATAATAGACTGCTGTTCCTTGCTAGAAAGGTTCAAGTAATCATATATTTTTCTTTGTGGTATTTGCCCACTTCACCTGCCTCCAGGTATCCTAGGAAGAGATCTTTGTGTCTTTGAGGCAAGAAAACAGTCTTTGATATCATGCAGTGGGTAGGAAGGAACTGCTAAGATGAGGCAGTGTTTCTGGCTCCTTTGGTGCCTCCAGCAGGTGCTGGGGGAGGGGAGGCACCTCAGTGCTTGCGTGTTGTAACCTCTTCAGGGTGAAAATTATCCCAGCCCAAACCTCTAGAGGAAAGCAATCCCCCACCCCCTTCCCTTGCCCTGCAGCCGTGCAGGACTGAACACCTTGTTCCACCCGGAGAGCAGACTCGGGGATTGTTGTCATCCACAGACAGGCAGGCAGCCCGCTCTTGCTTGTTTCCAGAAGCAAGACAAAGAACTGATGCAGAAAGCCCTAGCCAGGGGATTGGCTTTTGGTCAGGAGTTCACAGACCTTGCAGGCGGAGGGGGTAAGGGCAGGGGTGCAGGTCTCAAGGGGACTGACCTCAAAGTGGAGCCGCCTCTGGGTGCTGAGGGGCAGGGAGCCCCATACTCTGCCACGTACCCCAGAGGGACCTGGAGCTGGCTGCCAAGCATCTCTAGACCTCGGCTTCTCAATCTGTTAGTAGATGGATAGATAGATAGATAGATAGACGGATGATAGATTAAATAGATAATAGAAAATGATAGTAATGATAAAAAATAATGATAGCTGGTAATAGATAGTGACAACTAGATAATGATGGTAGATAGATAATAGATAATAGATAATAATAGCACCTCCCTCATAACCTTGTTTTGTGGTTTAAGGGGAGTAAGGGGCAAAAAGTGCCCAGGCCAGGTCTGGCATTCTAAAGTCTTAATAAATGAAGGTTGCTGTAATTGTGGGTATTTCTTTAGTAGGTATTGGAGCAGCAAGTGGAGTGTTTCCAGAACTCACATGCATCTGAAATGTCCCATCGCTTCCTAATTTTTAAAAAATCAAATGAAATCCAACTCTAAGGCCCCATTCCGTCAGACTTTCAGGAGACTCAGTGTCAGTTATTATTCCGGGTTTCACAGGGTGCCCGGATGTGAGGGAGATGCCGATAGGGGACACAAGGACTGATGCATGCACCTTGTCCAGGTTTAGGTGAGCATTTGACGTCTGCGGACCCTACACTTCCATGCCTCTAGGGCACAGGGCCAGCCTTCACACCTGTCTCCGTGAGCCACCCCATCCTGCAACTCCCAGGTCTCCAGGTGACCCCAGGGAATGTCTCCAGGGCCTCATCACTCACCAGCCTGCGGTCCTCCTCTCCCCATCAAAGCCAGGCCCTCACCCTTCCAGCTCCCTGAGTCCCCTACCATCTGCTCTTCAACGTGGTAAGATCTTCATAACAGAGAAGGACAGGCTGGCTTCAGACAGCTTCTGCTTATAGCTCCACATCAGAGATTCCCCCATGGCGGGGAGGTGGGGAGAGCGGAGGGTTTAAGAGACTGAAATGCACATTTATTTACTTATTTATTCAAGAAATCTTGTCTGTGTGCCAGGTGCCACTGTAGTCCCTGTGATTCATTCGTGAACAAGTTTCCTCTCTCCAGAAGCTCAGTCCTGGGGCAGGGAGGATGAGTCAGATGATAAGTGTATAAACACACATAGTGATTTTGCCCAGTGGTACAGCAGAAAGTGATAGAATAGAGAATGGGGCGGGAGGATGAACAGTTGGTTGGGTGGTTGAGGAAGGCCTCTCCAGGAAGGTGAGGTCTGAGCAGAGCCTCACATGCTAGGAAGCCATCCAGGCACAGATGTGGGCAGGGGCGGTCCAGGTGGATGGAACAGCCCTGCAGCAGGATGATGGTGCAAAAGGGGGCCGGAGAAGCAACGCGAGGCCAGATCGTGACCTTTCAGGCCACGGCTGGGAGAGTGGATTTGACTTGAATTCCAGCGGGAAGTGCTAAGAGAAGATGTGAAGCAGAGCAGTAACATAATCTGATTTATAGGTTGGTTTTTTTTTTTTTTTTTTTTTTGTGGTACGCGGGTCTCTCACTGTTGTGGCCTCTCCCGTTGTGGAGCACAGGCTCCGGACGCGCAGGCTCAGCGGCCATGGCTCACGGGCCCAGCTGCTCCGCGGCGTGTGGGATCTTCCCGGTGCCCCCGCATCCTCTGCATCGGCAGGCGGACTCTCAACCACTGCGCCACCAGAGAAGCCCTGATTTATAGTTTTAAAAGATAACTTTGGCTGCTGGGTAGAGGACAGTTTGTATGGGGGCCTAAGTGGGAGCAGAAAATCATGAAGCTGTCTCCGTGGTACTGGGGAGACCAGGGCTCCTGAAATAAGGCAGTGGAAGAAGTGTTCTCTGGGCACACGGCTGCCTCAGTGCTTTGATACTACAGCAGCATGGCTTTCTGTCCCCCCTCCAGTAGACATTTTAATTCTCCTCTTTTTATTTAGGAATAAACACATGAAGTTTCCTGCCAACTTACTTTAAATGTTATCCTCTGTCACAGTCAAATGAATTTGTGCTTATGGGTAGACGTGTATTCTTACGCTGGGCTCTCTCTCTTCTCCATCTTCCGTTCCTGTTTGGTGTTTCAGAGCCTTACTCCCTCATCCTCCTCTTCTCTCTTCCTTTATCTCCTTATAAGGTATGGATTTGGTCAAATCTTGCCCCATTTCTGTGTCAGTTCCTCTTTGTACTGTTAAAATATAAATGCAGCCATATTAAAATTTTTGAGAGTTTATTTGAGCAAAAAATCATTTCGTATCAGGCAGGGCCCTTCCAGAAGTGGTTAGGAGCGCTCCTCTGACAGGGGCTGGGGAGAGACTTAACGGAGAGAAAATCTGGAAGCAAAGAAAAGAAGTTCTTTGATTGGCTGTAGCTTAAAGCCTAGTTGGCTGTTTGTGATTGGTTGTCCTCAGGTGTTGATTTCGTAAGCTTGAGGTACTTCCAGGCTTAGATTTTGGTTTGCTTACGTAGGCTGTCACATCATGGCATTAGAATCATCTCAGTCTAATGGTCTCCTTGTTTAATTAATTTAATAGTATCCTTTGATGTTCTGCAGTGGGGAAGGACATCAAAGGTAGAATGGAGATTGCTACAATAGAAATCAGTCATACTTAGTTGTAATCATGCATTTCTTAAGCACTTACTGTGAGTCAGGCACCGAGCTAAAAATTTGCTTCATTTAATTTTGCATGGCAACCTATGAAGTAGGTATTGGTTTTGTCCCCGTTTTACAGAAGAAGAAAAGCTCTGGAAAAGTAAGCACATTTCCCCCAGGGCTCATACTAGAGTGAGTGGCGGGGCCAGCTTTCAGACCCAGGCTATCTGATTCCATCCTGCCCTCTTGATTAAACCTCTCACTCCTTCCTGCCCCCGTCGTGGGTTGTTTTAGGCTTGGCTAATGAACCCAGTTTGCAATTAGAAGGATGTGGGGCTATGTGAGCATAGACTGCAGTTCCCTTCTCTGCACCTAAGTAAAATAAACAACATGCAAATTCAAGTTTGAATGCAAATAAGCACCTATTTGTTTTCCGAGTCAACCATTCAAGCATTTTCTGTAGCAAGTCTGTGGCTTTCTGGGTCAGACTAGGACTTGATTGAATGTGATGTTGCTGTCAGTCCAGATTTGTGCCTACACATGTGTGATGGTCCCTGGAGGCCACACAACACTTAGATGTAGCCCAGCAAGGGCTCTTGTGCAACGGTACCTTCCCCCCAAGAGCACAGAGCTGGTGCAGCTCTCCTAGCCTGTCCTAGCCTAATGACTTTCTTCATTTTCCTGCCTTTTGTTAATATTTGGCCATCGCACACACACACACACACACACTAAATAGAATTAGGATGTACTGGAAAATGTGACTTCTGTATAGGAAGTTAAAAATCCAAAAATGGCCATCTGGATTTTATGTCTTCTTACACAGTAAGGCTGCCTCTCAAGACGGCACGTTTTGGGGGCTGCTTGGCAGCATCGTTGCAGCTAGCTTCCTCTCCATCCTTCCAGCTCCCAGCTGCTGAGTCCAGCTCTGTAGCTTGTGGGGTAGGAAATAGGTCAGTGGATACAGAATCCAAGGCTGTGCCTTCTTGTTCTCTGACTGTGACCGCTGATGGGCTAGGCTGCTTCTCTCTGTCTTTGCTCAGGCTACCATGAAGGCTTCTTTTCTCTTCTTTGAAATCTTAATGAGGGACTTCCCTGGTGGCACAGTGGTTAAGGATCTGCCTGCCAATGCAGGGGCCATGGGTTCGAGCTCTGGTCCGGGAAGATCCCGCATGGCGCGGAGCAACTAAGCCAGTGTGCCACAACTACTGAGCCCCCGTGCTGCAAGTACTGAAGCCTGCTTGCCTAGAGCCCATGCTGTGCAACAAGAGAAGCCACTGTATTGAGAAGCCTGCATACCGCAACTAAGAGTAGCCCCCGCTCGCCACAACTAGAGATAAGCCTGGGCGCAGCAGCAAAGACCCAATGCGGCCAAAAAAAAAAAAAAAAAATGAAACCATCCTCTAGCAAAGTCTGGCCCTCATTCTCTGCATAGGCAGCCCTTAATTGTTTCAGCTGATACAGCTTCCCAGAGGAAGGCAAGCAAGGAGAGGGTAAGCATAAGCTCTCAGTAAATGCTAACCATTCCTACTGCCACTGCTACCACTGGTAAAATCCCTGATGCAGGGTCCATGCCTTGTAAGTCTCTTATATTCTAGAAGAGTGCTGGGTACACAATAGACATTTATTAAACACTTAGTGGCCTAGCTATATGCTTCTGTGTCACTACCTGTAAAATACTCATCAGTGTTTCCCAAACTTCAGTCATTTCCTCATTACCTTTGCGTATTGGTATACCATCTGTATAATTGTTTTTTTCACTATTCTTCTTTAAATCCATGGATCACTTTGGTTTTACTTGATTTCTTTTACAATTTATTTATTACATCACTTTCACAAATGGAAAAGCAACATCTTATGCATTAAGTAAAAGGGAACTTTAAACCTAATTTATAACTATTAAAAAAAAAGTTTGTCCATGTGCCATCCAAAGACTTCTCCTATATTACCTGCGAAACAGGATATTGATGTCGGAGCTTTATTTGAAGGAGGCTGTAGCAGAGGTTCATTGCCCTTTAGACCTTACTTCTTCCTTGTGCTCTAGACCTTTCTAATTAGCCAGGATCTGCACCTGTGTGCTTGAGGGCTTTGTCCAGGACCATAGAAGGCCACCCATGCCTCTGCCCTGCTCTGTGGGCTGTCAGGGAATTCACATCCCCGAGAGTAGCCTCAACCAATGATGATGGAAATTGGTATAAAAGTACCGTAGCTCCCTCACCTCTCTGGTGGGCTACTTCTGAGGCATGGCTTTTATACTGTTTCTCAGAGTTTCTCTGTAGGGTTAAGTTCCAGACACTTGCTGTAGTTGCTGACTAACCAGCACACCCCTTGTTGGCGGCTTTCCTTCCCTCTATCACCTTTACCTCCCACATCAACTAGTTGCTCTCAAATCCAGGTCGGCTTCTGGAGGAACCCAAACTCAGTCAGGGGTTGCTTGCAAATCAGGAGTCGATGGTCAAGTTTACACTCCCCAGCTGAGGTTTGCATGTGTGCTCTGCATGACTGTGCACTGTCTATATGCAAATTTATTAAATCCTGAGTGGGAAGAAGTACGACCGCACTTTGACAAATATTTATCCAGGTAACACGTTTCTACCAAAGCAACAATTTGAAAAGATTTTCCAGGAAAAATGAAATTGAACGAAGTCTAAACAGTTTCTGGTAGTAATGGCTCTTTCCAACACACACAAGTAAACATGAGACAAAAGTTTTATTTGGATAATGTCCTCCCATAGAAGAAAGTCAATATGCTAAAACCTGGGCGTTACTAAGCAGAGAAATTGGTTATAAATGCAAATAATTACTTTGAAAGAATAGTTGAAGGAGATGGTCACCAAATAGTAGTGTCATCACAACAGTGACCATGGTTAATAATTCCAAAATTCTCACAGCTTTATCGTATGTGCTCTCATTTAACTGAACCCTCTGTATAAAAGCTGTGCCATTGTCTCCTGCAAAAACTTAGTCCAGGCGATGAAATAACAAGACAGCTTGGGTTAAAAGGGCAAGTTTATTCTGCTTTGTTGTTGATCTAGATGCTCGGCTTATTTTCTACTTTGTCTCTTCAGAGATTCCAACATTAGTGCAGTTCCTTTGAAGGACTCCTGTGTGCTTTCTTGACATTCAGACTGTTTTTTCAGTCATTGGTGGGGCCGATTAGCAATGGAATCCAATGGTCACCCCCAAAATCTAGTCCAGATTTCTAGGTGCTGGGAATATAACAGCGAGCAAAGGAGAATGAGTCCCAGACTTCCTGGAGCTTATAGACTATTAATCAAACAAATAATTATAAAGCTGAAGCTCTGTGAAGGAAAAGGACAGTATGTTTGAGAGAGAAATCAAGAAAGTATCCTTACTCGTGTGAGGATTATCAGTGGAGGTTTTATTCAGCTAGGAGTAACAGAAATCCAATGAACTGTAGCTTAAACAATTTAGGGTTTGTTTCCTCCCATTGGGGGATGAGAAGTCTGGAAGTAAATAGACCAGGGTTGGCATGGCAGCTCTTCAGTGTCATCAGAGTGTTAGCTTCCTTCTAACTTTCTGCCATCATCAGAATATTGTCCTTGACCTCATGCTGAGTAGAAGGCTGCTGGAGTGCTGTTCGTCATGACAGAGGTCCAGGAGCAGCAAGGGTCAAATGCAAACAGGGCTAGCTTGCTTGCTGGTTGAATTGACCTCCCTTTTAGGGAAATTTTCCAGAGGTACAATCTTAACAGCTTCTCTTCACACCTCATTGGCTTAAACTGTGTCACGTGGCTACCCCCAGTTGCAAGGGGGGCTGGGAAACGTAGTGTTTTACTGGGAACTTCACCACCAACAAAACCAGAAGGATGCACCTAACAAGGAAGAAGGGAGAATGAATCCTGGATAGGCAACTAGCAATCTCTGCTACAGAATAAAGGTTGGAGGAAGCTCCTTTGAGGAAGTAACATCTAAGCTAATATCTAAAAGTGAAGAAGAGCTTCCCTGGTGGTGCAGTGGTTGAGAGTCCGCCTGCCGATGCAGGGGACACGGGTTCGTGCCCCGGTCCGGGAAGATCCCACGTGCCGCAGAGCGGCTGGGCCCGTGAGCCATGGCCGCTGAGCCTGCGTGTCCGGAGCCTGTGCTCGGCAACAGGACAGGCCACAGCAGTGAGAGGCCCGCGTACCGCAAAACTAAATAAATAAATAAAATAAATAAATAAAAAAAAATGAAGAAGAGTATCCTGTACTAACAGCAGTGGGAGAGGCACTGCAGGAAGAGAGACCAGCAATATAGGAGAGACAGAAAGAAGGGGAGTAGGAAAGAGCTTAGCTTTCCAGGTTGAGCATCCCATCATGAACAAGGTGAGAGGATTCTAGCCCTTATCTGGCTTCCAATGAAAGGCACGAGGACTGTAGTCAAAGTATGCTGAGTAGGAATATTAAATGCCTGTTCTCAGAAAGAGAATATTATGTATCATCACTCCTCCATGACTCATGCCTTCCCAAATATCTTCAATGTTGAGCGCTTAGTACTTTTTCCACCAGAAGTATGAAATGGTGGTCCCTCTTCCTGCCAAACTTCACGTCAGCTTTGTTCTGGGCGTAGGAATAAAAGAAATCCTGTTTCCTGTCCTTTGTTTCCTGGCTGCAGCCTCTGGTTCCGCCCCCTTCTTGGTCTCACAGTGTCTGTTTCCGTCTAAGGCTCTCAAACAAGCCCACAGATCCCTTTTCTCTTCCACAGTTACTAGTTAGTCACACAGAATTATCAAAGTGGAAAATAACTTCTCTCCCTTTGTGAGGTTTTATTTTTCCCCCTTGGATCTTTTTGTTTTGCTTTATTCTTAGGTTAATTTCCCAGACTCTTCTCTGCAAAGCCAGGAAGAAGCTAAGCAGGTGTGGAGAGCCTGCTTCTCCTAGGGAATATACTGGAGCAACGTTGGTTCCAGACCAGAAATGACATAATCAGGTCACTGGCAACAAAACGAAGACAAGGAAAAACTCCAGGGTTTTCTATCTTGGGTGTGGGAATTGAGATCTAACACTATGGCCAGGACCAGGAGTAAAGGGTACCTTGTCTAAGAGAACAGCTTCTGAATTTGTATAGGTTCTCCCATTTCTAGGCTGGCCGACTTTCGACAAGTTATTTAACTGTTCTAAAGTTTGTTTTTTTGCACTTATAGAAGAGGAGATAATAGTTCCTACCTAATCGAGTCATTGTGAGGATTAAATAAAACAATGAAAGTAAAGTGTTTGTTGAGTGCCACATTGAAAGCACTCAACAAATGATCATCATTATTATTACTAGTGAGATTTAGATCGGGTGCATTTTTAATTAAAATAATAAATAATGTTATTGATTCCAACAATAAGAAGAAAATATATGGAAGATTACTGGTTCCTTCATGGAGAGGCTGGCTTGGGAATCGAGGACATGTACAAGATTGGTATCACCCTGAGCCCTTCCTCTATTATAAACTCCTTAGAGCGAGGGTTACTTAGCCTGGATGATATTATCCAAATGTGTTCTCAGTTTGAGGTCAGTCCCAGCTCTCCAACTCCCCTGGGCAGTGCCAGAGGATGAGGGAGAGACAGCCTGCTCTGGGTTCTCTCTAGGATAACAGTGGACTAGTCTATAGATAAATGAGAATTCCAGATTTAGGAATTGTGTTTCTCACTCTCACGATGGCAGAGAAATCTCTTTGACCTCTTTTGGAAAGGTCTCTTTGAATCTTTCCGCTGCTCCGTTAAAACTATTCTGACGGGGCTTCCCTGGTGGCGCAGTGGTTGAGAGTCCGCCTGCCGATGCAGGGGTCACGGGTTCGTGCCCCGGTCCGGGAATATCCCACATGCCGCGGAGCGGCTGGGCCCGTGAGCCATGGCCGCTGAGCCTGCGCGTCCGGAGCCTGTGCTCCGCAACGGGAGAAGCCACGACAGTGAGAGGCCTGCGTACCGAAAAAAAAAAAAAAAAACAACTATTCTGACGTTGACTGTGATTCAGAGCTTCATTTCTCTATCCCACCAAACCACTAGCTTCTGGAAATTAATTGTTGACCGAGATGAGAGGATTTAAGCATGGCACCATGAGTATGCCTGTTTTCCATGTCACATGCATTTATTAGCTCTTTGCTGTTTCAGTTGGGATAAGCTAGGTTATGCTGTAGAATCCAGTGGTCGTGAAATCTCTGTGGCTTCAAACAACAAAAGGTTATTTTGCTCACACTACACATCCAGATCCATCTCAACTGACCCTGGCAGGGAGAAGGGGGACATATAAAATCATGTTCTGATTGTTAAAGAGTACTGCCCACATTTCAGTAGCTCATGTAGGTCCTGGTAGCCACACCTAACTTTAGAAAAGAGTTCTGTTGTCCCTGTGTAAGGGTTTTTCTCATTCAAATGGGCCTACCTGTAGCCAGTGTGATCTAGTGGGTTTCTTGAACCTTTGAAATCATCTGGTTTGAAATTGTCAAGGACTGACCAGTGATCTAATGAAACTGAGGGAGGATGGGGGTTTTGAAGTGCCCGTTAAGAGTCCCTTTTGAGAAAGCAGTAATGTGTCATCTTTGCACTATGTTCAAAGTCAAACCTGTTCCATGCCTCACACTTGAGCCTTGAAATAGAAATAGAAAGTTTGGGCCGTAAAACAGTCAAGGTTTGTGCAGGTTATTTTCCTTGAGAAATGATCAAAGCAATCTTTGTAAGGGTAATAGATTTAGTTTCTTGAAACTTTTCCAAGGGAGAGTTCAGGACAGAAGTGTTATGATAAATATGTCCATGCAGCTTCATTGCCTTATTCCCAATGAATTCTGCTCATAATTTAGAAGTTGAGAAAGTCATCTACATGGTTGAAGGATGACTTCAGATTGCACCTGCCACTTAAAACACCAAGAACACACTGGAGTTTTGGACTGTTTTGAATGAAATGTGTAAGTGGAGCCAGCAGAGATCTCACTGTTCCTAAGTCACAGCTTATTGCCTGCCTATCACGCGCCCTGCACTGGGCAAATCATTCTGTACACATTATCACATTATCATTCTGCCAACAACAGGCAAGACTGCAGAAGCTTTGCGAGCTTACGGAGTTCTGCCCAAGGTCACTCGGCTGGTACAGGGCCCAGCCAAAGGCCTGAATCCAAAGGCCAAACTCTGAAGTAATAGCAGGGAATGAACAAGACTCTACTGAGGGAACCGTATAGACTTGGTGGGAAATTTTGGTTGGTTGTTTATGTCCTTATTTGGCTGTTTTCCACATTTGAGGAATGGAGGCACAAAAGGATATAAATGGGTCTTATATCTACCAAAGATTAGCTCTGGTTCTGAAAGTAATAAAATAACATTATATCCGGTCCTCAACGGAGAGCATCATAGCTAGATTTGAGCATTTTGTGAGCTAACCAGCCCTGGAAAAAAGTATGATTGATACTTCAGCCTTTAGCTTATACTTCCCCTTTCAGATTTTTAGAAACTTCCACTCCTCATGAACTCAAGCCAAAGCATGACTGTGCCTAAAAGATGGAAGAGGAAGAGCTTCCAGGGGTCCCAAGTTCAGAATCACCTGATGCTATTTAAAGGCTTAACCAAACTTACATTGGCTGAATTTTCTAGGGGTACCTGAATTTTCTATTTCCTGGGAAGGGGCTTCTTGACACTAGCCCTTCTTTCTCCTAACCCCGTGCTGGTCCCTAGGTCTAAAGACCCTACAAAATAGTTGTTGGTTCCACAATAATTTTTTGAGCACTTCCTCCATGCTAGACACGTGTGGTGAAACCGTGATGGACAGAACATAGTTCCTATCTTCCAGTACTTTATAGTCAGGAAACAGAACATGACACGAACAGTGACTTCAATTGCCATTGTATTTGAGATGCAGTGCCTCATTTAATACTCTTTCCAATGATACTTTGGACTAAGCAGGCACCTTCCATTTAAGGCAATAGGGCACAGTGGAAGGAAGGCTTGGGGACAGGTAGGGACACACAGATAATAAATGATTAAGTGATCCTGTTGCCCACTAGCCCTATTGTTTAACCTTACTGAATTCAGTTTTCCCCTCT
This sequence comes from Phocoena sinus, assembly GCF_008692025.1. NCBI lineage: Eukaryota > Metazoa > Chordata > Mammalia > Artiodactyla > Phocoenidae > Phocoena > Phocoena sinus. The sequence goes on along the minus strand of NC_045765.1, from coordinate 52,734,295 downwards.
GTAAAATGGGGATAATAATATGAGTATGAAGGGCCGTTACAAGGATTAAATGAGGTAATGCATGTAAAACATCCAGCATCATGCCTGGTTCACAGGAAGTGCTCAATAACTGTTAGCTAGAGTCATAATAATGAAGACGTCAACAAAGGCAAGAGATAGTAATAACTGTAACAATGAGATGGGGTAGAAATAAAATAGAGGTTGCTGAGAGGAAAGGGTTCAACCACTAAACCACTAAAGCTGTTTCCTCTGTGGTAGTTATGCCTTAAAATGCATATTTGGATGCAATTTCCAACCTCCTTTTAAGTACTTAAAGTGTAGGCCTTTTCTTAAATTTGTGTGTAAAGGTTGAGATGCAGCTGAAGGAGAGATGGTTTAAATGGAAACCAAGCTCTTTTCCTTTTTCCCTTTTCTTTTCCTTCCCTGAGGTCCAGAACAATGAACCTCCTTTAGATAAAGAGTATTTACCCAAAGCCTGTTTCCATTTAAGGTATTTCAGCAGGATAGTGAATAATCTCTTATCCTATTGAGGAGGTTTCACTGTCATTACTGGAACAAAGATGTCATTATTAAAATAAACTGGACTTCCCATAGAATGGTTACTTTAGTTAAAAGAGCATTATTCATAATGGCTTTATAAGAATGGAAGCTATGACACCATTATCATATAGAGCACTATCAACTCGATTCTAAGAAACAGGATTCCTTGGTGGCAAGCAACAGACCCAACTGTGGCTCATTTAACCAAAAAAAAAAAAAAAAGAATTTATTAGAAGGGTATGAGGTTGCTCATAGATGCCAAGGAAAAACTGGCGAACCAGGTTCCTGAAAGCACAGGAACCAGAATAGCTCAGGGAGCAGGGTCCCTGGTCACCCCTACCAGATGAATCAACTCCATTTATTTTCAGTCTCTGCTTCATTTGTCCCAAGATTTAATTTCTTGAGAGAGAAACTCTGGTTGGCCAAACTTAGGTCTTGGGCCTACAGGTCAGCCAGGGGGCATAGGAGCACCTTGATTGATATTCCCACCAAGCCCGCCTGGAGTGGGAGAGGGCTTGTTAGTCCCAGGAGAAACTGAGGTGCTGCCACCACAAGGGGGACTAGATTATGGGAAGGCAACAAGAGTTTTACAACACAGAGAGCCTCTGGGGAAGAGATGTTAGGGAGGGATCATCGCCACAGGACTTAGTGGGGAAACTGCGGCCCTGAATGAGAGTAGTTTGCCTGAGGGGTCACATGTAACAACAGAAATGAAACGTTCTGACTCCTGCCAGCCACATGGGAATTTCTTCCTTATTCTGTCCAGCTTGCTAAAGCAGTGGTTCAGAGACCTGGCAGTGTCTCAGGATTACCTGTGGAACTTGTGAAAAATAGAGGAGCTGGGTTTGGCATGGGGCTGGTGCCTCTGTATTTTTAATAAGCTTCTTATCTGATTCTGTTTACAACCAACTTGGAGGCCCACTACGCCAAGCCCCCACAGGCTCCAATATAGAAGAGGAACATTGTAGAACTAAAAAATGGAAGAAAGTGGCTTTAGGGAAAAGATTCAGGTTTGTTGATAAAAATGTTTGAGGTCCAATTAGTGTTAGCTATCTTCATGGTTTGTGGTTTGGGGGATGTGAGGACAGGGAGAATTCTTCCTTGTTTATGACGAGCCTAGGCCAACTGGATCAGGAGGTTAGGCTGTTGTCCCAGGAAGCACTTGCAATGGAGCACCGGAGAGAGAGGGCTGGGGCCCCTCTGGGGCTGTCCTGACCATCTGTGGTGCTGCAGGAGAAGGGTCAGATTATGTGGGTAGATTACCCAAGTGCTAAGATCTGGAGCACAGAAAAGGGTTGGGAAAAAGACCTGAGCTGGCACAGACAGGAAAGGGATCTGTTACCTTTATCGTTTGTCTCATCACAACTGATGACAGGCCAACCTAAGTCTCTTAACCAACTTGGAACATGGAGGAGAAGGAGGAATGCTATTCTTCTGCTGGGGATCTGCATTCCTCCACTTCTCACCTGCCTACTCACATCCATCCTCCAGATCCTTGCTTAAAGATCGTCCTCCGGGCTTCCCTGATGGCGCAGTGGTTGAGAGTCTGCCTGCCGATGCAGGGGACACGGGTTTGTGCCCCGGTCCGGGAAGATCCCACATGCCGCTGAGCGGCTGGGCCCGTGGACCATGGCCGCTGAACCTGCGCGTCCGGAGCCTGTGCTCCGCAACGGGAGAGGCCACAACAGTGAGGGGCCCGCGTATCGCCAAAAAAAAAAAAAAAAAAGATCGTCCTTCTTCCTGGCCCCCCTAATCTAACTAGGCCCCCCGCTGTTCTCTCTTGTGGACACCTGCTCTTTTCTGGGGCCAGTTTCTTGGCCGTGCAACCTGGGCAATCATACAGGGCCTTGTGCTTAGAAGGACTCCGTGCTTAGTTTAATGCTCTTCTGTTGCCATCTTGAAATTCCTCATAATTTTTGAACAAGGGGCTCTCCATTTTCATTTTGACTGAGTTTTGCTGATTATATAGCTGGCCCTGTTCTTTCCTTTCCTTAAACTTAGCACCATTTAATTGCAGTAGCTCTAACATCTAGCTCTATGCCTACCACTATAGTATAGGTTTGCTAAATATTAACTTTAACCATTTGAAATTATTGTTATTTATGTTTGACTTATTAAAAAAAACATTCATATGGTTCAACCTAAAATACTCTGGATGGATGAATAAATGAATGATAGGAAGAAGGAAGATACCTTGAACACAATGGGTTGCTGACCCAATATCCACTTCCTTCCTTCCTACCTTTCTTCCACGAATTTTGATCAAGCGTCCGTCCTTTCCCTAGTGACTCAGAGGAGGAGACTCCATCCCTAATTCCAGAGTAGATCCTGATCAGTCTCCATATTCTTTCTCCTAAGAACAATCTTTCTTCTTCCTCTAGACATTGTCAGGTTTGAAGGAGACTCCAGGAACTGCTGCAGCCATCTGCCAGTCTAACAAGTAGACCAGCTCAAAGCAGAGAGCAGAGGCCAAGGAATTTCAGAAAAGCAGAACCAGGATATGTTGTGGATGGACCCTAATTTACCCCTGAACTTCTTGTTACGTGAGGTAATAAAATTTCTGTATTGTTTGTTTTGGTCATCTATTGCTGTGAAACAATTATCCCAAAATGGAGTGGCTTACAACAGCATCCATTTTATTTTATTTTATTTATTTATTTTCTGGTGATGTTTTATTTTTTATTTTTTTTCACATCTTTATTGGGGTATAATTGCTTTACAATGGTGTGTTAGTTTCTGCTTTATAGCACAGTGAATCAGTTATACCTATACATATGTTCCCATATCTCTTCCCTCTTGCGTCTCCCTCCCTCCCTCCCACCCTCCCTGTCCCACCCCTCCAGGCGGTCACAGTATCCATTTTATTACAGTTCACAATTTTGTGGTCCAGGAAGCCAAGCAGGTGATTCTTCTGTTCCATGTAGCATCAACTGAGGTCACTCAGTGGTATTCAGCTGGCCGATGGCCTATCTGAAGAGTCTAGGATGGCTTCTCTCATATTTGGCATCTTGGTGGTGATGGCTCGAAGTTTAGGTTCAACTGGAACCTTCAACCAGAGCACGCCCATGTGGACTTTCCTGCGTGGCCATCCAAGGTGGTCAGACTTCTTGCATGAGATGCAGGGCTCCAAAAGTGTTGTAAGAGGCAGAAAGTGGAAGATGCCAGGCTCTTCAGGCCCAAGCGTGGATTGGCACAGGGTCATTTCTATCATGTACTGTGGGTCAGAGCAGGCACAAAGCCCACCCAGCTTCAAAAAGAGATGACATAGCTTCTACCTCTTGATGGGAAAAGTACCAAAGAGTTTATGGCTATCGCTAATCCTCTGTGTTACATAAGTCAACTGGAAACAGGTTTTCTGTTATTTACAGTCAAAAGGATCAGAAATCATTAAAGAAATTCAAGGTTCTCTCAAGACTGGGAAGGTCTTTCTTCCTGTTCCTCTATTATAGCGGTCTGTAAACTTTTTCGCAAAGAGCCAGATAGTAAATGTTTTAAGTTTTACAGGGCACACAACCTCTGTTGCGACTACTTGGCTTTGCCAATGACGTATGAAGCCAGCCATGGAAAATATATAAATGAATGAGATGTGTTCAAAAAAATTTTTATTTATATCACTGAAATTCGAATTTTGTATAATTTTCATGCATCATGAAATATTTTTTTTTCCAGCCATTTAAAAATGTAAAAGCCATTCTTAGCTTTTGAGCTATACAAATAAAGAAGGCAGGCGGAATTTGGTCCCTGGACCATATTTTACCTACCCCTACCGTAATGCAAGCTTGCTGCAAGCTCAGGGGCTTCGCATGTGCTGACCCTCTGTCCTCTCCGAGGTCTTCATGTGGTTTGTACCTTCTCTTCATTTGGGTTTTAACTCAGATATTACCTCCTCAGAACAGCCTTCTCTGATCACTCTATCTAAAATAGTCCCCTAACTCTGAAACATATTATCCCCTTATATTTTCTTTTATTTTTAATGTCTTTTTACTCTGGTAAAGGTCACATAATATGAAACATACTATTTTAACCCTATTTAACTGTACCGTTCAGCGGCTCGAAGTACATTCACGTTGTTGCGCAACTCTCACCATCATCCATCTCCCGAATTTTGCACCTTCCTAAACTGAAACTCTGTCCGCTTCAAACACTAACTCCCCATTCCCCTCCTCCACACACCCCCTCACCCCCAGGCCCCTGGCATCTACCAGTGTACTTTCTGACTCTATGAATTTGACTATTCTAGGTACCTCGTATAAGTGGAATCAAACAGTATTTGTCTGCACTTAACATATATTGGAATGCATTTTTAAAGTTAATATATATCCTGCAAACAGATTGTACCTGTTTTTTTCCCCTTGTGCAATACAGTAGGTACTCACCAGCCAACTACTTCATATATAGTAGCGTACATACATCAATCCCAGTCTCCCAATCCATCCCACCTCTCCTCTCCCCTTGGTGTCCATACCCCTTATATTTTCTTGATAGCACGTCTCACTGTCTGACGTTTTGTTCATTTATTTGTTACGTTTATGTGCTACCTCTCTTTAACCTTCACTGGAGTAGGACCTAGAAGCAGGCCTCTTGCCTGTCCTATTCTCTTCTGTACACCCCTTACCTAGCACAGTGCCTGGCATGTAATAGATGCTCAATTAAATATTTGTTGAATTTGAGTTGAATGGTTACAACGCAGTGCTCTGGGGCTTGACAAGAACATGGAAGACTACTGAATTTATACTTATGTAATGAGAGAAAGATAATTAAAGCAGAAGAAGGAGATCACCTTGTCATCTGCACTCAGAGAAGCATTGGTCCCTTTGTTATTTCCCTGTTATTTCAGGAAAAAGCCAAAGGAAAAATTCTTATCCTCATATAATTCTGAAGAAAGTTATTTTCCATTCTTGGCAGATGTCTCCAAACAGGTACCTTGCCTGTATGGAGGCAGGAAATGGGGATACAACCTTATTTGAGGAGAGAGAGTGTCATCTTGGTAGTTGTGAAATGGTGTCTGGAAGCTAGATTCTTCTAGACCACTAAGGTATGATTTCCCAGAAATTCCCAAGACTCCTGAGGGAAAGTGGCAAAGGTCCTGGGTGTCACGGCAACGGTAGAGATGACAGAGTTGGGAATCACATCAGGCTAAACTTGTCATCAGGAGAGAGGGAAAAAAAGCAGCAGGTACGACATTTGGGACAAGAAGACTTGAGCTCAAACAGAGTGTACCGAGTGGTGTTGGGTGGTGGCCAGAATCCAACCATTTGGCAGTGGGCTTTCCAAGCCTGGGCACAGAAGTGGCTTCCATCCAGTCCTGCCTCTACTTATTAAAACAAACAATTGGCAGGGTAGAAAGAGCCTGCTGTAGGTGAATACAATAAACAGGAAGAGTCCGTGGGAAGCCGTGAGGGCCACAGCAGTGGATCTTAGAACTTAGGGCTTTGTAAGTTCAGTGAGCTCAGGTGATGAATAGAGCTCTGGGACACAAAGTAGCAATGGAGAGGGAGGCTGATGCAGGAGGTGATGAGAGGCTGACCTGAAAATGCCGGGTGTAGTGTGGATTGCATTCATAGGATGGCTGGCCGAAGGAAGTGACTTTGACTTTAGACAGTTGATTCCCAGTTGGTGGGTGAAGCAGAAACAAGAGAGGTGGTATTGTGTCTCTCATGTGGACTTTTTGGTTGCAAGTGGTAGAAAAGCTAACAAAATGTTGCCAAAGTTTAAAAAGGGAAATTTTTAGTTCACGTAATTGAGAAGTGTAGCTTCAGGTATGGCCAGATCTGGGCTTTCCAAGAATGCCTTTAGTACTTAGTCTCTCTCTCTTTCTTCATCTCTCAGCAATTCTTTCCTCTGTATTAGCTTCATTCTCGGACAGGCTCTCCCCGTGATGAAGTGGTTCACATTAGCTCCTGGTGTATACCCATCCAGCTTTAAGTTCAGTAAAGAATTATCTTTGGCCTGGTCTCTCTAGCAAGTCCAAGAATACTACCTCATTGCCTGATTGGTCATGTACCCATTCTTTAGCCAGTCACTGAACCCAGGGGGTTGCAGTGTTTTATTGACCAGCTCTGGGTCACATGCCCTCTCCTTGAAGCCCAGTGCAGTCAGCTCCACCCAAATGACCTGGACTAGAAATGGGGAAGAAAGTGGTTCCCCAAGAAAAACTCAGGTGCCATTACCATAAAAATGGGTATGGATGCTGGGTAGGCAAAAAACAAAACAAAATGAAAACAATAAAAAACCAGATGATCAGATGTCTACTACCAGTAATCACCACACTCACATAGAATTGACCAGAAGCCACCATCTTTATCACCAGCACATGAAAATAATACTAACTGAATGCTATTGTCAGGTCTTAGACATTCAGCTGTTCTCATACTGACAGTTATATCCTCTGGTTTAAATCAGCATTAGGGAGTTAACACCAAGAACAGAAACTAATCATCGTAAGTGGAAAAAAACCAGTTATCCAAAGTGATTTAAAGCAAAAGCACAGAATAGCACAAACTTGGCAATGAAATTTGGTAACTAGAAATTCAACTATTGCCCAGTAGCCCTTGGATTTCAAGCTTCCGAAACTCTAGAAAAAAAGAAATGCTCATTTTTATCTAGATTTTTCTAGAGACCTATTTCACCTTCAACTTAGAAATAATTCATGAAGCCTTTCTGATACCTGATAATGTGTGTGTACTTGGGTCCTATGTGTACCTCACTTTATTTCCATGACACCACACCCTTCCAGTCCTCCACATTTCTGACTACTCCATTTCTGTGTCCTTTGCCCAACCCTGAACCATTGATGTTTTCTAGAGCTTCATCGTTGATCCCCAGCTCTTCTCTTCTTACAAACTCTCACAGGGTAGCTCTTCATTCATTCTTTTCAACAGGTGCCCAAGGAGAGCGTCCTTTGTGCCAGGTACTGTGCCAACCATCCTTGAAGGTTAACTCCTGATCATCCCATGTGCTAATGACACCCAACTCTCTGAAGTCCAGACCCCTCTCCCTTCAGATTCACACTTGGACATTCACAAGGTAGGTAATTTATAAATAGTTCTTGAATGAATGGATAAATGAATGAATGCTTTTCCCTTAATGTTTCAAGTTCAACATACCTAACAATGAAATCATCTTCCTGCCTGATCCTATTACTACTTGTACTTGGTAATGCCCTCAAGCATAGAAACCTCGGTGTTATCCTTACCTCCTCCTTCTTGTCTCCTTCACATCAAGTTCCACTAATTTTAACTCAATATTTCTTAAGTCTGTCTCCTTCTCCCCCATCTCCCCAGCTCCTGCCCTAATTCAGACCTGCAGCACCTTCTACCTGGACGTTGCCATAGCCTCCCTACTGGTCTGCCTGCCTCTAAGCGTGTTCGTGTAGCAGTCACACTCTCCTGCTTCAGTGGCTCTCTGTTGCTTATGAACAAAGATCATACTCCTTAAAATGCTAAATAAAGTTCCCTGTGTCCTGCTCTCTGTCTTCCTTTCCAGTCTCACCTTATGAGTGGTTTGCCTCGAACGTTTGTGGTTTCCTACACACAGCACACAGATTCATGGCTTTGCTCGTGCTGTACTTCCTGTTTGGAATATGACCTACCCTATACCCCCATTTCTGCACATAATTTAAGCTTCAGCTGAGGTGCCATGTCCTCTAGGAGGCCTTGTCAGTCCTCTTCAGGCTGAGCTGGGTGTCCTCTGATCGGCTTTCATAGCACACTGGGCATCCCTCTGTCATTGCACTATTAAGATCAGGTCCTCTTGCTGCCACCTGGATTCCCTTGTGAGTTCCTTGAAGACATGGGCATGTCTTGTTCATCCTTGATTCCCCAATGCCTAGCCAGTACCTGAAACACAGTAGGATTTCAATAAACGTCTGTTGAAAGTCTATGTTTCCTCTTAAGTAGAGCAGGTGTTTTAGCCTTGGTACTTTTATAGTGTGAAAAAGGCACCCCCTAAAATACTAAAAGCTAAAGGGTATGTTATTCAAGACCAAGATCAAGATCGTCAAGGGTTATCAGAGGAAACTTGGAGGTAATCTAATTTGCATTTTCTGGCCCAAAAGATTAACTCCAGGCAAGTGTTAAAGACCCTAAAATATTTATGCTGATCTGATGCCTTGGGATCAGAGAATGACTAATAAAAAAAAAAATCAGGGCTTCCCTGGTGGCGCAGTGGTTGAGAGTCCGCCTGCCGATGCAGGGGACACGGGTTCGTGCCCCAGTCCGGGAAGATCCCACATGCCACGAAGCGGCTGGGCTCGTGAGCCATGGCCGCTGAGCCTGCGCATCCGGAGTCTGTGCTCCGCAACGGGAGAAGCCACAACAGTGAGAGGCCCGCGTACCGCAAAAAAAAAAAAAAAAAAAAAAAAAAAAATCAGGCATTTCTCCAGCATAAACAGTTTATTTACTTATAGTCAGATCTTTTAAGCCTTTTCCCAAATTTTCAGACTCATATTTTCTAAATTAATTTGAAGTCCATATGGATTGTCAACCAGATGGAGCAGAGTGAGTTGGGGGAAAAGATGGAAATGAGATGAGAAGAGGTATCCTGGGTCAGATCATGCTTTTCCTTTACTTTGGAAAGATGGAAAACCATTGGAGGGTTTTGCTCAGAGGAGATTATTGATGCAATTTAATGTTCTGAAAGGATCACTCTGGCTGCTTGGAGGAGACTTAACTACAGGCAGCACGGGCAGAAGTAGAGAGACTAGTTTGGAGGCTGCCGTAATAATCTAGGCAAAAGAGGATGGTGGCTTGGACCAGCGTGGGAGCCAGGGGGTAGAAAAGTAGTCAGATTATAGGTATATATTGGAGACTCAGTCAAGAGAATTTGCCAGTGATTAGATGTGGATTGTAGAGAGGGAAGAAAAGGACAGCTCTAAGGGTTTTGGCTGGAACAACTACGAGGATGGATTTGCCATTGGGAAGAGCAGGTTTGGAGAGAAAATCAAGAGTTCAGTTCTGGTCTCTTTTTAAGTTTGAGATGTCTATTTAGATATATAATACAAGGAGAGTATTGAGCATTCAAGTTATGTGTACCTGTCTGGAGTGCAGAGGAGAGGTCGAGGTGAGGATAGATATTTGGAGGCTGTTAGTGTGCAGATGGTATTTGCAGCCATGAGCCAGGTTGGGGTCATCTAGGAGGTGTGTGTGGAGCGGAGGTTTGAGGAACAGCCTGGAATGATCCAGTGTTCAGAAGTTGGGAAAATGAGGAGGAATCAGCAAAGGAAACCAAGGAGGAGGGACCAGTGAGAAAGGAGACCCAAGAGGCAGTGAGTGGGTGGTGACCCAGAGGCCAAGGAGAGAAAGATTATTGTGCCTGAAATAAGAAACAACCTACCAAGTTCTAATTTACCCCAAGTCTCACTGGATAGTGTATTTCTGTACGCATGCACACATGCGTGTGTGTATGTATAATTTTTTGGCCTGGGGTTGCCCAGCTACCATATATTTCCTTTGTTCCCTCCCCCTAGAAATTCTGCATCCATGTGGTCCCAGACTCCATTACTGGGTCTGGGTGGTCGTGAATCTCACTAGTTCTCTTTTCCTCTTGTGGCCACTACAAGATCATTTCACCTTCGTTTCTACACTTCTAAGGAAAGCCTGAAGCCCTGAGCACCTGCCAGGACTGCCCATTCATAAAATCATTCATTTATTCATTCGTTCATTCATTTCACTAGATAGTTACTGGGAATTTACAATACACAGACACTGTCCTAGGCCCTGAGGTTACAGCCATGAACCACATAGTCCCAGCACCATCTTTGCCAACAGGGACCTTACATTCTAGCAGAGTGGGGAGGAGTGGGGCAGAGGGAGACAATGTGTGTAGGGGGTCAACAAATAAACAGAATAACTTCAAATTGTTGTGTCTACACTGAAGAAAACAATCAGGGGTCTAAGATTTAGAATAACAGTGAAGACTAAGACTGGGGACTAGTTTCCAGTAGGAGGGCAGGGAAGCTTCTCTGAAAACTAAGATCCTGATGTCTCCAAAGTAACCAGCAAATCATTTTCTTTTAGGTCCTGAAATGATCCTGGGGCTCTTATAGAACAAGGGCGGAAACCCACCTCCGGTTCCACCTTTACGTGAGCACCTGCCCTTGACAATTTATGGGATTATGCTGAAAAATCAATCTTTTACAATTTCACCTAACATCTGCCAGAGGAAACAAAAGCTTATTAAAAGGGCACTCATCAAAGTTCATCTTCCAACAAAGTGGTTAGTTACCATTTAATTTAGCTAACATTTTTTTGGGGAACACTTACTGCAGTGCAGACACTGGTCTAAGTAAGCTTTTTATATGCATCCTATCGTTTAATCTTCACAAAATTCCTGTGAGGTGGGTACTGTTACTATCCCCATCTTACACTTAAAAATCTCGAGGCTTAGATGGATTAACTCCAAGGTCACAGGGCTAGCAAGTGGCAGGGCTCTGGTTAAAACCCATGTCTGTCTAACGTTCAAGAGTTTGCTTTCGGCATTCCTTTGAAAAAGATGATTTGAGGATATTCTTTTTTTTTTTCTGAGGACATTCTTAACTAGGTTTTAAGTACTACATTCCTTATCTTCACAAAATTTTGTCAGGTAAGAAACAAAAATACAAGTTTAGAGGTGCTAGGATTTCTCTGTAGTTGAATAATCTTTGGGGTATTTCAGTGACAAACTTGTTTTAAGTGGTGTCAGGCAAATCCCTTCCTAAAGTGAAAGTATGTTGGTGATTTCAAGTTTGAAAACAGCCTTACGTTGTCTTCCAGGAATGCTATAAACAGAAATTCAAGGAAGTATTTCAACTAATAAAGATAAAAATATTTTTGGTAGAGCATCAAATATTTAGGTCTTATTTCTTAGCTCAGTTTAAAAACCACAAATTTAATATTTTTTTTTAGCAGGTATGGTAAATTGTGAGATTTTAAAAGTTCATATAATAGAAATTCAAGTTATAATTTATTGAGCATTTATTGTGTGCATGACAATGTACTGTGTATATTATTTTACTTGTTCTTAACTATAATTCTATGAGATATTAATTATCATTCCTGTTTTGAAGATGAAGACATTGAGACTCAGTTAAGTAACTGAGATTCAAAACCATGTGTCAAATCCAGTGTTTAAATCTGGGAATGGAAACCCTGTGTTCCTTTCATCATAAGAATGAAATTTCTGATTATTTATTTCTGATTCAGGCTTCAGAAGGTATCTTTTCTTATTAGACGAATTTCATTCTCTAAATTAGTGACCTTGGGGAAGTATCTTCCCTAGTATTCAGTTTCCTTGCCTTTAAAACAATGTGATTGCACTGGATGTTTCCCATAATCTCTTTCTGTTCTTCTTTTTTTTATTATTATTTATTGATTTATTTTTGGCTGTGCCAGGTCTTAGTTGCGGCATGCAGGATCTTTTTTTTTTTTTTAAATTGCAGCATGTGGACTTCATGTGGACTCTTAGTTGCGGCATGCGGACTTCTTAGTTGTGGCATGCAGACTCTTAGTTGCAGCATGCGAACTCTTAGTTGCAGCATGCCTGTGGGGTCTAGTTCCTGACACGGATCGAACCCAGGCCCCCTGCATTGAAAGCACGAAGTCTTACCCACTCTACCTCCAGGGAAGTCCCTCTTTTTATTCTGAAGCTTCACAGTTCTGTGATTCCATAAATAGTTCAGTTCAAAGATAATTCATAGGCGTTCAGTGGGACTCCTGCTTTCATCATTTTTTAAAATTGAAAACAGTAGGAAATTAAATCTTTTAAATCAATTTAGTAGATCTATCTACTGTCAATATTTTCTCTTTTATATTCACGGATATATTATTTGATCCTTCTTAGTTGCAAAATGTTTCCCCACTGTCATTTATAATACTGATCAGTAACAATAGCTCTAAGAAATAGATTTGAATTGCGTTCGCTAACTTAGAGCTGGGAAAACAAGTTATTCCAGTGCTTTAATTTGGTCATGGTTACTCAGTGCCAAGGAAGGATTGGGACCTACACCTCTGGAATTTCTAGCCTTACTCTGTGTTTGGTCACTCATTTTTTCATTTGGTTAGCCCAGCGGTCAGTATCCTATGGTCTGTGGGCCAAATCTAGCCCACTGCTTGTTTCTGTATGGTCTACAAAGTAAGAATAGGTATTACATCTTTAAATGGGAAAAATAATAAAAAGAAGAATATTTTGTGACACATGGAAATCACGTGAAATTCAAATTTTACTGTCCATAGGTAAAGCTCTTTGGGACACCACCACCAAACTCCTTCATTGATGTAGTCTGTGGCTGGTTTCCTGTCACAACGGCAGAGTCAGGTAGGTGCAACAGACCCTGTGGGGCCCTTTATCGAAAAGTCTGCCAACCTCTGGTTAGTCTGTGTTAAATTAAACAAGGAGGCCAAGGAGGCCATCAAACTGAGGTGGCTCTAATGCCTTGGTGGCCTATGTAACCAAAACCTAAACCAAGCCAGTCAGTGTACTGGAATCTGAGAAAATGAAACTTAAGAACAACCAATCACAAACAGCCAATGAGGCTTTCCCAAATAAGGCAACCACTTAAGCTATAGCCAATCAAATAGTTGCTTTGCTTTGCTTCCGAGTCATCTCTCTTAGCTCCTGTGGGTGGAGTACTCTTAACCACTCCCAGTTTCATGCTGCCCAATTCTAATTGATGTTTGCTCAAATAAACTCTTGAAGATTTTAATGTGCCTCAAGCTTTTAGCATCTGTCAAACTGTGTTGATAGTCTACTATTGCTAGGCTCTCTGCAGGTCACAGGGAACACAGCAGCCAACAAGACACACAGGTTCCCTTGGCCCAAGACACTTTTTCTTAACCATCAAATAAAAGATAAAACAAATAATAAACAAAGTTGGAGGGACAGAGGACTTCCAAGTTTTAATTTGCGGAAGGATATTTAAAAAGACTACAGCTACTATCTTCACTCATCATCTTAAAAAAAAAAAGGAGTATGTTAATACCAAAAAATGAGTATACCAGTACCAAATATGTAGGAAGGACATATCTCAAAAAGCACTCATTTAAGTGGAATGCATGTAGCATCATAAAAAACTCATTACACAGTCACTGGTTGTTTTTGTTTTGTTTTGTTTTGTTCATTTCATGACAGATCAGAGAATACTTCTTTCTGGGCAGGCCCAGGTCATCAGACCAGCTTTGGGAAGCATAGGGGTAGTTCACACTGTTACTTTTTAGACAACGCAACCTTTAAAATATGTCTAGTTTTTAAGTTGGAAAATTTTAGTATTTTAATTTGAGAGTATTACAGCCATGAGTTTTGTAATAAAATTTTTTTATAGATGAGTTTTGGGTAATAAAAATATAATGATGGTGAATTCTGGAAAAGAACTACAAAGGGAAGTAGGGAAGAAAATAAAAGAAGTCTGGGACTTCCTTGGTGGTCCAGTGGTTAAGAATCCGCCATCCGGGCTTCCCTGGTGGCGCAGTGGTTGAGAGTCCGCCTGCCGATGCAGGGGACGCGGGTTCGTGCCCCGGTCTGGGAAGATCCCACATGCCATGGAGCGGCTGGGCCCGTGAGCCATGGCCGCAGAGCCTGCGCAAACGGAGCCTGTGCTCCGCAACGGGAGAGGCCACAACAGTGAGAGGCCCGCGTACAGCAAAAAAAAAAAAAAAGAATCCGCCTTCCAATGCAGGGGATGTGGGTTCAATCCCTGGTTGGGGAACTAAGATCCCACATGCTGCAGGACAACTAAGCCCAGAGATTGCAACTACTGAGCCTGCGCGCTCTGGAACCTGTGCAACACAGCTAGAGAGCCTGTGCAACGCAACTAGAGAAGCTTGCGCGCTGCACTGAAGAGCCCGTGCAATGCAACGAAAGATCCCAAGTGCCGCAATGAAGATCCCGTGTGCTGCAACTAAGACCCGACACAGCTAAATAAATAAATAATAAAATAAATTTAAAAAAAAATAAAGAAATCTGCCATCACCCACTGTTGTAAATACAGCAGATATTATATCCTCTTTGCGCAGTGTTTAGATGAAGGTAACCCATTTTAGTATTGATTTTTCATACTGGCTTCTCCCTAGAAGAAAGTGATGGAATAATTTCTCTTTTGAAGTATTGCCCTCCTCTGCCCCCAACAGTGCCACCTTCAGTAGACCCAGGCACCCACTAAAAACCACAGCATCACCTCAAAACCAGAGCCATCTAACAGAATATGAATTCCCATGGAAGAAAAGTTCATCCATTAAGTATTTGAAGTTGGATATGACAGTTTTCTAGTTGCTTTAGAAAGTTTATTAATTCCCCATGACAAAATTTCTATTTTGCAACCACTGAAATGGCAACCAAAAGATTAACAATTAACACTTTCTCCTTATGTCCCTATTCCTGTTGTCTGTGATATTGTTCATTTCCTGAATGTGTTTCCTAGAGCACTATGTGGAATGTAACACTGGAGGAAAAACAGGATTCTGTGTTCCAAGAAATATGAGAAATACTGGGTTAAGCAAAATCTCACAGGATTATTTACTGCAGGACTTCTCAGGACCTCTAATATGCTAATGTGAATTTAAAGTATGCACATGTATGAGAAGATCCAGAGGCAAGAAAGAGAGCAAGGTGTACGGGCCTACTTTAGGTTATTTCGTGTAAGTAAGCTGATTCATTTGGTCATTTCAGCAGCAACAATGGTAAGAAATAGGCCAGTTACTTTTATTGATCCAAGTGACCCAGAGGCTGTATTGAAATTGTCTTCTGACAATTTTCTGGTTTCATCTCAGCTTTTGAAAAAGTTTATGTTTATTAATGGTTTATTGTTTTTCTTAAATATCTTTCCTCATTTAATACACATGCCTGCCCTGTAAATCAGATATTGTCTTTACTCTAAATGTTTAAGAAAACTTTCTTATAAACTTGACCAAGGAGGTGAAAGACTTATATTCTGAGAACTATAAAACACTGATAAAGGATACTGAAGATGATTCAAATAAATGGAAAGATACCCCATGCTCTTGGATTAGAAGAACTAACATTGTTAAAATGGTCATGGTCATATTACCCAAAGCAATCTACAGATTTAATGTGATCCCTATCAAATTACCCGTGGCATTTTTTCACAGAACCAGAACAAAAAATCTTAAAATTTATATGGAACCATAAAAGGCCCAGAATGGCCAAAGCAATCCTGAGGAAAAAGAACAAAGCTGGAGCATCACGCTCCCAGACTTCAGACGATACTACAAAGCTACAGTAATCAAAACAGTTTGGTATTGGCACAAAAACAGACATATGGATCAATGGAACAGAATAGAGAGCACAGAAAATAAACCCACACACCTACAGTCAATTAACCTTCAACAAAGGAGGCAAGGATATACAATGGGAAAAATACAGTCTCTTCAGCAAGTTGTGTTGGGAAAGCTGGACAGCCGCATGTAAATCAGTGAAGTTAGAACATATCCTCATACCATACACAAAAATAAACTCAAAATGGCTTAAAGACTTAAATATATGACACCATAAAACTCCTAGAAGAGAACATAGGCAAAACATTCCCTCACGTAAATTGTACCAGTGTTTTCTTAAGTCAGTCTCTCAAGGCAGTAGAAATAAAAGCAAAATAAACAAGTGAAATCTAATCAAGCTTACAAGCTTTTGCACAGCAAAGGAAACCATAAACAAAATGAAAAGACAACCTGTGGACTGGGAGAAAATATTTGCAAACAATGCAACTGACAAGGGCTTAACTCCCAAAATATACAGACAGCTCACACAACTCAATAACCACCACCACAACAACAACTCAATCAAAAAATGGGCAGGAGGGCTTCCCTGGTGGTGCAGTGGTTGAGAGTCCGCCTGCCGATGCAGGGGACACAGGTTCGTGCCCCGGTCCGGGAGGATCCCACATGCCGCGGAGCGGCTGGGCCCGTGAGCCATGGCCGCTGAGCCTGCGCGTCCGGAGCCTGTGCTCCACAACAGGAGAGGCCACAGCAGTGAGAGGCCCGCATACCACAAAAAAAAAAAAAAAAAAAAAAAAAAAAAAGGGGCAGGAGACCTAAATAGGCATTTCTCCAAAGAAGACATACAGATGGCCAACAGGCACATGAAAAGATGCTCAACATTGCTAATTATTAGCAAAATGCAAACAAAACTACAATGAGGTACCACCTCACAGTGATCAGAATGGCCATCATTAAAAAGTCTACAAATAAAAAATGCTGGAAAAAAAAATGCTGGAGAGGGTGTGGAAGAAAGGGAACCCTCCTACACTGTTGGTGGACATATTTATAAATTGGTGCAGCCACTATGAAAAACAGTATGGAGGTTCCTTAAAAAACTAAAAGCAGAGTTGTCAGATGATCCAGCAATCCCACTCCAGGGCGTATATCCAGGGAAAACTCCAATTCGAAAAGATACATGGACCCCAGTGTTCATAGCAGCACTATTAACAATAGCCAAGACATGGAAGCAACTTAAATGTCTATTGACAGGAGAATGGATAAAGAAGATGTTGCATATATACATAATGAAATACTACTCAGCCATAAAAAATAATGAAATAATGCCATTTGCAGCAACATGGAGGGACCTAGACTTTATCATACTAAGTGAAGTAAGTCAGAAAGAGAAAAACAAATACCATATTATATCATTTATATGTGGAATCTGAAGTATGACACAAATGAACTTATTTACGAAACAGAAACAGACAGACATAGAAAACAAACTTACAGTTACCAAACGGGAAAGGGGGTGGGGGGGGCAATAAATGGGGAGTTTGGGATTAGCAGATACAAACTACTTATATAAAATAGATAAACAGTAAGGTCCTAATGTATAACAAAGGGAACTATATTCAATATTCTGTAATAAAGCATAATGGAAAAGAAAAAAAAAGAAAACACCCTTAAAACTAATAATTTTCCATTTTGGAAACTACCTAAGAACCACGTATTAATGCAGATGACCAAATTTCAGGAGAAGGTAAAACGGTAGGTTTTGTTATTAGCGCATCTTATCAGTTAAAGTTTGTTTGGCTTTGAGTAGCAGCAAACCCCATTAATGGAGCTTAAAGAGGTTATGTTTTTTTCCCCTTCATGTGATGAGTAGTTGAGAGGTAGGCACTTTGGGGATAAGCTTTGTGGCTCACGGATGTCACCAAGGCATCTGTCTCCCACTGTCTTCCTCCATCAGTCCTTAGCATGTGGTATTCTTTCTCATGATTGCCAAATGGCTGCTGTTCCTCCATGCATTGTACCCACATTCTAGGCAAAAAGAAGAGGGAAGGAAGGTGGGCAAAAGGCATGTGTTAGTTGTCTCCTTATGAAAAAGAAAACCCTACCCAGTAGATTTCCAGTCATATCTCAATGGCCAGTAAAGTGGCCCATGGCCACGAGCAGCTGTGTGAAAGCCAGAGGAATTGAAATCTGTAGCTGGGCACTTGAGGTTCTGCTAGTAACATAGGCTAAGTCTGGAGCTACACTACCAGTTAGAATCTCAGCTCTGTTGCTCAGTGGTTATGTGACTATAGGTGATTCATTTTCATTTTCCTCCTCTATAAAATGGAGATAAGAGTGTTGTTATGAGATTAAGTTTTATAAAGTGTTTAGAAGAGTACCTGGAACATAGTAAATGTTATATAAGTACTTCCTCAGTAAATGAGTAAAGAAGATAGGAGAATGGACATTGGGTAGAAAAGCAGCAGGCATAGAATAAATAAATTATGAAAAAATGGAGGGCTTCCCTGGTGGTGCAGTGGTTGAGAGTCCGCCTGCCGATGCAGGGGACATGGGTTCGTGCCCCGGTCCGGGAAGATCCCACATGGAGCAGCTGGGCCTGTGAGCCATGGCCGCTGAGCCTGCACGTCCGGAGACTGTGCTCCACAACGGGAGAGGCCACAACAGTGAGAGGCCCGAGTACCGCAAAAAAAAAAAAAAAAAAAAAATATTGCTAACATATAAAACAGATTTGTGTAGTAGAAGTAATATGAGTTTCATTGATATCTTGAGCCAAAGAATGTTAATTAAGTGCTGTTACCTCCCTTAAAGAACTGCAAGCCAGTGTTTTATAAGGATAGATTACTCTTTTTTCTTTGGAGGAAGATGAGAATTTCATGTCTGCTTCAGTCAGTTGCTACTACACGAATTGTAGGGCCTGGGATTTAAAGCCAAAACAGATTAGAGGCTAGTATAATGATTGATGTATTGGGGACATACTAGCAAAAGGTCCTGGAAAAACACATAGAATTCTCCTCCTCTCTCATTCATGTGTGATTTTATTCCATTTTTAGGTATTTGACTATTATTATTAATTTTTTAACATGTATAAAATGTCTTTCTGATAGACACCTTGTATGGAGATAGTTATTGAAGGCAGATAGATTTGAGTAATAAGCCTAGTTCCACCACTAACTATGTGACCTTAGGCATCTTACGTCTCAAAGCCTTAGCTGCCTTATCTATTGGGTGGGCCAAAAATTTCTTTCCTTTTTTTTCCGTAAGATGGCTCTGGTAGCACTTAGTTGTCTTTAACTTCATTTGAAACAATTTTGTTAGATTGTATGTGACAGCTGTCATACCAGCGTGCATTTAAAAATAGACTTAACAAAATTGGTGAATTTTTGTGTAGCCATTTTAATATTGAAGATGGAAGAAAAAACCAGCATTTCAGCATATTATGCTTTATTATTTCAAGAAAGGTAAAAATGCAAATGAAACACAAAAAGATTTGTGCAGTGTATGGAGAAGGTGCTGTGACTGATCGAACGTGTCAAAAGTGGTTTGCAAAGTCTCGTGCTGGAGATTTCTTGCTGGATGATGCTCCATGGTTGGGTTGACCAGTTGAAGTTGATAGTGATCAAATCGAAACAATAATTGAGAACAATCAACGTTGTACCGTGCGAGAGACAGCCAACATACTCAAAATATCCAGATCAAGCTTTGAAAATCATCTGCACCAGCTTGGTTATGTGACTCCCTTTGATGTTTGGGTTCCACATAAGTTAAGTGAAAGAAAACCTTCTTGACCATACTTCCACATGCGATTCTCTACTGAAACATAATGAAAACGTTCCGTATTTAAAGTAAATTGTGACGGGCGATGAAAACTGGATACTGTACAACAGTGTGGAATGGAAGAGATCGTGGGGCAAGCGAAATGAACCACCACCAACCACACCAAAGGCCGGTCTTCATCCAAAGAAGGTGATGTGTATATGGTGGGATTAGAAGGGAGTCCTCTATTATGAGCTCTTTCTGGAAAACCAAACGTTAATTCCAACAAGTACGGCTCCCAGTTAGACCAACTGAAAGCAGCACTTGATGAAAAGCATCCAGAATTAGTCAACACAAAATGCATAATCTTCCATCAGGATAACACAAGACTGCATGTTTCTTTGGTGACCAGGCAAAAACTGTTACAGCTTGGCTGGGAAGTTCTGATTCATCTGTCATGTTCACTGGACATTCCACCTTCGGATTTCCAGTTATTTCGATCTTTACAAAATTCTCTTAATGGAAAAAATTTCAATTCCCTGGAAGACTGTAAAAGGTACCTGGAACAGTTCTTTGCTCAAAACGATAAAAAATTTTGGGAAGATGGAATTATGAAGTTGCCTGAAAAATGGCAGAAGGTAGTGGAACAAAACAGTGAATGCGTTGTTCAATAAAGTTCTTGGTGAAAATGAAAAATGTGTCTTTTATTTTTACTTAAAAAACCAAAGGCACTTTATGGCCCACCCAATATGAAGGGTATCAGTAGCTACTTCCCAGGATTCTACTAAAGGTTAAGTGAGGAAATACAATAAAGTGCTTAGCATGAATCCTACTACACAGCAAAAGCTTAATAAATATCGTTAACATCACCACCATCATCATTTTTTAAAACCAACTTTATTGAGGTGAGGTGCAGTTTATATACAATAAAATGCAGCCATGAATTTTGACAAATGTTGATGCCTATGTACCACAATCAAGATATAGATTTTCCATTACCCCCAAATCAGTATTTTAAAATAGGAAAATTGATGTCTTATCCAGTAAGAACACAAAGGTGAAGTCATGTGTAGAGAGACATGGTATCAACTATACAAAAGACTGAATAAATGCTAAGGAGAACTACAAAACCAGGAGAATGTAGCAGAAGGAACATTCATTTTGAGGGGGATTGGGGGACCGGTCAGGTGTACTGCATATTATTCCTTCTGCCTCTTCAGCAGCAATTAATTCTCTCTTCTGTTAACAGCACTTTGCTTGTCCTTTGTGGGAACAACTCCTCCCAACGCTTTATGTGTTAGGAGTGGGGCTGTTTCACCTCTGGTTTCAGTCTTGTAATTTCTGCTAGACTTCTTGGAAAGAAAACTCTCTTACTGCTAATAGTGCTTGATGTAAGTTTGGAGAAGCAGAAGGAGTCACTGAAAATGAAGGCATCACAGAGGACGGTCAGCTGGAGTGATGCAGAGAAAGACCTTATACTGATGTCATCACCTAAACTGCCAGAAGCTGCCCTGAAGCTACACTGTCCCTGGTCCTCAGTTACGTGAGGACTGATGAACTTTCATCAAAGACCAGCTCCATTCTCTAGCTTGTGTTCAGGAATCATGAGCCAGTGACCCTTGCCCACCTCTGATTGTGTGGGCTTGGAGATAACATATGTGAGAGTGCTTTCCTGTTTTCTACAAATGGGAGGTAATTGTGTGGTAGATATAAAGTTAATTGGAGGGACTTCCCTGTTGGCGCAGTGGTTAAGAATCCACGTGCCAATGCAGGGGACACAGGTTCGAGCCCTGGTCCGGGAAGATCCCACATGCCGTGGAGCAACTAAGCCTGTGGGCCACAACTACTGAGCCTGTGCTCTAGAGCCTGTGAGCCACAACTACTGAAGCCTGCGCACCTAGAGCCCATGCTCCGCAACAAGAGAAGCGACCACAATGAGAAGCCTGTGCATTGCAACGAAGAGTAGCCCCTGCTCGCCACACCTGGAGAAAGCCCGTGCACAGCAAAGACCCAATGCAGACAAAAAAAAAAAAAAAAAGTTAATTGGACAATTGAAGGCAGAAATAATATGGATTTAAAATACATTGATATCAGAACTAGAAGTATTTGAACTAACTGGTTAATTTGAAGGAATTCAGATATTCATCCAAAGAAATTCGGCCACATCATGTTGCCTAAATAGTTTCTATATTTCATATGACAGTGATTTCTGGGCCTTAACTGTTCTGTTTGCATTCATGGCCACAACCTATGTTGTTACATGACTCATTGTTTCTTCCTTATTAAACAGGTGCCCCTCCCGCTGGCATTGTGCATTTTTGAAGTGCCCCTTGCTGTCCTAGGTGCTGGGGCTGTATAGTGAACACAGAATCTCTATCTCATGGAGCTTATTTTCCAGGGAGAGAGAGACAGCTGCACCTTCCAGGGGCCAGTTTCTGTACTCAGTACTACTACATTCTGATCCTCTTCTGACAATATTGCAGAAAGTGTGGGAGGTCTTTGAGGAAATTCTGGATTAAATTCAGAAGAAGTTACACACTTGTGAACAGGCACATTAAGGTATATGTTTGTGTATGTGTCTGCGCCACACACTCTTCTTAGCTAGGTAACCTGGTTCAAGTTACAACTCTGGGCCTCAATTTCTCATCTGAAAAATGGGGATTATCCATTATCCTAGTACCAGTCTTCCCTTGTAGGGACTAAATGCATGTACATAATTTAGCATAGTGTCTGGCACAAACTAAGAGCTTAACAAATGATGGGTAATATTTATCATTATCATTCTTACTAATACATATATGTTTATGCACATTTGCCCAATATTACTCAATAGAATAAAAATAAATAATTGTGGACCTCATTTTGTTTCATGCATTTAACATTTATTGAATACTTTGCCTTGTGCTAGGCCCGCAGTGGCAGATTGGTTTTTTTCAGAGATGGCTGCATTAATATCTCCCTTTCTTGTTACTTCCCCATCTGGAGGTACAGTCTAATTACTCTCTCCTTAAATCTGGGCTTGTGACTTGCTTGTACCCAATGAAGGTGGAAGAAGTGTTTGTCTTCCAAGGCTAGGTCATAAAAGGTGATTCAGCTTTCCTCGTGTGAGCTGGAACGTTCACACTGGGGCGCTGAGGCTGCCATGCAGTGAGGAAACTCATCTAGACCACATTGAGAGACCACATAGTGAAGTCCGGAGCCCACCGAAGAGAGGGAGATGGTCCTGTTACCATATGACTGCAAACATGTGTGAGACCCCAAGCCAGAATCACCCAGCCAAGCTCTCTCCCAAATTCCTGACCCACAGAGATTATGAGAGAAAATAAAGAGATCATAGTTGTTTTAATCCATTAAGTTTGGGTGTGATTTGTTATGTATCATTTAAGAGTCAGAACACCTACGTTTAAGTGCTCAAGATATTGCATTAAACAGATTCAGTTTCATGGGATTTCCATTCCACATCTTTCTCATTCTTGGCAGGTGAGGAACAACTATTTTCAGGGTTTTAATTATCCATCTGATAGCTGTTTGGGCCTGCTATCAAGTCTGAATTTGTAGCTGCAACTGGCAAATAGATCACATTCATTCATTTATGCATTTAATAAATCAGTACCTCGACATCAGTGCCTTCTCTGGCTCCCTGAGTTAGCAATCCCTTCTCCACGTTCCTGAGCACCCAGGCCTTCTATCCTAACTTACCATGCAGCATTGCTATTGCTTGTCGCTTGTCTCTCCCACTAACCAGTAGCCGTCAGGTTTATTCTGTGTTATTCATCTTTGCATCTCTAGCACCTAGCCTAGTGCCTAAACATAGCAGACCTATGTGAAAAACCACAGCAACAACCCCACCCCCGCTCCACCACACAAAACCACCTGACTGGAGGGCTGCTAGTTCCTAGACATACAAATATTTTATTCCAAGACAGTCCCTATCTTCTAGGAGTTCATAGTTCAGCACTAGACACTGTGGGATCCAGCCTGGCAAGTGCAGTGCATGAGCTGCCTGGATTGATACTTGTGGTGGAACCAAAGGGCTACAGGGCAACGCATTGGGGGTGGGGTGGGGTAGGAGGGGAAAGGATCCATTCATTTATTCCACAAATATTTATCAATCGCCATAGCGCACGGTAAGCGCTCAATATCTGTTATATCTGTTATTAGATGCCGGCCACTGTTCTAGGTGTTAGGGATGCGGCAGCGCACAAGAAAACTGCGGTGGCTCGTGTTCTTGAAGCTCACGATGCAGCAAAGGACGACAGGCAGTGGAGGTAATTATGTAAAATTGTGTTAGGTGCCCAGCAGTGAAACAACAGGCGGCTGAAATTCTCGTAAGGATGTTAGATCCTTCGGCTGAGAGCAGCCGTGGGCGGGTTTTGAGTAGGAGTGGCCGTGAAGGGGCCGGACTGTAGGGGGCGGGAAGACTGCAGGCAAGAAGAGCTGGTAATTTTTAAGATGAAAATATTTTCTGCTCTACTGGAAGAAGGAGCTTGTTCCTAGGGGCGATGTGGTCGCTTGGTGCGCTCGGGGTTCCTCTGGGGCAGGGGGCTGCATTTTGAGTGCAAGCTCGATTGCCTGAAGTGTGAGGGGCACTGCAGCCCTAAATTCCCAGATTTTTCATGTTCGGCACATCTAGGCTCTTCCGCTCCCCAGACCTTCAGACGCACCATCTCGGATGCGGGCGGGCAAGGTACGGGGCATGCCGCAGCGCTCACCTTCGGGTCTCCGGGTCTGCAACACCGCGCGGGCGGGTGCGGGCGGAGCTTGTGCTGCGGACCTAGGCAGTGGCGTGGGTCCCGCCCCCTGGACCAGGCCCCGCCTCCGGACACCGCTGATTGGGTTATAGCCGCGGAAGGGCCAGGCGTACCCGGGAGGCCCGGAGGTCTGATTGGCTTGGCTGGGATTAGGTCATTGCTAGCAGGTTAGTGCGGCCCGAACGCCGGCGGAGCGGCCCAGGCTGCTGTGAGAGGGCGCTCGAGGCTGCTGGAGAGCGAACAGGCGAAGGAGGCGGGGAGGAGGCGGCTGCACTCGCTCGACTTCTCGTTCCCTTCCCGGCGCCGCTGCGGGTCCGTCTCTGCGCTTCCTGCTCCCCGGCCGCTCGGTTGCACGCCGCCGGAGCAGCCGCCCTTCGTTCGAGTCCCGGCTCGGTTCGGAAGTCGTGCGCGCCCGCGGACACCGCGCGCAGGGCTAGCCGGCGCCACACCTGTGGAGCCGGCGTCCGTCGCGGGTGCCGGCCGGGGTCCCGCCGCGTGCGTGCTCGGGGCTGCGGGCCGCCGGGGCCCCGGGGGAGGCGCGCCCCCCGGCTGGGCGCCGCAGACACCATGGGGCTGCCCGCGCTCGAATTCAGCGACTGCTGCCTCGACAGCCCGCACTTCCGAGAGACGCTCAAGTCACACGAAGCGGAGCTGGACAAGACCAACAAATTCATCAAGGAGCTCATCAAGGACGGGAAGTCACTCGTCAGCGCGCTCAAGAGTGAGTGCCCCCGAACCTGGCGGGGACGGAGTTCGGGGGCGGGAGGGGCCGTCGGGAGGCGCTCAGCCCTGGGGGTCGCGTGTCCGGCTGGTTTTCTGCCCCCGGGCGCTGAGGGACGGGTGTAGATGCTTGTAGTGGAGCGGGAAGGATACGTAAAATGGGCGAACTAGCAACAAGACGGTGAGGGAAAAGATCCGTCGCCCGGTCGTTTGCGTTCCGGGTGGCTGGGAGGAGACCGAGCGCGAGTGGCGCTCTGGGGCGCCGCGGCGGGTGTGCGCGGCACACAGGTGTCCTGGGAGTAGGACTGGAGTGCCTGGTGCGCCGCAGCCTGCTGGGAAACCCCTTCGCGTCCACGACTCCCGCTCCCTTGGGGAAGAGTTGCTCACCCCTGGGTGCCCAGCCTTGGGAATGGAGTGGGCCCCGCCAAGGGGGCGCTGCCTCCCCTCGGAAAAAGGCGGGTTGTGCCTTCTTCGCTCCCTGGGCGCAGCGCCAGCCTGCTCAGGGCCGCCGGGTTCTCCGAAAGGCACAGCTGCTGCCCAGAGAAGGGGTGGGTGGGATGGTCGGTCAGCTCGAGATTCTCTGGAGTACTGGCAGCCTGTACCTCCCAGATCTAGAATCAGGGTCACGTACGTGTGCAGGTTCTGATTCTTGTGTTTAGCAGAAGGTGATAAGGGTGGGAGTACAGAATCAGAGTGTTCCTTTACTCTAAACTGTGGGCGAGGGTTTAAAAATAGAACGAACATATCCTCTCCCTCTCCCGCTCCCTCGCTCCCCTTTTTACCTCTCCCAATATCCTTGAAAACTCAAAAGTCTGAGAAGGAATGTCCTCGGTCCTCACTCAGAAAGGAGAAGTTTAAACTCATCCTTATAGATCCTCAAACCTTTTGTAAAACAATTTTTGCAAATTTCCCTTTGGCAGGGGAGAAATGAGTTTTGCATTCTGTGTATGATTTGCCTTGTCTTCTGCAGAGCCAGGGAATGTCTCCTTCTGGCCAAACAGGAGTGCTCTAGGGAAGAGCGCCTTGGATTGTTGAGATCTTTTTTTGGGTGCCTTTTCAGTCTACCCATTTAAAAATAGTTTGGTCCATCTTTTAGTTTTGAGAATCAGGAAAAAAGGCAGACAGTGGAATTGTCTTTGACTTTTCCTTTCTCTGTGATGGATTTCTTAATAGGTGGTGTCTTTCAGCTAAGAAAGCTTGCATTGGCAGAGTGGGGCCCTAGCTGTGAGAATTGTCCCCAAGCCTCTATAAAGGAGATGTAAAGTCAAGTGCCTGAGGTGTCATTTTGTGAGCCTGTTGCTTCTAAAAATGAAGAGGGAGGGCTTCCCTGGTGGCGCAGTGGTTGAGAGTCCGCCTGCCGATGCAGGGGACACGGGTTCGTGCCCCGGTCCGGGAAGATCCCACATGCCGCGGAGTGACTGGGCCCGTGAGCCATGGCCGCTGAGCCTGCGCGTCTGGAGCCTGTTCTCCGCAACGGGAGAGGCCACAACTGCGAGAGGCCCAAGTACCGCAAAAAAAAAAAAAAAAAAAGTAAAAATGAAGAGGGAGACAGTGGAGTCCCAGGGCAGCAAGTGCCAGTGTTTTGGGGTGAAATAAACATGGAACTTTGATGTGATAAGGCTCCTCAGAGGCAGGGTCTCTGCTGGAGGCTGTGACCTGAAGCATATGAACAGACTCTTCTTTTGTCAATGACCAGGACCATCGTTGGTTCAGGGAATATGTGACCCTGGTTTGGAGTAAGTTAGGGGCCCACTTATAGGTTGGGCCCATGAATTTTTAAAAAAAAAATTTTTTTTTGCGGTACGCGGGCCTCTCCCGTTGTGGAGCACGGGCTCCGGACGCGCAGGCTCAGCGGCCATGGCTCATGGGCTCAGCCGCTCCGCAGCATGTGGGATCTTCCTGGACCGGGGCACGAACCCGTGTCCCCTGCATCGGCAGGCGGACTCTCAACTACTGCGCCACCAGGGAAGCCCCGGGCCCATGAATTTTGAGTGACTCTCAGGCTGGCTTTAACTGGGCCTCTGCTTTATTCAGCAAACATTTAGAGTGTTTTCTGTGTGTTAGATATTGCCCCAGGCACTGAAGTAGTAGTGACAGTTCTGCTGCCCCTGTGGTTGTAAAGACTTACTCCATGCCAGGCACTGCTTCAGCCACAAATTATCTCATGTACTGTTACTCATTTTACAAATGAGAAAACAGACTTGGAGAAATCACTAGCGCAGAGCCACCCTGCTCTAACGGCAGGGTGGTTTTTGAGCCTCCACATGGTCTGAGCCAGAGCTGGAGTTCCTGCTGATGCTGAGCTCTTAATTCTGCCCCATCCCTCTTGCCCAGAATGGACCCCCTGGACCAAGCCTGTTGGAACCTGGACTTGCATTTTGTATCTCAGCCTTGAGTCTGAGGAGGATGCCTTTGTGTGACTGGCAGTTTATTTGCCTGCTGCTGTTCTTTTGGGGGGTGGGGAGGGCATGTAAGAATTCTTTGGGTAGGAGGAAACAGTGTAGTGATAAAATTAAAAGAGTTCTTCAAATTGGCTAGTGGAATGGACCAGCTCTGTAACTTGGGGGAGAACTAGGTGTTCTAATCTCTTAATATCCAGCTCTATTTCTAACTATACTCTTCTTACTAGTGCTTGAACAGGTCATGTGACCTCTTAAAAAGGGTGCAGGTGATTACTATTTACCAGACTTCGGGCATTGTGTCGTCATTAGGTGCTTCTTGCATTGTATATTACTATATTAGTGTTTGTATTCATTTTCTTTGGATCATCTTTATCACTACTGTAAATGTAAAGCCAGTGTTTTAAAAAATACATACGTAAAAATAAATACGTAATTGTGTAAGTAACACTGGTTTAGATGATTTATAGGCTTTTCCAGCTCTAAAATTTTATGATTTTATTTTGTAATTAATTTTCACAGATCTTTGGGGTAAGGTTTCCATTGTGTGTTAATCTGAGACAATAAAACTGGGATTGCTGAAGTTCAGCTAGATCATTATTCTTGCTACTTCCCCTTTATGAAGGAGGAAACTGAAGCTCAGAGAGATTAGTAACCTGCCCAAGGCGTCACAGCAATTAAGTTGTCTGATTCCAGAGCCTGTGCACTTAACTCTGAAGCAAGACTGTAGGTTTGTCTCTTGATTCTCCTTGATAATCTGATAAACAAATGAACTCCTTGAAGTCTTTCCCTGGAGTTCAAACCTCTGGGCTGGACACATGGAAGATAAGCAATAAAATAATTTGGGACCTACATTTCGAAAAATCCTGCTTTTGGAGAAAGTTCTTGTTTGATGTGGTGACTCCGAGTCACTTTTTTCTGTGCTGATTTGTCCAGGCCTTTTCTGTGGGCACTCTTTCCTCAACTTGATTAATCTGTGTCTCAGTCAAGAGGATTCTGTGTGTTTTAGTCCTTTTTTCTTTCTGTAAAGATGATAGAGGCGGGTGATGAAGTTCAGACTCGTAGAATTAAGAGTTTTAGGATTTTCTGTGTTTCATTCTTGACACCATCACCTACTGATTGACTCTGGGTGAGTCACTAAGCCTGAGCTCCTCCTGTCTAAAATGGGAGTAGCCACTCTGACCTCCTAGGGTTGCTGTGAGCACAAAATGAAACAGTGCATGTAAAGAAAGCACTTAGCTTGAAGCCTGGTGCATAGCATTGCTCAATTAATGATAGCTGTTATGATCTTCCAGCATTCAGGGTTGTCAAGACTTGGAGCAAGAGTCACTAAGAGCAGAATTGTCCATCCAAATGAACAGTTTTTTGATGTGGTTGCAAGGAGTTAGGCCCATGCCTTCTTCACGCCAGTTGTTGGTAACTTACACAGTTGTGTATGTATTAACCACTGGTGGGAAGAAGCCTGGTAATCCTATTTGTATAAAGTCATGGTTATGACAAAAAAGCCCCACAAGTTAAAGACAAAAAATAAAAAGTCTCTCAACATCTCTGTTGTTCCTAATATTCTGATAGCTTAAATTTTCCATCTTCTTGCTAGATTAACCCCTCTACCCCCCCCCTCCCCCCGCCCCGCAACACCCATCCAGTGGCTGAGCTGGCTGCCTCTCTTTGCCTTGCAGGAAAAGCTTGCAGAACGCACTGGACTTAATGTCTGGCTGTCTCATGGACTCGATGGCAAACCAAATGTAGTTTCACAGAACTGAAAGTGAGTTAGGCTGTTGGTTTTGAGAGGTGATGTGGGTTTTCAGGAGCTGTGTTTCTTTCCACCTTCAGAGTTGGTTTATGGACTTACTACTGGGGATATACCCCTTTAAGTTTGACTTCTTTCTGAGACAGAGTGAGTTCTCTTATTTTGATAGTCTTAGGTGGGAGGAGTGGGGCAGGAATGCACATTTTAGAATATCTTTATTGAGATATAATTTGCCTTAGTATACTGTTCACTCACTTAAAGCATCCAGTTTATGGTTTTTAGTACATTCGCAGAGCTGTACAGCTATCACCACAGTCAGTCTTAGAACATTTTCATTGCCCCCAAAAGAAATCCCGTTCCCATAAGCAGTTATTCCCCACCATTTGCTCCCAACTCCTCCTTCCCCATCCTCCCGCCCTCCAGCCCTAGTCAACCACTAATGTATTTTCTGTCTCTATGGATTTGCCTCTTCTGGATATCAGAAGTGTAATTTTAATAGTTTTCTCTTAGATGGTGGTGGGCATCTTGAGGCACAGTTTTCTTGGTTGGAATTTCAGGTGGGAAACTTTGAACCCATAAGCTACTCTTCTTCAGTGGGGTTTAAGTAGAGGTGGAGTCCCAAAGACTGAACCATGTCCTAGGGAAAACCCAGGTGTCTCATGAGGGGGAGGGGATGGATTCATTCTAGTTCATGGAACTTTGAAGGACGCAGGGGAGACTACTGAAACAAGACCAAGGATCCAACCCCTTCTGTCAGTGAGCTTTTCAGTCAAGTTGGGGCAGGGTGTGTGATACTGAAAAAAGCCTTGGTAGCCTGCCGGGAGACACGTTTTGTTTTTTTTTTTTACGAAAAAACTATGAGACCATAGTTTTCATGAGACTTTTTGGGGATGACATGCCTTTTTCATTGTATTCGCGGAGGTTAGTAATTCTGACCTGCATCACATCTCCAAGGCAACCACAGAGAATTTTAACAGAAATAAGTAGTTTTATAAGAATGCCAGCAAAAACCACGATAAATTTTAGCTGCTGTTTGTCTGTCAATAATCAAATCTTAAATTCAACGGACATTTATCTTTTAGCAGAAATAGGGTTGTATAAATCTGTAGTCATAACTATATATACAAAGCAAAATTCTGTATTTTGGAACTTGAACCCTAGGCATAGAGACAGATAAAAAGTCGGATGTACTTAAGTGAGATCACACTTATAAGATTTTTTGCTAAGGCATGAAGAAAGAATATTTAGGTAGTGCATTACTTAAGGAAAAAAAAAGATGAGATCTAAATAGTTTTAATAATATCTGCTAGAGGGCATTCATGAGGCTCAATAGGGACCCTAAACTCACATTACAGGAAAAAAAAAAAAGTAAAAATTATATCTATATTCTTATATAGTGCAAGCTGTCATTAATTGCCATAATCTAAATGCCCAGTCTGACAGATGTGTTCCAGAAAAAGCATGTCTGTCTTAAATGTTTCAGAAATCTTCTCTGGTCCTGGGTTGATAACCACTCATCTCCACGGATAATGTCACATTTCAGAGTGGTCTGGATTCTGGACATTAGTAATCCTAGTGGGCATTGACATAACATTCTCTTTATAGCAGTCCTTCCACAAGATGCCTTCCAAGAATGCATTTATATATGGTTCCGGCCCTTTTATGTAGATAGGGAACACATCAGTATTGAGTTCATTTAAGAAGTGGACTCGGAGGAGTTAACTTGGAGCCCATAATATGCAGCCTGAGGAGACCCAGGTCTGGGGAGCAGAGTGCAATGCAAGGAGCCAGGCCTCTGTTATCAGGCAGATCTGATGTCTAGTCCCAGCTCTACCACATATATGCTGTAAGACCTTGGGGGCACTGTCAGTTTCCTCAGCAAACAAACAAGCAAACAGAAAACCTGAAACCTCGCCAGCAGCTCTTGTTTATTGAACACTCACCAAGGGCCCGGCCCTATGCTAAGTGCACACATTGTCTCGTGAGTCTTTATACCTCTGTCCGGTGGGATGAATACTTATTTGTGTGCACGTTACAGTTTGGGTAACTTGTCTAAGGTCACACAGCTAGGAAGTTGTGCAACCAAGTTTTGAAGCTGACCGTGGACTGCAGGGCCTTCTCTTGAACGTGACCCTTCAGTGCTTCAGTAGACACGCTGGCAGTGAAGATGCAAATTGTTCGGAGATCTAGACACTAGAAAGAAGAAACATGCAGCAGGTGCTAGATTAAGTGAGAATATTGTCCCCGTTGTTTTTCAGACTGAGTCCTGAGTAGCAAAGAATAGCTAAGATTCTGTATTGTGCTCTGAAGTTTTGTGTTTCTCTCTTCATCATATGATTAAAGAGCCATTGTAGGCTGGTGAGACAAATGAGGGCGTCTGATTATCTCTTGGCTTTTTGAAGCAGTAGAGTTGCTCTTTGGGGGTAGTAGCACTGATTACCAATGACTCTCTCTCTTTTTAAATATTTTTTAGAAAATGCATACGTTCCTAGCATTCATTTATTTTTTTAATTAAAAAATTAAAAAATTGAGATATAAATGACACATTTTAGATGTTAGATGTACAACATGATGATTCGCTATTTGTATATAATATGAAATGATCGCTGCAGTATGTCTAGTTAACATCTGTCACCATACATAATTACGAATTCTTTTTCTTGAGAACTTTTAAGATCTACTCTCTTAGCAGCTTTCAAATATACAATTATAGTACTATTAACTATAGTCACCATGCTGTACATCACATCCTATGACTTATTTATTTTATAACTGAAAGTTATTCTCTTTTAACTGGGTAATAAAGCATTGAACATGGAGGCCAAAAACTTGTTCTTGAGTCTGATTTGTTAAGATAAATAGTTCATCCTCTTTGCTCATTAAAACAAGAGTAAAAAAAAATCAACATCAAGAGTTGTGTGCTTAGAGCATGTCACCCTTTTATACTTCTTTAGGACTTGGTGTAGGCTTTTTATAGTAGTGAGGTGAGTCCTTCATTAATGGTATAAATTCCCAAAGCCTGTTCAGTGCCAACCTGCTTTGTTTAGGAGTAATTATATTACTCACAGAATCCTAATGGAACAAATGCTTATGGAGTTACGTAGCAAAAAGTTTTTTCTCAGCTCCTTTGCTTTGCTTTAGCACCTTTCAAATAAAAGAAAAAAAAAAGGCATTTCCTAATTATTTGTAAACGGCGGTAATTTGCAGTACTGACATTTGGAGTATTTCTCATACAAATATAAACAACGGCAAATTATATCCAAACAAGATTTTGTAGTTTTTATATAACACTGGCTTTAAAAAAAGTCCTTCCACTTCAATCCAATTATTCTGTTCTCAATTGGATTGAATAAATTGCATCTAATCTGTTGCACTCAGCACACTGATTGAGGCTTAAGTTCTCCCCTCCCTCCTTTTTTTAAAAAATATAATTAATAGACTTTATTTTTTAGAGATGTTTTTAGGTTTACAGAACAATTGAGTGGAATGTATAGAGAGTTCCCATAGAGTCCCTCACACCCTTTCCTCTCAGGTGGTACATTTGTTACAAAAGTGATATAGTGTTATAACTAAAGTCCATTGTTTACATTAGGGTTCACTCTTTGTGTTGTATATTCTATGAGTTTTTTTTTTTTTTTTTTTTTTTTTTTTTTTTAATTTATTTATTCATTTATTTATTTTTGGCTGTGTTGGGTCTTCGTTTCTGTGTGAGGGCTTTCTCTAGTTGTGGCAAGCGGGGGCCACTCTTCATCGCGGTGCGCGGGCCTCTCACTGTCGCGGCCTCTCTTGCTGCGGAGCACAGGCTCCAGACGCGCAGAGCTCAGTATTTATAGCTCACGGGCCCAGCTGCTCCGTGGCACGTGGGATCTTCCCAGACCAGGGCTTGAACCTGTGTCCCCTGCCTTGGCAGGCAGACTCTCAACCACTGCGCCACCAGGGAAGCCCTATTCTATGAGTTTTGACAAACGTATAATAATGTGTGTTGGCCATTACAGTATAATGCAGAATAATTTCAACCCTTGAAATACATGTCTTTGTGCAGACATGTGTTTTCATTTCTTATTTCATTTCCTACCTAGGAGTAGAATTGCACGGATGTATGAATAAACTTATGTTTAATTTTTTTTTTTTTTTGCGGTACGCGGGCCTCTCACTGTTGTGGCCTCTCTCGTTGCAGAGCACAGGCTCCGGATGCGCAGGCTCAGCGGCCGTGGCTCACGGGCCCAGCCGCTCTGTGGCATGTGGGATCTTTCCAGACCGGGGCACGAACCCGTTTCCCCTGCATCCGCAGGTGGACTCTCAACCACTGCGCCACCAGGGAAGCCCATTATGTTTAATTTTTTAAAAAACCTGCCGAAAGGTTTTCTGCAGCAGAGGCATCCTTTAAAATTCCCACCAGGATTGTCTGAGGGTTTCAATTTTTCCACATCATCACCAGTACTTGTTACTGTCTGTCTTTTTGATTGTAGCTATCCTAGTGAGCGTGAAGTGAAATCTCTTGGTTTTAATTTGCATTTCCACAATGACTAACGATGATGAGCATACTTTCATATGATTAAGGACCATTGGTGCATTTTCTTTGCTGACATGTCTATTCAGATCTTTTTGTTGGGCACTATTTTATACCTTGGATTTTTTTTTTTACCCTTTTACTTTGTCCCATACAACTTTTTTTTTTTTTTTTAGTCCCATAAAACTTTTGATGATTAAGTGAACACCACTCCCCTCGGTAGATTTTCTCTATTTGCCCTCATTTGAGGACTTTCTTCTTCCATTTGCCTCAACCTCAGATGCACTTGACTGATCAGTTTCACATTCCAGGGCTTGGAAGGTGATTCTGACACCGCTGTGGTTCAGATCTCTGCTCCAGCTAGGCCAGCCAGCATCCCTCTGGGCAGAGGCCTCAGGCTGAACTTCCTAGTGCTGGCCAGTGTAAGCTAATGATCACAAACCCCAGGAATTGACCACATGAGAATGGGTCAGGGAGGAACCATTATCACCACCAAGCTATTGGGGAAAGCAATTCATGAAGGTGACTTTGCTACCCTGTTTAGGCCATTGCATTTTTAAAAGTTAGCCAAAGGAGGGATGCCAGTATGAAGCTAACAAAGTGGATTTTCTAGATTAAATTTCTGACTGACCCTAGTTTCAATTTTTAAAATTACAACCCAGTATGTTCCAAATTATATATCTTAGGCCACCAGAGGAAGGCTTTCATTTCAAATATGGAGCTTTGCTCCACTCTTACTGTGTCCTCCAAGCCCTAGCCTAGAGTAAGGGCTTTTAAGGTGGTGGTAACAGGTGCAGAATTCGTGAGGCGGGAGAGATCATGGGGTGTCTGAGGACTAGCAGGGAGACCAGTGTAGCTGGAGCAGAGTGATGGCAAATGAACAGGGAGAGAGGTCGGGAGCCAGGTCCTAGAGGTCTTGAGTCCCAGAAAGGACTTTGGGTTTCATTCTAAGTGTGATGGGAAGCCAGGAGGAGGTTGTGACATCATCCTGCTTGTGTTTTTAAGAGATTATGGGGGCCACTGTGTGGAGAATAATTTAGTGGGGCAAGAATGGAGGCAAGGAGAGCAGTTAGAAGGCTGTTATAATAGGTGAAGTAAGAGGCAATGGCACCTTGGGCTAGGGCGGCAGTACTGGAGATGGTGGTCAGATTCTGGGTGTTTGTGGAAGTAGAGCCCACAGATTTGCTATTTGATTGGATTTGGGCTTTGGGAATAAAAGTCAAGAATGATTAGGGACTTCCCTGGCAGTCTAGTGGTTAATACTTCACCTTCCAATGCAGGGGGTGTGGGTTCGATCCTTGGTTGGGGAGCTAAGATCTCTCATGCCTCAGGGCCAAAACACCAAAACATAAAACAGCAGCAATATTGTAACAAATTCGATAAAGACTTTAAAAATGGTCCACATCAAAAAATCTTAAAAAAAAAAAAAAGAATGATTCCAGTGTTTTTAGCTGGAGCAATTATGTGAATGATGGCGCTATTTTCTGAAATAAAGATGACTTGGGAAGGATTAGTTTTGGAGGTAAAATGGACAGTATGAATGGATGACCTAATCTTACAGTGCAAAGACAAAAAAATTCATGTACGCAGTTCATGAATACGTTCTCATAAAAGAATCACAGAGTGTGGAACTATACAGAGTAAAGCACCCTTTTGCCCGAGTTAACCAGTGGTGTGCTTTTTTTCTTGTCCTTTTCCTGTGCATATTTTTTTTTTCTTAGGGGGGGTTATAGAATATGAATTATTCTGTGTTTTGCTTTTCTGGTTGAGACTCTCTTTTAGAGATCTTCCATGTCAGTACACATACACAGTGTATTCTTTTTAATGCCTGCAGAGAGCTCTGCTATGTGGAGATACCATAGCTTATTTACCCCCTCTCCTGTTGAGGGATATTTGGATTGCCTCAGCATAGAAGGTGCTGCAGTGATTATTTGCACACCCACCTTTGTGTGTGGGTCCTAGGAGTTCCATGGGATAGATTCCTCAAGGTGGAGTTGTTGCCAGCCTCCATTTTTTAAAGCTCTTTGACATTGACTGTTTAGGTCCTTGCATCCCTGAACAAGCCCTTCTGTTAGGCACTGACACGATTCTAAAGGAAACGGGGGTGGGGTGGGGGTGGGGGTGGGGGGGAGAGAGAGAGATAGAGAGAGAGAGAGATTACAGTTAATTGGCTGTGTCCTAATTAGCCTTGGACCTGTCAGAAATCCTTTCTGAGGTGCAAGTTCTTAACAGATAAAATGGAAGATGGAATGTGGCTTTGCCCATATATAATAGGCTATCCTGACCTCAAATTTCAGGGAAATCACATTTGGTAGGGTGAGGAAAATAGCCTTAGTGGCCAAAGGAATATTTACAAATTAGCGTCACTGGGGTTTACACATTTTTGTAGAAACCCAGAGTGGAGAAAGAGAGGAAATAGTAAGGAAAACAGCTTGGCAGTGTGGGCCAGAAGCTGTCACGGTGTGTTTATATCTGGCTCATTTCACCTCGGTTGGAAGGCACAGAATGCTACAGAGGGTGAGCTTGGAGACTGGGCAGTACTTACTATATTTAGAAAGAGGAGATTCCTGGGGCTGGGGGTGTCCGTGTGTGTGTGTGTGTGTGTGTGTGTGTGTGTGTGTGTGTGTGTGTGTGTCTGTGTCTGTGTGTGTTTTCTTTGCCAGATGGACAAAGGGTTGAGGGGCTTGGGAATTCTGGATTAAACCTTGTTAACTGGCTGGCTTCTCTGGGCCAAGCCAGTAGCTAAGGTTTGACTCCTGCTGCTGCCACACAGGAAAAGCCAAAATAAACCCCAT
This sequence comes from Phocoena sinus, assembly GCF_008692025.1. Lineage (NCBI taxonomy): Eukaryota > Metazoa > Chordata > Mammalia > Artiodactyla > Phocoenidae > Phocoena > Phocoena sinus. The sequence goes on along the minus strand of NC_045765.1, from coordinate 52,697,877 downwards.
TTTACATGGTTTGTAAAACCACCACAGGTAGGTTTCAAAGCTCATCTGATCTTGCTATCAAATGTGCTTTTAAGTTTATTCCAGGCTGATTTGAACACTTTGAAAATATGAACTAGCTTCTCCCGTGAGACTTTAGATAGATTTCCAGGCAGATTGAGTTGAACTTGAGGCTGTTTCTGTGCCACAGAGACTGTCAGGCAGATAGGACCCAAACCGTAACAGATTCCTGACTGCACATCTCACTATTACACTTGTGGGTCAGGTGTAGAAGATGATTATCAGTTGAGCAAATGAAACAAAATTAAAAAGCATTTTTATTTTAATTCATACCTGTGTTTCTTTTTCGAAAGTTTATGTCAGTAAGTAATACCTATAAATAGTACACAATTTAGAGGGGACAAGAAGGAATGTTGGCATCCTCAAATTTCTCCTGTCTCCAAATCCTTAGTTGTTCTACTGCAGGCAACATTTTACCCATTCTTGAATATTTTTCAGATATAATTTATGCATGTGCCAGCAAATACAGATTTATATATTTCTCCAGTAGCATACCATATGCACTGTTTTGCATATTTTTGCATTTTGCACGATTTTAATGTATTTTGAATATTATTCAACATTGGTAATGTATAGAGCAAATTCATTTTTAGCATCGCATTATATTGCACTGGATGGACATAACATAGTTTATTTAATCAGTCCCCAAATAGTAGACATTTAGATGATTTCCAACCTTTTACCATTATAAGCAATGCCGCTGTGAACCTCCTGGTACCTGTCATGGGCATATGAGTGAGTAGATCTGTAGGATGCATTCTAGAAATGGAACTGCTGGGCCAGAGGGTATGTACATTTTTCATTTCAATGAATATCTCATAGGAGTGTTTCTGAAAAGCTCTGAGTGAACTGAATTTTATAAATCACATTTTAGAGTAGAAAGGAAACTCACTATTTGGTTTATTATAGGGTGGCATCTGTAATAAAACAACACTTAGAATTTTCTCCATTTCCTACTCCCCAGTTTGTATGTACTGTTCATTCTGGGATCCGAAGTCACAACAAAGTCATTCCCTAAAATGAGACAGAGCTGGATTGGGGATCACTTGCATGCGGGGCTCCAGAGAGCTTGTTTGTGGTTCTAGTGAGGGTGCTGTTGAGTTTTTATCTTTGTGCAGTGTGCACATTATTTCGGAAGTTTGGCAGGTGTAAAGGAGGGCAGTCTCCCACCTTTGGTGACTGGAGACCGTGACTTTGGGCCAGTAGGCACACCTTGTCTGTCTGCGAAGCTTCTCTGGGGAGTGGCGAGGGAGCTGGGCGCTTTTGTCCTTCTCTCTTCTGGCTGCCTCTTCGGCAGAGCTTAGCACTTCCCCGGTGGAAGGCACGTGTTGGCTGTGGTCTCTATTCCCGTGCCTGGGACTGCTCACGTTGGGGTGGAAGGCTCCTGGTATTGGAGTTCTGGGACAGGGCGGGCATAGTCCCTGCTCTTCAGGAGGCCAGGGGAGAACAGACAGTCCACAGTACAATGATTCCTATCAGTTTAAAAGGGTCTCTGGGGGAGGGAGCAGAGAACTTGGGGAGAGGCAAGTGAAGACATCAAGTCCAAGGAAACAGTGTTCCTAACCATCAGTCTTTTAAAACCACCTAGGTTATTTCTGCCCCACCTTTACCACATGTATTTATTTTGAAAAGGTCTACTCATTAAAAATTATGTTTATTTCAAACGGGAACTTTATAGCATTCTGAAATCATAGGTTTGATGTGGTTAGCAATATATTTTTTTCTAGAATATCTTTAAATAGTCATTAAATCATAATCATTAAATTGAACAATATTTGTCATTGTATCATCTAAAATAGTCTTATATTTTACCAGTGATTTGAGCTCCACTCTGCTTCGCACTGCCCTGAAGCAGAAGTGTGTGAGAGAACGGACATGTGGCCATCATGCCGGGAGGGGAGAGGAGGGAAGGGCAAAGATGTGCTTCTCATGGGCTTCCCTAGTGGCGCAGTGGTTGGGAGTCCGCCTGCTGATGCAGGGGACGCGGGTTCGTACCCCGGTCCGGGAAGATCCCACATGCCGCAGAACGGCTGGGCCCGTGAGCCGTGGCCGCTGAGCCTGCACGTCCGGAGCCTGTGCTCCGCAATGGGAGAGGCCACAACAGTGAGAGGCCCATGTACCGCAAAAAAAAAAAAAAAAAAAAAAAAAAGATGTGCTTCTCAGACTAAGGTACAGGTGTCAGGGTAGGTGGCACTGTGCCAGGGAGTATGCAGAGCAAGTGGCGGGGACTACACTTTACTGAAAATCTGTTTTACTCAATGGAATCGTTATTTGAATATTCAAACAAACGCCCATAAATTATAGAGGAGAAATCAAGATTCCATGGCACTTTTCATGGGAGACCTGCTGGTGTGGCTGAAGAGAACGTAGTCAACAGTGGACAGAGGAGGGAGGAGCAGGGGTGTCCCCAGGGTTTCTGTCTTAGGGCTCGGGGCACTGGCTGAACTGTGAACCCCAGGAGAAGAACCGTGGTGTGTGATGGGGGATACAGGGTTAAGTGTCCTTGCTGAGTTGTTTCCATGGGACCTACAGGTGGAGACACCTACCAGGTGGTGGGGAGCACAGGTCAGGTGCTCTAGAGAGAGATGGAGGTACTGCTGTAGGTTTGGGTTTCACCAGATGCTATTAGAGGTCCAGGCAGTGGTTCTCCACCTTAGCTGTCCATTGAAATCCCCTCCAGGTAGATGAGTCTGGGACTCATCCCCAGAGATTCTGATGTAATTTTGTCTGGGCTGTAGCCTGGGCCTGGGGAATTTTAAAGGTTCTCCAGGTACCGCTTGTGCAGCACAGGTAGAGAACCCCTGGCACGGAGTAAGAGGAGAGAGTGGGGGCTGTAATTGTGGGGAGTATCCACATTCCGCAGAATAGGTGGGTAGAATAGGGATGGAGAGATTTGTTCTGGTTAAGTACGCGGTGTGTCCTCCTGGCAGTTTGGGTGAGGGCTCGCTCGAAGGTCTTTGGATTTGCCCTTTGGAGGTGAAACTAGAGAAAGCAGTTTAAGTGAGAGGGTGATAAATATTCACCTTCCAATATGATTCTGAGGAATAAATGAGATTCTTGTAGGTATTGTGAGTAGCAGGGTAAGCAGGCCCATGGTAAGTGCCCTGTGATCAGAATGTCATTATTGTCATTTCTAGATTGTCCTTGTTATAAGGTAGCGGTTCTTAAATGTGAATGTGTGTAAGAATTTCCTTAATTGCAGATTCCTGGATTCCCCCCAAGGAGATTATGGTACACAGGCTCTGGGGTGAGGTCTGGAAATCTGCATTCCTTCCAGGGACCTCCGCAGGTGGTTTGCATGGAGGGGGTCCTCGGACCACACATTAAGTTGAATAGGCCTGAGGAGATTCTACATAAGCCTGTCTCAGATCCTTTGTCCCCTCCTTGCAGTGCACAGCTATGCCGGCGGTCCTCAGGTATCTGGAAGGGGAAGTTATGGCAGGTCAAGGAATGATGGGGGATTGTCTCCAAAGGGTGCGAGTTCTCCCGACTTCAGATATCTCAGCATGTGGCTCCATGCCTGGGATCCAGTTGTCCCATGAGCTTGGCCTGTGAGCCAGGACCCTTCTGTGGCATTGGGGGTCGGAGAAGCTCCTGCAGGGAAACTTCATGCTCACGGGCAGACACAGGGCACACATTTTCCCACAGTGAGTCCTGTCAGGGTTAAAGTCATTTGGGGTCAGAGCTTGTAATTACGTTGCACATTTTTTTTCTCTAAAAACCTTGAGGAAGCGTAATGAGCTGTCAGAGCTGTTGCATAGCTAGGGGGGACTCTTGTCTTGGGGAGAGCAGTAGAGGGACTGGCAGATGGTCCTGGAAGGTGAGGTGCCCCAAACCCAGAGAAGGCTCACCTTCACCTGCTGCCTCAGAGCTGCCCTCGGGCAACTCATTTCTGGCAACCCGCTCCTCCTTATCTCTGTTCTGATCTCAGCTGGTTTTCAGCCTCTGTGGGAGGGCTGGGTGACAAAGCAGACGCAGCCACTGATGGTGGGACTCCGGGGTGATGGGCCCTGCGGCTTTCCTGCCGCCTATTGTATCTGACTAGTGCCTTGAGATGTTTGACACAAATCCTGCCCTGGGCCGGTACCCAGCCGAGCATCAGTCTCACAACTCTGGCTGTGGGAGGTATGGAGGCCAGGCAAGCCCTGGGGAGGGATGCCTGGCCCAGTCCCGGCTGCGCCCGAGGCATCTGGTCCTCTGACCAGGCCTTGGAGACTACAGATGGCTTTGCTTGCTGCCATCTCCTGGCCCTCTGATCGAAGCCGCCCTGAGCTCAGTGTGCAAGGTCAGCAAGCTACCACTGTTGCCAGCTCTGTGTAGAGCTACAAGATGGTTCTGGCTCCGGAAAGAAATCCCATTTCCCCTTTACAGAGCCAGCATGCTTGGAATCAGTTTCCCAGCAGGGAAGCTCTGCTCCACTGCATAGAAAACTGGAGTGGAACTGAGAGCTTTTGGCCCCCGTGTCTTTTGGGATCTGTCTTTGGCTTGCTTCCTTCTCCCCCACCTCTTCCGGCTGGCATGAGTTCACACCATACTGCAATGAAAAGACAACCCAACAGGGCTTGGGGTTTTTTTTTTGAGGCACAGAGTTCAAGCGTAAAGATGGTCATCAACTGACGAGAACCCAAAATTGGCTTGTTTTCACAAGTTTCAGTTCTGAATGTTGGGGTCTCATCTTCCCCCTCCCCTCAGATCTGGAGAACTGAGTCTCTTTAAGAAGGAAGATTGAAATGCTTTTGGTGGTTATCTTAAATGAAAGACTTGTGAAATGTTACAGAGGAGAAGGATGACTCATGTCTTTTACTGTGACATCTCAAGCAGCAAGATACTGAGCTCCTCAAATGTGCCAGCATGGGTTAGGCAATGGTGGGCAGAGACCTTGGAGGTCCTGTCTCAGGACTTTTTAAAGCAGCTTAATGAGATATATAATTCACATACCACACAGTTCACTCATTTACAGTGTACAGTTCATGGCTCTTAGTATGGTCACAGAATTTTTCATCCATCTCCACAAGTAGTTATAGAATATGTTTGGTCATCATCCCCCAAAGAAACCCTGCACTCCTTAGCCATCATCCCCAACATCCTTCCCATTCCCCCCAGCCCTAGGCAACCACTTCCTCAGGATTTTAACCCACGGTCCAAAGTGTGGTGCTCTCCTGTCTGCTCTCTCCTTAGATAGTGTTAAGCTACATATCCTTTTCCTTCAGTGCATTCAAACAATTTGTGCTTCTCCAGAATGCTGCATTTTCAGTGCCAGGGTGTTTGAATCTGGAACTCCTTCTCTGTTCTGTTCACCCCCCTGACAAATGTGCTAGTGCGGCAGGCCTAATTCACATTCATTCCTGAGTGCATGTAGGTCTCTGGTTAGGACTTCTTTTATCCTGTCTTTCTCTGGGTTTTTTTTTTTTTTCCGGTATGCGGGCCTCTCACTGTTGTGGCCTCTCCCGTTGCGGAGCACAGGCTCCGGACGCACAGGCTCAGCGGCCATGGCTCACGGGCCCAGCCGCTCTGCGGCATGTGGGATCTTCCCGGACCGGGGCACGAACTCGTGTCCGCTGCATCGGCAGGCGGACTCTCAACCACTGCGCCACCAGGGAAGCCCTTCTCTGGGTTTTGATCTTACTTTGGAGAGAGTAATCTCCTGGTGTTAAGTGGGAAGGAACACCCAGTATCCAGTAGGTAGATTCCTTTGTTTTGAGCTGAAGAGAGTAACATCCTTTATTTCTACAGAGGACAAAATTTCAGTGATACACTGATTTGGATAGTCACATTTGGAGGGTTTTAGCTTTATTTTAGGAACTGTTGGTAAAGAAGTAAGTTTCATAGGTGCTGAAATGGCAGTGGTTTGGGGCTATCTAAGGTCTTAACATGAAAGTCCTTCTTCCCTACAAAAGACCTTGTATTGTTCTAGGAACTGCCAGCCCAGATGTAGCTAACGCATTCTCTACCATCTGTTTGTTTTCTCTTTCTCTCAGTTGCTTCTGTCCCTTCTTTTTCTTTCCCTTCTTTTTTCCTCTCATTCTTTCACTGTGCCCTCCCCCCACTCCATTTTGCCTTGCTAAAGGGCCAAAAAAGTGACTGATCTCTAACCTCTTGATTTTGGGAAAAACAAAGACTTTTGTTAAGGGAATGACCTGAAACCAATTTCCAGAGTTTTAGGGCTGTAGTTAAAAAGACTTCTAGATTTGAGGTGATTGTGAATCTGTAGAACTGGGAAGAAATGTGGGCTATCAGTGGTCCCATCTTGTAGAAAACACTGTGTGGGGTCCCCTTTCCTGTTACACTTCCTGTGTTAGATTCCAGAGGTGAAAGGATGCTCAGAACCAGAGAGGGTATAGAACGGCTGGCCAGCTGGTTAGCTTTTCTGATGGGGACCTTATTTTTTTCTTCTCTAAGGGGACCTGATGGCAAGCCTCATTTTTTATCATTGAGATGGGGGTGCTGTTAAGATTGTCTTCAACAAAAGTGGGTCAGTGATTTATATTTCACGAAAATAAATTTTGGGACACTGAATGAGAGCATGGTATTTGGGTTAGTTGAATAGGTCCAGATATAATTATGTATATTTATAATGCCAATTGGGGACCTAGAAACCTATTTAGGATAAGGTTAGGAAAGTGGGTATGAAATCTGAGTCTTTACCAGTAGAATCTCTGGAAACAATTTATTTTGGACATATGTAAATGAGACCTGGATCAGAGAGCTTACATCTCTCTCCCTCCCGCTGACAACCCCGTGGTTCGCAAAGTCGTTAACATGAAAAAAGCAGGATGCACCTTCTACCTTCTTTTGAGGTGTATATCCCTGGCCTTTTTCATCATGTAGGCTAATCATTAAAAAAACAAAACAAAACAAACCAAGCATTCCAAAAACAAACTTGTAATTTTTTTTTCTGATTATACCAGTAATGCATGTTGATGAGAGATAACTTAGAAATTACAGGTGAATAAAATACAAATCATACCAATAGTACCGATTAGAGATACTCATTTTGGTTTTTATCATCTTTTCTACTCAGGTTATGATCATCTTTCCATATCATTACCCACTCTCTGAGATTGTTTTTAGTGGCTGTGTAATATTCCATGTGTACTGTTTCAGGACTTACTAATGACCTACTTTTGGACAGTTAGGTTGTTTCTCTCTTTTTTCCACGATCATTAACCAATCTATAATGAACTTTCTTTTAGCTATGCCATCATTAGCTCCTTAGGCAAATGTATATAGGCTGTCCCATTTCTTTCCATATCTTTAAGATTCAGCTCCCATCTCTTTACTTGTTCCCTTTTTTTTCCTGCCAGTTGAGCAGAACCTTGGAGACAAAGATGTCTTTTGAGAGTTCCACAGAATGAAGAGTCCCATATATTGAATGCATGTGGTTACATTCATTTGAACAATAATAATAGTAATAGCATGTTTACCACCATGTAACTTTATTATATGTCAGAACCTTTTGTTACGTGTTTTACAAACTTTATTTCATTGCACCTTCACAACAGTATTATATGGTATGTACTAATACCGCAGTTATAGACTGGAAAACTTGAGACACAGAAAGCAAAAGTAATTCATCCAAGTAAAAAGTATTGGACTCAGGATTGGAGCCTCTATCCACTGTGAACTCTTTTGCTCTCAACCAGTGCTATGCTACTGACTATAATCTTAGCCCATTCCCTTAAATCTTCTGTTTCTTCATTTATAAAGTGGGAATAATAGTGCTTGCTTGAGAACACTCTAAGGGTTAAATGAGCTAGCTGTGAACAGCATCTGGGCCCAAGTCACTGCAGCTATTGCTACTCTAATGACTGATGACTTCACCTTTTGTAAGGTAGGAATAATATAGATATTTAAAAAACTGTCTTTGTGCAGTGTCTACATCTGAGTCTCTGGCTTTCTCACTGGAGATGAACCCATGTATTGGGGATTATCTCTAGAAATTAGACTGGGCTTCATACTCTGGTCATTACTATATTGATGTCTTTGTTTTACACACATCCACTCACAAGATTCTGCAGCTTCTTCAGGACTGTTTGGGATGCTGACTTGTCAGAAGCCATTCTAAAAGTAACACATCCCATGGGTGCCTGCCCCACCCCACCCCTAGCCTCACTACCTAGAGGTGAACACCTTCACTTTTTTGAGCAGGCAGCTGACTTCTAACAGGGAGTTCTATCCTTAAGTCTAACCTAAGTATCTGTTGCAGGACTGGACAAAAAGTTGCCTTTTAGATAAGTGTTGGTGTTAAGTGGAGGTTGGTGGTCTCCATCCTCTGGTCATGAGTTATCTCCGTTTCGAACTCCAGTCCTTTTATTTCCCCCCCGCCCGCCACCTCCCCATCACTCTTGTCTCTCAGCAGACTTGAACACTCAGGCGGTTCTGAGGAAAATAACAGCACACAACATTCTGAGAACATATCTAGGCTGGCTTCTCCGGGGATTCAGGACAAGGCACTTTCTAGCCATAGGACCTTTCCATTGCTTGGAACACCTTTGCTACAGCTCTTCATGGGGTCGGCTTCTTCTCCTCCTTCAGGTTTCAGCCAAAGGTCCCCTTAAGGAGTCCTCCCCTGACCACGTGACCCCCTCCTCTATGCCGTTACCCCATTTTATAGGTAATGTACCTGTCCCACCCTTTAAACTCCCCAGTGCGTGTTGAATGAATGATAGCAAGTGTCCCTTCAAAGAGCCCGACCACTTGACTGTGTGTTCTGAAAGCAACTCTGAGTGTTCATGGCCTCAAGCATCTCTTGGTTCTCTTTAGATTTTATTTTGTTTAAAGAGTCCTTCTTGGGCAGATCAGATGTGACTGCTCTGATTGGGTGACAATCCAGTCTACCTTTGGGGTAGCACAGGAAATGGTGATGAGTTAGGAAAAGCAAGAATCAGAACGAAGAGTTGCTTGAGGCTTCACCCACCTCCTCCTTGCTGCCCATCCCTCTGTCTGTGCTGGCTCTTTTTCTCTCTGAGATCTTTCTTTACCTCTTTATCTTTATGTTCAAGAGGCAGAGGAAAGGAAAGAGAAATCTAATGTATTAAAATCTGTGTCATAAGTAGCACCACGCGAGAGGCCTAGGTCCCCTGGGCTGGGCCAGTTAACCTTCTATGAGGTGATTCTTTTCATAATCTTCACACCTAGAAGAAAGGGACTTACAGCTGATTCTTAAGTCAACGAGGTTGACTGTTCATGTCTTTTTCTTTAAAAAGAGAGATTTTGAAAATTAGGGTAGTCTCTGTACCCTCTCATTTAAAGGTGTTAAGTTTTAACAGTCATTTTAGTTAAAGTAGCACAAATGGGAAGGCATCCTTGATAAGCCTGATAATCAATTTTGAAAGACTTGTTTTTCATTTTCCTCCAAAAAGATTTAAAAAATATTTCTTTTGTTCGTGTTGCAGGCTGTATGTTGTTTGCTGACAGCGTTTCCAGCCGGAACCACATTGTTCTCCCAGGGTATTACTCCCACCCAGGCACACTGTCTGTAGAAAATTTTTCTGAAACCTTGTCGTGACTTTTTTACAAGATTGAATATCACTTCATTTGGATAGTTTTATGTGGACAAACGGGTCTTAACAGGAATCAGCCAACAAAAGACAGTGCTTCCCGTAGAGTCCTTTACTTTCTAGGACTGCTGTCTTGCTAAATAGAATTTAAGCACGAGCATCAGTTTCTTGTCCCTGTCTTTCTTGGGCTCTGTCTCTGTTTTGTGTGGAAAGCCACCGTTCTTAGATATTTAATTTAGGAGTGGGCAGGGAGAGAGAAGAAACAGCATCACTTCTCTCTGTGTGCACACGTATGCCCTGCTTGGCGACATCTGAGCACTAGAGACTCACTGACCCACATTCTTTCCCTCCCTCCCTTGCAGTGTACTGACTGTGCAGGGCTCTGGTGCCACGGTTACTTCTAAAACGTGTTGCCAAAGGCAGAAATCTCTGTCCCCACTCACTTCTCAGTTGTTGGAAATGAGCTCATGACCTAGAGTCACAGAGCATTGTGGCAGTGCTTTCGGCATCCAAATCCTTGGAGGTGGCCAGGGAATGCACAGGATCATGGAGGATTCCAGAAAGTCCTGAACCTGAAACACCAGCTGGCCCGTGTTTTCCCGACTGTGCACCATGCCCTCCGCTCCCTGCTGATTTCTACTATCTTCATAAATAAAAACAGAGCTCTTTCCGTGTCAGAACCTTTTCTCTGTTTTGCTAGCAAGGTGTTTCTGAAAGTATTTTTAATCTGTTTTGGGGGCACATCCACATCCACAGCTTACGTTCATTGAAGGGGAAAGTTCGAGGCCGGTGTGGGAGAGCCCCTGAAGACAGCAGGTGCTCTGTGGGCTGGATTTGGCCACTTTTGTAGAACAGCACGAACCCACCCCTGCCCTGGAGTCTCGGGGCATAAACAGGACATGCTGCGTGACCTGGAGGTCTGACATTCGTTCCTTTGCTCTTCCACAGGAATGACAAGGCTGAGGCCCGTTGCCGAGCAACCTTGGACATAATAGAAGCAAGAGAACTCACCCACTGACTGTTAAATTCCCTTTGCCTTTTTTCTCTGTTTTCCCTTGGAGGCTTGAGGGTTACTAGTTTTCGGTGGGAGGAGATCAAGTGTACTAATTTGAAAGACTGACTGTGAGAGTCTTAACTGTTTTAGCCTCACTGGTCTCAGCTCTAATCAGGTAACTCGGCCTTAAATGAGAAGGACAGCTCTCAGGGAGCCCCACATTCCGGGAGCAGTTGGGAGAAGAGGGGCGAGCTTCCCCTGCTGTCAGCATGGACGTGGAGTGTTGGTGAGGTACTTTGCTGACTGTGAAGGCAGCTTTTGTTATCACCATCCTTGCAGTCGGTTTTCATAAAGCACATTGTAGACATGACGATTCCATTCCACTCTGACCATGCCAGACAGGCCACTTTCTATCTCGAGGGAGGGAGGACCCAGTCCAGGCTGCTTACGCAGGAAGAGAATTGATTGTAGTCTGGAGCTGGAAAGCCCAGGGATGTTCTGACTTCCGACCAGCCCGGGTCCCGTGGCTCACACGGTGTCTGTAGGCCCCAGTCTCTCTGCATCTCTCCATGCTGTTTTCCTATAGGTTGATGCCATTCTCAGCCTCTTCCCTCACGTTGGCAAGAGGACCTGTGACCAAGAGTTCGAACTGAAGCCCTGAGCGTGGTTCCCATTGGCTTTTCGTTGAATCACGTGCACATCCTTGAGATAATCCTTGAAGCTCCCCTGGCCTGAGCCCAGAGTGGAGTCAACAGCATATGAGGTCCATGTTCCAAGTGTCAGGAATGGATGGTTTCCCAGAGGAGTATTAGGGTGCTGTAAATACAGAAGAAGAGGGGATAGCTGCTGGGCTGCCAGGGCAACAAAATTCCTCCACCCTGGCCTGCATAGATTGAACAGGGTCATCCAGGGAAGAGAAAGGGCTCTGCTTCCCAAATATCTCATGGTTCTTGGCCATGTTTGGATAAGTTAATTTGGGCTATCAGGCTATTTTTAAGTAAAGTAACCCTGGAAATTCAGATTTGGAGGGCAAGAAATGAGACAGTGAGGAAGCCCTGGGGACCACCAGGATTGGGCAGACCATGGGCAGCTGAGAATAGTGTTTGGGAGCCGCGTGCCTAGTGAGCAGGGCATGGGGTGTCTGGTGGATAGGAGGGTGAGAGGGGACTGCCCCTGCTGGGACAAACTGTAAAAAACACACAACTCTGTATGAGAACTATTAAGTAACGTAGCAGATCCATAACCTCCCAGGCGACAGCTGATTATCTTACAGCCCAGCCAGTACGCGAAAATAGTTCTCCATTTTCCAGAGCCTGTTTCCCCTTGTGATACTTATGATTTGGGAAGCAGAATATATCCTGCAGCGCTTGTTTTGAATCTGCTGATGGCTAGTTTAGTGGATTAGACGACAAGGATCAGCGAACGTTTTCTGTAAAGAGCCAGATAGTAAACGTTTTAGGCTTTGTGGGCAACATACAGTCTCTGTCGCATAGTCTTCTTTTATGCCTTTTTTTTTTTTTTTCTTTTACAACCATTTAATAAGGTAAAACCCATCGTGGCTCAGGGGCCACAGTTTGCTGAGCCCCAGTATGGGTTGTGGAGTCAGACCTGGGTTCTATTCCTGTCCATGTTGCTTGTGAACCGTGTGGGCATTTTAACCTCTCAGAGGCTCAGTTGTCTGAGTTTTCTCATCTGTAAAGTAAGTCTGATAGAAGTACCCACCTCATCGGGTTATTGTGAGGATGGCTCAGAAAGTATTGGCTCCTTGGAATCATGATGGTGACCCTTTGCCACTACACAGCATACTCTGGGGGGAAGATGGGGTTGAGCTCTAAGAGTTGTAATTTCCATTGTTCTTCCTCTTTTGATGCCTGCTTTTTCTCTGTTCTGGACAACTCATCATCAGGTTTTGAGAACTTGGTGCCAATCTCAGTTTCATTTCTGGTCTGTTCAGGAAGCGACCCACATTTTAATCCATATTTGGCAGTAACCGAAATAAATTGTCTTGGTTCATTATCAAAATGCAGAATATGTACTTGTTTTGCTTCCAGCCTGAAATTCCCTCCTTATCCACTTTTTCACTACATTCCAGTTCATCAGCCTATCAAGGCCTCTTATTAAAGCTGGAAGGAGAATTGTTTTTTTTCTGTATATCAGAGAGAATGTTAGTTTTGCGGATTTTTGTTTGTTGAACTTGGTGGATGGATGTCAACCTATTACCTGCACTTCGTACAGGCAAATTATGATGGAATGGGTAGAAATCACATGACCTTTCAAATCCTCAGTATCCTGCAAACTCCCACCTTCTTTAAGTCTTTGCTCAATTGACGCTTTTTCGGTGAGGTCTAACCTGGCAGCCCCTCCCATCCTACTTCTCCATTCTACTTTTTCCTGTAGTACGTTTCTCATTCTAACATACTATATAATTTACTTATTATGGTTTCTTTTTTGTCTGTCTCTCCCTACTAGAATGAAAACTGTATAAGGTCAAGGATATTAATCTTTGTTCACTTCTGTATTCCCTGTGCTTTGAATAGCATCTGGTGCATAAATAAATATTTGTTGAGTGAATGAATGAATGCTTTGATTCCTATATTGGAATGTTTACTGCATCCCGTTCTCCCTTGCCTAGAAATCCGTGAGACTTGGGTTTGAATATTGACTCTGCCACAAATTGCCTCTGTCTTTGAGCAAATCATTTAATCTCTGGGGACTGTAGTTTGCTTATCTTTAAAATAAGGGTTTAGAGTAAATGATTGCTAGATTTCCTATTTGGTCTATAGTTCTGTGATTATAATCTCAGGTTAAAAGAGACGATGTACTACTATTAAATTTGCCACAGATATTTCCTGAAAACAGTTTGAATTTCATTGGTGGGCACAGTGGGTTGAAAGAGGTTCATAAGACGTTTTTAGAGGTACCTTCTGCCTTCCCTAAAACAGTTCTCAAGTATTATAGTTTGGTTGTTTTCAACCTTTTTTTTTTTTTGCGGTACGTGGGCCTCTCACTGTCGTGGCCTCTCCCGTTGCGGAGCACAGGCTCCTGACGCGCAGGCTCAGTGGCCACGGCTCACGGGCCCAGCCGCTCCGCGGCATGTGGGATCTTCCCGGACCGGAGCACGAACCTGGGTCCCCTGCATCGGCAGGCGGACTCTCAACCACTGCGCCACCAGGGAAGCCCAAGAACCTTTTCACTAGCCCTTTTAGGATAAGGTGCAGATGTCTTGATAGTACTTTCTGAGCCCTGTGTCCTCTGGCCCCTGCCTGCGCCTTAGTTTCACATTGTCTTCATGTCTGTGCTCTGTGTTCCAGTCCTCCTAAATTTATTTTGGTTTCTCCAATGGATGATGGGTTCAACCCATTGAATATTTCTGTTCTTTCTGCCTGGTATCCCTGGTGCCTTCCCCATCCCCTTTGGCCAACGCCTACACATACTTTGGATCTCAATACACAGTGGGTATGGACTTAGGAGGGATTGGCAATAGGGTTCCTAGTAGTAGTGAGATTCTACTAGGAATCTCACTAGCTAAAGCAGAGACTGAAAAGGCCTGAGTTTGCTCAGGAACCGTAACCAGTCTGGGTTGGCTGGAGCATCTGTGCAATAAGCATGCCAGGGTTTTGGGGATTAGACTATAGAAGACTTGGGTGCCACAGTGAAGAGACTGTCTTCATTTAGTGGATACTGGGAAGCCAGTGTAAGTGTTTTGAGTAGCACAGTGACATAATCAAGGCTATATGAACTAAATAGCACAGATGTACATCTAAGAGCATTGAAAACATCATTTCCCTAATCCGTAAAGCATACTTGGGGGCATAAATGCTAGGGTTCCTGTTTTGCAGTTGGGGAAAAGCTGGGACACATAATGATTAAGGGACTTATTTTAGGCGTCACAGAAAAGCAGTGACTGAGCCAACAAGTATCTTTATAATTAGATAGCATTGTAATCTACAAGATTGATGAATGTTGCAAGTGGCTTTGTTCATTTTTCAAGTGGGTAGCAAGGTGAATAGTTGTGTGAGTGTCTCTCAGAGGTGACTGACTCATAGGTATTTCTGGAATCTTTGGCAGAGGCTTGGATTCTGTTTAGGTGATAACTGGATCCTCTGAGGGTAGATAAAGGATGCTTCATTGTGTCATAGCTGTTGTCGCCCTACGTGGTTGCTATATGTGTAGATTTAGCAAAGTCAAGGAGCAGATAGATGCCAATTTCCTCTCCTGGCTAGTTTAGGAAGAGTTCTTTCACAGCAAGCCTCGTCTGTGATTCCAGTTTACTTAAGCTTTACGGGAGGTATTGGGTTTTGCAGCTTCGTTACAGACTGTGTTTTTTTTTTAAATTTATTTTATTTTTTAATTTTTTTAATTTTTTGCGGTATGCGGGCCTCTCACTGTCGTGGCCTCTCCCAGTGCGCAGCACAGGCTCCGGACGCGCAGGCCCAGCGGCCATGGCTCACGGGCCCAGCCGCTCCACAGCATGTGGGATCTTCCCGGACCCGGGCACTAACCCATGTCCCCTGCATCGGCAGGCGGACTCTCAACCACTGCGCCACCAGGGAAGCCCTACAGACTGTGTTTAAAGCTGGGTTTAAAAATACAAGACCTCAGTGGTATAATTGATGATCTCCCAAGACTAATTCCCAGCCTGTGATGAAACAGTGCTTCGCAACCTTCAATGCTCATCCAAGTCGCCTGGGGACCTTGTTAAAATCAGGTTCTAATATAGGGCTTGGAACTCTGTATTTCTCACAAGCTCCCAGTTGATGTTGATGCTGTCAAGTTGCAAGGGAAAGACCTGGATCTCCCTTCACCTGAACTTTCTTCCTTTCCTCTCTTCCCCAGCCTTCCTCCTTGGTGTCTCAGACCCTTGTCTCCATTTTGTGGCTGCTAGTATTTTCCACCAAGACTCATTGTTTAGCTTGTGACTACCTCGGTAGCCAGAATGGTCTTCGCAAAGTAAAAACCTGATCATGTCACCTTACTGTTTAAATCCCTTTAGCGGCCCCCAGTGCACCCCCGTATCCTGGTCTGGCCCATTTGCCTTTCCAGTTTCATCTTGTACCATCTTTGCATTTTCCAGCTGCGAGGTGCCTTTTCTGACCCCTTTGATGCTCACGTGCCTCCCATCACAGGGCCTTGGCACTTGCACACACAGTTCCCTCTGATGCTGCCCTCCTCTGCCTCCTTTCCCCTAACTACTACTCCTTCAAATCTCAGCTCAAGTGCTACTTCCTTGGGAAGCTGCCCCAGGCCTCCCTGTTCAGTGACCTTCTGCCTTGGCCTCTTAGGCCATTGCCAGGCCCCTTTGGTCTCTGCCTGGGGTCAGCAGCAAGGAAGTGGGGGGTTTGGCTGGGGCCTAGCTGGATATTATGTTCCAAGAGTCCACTCAGTTCAAGCATCGTGCATCATTTTAGGAAGTTGTAGATTGCCCAAGAGCTGCTTTTCAAAAACACCCTGCCTGGGTGGTGATGGCGAAAGTGTTCTTCGTAGTGTGAAGGAGGAAGAGGAAGAGCACAGAGTATCCACTAGGAACCAAGTCATGTCATCTTAAGCTGGCTTTCAGGGCTGTTGTTTGTGTGCACGCACTCGGTGAAATCGTCCTGTGTCCCCCTCTCTGCTCCCACACTTCTCCTTTTTCTGTTGTTCTTGCAGTTTTATAATTGCAGAAACTATATCCCAAAGAGAGCAATTGCCTAGCTCAGGGCTGTAGGACATAAGGCTGAGCTGAGAGAAGAATCCAGATGGGATTGCTCCTGGGCCTCTTCACCTGCTGTGCTGTGCTGCTCTGTATGGGGGGTGGGGGCGTCTCCTTAAAGCCCAGCAGCCCTTTGGCAGCTTCCTGGGCATGCACACAGCCCTGCTGAGGTGAGGCTCTTCCTTCCCAGCTGGAATGCCTTGAAGGGGTACCCGGAATGTGTTCTGCAGCAAACCTACCAAACCTCAGTAATGTGGCCACCTTTCCTGCTGTGTCACAATTCTAACAGCATTGAATACTATCATGAGTAACAACAGTGGGTTTTTTTTTTTTTTGAGGTAAGATCTATAATTTATTATCCCATTAAAAATTTTTTTTTATTTGTGTACAATTTTTAAAAGTTACTTTCCATTTACAGTTATTGTAAAAGTTTGGCTATATTCCCTGTGTTGTATGATACATCCTTGAGCCTATCTTACATCCAATAGTTTGTACCTCCTACTCCCCCGCCCCCCCCGATTGCCACCCCTCACTGGTAACCACTGGTTTGTTCTCTATATCTGTTAGTCTGCTTCTTTTTTGTTATATGCACTAGTTTGTTGTTTTTTTTTGTTTTGTTTTGTTTTTTGCGGTGCGCGGGCCTCTCACTGCTGTGGCCTCTCCCGTTGTGGAGCGCAGGCTCCAGACGCGCAGGCTCAGTGGCCATGGCCCACGGGCCCAGCCGCTCCGCGGCATGTGGGATCCTTCCGGACGGGGGCACGAACCCATGTCCCCTGCATGGGCAGGCGGACTCCCAACCACTGTGCCACCAGGGAAGCCCTGTTGTATTTTTAAGATTCCACATGTAAGTGATATCATTCAGTATTTATCTTTTTCTGTCTGACTTATTTCACTTAGGCTAATGCTCTCCAACTTCTTCCATGTTGCTGCAAATGGCAGAATTTTGTTCTTTTTTATGGCTGAGTAGTATTTCATTGTATATGTGTACCACATCTTCTTTATCCATTCATCTGTTGATAGACTGCAACTATGGTTTTTTTTTTTTTTTAAATTTATTTATGGCTGCGTTGGGTCTTCATTGCTGTGCGCAGGCTTTCTCTAGTTGCAGCAAGTGGGGGCTGCCCTTCCTTGCAGTGCGCGGGCTTCATTGTGGTGGCTGCTCTTGTTGGGGAGCACGGGCTGTAGGCGTGCAGGCTTCAGTAGTTGTGACACACAGGCTTCAGTAGTTGTGGCACAGGCTCAGTAGTTGTGGCACACAGGCTCAGTAGTTGTGGCACGTGGGCTTAGTTGCTCCACGGCATGTGGAATCTTCCCAGACCAGGGCTTGATCCCGGGTCCCCTGCATTGGCAGGCAGATTCTTAACCACTGCGCCACCAGGGAAGCCCACTATGGGTTTTTTTAGAGGCATATTTTAATGTGTTCCCCCTTTCCCCTTTGGAGATTTGTCCTCTGTATTTTGGATCCTTCTCGTAACTTTTTACGACTTAGACTGAAGGGTGCGCCTAGCTTCTAAGCTCCATGAGGACAGGGTCTGGGGCTGTATCCTCAGTTGTCTGCACAGTGACTGGCAAATAATAGCCGCTCCACAAATGGTCATAAGGAGAAACTTATTAATTTGCAATATGGTGAGACTCCCAACCTCATCTGTCCCCCACTGACCTGATCTTCCAGCAGCCCTAGCAGTGATGCTTTGAGGCGGAGAGGCTTTGTTCTGCCAGCTGTAGGGAATGACATAAGCCACAGGAGCATCGTTGTAATTGGCTTCACGGCTGCTTATTGTCCTGCTTGACTCACTGGCCTGATGCAGTGGGACGCACAGTATTAAATGAAATGGCTGATCCACTGGGGCAAATCTAGAGGTGGTACCTTGTTATCTTCCTCGTATCCTTGAATGCGAGCTCTGAGAGGAGCCGTACTTATCTTGCCTTTGTCTGGCATGGTGAACCAGAGAGCACTGGCTGCAGAATAAATAACTATAAAAAACCCAGACTAAGTGGATGAATGATGAATACATTTGTCCTAACTTAAATGTTGGGGTGCAGAGCTGGGGAGGATCATAGAGACACACAGCTTACTCACGTCTGTTCTTTATGACTCATCGGAGTACCCCCGCTCCCCGGCCCTTTATTTTGGGCTTCTCTTCCATTGAACTACCTTCAGAAGGCCAAGCTCTTTTTCTCTTTTCTTGTCTAATCCCATTGTTTGTGCTTCATTAATAGACCTGCTTGTGGTGGTAGTGCAGTGATTTCCTGACTTTCTGCAGTTCTTCTTGGGAACCCAGCAGCGTGTTTCCAGTGCTCACGTGTGCTTGGAACCTCCTAGTCGTGTGGTGTCTGTCTGCTGGAAGGTCTTGGCATCAGGGTGAGGGGAAAGCAGGGGTCGAGATGATGAGCCAGGCTTATTTCTTGTTCCAGTCTAAGCAAGTGTCTAGGGAGTTCCCTGGTGGTCCAGTGGTTAGGATTTGGCACTTTCACTGTGGAGGCCTGGGTTCAACCCCTGGTTGGGAAACTGAGATCCCACAACCCGCATGGCGTGGCCAAAATGAAATTAAAAAAAAAAAAAAAAAAGCAAGTGTCCAGACCTCCCCATCCTATGAGGAACATCAGGGCACAGACAGGCTCCAGATGGAATGTGTGTGTTTGTATGTATGGTTCAGTCGTCAGCTCACTGTAGGTGCTGTTTCCTGTGCTTGAGGCACCTTTAATTGTGTGGTTGTTGGTTGGGGCCCAGGGCTGATTGCTTTTTCTTTGCTTTTAAAATTGTTTTGACATGGCTTTAATTCACTTCTTTGGTCTTGAGCTGGGGAATTTCCGCAGGAACCTTTGAATCGTGTCTTACACACCATACAGTTCTACGTCCTGTCATCTCTAAGCTAACATCCATGCTCCTAGTGCTGTGCTGGGGAATAGTGACAGTCCTAACTAATATGTATCGATGACGCCCTGCGTGGCAGACTTCTGTAAATCCTGTACACGCTCTCAGTGAATCATCAAAACAACCTTAGAAGGTAGTGATGCTATCACCCTTGCCACCATCTCCATTTCATAGGTGAGGAAAGCCATGAGATCCACGTGGAAAGATATTAGAGGCCCTTTTTTGATAAAAACAAACAAAAGGAAACAAACTAAGCATCCTTTGAGAAAAAGTAATGGGTATCTTGCCTGAATCACAGGCATATTTTCTAGGCTGCCTGCTAAGGTGTAAGATTTAGTAGAGGCTTTTTTTTTTCCCCCCTTTTTCTTTTTTAGAATTGTTACCAAGGAGATATATTGCCTCCGAAAGGCAAATATGATGAAGAAATCCCCCCCGCTTTTGTCTACTCCCGTGTTTGAAGAATGTCACCATACCCAACTGTTTTCCTTATAGGGAATAAGGATGAAAAGTCCTTGTCCTGAACTCTGGTGGTTAGAGTATAGCCCACACGTCTCAGGGAAACACTGCATTCTTTAAAAATGATTTAAATCCATGCCATTCATGCTCATCTGTAATGCCAGCCATTGGTTAGAGTATCCATATAAGCTGTGGCCTTCAGTCTGGTGAGACTAGAGTGGGCGTGGGTCAGATTGAGTAACCTTGGAGAAAGTGGATAAAAACTGGACTGAAAAGAAGAACGTCATAGAGGATCTGTTCCCTCTTAAACCCCTGGCAGCTCTAAAGACTGTGAGCCTTGGGGTGAGAAAAACTGTTCTGTGGTACCTTCTGTAAGAATGAGGCCTTTGTTTACAATGAATGTCCAGGGAATTTTCTGTTTTTTAAATGTTATTTATTTATGGCTGCTACTCTTGTTGTGGTGCACGGGCTTCTCATTGAGGTGGCTTCTGTTGTTGCGGAGCATGAGCTCTAGGTGAGTGGGCTCAGTAGTTGTGGCACTTGGGCTCAGTAGTTGTGGCACACGGGCTCAGTAGTTGTGGCTCGCGTGCTCAGTAGTTGTGGCACACGGGCTCAGTAGTTGTGGCTCGCGTGCTCAGTAGTTGTGGCACACGGGCTTAGTTGCTCTGTGGCATGTGGGATCTTCCCGGACCAGGGCTCAAACCCATGTCCCCTGCATCAGCAGGCAGATTCTCAACCACTGCACCACCAGGAAAGTCCCCAGGGAATTTTCTTTTTTACAGTAATGGCTACAATTTTCTCAATTGTAGCCCAGCTCTATGATCACTGGTGATGATGGAGATAAATGGATGTGTTGAGTTGACATTTTTCAAATTTCATTTTGATTCTAGTCTTATTTTCAGAGCATCCTTTAACAGAGTTGTATCCAGTCAGAAGGATTTAACTCGTTTAAGGTTTGGTCACCTTTTTGTTTTTTCTGTCCTTAATTTTAGCGGAAAGGCTCATTAGAAGTGAAATTGCTGAGATCTGGCGGTAGAATGGCAGAGAGGAAAAGCAATTATAATCATCAACCGAAGTGGCTCTAGAGTGTTTTGTGGATTGAAGTTTCTCAGTTTTATTGATAGAGAAGTAGATATTGGATAAACATTTTTTAACAGCTTTTATTGAGATATAATTCACTTACCAGAGCATTGGGAATGTGGAATTAGCTCAGGGACACCTGATAGATTGTAGGCTGAGCCTGGGACTCTGGTGAGAGGCCTTGAGACTTAATAATTTTTAGGTTCAAATTGAGAGGCCCAAACTGGGGTTTGATTCTGTCTCCCCTAAGCCTCAGTTTCCTCACCTGTAAGATAGAGATAATAGTACATGCTCCTCCCTCATAGGGCTAATTTGAGGATTCAGTGAGCTAATAGTGCATATAAAGTGCTTAGCAAAGTGCTGGTTACAACCTCAGTAAACGGTGGCTTGTATAGACCCTTTAATCCAGCTTCATACAGAGATTCTCGCTAAGTTTGGGAACCTTATCTTTCTGGCCTGCATAGTTTTTCTGTGGTTAAAGAACAATTAATTGAATTGAAGATGCATTCTCCTGTGTCAGAGAAATAAAGTAGTTCTGTGGTACCACTTTAATCTAGAGTTACCAGATGAAATACAGGATACCCAGTTAAACTGGAATTTCAGATAAACAATGAAAATTTTGTAATGTCGGGACAGTCCCTAATATTTGCCGTTTACCTTAAATTTAACCGGTTGGGGCTTCCCTGGTGGCGCAGTGGTTGAGAGTCTGCCTGCCGATGCGGGGACACGGGTTCGTGCCCCGGTCCAGGAAGTATCCCACATGCTGTGGAGCGGCTGGGCCCATGAGCCATGGCCACTGGGCCTGCGCGTCCGGAGCCTGTGCTCCGCAGCGGGAGAGGCCACAACAGCGAGAGGCCTGCGTACCGCAAAAAAAAAAAAAAAATTTAGCTGGTTGTCTTGTATTTTTATTTGCGAAATCTGGCAACCCTAATTTAATCCCACTGTTTCCCCTGTTTGGAATCATTGTCTAACTTTATGATTACTACAGATGAGTTGAGGAATTTTGAATAGGATGTAGGGATAGAATTTTATTTGCTTCTCCCCTGCAGCCACCATCCTTTGTTGTTGCCAGTAGAAACCCATCATCCACTAAAACGCTCGTTGCATAGCAGCCGGACGTCTTTATTGAGAAATAAGCCAGAAGGAAATCTCTCTGATGGCATTTCCTCTACTGCATGGTATTGCTGAGCTTGTGGTGAGGAGGATGTTGGGAATGGAATCGCAAGAGTCCTGCAGCGATGTTTGCGGTTCACCTTGGAGGAGTTGGGGGTCCGCAGGCAGGGACTCTGGTGGCATCCAGGAAGCTATGTTCTCAGGCTTCAGGAGCCATTTGGAAGCTTTCCCTGGGCAGGACTCCAGCAATGAGCATCCTTTGTCTGCAGGTCTAGGGAACACACGAATACAAAAAATCCCAGTCCTTGGTAACTGAGGAATATATAGTTTCATAGAGAGATAGGATCAGCACGTACCAATAATTGCTGTAATTTACTGAGCACTTCCATGGTGACTTTGCCTCAACACCGGTAGGTGCTTTCCATGCATTGTCCCAGTAATCCTCACAGCTTCCCTAGGAGCAAGGTCCTATGATTATCCCCATTTTTCTGCCAGAGGAAATTGAAGCTTCAAAAATGGGATGGAGCCCGGAGCCACACATAGGTTGGTCTGACTTTTAAATGCCTCTGTTCTCTCTTGTCTCCTACATCAAAAATTGCATGTATAGGTTGAATCACATGAAATTACCAATATTCTACCAACCATTTTTGACCTACAAAAATGACAATTTCATATAGTTCAACCTAATCCAAAGATTTAGATGATATAGGTACACACATACGCACACATATATGTAACACAATTCATTGTTATATAACTATTACACATAACTTGCTGAGGCTGACAGGAGTGAATGAAGTATGTGGTTCAGGTTACTAGAGAGGGCTTCTGGGAAATTAGTTATCATTTGTTCATTCATTCACGCACCCACTCACTCAGTGGCTCCCTCACCAAATAGAAACTCACTGAATTCTGCCAAACATCATATTAAGCATAGAATTGAGCAGGGACTTTTTTTTTTATTATTATGAAAAATGTCACTCTTGCCCATTTGTAGTCAATCCTGCTCTCATTTGTAGGCAACCACTGATCTGTTTTCTGTATGCTGGTCTTTTCTGGACATTTCATAGAAATGGAGTCATATATATACAATATGTGGTCTTTGTGTCTGGTTTCTTTCACCTACCACATAATTTTCAGGTTCATCTGTTGTAGCATGTATCACTAGTTCGTTACGTTGTACAGATGGACACATTTTGTTTTTCCTTTCACCAGTTCATAGATATTTGGATCATTTCTGTTGTTTGGCTATTATGTATATTGGTACTATGAACATTCTCTACTTTGTGTGGCTTTGTTTTCATTTCTCTTAGGTAGGTAACTAGGAATGGAATTGCTGGGTCATATAGTACATTTCTCCTTGAGCAGATTTTTGAGGAAGGAGAGTAAAGAATGGGTTTACACGAAGGCTCAATAGCGGAAATGAGGTTTGGATTAGCCAGCAAGGCAATGATGACTTGGAGTAAAATGCCAGAACCCAGAAAGGTGAGCTGGACAGATTTTAAATTAGGACAGTTAGGAAGGGCAGCTGGAGTTAGCCAGAAAGATCCTGATGTCCACGGAGGCTAATGCTGCTTCTCTTTTCATATTTGGCAGAGTGGGCAAAAGGCTTCTCTTTCCATTGCTGTTTTTGGACACAGGTATTGGAATACATTTTATAGTCTTCCCACAGTGATAGTCCTTTACAGGAAAGTAGCAATGTCTCCTTCTGGAGCGTCAGTTCTCAAATGCCGGGCCCCACAGTTTTTGCTGAGAAAAATACAGACAATATAACGGGTTTTTCACAAAGCTAAATTTATATAATGTGTCTTATTCTGAGAATGCATCTCTCCTATTATTTTGGAATAGTTAAGACTGTTCTTTTTATATTCAGTGATAGTAATAAATTTTTTTTTTAATGGTTGTGGTTGGAATAGTAAAATTGGCACCCAAATGCGCGCATGTGTGTGCGTGCACGTGCACGTGTGCTTCGGTATTTAGTTTAAGTTGGTTGTTGAATCTGGGAACAACTTTTCCAAAGAAGGTTTTGGCAAAGAGGTTGTTGGCATCCATGGTGGCCCTTGTGTTTTGCCTCCTTCCTGATTTTCTTATATAATTGTGGATTGTGGGCATCTGGAGTGATGCCTGGGTGAGACCAAAATAGAAGATTAGAGAAACCAAGAAAGGACTCTCCCAGGCACGTCACCCCCTTCCTTCCTTAGCCGTCTGACTCTGTAAATATATGCAGTGGATGGGCTCATGCCGTCTTCAGTCTCTTTGGTAGTGTGAGGAAGCCAGGCTAAGCTCAGGATGGATTTCTTAGGCATGTTTGGGGCTACCCGACATTTGATTCTCTTCAGGGTAGGCGGTTGTTTTCTTTGCATCTTCTGCTGAGGCTGGAGTCTCTGTAGAAGCGGAACTGTGGTGAGAGCTGTGGGACAGAATAGCAGCCCTGGGTCCCGAGGGGGAGGGGCGCCCCCAGTCTTGCTCTCCAGTATCTACACTCTAGCCTGGGGTCAGGCAGTAGAATTTTTCTGTAACGTGATCCTTAAGTACACATAGCCATTTTTCCCAGTTAATCACAAAAGTGTCGGTTTGACGCAGGAAATTAACAAGAATGCAATGCATGGAGCCCAGCACAGTGCTAATGAGTGCGCTCAGGCATGGTGTAATTTGACCCTAGCAACAGTTGTGTTAGAGAGGTGTGTTTATTCCATTTTTGTGTGAAGCAACTTCCGGTCAGGAATGCTTAGTAACTTGTTCATTTAACTTGCCACTGCATGAGAGATGAAGAGCCGGGGTTCAAACCCAGCCTGTTCTCTTAAAAACCCAGGCCCCTCCGTTCACCCTTTTACCTCAAATCTCATTTCCAGAGGCCCAGCACTTTGGTCCCCCTTCGCTGTGGAGGTCTCGTGTGTGAAAAGTTTGCTGAGGTTGGCTGCCGTGGGCCATGCTTAGCAAGTTCTCCCTGCGGCAGCCCACACAGCTCCGGTGTGTCTGACATACCATACCCTGTTTGCTGCCCCTCTGTCTACAGATGGCTCTATTGATTCAGCCTTGGGAAGTCTTTACCCTGGCTGCCCTCCTCACCCCTTTTGTTGATACATCCCCGGAACGTTCAAGTTCACACCCGAGGTGCAACCCTGGCTCCTGGGGCTGAGGATAGGATGTGAGCGCCTACCCCGGTGCTCATGGGTGTCTGCGGGACAGAGCGTTCTGCTGGGCCATGTGCAAGTGGCTCCCCCCTTGCCTGCCCTTGGGAACCAGGGGCTTCTTATCCGCTGTCTTCATGCAGTTCTTACAGGCCACAGTTTAAATGCTTTGCCATTTCCTGCGGCTAGAAAAGGAGAAATCGCAAAGTTCTATCCATTTCTCTTCTAGTTTCCAGTTTAAGAATTCTGTATTTTAGGTGAACACTGGACTGAACAACAGCGTTGAACCTCTTTTCTGCTCGTTACACTTCAGCCATAGTGAGGTGGTGGAATCCCATCCATCTAACTGGTATCAGATTTTGCTTAGTGGTTCTTAAATAATTTTTCCCTTCCCTTCCCTTTCTTCCCCCTCCCAATTTAACATTTGCCTTGGTTTTTATGCTCAACAGCCTGTGAGATATGGCTGATGGTACTAACCTTTAACGGAGTGACCAAGGCATGCAGTCGTTGAGTTGTGCAGGGTCTGGCTAGAACTGGACCTTGAAATTAGGTCTTTTGATGGCTAGATCAGCTGCTTTCCTTGTCACCACTTCGTGGGACAGACTGGCCATTGACAGTGAGGTCCGAGGACTGGGCAGAAATGGAGGCCCTTTTTAGCCGGTGGTTACAAGCTGCTTAGAGCATGGTCCATCTGTTTGGGACCAGGGTTGGGCCCCAAAATGGACCAACCAGCCCCACGAAGAGAGGAAAGCTCTTCTATCACTGCAGAGGGTACCCTGGCCCCTGTTGGCTTCTGGAGGTTTCTGCCCCAGGAAAGGGTTGCTGCACAGCTTTTCTTACCGTGGATGAATTAGAACATATGTTTTAAACATATATAGCACATTATTTATTAAGCTTGTGTCCTTGTACTTGTCTAATTCTCTGGCACTTTGCCCGGCAGATAGTTGCCCCTTTTATAAGATAAGTGCCTGTATGACCGGGTGTTCTGATTTTAAGTCATGAGCTTTGACTTTTATCAGAAATTTACAATTTGCTTTTCAGAGGACTTAGTTGAGTGCAATTGCATGACATGGCAGTGTTAAATTTTGTAATGTAGAAACGTTCAAGTGAAACTCTATAAAATATGCACTTTCAGTGTCCTTTTTGAATGGTCTTATTTGTGTGTTTCATCAGTCTGTGTTAGACATTTTTATAACTCCAGTAATCTACGTTCATTGTAAAATGATTAGAAAATGCAGATAAGCAAAGAGAGAAAGAGGAAAAGGAAAGGAAAAAAAATTATATTCTCTAAATAAAAGTCCCTCGAGAGAAGCCAGGATGTGAAGGACTTTGAACTTTTCAGAAGGAAGAGTCAAGTCTGTTGGTGCAAGTCATTATCATTCTCAGAATTGCTCTTCTCTTCCTTGGTCCAGAGATCAAGACACAAGTTGGGAGTGTCTAAGCATGTCCTGGAGAAAGTCAAAGTTGCATTTGGTTTGCTGCTTTCTGCTATAAGCCCAGTTGGTTCAGGGGTCAAAGGTCCTGCTGTTAATCCACCACCTGCTGTGGGTGGCGGTGAAAAGGGAAAAGTAGCCCTTTGGGGTCTCCTGTTTATACAGATGCTAGTTCTCAAGCAGAAAGGGAGAAAATAATCTTACAGTCATACATACTTCTTCACTTACTCCTTCCAGCACTGCTGGGGCCATCCATCCATCCATCCATCCATCTGTTCACTCACTCATTCACTCCTTGACTGATTGATTGATTCATAATACGTGTTAACCGTGCACCTCCTGAGCACCAGTCACTGATTACGTTTGACTTTGGAGTCAGACAAGCCCCTGCTCTTGTGGAGCTCATGTTGGATTAGAGCAGGTGGTGGTACCGTTGCTTCCCTTTCAGCTTTTCCTTACATGGCCTTGAAGGCATTCTTCTCTCCCAGGAACTGGCCCGACTCCTAGGTTCCGTCCTGGAGCTTAGCTTGTCCTCCCACCCACAGCCGACCTGAAACTTGATTATCCCCAACAGGGAAGGTGAGGAGGAGAAGGCCGCATGTGGCTGGCAGAGTTCTTCTCAAAATGGGACTTTACTTTTGTCTGGGAGGAGCAGGGGGGCAGATCACAGAGGGAGGGGCTCCTGGCTTTATCAGAGAGAGAAGGCCTCATTGTGTGTTGTTGTTGGAACAGGTCCCAGAGACCTCAGTACGAGTCTTTGGACAGGGCTGAGCTCAGCTACCATGCAATAAAATAATAGCCGAAAGAATCGGTGTGGAATTCAGGATGGTATCAAAAGGAGCTCTGTGTTACAGCTCTCCCCAAGCAGAGGGCAGGGCTTTAGCCCCAGCTCAAGCCCTGTTGTTAACTTCATAATATCTTAATGAACATGCCTTTTGTGTTTGTGTCTGTGCTCTCTCTCTCTCTCTCTCTCCCTCTCTCTCTCTCTCTCTCTCTCTCTTTTTCTGTCTTTGTCTCTCTCAATCTCTCTGTCACTGTCTGTGTCTCTCATGTGTAGTCATTTATTAAGAAATTTTGAAGGAAATTCAAAAATTTAGTCTCTGGAAATTCTCTTCCTTTTGAGCTGTGGCATGTCTGGGTGGACGCGTGAGGGGCAGGGATGGGAACATTTGACGCAGAGAACTTAGAAAGTTTCAGGAAACCGCAGTTCCCAAACTTCAGTCACTCACGTACTTCCATGATGATTTTCTGTCACATAACGCAACACCTATTGTTTACCTCATGTGTTTACATAAATGGGAGTACTGTTCTTTTTGAAAGGCCTCTCTTTGTTTGAAAAGGGTATTTTATAATTTGGCCATAAATAAAGTACCAGTATACTTTGGTCAATATAGAAAGTAACCTCAGAGATCAATACATCAGCTCTATTGTGTATTTATGTGCCATGTAAGATGATTTTGTACGCTGCGAAGTTGGATGCTCACCGTACTTTGGGAAGTTCTGTTGTAGATGGTACCAGCTCTACTGAACATATTCCTGGTGAGTCAGATGAATCAATCTCTCTCCTTCCAGTCACTTTCCCTCCAGCTCCCCGTTCCACACTCAGGTGAGTTACTGGATATGACACAAATTGGTATGTGAGGCCTCAGGGAGTGTCACAGGTATGAGGGAAGGGCACGTTCTTGGCTGCCCCTTTTTCCGATCATCTATGGGCCCTGGCCCCTTGGTTGACTTTGCTGTGTACTCTGGGTGCAGAGTACCATTGCCTGTGCTAAGGAGCAGAAGGTGTAGACGCTGAAAAGTGCAGTGGACCAAGCTGTCTTCACACCAGGTGATTTCCCCAGCTCTTTAGCGAGCTTTCTCCATTGTGTGTGGCAGAGCAGAAGCTGAGAGCGTGGGATCTGGCACCAACAGCATGGGTTCAAATCCCGGGCCTGCTCCTTCTGTGACATTGACCTGTAACCTCTGTTTTCATTAATTCACCTAATAAATACTGTGTGCCTGCTGTGTCCCAGCCACTGTTCTAGGCACTAGGAATATACTAGTGAACAAAATAGAGAAAAAACTCAGGCTTTCGCAGAGGTTACATTCTGGTCTTATTTTCATGTGTTGAATGGGGGTGGTAATGATGGTTCTCCCTCCTGTGGTTGTTGTGAGGTTTCAGTGAGCCGGTGTGGGAAGTGTGCTTACACAGTGCCTGGCTCAGCGGTTGCCTCGTAAATGCCAGCTGTTTTGTTATGGTACTTAGGTGCCCAGCATCGTACCAGGCTTTGAGCCCATTGAGCCCACCCCTGCCTGCTTTTGCTTCCGCAGCGCCCAACGGAAATATTCTCTCCTTATTTCTTGGCCTTTAAGTAATTCTCGAAGCCCCAGAGCCTCTGGGAAACTTGCATGGCTTGGAGCCTCCTCACCTAATCATAGAACTCTTGAGAACTCCTGGCACCCCCTGAAATAAGCTTACTCATCACCTCACTGCCGTGAAGAGTTGACGTTCTCATTCCCTGGATGACGTCTTTTGCCCTTTTGTTAAGGCTCCCTCTCTCCTGCTTTTCCCCCAGAGCCGCCTCCTCTCTTCCTGTAGTAGGAGGGTTGTTTGGGCAGAAATCCTCCCCCTGCAGTGTGCTGTAAGGAACTGTTTAACACAATTCTTTATTATTGCATATGGGAAAAACTCCCCATAGCGTGTTTGGGCTAAAACCGAGGTATTGGAGCTGGGCCTTGGCACCTGTCCATGGAGGGGTGTGACTGCATTTGAATTCCATTCATTTCCAGAAGGAAAAATTCTACTTATCGCCTTTGTAATTAACTACGCAAACATAAATGGTTTTGTCCTGGGCTCCCAGTCCCAATGACAAAAGTCTCCATTGACTCAAGCACTCAGTACCTGTCTGATCATGACTTTTGTGCCCAGATGCCCTGCTGTATGTGCCCAGTGTCTGACTGCTTCAGAGGGGAAACCAGTCTGCCTGTGCCCTGCCAAGAGTGGGTGACGGGGAGTGACTTGGAGTTTGGAGTGACTCGAATAGTGTGCATATGTAGTTTGCTGGGGCTGCCATAACCCAGTACCACAGACTGGGTGGTTTAAACCACAGAAATTAATTTTCTCACAGTTCCAGAGGTTCGGTGCCTGAGATCAAGGTCAGCAGGGTTGGTTTCTTCTGAGGCCTCTTTCCTTGGCTTGTAGATGGCTGTCTTTTCTCTATGTCTTCACATGGTCTGCCCTCTGTCATTGTCTAAATCCTAGTATCTTCTTATAAGGAAACAGTCGTATTGGATTAGGGCCACCCATATGACCTCATTTTACCTGTATCACCTCTTTAAGGGCCCTCTCTCCAAATATAGTCACACTTTGAGATCCTAGGGGTTAGGACTTCAACATATGGATTTTGAGGGGGGTGGGGGACACACCTCAGCCCATAACGGTGTGGTTCAGGAATGCAGGTCTAAAATGCACTCCTATCACCTAGGCCTTTACGTGCTCAGATGGGTCTTTGAGGGTGTTAGGGAGGATCATAAAGCCAGCCAGCTTCAGGCTTGGGCTTTGGCTCTTTGGGGGCCACCATTACTGATTTAATGAGATCTTGCTGGTGTCTTACTTAGGCCACCACCACCCTCCTTAGGAGGGTCAGCCAGGCCTCAAGTAGGTGGACAGTTTTGCCCACAACAGGTAGGTAAACTTTGATCATTTACCCTGTGTCCTGGCTACTTCAGACAGGATTTGAGAGACAGGAGTAGAAATAGATTGGGGAAGGATTTGTTGACAGGGAAAGCATGATATTGTCCTTCATAGACAAGACTCAGAACTTGTCAAGAGTTGGGAAAACCATGGCAAGAGCTTTCCAGTAATCTGAAACCCCGTCTCCTTCCGGTTAGATGTACTGTAAACAGCGACTGCCTACGAGAGGGGTTTGGAGTCTGTTGACTTTGGCTGAGATGTGGCCTGAGAAGATTCATCCGTTTCCAATTCCTGTTCTCTCAGGATATTAAGTATTGCAATGAACTGGAAAACTTTTCCTTATTAAAATTGGAGGAAGAGTTGGGGTGTTTTGAGGGAGACCTAGAACGGGAAGGGAGCTGACACTAGAAATTTCATTGCATTCCTTCAGAAATTATTTCATCTTGTTTGCAATGTCCGTGTTTAGTAGCTTAAATATGGGGGGAGGTAAAAAAATAAATACAATTCCAGGGCTTCCCTGGCGCAGTGGTTGAGAGTCCGCCTGCCGATGCAGGGGACACAGGTTCGTGCCCCTGTCCGGGAAGATCCCACGTGCCGCGGAGCGGCTGGGCCCGTGAGCCATGGCCGCTGAGCCTGCGCGTCTGGAGCCTGTGCTCCGCAACGGGAGAGGCCACAACAATGAGAGACCCGCGTACCGCAAAAATAAAATAAAATAAAATAAAAAATACAATTCCAGAAGTGCTGACATTATAGCTGGCTTGTGAGGCAGTGTAGCATGGTGGTTAAGGGTAAAGCTCTGGCATCCCACTGATCCTGGCTGTACCGTTCATCGCCTTTGTGACCTTGGACCAGTTATAAATCTCTCTGAGCTTCAGTTTCCTTCTCTGTGAAATGGAAGTGACATTAGTACCTGCTTCATGGGATGTTGTGAAGTCAAATGAGAGAATGCAGGTAACACTCTTAGTTAATGCTCAACAGTTGTTAGCCAGTGGTTAGCCTCTGTCCTTATTATTGATGCAGGATGATTCACAGGCTGTTTATTTTCCCAGTCCGGTGGCCAGCTTCATTCTACTACTTACGGAGTTATATGATTTTTATCAGGTTTCAGCCTTGCTTGCTTTTCCATTCCTAGCTAGGAGAACTTTCTTTAATCTTTTTCTGGGAACAGTGCTCATGCTTAAGGAGGAAATTTCTTTCAAATGGGAAAGAAGCATATATATATATTTCTTAACTTTAGTGTTCTGCTATAGAGCTAAGGTTGGTTGCTTTTACTGACAAAAAATGTATGCTATAGTATGAGTGTGTTTCGTGTTTGGTAATTGCAAACATTGTTGCTTTTGTTGTGGTCATCCATTTATAATGCTTGGTGTCAGTTTATCTATCTCTTGTAAAAATAAAATACAGTGTGTGTGTGTGAAAAAAAATGTATGCTAATTAGGTGTAGGTCATGTATTCATTTTCACTCCATGCATTTACTGAGATGCCTCAGTCACAGTGCATCCTTCTCCTGTTTCCTTCACATTGTCCAATTGCAGTGGCCTGCCATTCTTACCCACCACAGGGCCTTTGCATATGCCACCACCGAAACCTGGAGCACTTTTGCCACTTCCCCTTCTCACCACTCCTCCTTCAGACTCATCCCAGCCTCACTCCTCTGGCTGGCCTTCCTGGCTCCCTCTGCTTCTGTAGGGCCCTGGTTCTTGCCTACTGCAGCACAGAGCCATGCTGACTGCACATTCATCTGGGTAAGCACTGGTTAAAGTTTGTCTCTTCACTAATTGGGAAGCCCGTGAGGGTGGGAACCATGTCTTTTTTGGTTCACCATCATATACCGAGCACCCTGTAGCACCTTGGGACCTAGTAGATGCTGGATAAATACGTGTTGAATGAACGAATGGATATTGTTTTGGTGAAAAGAGCTGTGTTAGGTATGGTGGGGACTGCAGAGATAATCCTGTTCGGTCCCTGCTCCTAAGGCACGTCCAGTCTCATAGAGGAGAAGGCAATTCAGTAGTGCCATCGGAGGAGTACATGAGGGACTCCTGAGTTCACAGGAGGACACGGTCATTCTCCACAGGGGAATAAGCAAATGCATCTTCCAGGAGGTGCCATGCCTGCACCAGGCCGAGGAGAAAGAGGAGGTGAGTCTGAAAAAGTGGGAGAAAAAGGCACACTGGATGGAGGGAACTGTGTGCTGAGGCTTGGAAAGCACAGCCTGGCTTCAGGGACAGGAGTCACATGGCTTGGCTGGAGCCCAGCAGGCTGGCGGGGAAGCAGTGAGCAGCAGTATGTTGGAAGGTATGTGAAAGCCAGTTTGTGGCAGGCCTCCAGGGCCAGGCAAGGCACTTGGGGTTGGCATGGAGGAAAAGGGGAGGTGCCGTAGAAGGTCCTGGTGACGTGGATGCTGTGCTTTAAGAAGATAGTGTCTAGTACGGGGTGCCTACAGGCAAGACTGTGGTGGGGAGGCCAAGTGGGAGACACTTGGAGTGTCCTTTTTTTTTTTTCATGGGGACATGAAAGTGTTTTACTGTACCAGGATTTCCCAAATCTGTGCACAGCACACACCAGTGAGGACTGCACGTCATTGGGGAGGGCAGATGGGGTGGTGCTCAGGACCTGGACAGAGACAGGGACAGAGCCCTTGGACCCACTGTTCACACAGCTTCACATTGGGAAGGGTCAGGGGAGAAGGAACAGGCGGGGTTGGGTGTAGCCCAGCTGTGGGTTTTGGAGAAAGATTGCATAAACTGTGTTCTTTTTTTTTTTTTCACTTTGCCCTGGGCAACCAGGGTGCCTGCCCAGCACTTGGACAGTGAGATGAGAGAGAATGCTGATGCTGACGGGGCGGATCACTGATTAGCCACCAGAGACAGAGGCGATGGTGGGAGGCTGTAATGATTTTTAGCTGTAGGAGCGTGGAGAACACCCAGCACGGTGCCTGGCAAGTGCTGGAAGTTCAGTAAATGCTAGTTCTCTTCCCTGTGCCAGAAATAAGGAACTCAGGCAGAGAAACAGGTAGGAGGGGAGGGAGCAAGATGGAGGTGCCAGCATAGCGCTCAGGTGACGAAGCTCAGCAGGTGGCTGGAAAAGCAGGAGTGGAGTTGGCCGGGGAGAGAGGTGCGTGCCACCTTCGCAGAGTTATTGCTGCAGCCAAGGGAGGGAGAAGGGGTGTCTTAGTGCGTCTGGGCTTCTATGACAAAGCACCACAGACTGGGTGGCTCATAAACAACAGAGGTTGATCTCTCATAGTTTTGGAGGCTGGAAGTCCAAGATGAGAGTGCCAGCATGGTCTGGTTCTTGGGAGGGCCCTCTTCTGGGCTGCAGACTGTCGACTTCCCATTGTATCCTTACTTGGCAGAGAGCAGAGGGAAGGAGCAAGTGCTCTTGTGACTCTTTAGGGCACTAATCCCATCATGGGGCTCCACCCTCATGACCTCATCTAATCCTAATTACGTCCTGAAGGCCCCACCTCCTAAAACCATCACTTTGGGGAATAAGGTTTCAATATGTGAATTTTGGCAAGGATGCAAACATTCAGTCTATAGTAAGGGGTTTGGGCAGCACTTGGGGGACCATCTCCCTCTGAGGGTAAGAGAAGGAAGCAGGGAGCCAAGTGAGGAAGACCCAGAGATACAACAGGTGGGACCCTGAGGGGATGGTGCCTTGAAAGCCTTGGTTTATAAGATGGGTTTTCCTGTTCTCTACATGATGAAGACTAAGAGGACCTTAGGCGGTCTATGGGTGGCATTGGATCTTGGGTCGGCCGCCATTTCAGCCAGCATCTTTGTTACTCAGGTTCCCTGACCATAGGCTGCAACCCCAAATCCCTGCGGCCATCCAGTAAGTGCCCACCTCTTGTAAGCTGGTGAGGACAGTTTGGTGGGACTTCAGTCCTTGGCTCAGTGCCTTGGCCAGAACAGTCATATCATCCAGCCTTGTCAAATTGCACTGTACATTCCTCCCGCAAAGATGGTGAGAAGTGGATGCGTCAGCACTGTTTTCATAGGAAAACTTGCTGCACAAACATTGAAAAGTTCAGGTGCCTTATTTAAAACTCCTGACCACACTTGAGATCTACTTGGAGTTTGGGGAACCTGTCACCTGAACTGTGACAGGTTAGCTGTCCGCTCTGGGTTTCAGGTTTTAGGAATGAGATATGAATAACAGGGGTATCAGAGCAGGCTCTGGGGTCATGATTGAGGTTCTGCTTTCCCTCCCTTAGCATGTCATCCAGTCCCAAGCCCGGGAATATGATTTCTGTCCCAGTATTTGTTAGGAGCTCTGATAGCATGGCTCTTGGACAGGTTTGCTTAGATCTGCCTGACCTGGGAGTGTATCTTCCTTTCCACCCCATGTGGGACCACAGAGGAGATGCCAGGTACCAGTTACTGTTTAAAAAAAAAAAAAATCACTCTACTTTAACCCTGTGTCTGTGATCTGGACCCAAGCCAGGCTCCACTGGGCCTCGTTTGGGCCAGCCAAACCACACCCCAGCCAGGTGGCACCCCTCTCCTGGCTTCTTACCTTTGCACACCCTTATGTACTTGGTGCTGCGCCCACAGGTGTGGTACTGCTGGCTGGGGTCGGGGACTGGCACAGGAGGCAGGGCTGCTGGAGGGAAGACCCTTTGGTGGCTGCACCTCTGCTGTCACTCAGACACGAGCTCTGCATGGGGTCTCTGTGCTGTCCTGTAATATTGTTTCATAAAGCAACGTAGCGTGATGGGTAAGAGCTCAGACTCTGGAGCTTTATCACCTTGGCAAGCACTCAACTTTTCTGAGTCTGTTTCCTCATGTATAAAGTTGGGAACATAACATTACCACCTGCCTTGGGCTCTTGGGAAGAATAAGTGAGAGCCCAGCTCATATGCCAACACTCAGTAAATGCCAGCTGTGTTTGTCATCTTTCTTACGCTTTGCCACCTTCAGCTTGTGAACCTCTCACTTGGAATGATGTGGAGGGGACCCCCACAAGAATCCCCCTTCCGTGTTCCTGTGATAGGGTTCCAGCCTCACCCTTTCTCTGGGTGTGTCTGGAAGGGTGCCCGCCCTGGCTCCAGCTCCTGGCTGTTGGCCCCTGGCCTTTCTTCCCCTCCACCTGGTCATCTGAGCCGGGGCTGTGCAGCACAAGGAGTCTTAGTTTAGCGGTGATTGGGTTGCAAGGAGCAGCTGCCTGCTCAAACCAACTGAAGCCGAGAGGAGAAATTTATTGCTGGGATGCTGGCATGTCCCATGGACCCTGAGGGCAGGAAGTGCAGCTGGCCGGGAACCAGGAATTGGGAAGTCTGGAGCTGGGCTGAGTGTACTTTCTCTCTGGGGCTGCTGCTGTCTCCTCTCACTTGGCCTCCACAGACCAGCTTTCTCCGCTCAGTGTGTGCACGAGGGAGAAAGAGGCCGCCCCAGCCCAGTTCTGAAACATTCCCCAGTTTGAATGCTCAGCATCAATGAACAGGCTCCTCTGTGCCCTAATTACAGATTCCCCAAACAGAAGCAGGTTGGCCCTGCTGGCTCAGATGCCCACCTCTGTCCCTGCAGTGAGGAGGCAGGGCTGGAGATGGTATGGGCGTGTCTCACCTCATTGATGGGGGCAGGCCGGTCACAGAAAGGGCATGTGGACAGGTCAGTGTGTCATATCTCCTGGCCTTCTGGCAGGAAGGAAAGCCCTCTCTCCCAGAGCCGGCTGTGCCAGGCATACGCAGACTGAGGCTGTGAGGTCGTCTGGGGTTTGCCAGGATAGACAGCCCCTCATGCCACAAGCCACGAGTGCCTCATAAAATCCCCCAGTGGGTCCGTATCTCTGGATGACACTAAAGTGTTTCCCGAAGAGGGGTCGAACTTATGTCACTTAGGTAACGTGGGAGATGGTTTTAGGATATGCAGTGACAATTTTTTTGGTGTTGATAATTATATATTTTACTTGGAAAACTTACAGCTAAGGATCAAACCCACAATTTCACAGCTATTACACATAAAATTTCCTTTCAGAATACATGTAAGTAAAAATGAGTTTATTTAAAAAATTTAAACAAGTATGGATTTGGAAAAAGAAAGTGAAGGTGGTATGTGAATGACTATTGTTGGGAAACAGTGATCGGTGATGTTATAGACAAGGAGTTTTTACCTGTGAGGCCAAGGGAAGACTTCAGAAGGTCTGTGAATCCCTTGAAGTTGTAGGCAAAATTTTGGGTGTATTTATTTGTCTGCCTTTTTTCCTGGGGGGTAGGTCTTAGCTTGGTTTAAAATTTTAGTGTGAGTTGGAACTTTCTGGGGGTGATTTATTAAAAACTGGAGTTTCCTTCCCCAGAAATTTTGATGTAGCAGTTGTAGTGGAACCCAGGAATGTGTATTTTCATAAGCATTTAGGTGACTAAAGCTGGTGGTTCTTGGACCTTGCACTGAGGAACACGAGCTTAAAGAGCTCCTGGAGACCCCAAAGTTGAGTACCCAATTCTTACCCACCCCAGTGTCCTTAGGATTGTTGTGCAAACTAGTAAAACTTGCTTTTTTTTTTTTCTTTTCACTGTACGCGGGCCTCTCACCGCTGTGGCCTCTCCCGTTGCGGAGCACAGGCTATGGACACGCAGGCTCAGCGGCCATGGCCCACGGGCCCAGCTGCTCCGCGGCACGTGAGATCCTCCCAGACCAGGGCACGAACCCGCGCCCCCTGCATCAGCAGGCAGACTCTCAACCACCGCGCCACCAGGGAAGCCCAAACTAGTAAAACTTTCTTGTTAAGAGTTTCTGAGGTCTGTGGACAAAAGGTTGCTGGATAAATTAACATCACAAATTATTAAGGGTTTCTTACCATTGTGGCTCTTTTTTTTTCTTCTGAACAGCCATTTCGTGTTTGGGTTTGGCCTGGTTAGTTCAAGATGCTAATAAAAACTAAGGCTCGTATTGAATGATGCCAGCCTGGAACTGGAGGCTTTGGATATGATCTTGATTCCGGTGGTAGAGAGACACAATGCCTGGCCACAGTGGTTGTTAAAAGACAATCACAGTGTATTTTACCACAATAAAAAAAAGAAGCAGAAAAGACAGCCACAGGGTTTGTGACTGGCAGC
Source organism: Phocoena sinus (assembly GCF_008692025.1). Taxonomy (NCBI): domain Eukaryota; kingdom Metazoa; phylum Chordata; class Mammalia; order Artiodactyla; family Phocoenidae; genus Phocoena; species Phocoena sinus. Next base: position 52,660,810 of record NC_045765.1, on the reverse strand, counting down.
AGCAGCCACCAGCATGGTTCTCTCATGGCTGTTGTGTATCTGTGCAGTGGCAGGACAGTGGGAGCTGGCCTTTGCCCCCCAAGGTGCAGCACAGCATTTAAGTTCTTCCATTTAGAAAAGAAAGAACTCTTTCTTTGGGAATGGGTCTTGATCTCTGCAAGTTCATAAAGGGCGTAATAATCAAAACATAATAATAAGGAAACATTTTTAAAGCACTTGCAGTGTGCCAGGCATATCCTGTATGCACTTTCTTATTTTTCCCCAGAATGCTATGAAATGGCATCTGTTCTTAATTGCATTTTACAGGTGAGGAAACTGAGACTTCAAGAGTAAGTAGGCTTTGTTATAAAGCAGAAACTAACACACCGTTGTAGAGCAATTATACTCCAATAAAGATGTTAAAAAAAAGAAAAGAAAGAAAGAGTAAGTAGGGAGGAGAGTCTTCTACTCCTAGGTCTAGACTAGAAACCTAATCATCTGGGAAGGCAATGCCACATAATGGTGGGATGCAGACAGCCTCTGCTCTGCTTAGGACAGACAATGCCGGAAGGGAAGGCTCCTTGAGGTGGAACTCAGGCTCAAGGTGAGTCAGCCATATCTTGGAGACAGATTATGGAGCTTCCTGATATTCTTTCTTTATTTCTCATTTATTATGCATCATCTTTATGGTGTCTTAACTGTGTTACCTTCGACCAAGGGAAGAGCGCATGAATTGCTCACACATGGGCCAAAGTGGTCAAGGGGATGCATCCCTCTACCCCACACCCAGCTTATCTGGTGTTGGCAACAGTAACCGGCAGGCTCCTAAGGCAGAGGTTCTTATCTTGGGTTCCATGGACCACCTCACAGAGGTGGGGAGGCTCCTTCAATTTTGCGTGTATGTGCCCATGGCTGCAAGTGCATTTTTCTAGGTAGTGGGGTCCTTGGCCTCCACTATACTCTCTGAGCCGTCTATAACCCTGAACAGATGCCTCACTGCAAGGGGGATGTTCATTGCTGGATCATGGCTGGCTGGTCTGGGTCCTTGCCTCTCCAGGTATGGCTTGTGGGCCAGGAGCTTCCGTATCATCTGGGAATTTGTTTACAAATGCAGAATCTTGAACCCCACCTGGTACCTACAGAATTGGAATTGGCAGTTTAACAAGATACCCAGGTGATTTATATGAACATTAAAATTTGAGAAGCACTGGTCTGGGTAACTCTCTCCATATGGTGAGTGAATCCGTTTCCAATGTCAACTCTGTGCTAGGAGGAATGTTTGTTAAAAAGCCATATTAGCTTAAAATCTGTTTTTAGGAAATAGGGTTCCTTGATGTGTAATATTTCTCATCTTTGTCCTTTGCTCATTGGTGCTCAGCTGATTATAAATTGAGTTAGATCTAGATAAAGGGATTTTTGACCTGCTTTGGTTATTAATTCATGTCAACTTTTATGTTGGCCATAAAGTGGCACCTGACCCAACCCTTTGAGGCAAATAAATTGGAGGTGATAAACGATTGATCTGCTGAACAAACTCCATTCCATAAGGAGTTTCTTCACAGAGTATCACCTTGGGCTTTAAAGAAATAATTGAATTGACTTCTCAGCTGGTCATCATTATCTTGGGGTGGTCTTTGCTCGTTCATTTTCTTCTAGAGTTGGCTCACTCTTCATCTTTCTGTTGCACTCACTTCTCGATGAATTACCCGTTTAGTCTCACACGTGCCTAGAGAGTTGCCTGATGACTCCTACTCACTGAATAAATGCAGCCAGCTGGATGTCTATGAGTCTTCAGTCGTGTGCGTTTTCTGGTGACATACACCCTGGACTCTGTTCATCTCTGAAGGGGGAGGCTATCTTCATTTTGGTGTATATAGATCTGGCAGCTCGTCCAGCTCGTGCTGAACTTTAGCCCACTGTTGAGCATTAACTCTCTGTGGGCATGTTGGCAAAAGCAGTGCACGGTTGACTCTTAGGATAATTCCTGTGTAAGGAACAGATACCATATAGTACCTGATATGTATATTTTGGACCCATGTCACAAATAAAATTCATTCTGAATTATGAAAGGGCATTTGTACTGTCTTATTGTGTGGGTGTTTTTTGTTTTAATCTGGAACCTTGGCCACCCTATTGGTTATGTGCACGTCTCCCCAGCAGACTGGAGTTACTGAAGTTTGAGCCGCAGGCTACTCACTGTTGTATCTCTAGCCTCTAGCACGGTGCCTGGCACTTGCGGGAGCGGTCAGTAAATACTTGCTCAATGACTGAGTGGATTAACGACCTTTGCTGCTCTGGTTCACAGGTGAGCCGCCGTTTACGGAAATACTGATGACGTTGCCAAGAGCAGCTGTCATTTATGGAGTGTTCTTGCTGAGACAGGCCCTGTGCTAAGCACTTCCAGTACATTCTGTCATGTAATTCTCTCAACAGTCTTACAAGGCAGGTGGTATCACTTTGCCCGTTTTACAGCTGTAGAAACTTATAAAGTAACTTGGCCGGCATCACGTGGCTGGTAAAGATAGAGTGGGGATGGGACCCCGAGCCGTCTGACTTTGAAGCTCGTGTTAAGTACACGAGCATTTAACTCTGTTCAGGTAAGGACACTGACCTGCAGAGAACGATGGGGTACGTGGGGCTGTGGCTTCTGCGTGGCTCCTTTAAAATGTAAACAGATACAGCTAGAAAGTGTTGGCTGCCTAGGTGCTTGGTGGAAGTCCCCACTCGGCACGCTACTCCCCTTCCTCTCTGCAGAAGTAAAGCCACAGACTGGTAAGTGCCGCCCCAGTTCCCCCAGTGTCCACCCTGAAGCCTGATTGGAGGGCCTCTGTGACCTTAGACACTGCTGTCTTTGTTTTTGGAATACACCGTGTCACCCTGCCGTTATGTCACCCTGCCGTTATCTAGTGTTAGTGGCAAACCAATCTCAAAGCACTGGTCAGAAGCAAGTATCGTGATTTTAAAAAGGAAAAAAAAAAAAGAAGCCTGTTTTCTTTCTCAAGACATAGGATTAAGAGTCTGGTTTGGAACATTTTTTTAGATTAACCTAAAAATCTGTGCTCTGCTGTCTTTAATGTGAATGTCATAATGTGCGTGTTGACAAGCATTTGACAGCTGTAATTGCTTGTGACAGTCTTGCTGATGGTTATTTAAAGGCAGTCTCTCCTTAGGTTAACCTCCCCCTACCACTGCAGTGAGCAAAACAGTTTGTCCTTTTGTAAGGTCTGTCATGGCAGAATTGTCACTTTTTAAAAGTGGGCATCTTATTTGTCACCCTGAAAAGATCTTTTCTTTCAGTGGTTTATAGGTAAACGGCAAACACAATAAGTAGGTATTGTAAAAGGTTTGAGAACCATTTCACTTATTTTCCTGTGGTCCTGGGCTGGGTGTGACTAATACATTTTGGAACAAGCTTCGCAGTTAGTTTCACATCACATATTTTGGTTGTTTGGTTGCAGAACTCTATTTAGGTTTCAAAATGTTTGTGGTGGATGTCGCTGCAGTTTGCTTTCCTCTCACTGTGTCTTACAGGTGTGTGCTGGGATGTTCCTGCCATCCAGGTTTCTGGGAGTATGTGTTGTTGCTTCTTGAGGAGAGCTCTGTCTGTTAGTCGTGCATTTGGCTAAATAGGAGTATTTAAAAATCCCCAAGGAGCTAGGTATGGAGTGGGAGGTATAGACTCTGAGGGTCACCTCTTTTTTTTTTTTTTTAAACATCTTTATTGGGGTATAATTGCTTTACAATGGTGTGTTAGTTTCTGCTTTACAACAAAGTGAATCAGCTATACATATACATATGTTCCCATATGTCTTCCCTCTTGCGTCTCCCTCCCTCCCACTCTCCCCATCCCACCCTTCCAGGCTGTCACAAAGCACCGAGCTAATATCCCTGTGCCTTGCGGCTGCTTCCCCCCAGCTATCTACCTTACTACGTTTGTTAGTGTGTATATGTCCATGACTCTCTCTCGCCCTGTCAAAACTCACCCTTCCCCCTCCCCATATCCTTAAGTCCGTTCTCCAGTAGGTCTGCGTCTTTATTCCTATCTTACCCCTAGGTTCTTCATGACATTTTTTTCCCTTAAATTCCATATATATGTGTTAGCATACGGTATTTGTCTTTGTCTTTCTGACTTACTTCACTCTGTATGACAGATTCTAGGTCTATCCATCTCATTACAAATAGCTCAATTTCATTTCTTTTTAAGGCTGAGTAATATTCCATTGTGTATATGTGCCACATCTTCTTTATCCATTCATCCGATGATGGGCGCTTAGGTTGTTTCCATGTCCTGGCTATTGTAAATAGAGCTGCAATGAACATTTTGGTACATGACTCTCTTTGAATTTTGGTTTTCTCAGGGTATATTCCAAGTAGTGGGATTGCTGGGTCATATGGTAATTCTATTTGTAGTTTTTTAAGGAACCTCCATACTGTTCTCCACAGTGGCTGAACCAATTCACATTCCCACCAGCAGTGCAAGAGTGTCCCCTTTTCTCCACACCCTCTCCAGCATTTATTGTTTCTTGATTTTTTGATGATGGCCATTCTGACTGGTGTGAGATGATATCTCATTGTAGTTTTGATTTGCATTTCTCTAATGATTAATGATGTTGAGCATTCTTTCATGTGTTTGTTGGCATTCTGTATATCTTCTTTGGAGAAATGTCTATTTAGGTCTTCTGCCCATTTTTGGATGGGGTTGTTTGTTTTTTTGTTATTGAGCTGCATGAGCTGCTTGTAAATTTTGGAGATTAATCCTTTGTCAGTTGCTTCATTTGCAAATGTTTTCTCCCATTCTGAGGGTTGTCTTTTGGTCTTGGTTATGGTTTCCTTTGCTGTGCAAAAGCTTTGAAGTTTCATTAGGTCCCATTTGTTTATTTTTGTTTTTATTTCCATTACTCTAGGAGGTGGGTCAGAAAGGATCTTGCTGTGATTTATGTCATAGAGTGTTCTTCCTATGTTTTCTTCTAAGAGTTTGATAGTTTCTGGCCTTACATTTAGGTCTTTAATCCATTTTGAGCTTATTTTTGTGTATGGTGTTAGGGAGTGATCTAATCTCATACTTTTACATGTACCTGTCCAGTTTTCCCAGCACCATTTATTGAAGAGGCTGTCCTTTCTCCACTGTACATTCCTGCCTCCTTTATCAAAGATAAGGTGTCCATATGTGCGTGGGTTTATCTCTGGGCTTTCTATCCTGTTCCACTGATCTGTCTTTCTGTTTTTGTGCCAGTACCATACTGTCTTGATTACTGTTGCTTTGTAATATAGTCTGAAGTCAGGGAGCCTGATTCCTCCAGCTCCTTTTTTCGTTCTCAAGATTGCTTTGGCTATTCGGGGTCTTTTGTGTTTCCATACAAATTGCGAAATTTTTTGTTCTAGTTCTGTGAAAAATGCCAGTGGTAGTTTGATAGGGATTGCATTGAATCTGTAGATTGCTTTGGGTAGTAGAGTCATTTTCACAATGTTGATTCTTCCCATCCAAGAACATGGTATATCTCTCCATCTATTTGTATCATCTTTAATTTCTTTCATCAGTGTCTTATAATTTTCTGCATACAGGTCTTTCGTATCCTTAGGTAGGTTTATTCCTAGATATTTTATTCTTTTTGTTGCAATGGTAAATGGGAGTGTTTTCTTGATTTCACTTTCAGATTTTTCATCATTAGTATATAGGAATGCCAGAGATTTCTGTGCATTAATTTTGTATCCTGCTACTTTACCAAATTCATTGATTAGCTCTAGTAGTTTTCTGGTAGCATCTTTAGGATTCTCTATGTATAGTATCATGTCATCTGCAAACAGTGACAGCTTTACTTCTTCTTGTCCAATTTGGATTCCTTTTATTTCCTTTTCTTCTCTGATTGCTGTGGCTAAAACTTCCAAAACTATGTTGAATAAGAGTGGTGAGAGTGGGCAACCTTGTCTTGTTCCTGATCTTAGTGGAAATGCTTTCAGTTTTTCACCATTGAGGATGATGTTTGCTGTGGGCTTGTCATATATGGCTTTTATTATGTTTAGGAAAGTTCCCTCTATGCCTACTTTCTGGAGGGTTTTTATCATAAATGGGTGTTGAATTTTGTCGAAAGCTTTCTCTGCATCTATTGAGATGATCATATGGTTTTTCTCCTTCAATTTGTTAATATAGTTTATCACATTGATAGATTTGCGTATATTGAAGAATCCTTGCATTCCTGGAATAAACCCCACTTGATCATGGTGTATGATCCTTTTAATGTGCTGTTGGATTCTGTTTGCTAGTATTTTGTTGAGGATTTTTGCATCTATGTTCATCAGTGATATTGGCCTGTAGTTTTCTTTCTTTGTGACATCCTTGTCTGGTTTTGGTATCAAGGTGATGGTGGCTTCGTAGAAGGAATTTGGGAGTGTTCCTCCCTCTGCTATATTTTGGAAGAGTTTGAGAAGGATAGGTGTTAGCTCTTCTCTAAACGTTTGATAGAATTCACCTGTGAAGCCATCTGGTCCTGGGCTTTTGTTTGTTGGAAGGTTTTTAATCACAGTTTCAATTTCAGTGCTTGTGATTGGTCTGTTCATATTTTCTATTTCTTCCTGATTCAGTCTTGGCAGGTTGTGCATTTCTAAGAATTTGTCCATTTCTTCCAGATTGTCCATTTTATTGGCATAGAGTTGCTTGTAGTAATCTCTCATGATTTTTTTTATTTCTGCAGTGTCAGTTGTTACTTCTCCTTTTTCATTTCTAATTCTATTGATTTGAGTCTTCTCCCTTTTTTTCTTGATGAGTCTGGCTAGTGGTTTATCTATTTTGTTTATCTTCTCAAAGAACCAGCTTTTAGTTTTATTGATCTTTGCTATTGTTTCCTTCATTTCTTTTTCATTTATTTCTGATCTGATTTTTATGATTTCTTTCCTTCTGCTAGCTTTGGGGTTTTTTTGTTCTTCTTTCTCTAATTGCTTGAGGTGCAAGGTTAGGTTGTTTATTCGAGATGTTTCCTGCTTCTTAAGGTGGGCTTGTATTGCTATAAACTTCCCCCTTAGAACTGCTTTTGCTGCATCCCATAGGTTTTGGGTCGTTGTGTCTCCATTGTCATTTGTTTCTAGGTATTTTTTTATTTCCTCTTTGATTTCTTCAGTGATCACTTCATTATTAAGTAGTGTATTGTTTAGCCTCCATGTGTTTGTATTTTTTACAGATCTTTTCCTGTAATTGATATCTAGTCTCATGGCGTTGTGGTCGGAAAAGATACTTGATACAATTTCAGTTTTCTTAAATTTACCAAGGCTTGATTTGTGACCCAAGATATGATCTATCCTGGAGAATGTTCCATGAGCACTTGAGAAAAATGTGTATTCTGTTGTTTTTGGATGGAGTGTCCTATAAATATCAATTAAGTCCATCTTGTTTAATGTATCATTTAAAGCTTGTGTTTCCTTATTTATTTTCATTTTGGATGATCTGTCCATGGGTGAAAGTGGGGTGTTAAAGTCCCCTACTATGAATGTGTTACTGTTGATCTCCCCTTTTATGGTTGTTAGTATTTGCCTTATGTATTGAGGTGCTCCTATGTTGGGTGCATAAATATTTACAATTGTTATATCTTCTTCTTGGATCGATCCCTTGATCATTATGTAGTGTCCTTCTTTGTCCCTTTTAATAGTCCTTATTTTAAAGTCTATTTTGTCTGATATGAGAATTGCTACTCCAGCTTTCTTTTGGTTTCCATTTGCATGGAATATCTTTTTCCATCCCCTTACTTTCAGTCTGTATGTGTCTCTAGTTCTGAAGTGGGTCTCTTGTAGACAGCATATATAAGGGTCTTGTTTTTGTATCCATTCAGCCAATCTGTGTCTTTTGGTGGGAGCATTTAGTCCATTTACATTTAAGGTAATTATTGATATGTATGTTCCTATTTCCATTTTATATATTGTTTTGGGTTCGCTACTATAGGTCATTTCCTTCTCTTGTGTTTCGTGTCTAGAGAAGTTCCTTTAGCATTTGTTGTAAAGCTGGTTTGGTGGTGCTGAACTCTCTCAGCTTTTGCTTGTCTGTAAAGGTTTTAATTTCTCCATCAAATGTGAATGAGATCCTTGCTGGGTAGAGTAGTCTTGGTTTCAGGCTATTCTCCTTCATCACTTTCAGTATGTCCTGCCACTCCCTTCTGGCTTGTAGGGTTTCTGCTGAGAGATCAGCTGTTAACCTTATGGGGATTCCCTTGTGTGTTATTTGTTGTTTTTCCCTTGCTGCTTTTAATATGCTTTCTTTGTATTTAATTTTTGACAGTTTGATTAATATGTGTCTTGGCGTGTTTCTCCTTGTATTTATCCTGTATGGGACCCTCTGTGCTTCCTGGACTTGATTAACTATTTCCTTTCCCATATTAGGGAAGTTTTCAACTATGATCTCTTCAAATATTTTCTCAGTCCCTTTCTTTCTTTCTTCTTCTTCTGGAACCCCTATAATTCGAATGTTGGTGCGTTTCATGTTGTCCCAGAGGTCTCTGAGACTGTCCTCAGTTCTTTTCATTCTTTTTTCTTTATTCTGCTCTGCAGTAGTTATTTCCACTACTTTATCTTCCAGGTCACTTATCCGTTCTTCTGCCTCAGTTATTCTGCTATTGATCCTATCTAGAGTGATTTTAATTTCATTTATTGCATTGTTCATCGTTGCTTGTTTCATCTTTAGTTCTTGTAGGTCCTTGTTAACTGTTTCTTGCATTTTGTCCATTCTACTTCCAAGATTTTGGATCATCCTTACTATCATTATTCTGAATTCTTTTTCAGGTAGATTGCCTATTTCCTCTTCATTTGTTAGGTCTGGTGGGTTTTTATCCTGCTCCTTCATCTGCTGTGTGTTTTTCTGTCTTCTCATTTTGCTTATCTTACTGTGTTTGGGGTCTCCTTTTTGCAGGCTGCACTTTCGTAGTTCCCGTTGTTTTTGATGTCTGTCTCCAGTGGCTAAGGTTGTTTCAGTGGGTTGTGTAGGCTTCCTGGTGGAGGGGACTAGTGCCTGTGTTGTGCTGGATGAGGCTGGATCTTGTCTCTCTAGTGGGCAGGTTCACGTCTGGTGGTGTGTTTTGGGGTGTCTGTGGCCTTATTATGATTTTAGGCAGCCTCTCTGCTAAAGGGTGGGGTTGTGTTCCTGTTTTGCTAGTTGTTTGGCATAGGTTGTCCAGCACTGTGGCTTGCTGGTCGTTGAGTGAAGCTGGGTGCTGGTGTTAAGATGGAGGTCTCTGGGATATTTCCACCGTTTAATATTATGTGGAGCTGGGAGGTCTCTTGTTGACCAGTGTCCTGAAGTTGGCTCTCCTACCTCAGAGGCAGAGCCCTGACTCCTGGCTGGAGCACCAAGAGCCTTTCATCCACACAGCTCAGAATAAAAGGGAGAAAAAGTAGGGAGAATTAGTAGAAGTGTGAGTAAAGAAAGAAGGAAAGGAGGAAAGGAAGGAAGGAAGAAAGAAGCAAAGAAGGAAAGAAAGGAGGGAGGGAGGGAGGGAGGAAGGAAGGAAGGAGGGAAAGAAGGAAAAAAGACAGAAAGAAAGATGATACAGTAAAAATAAAATAAAGTATAATATAGTTATTGAATTAAAAAATATTTAGAAAAAAAAAAAAAAAGGGACGGATAGAACCTTAGGACAAATGTTGGAAGCAAAGCTATACAGAGAAAATCTTACACAGAAGCATACACATACACCTTCACAAAAAGAGGTAAAGGGGGAAAAATCATAAATCCTGCTCCCTGAGACCACCTCCTCAATTTGGGGTGATTCGTTGTCTAAAGGAGGGAGGGAAGGAAGGAAAGAAAGAAAGAACGAAGGTAAAGTATAATAAAGTTATTACAATTAAACTTAATTATTAAGAAAAAGAATTTTTTAAAAAAAGTCATGGACGGATAGAGCCCTAGGACAAATGGTGGAAGCTAGAGTATACAGACTAGATGTCACACAGGAGCATACACGTACACCTTCACAAAAAGAGGAAAAGGGAAAAAAATCATAGATTTCGCTCCTAAATTCCACCTCTTCAATTTGGGATCATTCCTTGTCTATTCAGGTATTCCACAGATGCAGGGTATATCAAGTTGATTGTGGAGCTTTAATCCGCTGCTTCTGTGGCTGCTGGGAGAGATTTCCCTTTCTCTTCTTTGTTTTCACAGCTCACAGGAGCTCAGCTTTGGATTTGGCCCTGCCTCTGCGTGTAGGTCGCTGGAGGGCGTCTGTTTTTTCGCTCAGCCAGGACGGGGTTAAAGGAGCCGCTGATTCGGGGCCTCCGGCTCACTCAGGCCGGGGGTTGGGGGATGGGGGAAGGAGGGGCACTGCGTGCGGGGCCGGCCTGCGGCGGCAGAGGCAGCGTGACGTTGCGGCAGAGGCCGGCGTGACGTTGCACCAGCCTGAGGCCCGCCGTGCGCTGTCCCGGGGAAGTTGTCCCTGGATCCCGGGAACCTGGCAGTGGCGGGCTGCACAGGCTCCGCGGAAGAGGGGTGTGGAGAGTGACCTGTGCTCGCACACAGGCCCCTTGGTGGCGGCAGCAGCAGCCTTAGCGTCTCCCGCCCGTCTCTGGGGTCCGCGGTTTTAGCCGCGGCTCGCGCCCGTCTCTGGGGTTTGCGCTTTCAGCCGCGGCTTGCGCCCGTCTCGGGGGCTCGCGCCCTCAGCCGCGGCTCGCGCCCGTCTCTGGGGTTTGTGCTTTCAGCCGCGGCTCGCGCCCGTCTCGGGGGCTCGCGCCCTCAGCCGCGGCTCGCGCCCGTCTCTGGGGTTCGCGCTTTTAGCCGCGGCTCGCGCCCGTCTCTGGAGTTCCTTTAAGCAGCGCTCTTAGACCCCTCTCCTAGCGCACCAGGAGACAAAGAGGGAAGAAAAAGTCTCTTGCCTCTTCGGCCGGTGCAGGCTTTTCCCCGAACTCCCTCCCGGCTAGTCGTGGTGCACTAACCCCTTCAGGCTATGTTCAAGCCGCCAACCCCAGTCCTCTCCCTGAGCTCCGTCCAAAACCAAAACCCTAGCCTCAGCTCGCAGCCCCGCCCGCCCCGGTGGGTGAGCAGCAAGCCTCTCGGGTTGGTGAGTGCTGGTCGGCACCGATCTTCTGTGCAGGAATCTCCCCGCTTTGCCCTCCGCACCCGTCGCTGTGCACTACTCCGCGGTCCCGAAACTCCCCCCTCTGCCTCCCGCAGTCTCCGCCCGCGGAGGGGCTTCCTAGTGTGTGGAAACTTTTCCTCCTTCACAGCTCCCTCCCACTGGTGCAGGTGCCGTCCTTATTCTTTTGTCTCTGTTTTTTTCTTTTGCCCTACCCAGTTACGTGGGGAGTTTCTTGCCTTTTGGGAGGTCTGAGGTCTTCTGCCAGCCTTCAGTAGGAGTTCTATAGGAGTTGTTCCACGTGTGGATGTATTTCTGGTGTATCCGTGGGGAGGAAGGCGATCTCCGCGTCTTACTCTTCCGCCATCTTCAAGGTCTATTTTGAGGGTCACCTCTTATCAAACACCTCACCTGGATGTTCTTTGGCAGGACAGAGCTGGAAAGTGTGTGGGCCCTGAGACCCTGGTACCTGCCATTTACCTGCCATCCCGCAGGACTGCAGCCGTAGCATCAGCAGCTGTATAAGCTCCAGGGTGGGTGTCCTGGCAGGAGAGCCAGACAGGTGATTTGTTAAATTATTATCCATGTGCAGCTTCTGGCCTCTGGTGCCAGGCAGCACGGAGCTTGGCAGGATTAAAAGCAGGCTGATGATGCATCCAGCAAAGGTGGGAGGTGAGACTGCCGGCTGCCACCATGCTTAACTGTCAAGACGCCCACAGAAAGTGGTCCCAGCAGCTGTGTCTCTGTGGGACTTCAGAGCATGTAAGAAATGAGAGATCCAGGCGCAAAGCATTGACTAGAAAAGGATTTCCCAGGAGGCTTTACTAATGGAACATAGCATCAAGAGTACCACCGTAAGGTCTAGGCTTTCAGCAAAATGTCCAGGAACTGTGTTTTAGGAGTTAGGGGAGAATCTGGCTTATGTTAAACAAATACTTATTGAGGGTCTTCTGCCCTCTGCTACTCCAGGCAAAGAAGGGAAGAAGTGGGTTGATACCTTTTCCTGGGATAACTAGTATGAACACAGGCTAAGTGCTCTTTTTATTCATTTATATTTATCCATTGCCTCCTGTATGTGAGATCTGTGTTCTGCCTTCCTTCCAACAAGAAAAAGAGGCTTCTTCCTCTCTCCTTCAAGCTTGGGAAGTGGGCTTGAGTGAAGAGTATGGTTCCCTAGTTGTGTGATCTTAGGTATAATAACATGGCCTCCTTCATAGGCTAGTTGTGAGAATTTAAATCAGCTAATATATTTAAAGTGCTTGCAACAATGTATTACACACAACGCTAACACACAGTGCATACTCTGTATTAGTAATAATAATTCTGTTATCAGAATTATTAATATCATAATATCATCAGCATATTGAGCAAGGAGGAGTAATTCTGGAGGAAGAGGGTGGTTAGATGCTTCCACCCACTGCCAAAGGGTCTGGGGTGGGGGCATCTCACTTCTTGTCCCGCCTGCTGGAAGTGGACATGAGGATGGGGATATGGAGTCTGAGAGGGAGGACCCCAAAGCCTGGTCCCTCCCCATCGCCCAGCCCAGGAGGGGGCCCAGGTCAGCAGCCTCTTCCTGGAGACTGCCCCCCCCCCCCCGCCCCGCCCCCACAGCCTGGGGCAGTGTCGCTGGCTCCTTTGATTTAATCTCTTCCCTGCCCCCAGGCCACCAAAAGTTCAAAGGGTTTTTATTTTTCTATTGTAATTCTTTAGAGGGACGATAAATTCCTCCTGGGACATTCAGGACATTTTTTTCTTTTTTTGAAAAGCAAAATTGGCAGCACTGACTGAAGGATAAAGCAAGAAGCACTTAGGAGCCGATATTCTAAGAAGGCCTTTCTGTCTAGCAGAGATTCTAGATCGGAGAGGAGGAAACTTTTCTTGAGCCAGAAAGGATCATTTATAGGTGTCCTTGATGGAATCAGTGCTCAGAATACGTTTTAATATCTGCTTGTGACTTTAAGTGTTGCTTTTCCTCCTGTAGTTGGTCAGCCAGGCCTGGGATTTGTAGAATTCTGCACAGGATGCCTGAGGGTATTCAGTTTCCAGTGGCTGAGCAGAGATGATGAGGAGGAGGAAGCAGAGTCAGAAGGTCTAGATTTTGTCACGGACTTGCTAGTTAGCCCAGGGAAACACAGCTGTGCCCCCTTGTCTTCATTTGTAAATTTTAGAACATCTTTCTAGCTCACAAGGGTATTAATGACCAGTGAGACAGTATTGAATTTGGGGATTGTTTTTCGAGGAAGGGTGTAGATATTTCCTCAAACTGCAGTTCATATATTTGACAGGCTGGGGCACTTGTGCTTCCTCTGTCCATTATCATAGGGGAGTGGGGGCTGCTTCATAGGTCAGATTTCCAGGTAGCTGAAGATGAGGTGTACAGATGTCATGGTACAGTAAGGCTCCTCTGCAAGTGTTTACAGAATTAACTCGTTTCATCCTTACAATTCTGTAATGTAGGAATTGTCATATCTACTTTGCAGTGCAGGAAAATGAAGTTCAGAAACAGTGAAGTAATTTATTCAAGGTTGCATGGTTTCATTCAGTCACTGAATAATCATTTACTGGATTTCCTCTGTGTGCCAGGCACCGGGGTCGTCATCGTGAGCAAACCAGACACGAGTGGCCGGTGGGGTAGTTAGGACTCACCCTAGGATTGCCTGGCTCCAAAGCACATGACTTGTCCCTGTACCGTGTTCTTTCTCACAGAGTTCTAGTGGTGGAAGGGGGAGGGAGGCCCACTCCCTTGCCGAGGCCCCTGAGGTGCGGTGATTTCCCTGGGTCCCTGGCCACAGAGCTGGGTGTGCTGCAGCTCTCAGCACTGAAGCCCAGTGCAGTCCACTCTCCTCTATGCCTGTTTCCACCAAACCCCTCTGCCTCTTACTATTTCAAATGCCAAGACTTGAAAATTTTGAAATACTTGATCAAAACCTGGTTTAAATGTTAGGCATTTGCCTGCTTTTAAAAACAGTGGATGCTTAAGCAGAGGCCAGTTTTTTTCTTGTTGATTCAGGCCTGTTATTATGTGTTTCATTCGTGTACCATGTAATTTTGTGTTTTCATTTTTTCATTTTCTTCCCCTTTCTCCGTCATTTGTCACCTCACCTGCAGTCACTGAGATTGTCACTAACTGCGTCTCACTCCCTTTGGGTTGATTGTTTCTAACCTGCTGTGAATGAGGACACTGAGCTTCTGGGCTTTTTATTCTATTTGTGTGTGTGTGTGTGTGTGTGTGTGTGTGTGTGTGTGTGTGTGTGTGTGTAATAAAAAGCAGGAAGCTGCTGGGTGAGACTTGAAGAATACGAGCCAGTGACTGTGACAGCCAACTCTGGAGTTGGCCTCCTGGCCTCCGTGGTTGTTTGTATTCAGGTCCCCTGGCCTGTGGTCATGGTCTTGTTACAGCCCTGGTGTCTGCTGGAGGGATTGAGAGCTCAGCCTTTGGAGTCCAAGGGACCCAGCTCAAATCCGGGCTCCCGTACATATTTGAGATCTGAGTTACCTTAACGTCTCTAAGCCAAAGTTTTCTTACCCTGGCACGGCAAGCCTTCCATAAATGATGTCCTCTGTTATTAATGGTGATAGTAGAATTTGTCCTATTGGTGGAGAATGGGGCAGCATGACCAGCCATAGCATTCAGGTAACTGTGTACAGTGTGGGTTAAGAGCATGGCCTTTAGGGCCAGGAAGACCTGGGGTCCAGTCCTTGCCTCCCCTTCTGCCAGCTGGGTGACCAGTAATAGAAGGGTATATATAATGTAGAGGTCAACAGTGCGGGTACTTGAGTTAACGTGGGGGCCCATTTCTAGCTCTGCTGACCGAAATCTAGAGGTTGCTTCTGGTTTTTCACCTCCGAAATGAGGATGGTAGAAGAACCTGCCTCTCAGGATTGTTGGGGGATGAGCTTAGTGCATATAAGTGCTTCACTTAGTGCCTGGTACATGTAAGAGCTCAATAAATGTCAGTTGTTACCAGCTATGACTCCCCCTGGCATCCAGGAAGTGTTAATATGCTTTCTATTCCTTAAATGTTGTGGTTTATGTCCTCTTTTCCAGCGCTGTAATCAATTTCAAGATCACTCTTCCTGGTCTTTGTTCCCTTGGCTTTGCTGGGTCTAGCAAGGATCAAAGTAGGACTAGTAGATGGTTTGTTCTGGGAACAGTTGCACACCCTCTTCTGGGGGAATAGATGCTTTGCTTTGGGAAGTTCCTTCACGGGTAGGAATTATCTCCGTATTGGGGTCCTCAGCCTGACTGCCTGGGAAGCTCTGGCAGGTTGTATGAAATGCTGGAGATACTCAGGAGATAAGTATCTGTTAAAAATGGAAAGTGTTGTCCTCTTTGACATCTCTGCTTGTTCTTATGGAAAAAAATTGGAGTTCATTTTAATGGAAGGATTATTCCTGCACCTTGTACTATTCCACTTTTACCGATTTCATTTTTCTTGTCACAGACTTTTCTTGGGCTTACAGAGTATGCATCATAAAACAAGTCATTATGAATTAAGATTATTTTATTCCCTTTTTGTTTCTTTTAAGCCCAACACATAAACCAAGGTCCTTCCTGGACAATTCTAAAATGGTTGTGAAATTGAAAATTAAAAAAATATATTATTCTTTTACCCAAAGGCTTTTGTTTTGACACAAATTTGCTTTCCTTTTCCTGATAATTAGTAACTAAAATACTATGTCTTTGGGTTAGTTTAAGAAGAAAGGCTTTCCTCTCCTGTGCAGGGACTGCTGATTGACAGCTGCTGTGAGGCTGGGGATGGTCTGATTTTACAAGGATTTGTCGTGTGGGTGATTCTCTGTATTTCAGGAGGTTGGCAGCACCCCGGCACTCTCAGGGAGAGCTGCTACGTGGCTCTTACGTGGTGTTGCCCAAATCTGGTTTTTGCCTCCCCTACCAAGACTCGGACTGTTGTGCTGGGTGATTGTGACAAACAGAAGGTGCTTCTCGTTCCTCCGTCAGCCTGACCTTGTCCTCAGCCCAAACCAGCTAGTCTGACTGCATTTCTGCTTGACCTACCTAGGTGCTTCTGTGCTCAAGGTCCTCACTATTGCTGTTATTGGAAATTGGCCACTGTGTTCAAGGGAGAGGCACAGTTTGATGATGTAGGTTAGTAAGTGCTGGTTAGGCGTGTGCTTTTGTGGAGTCAGGGAAAGGCTGGTCCTGAAAGGGAGGGGAGGAGACTTTGAGGTTACTGTAACTTTGTGACCTCTAGATTTCCTTGATTGAAACCTGGTAGAAGGGAGAGAGAAGGCTGTAGACCCACTTCCTCCCTGCCGAGGACCCAGCCAGGATGGACTGTATGTCCTGGGTCACAGCTGCTATCTCAGAATGATTATTAATAGTGCCCCTTTTCTCAAACCTGCCCTGGTTTGGATATGGTCACCCAATGTATGGATCACATCAGGTTCCTTTGAAACCTTTGTCAGTAGGAATGAGCATCAGCTTCCAGTGGGGTTTTTCCCCAGTAGATGATGACAAGAGTGAGGCTGCCTCCTTGGCCTCCACCCAAGTCAGCAAGAAAGAATGGTTCTGGAAATGGTTGTTACAAGTTCCACCCGTATTAACTTGAAAAAGCTACAGATATGCAGAGCAGTGAGCACTTTAGATCCTCATTCTGGGAGAGAGGAAGGGACGACGTGATGGGATTGGGGGTCTCTGGATTGAAAAAGCAAAACTTCAAGGCTAATTGGCTAAAATCAGATATGATAATTGGGAAGAGTATGAAACCTAAAGGAAATGAGTGATGAGCTTACCCAGTATCACCCAGCCTAGTAGGTAAGGGTGAACCCAGAGTGTCTGGCTCTCTCTGCTGCCCCTTGCTGTCTGCCATATCAGCCTAGCGTCTTCAGTTCATGGCTCTGATATTCCCATCATGCAGGGGAGGAAACTGATTCAGACCCTGAACCACTGTTCCAGCTGGTAACTGGCAGAGGCAACATTCAAACTCAGAGCTTTATACTGTTGTTGCCTTGGAGAGGTACAAATGATGGATATTTTTGGCCTGATGAGAATAGTAGGAAGGGGTGATTAGTGTTAGGATATATTGGTCCATGGTGTACCTTTTTTGAGCCTATCTGTGTGCGTTAAGTCTTTCCCTAGAATGCTGGGCAAGCCTCAGGAACACAGCACGTGGGGATGTTATTCATGTTCAATAAATGTCAAACAGCATCCACAGATTTTTGGGTTTCTAAATCCAAAGAAGCTGCTATTACTAGGGCTTCTTGCAAGCCCTGAATTGCTAGCATTTTTAAAAAAACAATTCTAACAGAACAGCTCATTACTTTCAAGTACAGTTTAAGTATCTGGCTGAGAAAAGCAAGGTGATTTTTGTATCTTTTAATTAGCGTAATTGAGGACATCTATGGTGATAATAAAAAATTATTTTCTGGTGATAATGAGTTGTGGTAGAGGGTAGGAAGAAGAAGTGAAGGATTTCCAAACCCCCCATTTTCCCATTTGTGTAAACTTTCCACAGGTTGGAAATATTTCTGAGAGTGTTATACTCTGTTTTTCTATAATTTTCTACTATATTTTGTCGTAGTTGTGATGACCTATGAGTCATCACATTGATTTTTTTCCATGAATGGTCTGCTGAACTCAGACTTTTTAATTAGTATAGCTGTGAAGGTGGATAAGAAAAATCAGCCTTCAAAAATTGTTACTAATAGTACAAGTTTGCACTGGGGCTAACTGACCACATCAGCATGGTTCTGTACGTTTCTCTCCCAAGCAGTTCCTGTGGGAGACAGAGACAGACAGACAGAGAGACACACACACATGCACGCCACACACACGGAGGCCACTGGGAGTTAAATCCATTTGCCATTACAAACATTTTGGGGGTTGTGCTTAGTCCCGCCAGACCACTCTGTACTCTGCCCCCTCTCAGTTTGTATCATTTTCTTTGATAATCTGTTTCCACCTACGTGCCTGCTCTCAAATCTCCATAGCTACATCAAAATATGTATGAGGTTTGTTTTTTCAGACAGGCAAATGTGACGTTGTAGATACGCTCCTTTTATTAACTTTTACACAAAATGCTCTGAATCCAAATTATAATAGCACCTACTTTTGAGGGATGTTTGTGAGGATTAAAGATGATAATCCATACACAATTCCTATCGCGATGCCTGGCACACCCATAGGTACTCAGCCTGTTAGCAGCTGCCTCTTTCTCGCTTTCTGGGGCTCCCTGCTCTGCTCTCACCACCGTTTTGAAACAGCTTGTCCAAGGGTCCCACTGATCACGTGGAAGCCAGATCCAAATGCTCCGTCTCAGCCATTCGGTGTCTCTGTGCCCCGGCTGGTTCTGAGCGCTCCATCCAGCCCGGAGACGTGGCTTTTCTGGTTCATGGCACTGTGTCATGCTGATTCTCCTGCCTCTCTGACCTTTCCTTGTTTCCTTTCCTCGGTTCTTTGGCCTCTCTTTCTGTTGTTTGAAGATGATGGTCTCTGAGTTTCTGTGCTCAGTTCACTTAAGTTTCCTTAGCTATCTTACTTCTGTGGATTGATGTTCGGGTATCCACCTCTGGCCTGACGTCTGGGGTTCATTGCATCCATTTCCAGCTGACTGACCAGCATCACTACCTGGATTTCGCCTGGCAGCTCAGATTCAGCATGCCTCACATGCAAACCACCCTCCCATTCCTTCTGCAGAGCATATCCTCCTCCTCCCATCCCTTGATGTTTGGATGGTCAGCTCTCCCCCCACCTGCCCCCCCCCAGCCCTGACATCTTCCCTTCCCCTTATAACTATCTTTGCCGCTTTTTCCTTCTCTGTGTCTCTCATCTAGTTGGTAACAATTTCCTGTGGATCTGACCTGGGTGATACCCCTTGCATCTACTCTTTCCCCTCTCTCCCTGCTACTAGCACCATAGATATTCCTACTGGCAGCACCACAGCACTCAGTTGACTCCTGAAATGGCTTCTAACGGTAGTTCTCACCTCCTGTGTTTCACATCTGGATCCAGACTTACTGCTCCCTCATTAATTGTTCTAAAGCACAGGTTTGGATATATCACATCCAGGTTCAAATTCTTCCTTTCTTTAAAAATCAAAAAATATTTTAATTTATTTATTTATTTAGGTTTTGCCAGGTCTTAGTTGCGGCACACAGCATCTTTAGTTGAGGCATGAGGACTTCTTAGTTGTGGCATGCGAACTCGTAGTTGCAGCATGCAGGTGGGGTCTATTTCCTTGACCAGGGAACAACCCGGGCCCCCTGCATTGGGAGCGTGGAGTCTTGCCCACTGGACCACCAGGGAAGTCCCTTTTTCATATAATTTTTAAAGGTTACTTTACATTTACAGTTATTGCAAAATACTGGCTATATTCCCTGTGTTGTAAATACATCCTTGAGCCTATCTTACAACCAGTAGTTTGTATCTCCCACTCCTCCACCCCTATATTGCCCCTCCCCCCAGCCCACTGGTAACCACTAGTTTGTTCTCTGTATGTGTGTCTGCTTCTTTTTTGTTATATTCACTACTTTGTTGTATTTTTTAGATTCCACATACAAGTGGTATCATACAGTATTTGTCTTTCTCTTTCTGACTTATTTCATTTAGCATAGTGCCTTCCAAGTCCATCCACGTTGCTGCAAATGGCAAAATTTTGTTCTTTTTTATGGCTGAGTAGTATTCCATTGTATATGTAAACCACATCTTCTATATCCATTCATCTGTTGATGGACACTTAGGCTGCTTTCATATCTTGGCATTTGTAAATAGTGCTGCTATGAGCACTGGGGCGCGTTTGTCTTTTTGAATTAGTGTTTTTGTTTTCTTTTGGATATATACCCAGGAGTGGGATTGCTGGGTCATATGCTAGTTCTATTTTTAGTTTTTGAGAAACCTCCATACTGTTTTCCACAGTGGCTGCACCAATTTACGTCCCCAGCAACAGTGTACGAGGGTTTCCTTTTCTTTACATCCTCACCAACATTTGTTATTTGTGTTCTTTTTGATGACAGCCATTCTGACTGGTGTGAGGTGATATCTCATTGTGGTCTTGATTTACATTTCCCTGATGGTTAGTGATGTCGAGCATCTTTTCATGTACCTGTTGGCCGTCTGCATTTCCTCTTTGGAAAAATGTCTATTTCGTGGTTCTTCCCATTTTTTAATCAGGTTGTTTGTTTTTCTGATGTTGAGTAGTATGAGCTGTTTACATATGTTGGATATTAATCCTTTATTGGTAATATTTGCAGATATTTTCTCCCATTTGGTAGGTTGTGTTTATACTTTGTCGATGGTTTCCTTTGCTGTGCAAAAGCTTTTAAGTTTAATTTGGTCCCATTTGTGTTTTTTTTTAAACATCTTTATTGGAGTATAATTGCTTTACAGTGGTGTGTTAGTTGCTTTATAACAAAGTGAATCAGCTATACATATACATATATCCCCATATCTCTTCCCTCTTGCGTCTCCCTCCCTCCCACCCTTCCTATTCCACCCCTCTATGTGGTCGCAAAGCACCGAGCTGATCTCCTGTGCTATGGGGCTGCTTCCCACTAGCTATCGGTTTTACATTTGGTAGTGTATATATGTCCATGCCACTCTCTCACTTTGTCCCAGCTTACCCTTCCCCCTCCCCATGTCCTCAAGTCCATTCTCTAGTAGGTCTGCGTCTTTATTCCCGTCCTGCCTCTAGGTTCTTCATGACCTGTTTTTTTTTTTTTTTAAGATTCCATATATATGGGTTAGCATACGGTATTGTTTTTCTCTTTCTGACTTACTTCACTCTGTATGACAGACTCTAGGTCCATCCATCTCACTACAAATAACTCAATTTCATTTCTTTTTATGGCTGAGTAATATTCCATTGTATATATGTGCCACATCTTCTTTATCCATTCATCTGTCGATGGACACATAGGTTGCTTCCATGTCCTGGCTATTGTAAATAGAGCTGCAATGAACACTGTGGTACATGACTCTTTGAATTACGGTTTTCTCAGGATATATGCCCAGTAGTGGGATTGCTGGGTCGTATGGTAATTCTATTTTTAGTTTTTTAAGGAACCTCCGTATTGTTCTCCATAGTGGCTATATCAATTTACATTCCCACCAAGGGAGCAAGAGGGTTCCCTTTACTCCACACCCTCTCCAGCATTTACTGTTTGTAGACTTTTTAATGATGGCCATTCTGACTGGTGTGAGGTGATACCTCATTGTAGTTTTGATTTGCATTTCTCTAATGATTAGTGATGTTGGGCATTCTTTCATGTGTTTGTTGGCAATCTGTATATCTTCTTTGGAGAAATGTCTCTTTAGCTCTTCTGCCCATTTTTGGATTGGGTTGTTTGATTTTTTGATATCAAGCTGCATGAGCTGCTTGTAAATTTTGGAGATTAATCCTTTGTCAGTTGCTTCATGTGCAAATATTTTCTGCCATTCTGAGGCTTGTCTTTTCGTCTTGTTTATGATTTCCTTTGCTGTGCAAAAGCTTTTAAGTTTCATTAGGTCCCATTTGTTTATTTTGTTTTTATTTCCCTTTCTCTAGGAGGTGGGTCAAAAAGGATCTTGTGATTTATGTCATGGAGTGTTCCACCTATGTTTTCCTCTAGGAGTTTTATAGTATCCAGTCTTACATTTAGGTCTTTGATCCATTTTGAGTTTATTTTTGTATATGGTGTTAGGGAGTGTTCTAATTTCTTTCTTTGACATGTTAGCTGTCCAGTTTCCCCAGCATCACTTGTTGAAGAATCTGTCTTTTCTCCATTGTATATTCTTGCCTCCTTTATTGTAGATTAATTGACCATAAGTGCGTGGGTATATTCATTCACTCTCTATCCTGTTCCATTGATCTATATTTCTGTTTTTGTGCCAGTACCATACTTTTTTTTTTGGCTGCATCACATGGCATGTGGGATCTTAGTTTCCCAACCAGGGATTGAACCCGTGCCCCCTGCATTAGAAGTGTGGAGTCTTAACCACTGGACTGCCAGGGAAATCCAGTACCTAATGTTTTGATCGCTGTAGCTTTGTAGTATAGTCTGAAGTCAGGGAGCATGATTCCTCCAGCTCTGTTCTTCTTTCTCAAGATTGTTTTGGCTATTTGGGGTCTTTTGTATTTCCCCATATTCTTTCTTGACCTGCTGTTGTGCATGAAATTATGAAGACATACCAAAATCTTATACCTGTCTTTGGTGCACCTTATCAGAAGACACATAGGATGAAGTTTTTCAGCCGTTGTTCTGGTCACAGGTAATAGTCTATTTTTGGTGTCACCTTATTGGTCCACCAGTGAGGTGAAATGTCAGCTTTCATTTAATAATGATATAGACTGAATTGTGCCCCCCCCCCTTATATATTGAAGCTTTTATACCCAATGTGACTATATTTGATAGGGTCTCTAAGGAGGTAGTTAAGTTAAATGAGATCATAAGGGTGGGATTGGATAGGATTAGTGTCTTTATAAGAAGAGACATGCATGTGCACGTGTGCTCCCTTGTCTCCTCTCTCTCTTCCTCCCTCTCTCTCCTCCCCTCCCTCCCTCCTTCCCTCCCTCCTTCTCTCTCTCTCTCCCCCCCCCATGCATATGCTCGAAGAAGAAGTCATGTGAGCCCATAGCAAGGAGGTGACTGCCTGCAAGGCAGAAAGAGAGTCCTCCCCAGAACCCAACCATGCTGGCAGCCTGATCTCAGACTTCCAGTCTTCAGAACTGTGAGAAATAAATATCCATTGTTTAAGTCATTCAGTCTATGGTATTTTATTATGGCAGCTTAAGCTAAGACGAATAACAAATACTTATTTTGGATCTTTTGTGTGCCTGGCATGGGACATATAGGAAAACATGGCCACTGCTGCCATGCAGTTTAGGTAAATCCTCTTGTCGTTACCCTGACATCTGGCAACTTTCAGTCAAAATATATTGAGTGCCCATTAAGAGCAAAACACTGTGTTGAACATTGGGTTTACAAAGAAAATGAAGAGCTCAGAGCCTAGAGGGAAAGAAAGATAGATAAATATATTATTGTGATTCAGTGGGAGTTGAGTCTGGTAAAATGTTCAAGATATGTAAACAGCTGAAGTGATGATTCCAGGCAAGGAATGTAAGTAATGGATGAATCATAAAGAGATACTAAAATCATAAAGAGATACTAAAAGAAATAGATTATAATGTTAATCACCTTTATTTCAACACATTTTTCCAGGTTTTTACTTTCTTTTCTCTTTTAAGTAAAAAGTGAAGAATGCTTGTACCTTGTAGAAAAATTGAGAATTACAGAAAGTTATAAAGAAGTAGGAAGAAAGACACTCATAATCCTACCACAAAGAGAGAACCTGTTTTCTCTCTCTCTTTTTTTGATTTTTTGGGCCATGCCTTGTGGCTTGCGGGATCTTAGTTCTTAGATCTTAGAACAGGGCTTTAACTGGGGCCGTGGCAGTGAAACCACCAAGTCCTAACTACTTGACCACCAGGGAATTCCCTCTTTTCTCTTTTTAAATGTCATTTAAAAATATCATTTTAAATGTATGTGTATTTCTACTTTATGGATATAGTATAATCTCCTTATCTGATCTCCTAACTTTAACCATTTAGAGTATTTCTGTTCTTATATTTTCGCTGTATTAAAGAACTTGATAGTTTCATACATAAATCTTTGTCCCCATTTAATAAAATCATTTCCTTTGAATAGAGTCCTTGAAGAGGAATTATACTTAGTCAAGGGATATAAACATTGTTAAGGGCTTTGGGGATGTCCTACCAACCACAGACATTTGTTGAGTTCTTTCTGTGAGAACAAGTGACTCTGCTTGGCTTTGGCATGAGAGTGCTGGGACTGGGGGACAGAGAGATGAGAAAGAGATGTGGCCTTATGGAGTTTGTGTGATCTCTTGCAGAACGTTTGGTCCATGCCAAAAAGTCCTTGAAATTTGGTCCTGTCCAAAACTTTCATTGAGAGATTTGGTCCATGATTCATTAAATGATACAAACATGTACTTAGTTAAAATTTTATTTACATTATTTTTATTGTAATTCACGATGAATTTTGGGTTTCACATTTATTCATCCTCATCATGAAGTTTGTCAGGGTTACTCTTAAGTCACTGAGCAATCTTTCAGGTATATATTGACTGATTACTCGTTTTATATTCATTATATGTGTAAACAATTTCAGTAATATGAATTTGATTTTGTTGGTACTTGTATGGGAGTTAATTAAATGCCTGGTATCCCCCTCATGGTGACTCTCACACCCAGACCTCTATGTGGTAGGAGACAAGCAAGGTACTTTGTAAAGTGTTTACATTACACTTGCCTCCCGTTTTACATAGCAGCTTGACCTCTTTCTGTGTGAACAAGTGGCTCTGCTTGGCCTTGGCATGAGACTGCCAAAAAGCTCCTCTTTTCAAACTCAGATCTTATTGAATGACCCAGCCATATCCAGCCAAATGCCCAGTAACAACATGTTAATGCACCATACATCGCGAGATTCCATCCTCAACTTGTCAGCCATCCTCTGTTCATTTCTCTAACTGTAGGACTCTTCCTGGCTATGCATAGTTAATATAAATCCTGCTCTTTTGTAGGATTTGAACCCTGACCCATCTACCTAACCCCACGTGGCATTGCCAGCTAGACTACTGAGGCAAAAAGGGTTATCATTGGCAATACAGCCTCAATACAATTATTGGACCAATAAGACACGGCAGTATTTTTTAACGTATTAATCCTGTAAACCAAAAGTGTAAGTAAATGTTACGGGCTATTTGAACCCAGGGACATTTTCTAAGCATTGGTGTTTTTGGCCGGGCCAAACCTCAGGGACCATGTAACATGGACCAAATATACTCATGGATTCTTTGTTTTTAAAAATAAAATTTATTTATTTATTTATTTATGGCTTTAAAGAAGTTTTCCTTCCTCCCAGTACTGGAATTCAATATAACACCTGTAAAGCAAGAGCTAAATGCCCTTACCTGGGTATGTTTATTAGGCCACCTTTTCTCTTTGCTCTGTTTTGGGCTTCGGATGATACTGAGTCTCTTATGCACCCAGTCTGAAGTAATCACTATGGTTTTCATTGTCATCAGTGGGTGTTTTGACACATCTCAAAGGCATTTGTTTTCACAGGAGTTGTCCCTGGGTTACTTAGAAGAGTGAAGATTGGAAGAGAATTGCAGGGTGCCCCCATCTTTAGTTTCCCTGCAGAGTAGTTTGAAGAGGTCTGAAACTGAACAAATATAAAGATGACTTTATGGCACATTTTTTGCTTACCTCTTTCCCAATTTAGAAAAACTTCGGGTCAGATACCATGTTGGCATCTCACATACATTAGTGCCTCTGTTCTTTAAGACAGGTCTATGATGTCGGTGTTATTGTGCCCATTTTACAGATGTGGAACCTGAAGGAAGATGATGTAACTTGACCCAGGTCAGATAGGACGTATCCCATGTGGTGCTGGGATCCGAACTTGGGGTTTTCTGATTTCAAGTCCTGTGCTTTTTCCTTGCGACTTACCCCAGGCTACCTGTCCTTCAGACACCCCTTTAAATCTCTCACAGAACAAATTTGGAAACCCAGTGTTTGTATAAACCCATCCTCTGGAACTTGCCATAGTGAATACTTTTTCTCCTCCTCCGTACCAGCTTTCTGTTTTCCCTCTGAGTCCCCAGGATGAAGTAATGAGGTTTGGAGGCGAGAGGCCTGGGATTAGGTTCCCTTTAAGTTACTTGGCAAGAGAAAACAAAAGAGTGGACATCATGAGAAACGTTCCCATTGTATCTCTAAGCACGGTAGAGGATACTCTGTCGGAAAGTCCTGTTCTTCCCATAAGAGCAATTAAGAAAGGGAGGGAAGATCTTGGTGAAATATTATTTGTTCACCCTCTCCCGCCGACCAACCTCAGCGCTTGTGTTCACTTCTTTGCTCTCCTCTTTTCCCACCTCCCTTGCAGTTCCTCCTACTAAAGACATCATTCTGACGTGGTATCTTGTTTTTTGAGCTTCATTTGAGCTCTTTTGGGATGATAAGAAGACCCACTTTTTCTGCTGTGGTTCCCAGCTGGCCCACTTTCTCTCCTCCTCTGTCCTGTTCTTGTCCTTTGGTTCTTTGCAGAGCTGAGGAGTATAGGCATTTACCTTTAATTCTCAATGGAACAAAACAAAACAAAAAAGAAATGCAAAGAAATGAATTTTGCAGTGAGACGGCCAAAGGCATAATGGTGTAAGAACACAGGTGTCGGGTCAGGTAAACCTGGGATCGAATCAAGGCTCTGCCACTTACTGGCTGTGTCACCTCAGGCAGTTATTGAACCTCTGACGGTTGTGAACATTAAAAATAATTAAATGAATGAAGCATCCCAGGCAGTGGTCTTGCACCCAGTGGGGCTTAATAAATTAGAGCTCTTAGCTCATTTGCTACAAATGCACAAAACAAGGGGGTATCTGAGGGACTTGGTTCTAGTGGTCAGTTTGTGGGATCAATTTTGAGAAGGAGGCACCTTTGGGATTACCTAGTCTGAAGCCTGCATTTTATTGAGACCCGGAGAAGTTAAGGGACTGTGTCCCACCTGTAGAACTAGTTAGAGGCAAAGCTGAGACTAGTAGCCAGAACTTCTGACTCTGAGCTTTTGCTCTTTCTGTGGCATCATGACTGATTTAGTCCAGATATTTACACCAGCATCTCTAGGGTAGGGTTTGTTGGAGTCACCTGTGGGGGTGTTAAGAAAGCAACTTCCGGGGGCTTCCCGGGTGGCCCAGTGGTAAAGAATCCGCCTTACAATGCAGGGGACTCGGGTTCGAGCCCTGGTCAGGGAACTAAGATCCCACATGCCACGGGGCAACTAAGCCTTTGTGCCACGACTACTGAGCTCGTGTGCCTCAACTAGAGCCCACGTGCTGCAAACTACGGAGCCCATGCCCTCTGGAACACTCGTGCCACAACTATGGAGCCCGCGCGCCCTGGAGCCTGCACACCACAGCTAGAGAAGAGGAAACGTGCACGCCACAACTAGAGAGAAGCCCGCACACCACAATGAAGAGCCTGCACACCGCAACGAAAGATCCTGCATGCCGCAACTAAGACCCAATGCAGACAAAAATAAATTTAAAAAAAGAAATAATAATAATAATAAAAAAAAGAAAGCAACTTCCTGGACTCCATCCCAGACTATTGAATCAAAATCTCAGGAGGTGTAGCCAGGGGTCTTTGTTTTAACAGACACCTCTGATGATCCTTATACATCTTATGAGTTTACAGTTTTATGAGTTGACTATAAATTTGAGCCTCATGGTTCTTGTGCTGTAATAAGAGTTGATACTTACAGAGTTATCCCAAAGCATTATGGCTTCAGTCATAGGAAAAAATCATCATCTACTGATGTTAACGTTAGTAATAATGATGCTCATGGCAGCCGCTGCTTATGGAGTACCCACCCTCGGCCAGGTATGGTCTGAGTGCCTTTGGGCACTAAGAATAGTGTCTGGCATATGGTAAGCACTTTATAAGTGTTGGCTATACTAGCTCACCCCTTCGAGGGTTATTATTATCTCCATCACAGGTACAATAAACTGATGTACAGAGAAGTTAAGTAACTTGCCCGAGGTCACACAGCTGCTAATTGGTCGAGCTGGTATTTGAACTCATGTATGTCTGATGCTGACACCCATGTGGGATCATAGACAGATGCATGTGAAATGTTCTTTCAATAAATAGTGAAATTTAAAGGATTTTCCTCATTAGAAGAATATCCTTCCAAGTTCGGTTGATTAAAGTCTGCCAAAACAGATCTAAGAGAGCTCTCACACAGGTAAAGAATCCCCATTCTGGCCTATTCAAAACAAAAAAGTTCTGGAGTAAGGCTTTTCTGAGAGTGAACAAGCTGGTAAAAAGAGCTTGTTCAAAAGGGGAATGTTCTCACTTTCCATTCTGTTCGTGCGAATGAAAATGGACAGTGAAGGGGGAAAGTGGCAGCTGGCCGAAGAGCCAGACTCAGCTTCTCTGAGTCCAAAGAGCTCGGAGACCGGAGAACTTGGAAGAGCTTTGTGTGCTGTGCAGTTCTGTATTTTTTCTGCTTCTTGTTTTATGACTTTCCTTGACCCAGAGATTTTGGGATTGTATATTTGTATGTAAATATACACTGCATGTGGACTGAAGTGTTGTTCCCAACCCCCCCCCCCCCCCCCCCCCCCATTAGGACGTGGCGGTGAGAACTACAGATGAGGGACTGTTATTACTGATTTGGTATGTTGTTCCAGCTATGGTGGCTGAAAAACAAACTACCTCAAAACTCGATGGTTTTAAAGCAACGAGGTTTATTTTACTCATGGATCTGCAGTGTGGGCAGGGCTCATTAGGGACGCCTTGTTTCGGCTCTCCCCAGCATCATCCAGGGTGACCTGAGGGCTGGGGCTGGAATCACCTGACTTATTGGCCCATTCATGTGTCTGGCACCTGGGCTGGGAGGACCAGCACAGCTGGGGGTGGGAGCAACTGGTCATCCCTTTATGTGGTCTCTCTGTATGGTCTCTCCAGCTCCACAAGGTGGCTGCGGGCTCCCAAGTCACGTGTCAAGACCAGGAGGGAGTGCACACCGGGCAGATGCCATCTTGGCTGTTGATCTCGCCTCTGAAGTTGTGCAGTGTCGCTTCCGCCACGTTCTTTTGGTTGAGGCTGTTGCAGTGGCCCATTTGGTTCAAGGGGAGGGGAATGTAGTCCCACTGCTTAATGGATGAGTGTCTGTGTCTCACTCATCGTGAGAAAAACATGTGGGTTGGGCTGTGTTGGTGTGGCCATCTTTGGAGCGTATAATCTGCCACGTATATGTTGACTCGACTCTTGCTAAGTAGGCCCATTCAGGGCCTGGGTAGTTTATTGAGTCCCTGTATCATCATGGTTAGTGTGATTCATGAATTTGCAGTTGTTACAGAGGCTAAGCTTACACAGTTTTTGGGTGGAGCCTGAACTGAGTGTGAATATATGATGGGGAGGGGCTGGCAGAGCTTTACCTCATCATGGAGGAATAATCCATAGACTACTTTTTTCTTTCAGGAAGGAACAAGCCCATCGTCTTTGTTCAGAAGCCTAGGCAACCTCACAAAGCACGTAGTTACTGTTAAGTTCCTTTGACAATTGTTTAATGGGGCCAAAAATGTTCTACATGCTTGTGAACAAGGCAGACAAAGCTCTACTCTTATGACACTCAGATTCACGTGAAAAAGACGGACGGTAAACAAGTAAATGGATAGAAATTTCAGATAGTTACAAGGTTCCTAGGTAAACAGATGGGAGAGCCCGGGGTAAGTGGTAGTTGCCATGATATTATTTCAGCCTCGTTAGTTGGCCAGCAGAGTCAGCAGAAAAGATATCTGTGGAGTTTCACATAGCCTTCTTCTTGGGCTCCCCGTATACATACTCCATTCATAAGCTGGGAGAAAATTTTCAAGGAATGGCTAGGGTAAGCGTGGGCTTGTTCACAAAATCCTAGAATAATAGTTGGATTAGCCACCCCTTTAACATCTATCCTGCAAGTTTTTTCCCTTCTGTTCCCCTCTAAGAAAAGGTTCAATAGAGGTAATTTAGGAACATAAAAAGAAATGTTCCTTTCACACGGTAGATAGTAAACACATGTAATTCATTTATTTTCCCTGAGACTGAAAGTGTGAAAAGTCGTAAGAACAGATTTTATAAACGTATGAAAACTGGATCCGTAACAGTTTATTTCGGGAGGTTAGTAACGTTAGGATCTATCTTTTACCGCATGAGGATCTCCAAGGGCTCACTCTGAGCCCAGGTCTGATGGAAACTATGGATTTCTTGGCTCTGCTTGAAGCTTGTCCCATGAGGGCACGGGAGCAAGAGTTGTCAAAAGTCTGACTTCATCTTGGCTTCCTAATTTCAGTTTCCCAGTTTTCCTTAGTATTTTGTTGGAGAGTAGTTGCTAAGTGACAGATCCCCCTGGCTGGAGCAAAGGAGATGGCCAATTGAAGAGGGTGTGAGTCCTGTTGAAGGATGACCTAGGAATAGATATCCAGAGAGAGTGAGAGTTTCATTTCCAGAGGGCGGTACCGTTGCAGAATTTCCCATGTTCACTGTGTCTGCCTCTCCCCACTGCTCTTGTGATCTTTGCTCTCGGTTTTGGGGTTCATAGACTTTTGCTGGCTTGGTCAGAGCCAAGCAAACCTCAAGTCTGGTGGTAATTACTGGAGTGAGGTGGCCTGGTGTACGAGAGTGCATTTACCCTGGTAGAACATTGTAGAACTCTTCAAGGGGGAAAGGGCCTTTAAATGGGAACATTTGGTTCGGATTATTTTGATTTGTGTTAATGGGTGGGTTCCAAAGTCATGACTTGCTTTGGGAAATCTAATGGAGAACACTTGCATGGTATTATGTGTGTGCTTTTTTTTCAAGTGATATTTCCTTTCCATTCTTCTTTGGTCACCTTTCCTTATTCTAGAGACACTCTACTAATGTTTTTGGAGTTTTGTTCTCTTGGGAGAAGGCATCTTTTCTTGAAATTGTTCTTGAGAAGAGAGGAGTGTGGAATGTTCTGGGTATGTCGGTCTGTGCGACAGAAGATTCATGGTCACATCCTCCTTTCCCTCATCTGTTAATATCCTCACCTCACGTATACTGTGTATTATTTAAGCCCCTGTCTTGTGTGCTTCTGAGCATAACTGATGCTTGGCTTAGTGGAGTTTATCTTGGGTTCAGTACCTAGCATAAAAAGTATTTTGGATTAGGATAGAGTGGAATAAGTAAGTTCCTCACTTTCTGGAAGGACTAGGAGAAGTAGATGTCTAGAGGCCCCATGGGTAGAACCCAATATTTTGGTTCTGGTTCAAAAGCAATCTCTTTTGTCACCTACTAGCCCTATGACTTTGGACAGGCTACTTTAACTTTCCAAGGCTAATTTCCCATCTGTAAAACAGGGATGGGAATTATCTCAAAATTCCATGCATTTTGAGGCTTAGATGAGATAATATATGTAAGGGACAGTGCAGAGTCTAATTATTTAATAAATGCAGCTGTTATTGTTAACAGTTGTTTTTTGTGTGGAGATGTCATCGATGGTGCTAGAGTTGGTATATTCTGGCTGTGAAGAGTGGGTCCAACTCATGAAAATTATCTTCCTTGAAGAATCACATCAGTTAGATGGGTTTCTTGTAGGGATGAAGCGCCTGTGAGTCAGAGGTCTCCCAAACCTTTGTTCTCCCAAGCCCTTGTCCACCAAAATCCTGGCTTCTTCACCTGTTGGCATATCTGGCTCAGAGGTGGACCTGCCCCACCTTTGAGAACTGCTTATACTTATTTTCTGCTTTTCTTTTCAGTATCTGGAGAAGCCTTCCACGAATATTTCCTACCTCCCGTAATCACCCTGGAGGTTTCCAAGACCTCTCTGCACCTCAGATGATGTCGGAGAGTTGGCTCTGGGACCCAGGCTTGCTCCCAAGTCTTGCTGGCTGCCGCAGCTGGCTTCCCTGGTTGATCAGTGCTGGGAGCCAAAGTGAGGACTCTCTTTCAGCAGCATTTGAGCAGAGTTCAGGGATACAGGGAGGTGGGCTCATTGAAGCAAACAGTGTGGGGTTCATTGACATAAAGATGGCACCTTCGATCACTAGGACATGCGATTTCACCAGATGTTAATAATTAAAATGATGCCGTACCATTCATGAATGCTTACTGCATCCCAGATGTGCATGGAGTAGTCATTTATAATCCCCACTTTTCCAGCAAGGAAATTAAGGCTTTTGGTACTGATGTAACACACCCAGCTTTCTGTATACTTCCTTACGGCTTCTTGTTTCTTTCCTGACATCTAGAAAATTTCTCAGTGTCAGTGTGTGAAGACAGGAAGGGTGGGTGTAGTGGAAAGATTGTTGAACTGTAAGTCAGGTTCTAACCCCCGCCCCCGCTTCCCTTCTGCCCTTCCTTCCACCCTTCCTTCTAGTTTGTAAGATCTGGGGCTTGGCCTGGAGAAGGTGACACTATGATGTGGTGACGAGGATCCTGAGCCCTGGCCTCAGACACTCTTGGGGTTGCATCCTGGTTCTGCTATTTGCTCATCCAGGGGCCTTGGGAAGTGGTATCCTCTTCTAAGCCTCAGTTTCCTCATCTGGGGATGGTGAGTGTCATTTTCCCCTGTCGTGGGGACTGAGTGACGTGACACATGGTAAAGCACCTGGTAAGTATCATTACATGTGAACGAAAAATTAGAGATCATTTTATGTTATTCTCTTTTTCTCAGACATTCTTGTTTTCCCTTAATGAGTTGGTGGTTTTAAAGCCTTTTTTTGAGGGGAGTATCACAGACTTTGTTGAGAGTCTGATGGATGTTCTGGACTGTCTCCCAGGAAAGTACATGTTCACCCCAAATCATATTCAGTTTCAGAGGATTCAGGCAGGACCTTCTAAAGCTCCTTGTCTGTGAACTCCAGAAGGAAACCCTCTCAGACGATTGTGGCCTTCTTTCCGGAGGGACACTGCCTTATCTTCCCTCTGCCCCCGGTCCTTAGCTGAGGCTGGGGTGCATGGAGCAGCCCTCCCTGAGGACTGGGGGATGGGCTTTCTTTTCCTCCTCCACTCCATCTGCTAACAAGCAGCCTCCTGCTTGCCTGGCCCTGGAGTTGCTGCCCAGAACACACACCAGCAATGGCCTTCAGGAGTGAGCTGCCCGGGGAGCAGGAAAATCAGTCTTTGTCTTCCTGGCTGGCTTATTTCAGGGATAAGAGAGGGATGAAGGGAGAGGGAGACCCTGGGATTCCAGGAATGACCAAGCTCCTGTGTATTGATGGCCTGCTGTGTGCCAGGAACTGTCCTAGGTGCTTTGCAGTCTTTTTTAAAATAAATTTATTTATTTTATTTATTTTTGGCTGTGGTGGGTCTTCGTTGCTGCCCGCGGGCTTTCTGTAGTTGCGGTGAGTGGGGGCTACTCTTTGTTGCAGTGTGCGGCCTTCTCATTGCAGTGGCTTCTCTTGTTGCGGAGCACGGGCTCTAGGCGTGCAGGCTTCAGTAGTTGTGGCACGTGGGCTCAGTAGTTGTGGCTCGCGGCTCTAGAGTGCAGGCTCAGTAGTTGTGGCGCACAGGCTTAGTTGTTCCGTGGCATGTGGGATCTTCCCGGACCAGGGCTCGAACCCGTGCCCCCTGTGTTGGCAGGCAGATTCTTATCCACTGGGCCACCAGGGAAGTCCCTTTGCAGTCATTTCGGATCCTCACAAGAACCCTACCAGGTGGATGCGGCGGCTCTCACTCTCACTTTACAGATGAGGAAACTGAGGCTGAGAGAAGTTAACTGAGCAGGGCAAGTGGCAGAGGTGGGAGTTAGGTCCAGTCTGTCTCAGTCGCGGAGTACCTCTGGGCCATGCTGTTCCCCGAGACAGAGTCATCCTCCGGGTGAAGGGTAACTTTACACCCTTTGCTGTTGATAAAGGAAATGCTTTTCCTTCTGGGGCCCAGACATCTGCAGATGCCGGCTTTGTTATGGGCTCTACATGGCCTTCTCAGTGCTGAACTGCAGATGTGTATTTTTAGAAAAGGAAGAGACTTCTGTGTCTGCTGTTTATGTACAGAGGCATATCAGTTTCTGAAGACTAAAACCAGCTAAAGCAGCCAAGTTGTCTGCCCTGGTTGATGTCCAAATGCTGGTGGCCGATCTCCCAGCTGGCTGATATGTGCTGTGATGGCTTGAGGGGCAGGACTGACACTCGGGTCTCTTTTGTTGATAGACTGAGTGCTGAGTCCCCGAAGGGATCTGTGTCTGCTTTCTCCTGAGTCTGGGCTTGCCACCAGCACAGCTCTCGGCATATCGGCAGCTGGTTAGGCGACATCCTTCTCTTCCATTTCCCTTTTGCATTTTCCCCTTTCTATCCCCACCTACTGGTCTTACCCACTCTGTAAGACCAGCTGCATTTTAAGTTCTTGTTATTGTCAAAGAGGTATAGTTCATGTGCCACACTGAGATCGGCCACATAATTCCTGTGAAGAACCATGCACTGGTTGCTTGGAGTGCACGGGGCCAAGCTGCCGTTCCTGGAAGCAAGGGCAGTGCAGGGCGATGTTGGGGTCCCTCTGTGTCCCCATTGTCTGCCTACGTTTATAGCTGACAGACACCAAGTGCTCCTTACGTGCCAGGCAATGGCTCCGTGGATTATCTGTCCACTCCTCCCATCAGCACTCTGAGGGTAGTTCTGGGATTATCTGGATTTTCCAGATGAGAAGAATGAGGCTTGGATAGGCCCATGACCCGCCCAAGGTCACATGCTGGGATAGTGGCTGCACTCAGGTGGGAGCTGAGGTGCTTGCCTGTGTGAGGCGAGGATGAGTCAGCTCAGAGCAGGAGGAGGGTGGGGTGTGCCACCCTGAGGCACGTGTCTTGCTCCCGGGAGGCTGTCCTTTGGTGTGGCACGGTGAACCAGAATTCCAGGTCCTCTGGAGGATTAGTCTTGTTGACCTTCTCTGCCCCGACAAAGAGGATTTGGATGGGATTTCCCTCCAGTGGGGATTTTGTCTTAGGGAGGGCTGCAGAACTGGGCCTGCTGCTCCTGGGAGGTGCTGTGTCATTCCTGCTCACCCCGCTGCTGTCACCTCTCACACGTTGCCCCTTATAACAATGCATCGGAAAGAGGCTACATTTTGTGCTGCCCTGTGAGGGTCTATATATAGAATGTTAAGTAACTGCTTCTAAGATGCTTCCTTATTTTGGTAGTTCAGCTGATGCCCTTCATTCTTTTCATTTCATGCATTCATTTATTCATTCATCCATTATCTGTTGATTAGTATGATTAAAGCACACACATGTGCCAATAGCTCTCCCTTAAAGGATGCTACCTTTCTGGGGACAGAAAGACCCAGAACCGGTCAGTGTGCTAAGGCCTTTTCCTGTATTATCTCAGAACAGCCCTGTGAGGTAGGTAGGAAACTGAAGAAAAGAAGGGCAGTAGAGCCTAGTGATTAAGAGAGGGCCCGGGTGGAGGGCTGCCGGAGTGGGAACCTCTGGCTCTGCTGCTTGCTGTCTGTGGACTTGGGCAAATCACTCAGCGTTTCTGATCTTCTGTTTTCTCATCTATGAAAGGAGGATGACAGTGCATGCCTCATAGCATTCTGAGGATCAAATGAGACAATGTTTGTAAATTTCACAACGTTTCTCTGGTACATGGTAAGAACTCCCTAAAAGGTGGCTATTTTTCCTTTTATTATTTTTAGGTATTCTTATCTCCTTGTTTTATAGATACAGAAACTGAGCCTTGGGGAGGCTGTCCCAGCCCAGCCCAAGCCCAGGTCACAGTGAATACTGCAATGGACAGTAACATATTAATTGCCATTACATGCACAAGTAGAGTGACATGAAGAAGTTCAAGGGAGGGGAGTGATGCCTGCTTTGTGTGGGTGGAGGGAGAAGCTGCAGTCGGGCCGGTGTGGCATTGGGGTAGATTTCATGGAGGAGATGGTATTGGACGGATTGGTCCATCTGGACGAGAGGAAACGGGGAAGTTAAACATTGTGGGTGGAGGGAACAGCAAGGGCAAATGCTCAGCCAGGAGGGTTGGGTGGTGTGTGTGTTTGGGGACCCTGGGATCCCTCTGATTCAGAAGAGAGCAGGGCTGTGTAAGCCCCAGGAGGGTGGAGCCTGGGCTGGGTTTGTTCTGACCTAAAATAGTGCCTGCACCTGGGAGGGGCTCCATATAGAGTTGTTCGGCCCAGCAGAATGGCAGTGTCTGGAGGGGGTGGAGTTTTAGTTGGTGAAGGGGTGTGACTTGGGAGAAAGGAATTTTGAACTTCAGTTGGAAAAGTTGATTTCTGCCCACAGTGCGACCTGGGACTGTTTATTTCTGCTGTAGAACGCCAGCCCTCTCAGCCGCCTTACTTATAAACTGTAAGTCACTCTAGACACTAGTTTTGATTTTGCCTGGACTGTGAACAGATACTCCCTGAGCTTTTGGTCAGCATTCTGATGGTGATAGAACATTACAGGACTGGGTGGCCACCTTTCTTCCTGGGGTCATTTAAATTTGAGATGATAGGACCTTGAGCCAAGTAAAAACTTGTTTGAAGTAAATGTCGTGAGTGGCCCTGTGGTTTTCCCAATCATGTTTCCTTCCTTTACTCTCTTCCAGTTTTCCCTTATTTTTTGTGGTCAAGTTCTCACCGTAGGTAGTTCTCAAGCCTTAGCTCATCAGCCAAGGTGAATGCTTCTCGCTTCATGTAACATGGGGTTAGAGAAAGCTCTGTTGTGTATGTGGTGTGGTTGCTACCTAGGTGAGCACTTCATAAAAGAATCTTGCCTACAGTGATTTCTTTGCAAGGCAAAGAATTACTTTAGTTTTTTTGTTTTTTTAACATCTTCATTGGTATATAACTGCTTTACAATGGTGTGTTAGTTTCTGCTGTATAACAAAGTGAATCAGCTATACATATGCATATATCCCCATATCTCCTCCCTCTTGCATCTCCCTCCCTCCCACCCTCCCTATCCCACCCCTCTAGGTGGTCACAAAGCACCGAGCTGATCTCTCTGTGCTATGCGGCTGCTTCCCACTAGCTATCTATTTTACATTTGGTAGTGTATATAACTCCATGCCACCCTCTCACTTCATCCCAGCTTACCCTTCCCCCTCCCTGTGTCCTCAAGTCCCTTCTCTACTTCTGTGTCTTTATTCCTGTCCTACGCCTAGGTTCTTCATAACCATTTTTTTTTAAGATTCCATATATATGTGTTAGCATATGGTATTTGTTTCTCTCTTTCTGACTTTCTTCACTCTGTGTGACAGACTAGGTCCATCTACCTCACTACAAATGACTCAATTTTGTTTCTTTTTTATGGCTGAGTAATATTCCATTGTATATATGTGCCACATCTTCTTTATCCATTCATCTGTCAGTGGACACTTAGGTTGCTTCCATGTCCTGGCTATTGTAAATAGAGCTGCAATGAACGTTGTGGTACATGAGTCTTTTTTTTTTTTTGTGCGGTACATGGGCCTCTCACTGTTGTGGCCTCTCCCGTTGTGGAACACAGGCTCTGGACGTGCAGGCTCAGCGGCCATGGCTCACGGGCCCAGCCGCTCCGCGGCATGTGGGATCCTCCCAGACCGGGGCACGAACCCGTGTCCCCTGCATCGGCAGGCGGACTCCCAACCAGTGCGCCACCAGGGAAGCCCTGCATGACTCTTTTTGAATTATGGTTTTCTCAGGGTATATGCCCAGTAGTGGGATTGCTGGATCGTATGGTAGTTCTAGTTTTAGTTTTTAAAGAAATCTCCATACTGTTCTCCATAGTGGCTGTATCAATTTACATTCCCAACGGTGCAAGAGGGTTCTCTCTTCTCCACACCCTCTCCAGCATTTATTGTTTGTAGTTTTTTTTTTGATACATGGGCCTCTCACTGCTGTGGCCTCTCCCGTCGCAGAGCACAGGCTCCGGACGCACAGGCTCAGCGGCCATGGCTCACGGGCCCAGCTGCTCCGCGGTGTGCGGGTTCCTCCCAGACCGGGGCACAAACCCGTGTCCCCTGCATCGGCAGGCGGACTCTCAACTACTGCGCCACCAGGGAAGCCCTGTTTGTAGATTTTTTGATGATGGCCATTCTGACTGGTGTGAGGTGATACCTCGTTGTAGTTTTGATTTGCATTTCTCTAGTGATTAGTGATGTTGAGCATCCTTTCATGTGTTTGCTGGCAATCTGTGTATCATCTGTGGAGAAATGTCTATTTAGGTCTTCTGCCCATTTTTGGATTGGGTTGTTTGTTTTTTTTGATATTGAGCTTGCATGAGCTGCTTGTAAATTTTGGAGATTAATCCTTTGTCAGTTGCTTCATGTGCAAATATTTTCTGCCATTCTGAGGCTTGTCTTTTCGTCTTGTTTATGATTTCCTTTACTGTGAAAAAGCTTTTAAGTTTCATTAGGTCCCATTTGTTAATTTTTGTTTTTATTTCCCTTTCTCTAGGAGGTGGGTCAAAAAGGATCTTGTTGTGATGTATCAGAGTGTTCTGCCTGTGTTCTCCTCTAAGAGTTTTATAGTGTCTGACCTTACATTTAGGTCTTTGATCCATTTTGAGTTTATTTTTGTATATGGTGTTAGGGAGTGTTCTAATTTCATTCTTTTACTTGTAGCTGTCCAGTTTTCCCAGCACCACTTATTGAAGAGGCTGTCTTTTCTCCATTGTATATTCTTGCCTCCTTTATCAAAAATAAGGTGACCATATGTGTGTGGGTTTATCTCTGGGCTTTCTGTCCTGTCCCATTGATCTATATTTCTGTTTTTGTGCCAGTACCATACTGTCTTGATTACTGTAGCTTTGTAGTATAGCCTGAAGTCCACGAGCCTGATTCCTCCAGCTCCGTTTTTCTTTCTCAAGATTGCTTTGGCTATTTGGGGTCTTTTGTGTTTCCATACAAATTGTGCAATGTTTTGTTCTAGTTCCGTGAAAAATGCCATTGGTAGTTTGGTAGAGATTGCATTAAATCTGTAGATTGCTTTGGGTAGTATAGTCATTTTCACAATTTTGATTCTTCCAATCCAAGAACATGGTATATCTCTCCATCTGTCTGTATCATCTTTAATTTCTTCCGTCAGTGTCTTGTAGTTTTTTGCATACAGGTCTTTTGTCTCCTTAGGTAGGTTTATTTCTAGGTATTTTATTCTTTTTGTTGCAGTGGTAAATGGGAGTGTTTCCTTAATTTCTCTTTCAGATTTTTCATCATTAGTGTATAGGGATGCTAGATATTTCTGTGCATTAATTTTGTATCCTGCTACTTTACCAGATTCATTGATTAGCTCTAGTAGTTTTCTGGTAGCATCTTTAGGATTCTCTATGTATAGTATCATGACAGCTTTACTTCTTCTTTTCCAATTTGAATTCCTTTTATTTTTTTTTCTTCTCTGATTGCTGTGACTAAAACTTCCAAAACTATGTTGAATAGTAGTGGTGAGAGTGGTCAGCCTTGTCTCGTTCCTGATCTTAGTGGAAATGGTTTCACCATTGAGAACTATGTTGGCTCTGGGTTTGTCATATGTGGCCTTTATTATGCTGAGATAAGTTCCCTCTATGCCTACTTTCTGGAGGCTTGTTACTTTAGTTTTGAACATCTGTGCCCTAACATATGATTCTTTGGGAAGTTTTTATCGTTGGGTTTTCCAAGAGCAAGATTGGAAGCTCTTTAAAACAGGGATCTGCTCCCCCACTCTATGTGGTCCAGCCATGGCTTGTGGGAATTAACCAGTGGATTTCTGATCTCTGGGCCAAGCAGTCCTTCCTTTCCTCCTGTTTGGTTTCTTGACCTTATCAAGAAGTGACTGTCAGAGGATAAATATTGGTGTGTTATGGATCCCAGGAGCAGTTAGTTATCTTTGCACTAAAGTGATTTTAAACTGGAAGTAATGCTCCAGATCATCTTTTACTGACTGTCTCTGCTGTGATATTTATCCCTTCCATGCTGATTCCATTCCCAGCTCCAACCTGATTTAAAAAGAATGGTTTTATTGGGACTTCCCTGGTGGTGTAGTGGATAGGACTCTGTGCTCCCAATGCAGGGGGCCTGGGTTCCATCCCTGGTCAAGGAGCTATATCCCACACACATGCCACAACTAAGGAGCCCTGGAGCTGCAACTAAGGAGCCCTGGAGCTGCAACTAAGGAGCCCTGGAGCCACAACTAAGGAGCCCGCCTTCTGCAACTAAGACCCCACTCAACCAAAGAAAGAAAGAAATAATTTTTTAAAAAAGGTTTTATCACCATCTTCTCTGAACCACAAACAGCACTTTAAAGGGAAGCAAAGGATGGGAATGAAGATCTGCAGTTTTAAATAATGTTATGAAAGATTGAAACCATTAAGAAGACAGGATAACTTTCATCTTAGTAGAAGCAATTCAAGTAGGTTTTCATGGTGAGTAGGAGTGGACTCTCTCCACTCTGTTGTTTCCTCATCCTTGAGCGAGACATGTTCTCATACAAAACAAGAACAAAACCAACAACACACACAATGACCAGAAATCACAAGACTTCAGAGCAGGTGAAGCAACTGCAGCCGCATCTTTTCTCTTCCCTCCCAAAGCACTCATGTTTGTGTTGGCTTGTCTTCCAGAAAGATGAATGGTGCTCAGGAAGGAACGTGTGTTCGTTTTCAAATATTACCGCCATGTGGTTTCTGAATAGCATATGCTCTATGGTTGGAGACACAGTTAATCAGTAGAGAAGATGGTCACCCTCCTTTCCAGGGAAACCTACTGGTGCTGTTAAAGCTCTCCCTCTTTCTTGCAATCCTCCTCCCTCTCTGGACACTTGCTCTGTTACTGTAGTGCTCAGTGCGTCCTCCTTCCCCCCACGGTGCATCATTAGACTCTCCTCCTTTTCCAGCGGCATATTTTCCTAAAGTTAGGATAAGCACTTGTTCTAGAGGGTTCTGCAGGTTTTCTGTACAGAGGCAGGTAATGCTGGGTTGAGAAATATTAATGAGAAACAAAAGGGTCTTGTGAGTGAGGTAAGCAGTAGGGCTAAATGTTAGAGGACCCTTTACCAGGTAGGGGCTCAGAGCAGCAGGAGGTAGTTTGGAAGGGGCAGGTCTCAGATGGGAGACACTTAGCTTTTGAGGCATTGTGGAATGTTCACAGCTGTTAGTGGGTGTTGTCGAGGGGACCCCATTGTCCTTTGGAGACATGGGACCAGCCCTTTGCACACTCATTGCCGGACTCCTCTTGATCAATGTGTCTGCTGGCCAAGGTAAAAGGCCTTCTTAGAAAAGAAAGTGTGGCAGGATCTGGATTCTTAAACCTATCCTTGTATCTCTCATGACATTCAGAGAGTTTGGTTTCTTCATGGAGGCTGTCTTAGAGCAGATTTATCTTATTTTTCCCTGAATGACTCTAATGATAGGAGTTGTGCTATTAATACAGATGCCTATGACTTGTCATCACAGGGGTTTTTATCATTTCACACATGCATTCTCACATGTTGATGCATTTTTGGCTCCTTGATGCATGTGTACTGCCAGCAGTTGGATTGATTTTACATGATCTGGTTGAGCCCCTGGGTGAGGGCTGATGGAAAGTGTCTTTGATCCAGAGGAGGTCTGTGTTCTGTGTTCCTCCGGACTCTGTCGTCGTTATAACTATGATCTCTCCCAGTAAGTTTGTGTCTTACCTGTGCATTTTTTTTTGATATTTACTTATTTATTTGGTTGCACCGGGTCTTAGTTGTGGCATGCATGTGGGATCTAGTTCCCTGACTAGGGATCAAACCCGGGTCCCACCGCCTTGGGAGCATGGAGTTTTATCCACTGTGCCACCAGGGAAGTCCCTTACTTCTGTCTTAAAAGACCAACAACAGAAAAGTTTACCAGCCAGAAGCCTTGGGTATCACTCTGCCTGTAGCCAGGGAATTGAACTGTTGTCTTTCCATGCACCACTGAGCCCTTCTTTTGGCACAGAGAGATGTCAGAGTCAATCTC
The DNA here is from genome assembly GCF_008692025.1 of Phocoena sinus. Classification (NCBI taxonomy): domain Eukaryota; kingdom Metazoa; phylum Chordata; class Mammalia; order Artiodactyla; family Phocoenidae; genus Phocoena; species Phocoena sinus. The sequence continues at coordinate 52,619,399 of NC_045765.1, read as the reverse complement.
TCTCTCGAAGAGTCTTGCTGCTCTGAAACCTGTGACCTCCCTCACTTCTCAAAATTGCCTTTGTCAGGCTCCAGAGGTGGTGGAAGTACTAATGGGGGAGTGTCAGAGAATCTGCTTAGCAAAATTTGGACTGGAAGAATCGCTTAGACTATAAAGTGGCTTTCTGGGGCAGTTGATGGGCAACTTATCCTTTTGCTGTTATAGCTTAGATTTTAAAATTGTGGGATCTAGAGCCTGACCCTGGGTTTATATCTTGGTTCTGCCACTTAACTGGCAATTTTCCCATTTGTAAAATGGATTTAAACAATAATACTTATCTTAAAGGGATTGGGGGAGAATTAAATGGCATAATACCTTTGAAGCACTTGGGGGCTGGGCACATAGTAAGCTTACAAGAAGTTGTTGTCTTTCATGATGGTGAAAATTCTTCAGAGTAGCCTTAACTCCGTGTTCTGAGAATCTTGCAAGTCCTTCTCAGTATGTAGACAGCATTCTGCTTGGGTGTGCAATTGTAGGAAGCTACAAGCTCCAGGAGAGCTGGGTTATATATGCATTTGTTCGTCGTATAATGGAGAACACAGGGGACAGTATCTGACCTGTAGTAGGTGCTTAATAAATCCTTGTGGAATGAATGAATGAAGCTGTGAGCAGATCAAGAACAGGAATATGGCTGGGTGGGATGTTTGGGGTAGCTAAGTCATTTTTATTGGTTTGTAGCTACAGGAACCTTCATCATCCTGGAGATCATGAGAGGTAGGTAGCAAATTTGGGAGGAGGGGCGGAAATTCTTTTTTTCTTTCTCTTAAACAACTTAATTGGCATACAGAAAACTGCACATGTTAAGTTGTACAATTTGATAAATTCTGACATCTGTGTACACCTGTGAAGCCATCACTACAATGTTAGGGGAATTCTTAATGCCTGTCTCAAGTCTTTTGTTTCTGGATAGCTGATCAGCCACTTCCCCCTCTGCCTTGCATGTGGCTCTCTGCCTCATGGGGAGGGAGGGGGAGTCTGCTTTTCTCCTCTTTACATCATTCCTTCCCAGCTGCCATCCGCATTTTTACATTCTTGCCAGTGAACTTTTAGATGATTAGTGTGTGTGTGTGTGTGTGTGTGTGTGTGTGTGTATCTGTTGAGTGTCTATCCCCACCGGGTTGCAGCTTGGGGAGCACAAGGACTATTATCAGTTTTGTTCAGTGTTTTATTCTCATTGCCTCCTATGGTCCCTGGCACATGGGAGGCACTCAGTGGAGAGGTAAAGCATGAGTGAATGAACTGTTGCTCCGGAAGATACATGTTGCTGTTGGGCCTGAATTGGGAGCAAAGGAAACAATTGTTCTGAGACTCAAAAGTTCTTCTTACCTTCAGCAGAGGGAAATCAAAGGGAAGAAAGGCCTCCTTGGGTCTGAATGACTTGAACTTCATTACTGATGGGAGACCAAGGAGAGCCTGGAAATGCAGGGAATCTAACCTGATACAAGCCAGACCCAAAGATGAGGTGTGTGGGGATCTCCTCTGTTGTTCTGGGACTCAGCTGTTCTATGCAAGGGTAAACATTTATGTTGGGGCTCTGTTGTGTTTTGTTTGTTTGTTTGTCTTACTACAAACAGTTTCTCTACTACAGCCTGCCATAGAAGGGGGCTTTAACCGGACATGCTGTCAGAGGGACCCCACCCCCACCCTATCCTTTTTCTCTCCAGCTTGTGGTATTTCTACCTGCCGTCCCACAGCCACCCCCCCCGCCCCCAGGTGTAAATGGTAGTAAATTTTCAGAGCCAGCTCTGATTCCCTCAGAGAAAAGTCTCTCTTAGGTACTTAAAGAATCACAAAAATAATAATTAAGAATGACACAACCAGGTAAGTGGTCTGTGGTGTGCATTTTGGCAAGAGTCAACATTTTAGAGCAGTAAATACTCACCGTGGTGGAGAAGAATGAACCAAACAGGCTTTTTTTTTTTTTTTTTGTGGTACACGGGCCTCTCACTGTTGTGGCCTCTCCCGTTGCGGAGCACAGGCTGCAGACGTGCAGGCTCAGCGGCCATGGCACGGGCCCAGCCGCTCTGCAGCATGTGGGATCTTCCCGGACCGGGACACAAACCCGCGTGCCCTGCATCGGCAGGCGAACTCTCAACCACTGCGCCACCAGGGAGGCCCCAAACAGGCTTTTAAAACCCTCATTACAGAAAGGGGAGGGGTGGGAAGCAAGAGAGAACATATTTGTGCTGGTGAAGCTGATTTTCTACTAAATATTTACAGAAGAGGTGGATACCAGATTCATTTAGAATTATTATTTCTTTCAGATGCTAGGAGGCAGCTGGTTGGTTTGGGATGAAATGAGGTGGTTCCAGAGGTACCACTTAAGAAGGTTCTGGAACTTTTTCGCACGATGAGGTTGTATTTTGTACAGGTTTCATCCCAGGTGCTTTGCTCCCTGGATATCCATCCATCCATCCTTCCATCTGTCCATCATTATTGAATGCCTGTTATGTATGAGGCTTATCCATATACTAATCTGTCCATCCATCCATCTGTGTATCCATCTATCCTATTATTGACTGCATGTTACATACCAGGCACTGTCCCCACCCCTCCTTCCATCCATCTACCCATTTTCAACCTATTCTTCCTCCAGCCATTCGGAATTATTGATTGCCCATTATGTGCCAGGTGCTGTTCTAGGCTTTGGGAACCCAGAGTAGGAAATAATTTACCAGAGGAAACAGGCTCATGAACAAGATTGGTTTATTGTTTTTCAGCTTTGATGTGAGGTTATTAATGACTGACTGACACCTCATCATCACCATTTATAATGCTATAAAGTCACAGGCTGTGTCTGCTTTTTGCTTACATTTGTCTCTCCAGACTAGTGTATCAGGCACATAGATGCTCATGACATAGTTTTTTGAATGAATAACAGGATAAATGAGTGATCTGTATAGTGTGGGACACGCTGTAACAGGAGTATAGTCACAGCTGTGAGAAGTCACACGGAGGCACAATTACTGACACCCATCCCATTTCTGGGCTGAGTAATGAAGAACGAGAGCTGGACATGCATGCCATTGACTTTGCTGTTTGTGCATTGGCTCATGCACTTGATGACATTTTTTTTGTTTTGTTTTGTTTTGTTTTCTTTGCGGTACGCGGGCCTCTCACTGTTGTGACCTCTCCCGTTGCGGAGCACAGGCTCCGGACACGCAGGCTCAGCGGCCATGGCTCACGGGCCTAGCCGCTCCGCAGCATGTGGGATCTTCCCGGACCGGGGCACGAACCCGTGTCCCCTGCATCGGCAGGCAGACTCTCAACCACTGTGCCACCAGTGAAGCCCCCAAGCATTCCTTTTTGTGTTGTTGCAGAAGCCCTAGATTTTGGCCACAATGTGACTTAAAGGCTTAGGCTTCCTAAGAAAGGAGGTGTATTAGCATCCTGGGGCTGCCATAACAAATTACCACAAACTGGGTGGCCCAGAACAACAGAAATTTATTCTCTCATGGTTCTGGAGGCTAGAAGTCTGAAATCAGGGTGTTGACAGGACTGTGCTCCCTCTGAAGGCTCTGTGGAAGGATCTTTTCTTGCCTCTTCCTAGCTTCAGTGGCTCTTGGTAATCCTTGGTGCTGCTTGGCTTGTAACTACATCACTCCAATCTTTGCCCCCTCCTTCCCAGTGTGTCTGTGTCCTCTCCTCTGCTTATGAGGACACCAGTCCTTGGATTTAGGTCCCATTCTAATCCAGTATGACCTTATCTTAGCTAATTACATCTGCAAAGACTCTGTTTCCAGATAAAGTCACATTCTGAGGTTCCGGGTGAGCATGAACTTGGGGGACATTATTCAGCCCACTGCAGGAGGGGATATTGAAGTTGGTGGAGGCGTGCTGAGAGGCTTCCTGTGGGCCTTCTCATTCCTCAGGGCTTCTGGATTGACAAAGAAGCAGGAGACAGGTGGTGGGGAGGGTGGACCAGCAGTGGCTGGAATTCCAGTCTCTCGGGAGGGCTCCTGGCTGTAGGACCCTCCTCAGCCTAAAGGAAGCTGTGAGACTGCAAGAGGTGGCCCTGCTTGTGCATTCCCCGGCTCATGTTCACCCTGTCCTTCCTGCAGCGAGGGGGACAGATGTCAGGGTTCCTTACTGGCTGTCCCCGGAGCACCTTGAAAGAGGAGGAAGTGTCTATAAGAATAAACTGGCCAGAATAATTAACGACCCTAGCCGACAATGACTGAGGGTTTTTCCAGGCTCCTTTTCTTCTCTGGGAACAGTTTCCTGCTTCTTTCTTGGAGGCTTGTTGCCAGGGACTTTCTGGGTCCAGGACGGGACATCGCTTTCCTTTTCTTTCTTGTGTCCCTGCTTTCTCAGGTTCAGTGTCAGTAGTTTCCTCCAGTCCCCTTGCATTTAAACAGATGACTCAACAATGTCTTCCTATAACAGCGGTTCTTAAAGTTACTCTGATTTCCAAATTTTATTGCCAATCTGGAAATTTGATTTTCAGATCTGACTTCCAGATTTGATTCCCAGAACTTCTGATTCAAAAAGTCTGGGGCGGGGCTTCCCTGGTGGCACAGTGGTTGAGAGTCTGCCTGCTGATGCAGGGGATGCGGGTTCGTGACCCGGTCTGGGGGGATCCCACATGCCGCGGAGCGGCTGGGCCCGTGAGCCATGGCCGCTGGGCCTGCGCGTCCGGAGCCTGTGCTCCACAACGGGAGAGGCCACAGCAGTGAGAGGCTCGCGTACCGGGGAAAAAAAAAAAAAAAAAAAAAGTCTGGGGCGATCTGGGTCAGGTGACCTACCAAAGCCAAATCAAGAAACATTGCCCCCACAGGTATGTTTCTGTGTGTGTGTGTTTTCCCTCAAGTGGTACCTGGTGTATTAGAAAGGATGGCTTCTGCATTTGCAAGACGTAATTTGTCACCAGATTATGTATTTAAACTTCTGATATACCTAGATATGCTGTCTAGGTATACAAATGTAAATTCTTTTCCTATAGGCAAAGTGATTTTAAGATAGAAATAGTGGTACCTTGAAAACATTGTAGGCATTCTGTTGGATGAGGAAAAAAGTGAGTGGAGAAAGTGTGTCTTGTGGCTTCAAGGCTAAACCTAGGAAATGGGGTTCCCATTGTTTGATTTCGTGAGTGTAATGGAGTGAATAAAGGGATGGCTGGTCTTCATTTCAGTGATCCAGCTTTCCCTTTATGTAAAAAGAGGGTTGCAGGGTTTGTCACTCTCCTGACTCAACTCTTAAAAAGAGTCACTTGAATTAATTAATTTATTTAAAAAAGTTATTAGGGGCTTACTTACTACATACTAGGATTGTGATAACTGTCCTGTTTTTTTTTTTTTTTTTTGCGGTACGCGTGCCTCTCACTGTTGTAGCCTCTCCTGTTGGGGAGCAACAGGCTCCGGACGTGCAGGCTCAGCGGCCATGGCTCATGGGCCTAGCCGCTCCATGGCATGTGGGATCTTCCCGGACTGGGGCACGAACCCGTGTGCCTTGCATCGGCAGGCGGACTCTCAACCACTGCGCCACAGGGAAGCCTGATAACTGTCCTTTTATGAACAAAACACATTGGCTACTGCCTGCTTGGTGTTTCTTATGTCATTGGTGGTACACATTAAACAGCCACGAAAATCAAAGGAAATTACCTATCGTGTAAAGGGGTGGGAAGGGAAGTTCTAGGAGGTGGGAGAGCTTACCATTGAGGGTGGGTGGGGGATGAGAGGAGGCCACTTCCCCGAGGAAGTGACCCTCTGAGCGGAATCTGAAGGGTGACAGCAACAAGGTGGAGAGGGTTGGGGGAGTGCTGTGGGCAGAGGGAACGTGCTGGGCTTTGTGGCTGGAGGGGTCCTGGCACATTAGAGGATCTGAGCCAGCCAGAGGGCCGAGGTAGGGCGAGGCCAGTGGCATGTCCCCTTGAGGTGAGTTTCCCCCACCCACAAACTCTAGTCAGATTTGTAGTTATTTGAGATGAAAGGGAAGAGTTACAGTTTGGAAGGGGCCGTGACAAGATCAGATCTGCTTTTTGAAAAGGTCATCCTGGGCAGCTGAGTGACACATGGTCTGGAGGGGAGCGGGAGGGGGTGGGCAGACCAGTGAGGAGTGCAGGCCAGAGATGTGCCGGCCTGGGCCCCGTGATGCCGCAGCAGTGGAGCTCTTCCTCAGGGTGCCAGCTGGAGGAAAGGAGAAAGTTACTGCAGGTGGGAAAGCAGTCTCAGGCATGCCTGTGCCCAGGGCTGGCTGCCTCATCTGTGGGGCCCCTTGTTTGTAAACCCCAAATGAGTGCTGGTAAAGGTATTAAAATTAAGGCCTTTTCTTTTATGGTCTCTCTTATAGTGTGTGTTTGTTTGTTTTTTAATTTGTTATTTAATGCTATTTTAAAGAAAGAACAATCGAAAATTTAAACTATTAGTATGAATTTTACTGTTCATCTTGATATTGTGCAATGCCAGTTTAAAATGTAAATGTGAGATCAGCTGACTTGTATGTAGAATCACTGAAATTATACAATTCATATCGCGTAGCTTATATGCATATTAATTTTGCTCTGACCAGAACACTGCACATAATGACTCAACTGGTTTTTTTTTGTAAATAGTTTTTCTATTGAGATATAATTGGCATATGACATTATATTAGTTTCAAGTGTACATTGTAATGATTCAATAGTTGTATATATTGCAAAATGATCATCACAATAAATCTAGTTAAAATCTGTCACCATATGTAGTTACAAGTTTTCTTTTCCCTTGTGTTGAGAACTTTTAAGATGTACTCTCTTAAAAACGAAATTCAAGTAAGCAATGCAGTATTTTTAAGTATAGTAACCATGCTGTACGTTACATCCCCATGACTTTATTTTATAATGAGAAGTTTGTGCGTTTTGCCCACCTTTACCCATTTTGCCCACCTTTACCCATTTTGCCCACCTTTACCCATTTTGCCCGTCTGCCACCCCCTGCCTCTGGTAACCACCAGTCTGTTTTCTGTATCTATGAGGTAGTGTTTTGTTTTGTTTTTTTTTCCGTAAGATTCCACATACAAGTGAAATCTCACATCATTTGTCTTTCTGTGGTTTATTTCACTTAGCATAATGTTCTCAAGGTCCGTCCAGGTTGCCACAAATAGCAAGATTCCATTCTTTCTTATGGATGAATAATATTCTAGCATGTGCGCGCACACACCGACACACACCCACATCACATTTTCTTTATCCATTAATGGACACGTAGGTTGTTTCCATGTCTAGGGTATTGTAAATAATGCTGCATAGAACATGGGGTTCATATATCTTTTTGCATTGCAGATATTCCTTGACTTATGATGGGGTTATGTCCTGAAAAACCCATTGTAAGTTGAAAATGTAAGTAAAAAATGCATCTAATACATCTTACCTACTGAATATGATAGCTTAGCCTAGCCTACCTTAAGTATGCTCAGAACACTTACATTAGCCTACAGTTGGGCAAAATTATCTCATGCAAAGCCTATTTTGTAAGTGTTGAATATTTCATGTAATTTATTGAATATTGTACTGAAAGTGAAAAACAGAATTGTTGTCAGTGTATCAGTTGTTTACTCTTGTGATTGTGTGGCTGACTGGGAGCTGTGGCTTCCTGCTACTGCCCAGCATCATGATAGAGTCTAATATTGCATACTGCTAGCCTGAAAAAAAATCAAAATTTGAAGTATGGTTCCCACTGAGAGTGTTTTGCTTTTGCACCATTGTAAGTTGAACCATTGTAAGTCAGAGATCATCTGTATTTTTGTTTTCTTAAGATACATATCCAGAAGGGGAATTGCTGGATCATTTGGTAGTTCTGTTTTTAATTTTTTGAGGACCCTTGATACCGTTTGCATAGCGGCTGCACCAGTTTACATTCCCACCAATAATGCACAAGTGCTCCTTTTTCTCCATATCCTTGCCAAAACTTGTTTCTTGTCGTTTTGATAAACAGCTGTTTTAACAGATGTGAGATAATATCGTATTGTGGTTTTGATTTGCATTTCCCTGATGGTCAGTGATGTTGAGCTTCTTTTTATGTACCTGTTGGCTATCTGTTTGTCTTCGAAAATTGTCTATTCAGATCCTCTGCCCATTTTTAAATTAGACAGTTTGGATTTTTGCTGTTGAGTTGTATGCATTCTTTATATATTTTGGATATTAGCCCCTCATCGGATATATGATTTGCAGATATTTTCTCCCATTCAGTAGGTTGCCATTTCATTTTGTTGATGGTTTCCTTTGCTGTGCAGAAGCTTTTTAGTTTGATGTAGTCTCACTTGTTTATTTTTACTTTTATTGCCTTTACTTTTGGTGTCAAATTCAAAAAATCACCTCCAAGACTGATGTCATGAGGTTTACCGTGTATGATTTGTTCTAGGAGTTTTATGGTGTGGGGTCTTATAGTCAAGTCTTCAATCCATTTTGAGTTAATTTTTGCATATGGTGTAAGACAGTGGTCCAGTTTCATTCTTTTGCATGTGGCTGTCCAGTTTTCCCAGCACCATTTACCGAAGAAGCTCTCCTTTCCCCATTGTATATTCTTAGCTCATTTCTAGTAGATTTATTGACCGTATGTTGTGGTTTATTTCTAGGCTCTCTATTCTGTTTCAGTGATCTGAGTGTCTTTTAAATTTCAATACCACATTGTTTTGATTACTATAGCTTTGTAATATAGTTTGAAACCAGGGAGCATGATACCTCCACCTTTGTTCTTTCTAAAGATTGCTTTGGCTATTTGGGGTCTTCTTTGTTCCATACAAATTTTAGGATTGTTTTATTTCTGTGAAAAGTGCCCTAACAGAGCTGTTTTTATTTCACTTCCTGATAACTTGCACATTCTACCAACACTTTCTCCCTTTGGCTTACTGATGAATAAACAAGGACTGGAAGGAAATGGGACTGTGTTGCTACATCCTTCTCTGCCCTATTATACTGACCATGACTGCCCTGTCATGGACAGTATAATAGTTCACTTATCCAGGGAAATACTGTGAGTAAGGAAGGCCACGGCAGGGTTCCTCAGTCATTCATGTTTCTTAGGATGCTCTTGCCACCTTTTTGCATTTCGCGAGTTCTGGTTTGAAAGGAAAGCGTAGCTTCTCAGGGCTGTCGGTGTTCCCGCTTATTCATTTGTAGACATTACACACTTACCTTGTGCTCGCTCTTAGTCTGGCTCAATTCCCACACATTGTGGGTCCACCAAAGTCCTTTATTCAAGGGGCATCACACCCTATGCACATGGGGCCAAAAGGAACCCTGGCAGACATGCATGACACTCATGTTGTAGCTCTTGCCTCAGCTCATATACATTCTCTACCATCACACCAGACTTCACTTAAAAAACTCAAGTTCAAAGATAAAAATTAAAGAATCTCAAGATGATGACAGGATAGCATTAAACCAAGCAGGCCCTTCCAAGTGTGGGTCCCTGAACGAGGTTGCACACCCCGGAAGTGCCTCAGGTGTATTCTGGATTCAGTGCAGTCTGTGTCAGGTTTACTATTAGCAGGCTCAGAGAAGATTAACTGGGCAGAGCCTGTATTGGCAGCCCCAGCCCAGGCCTGGTCCAGGAGCACTTGGCTCCCCAGGCGCTGAAGGTAGCTGCCACTTCTTTGGGAAGCCTGATTTCTGAATCGGTTTCTAGGCAGTCAGGGCCATTCTTCAGCTCCCAAGTGCTGTGAGCCTGGTCTGTACAAATCAAGTCCTAAATAGAGTGGCTTTCCTAGTTGGTTGTTTGGGCTTCACAGTAGGAGATGTGATTGAGAACATTCTTGGGAAAAGGCACAGGGTTCGGAATTTGTGGTTTTTAAATTGAAGTGTGGTTTTCCCTCCTCCCACCTCTACTGTCACTTTGGGAACATTTGTAAACCTTCTGCCAGAAGTCAGAAGTTCTGGCTTGCTCTTTGCAGAGGAGCTCCTTCATGATCTGGAGAGGTTCCATTATTGGTACGAGTATGAGATGTTCTGAGGGTTCAGGTGGTAGCAGTTTTCAAACTTCAGCATGTATGAAAACTTCTGGGGAGTCCAGATTCCTGGGCCCTAGCCCCGGAAGTTGAATTCAGGTAGCTGGCCTGGACTCCCTAGGAGAGTCTGTCACAAGTGATGCTTCACTATGTTTTGAGAAACACTACTCTTTGGTCCCTCAAATTCTGTGATGGTGTGGGTGAGGGGGTACTCTGAGAACTAGATGAAGCCTGATTTCTTATGTGGACTGGGGGACAGCGCTGGGGAGGGGACAGTTGGGGAAGGAGGCAGTACGGCGGGGAAATAGGGTTTCCTGTGGAACCTGCGAGGAGGGTGGAATGGTACCCACCTGGACTTCCCTGCTTGGTCCGGGGGCACAGCCTCCCTTAAGGGGGCAAGCAGGGAAGTGGCTCGTTAAACAGGGGATAAAAGAAAGTGAAACTAACTTTCCAGAACATTATTAGGTGTGGCTGTGTTCAGAATTGCTAGGTCCTTTCTTTTTTCCCCCTCAGGAAACATGAATTTAATCCAGGGGCAACAGGCAGATTTTCCATTTTTAATTGAACTTTTCTGGTGCTGTGGCGTGGTATTAGTGAGGAGGAGAGTCTGAGCTGTCCCCAGGGATTAGGTGGATTCTTTTTAGATCATAGGAATGGTGGGAGGTCAGCCGGGTGGTGGACGTAAAGGTGGGTGGAAGGAGGCCGAGTGGCTTGGCGGTCCTCTCATCTTTACCCAGAAATACGTCAGCCTGACATTTGATTACGTTATTGCGTAAAACTCTATACTACAAATACCTATCATTTATTGCCTGCTGGCTTAGCCAGGCCTGGTGCTAAGCACTTCTGAGCATCATTTCTTTCTTCACAGAAATCCCCAGAAGCAGCTTTCCTTTCTTCTCCATTTCATACAGGTGGAAACTCAGTACAGAGACCAATGTAGGGGGCTGAGGTGGGCTTTTGAACCTTGCGAGTTTGTTCCCAAAGCCACAGCTCTTACCCACTATTCTAGGCTTATGTGGCTGGTGGAAAGCCTCGCTTTACTCGCTGCGCCTTGTCTTGCCTTGACTACCCTTAAATTATCATAGCTGTTGATGAGAACCACCGGTGATATCGCTGATTTTGTGTTTCAGCTCCAGGTTTTGCTGCCCTGGACTTTCTGAGTTAATAACAGTTGAATGGAAGTTGAGCCCTGATTCTTTTGGTTTGTCTGTTGTTTTCTTTTTGTCCTTTGCTGGAAAGGGTTTGGGGGTTATAGGGAGGTGATGGGCCTTGGCTTCCCTTTTCCTGCTTATCAAGTGAGGTTCTTGCTTGCCTGAATTTGTTCAGAGTGAACATGATTTCACAGACCCAGGAAGAGGCAGGCCTGAGGGTGTGTAAAGATGGTAAATTATAGAACTTACAGATGCTGCATTTTCTTTTCCCAATTCCAACTCCAATCTGAAGACCTTGGAGCAGGAAGATCTGCACCCTGAGCAGGATGAGCTGTACCATCCCTAATTTACTATTTTGCAAACGTCCTCTTTTTTATTTTAAAGCTTTACGGTTCTTTTGCTAAATCTCTTAGAAGCCTTTTCTGAGGGAGCAGTATTGGTGTCCTTTCATTATACGCATGAAGAAGGCATGGAGAGAGGACAGTTACTTGCTAACTCCCTGGTAGAAGTGATGGCACTCAGATCTGCAGCTGGTTAACCAAGTTCGGGATACACATCTGGGTGATGGGCTGTGTCTGTGTGGATCTAGGATAGGCAGGGCGGCCCTGCTCCAGTTTCTCATCAACTCAGGTTTTCTGGCTCCCTGTCCTGTCTTTGTTTTATTGGCAGGGCCTCTCTTTTACTTATAAACCTCTTCCAAGAAGGTCTGGGTTTCACTGTAAATTTACGACGATAAGTTTTGAGATGGTACACGTCACCCTGTTAATCTAATTGAGCCAGCACATCATTGTGAAGACATCATTTTATTTGGGGGGTATTAGTTGCTATGGTTATTTGCCGAGACCAACAGAATCTGTGTTCTCTCAATTGGATTTTTGGAAACTACTGTCTGAGAATGATAGAGGTGTGTCTCGCTGGAGGAATATCTAGTATATATCCTCACCATTAAAATGGTTTTTAAAAAAAGACACAGAAAAAAATATTTTGGGCGGAGTTGTAGAGCTAGAAGGCCTTAAAGATCAAGTGGTTCATCCTTCTGGCTTTCAAATGACTTTGCTAAGGCCGAGCACGTTAAGTAACTCTCCCTAGGTTCACATGCATGGTTGGTGGATAAGCAAGGATGCAGCCCATTTCTGGTTCTGTTTTAGATTCTATTCTGTCCTTTCTGCTACAGTTTAAGTCCTCTCAAGGAAACCATTCTTCCCATATATATATTGAAGTCCTGTATGCCCTAAGCACTGTCCTGGAAGGATAAAGACACCGTGATCTTTGTTTTCAGGGTCTCGGGTGGGAATCCCAACCCTTGGAGAGTGTGATGCTTGGACCAGCAGCACTGACATCACCTGGAAACTTGTTAGAAATGCAGTCTCAGATTCCCAGGCATACTGAATCAGAATCAACATTTTGACGAGATCCCCGGGTGACTGGGTGCATCTTAAAGTTTGAGAAGCTCTGCTCTAAGGGAGGACATTCTAGAAGCAAAAGATAAGTCTTGAGGCCCAAGCTGGGCTTAGTTGTCCCTCCCCCAATCTGTTCCTCTGCTCAGTCTTGAGCATAATGCAGTGATGTTGACCTAGAGGACACTCGCCCTTCTCAGCCTGCACTCTAGCTCCGCCCCCCTGGCCCCTCCTGGTCTTCCCAGTACTCGTCTGACTCACTCTCCCTGCCGGTCCTTTGGTCTGACTTGTGTGGTCTCTTCTTCATGTCCCCCTCCCACCGTTTTCTAAAATATGCCTGTTTTAGGGGCAAAGCACAAATTTCAGCTTCTCAGGAAGCTAGCTAGGCACTTCAGGCCTGTGAATCCTGAAAATCCCGTTTAGCTTGATGTCATGTGAGCACGCTCACTCTTTTATCTGTTTCATCTGGGTCTGGCCTCCTTCCCCAGGCAATTGACATAAAGGGTTTGATGATACCACTCTTTCCCCAGTACATTTAAAAGGTACCACTTGAGTTTAATAAACTTCTCAAGAAGAAACACATATTGCTTTGAGTTATAGGTCAGTTAAAAAACAGTGTTATTTAGTCCAGGACTTTTGTCTTTGCTTTCATCTGCAGTGTGTGAAAGGAAAATTTTAATTTGTAGATGCATTAGGGTTTTCTAAGCATGTGAGGAAAGCCCTTAAGGACTCAAATGTGTTTTTCATAGTTCACTAGAATGGGGTTCTTTGATTAGTTTGGTGAATCAGTGAGGCAAAAATTTCTTAACTCTTATTCTAATTGAGTCTCCTTTTGTCGATTCTGTTATCTCTAGCCTGCAAGTAAACTTGCACTCAGCCTGTGCTGTGAGCATCTAAGCTACCAGCATCTAAGGGCTTCCCTGTGCTTTGCTCTTTCATAATATATTTTCTCTTTCTTTCTCTCTTTCTCTCTTTGTCCCTTCCTTCCTTCCTTCCTTCCTTCCTTCCTTCCTTCCTTCCTTCCTTCCTTCCTTCCTTCCTTCCTCCCTCCCTCCCTCCCTCCCTCCCTCCCTCCCTCCCTCCCTTCTCTCTCTCTCTCTTTCTCTCTCTCTCTCCCCTCTGTCTCTCCTTCCTTCCTCCCTCCCTTCCACCCTCCCTTTCTTCCTTCCTTCCCACGAGGTACATATTATCCTCATAGTTATCTGAACGTTTGGGAAGGTTGAGTAATCTGCCCAAAGTCAGACATCTGGTAATTGGCAGATCCAGGGTTTGAACCCCTGTTCATGGCATCCATGCACTTCACACTCTTCTGAATTGCCCTTGACTTTGCTCTGTGCGTGTGCTTGCGCACACATTTGTACTTGAATGGCCTGGAAATACCCTTTTTTATTCCTTTCACTTGATTAGTCCCTCACAAAATGGATTTCTTTGTTTTAACTAAGCAAACCATCACTCTTTTCCTTCAGGGAGTTTTTCCTATGCTGACCTGCTGTCTTATAGGGTCTCGGGGCATTATGTAAATGTAATTGTTCTGAATCCTGTACCTCAGTGTTCTGTGTTCTTGTTCTGCTTTGTGTCAGGGCTGAGCAATTCACATTTAGGGCTGGAGTCTTTAGAGGTTGAGTTTTCATCTGTTGACCTAAAACAAATAGACTGCCAGTTATTTTTCCAGCAAAAAGGGGTTTATTCAGGGTCAACAAAGAATTGCAATGTGGGTTCTGCAACCATGGTGAGCCACATGTGAGTCCCTGCCCAGCAAGGAGAGGTGAACTCTTTTAAATAGGGGAAAAGGAGGTTGGAAGGGCTATAGTAAACAAAGAGTCCATTGGAGGAATTGAGTGTTTAAAATATAGTGGCTTTTCACTGGCTGAGTTTTGACAGTGTCTCATAGGATGAGCTCTTGCCAACAAGAAGAGGAAGTCTTTCCTTTTGGGCTCTGCTATCACTGTTGGGTGTGAGAGCTCCCCCTTCTGACCTCCCAACTCTATAAATTGAGGTTTTTGTTTATCAATTTTTTCATTTCCCCCTTTTGATCAAGATCCTTCTCTGAAAGCATCACTGGTCAAGAGTTAGGTTTTCTGGTTTTAGCAGCTTTTTGTCCCTCAAGGTAAGGAAGGAAATTTTCTGAGTGTAGTGTTCCACATCGGAGGGAAAGTGCACAGAAACCTACTGAGGTCACATCCAAGTAATAAGGAGGGGTAGGAGGGGGAGCCCTCAGGCACTTTTATCTAAAGTCCATATGTTGTCAAGATCATAGTCATTGGAGACCATCTGAAATATTGTGTCATCATCAAAGGTTTGGCAGGCAAACTTTCTGCAGGCCTGGTCCAGATATCTTGGAAAAGCTGTCTCATCAGATATTGTCTGCTTCAATTCCAGGGAATCTTTACATTCAGGTCACCAGATGATGTGCAGATCCAGTTTGGTTTGCTGCTTTCTTTAGGTGTGTTATGTAAATACAAGAGTCTGTTCCCTGGATTTCGGCTTCATAAAGGTTGGTTAGTAGTACCTGATAGGGTCCTTTCCAGTGAAGTTGAAGAGTCTTTCTGGAGGTGTCTTTTCCAGTAAGTGAAACATCCAGGTTGCAAGTTGTGATACTTAAGGTATTCACCTCCCGAGAGTGCACTGTGAAAAGATTGCTCTACCAAAATTTTTTTTAATTTTTATTTATTTTTTTATACGGCAGGTTCTTATTAGTTATCCAAAAACGGTTATTTTTAATAGAAGCAATTAGGCCTTTGCAATATTGGAGTAGCTGTCCTTTTACCATATGTGAATTAAAAGAAGCATGAGCCAAGTGCATTGGGCATCTTGCGACTATGTCAAAGGGTGAAAGTTTGAGTTTCAGAAGGGGTGGATCCCAGATTTAGAAAGGTCGACGGCAGTGCTTTTTGCAAAGGTATTTGGAGGGCTGCTACAAATTTTTCCAGTTGAGTCTTAATGATGCCATTAGTGCATGCAACTAAAACAGAGAATTGAGGGTGATAAGCTCAGTGAAAGTGTTATGAAACCAGCCAAACAGTGCAGACTTGTTGAAGTACTTGATCAGTAAAGTGGGTTCCATGATCATTATGAAGGTTGAGAGGAGTTCCCCAGGTAGGGACAATCTTTTCCAAAAGAACTTTAGCCACAGGAGAGGCAGTAACCTGTCTGCAGGCAGAGGCTTCATTCAGTCCAGTATGAAAACATACAATGACTAAAATATATTTATATCAACAGGAGGGAGGAAGCTGTACGAAATCTATTTGCCAGACTTGAATGATCTATTAGGCAGTTTAAAATGTCAGAGAGCAGTACCCAGGCTTCCCTAGGTTGTACTTTGGACAAGTGGGACAAGTGAGGTAGGCACTTTTTGCAGTCTTGTTAATGTTTCCCACCAATATTGATTCACAAATGCTATCATTTTGTCAGTAGACCAATGGCTGAATGGATGTACAGTGGTGAGGAGTGGGAATTTTAGAGTCTCTAGTAGGACTGGTTGTTATTTGGTATGAACCAGTGCTTTCTCTTTTTATCAAACCAACGATTGTTTAATTTTCAACCTTGTTTTTCCTTTTTTGAGGCCAATTGTTAGACTTCTCTAGCCAGCTTTTCTAAGTTACCATTTGGGGAACTATTTATTTGGACTATGACAGAGGTTTGGCTACTTTTGGTTTCTTTAAGGGCAGCATTCCTTGCAGAAATGTCAGCAGGTGATTTCCCATAGCTTCCAGAGAATCAAGTTTAGAATGTCCTGGAATCTTAATAATAACTAAAGTGGTGGGTTAAAGTATCACAACTGATAATTCCTGAACATAGGGGCCATTTAAAATTTTATTTCTCCTGGAAGTAAGGAAGCCATGTTGCTTCCACAACATTCCAAAATCATGAGCTATTCTGAAAGCATATCTACTATTAGTATAAATACTGGCAGTTTTGCCCTTACCGAACATATCGGCCTGTGTAAGAGCGTATAATTCAGCCTGTTGGGCTGAGGTAGCCATAGGTAAAGATGTTGCCTCAACAGTATCAAAAGGAGTTGAAATAGCACACCCAGCACAACGTTCGCATTGTCATCTTTTAAATAAGAAGCATCAGTGAACCATGAGAAGTTAACCTTACCCAAAGGAATTTACTACAGGTCGTCACAAAGAGTCAGGAGGTGATCTCTCAGCATTGAGCAGTTGTGAGGGACTTTTTTGGTGACATAGGAGAGAAGAGTAGCTAGGTGAAGTGTATTATAATGTAATAAGTGAGGAGCAGTTAACACAAGGACTTCATAGGAGGTGAGGTGGCTGACAGAAATGTTGAGTGTGATGAAAATTCAGGAGGGCTTCTACTGCATGAGGTACAAAAATGTTTAAAGGGGATCCTACAATGATTTTCTTGTTGGCCTTAACCAGAAGGGCAATGACAGTAATGGGTCTAAGGCAAGAGGGTTTTCCCTGTGCCGTAGCGCCCAGTTGCTGGCTGTAATGCTATCTGGTCGATGGTGGTCCCCATGTTTTTGGGTGAGTACCCCAAGGATGTTCCCTTCCGTTCATTTCCCTATACAAAAAGGAAAAGGGGAATCTGATAAATGGGATGCCCAAGGGCAAGTGGGTTCACTAAATTCTCCTTTAAGCCTTTAAAAGGCTGTGTTGTCTGATTCTTCCCATAAAATTAGGTCAGGGTGGTGGTTCTTCAGTAAAACACACAGAAGTTTGACCATAAGAGAGAAATTTGGAATCCAGTTTCAGTAATAACCAACTAGCCTGAGAAAACCTCACAGTTGGTTGCTTAGTTTTGGGTTTGGGGGAACTTAAGACACCATGAAGGCTATCTGGATCTAGGTGTAGCCTTTGTTCTGATACCAGATACCTTAAATATTGAACCTGGGTTTTGGCAAACTGCAGTTTTTTCTTGGTGACCTTATGTCCCTTTAAGGCTAAAAGCTTTAGCAAGTGTATGTTACCTTCCAGTGAGGAGGCTCGAGAAGAAGAAGAAGAAGAAGAACAAAGAAGTAAATCGTCAACGTATAGCAACAAAGTAGAACTTCCAGAGAACTTTTTATCATCCAAATCAGCCTTCAGGATTTGTGAGAAATAAATTTCTGAGGCATTACTGTTCAGATGAATTGTTTTTTCTTCCCAATTGAAGGCAAAGAGGTGCTGGCTAACTTCAACTGGAATACTAAAGAATGCCCTGCATTCATCAATTACAGTAAAGAATTTGCTTTCATGGGGGTGGATGTTAGTAATGTATGAGGGTTAAGAACAGCAGGGTGTCGAGGGATAATGTTGTTTCTTGCTCAGGGGTCCTGGACAAACCTCTACCCTCGGCCCTTAGATCTTCTTACCATAAAAATAAGAGTATTACAGGAAATAGTGCCTAGTGCAAGGGATAATGAGGCCTTGAGACTTGTAGTCTTCTATTATGGGCTTTGTACCTTGAAGGGCTTCTTATAGGGTATTGATTAATTCTGGGGAGAGGTTTTGAGGGATCTGTTTGAATCTTGATGCGAGGTGCGCTATGAATTTTGACAAAATCAGTTGGAGATTTTGCCCTTAAGAAGGTTGGTAGCTGATTCAATAGGGACAAATGATCAGTGTTTCCAGAATCAGCTCTAGTATCATCAGAAATGGAGCAAATATAAGATGTCAAAGGGTCCTTTAATTCACCTGGCTGGCTGCTTTGATGACTACTGTCAACTCCTAGAGTTATTTTCCCCTTTTAGGAGAAAGAAATCTCAGCACGATACTTTTTTAAGAAGTCTAAGCCTAATAAATGGATGGGGCAGAGGAACTACAGAGGAAAGGGGGTTATCTCTCCAAGAGCCTATACAAAAGGGAGTAGGTTCAGAGACAGGAACCTTTTGAGGTTCATTAGAGATCCTCACTATTTGAACTCATTTAGTATCCTGAGGCTGGGGCTGTTTTGTCATAGTGGGGTTGAGCACTGAGAGTGTAGCTCCAATGTCAGGACTGGAAGAGATTCATCCATAATCTGGAGAAATATTTCTCCTAGCCGATTAAGAAGGAGGGTTGGGAAGAGCCTCTATAGTTCGTGGCAGCCCCGCCATTGAGAATTGGGAGGATGTTGGAAAGGCTGGTTAGAGAGCTGAAGGTACCTGAAGTGCTTACATTTGTAGTAATCTCTTTTCCAATGTCCTGGCTCTTTACAGTAATAGCAGAAACTAGGAGGGTTTTGGTTTCATTTTGGGGCCTTCATTTGCTGTAGTTGAAGATTAAGAATTACAGCAGTCTTCCTTTTAGGTGATTCATCCAGAGTGTGAAAGAGCTGGTTTGCCAGATTAACTAAATCTGGAGTGGATTCCATCCTGGTCCTTTTTACTAGAAGGGAAAGGTCCCAGTTTAGCCCATTAATAAACATAGAGTTAAGAGCTGTGTGAATGGAATCAATATCTGAAGGAAGACCAGAATTTCTTTTAAATATAATCTGAAGTCAGTTGTAATACTTATGAACAGGTTCATCAGAGTTTTGTTTGGATGCCTGAATTTTGTTTTGATCAACAGACTTTGGAAAAGCCGTAGGAATTGCCTGATGAAATTGCCTAGTGATTGCCTGAGCCTGTTAATACAGTAAGTCAGTGAGTGGGCTGGTTTCCCAGTTGTAATTCTAGGGACCTTCAGGATTTTCCCTATTAGCAGTTTTCATCCAATGCTGGGCCTGGCCTTCACCTACAAGCATATGACTAGCAGATATAAGTCAGAGCAATAAGGTTGATAAACTTGAATGGCTATATTAAATTCCCCAACAAATCTGTGAGGATTTTTGGTTACTTTGGGAAAATCTTTGACTGTGGTTTGCAGTTCCAACTTTAGTCCAGGGAATATAAGAAATTAAGTGTTTAGCCTCTGGATCCTCAGAAAACTTAATTAGAGGATCAGGTTCTGATAGGTTTAGAGGAAAAGGGGGTGGGAAGAGTTTCAGGAGTAAAGGGAAGTTCGACCAGAGACTTATTAGTATGGGGGAATTGAGGGTATAGAGGTGTAGGTGGCAGAGAAGGAAAGGAAGAAGATGGGACCAGAGGCAGAGCCTGGGACAGAGGAACCCGGGAAGAGGAGCTGGAGGCTTCAGAAGCCACTTTATCTTTCTTTAATCATTTGTTTGTCTCAGTTAATCTTAAGATCTTATTTTGCAGAAAGGCAATTTTAGGCTTCTGATAATGTTTAGAAGCCTCAAAATACCAATCAAAATAGGCATTTCATTCAGTTTTGGAAATTTTTGAGCTGTGGTTGTCCAATTTGGTTTTAAGAAAAGTTTGGGGATTTCAAAAGTTCCCCATAATGGCTTTGATATTCTAAATTGCCTTTGGTTAGGTAGGTCCATTTAGTTAGAAATGCGCCTGAGGAAGGACTGTGGTATTTAAACAAAACTGGCTGGAATCCCGATGTGGGGGAGTGCCCTCAAAATAGTCACATAACTGGGCTCCTATCTCTCAGAGGTTTTTCTCTTGAGCAGAGAGTAATTTTCAGACAGCCTAAACAGCTCAAATAGACTTCAGGCCGAATACCAGCCAGTGCTAAGGGAACAATCTGGTCTTGAAAGAGTTGGGCTGAAGGCTGCACAGCACAGCTCTAATGACACAGCCTAATTCTGAAGGAGTCAGGCCAAAGATATAACAGCACAGTTCCACTAGAGCAGTTCAGTCCCCAAGGAGTTAGGCCAAAGGCTTAACAGCACAGTTCCAGTAGAACACCACCAGCCCCTACTTCAAAAGGAATCAGGCCCAAGGCTGAAGTGGCACAGTTCCAATGAAACAGCCCCTATTCCAAAAGGAATGGACTGAAGGCTAGCACAGTTTGAATTGGAACAGCCTGACTTCAAAAATCAGGCTGAAGTGCCAGGTGAGTGCTTGAATATAGAACAAGGCCTTAACCAGAAAGGACAAAGTCTTAAAAATAGATCCCAAATAAGATCTGCAGAGGTTCAAAATGCAGAGAGGGCAGAAGCTTGGATTTGGAGAGAGGGAGAAAAACTTACCCTCAAACCCCAGGGTTGGTGAGAAAAGCAGTGAGCAATAATGGGCTTGAAGTGGGTGTCACACCTGTTTGCTCATGAGCCTTGGAGTCATTGGGGGTCTTCTCTGGATCCCCATTCGGGCCACCAAAATCTTGACCTCAAACAAATAGGCTGCCAGTTATTTCTCTAGTACAAAGTGGGTTTATTTGGGATCAACAAAGATTTTCCCTTTGGGGTCTACAATCATGGTGAGCCACATGTGAGTCCCTGCCCAGCAAAGAGAGGAGAACCCTTTCAAAGAGGGGAGAAGGAAGCTGGGAGGGCTGTAGTAAACAAAGAATCCATTGGAGGAATTGAGAGTTCAAAGTATAGTGGCTTTTCATTGGCTGACTTGTGACAGTCTCTCATTGGCTAAGTTCTTGCCAGGCAAGAAGAGGAAGTCTTTTTCCTCCTGAGCACTAACTTTGTAGGGCTTGAGAGCTTACCCTTCTGACACTATTTTAATTAGAGTTTATTATTTTTTATTAATTTTTATACATTGTAGGTCTGATGCTGACTCACTTAACATAATGATCATTGATTAGCAAATATTCATTAAGCACCTACTATGTGACATGCACTGTCATTCAGCTAGTCCTTGATTTCCTTATCTATAGAAGATCAAATGTAATCACTTAAACTCTCAATATTCTTATGAGGAAAAGCTAATATAGCACTTGGGAAATACAAATGTCTTTGTATACATCATTTGTATATACAGTTGACCCTTAAACAACGTGGGTTTGAGCTGGGTGGGTCCACTTATATGTGGATATTTTTCCGTTGTAAATACTACAGTACTACGTGGTCTGTGGTTGGTTGAATCTGCAGATGTGGAAGAACTGTGAATACGGAGGGCCAACTATAAGTTACATGTGATTGACCCCCGTGTTGTTCAAGGGTCAGCTGTAATTATGTATATACCGTGATGATGCTATTGATCACTCATAACTGGACCTGAACTTGGACTTTTTGGTAGGGAGCAGAGTTTCTTTGAATCCCTCACGCTCTCCTTATCTCCAGGCTGAGTGGTGGGCACCATTGTCCAGGTTGAGAGGTGTCATCCCACAGGGAGAAAGCCCCTTGACTGTGGTTGTGTGTTCTCGGGTGAAGTGGGATGGAAAGTCAGAGTAGAAGTTCCCAAACTAAGTTCTGTGCTAGCTCCTTAGTGAAAGGCTTAATCAGTGTTTAAGTTGATCTAGTCTCTCTTCTGTATAAAAATCTGGTTTCCATTTCCTTGGGGATGAAGTTCAAATTCATTAGCTTGGCATTCAGTTCCTTTTAACTTCTCTTCCCAGTCTTATCTCCTATCCATCAAGCTGGGCTTCCTGCTATTTCTGGGTAGGTCCTCTCCTTTTGCATCTCTTTGCTTCCCATTCCTGATTCTAGAATACCTTCCCATCCCTGCCTCCCTGCCCTGCACCTCCTCCCATTTCTAGATATCCAAATACTACTGAACTTTTAAGGTGCACTTCAAATGCCACTTCCTATTCTTTTTTTTCTGGGAAGACTCCTTCAGTGGCCCCAGCTGAAATAGTATCCCTCTTACACTTCTGTGGCTATTTTTTTTTCTTTTAATTCTCAGATTGCCTTAACATGCACTGCTTAAATTTATGTCTGTATACACAGATTGACCCTTCTAAATTGTATTCTCCTCCAGTATATGGAATGTGTACATGTCATCTTTTTATTCCTTTGAGCACACTGATATTAGATTCTCAAATATTTGAGTAAATTAGACAATATGGTATAATAGTTAAGAGTTTGGGGATCAGAGAGACCAGGTTTCTTAAACTACCGGTTATTAACTGTGTGGCTGTGACAGGTTATTTAACCTCTCTGAGTCTGTTTACCGGTCTGCAAAATGGGAGTAATAATACGTGCTCAGTACGATGGTTGTAGGGACAAAATGATTTAAATTGCTTAGTAGGTACATATTACACAGTAAGTATCCAATAAACTAATGCATAATATATTTAAAGTTATTTTGATATAGATGAAGGTGGGTTTGGTCTCCCATATTCTTGAAGGATGTTTCATGCAAATAGAATCAGAAGCCTCATCCGGAAAAGGATGACACACCTTTCTTTGTTCTCTATTTGATTTCATTTTAAAAATCAACTCTGAAAATTTAATTACCCTTAGTGCTCTGGTTGAAAAAACAGATTCTCCGGAGTCAGTGCTGGCTATGGCCTCATTTAGAAAATGAAGTTCTAGGGGAAATGGCCTTAGGGAAACGCACGCAGATGTGTAATCAGAATGGACTTTATGTGATGTACCGTGGCTGTTGTGGTTGGTGGGCATATCACCCTTTGGAGAGATGAGAGGTTTTCCGAGTCTTCTCCAGCCAGATTTGAAAGAATGCGAGAGACACTTCGGTGGTGACTTCATCCCTCCAGCCCTTCTCCGTGTCTCAGGCTTGAATGGATAAGATCAACACAGCTTCTTGGAATGTATTAGGACACTTCTTCCCCCGTGGAGGCCAGGGCCCCTCCCTCTATTGCTGATTGACAAATGTCCACTGGACATTTGCTTCTCCGGTGGGTGTCTTCATCAGTGGGACAGGTTGAAGGTTGGCCCTGTTGTTTCTCCTTGAGTCTTGGCACACCTTCTCTGATACAGCTGCTCGCCATCTAGAGGCCACAGGCAAGGCTGCACATCACAGTAACTAGACAAATGTTAGTATTGTAAGATTTGAACATGGTCTGTTTCTTTTTGCTTATATAATGTAGGGTTCAGGCCATTTAACAAGGGGACGTCGCTTGCTTTTCTTACAGGTACTCAGTTTAAAATGCCACATGCAGACCTGGGGAAATGCCTCTCTCCAATCACAGGTTTTGGTAGGATGTGTTCTCAGCTTGCCCAGATACCGGGAAAGAGAGAAGAGTCAACTGGGAATGCTTCTTTCATCTGTTTTAGCTCCAGGCTTGGGGACGTGCTGGGGCTGAAAGGGGACACCTAGCTGTGACCAACAGTTGGCGTGTTTGTAGCTCATTTTCCCTGGTCACTTAGTGTAGAGAAGGTTTTACTTTACATGCACGCTGCCAGCTCTTTCTTCAGCTCCGTGGGAATCTTCCTCAATGGACAGCATCAGGGCAGGTGCCTGTATGTTAACAGTAAGCACATTCTTACATATGTAAGCTCCAACCAGACTTACATAAGTTGGAAAGTTTCACCTAATGTACCTAATCTGCTTTTTTTCACTCATCAAGCATAAAATCGGGAATTTCACCTTTGAGTGTGATGAACTAGTGGAGTGCCTGACTTCCTCTCTCCCTTTGTTCTTTCTGTGACACCCGCTCTCAGTCAGGCACTGTGCTAGGTTCTGAGGATACATGATCTGAGGATACAGTGGTGAGCATGAAGGGACACAGTCCTCACCCTTATGGAACTTACAAGTCAGGGAGATACTAATCAGATAATTACCTGAGCGATATAAAATTGCTGTGAAGAAGAGGTACATAGGATTCTGGGAGTGAAATTGGGGCAGGGTTTGGTCTGATTAGACGAGTCAGGGAAGGCTTCCTGGAGGAAGGAATTGTTGAGCTGAGGGCTGCAGGCAGGAGTTGGGCCCGTTCCAGGAACTGGCAGAGGCCAGGGTTTCTAGAGCCCGCTGGGAGGTGGTGGCCCAGACCCTGCAGGACCCCTCAGGCCTTGGAAGGGTCTTTGGTCTTTGTTCTTAGAGCTCTGGGAAACCGTCGCAGGGTTCACTGCTGGAGCCGACACGATTGGGTGGAGAACTGCCGGAGGGACGAAAGTGGATGTGGGGAGACCAGGGAGGGGCAGCTGCAGTTATCCAGGCAATGGGGGTATTTGGTTTAGGGGTTGCTGGTAGTGATGGAGTGTGCAGAACCGAGATACTTAGGAGGCAAAATGGACAGACTTGGGAAGGACACCGTTGCCGTCAAGGACGATGCATGGGTGTCTGACTCTGACTTGTGTGGCAGGATGAATGATGGTGCCCTTTGCCCAATGAAGGACATAGGAAGGGGCCCTTGGTTGGCTCTCTGGGGAGCCGGTAGGAGGGGAGAGAGAATTTCATTTTGAGTGTGTTGAGTTTTACCTGGGAATGGGGCTTGTGGGGAAAAGCTGTAACCTCTCGGGCTCACGTCCACCTCTCAGCTCTCATCGTGGGTCCTCTCATCTGGGGAATCTCAGACACTCCAGACAAGACAAGTTGTGTTGCTGTGGCCAATCGGACGGATGCAACAGGCTTTGAGGGCTACCTTGTTCAGCCCTGTCCTAGGCACTCATTGTGCATTGTGATACAAAACCACTCATGAATAGTTCCAGAGTCATTCTGAATGCGGGGTGATGGGGCACAGAGTGTAAGTGTAATTTGGCTTTCAGAAAAGGGAGACATTAACAAGGCCTAGGGACTTTGGTGTTCTTGTGTTTGAAGCAGCCAGGAGGCCAATCCTGTTGCAAGTGCTTCTTTCGGCAGTTGGTCTTTATTAACTGTAATCAGTTTGTAAGTCCAGGAACATGTGACAGAGTAGCAACACGTTTTAAGGGTAGTTATATCCGATCTTGGTAACTTTGGAGGTCAGATGCACTGAAAATAAATATAATTGTAAGGTTACCTTGAGTCCTTCATTATGTGCGTGTTCACGAGCCTGTGTGTTTGTGCACATGTGTGTTAAGTCTTACCAAAGGAAAAAAAAGGAAGTGGCTTGACTGGTGCTATTACTGGTAAAGCTTGTGTAAATCAAGGTATATTCTAACTTTAAAAATTAGGATAGGGCTTCCCTGGTGGCGCAGTGGTTGAGAGTCTGCCTGCCGATGCAGGGGACACGGGTTCGTGCCCCGGTCCGGGAGGATCCCACGTGCCGCGGAGCGGCTGGGCCCGTGAGCCATGGCCGCTCAGCCTGCGCGTCGGAGCCTGTGCTCCGCAACGGGAGAGGCCACAGCGGTGAGAGGCCCGTGTACCGCAAAAAAACAAAACAAAACAAAAATTAGGATAAACCAGCTGTTTTGGTGAAAGAAAGGTTTATGCTTGGCTTACTCTCTTAAACTCTGCAGAATTAGTGTCTGCTGTGGCAGAGCATGGCGTCTCCAGGAAGAGAAGGGCACTTTTCTCTCGTCCCCCAGTGAGCAGGCAGCTTTAGGAGCAGCCCGTCAGGGCCCAGACTTCCAGCTGCTTCCATATCCGAACCCGCCTGGTCTCCTCACTCAGCGGCAGAGCCTCCTTAACTGTGTAAAGCAGATCCTTGTCCTCCCCAGAGGCTGCCAGTCACGCCTTCTCCCCACTCTGGCCAGCATTCTGCCTTTCTAGCAACAGATGTTTCTGCAAAGTAAATATTATTGCCTCTGCTTGGCTGCTCGCTGTGTCTTGCACTGCCTGAACATGAAACAGTGGGGTTATATGAGCAGGGGGCCACGGAGCTTGGCATGCACCCAGCGCCAGCCTCCCTGCCTTCTCCTCTCCTCTTACTGGAATGTGCATGTGAGATTCCTGTGAGCATCGGAGTGAAAGGCTCCAGAAAGAAGTCTCTGCAGCTGCATATCCAACATGATCACCTGCATAAGTTGCCAGCACTCTTACTGGGTGGCAGTAGCCAAGAGGCAGTGGCTCTTGGGTGTTCTCTTTTTGATGTTCTCTCTGTTGTCCCAAGTAATGCAGAGGAGTTGATCCGAACGGGGTGAGGCAGCAGGGTGTGCCCACAAGGACCTCAGTTCAGAGGACTCGGTCGAGTTGCAGATCCACTTCTTAGAGGTTGTGTGCTCTTATGTCAGTCCTTTAACTTCTCTGAGCTCTCAGTACCAGTAATCATGCTTCCCTTCCCTGGGTCCTGTTACTGGGGGACTAATGCATTAAGGAAGAGTAGCCCAGCCTTGAATAGAACTGAAGCTGACAGTGTACAGAGTGCTTCCCCCGTGTGACTCGCTGGCTATCCTGACAGCCCCGCAGCTTCGGTGGGTCTCCTCACTCAGGGGGTGACAACTTCTGTGAGGTGAGTTGACAGAGACTTTATGACTAACCCAGGATTAGCTACATAGCTGGTAAATGGTGGAGCTGCAACTCGAACCCAGAGGCCAGTGGAGGTTGGGGTGAGGGCAAGGGGCTGGGGAAGGGGTTGACCAGTGTAGAACCAGGACCCCATGTAACACAAGTGGAGAAGGGAGGTTCTCCAAAGCAAGCTGGAGATGATGTTCCTAAGTTAGGGGAGTAGATGCTGAATAAGGAAACAGCAGGTGTCCACTGTACCTTTACCCAGAGAGTGCTGTGTCTGGCATGTGTCGTTCAAGCCCATGGTGAGTTCCTTTTCAGATTCCAGTAACTGGGCTTCTCACTCTACCCAGCTGTCCTCCTGGGCCCACAGCCCAGTATTGACTCCATACCAGGACTCGTTACCTAATCTCCCATCCAGGGCACCGGCCTCTTTATCGGCTTCGTGGGGCCCACAGCGCTTCTCGGGGTGTGCTGTGTGCCACCGCACAAGGAATCAGGTTACCTTCTGGTTGTAAGCTAACAGGCCTGCTCCTGGTTCAGTGGGCCTGCTGTGGAAGGCCCCACAGAGGCCCCGTCTTGCATTATGAGCCACTCCTTGATCCTTCCTGGCAGCTGCCCCTGGCAGCATGGCTTTTCAGGTGTGTGCCGGGAACTTTCCCAAGCCTGGCTGACTTCTCTCTTTTTCCACTTTGTTGAGAAGATGGTCCAGCTTGAGTCCTGCTTGCCCTATTGGGGAGGCACAGGGGGGTTGCTGAATGGACAGAGAAGCAGTCCTGTTCTTACTCTTTGCTCAGGCCTTTCTCTGTGAGTTCTGATCAGGGAAACATTCTGGCAAAGCCAAGACTGAGTACCACCTGCCCAAGACTGAGTACCATGCACTCCACACGTGGGGCCTCTCGGAGGGCTTTGTCTTTGTCTGGGAAAGATTATTCTCTCTCGTTTTCTTCCTGCCTGCCTGTGGCCGCCCCTGTCCTTCCTCCCCACGGTGTTCTGACTTTCAGATGCATCTGTTTCTTTCTTGACTTGCCAGGGACTGATGTGTGTTCTCGGGGATCTCCTCAGCCTGGGTTGGCCAGTCTTAAGAGATGCCTGATTTCCCTGTCGGCATCTTTGGACTTCTGGCCAAGAACATTCCATTTAATTGACCGAACCAGGGAGAGACCAGAGACTGCTGGCCGTTGGCTCCTGTGTTCTCCTCCACTCCAAGTGCCTTCCTCTTCTGGTGTCGAGTGAGTGGAGGGCCTTGCACAAGCCACGGCTAGCTGGGGACCCGCGTCATCCGAGCTCAGGTTGGGAGGGTGGTCCCGGAGCAGGAGCCCCTGGTATCCATACGGTGGTCGGAGCCTCAGACCTGAGAACAGCAGGACGGCCCTGCTTGGCTCTTCCACTGGCACCGTTGCTTGGAACGAACACTGGGATCGGAGAACTCAACACTGGCAGCTGGATTTGTGTACAGTCCCCCAGCCCCCTCCTCCATACATGCGCGTTATTCATCATGTACTGAGCAGGGTGCAGTGCCAGGTACCTGGAGAGGAAACACACAAACCAGCAGATGGAAAAAACGTGACCCCTAACGTCGAGGGACAAATCTAAGAGCTGAAGAGAAGGGCTGAGGATCGTGGATGCTTATATTCCAAGAGGCTCTGTTGATCTGTGAAGCCAGAATCCCTGCCCTCCGCTCCCCCCAGTACCTTATTAAAGCCAGACCTCGTTGCCGGTTATGCCGCATCTTTCCCTCCTCTGGGAATTGGAACATAATGCCATTTCCCCTTCAATGAGGGAAACATGTCCGAGGGTAATTTGAATGATTAGCCTCATCTGCAGGAAGGCTGCACGTGGAATTAAGTTAAGCGTGTTTGTGCCTAGCAGCCTTGTCTGTCAGGCCACTTAAAGGTGCCTCGGTGGTTTATACCCTTAACAGAAGCTGAGGGTTCAGGAAGGATCATTGGCTTTTATTACTGTCTTAAATGAAAGCTTATTTTTTAAATTGGACAAGGGCCTCCAAGTGGTTTCTTTATAGATACCATGTGTGGGGTGTGTTTTTACCCCAACTCAGAACACTGCCAGGGCTTTGTTCTCGGGGCAGCGGTGGAACGAGGTGACCCAGGAAACTGGTTCAGGTGGAGATTCGTCAGGTTGGCGGCTGCTCTGCTTTGAGTGGAGCCCAGAGGGTTCTGAGAACTCGGGCCTCCCGCATCCTTGAGTCGGAAGGGGTGGTCTGGTTGCTCCTGTGAAGTTCCAAGCCCTTTGTGCCAGCTCCCTTGTACCGTTGCACTGGGATGGAGGTATTGTTGAGTCTCATGTGAGGGCAGCTTCACTGACCCCCACGGGTGTCAGCTGGAGGCGGCAGGACTAGATGCGTAGCCTGAGGAATTAGAGAGTGAGGACCAGACTTGTTAAAGCAAATGTAGCAAAAATATTAACTTCTGAATTATTTCATGTTATAAACAAGTATTCACTCTTTTGAATTTATATTCTTTTGTACTCTGAGATGGACTCAGGAACAGATCTGCTAGCTGCTGTATTAGTAAAAGGACTAAAAAGTGCAGGAAACATGAAAGCAGGTTTATTTCAGTAATTCGTATTTTTTACTCTTTTTTTTTCCTTTTTTGCTAGATTTGTCTTCAGCGAAGCGGAAATTTGCAGATTCCTTAAATGAATTTAAGTTTCAGTGCATAGGAGATGCAGAAACAGATGATGAAATGTGCATAGGTAAGTTCTCACCACATGCAAGAGTTTAAAAAGTCCACTGTGTACCACAGCTTTCAGTGTCCTTCCTGAGTCTTTCCCCTGGAATAGGGAGTATGTAGGTGTTGTAAATTAAGAAGTCAGTATTAAGAGTGGAGCGGGCAGAGTTGAGTGAAGGTCAGGGCCCGGGGCTCTCCAGGGCTTCTCCTCAGAACCCTGGGATTGCAGTGGCTCTCACCCTGCGGCCTGCAGGAGAAAGCGGGAAGGTTTGCTGTGGGGCTCCTGTCTCTGCTCTCTGTTAGCGTTCTGCTTCTGGCTGGCTCTGCAACGTTCTTCCCCCAACCACAGTACTTTAGAATTAGAGCAAAAGCAGAACACGGGTAGATGGGTGAAGAGTTAGATCAGAGGTTGCAGGTGATGGCTCATGGGCTGAGGTCCTAATGCAGCCATGTTTTCTTGGGCACTCATTTTTTAAAATTGAATTACCATGGAAGTTGAATTTATGTAAAGTTCCAGTTTTCTAGCTTCTTTGAAAATTGGGGAACCTGAGCAGCCGGCCCCTCATTCTGCCCTGGCAACAGTTGGCTAGAGCTCTGTAACCGTCACTGCCTTCGGATGGGGAGAGGAGCTCCGTGTCTGGGTCACGGCCCCACCTCTCCCATGCATTTTCCTTAACAAGAGGCTGCGAGCGGAGGTTACCATTTGTTAGCTTTGCAGCGCCGTGTCGCTCTTCACCATCCCCTGTCCATCTTCTGTGGGCAATGCTGAGCACAGAGGATTTGAAATGTCAAGACACCTGTCTTTGTCAGGGCCTAGTCATTGCACCTTATTCTTCCATTGGGCATCTTGGTTGACTCCATTAAGTGAGGAAGAGTTGAGCAAGTTACATTGAATTAAGTCACCAAATGCTTATGGATTCCCTGTTAGCATGCAGAAAATCAGGATCTGGGGATGAGCAGAGGGAATTGGGAGACAGCTGAGAGCGGTGAAAACGTATCATTGTTGTAACTCCTGAATATACAGATGTTTTTCCCAGCATTACATGAATGTCTCGAATATCCTTAGGGCTATTGTATTCAATGCTTATTGCCTTTGGAATAATCCCGGCGAAAGAGACTGTCCACATCTGACTGCTGTGCTGTCAGCTGTGTTGCAGTAATAAGGGGCTCGAGGACTCAGAGAGGAGGAACCCAAGGAAAAGCCAGAGATGTGGCTTCCAATGCCAGCAGTGTTGTTTGTTTAGCTCTGGTGCAAAGAAACGGTTGGGTTCTGACGCAACCCCACGACAAAGGTTGAGGAGGTCAAATCCTGGGCAGGAAATCCTTGAACTCCAGAGAGGAGCTCTGCCTGGTCCAGCCTGGAGCCTGGGAGCTGGCCAGCATCCCATCAGTCTTGGGTTCTCTCAGGAATAGGCAGGTCTTTTCCTTGAAGGAAACCCTTCCCTAGCTAGAGTGCCCGGTGGATTATCCTGCATTTCTGGGTCATCCTTAATGGTTAATGATGAAAAGATAAGGGGAGCCTTGGGAAGAGTTGTCTTTAGGTCTCTGCATATGCCAAGGGATTTCAGTCCATAACACAGTAGCTGTATCTGGAAGGGTCCCCAAAGGCCTGTCACTCTACTTCCACCTCATGGCCTCTTTCTCTTTTTCAGCAAGGTCTTTGCAGGAGTTTGCCACTGTCCTCAGGAATCTTGAAGATGAACGGATACGGATGGTGAGTATGGCTGGGCTGCCCTTGGTCCTGGACAGTGTGGTCACATCGAGGGAACACAGGATTTGTTGTCAGAAGAACAGGGTTTGAGTCCAGGCTCTGCCACTTGAGTGCTCTGGGCTCATGAGCAAGCCTCATCTTCTCATCCTTGCTGGGTTTGAAACCTTTTGTAAATATTTAGAGGATTACCCTGGATAACTTAGAACCACATTGTTGTCTTCCTAAAGATTCACTATAAGGTGTATATATAAAGTGTATGACTTAAGGTGGGTCTTTTGAATTATTTAACTTTTGGGAGCCTGAGATTCCTTACTGGCAGAATGGGAATGAAGGTGCCCCACCCTGCTCCCCTCCTTCTCACCTTATTAATAAACCCATCCAAGAGCTCTCCTTCACTTTTTTTTTTTTTTTTTTTTTTGCGATACGTGGGCCTCTCACTGTTGTGGCCTCTCCTGTTGCGGAGCACAGGCTCCAGACGCGCAGGCCCAGCGGCCATGGCTCACGGGCCCAGCCGCTCCGCGGCATGTGAGATCTTCCTGGACTGGGGCACAAACCCGTGTCCCCCGCATCGGCAGGTGGACTCTCAACCACTGTGCCACCAGGGAAGCCCCTCCTTCACTTTTAGTTCCAGGGTATCTGACGCAGTGCCTGCCATGTTGGTAGGCATCCAGTCAAGGGGTACTTAGTAAATGATGGGAACTGTAAGAAGTTCTTCAAAGAGAGGCAGTGTGCAAATTCAAGAATCAAACACTGATCTCCAGGTTCTTAAGAGAGATCTTCTGTACAAGGCTTTATTCTGATGTGGTTCAGCATTCATAGATGAGGGATTTTGGATCCACAGGAAGCTCTTTGGGGCCTCCCTCTTATTCCTAAGACATCAGGAATGAAGCTGCATGCTGATCTGTCGCCAGGTGGGCTTGTCTCTAGGCAGCAGTGCTCCAGAGGCCCAGGGAAGAGTCATCAATGAGGATTTTTCTTCTCTTTCCATACTGACAGCCAGTGGTTTCAGGACTAAGTCTACTGAGTTAGTCTGCTTGGGTTGCCGTAACAAAATTCCGTAGACTGGGTGGCTTAAACGACAAACATTTATTTTTCACAGTTGTGGAGACTGAGTAGTCCAAAATCAAGTTGCTGGCTGATTTGGTTCCTGGTGAGGGCCCTCTTCCTGGCTTGCAGACAGCCACCTCTTTGCTGTTTTCTCACAGGGCAGAGAAAAGGTTGGGGAAACTGTCCTGTCTCTTACAAGGTCACTAATCCCATCACGAGGATTCTCTCCTCATGACCTAATTATCTCCAAAGGCTCCATTTCCAAATATCAATACTATCACATAGGGGGTGTTAAAAGATAAACTGAGGCATGTTTAATTTTTAAGTTTATTTAAACAAAAATTAATTCAAGGGGGTTTCCCTGGTGGCGCAGTGGTTGAGAGTCCGCCTGCCGATGCAGGGGACGCGGGTTCGTGCCCTGGTCCGGGAAGATCCCACATGCCGCGGAGCGCCTGGGCCCGTGAGCCATGGCCGCTGGGCCTGCGCGTCCGGAGCCTGTGCTCCGCAATGGGAGAGGCCACAGCGGTGAGAGGCCCGCATACCAAAAAAAAAAAAAAAAAAAAAAAATTGATTCAAATTGGGGAGAACCAACCCAGAAGTGGTTAGGAGCACTCCATCAGCAGGAGGTAGGGCAAAGACTTTTATATAGCAGATGTGTAAACAAAGCAAGGAAATTATTTGATTGGCTCTAGCTTAAGCGGTTGCCTTATTTGGGAAAGTCTAGTTGTTTGTGATTGGTTTCAGCTTCTTAGATTTCAGTTTCTTAACCTTGAGGTTTTGGTTTGCTTATGTAGGCTGCTAAGGCATTAGAGTCACCTCAATCTAATGGCATCCTTGTTTAATTTAACAGGGGTTAGGGCTTCAATATATGAATTTTGGAGGGGATGCAGTTCAGTTCACAGCCTCTACCAAGACATGTAGCCATGCATTTTCTACTTTAACCCTCATGATGACTCTGTGAAGTGGGACCTTTATCATCACCGTTGTCCAGATGAAGATACCAAGGTTTACAGCTGTTAAGTAACATGCCCAAGATCACACAGTTTAATAAGTAGCACAGCCTGGATTCAAACCCAAGTGCGTGTGATACCAAAGCAGCTGGCATTTCTTTAAAACTCCAACCAGAGCAGAAGCCTCTCACTTTCTGCTCTGCGGAGAGAGACTCTATTTGCCTTGATTGCTCACTGCTGGGTGCCTGAACCAGAATCAGGAGGGCGGCGGCGGCAGCAGCAGCAGCAGGGATGGCAGTGGGTGGAGGCGGAGGAAGGCTTGTGTGTTTGTGCACGTGCTAGTGCCTCAGAAAGGGAAGTGATTCTTTTGAGTCTGATTCTTGGCAGAGTTATTATTTGGGGGTGGAGGGTATGGTGAGCAAATCACGATGAATACCCTGCAGATTGCTAAGGTCTGGGGTAAGGGAACAATGACTGGATTATACTTTCCAGCTTGCCTCTGCAATTTTATTATTAATGTCAGTGAATCTAGTTTCTACTGTCTGCCTCTGAGTATCTGGCCATCGCAAGCCCCTTCCTTACCTCCTCACCCTGTGACAGCTTCATCATCAATTCAGCTTAGCCTAGCAAAGCTGTACCTTCTTTGGGAATCCTTCCCTGACTCCCCAGATGGGATATTTGGCCATCCCTTGTGTTTTCTGAATGTCTAGTTCATGCCTCTGATTCTGCATGTACCACACTGTGTCCTGAGAGTCACTGCACGTGTCTGTGAGTTCTTTTTTTGTTTTTCTTTTTTTTTGGCGGTACATGGGCCTCTCACCGTTGCGGCCTCTCCCGTTGCGGAGCATAGGCTCCGGACGCGCAGGCTCAGCGGCCATGGCTCACGGGCCCAGCCGCTCCGTGGCACGTGGGATCTTCCCGGACCGGGGCACGAACCTGTGTCCGCTGCATCGGCAGGCAGACTCTCAACCACTGCGCCACCAGGGAAGCCCGAAATATGAGTTCTTGAAGGGCAGAGAATGGACTGCTGTGCCTCGAATATCAGCACAGTGCTTGGAACTGAGTGGAAATCACATAGTCATAGAATCTTAGACCCAGACAGACCGTATTCCTCACCGTGTGCAGTCCCTCATTTAAGAGCTAAGAAAAGTGAGGTCTCCTGAAGGCTGATGGCGTGCTGTAGCAGGACTGGGACAAGGACTTGGGTGTCCTGATTCCCAGGTGGGAAGTTAGGGCTTTTGTATATTTAGCATCCAGTTAGGGCTGGATTCTCTCCCATGGGTGTCCACTGGAACAACTTGGGGAGTTTAAAAAACACTGTTGCCTGGATCGAAGTACAGAGATTCTAATTTATTGGTCTGGAGTGTGGCCTGGACATCGGGAATTTTAAAAGCTCCCCAGGTGAGCCTAACCTTCGGCTAATGTTGAGAACCAATGGCTTAGTGGCTCAGAGCTCCATTGTGAGTTTCAGAGACTTACACTTGATTTGTGGAAAAGACTGAAATAAGTGAGCCAATAAAGCAACATCAAATGACAATAAAAATCAAGCAAGTTAAATAACATTGCAACACTCTAGAGTTAAAATGCTCTCTTTTAAAGTAAGTGCTCTCAAAATTGAAGAAAAGGCAAGTGGCAATAAATTTGGAGACCTGCCACCTTCTACCCCTCACATTGTCTATTAGTTCTTTGCTCTCTCCATCTATGGCTTCTGGCATTTACCCTGTTGGTTTCATTGCAATGGATAGGCATGTGATTTAGAAAAATAATGCTTTGTTGTGACGAGATTCCTGAAATAATTAGTTGAATGACGAGTGAGCAATGAATGACTTAAAAGGAAAGCTTGTAAAATATTGTGCTGTCTTAGAAAAGACCATAGAATCTTAGAGCTGGAGCCATCCACCCCTCTCATTTTGCAGATGAGGAAATTAGAGCCCAGAGGGGTTAAATGTTTTGCCTGTGGTCACACAGTTGGCAGCCAATCAAGAAATCATTCTTTCATTTAGTCATTGAAAAATGTTTGAGTGCTCCTTTTTTCAGCACTCTTCTGTGTTTTGGGGATGGTGGTAGACAAGTGAACATTTAGAAGAGGGTGGCGTGTGTGTGTGCGCGTGTGTGCGCATGCATGTGCACGTCTTGTAATGCTGAACCAGAAAACTTCAGCTGGCTTACATCTTCTGAAGAAAACACTTGGTGGGGTAGTGGGAAGTTTCTTTGGATTGCATTGGTGGTCAGAGAAGGCCTCTCTAAAGAGGTGACCTGAATTACAATAAGTAATGAGTTGTGCACACAAGTATTTGGGGACAAAGCATCTGAGGGAACAGCCAAATGCAAAGGCTCAGAAGTGGGGCAGGTTTGGCCCATTTGAGGTGCATTCGGGTGACCGTTTAGTTGAGGGCAGGACCTGAGGGGGTGAGCGCGGTGAGATGAAGTTGAAAAGCAGCCAGTGGACAGGAGGTACAAGCGACCTGATCCCCGTCCAGAACAGGTAGGGCTACACAGAATCAGGCTTGGGTGGTTTTCATGCCACCAAAAGTGGAGGATTTTTTGGGGGGAGGGTTAACCTAGACTCAGTGTTGACCTCAGTGTTTAAATATATCTACTTAAATATAACTTGGCTGAATGAGCATTTACAAGAAGATGTCACCTGAAGCTTGAAATTTAGACCCTGCTCTGCCACCAGTTCCGCTCTGCCATTAGTGTGGTTGCTTACATTTTTAGAGGTCCTCATTTTTATTTTTCAAGAATCTATCTTACTCATGCACAGGAAGAATGCTGTGTTTTGAACCGATGACTAGATTTTGATTTGGCCTGCTGTTGGGTCAGGTGTAAGGAAGAGGTGACACGTGCACCATTGTGCTTACTGAGATCTTATACAGAAGCATGCGGAGGCCTTTTGTGCCAGCACTGCTGTGGTTCTTTACTGACCCTGCCTCTCTGTCCCCCTCCCCGACCCCTCTGCTTTTCCTCTCCAGATTGAGAATGCCAGCGAAGTGCTCATCACTCCCTTGGAGAAATTTCGAAAGGAGCAGATTGGGGCTGCCAAGGTGAGAATTTCGCAAGCCTTGTTCTTGGGTTTTAGGGCAGGAGGTCTGGAAAACACAACACCTTCTTCAGAAGATCTAAGCCCACCATTTTCAGGGAATCCTGGGCAAATAAGCTTAGAGCCCAGCTGATCTGTTCTTCACAAGTGTCTGAAGTAAGACTGAGGGGTCAACCCCAGAGCTGTCATTCTATTGTTTTGACATCTAATCATGTTGTGCTAGTTCATAAATCATCCAAAGGAAGAAACCACGCCTCCTTTGTGTGAGTAGATACCTGTGTGTTTGGACACCATGGAATTGTATGTTTGTGGAGGTCCAGGACTGGAGCCTAGGACAGGGGTTGCAAATAGGCCCCTGGGGGCATGGGGACCCTCTTCTTAGCCCACTTTAGCTGTGTATGAAAAGGAGCCCTCTGTCATTAGACCGTTACATTTTTTTCAAGAGAAACTGAAAAGTTAAAGAGTTTTGTATGAAATTTCCTGGCTTTCAAAAAATGCTGGCAAATAATTTAAAAAATATATATTACACATTGTGCAAGTCAAAAAG
Source organism: Phocoena sinus (assembly GCF_008692025.1). NCBI lineage: Eukaryota > Metazoa > Chordata > Mammalia > Artiodactyla > Phocoenidae > Phocoena > Phocoena sinus. The sequence goes on along the minus strand of NC_045765.1, from coordinate 52,582,973 downwards.
CGGGACTGCTTCAACCCAGAGGTCACCATTTGTTATAGCTGACCTGGAGGGACTGTAGCTGAAAGTTGGCTGACTCTAACCTGTTACTGAAAGACTGAGAAGGAAATTTTATTCATTTTTTAAAGGTGGATTCTCTGGGGTCCCCTGCCCTGTGATAAATCACTAGACAACCCTAGCGAGATTGACCTTCAGTAGAGTGTTAGAGACCACCTGCGGGCAAGATGTTTTCATTGGAATCAATGAAAGCAAAAAGATTTTCAAGATTTTCTTCCTGTTTTTTTTTTTTTTTTTTTTTTTTTTCCTGGAGCTGTGAGTCATTCGGCCTCAGTCCCTTGTGCCACCTGCAGGGGGTTTTGGGCAACATCACCCTCTTACTTGTGGAGAAGGTGTGGATTTTACTCAGTTGTGAAATGGCCTTGAGAGATGCCTGCCTGTAGGTGGGAAAAACATAGCTGAAGTGTAACGAAGTGTGCTCACCCCTCAGCCCCCAACTAAGTGCATGTGCTTTCTAAAAATGAATATGATTAGGACGTGACAGAGATGTTCGGTTCAGTCAGGGTTATTCAGAGGGAGGAATGGCCCTAGTTTGAAGGAGGGACCATGGCCAAGATTCTTCTTCCACTGCTACAGCACTTCCCTACCAACTTTACAGTTTTCATTTATGAAGATACTGGAGCTCATTGGTCTTCTGTCAGAGGTTAAGGAATGTATAATTTAAAGGAAGTCTTATTCCACTAAGATTTTTGTCCGAGACTTGGAAACAAGCCCAGGGATGGATGGGAAAATGCCGAGTGCCCTTCCCTGAGTTCTCAGACCCAAGGAGCACTGTCTCTTTCGTGGCCTTGGGGCCTGTGCTTTCCCCTCCCGCAAACACCCAGTGGCTCATTCACTGAGTTATCTTTCCAGAAGTCACTTCTCCAGTAGGCGTCTCCTGACGCCTCTCACTCCAGCCTCTTCCCTGGGCGGCGTGGGGGTTACCATAGTTACCACGGAGGAAGAGCATAAGGCTCAGTGGGTTCCTTTGGGGTTAGTATCAGTGATCCGAGTGACAGGAGCAGGTACTTTGCTGGGGGCTATAGATGGTGAGAAACACAAGAATTAAAAAATTTATATGCAATAGTCACTCACCAAAACATGTTTCCCCTCACACACATTCTCTTCTCTCATTCCTGTTGAAGAATGAGGTGATGACGTTGGGGGTGATTTCTCATCCCTCCCCCTTCGTTATTTTATTTTTTTCAGTCTACCTGTTCCTCTCCCCCAACCCCCATCCCCGTACATGTATATCACAGTATTACGTGTGTTTAAGAGAACACAGAGAAACAACCCCTCTACTAGGCCATCTAGGGAGCAGACTCAGGAATACCTCAAAGACCTTACTTCTGGGGCTTCCCTGGTGGCGCAGTGGTTGAGAGTCCGCCTGCTGACGCAGGGGACACGGGTTTGTGTCCCGGTCTGGGAAGATCCCACATGCCGCGGAGCGGCTGGGCCCGTGAGCCGTGGCCACTGAGCCTGTGCGTCCGGAGCCTGTGCTCCGCAATGGGAGAGGCCATAACAGTGAGAGGCCCGCGTACCGCAAAAAAAAAAAAAAAAAAAAAAAAAAAGACCTTACTTCTGAAGTCTGCCCGTGTGATGCTAAAATTACCCTTCCTCCTCCTCCCAGGTCTGGTGCACTTCGGTTGCTATAACAACCTGTTGCTACTTGCAGGAAGCCGAAGTTAGAGTTCTGGGGGTGAAGGCTGCATGTGAGGAGGATTCTTGTGCTAACGTGGCTGCTCTGGGGTAGGGCGGACCCTGGGGCTTGGCATAGCTGTGGCTCTGCTTTTAGATTTCTGAGTTTGGGGGAGTTTATTTTCCCTGCAGCTGAAGCTGGGCTCTCCAGTGAAGGTAGAATAGACATCAGAGAGAGTGCCTAAGAGTGGGATTGCTTGAGTCCAAATCCCACTTGTGCCGCTTGCATGTAAACGTGGAGAGGTTGCTGACCTTCTCCACACGTTTCCTGAGCTGAGAAATGGGGATACTGAGAGTGCTTACCTTACAGAGTTATTACGAGGAAGAAATGAGGGAACTCTGATAAAGTGCCGCTCAGAACACTGTCATAAAATCATTTGACGTTAACTATTCTATTCGATACACACAGTTCATTCCTAAAAGACAGGGGAGAGCCTGCTGTGTACCCGGCACCGTGCTCCACACTGCTGTTCGGTGCAGGTAAATGCAGATGTGGTCACCGTGCTCATGGTGTGCAGGGAGAAAGGCACTGGACAGCATGGTATGAATAAGCGTGTGACTGCAAGTTGTGGTGGGTGCTGTGACGGGTCGCCTTCATGGACGTGGAACTTGGAAAGCAAGTGGTGTCCTAATGAGGAGGAGGTGGGGTTAGATGATGGACCACATCATTGCCGCCGCCACCGGCGTCATCAGCACTGAATTCTATCGAGCACTTTCCATGTGCCAGACACTCTACCAAGTGCTGGATATGGTTTATCTCATTTAGTCCTGACAGTCCTACGCTGTGATGAGCGTTCTTTTGCTTTCTTTTGTTAGACAGTCTCTGAGCTGAAAGGGGAGACTTGCGCCATTATTTCGTCTAGTCATCCTTAGTTTATAGATGAGGGAACTGAGTCCCAGAGGGGTAGTGGTTTGTACGGAGTTGGGAATAATTTCCAGGATCCTAACTCTGTCCTGGATCCATTTCACCACCCACCGTGGACTCCCTGGAAGGGGAACACCATCTCCGTACCTGAGTGTCTGAGTCTTACCACCCTCCTGTCTTCTAAGAACATGATCTCAATCCTAGAGGAGTTATTCCCCCAAAGGTCGAGTTGCCAGAAAGTCACAGAATGCCAGTGACTCATGTTGCTGAGCCCTTTCTCACCTCTGGCCCGCTGGACTGTGCTGGCGCAGGGTTCTCTTTTGGGGGGTTGTCGACGAGGCTGGTGGAGTGCCTGTGCGAGCATCAGTCAGAGTTGGAACCCCAGCTCAAAGTCGCTGACTTCCGTGAAGGAAAAGCATTGCTCGAGTCAAGTGTCTTGCCTGTACCTCTCCTCGTTTGAAGGAGTAATGTCTCCTCCAGCTTTGTCTTCACATGCTTCTGCGTGTTTGTTTGTGTATGTAAAACTTTGAAGCAAAATTCAGATTTGTAGAAATGGATACATACCAGCTCAAATGGGTATATGATGATTCTGCCCACTCTGTGAGGCTTAGAGTCTTGCCGTTGACCAGATAAATGGTGTTCTGCGGTCACGGGTGCTGTTCAGAGCTTCCGGTGACGGCTTCTTGGTAATGCCTCCACGCGTAGGCCCAGTGCATTCTGCCCAGAGCATCTGCGCTTACTAGTCTGGAAGGCTCCACCCTGCCCCTTACGAGGTGGGCAGGTCTTGGATCATACCTCCCCTCCCCAGTGAGGCCTCTCTGGAGCACTTCTCTGCAGGAATCTCTGGGACTGCACCCTGTTTGTTTCCTTCGTGGCACCTGCAGCGGTCTGGAATCAGGCTGTTTGTTTACTGGTTAATTGTGTTTCTCCTTCTGCTGGAACGGCCCCACCACGAGGGTGGGGCCGTTTCTGCCTTGTATTGTATTATATTTCCAGTGCCTGAAGGATCCTAACACAGAGTGCTTGCTTGTTATATCGTCATTAAATGAAGAGATGTATCTGAGCTTCCTTATCTGGCTGCAATTCTTTTCTCCTCTTGTAAGCCTTGGAGTTGCAGAAAAATATCTGCTGTGGGCTCCACGTGAGTCAAAAGCCGGAATGATGCACCCAGTTAGTACATTTGATCCTGTTTACCAGGCCATGGTAGACCTTCTTTCAGTCCCCTTGTCCGCCATCCCCACTGAAATGTGGAGGGAAGACAGACCGCCTATGACAGTGTTTCCAGGTGTGGCCGAGAATGTGGACTTGGAGGCAGCTTGTCCTGGGCTCGGACTCCAGCTCCGTCACTCTCTGTGACTTTTTACAGAAGTTAACTTCCCGCATCTAAGTTTTCTTATCTGTAAAATAAGGAATAGACATAGAACTTCAGTGACTTTGGGGGAGCAGGGATTATTCTGTGTAATATGATATATATATATATTTTTTACTTTGAAAGCAATAATATAGGATAATAAACATTTCCCAAATGGAGGAAAAAAAAGTCACCCATTATCCCATTTTCTTAACTCATGTATTTTCACTGAAGTATCTTCCCATCTAATGTTTGTCTGTAGGTAGACACATTCTCTGTAGGATGCACCGAGTTTGTATCATGCTAGCCTTCCTAGTTATGTTTATTGGATGCCCCATACTTTAATTATCCCAGATTCTATTCTTGGGCAGCAATGTTGCTGTTGCCTTTTTGTTTTTTTTTTTTGCTATTATAAATGATGCCACAGTGAACATATTTGGGAAGATAATGTCTTCTTTGTTTTGAATTTTTCCTCAGCTTAAAGACCCGTATGTGATATTATTGCGTCAAGGAATATTTAGGTCTACAAATTAAGACATACTTTGTGAACACAGTTAAAGCTGGATCTACTCTTAGTCTAGACTTGTCCCATTTAAGGTGTAAGTGGATCTTCCTGTTTGGGGATTAGCTTCACAGGTAACTTCCCTTCTTCCTTTGGCTTTGAACATACTTGTGAGTTAGAAACAAGAGATTTCTGTTTTACAACTGAAATTTCTAGAAGGTGGAATCCTGGCTCTGCCACTATGAAATGCTGGTATTTACCTCATTTCTGGCATAGTAGTGGCACCTCTGTGATAGACCCTTAAAACGGTTGGGCTGTTGTTGATGGGTGGTTGCTTGCTTTCATGGCATTATTGGAAGAGTAGGAGATGGGTGGTGTGCCACTGTTCTGGGTCTGAGGGAATGACGAAGCCATGAAGATGAGCAGGAAGAGTTTGACCCAGGTTGCTTTCATTCCTGCAACATTTTAGTCTTTTTCTCCTTTCCTCTTTTTTGTTTTTGCCAGGAAGCCAAAAAGAAGTATGACAAGGAGACAGAGAAGTATTGTGGCATCTTAGAAAAACACTTGAATTTGTCTTCCAAAAAGAAAGAATCTCAGCTGCAGGAGGTAAGAAACTTTACTAGTGTCTGAATAAAGTGTTTAATCTTTCCATGGTGCTGTGGATATGTTCTGGTTACTCTCTGCTGGAGCTTCATTCTGATCCCTCATTCCACGCTTGCTGCCCGCATTGCCTTTGTCCCTTCCCGATTCAGCCACGCTGTACGGCTGTCCCGCCTGTCCACGGCAAGGAACATGCAGCTGGTCCAGATCACCCTAATCACTAGACTGTGCTTCTTCCTTTCAAACTGAGATCTGTTTTCCTGTTTCTCTCACCCTTGACCTTGATTCTGTACTCTCTTACCCTGCATTTCGACCTCCTCCTTACATCACTGATTTGAAATGTTAGCATCTGAAACACTTTGGTCATCCTTCCTTAATGTGAAATGAAAAAAAATTATTACAACCAGTGCTTGACGTTAGTCTTTTTTTTTTTTTTAAGCACTATTTTATTGTCTCATGTATTTTGTGCTTAGATAACTTTGTTTCTAAAAAGTAAATTCTCTGGTCTGCCCCTGTTTTTTTTTGGATTTGCATGGGGTCTTTTTTAAGAGTAGTTCTCTTGGAAAGAAAAGTCAGATTTGTGGCCTTGGAGCTGTGACCATTTTTATTTAGTTCATGGAGATTTGCGTGGCGAGGGGGTTTATGTTTTGGGGAGACAGGGCAGTTTGCTAGTGGAACTCCAAACTTGGCTACATGAATATCATCTTATTTAGCTCTTAACAATTTGCTTGAACTATCTCAGGTGTGTGCTAAAGCGAGGCTATGGCTTCCAAGCTAGCCCTCATTCTTCAGTTTCCTTTCTTTTTGAGCAAATTCCTTGCCAGTACTTCTGTTCATATGAAGATGGTAGGGTCAAAGGTTGAAAGATGAGGATTACTCAGGAGATGGTGGAGCCCAGGATTTGTTACACACCCTCAGTTAGGAGTGTGCTCAGAACTCTTTCTTTGAAATGAGTGTTTGAATCAGTTGTTTGAGTGATGGATACAGACTTATTAACAGGAAGTGTTTATAGTGGGCTTTGCAGATCAGTTCTTGGCCAACCAAGCAGCAGCAATTGTATTTGGGGTGAGCTGTAGGAAGTAAGAAACTGCTGACCTTTCCTTGAAGATTTTTTGCTTGAGTTAGGGAGAAAGAAGCCAACGCAGGAGGAAGAGATTCTTGAAGTAGCAAAGCTGCTCGGGTAAATCTTGTCAAATGTGATTGAGAAGGTTAAGGAAATGCTGATTTTCACTGGATGATACAGAAAAGGCTATTCCCAGCTCTACATGGGTCTATGGGCACTAGGAGATACTCAAGGATATGTGAATTGTCCGTGATAAATACGTAATTCCATTTAGGATCTGTCCTGATTGGTTATCATTCTTCTAACATCATTTGGCGTTTAGGGTTTGGAAACGATAGGGAAAGGCATTTTGGCTGGAGCTCACAATCACCAGATCTGGCTAACTCTGTAGTTCCTAAGCAGTTAGGTGACCATGCACCATGAGTGCAGTTTTTCACAGCTGAGAGAATATGTGATTGTTCTAGCACCTACTGGTACTGGGAGGCCCGCAGTACAGTTATCCTACCTGCATGACTTCACCAGACTGAGGCTGCTTCTCCTCTCGGTCTGCTCTCTCCGTGCCTGGCTCCTGGTGAGTTGGTCTGGAATGAGTCCTACATTTTCTTTTAGGGCTGTGCCAATAGCATCTCCCCCTGAGATAGCAATATGGGGACCAGAACACTGGACTGGCAGAGATACCTTCTTTACAAGGCTTGCTCTGCTATGTAGTTGACTGTGTGACCTGGGACAAGTACTTGGTCTCTCTGAGCTCTAGTTCCTTTGTAAAATACTCATAAAATATCTGTCCTGCCTACTTCATGTATGAGAGGGTAAATTACAGCCGCTACACAAATATAAAGTATTATCCCCATAACTGGCCTGTTCCTCCCCCTCCCCTGCTCCCAAATTGGATGGCATTCTTCCTGGCTGCCTTAGTCTGTTCAGGCTGCTATAACAGAATACCCTAGACTGGGTGGCTTATAAACAACAGAAATTTGTTTCTGACAGTTCTGGATATCGGGAAGCCCAGGATCAAGGCACTGGCATATTTGGTGTCTGGTGAGGCCTGCTTCCCAGTTCGTAGATGGCTGTCTTCTAGCTGTCTCCTCACATGGCAGAAAGGGTGAGGGAGCCCCCTTGGCCTCTTTTGTAAGGACTCTATCCTCATGACCTAATCACCTCCCAAGGGCCCCACCCAAATGCGATCACACTGGGGATTAGGTTTCATCATATGAACGTAGTGGTGAGGTGGGCAAACATTCTGTCTGCAGCACTGACTGTCAGTATTTATCTCAGTGGAAACTTTTTCATTATGCTTTTTTGTTACAATCCTTGTCTTTGTTTTACCCATTCACACTTCCTAAATACTTTGAAGGCAAGGAGTGGGCTGCAGGTCTTTCTTGCAAGTCCTGGCCTGTTCTCAAGCATTGCTTTTTATACCTAAGCTGAATTAAATTGAATAAAAAATCTCATAATAATAACAATAATAATGATAATGTTTTTACTAACAACAGCAATAATAGCAGCCAGTGTTTACTGAATGCGTATTTATGTACCAGGCGCCATGTTAAGCGCTTTATGTGGAATCTGCTCAAATCCTCATAACCCCCCTATGAAGTACAGGTGGATTCCGTCTCTTTTACATAGGAGGAGACTGAGGCTCAAAGATGTTTAAATAGCCTGCCTATAGCTAGTCAGCAAGGATTTGAACCTTGGCTCCTGACTCTGGAGCTGTTTCCCTTAACCCAGTAAGCTCTTCTCTGGTCATCTCGCGGGGAAGGATGTTGCTGGGCTGCCTGCCAGCCATTGTTATTCAGTGCGAGTGTCAAGCTAAGGGAATTGGAGAGCGGGAGGGACCTTGGTGATCCCCTGGTTAAACCTCTTAGAATTTCGTACGCAGGACCTGAGTTCCTTGCAGAGGTTATGTGATTTACTCAAGGTCTTCTAGCTATTTAGTGATGATTTTCCTTATATTTATTAAAAGATCAACTTTTAACAATATTATGAATCACCTACTACACATTTAACGGAAGCTACTTCCTTTGATGGTCCAGAATTATTCCCTGATTGCAGGCCTGAATGAATACTTGTAAATTCTAGCCCATCCTGGACCCCTGGTGACTGAAATGACTGGGCAGCGATGTGGAGTGACACTGCCATCTAGTGGAAGACTTTTTAAAAGCCAGTGTTTTCTTCAGTGGCTCAGAAGCTGGCTTCAAAGATAATAAATCATTCCTTGGACAGATTATTTCTTGGACGCTTCTGTGAAAGTCCGTTCAGGAGTTGGGTGTGTTGTGGGGAGTGAAATGAATGATCGGAACCTACAGTCTAGGAGAATTTTTTTCTTTTCCAAGAAGCACAGAATGGTTGCTGGGTCATGGACAAGCTGGTAGATTGACAGCTTCTTAAGTAACAGGGCAGGGGAACTGCCTGCCCAGGGGTTGGAATCTGGCTTCTGATTCCATCACAAGAGGAGCTAAGGATGTGGTAAATTCTATGGCCCATATGAGAGGGGCATTGGCAGGAGCAACCTGCCATTCCACTCGGGATTTCATCTTCCTTTTCCTTTGGAAATGCATTGTTATGCTTTTTTTCTCAGTGCTGGGCCACATAGAGATCAATTCATTTATTCCTCAAGCATCAGTTGAATGTTTGCTGTGGGCCAGGCCCTGTTCGGGATCTGGAATGGAAAAGTGAGGCAAGGCCTTTGCTGTTATCGACTTTATATTCTAGTAGGCAGTACATGAAAAGAGAGAGAAATAAGTAAGAATTTCATGTAATGATAAGGAAATAAATTGGGAGATAGGATAGAGACTCCCTGGGGTAACATACCTAAAATAACGTCATTGTAGGCTTCTCTAAATAGGTGACATTTGAATTGAGACCAGAAGGAAGAGAAAGAGCACGCTGGGTGAAAAGCTAGGACAATGTTCTTTAAATTCTGGGTGTGTCATAAGATCTGAGTTACTGGGTCATGACATAGAATAGGCTAGACTAGAGTGAAAAATATGAAAGTGTGTTGCACCTAATTATAAATGTTTGTTTATTGGGTCATAATGTAAAAGGTATTTCTTACTGTGCATTAAAGTTTAAAAAAATTGAATATTTATCTAGGGGAAGAGGTTTTCAGGCAGAAGGAACAGCAAGTGCAAAGATTGCATGGCAGGAAAGAGTTTGGAGTGTCGGAGGGTAGCTAGGAGCCCCAGCTGGAGCTCAGTGGGAGAGGGGTAGGGAAGGAGGGCTGGGCCGGTTCCTCAGGGTCTTCAGACCATGGGAGAGGCCAGGGGGAGGTGTTGAGGGAGCTGTGAGAACAGCTGATGGAGATTTTAGGAAAGGTATTCTGGCTGCTGGGTGGAGGCTGGATTGCGGGAGCAGAGAAAGAAAGCAGGGAGGCCAGTGAGGAGAGGGTTGGAACCGCCCAGAGAAGATGTGGCTGGCTTAGGGTAGGAGCAGGGATTACAGCCCATCTGCTCAGATGTCCCTGGTGATAACCCCCAGTGTGCACAGAACACTTCCTGGTTTTCAAATGTCCACATCCTTTAGCTCATTTTCTCTTTGAAACAGCTCTACTCAGAGCAAGGGCAGATCATAACATCTCCAGCCTTCAGGTGTGGGGAAGAGACCCGGAGAGGATAAGTGACTGGAGCGGGTCCCACCGGCTAGAAAATGATAGAACTGCAATTCCCACCCAGATTGTTGCTCTCCTGGCTCTCTCACTGATGCTGGGCTCTGCTCTTCTTCTCAGAGGACTTTGCTCCTGGCTCCTCCAGCCCTGCCTAACTTGCAGCTTTTCCGAATGACTTTTATTTCTGTTGTGTCTCACTTGGCAAGCCCAAGCAGAGAGGATGTATCGGGGGTGTGGGGGAGGTCAGGGAAATAGATGCATCCCTAGGTGTAAGTGTGTTGGATTTGCACTGTGAGAAATGAAGGACTACAGGGACTTAACGGGCCTTAGCCGGCAGGAGCCCAGGTGGAAGGTGTGTCAGGCACTGGTCCACCGGCTACACCTGGCAGGGGGCGTGGTGCAAGCACTTTCTGAAACCCGGTCTCCAAATAAAGCTCTGTCAGTGCTCAGACATCAGCTCTCCTGCTTGGAGGCTTAGGTGATACCCCCAGGCTTAGCCCTTCATTTTGGTTTTGTGCAGCTGTTACTTAGGGGACTGCCTTCTGCATATTAATATGGAAGTTGCCCCGCGAGGAAGTTGCTAGCAGGAGACTTGAATGGAGTCTTTTGGGTTGTTTCATGGCACCTTGTGCTTTTCCAGAGTTTGTCATTTTCTTTTTATTTACATGATTATTTAATTATCTCTTTTCCTCATCATGCTGTGAACTCCATGAATGAATGAATGAATGATTGGCCAGCTCCTTAAGATGTCAGGTTAGCAATACCATATTTGGCATAATGAAGTAGAAGGTCTGTCCCAGTTTTGTTCTGCAGGAATCTTGACAAAGGAACACCGAAAGAAATACTCCTTTGGGGGCTTTGTCTTTGTAAAGTATGTTATCGAATGACATACTTCATTTCTAAAGAAAAGAGTGGAAAGGGTATGAGCTTTATAGTGATAGTTAAGGTACTCCCCAGCACATGCTCATTTTCTCCCCTGGGTTCTGGATCCCAGATCAGCGGCTTAATTGTAGCCAGGTGTGGACCTTTACAGCCCACACACCTGCACAGAGAGGGAGGTGAGGTTCTGAGGCAGCAATGTAATTACTCTGCTTGGGGTAAACCAATAGTTCATCCTCGTCCAAAGAAAGTATGTGCGACCGTGTGAAAATGTTTTTTTCTGAGGTCCCCTGCCCCCTATCAGCTTGTTTTGTTCATTGAGAAGGATGGGAGGAGGATGGCCCTGCATGTTTTCTTTTTCTCTTTAAAAATCTGTCTTGCATGGAACTTAGGTCGGCCCTAGGGTGTGGGGAGGTGGTAGAGTCTAGTGGTTTAGGAATGTGCAGGGGTCTTGGAGGCAGATCAGCCAGGACAGAAATCCCAGCTCTGCCTCGTACCAACTAGGTCAGGTTCCTTAACGTTAGCAGATTTCATTTACTTCCTGTAAATTACGGGTAAGGATATCTTCTTTTTAGGAACGTAATGAGGGTTAAATAACTGAAAGTATAATGAGGATTGAATAAGATAATGATGTACAGCTTTTTTTTTTTTTTTTTTTTTTTGCGGTACGCAGGCCTCTCACTGCTGTGGCCTCTCCCGTTGCGGAGCACAGGCTCCGGACGCACAGGCTTAGCGGCCACGGCCCACAGGCCCAGCCGCTCCGCGGCACATGGGACCCTCCTGGACCGGGGCATGAACCCGCGTCCCCTGCATTGGCAGGCGGACTCTCAACCACTGCGCCACCAGGGAAGCCCTGATGTACAGCTTTATGGGCATGGTTCCTGGCACAAAATTAGCACTTGGGTAACCATGATCATTGTTCTTATTTCTGCCTCATGCTACTGGATTTGTTTTTAAAAACCATCTCAAGAGATTTTTTTGCCTGCTTGCTGAATCCTCTCCTCAGATAGTGACCTGATTTTTCTCTGAAATTCCATCTTGTTTGTAGGCAGACAGCCAAGTGGACCTGGTCCGGCAGCATTTCTATGAAGTATCCCTGGAGTATGTCTTCAAGGTGCAAGAAGTCCAAGAGAGAAAGATGTTTGAGTTCGTGGAGCCTGTAAGTAGATGCTCAAGGTTTCATTGTGTACCCAGACTTTCACCCCCCACCCCCTCATTCCAACTACCTAGATGACGAAATGCTCTAAGTTGTTAATGAAGAGATTGACCAGCCCTGATGCTGTGCCTTCTGCTAGTAACAGTGCTTGGTCAACTGGCTACCCTGGGTTCTTCCCAGTACAACCAAAGACATGGGTGTAGAGCATTCAGCAATGGTTCTGTCCTCTAGCTACCTTGCGTTGTGCTGGTTGGTTTCCGAGTCAGAGTAGGGGAGGGGAGGAGTTTTCATCTTGCCAAACAATAGTGATGACACCTTAACTTTCCTCCTTCCTTCCCTGTTTCTTCTCTCCTTCAAGTAACGCAAGTGTAGCAGTAACCCAAGGAAACCATTCTCTTTTTGCCTCCTAAGTTCAAAGCCCCTCCTTATCCCAGGCATGTATTAAAAGATGCGATGTAAAGCAGTTTCTCACTCTAAGTTTGTTATAACCAAGCAGCATGGAGATCGTTCTGAGTGAATCGTGACGGGATTTGGACTTGGACAGAATGTTCCATTGGGCATGAAGGGTTGCAGTGTGGGGACACGTCTGGCTGTAGCTTAGGCCACCCCAGTGTGGTTGTGGTTTTGTGCAGATGTGGTATTGCTCTACCCCTCTGTGGCACTAGTGTTCAGAATCCATGGAAACACCAAATAAGCATGTGGGCCTCAATTTAAAACTCTTGCAGATCTTGAATTTTTCAGCTGAATGCAACCTCTGATCTAGACCCAAGCCTGGGGTCTCTATACAAATGAGATTACCTACCTAGATTTAAGAAAGTGATTTTCTTAGGCAAATAACAAAACTATAAGAAACTGAAAGAAAGTGACTGCTCTTTTTGGTCAAGAATGTTCTGTGCCCTGTTTCTAATTTATAAACTTTGGGGATGCCTTTTAGGCACGTAGACTTACTGGTAGTTTCAAGACTCCATTTGGCCTTGGAATTTGTTGCGTCCATCTTTTACTTTGCTGGAGCTATTTTGATCTTGGGAGTCTACTCCCAGCCATGTCATCTGGCAGATTCTTCAAAGCTATTAATTACCTCAGTCTTATCTGAATAATGGAAACTTTAGAGCCAGCTTCCTTTCCAGCAATGATCTCTGCCAAGATCTCAGGTCAAAATCCACATCTTTCTGCAGGGTCTGTGAGATGGGGAAAGCCATCTGTCAGAGAAAGCAAGCTTGTTGATTTCCCTGCTTGGGGCCCAGAGGTGTTAAAACTAGCCATTCACTCACAGGTTGACTAAAAGAAAGTCTCATCTCTCTCGTGGCTAGAGGAGGAATTCAAACGCTGTCATGAAGAATTAGCCTTTGGCCTTTTCACTTGCTTTTACTAGAATTTCTAGAGGAAAAAAAACCAGTGTGATTCTCATAATCTTTATGTATACTTTGGTCGATATTATTCTATAAATACCTGATTTTGATGAGTTGCATTTTAATTGACCCATCTTATTTTTGAGTTGTTTTTTTTCTGTGTCCATTTTGATGTCTCCATAGAGTGAATCAGATAGCGTATCTGTTAGCTTTTGCTGGCTAACAGATAACCATAAAACCTTATACAACAGTAGACGTTTATTTCTTACGCATCTGTGGGGTTCATCTAGTCTAGGCTGGGCTCAGCTGGTTGACTCTGCTCATCTAGGTGGGCTTTCCTCTCCTCCTCCCCCACCGTATCCTCCTACCTTTCTTCCTCCTCTTTTTTTCTTTTTTAAAGAAGTCTATAAAGATTTATCCTTCTGTTTCCTGGCATGCTACTGTAGTATATCAGTGTCTTAGGTTTTTTGAGAGGCAGTGTAGCATCATCGTCAAGGGCTCTAGAACCAGACTGCCTGCATTTAAATCCCAGCTCAGCCATTTTCCAGCTACGCATTCTGGGGGAAGTTAGTTTTTGAGCCTTAGTTTTCCCCTCTGTGAAATGGGTATAATAATACCACTTATCTTATAAAGATGTTAGGAGGATTACCTGAGTTCATCCAGGTAAGATGCTTAGAATAGAGCTAACCTAAGTAACACCCAGTTATTATATAATTGCTTATTAGGACCCAGTTAGTGATTATTTTTTGTTCTGAAGTAGAGGAATATATCAATTTTGGCCACCCAGGGTCTTCTCAAGTGAGCAAATGAGTCAAGTGCCAGTATTAACAGGGCCTACTTGGTTTAATATAGTCTTGGTAAATCTAAAAGCATTTATTTTCTGAATAGCGTAGAAAATGCTGATGACCCAGCTGCTCTGTCTGAGGAGCTCACAGTCTCCTCGGGGGAATCAGTGTCTATGGTAAAGAGCTAGCCAAGGTAGCAAGCAGTTCAGTGCCAGCATGCATAGGATGGATGTACCAGAGGGATTTAAAAAGTAGAGAACCATTGTGGTTTGCAGATGTTTTTGAAGTCATAAAGTGAGGCTCCTGGAGAGCTAATGAAAAAAGTCTCATGTTAGAGTGAAGAGAAAGCGGTAGGGGCTTGTCCTGAGTTAAGTTAAATGAGTTGGCGGAGAGGTTGGATGTAGATGTGTGACCTTTGCTTTTCTGTAGAAGTTCTTGTTTCTGAGCACACCAGTCGATAGGCAGGTGAGTGGCTGGAGCTGTGGGTAGGGAGAAGAGAGTCACACAATGAAAAAGCTACTGACCGGATCACTGGTTCTTAAAGTCATAGAAATACAAATTCTCAGGCTCTACCCCACACCTGAAATTTGTGGGTAGGGCCCAGTCATCTATTTTTTTGTAAGCCTTCCAGGCGATTCTGCCGCACGTTAAAGTTTAAGCCGCTGGCCTAGATTGTACAAAAGAAGAACGTGAAATAACAGTCGATGCTATCAGCTGAAACTCTGTCATGTTCTGTGTGAGTAATAAGTGCTTTACCACATTATGTCATTCAATCCTTATATCATCTCTGAGGGTACGTACTGTTTTTGTTTTCAGGTAAAGAAATGGAAGCACATTTATTTACTTCTGCAAGGTCACACCTAGTAAATAGCAGAGCTGCGGTGGTCTGACTCTTAATCTCTCTGAAACAGCATTTGACTACTTAAGGGTGGAAAGGAAACAAGCAAAAAAATCGATTGGACTAAATTGTTGGGGTGGCTGGTGTGCATATTCATGTGTTGAGTTGGTTGCAGTCAAGGGAATCTTCCAGCCATTCAAGGAACCTCCATGTACATCAACTATGTTCATTTGTTTCTTAGAAAGTAACTTCAAGTGCCGGAAGTTAACTGACCTTCAGGAAAAGAAAATTTTAGTATGCTAAGGAAGAAAAATCAGACTCTGGGATCTAAACCGTATATTTTTGTGTGCCCTGGAAAGCTTAATTTTCTTGTTGAGGTACTAAATGTTCTGGAGATTGGGATCGCAGATAATGACACGACTGGCTCCATGAAGGTGAAGCCACATTCCGTCTGTTGCCTGAGTTTTCCTAATTGAAGGTTACCTACTGCTGCAGAGAGCTCACTCTCTACATTCGTCACGCTCCACAGCCTCTGAATTTCGCCTCCAGAGTATTTCTTGGTGCTGTGCCTTCCTGTCCTTTCTCACGGCTTCTGCCCCATTGCAGGTTGTCATTCTTTCGCTTTGGTCAGTGGCATCCTGTCCTGACCCTGTCAGCACAGTGCCTTTTCTGACACATCGGTCTGATTCTGTCCTTCTTGCTGAGCAGCCCCTGCCAGCACGCCTGTGCTAATTAAGCCCATTACATAGATGATCTCAATCTCTACCATAATCCACTGCAGTAACAGGTTAAAGACAAGTTAAAGGGAGTTACCTGGCTTACCCAGCCCAGCTTTTCATCCCTTTACTGGCTGCCCTTCTCTTCATCAGTGTGAATGAATGGCTCTTGGTAGCTGTATTCTTCTGCTAGGGATGCTGTCACAAAGTACCACAAACTGGGTGCCTCAGAACAACAGAAATGTATTGTCTCATAGTTCTAGAGGCTAAAGGTCTGAGATCAAGGTCAGCACGGCCCTGCTGCCCCTGAAACCTGTAAGGAAAAATCCTTCCTTTCCTCTTCCTAGATTCTGGTGGTTTCCCGGCAGCATCTGTCATTCCTTGTTTTATAGATGCATCACTTCAGTTCCTCATCTTCACAGGACTATCTTCTCTCTGTGTTTGTTACCGTGTCCAAATTTCCCCCCTTTCTAAGGACACCAGTCATTTTTGATTAGGGCCTAATGGATTCATTTTAACTTGATTATCTCTGTACAGACCCTATTTCCACATAAAATCACATTGTGAGATAGCGGGGTTTAGGACTTCACATCTTTTGGGTTTTGGGGAAAAAATTCAACCCAAAACAGTAGCTCTATTCTATAAATGGAAAAAAACTTAAATTTATCACGTAGTCCAGAATGATGTAACCATCACTAATAACGCAGTTACATTTTTGTTTATTATTTTTTAAAAAAATCTGTGTTATCAGCTAGGAAATAGGAATAAATTTTCTTAGTTATTCTCAGAGGAAAACAAGGAAGGGGAAGAAGGCAAAGGAGGGTTGGGAAGGTCTTCCTCTGGCACTTTCTTTGTCATGCTGTGATTGCGTGTCTGGCTGTCCAGGGAGGAGCCTGGGTGGACGACGTGCTGGCTTCTCTTACCTGATAACCAGGTGAGGCTACAGCAGGCGCTTCCTCTGTGTGTGTGAGTAGAACCATTTCTTTGAGGCAGACAGATCCTTACATCTCGGGGGTCCTTCTGTGGGCCGTGCCCAGCTCCCTGAGCAGTGGACTTTCATTTCCCTTGGGGTCATAGGTTCAAAGATTCATACAGTGTGTGGGAGGTAGGGGAGGGGACGAAAGATGCTGTGAGGGGAGAAGGAAGGAAGTGGCCCAAAGATAACAATGCCTAAGGCATCATTTCCTGTAGAAAAAATGGACAATCAGCCATGATACCAGAGGAAGTGAAAACCAAAATAAACATTGGCAGCTCTCTGCCTTTGGAGTGCTTGTGTGTATACCCAGGTGGCATCTTAGCAAGCTGTTTGAGATAGTTAATTACCCTGAGTAAGAGAGGCCCTGTTGACGGTAAGTGAAGCATACATCAGCATTAGTAGAAGGGATGACTCGAGAATCAGCTGCTTATCTTCTGCATTATTCTCCACTAGAGGGTGACTCAGTGCCCTGGAGAAGTGATGGGGCGTAGCCTTCAAGGACAACAGGGAGGGAAGAGATGAGAAAGGACTGTTGTCCTTGTGAATACTGGCACTAGGTTTGGCATAAGAGCTCCTTCTTCTCCATTACTGGAGCCATTTAGAAGGAAAAGTGTGGGCCACGTTCTCAGAAATGTATTTTACATAGAGGACTTTGCAAAGACTTTGGTCATCTTTGAAGAAAAGAGTTCATTATTAGTCTTTGGTGACTCTCGGTGGCTTACCACCCATTCCTTAATTTAGGTGAAGGGTGTATATGTGCTGCCTCTAGATGTTTTTATAGCCAGAGGACCCAGCAGTGCCTGTTCCCTCTCCTCCTGT
This sequence comes from Phocoena sinus, assembly GCF_008692025.1. NCBI lineage: Eukaryota > Metazoa > Chordata > Mammalia > Artiodactyla > Phocoenidae > Phocoena > Phocoena sinus. The sequence goes on along the minus strand of NC_045765.1, from coordinate 52,565,739 downwards.
AAGGATCTAAGGGAACAGACGCTCCAGGGACAATGGCAGCAGGAAGTCAAGGGATCACATTGTTATAAGCTGGGGTTTTGCCTGACTTTCCAGTGCAGAGCTCTTTGATAAAGTGGGCTGGGCATGTGGCTTTGTCTGAAGACAGGTCAGTATATACCTCGGTGCTTACTGTTCCTGCCACAAGCAAAGTGTAAGAGTTTCCTTTACTCTCATTATTAGGGCTGCTTCTCAAAAAAGGAGAGTAGGTGAAACAAAGTGAGATTGTGTTTAATAAGTAAAGGTATGTTCATTTAAGGACTAGAAGATTAAACACAACAATATAAAGTGGTGCAGCTGTGTCTTGGTGTAACACGTATTTGAGGCAGGTCAGAGGGGACAACTCAGACGGCGTGAGTTGGCATTGAGAAGTTCAAGTTAGAATGGGGCTGGTCTCCAAATGTAGTAGAAATAGGCTTGTGATGGAGGTGAGGTTCTGGTTCTTCTGAACCTTGTTCAGGCTTTAACTATAATCCTGTCTTCAGGTTGAGATTTGGGACTGAGACAGGATATGTAGAGCTTGGGAAGGGGCCAGGGAAGCATAACAACAGTGAGGTTTACATATGGGCACTGGGAGGAGAGACGGCAGGAACGTTTATTTAGCTTGGAGAAGTGAAGGCTGGCAGGGGCTCAGCGTGGGGACGTTAATGGTTTTTAAGTATATGAAGGCATGTTGTGAGAATTGTAGTGAACAGATGTTTTCACTCTTCACTGAAGACGAGACTAAACAAGGAATGGGCTTACCTTTTAGGCTGTGACACTTTAAGTGAGAATTTAGGGAAACCACCTAAATGAAAATGTGGAAACATGAGATTATTTTAATAAAGGAATCCAGAGTGTTTACTTCTGGAGAGCTTCTGGAAAGTACAGAAACATGCTTGAGCTGAAATCTGACCTGGGTGATTTTCTTTGATTTGACTTTGCCTGTTAGACTGCAGACTCAGGACACACCAGCTTCCTTTTCTCCCTTCCTTGTTGGTTATCAACATAACCATACCCTTCTGCATGATAACCTGATATTATGAATATACTAGAAGGAGACTGAGTGGGAGCCCTGGTCTTCCGCTTCTGAAGAAGTGATTTTCTTAGGAGGTGATGAGGCTTCACAGGGGAAGAGCTTGGATGTTGGTGCCAGGAGGCCTGCTTTCAAATCCTGGCTGCCACTTACTGTGTGTTTTGGGGCAAGTTAGTTAACCTCTTTGAATCTGCTTCCTTACTGATAAGTTGGAGATGATAGCAGTATTCATTTCATAGGTTGTTATGAATATTCAGTGAGACACAGGGCATATGAAGTTACAGTGCCTGGCATGTAAGAAGTGCTCAGTAAACGATGGCCATTATTATTACCTTATTCTAGACTTTGAAACCGGGGCTGGGAACTCAGATACAGCTCCATAACACCTTTTGAACCTGCCTATGTGAAATGTGCCCTTCTGCCTTCATTACAGCTACTGGCATTCCTACAAGGACTCTTCACTTTCTATCACCATGGTTATGAACTGGCCAAGGACTTCAACGACTTCAAGACGCAGTTGACTATCAGCATACAGAACGTGAGTAGGCGAGGGGACAGGCTTCCTTTCCCTTGCTGTGGGTCTGGTTGCATACAGATCGCTTAAATGGACTGAGATGCAGGTGGGGAGGATGGGTCTTGCTTGGGTTCAAAGGGCAGTGGGGGTCAGGCATTTCTAGGGTGCTTGATGGTCCCAGGTTAGAGCATCATCCTCTCCTCCATTATTGCAAAGCACTATTTATGTTCTCGGAAATGCTGCTGCAGATTATGTTTTAAATCTGTAGCACCAGAATCAGGATTTCCTTTGGCAGTGGAAGTCCCAGCCCCACCCAGCCTAGCCTCCCTCTGTGCATCTAGCCGCCTGGCCCCATAAAACCATAGAGTGTGTGTGTTCAGGGGATGGGGATGGGGTACACGTGCTGACCTTGGGCGCAAAGGATGTGCTGTTGTTCAACTCTCAGTGAGGCTGCCAGGAGATCCAAGTAGGTGCGCCTTACTCCCAATCTCCTTTCCCAAATTGTAAGCAGCAGGACCTTTGCGTGCACGGAATCCTGCTGAGGACTCTGGTTAGCGGTCACTGGGGCTCAAACCCCCTTCTTCCCTGTGTGATGGGGCCACTTTAATCTGCATGTTGTCTTTGTCTCTGGATGATCCTGTGTCCAAACAAACCCAAGTATGCCTGTGCGGGTTGGACTGCATGCTTTAAGAAGCCTGAGCTTGCCCCCTCATGGTTCTCTGCAGTGCCTCAGAGAACAGGAATTTGCAGGGTCTTGGATGAGCTGTCACAAAGCATGGCTTCCCTTGGGCCGGGTCCCTCAGAAGGCAGACTCTGAAGTGGAGATTTATACAGAGCAGGTCCCCAGGAGGCAGTGTTGGCAGAAGCACCTGTGACAGAGTGAGGGCAGCAGGCCCTGCTGGAGGAGAAGCTGAGTGGTGAGGACTCAGCCGATGCCCTGGGCCCCCTGGAGCTGGGATGGCCCCTTGACCCTCCCCCTTTGACCCCTGGCTTCGCCTAGTTGCTGGGTGCAGGGTGCCCTGGGGGGAGGGGTAACCTTAAGTGAAGCAGCTCCATTTGAGGAGGGAGCCATCAGCAAACAGCTGGAGAAAGAGCATCTCTGTCCTGGAGGGAGGTGGAGGGCGTACCCTGCTGTGGACCATCTGAGTCAGAGTGGCCTGGGATGCTTGTTAAAAATGCGCATGTCTGGGTTGAGAGTCGCTAAACTTATCTTTCAGGGTGAGAACTGGTCATTTGCATTTCCTGCCGGTTCCCCAGGTGATTTTGATGGTCCCTAGAGTTTGAGAGTCATTCTGACATAGGGCTTTAAGGCCCTATGAAAGTATATTTCTTAAAAGGGAACATTTTTGCCTGATTCCTAGATGGCTGAATGTTCCTTACCTGGTTTTAGATCTAAGAATTCTGTAGGTTGATGTTCTGAAGTGCTAGAGATGGGAACAGGGTTTCATTTCTTTGATTTGAATAAAATTCCTTTCATCCTAGACAAGAAATCGCTTTGAAGGCACCAGGTCAGAAGTGGAATCCCTGATGAAGAAGATGAAAGAGAATCCCCTCGAGCACAAGACCATCAGTCCCTACACCATGGAAGGGTACCTCTACGTCCAGGAGAAACGTGAGTGCTGGGTCGGCCAGCAGTGTGGATGTACTCTTGCCTTTTTCCCAGGAGCTGGGGGGTGTCTCCAGTAGTGCCTGGCCTGGAGTACGTATTTCGATGAAGGAGAGTGATTTTATAGTTAGGTTTCCTAGGGCAGAGATGCTGTCCGCCAGGTCTTGTCTACCTCCCAGTGATGTGTTATGTTTCCTTTGTAACTGGGAACTTCCTTGCAACCTGGAATTCATTGAGGCTCTGCGGTGCCACTTCTCTCCCTGGTGTCACCCTACTCTTGAGGTTCCTGTACCTTCAGTATAGCTTTATATACCATACCCTTGGTGTAGAGGCCTTGGAAAGGTCTGGCCGGCTGGACCTTATGGTCATATCCTTCGGTAGACTTAATAGTTGGTGATTCTGTTTTCATTTGAGACTTGTTTCAGCAAGGCCCAAACAATCATGACTTAGGCCCTTTCTCTCTTCTCCTCAGCCCCTGTCATTCCAACACTTAAATTTTATGAAAAGTAGAAACAAAAGCTCACTTCAAGAGCCAGGAAGAAGAGCCATTGACTTGCCCATATGACATCAAGGAAAGAAACGCCAGGTGCTGCTAACCCAGAGTTCACAGCGATGACTCAGATTCGTGCACTGGGCTGTTGCACTCCCAGACTTAATTCATGAGTGCGGTGCTAGAGATTAAAGAAAGTGCATTGTTTTTCTTTAATGGGTAGCTCTTCTTGTAGTCTCGCACGTGTGCTTTCTGGCTGGGCACTGTTGATTTAGGATTAGTTAAATATCTTCACTCCTATCTGCTTCCTAATGGAACAAAACTCTCAGTTTCAGTGATTATTCTATTCAGTGATTACTCAAAAATTTCCTTGGACTTAAAATTGTTCCCTGGTGACAAAGGTGTAGTAATGGGGTTGGAGGTTGGGTCATCAGTTGTGATGAGAGTTTTATTTCCCTTATTCTTGCAGGTATGAGCTTGTTTAAGGCTTGTAAAAAACAGAAGCTACTTTAGTTGTGTGTTATACCTGAATATATGGTCATATCTTCTTTGCCCAATGAGAAGACCATCCCCAAAAGTTTTAAGTCAACTTGAAAATAAAAAATTTTAAGACTATAAAAATACAGTTCAGTGTCCACTTATAATACTTAATTTATTAACGTTGGTCACTTACGTGTAAAGTCAGTATAAGCACTCACGTGACATTGTACAATTTTATTCAAACACTTCATGTGTTTTTTCAACATTAATGTCTTGATTATCATTAGAACCATATTTTGATTCTCCAGCACAGTGGTCCAGAGCATATCATTAGAATACAGCTTTTTTTTTTTAATTTGGAAGTTTTTGTAACATTATTTTGAAGTAGTTTCAAACTTACAGAAAGTGGCAAGAATAGTATAAAGAACGACCATATGACCTTTACCCAGATTCACGAATTTTTACCATTTTTCCAGTTAGATCATTCTTTCTCTCTCTGTATGGGTGTGTGTGCATATCACAGTCACACACACACACACATTATAATTTTTTTCTGAACCATTTGAGAACAGGTTGCATATACCATGCTTCTTGGCTTCAGTGTGTATTTTCTCAAAACATTCATTTATGTAACCACAGTTACATATCCAGGAAATTTAACATTGATAAGATACTTCATCTAAACAATATTTCATATTCCCATTTTGTCAGTTGTCCCAGTGATGCCCTTATAGAGCATTTTGTTTTCCTCCAGTACAGGAGCTTATACAGCATTTAGTTGTCATATGACGACTTTAGTCTCCTTTACTAAAGGAGTGTGGGTGTGCATCCCTGGTCAAATCCTACATGAGTAATGCTGTGTTTTTCCCGGGTGCCACATCCGGAGCAAAGGATGTTCCTCTGCCCTCCGTGGTCTTGTTGATTTTGATCACCCAGTCAAGGTACTTTCTGTTTTCCCCACTGTGCTGTCACTATGTTTCCCTTGTAACTGATAAGCGGTCTGTAGGGCGGACACCTTAAGACCGTGCCCTTCCCTCATCAGACTTTGCCTCCCACGGAGTTAGCATCCATTGACAATCCTGGCCTGGACTGACCTTTACTGTGATGGTCGCAAAATGGTGATTTTGCAGCTCTGCCACTCCCTCCACATTTATTAGTTGCCTTTCGGTGTGCTGTAAGGAAGCGTCCTCCCCCTTTCTACCTCCCTCCTTCTCTCCTTTCCTTCCTCCCTCCCTCCCTCCCTCCCTTCCTTCCTTTCTTTCTCTCTTTCTCTCTCTCTTTCTTTCTTTCATCTGTCTATCCATCCATCTTTCTACTGTCAGTATGGACTTTTGAGTTCCCATTTTGTTCATTAGGCTAAATCCATTACTGTCCTTGTTTATTATGATGCTCAAAGTGTCCAAGATACAGCACTTTTGAAATCTTTGTGTTGTGCTGTCACTGGAATTTATTCTCTAAGCCACAGAAACACAGTTGAATGGTTGGTGTTTTCATTTGTCCTTGATGCTCCAGGGTAGACACTCTGTTGCTTTTTAAGTATACTAAGTGACATCCAACACTTGCAATGGGCATTCACACCCTGAAAAAAATTATTAAGTGTCTGCTAAATCTGTTTTCATGTTATCATTATTGTTTTTTAATCATATCTGCTATGTGATCTCTATAAGCATCCAGAACTTGTATTGATTGAGGTCCTTGCAGGCTAATAATGCCAATCATGCCTTCTTTCTCTAACAATACTTTGTTGTTTGAAATAAGGTAATTGGCCAGGCACCTGATAAAATCAGATACTGTCAGAATTTGTCTGTAGGGCATCTGCCTCTTTCCTGAGGGATAATTTTGAGGGACAAACTCCTTAGATTACATTTGAGCATTTACAGTTACTTCTGTTCCACATGTCTGGTGTCTCTGGGTTTTCCTTGTCTGCTTTTCAGATCTTCTTGAGTTCTGCTAAAGTAAAAATTAGGGGTTTGGAAGTAGGTCAGAACCCCTGTACGTGTGTGCACATGGTCGCAGAACAGCTATGTGGGAAGCATGAAGCCATCACACCAGATGGGAACAGTGACAAGCACTTTGAGGAGCTTTTCTGTGTTCCTTCTCAGTCATCTTACTCCTGTCAGGGGAGAGAAAGGAAACTTCAGATGGAGATTGATAATATGGGAAAGTGAATTAATTTCCCCAGGGAACCTCTACTTACCTTGTATTTTAAGACCCATCTGATGCAGCATTTAGTGGCAAACAGTCTTCCTTGGTCCTTGGGGAAAGCCCTGGGTCGGTTCCATTTCCAGCTTGTGGAATCAGATTCCTGCCTGTTCGCGTCTAGCTGGTGTGGAGAGTATATCACCCCTAGAAACAGTTTAAGGATAGGTGAGCATTGTGAGTTACTGGTTGTGTGCTTTTCCAGCATGCAGTGGACGTGTAGAGATGTTTTATGGGGAATATTACCTTGCAGGTCATTTTGGAACTTCCTGGGTGAAGCACTACTGTACATATCAACGGGATTCCAAACAAATCACCATGGTACCATTTGACCAAAAGTCAGGAGGAAAGGGGGTGAGTTCACTTTTAAATTTCATGCTTGATTTGCTTGGTTAACATATGATGACTATAATGCGTGTTTGAAGTTAACACCTCCAGTTTTCACTGTAATTTTCTTAATTTTTATACAGTAGTTCCAGGAGGCATGGCACCTGAAAAAGTAAATAAAACAAGATGATTATTTTGAGCACTAAGTTACATTGGCAGCTGCAATTAAGAAAGCTTTTTGTGTTTCACATATATACAGTGTTAAGTGTGTATAATGTGTTTAGATGCTAGAAATTCTTGGATGACCTCATTCTGTGAAACTGATTCTTGTCACTCTCACCCAATACCCAGAGGGCTGCCCGTTGGCAGTTTAGATGTCCCAATTATCTGTTGCTGTGTAACAGGTCACCCAAAAATGTAGCGACTTTGAAAACAACACCAGTCATTTTAGCATTTCCTACACTTTCTGTGGGTAAGGTCTTTGCGGAGCATTTGGATAGATGGTTTGAGCTAAGGGTTTCTTATGCTCTTTCAATCAGATAGTGACTGGAGCTGGATCATAAGGGTCTGAAGCAGCTCTGGGCTGGTCAGATATAGCTCTCTTCCTTTCTCCTGACCTCCTCTCCCATTCTCTTCCTTCTTTTCCTCTTGCTCTGTATAGTCTCAGGGCCTGTCCTCTGGCCTCTCTACGTGGGCTATTTTGGGTTTCCTCACAGCATGGCAGCCTCAGGGTAGCTAAAGGATTCAAGAGTGAATATTCCAGCAGCAAAAGGAGACCCTGCAAAACCTTTTAATGACCGAGGCTTAGAAGTCATATTGCCTTAGGTTGGCCCCATGTGTTGGTTGAAACAGTCATAAAAGCCCACCCAATTTCAGTGTGAGAGGACATAGGCCCTGCCTCTTGATGAACGGAGTATCAAAGTCACATTGCATTGAAGAGCATGTGGGATGGAAGGTATTCTTGTGGCCGTCCTTGGAGGAGATAGTCAGGCTGCATCTGCGGGGTCCCCACTGCTGGGAGCTCCTTGCTGTGCCCCAGTGCTTCTCCTTTCCTCTGGGAGTACTCTGTCTGTCTGCATTTTCTTTTTAGGTGATCTGTCTTTTCTCTCTGGCTCCTCATAATATCTTCCTTTTTTTGTTCTTTTGGTATTCTACATTTCATTATGACAGTTCTTTCTCTGATTTTTTTCTTTTTTTCCCCAATCTGTTGTGCTTAGGCATTTTGGCCTTTCTGGATTTGAGGATTGGTGTCTTTCAGTAACTTTGGAAAATTCTCATCAACTATCATATTGAATATTGCCCCCCTCCCCATTCTTTCTATTATTCAGTATCTCCTTCTGGAGATATTTAAATATTTTTTAACAAAAATATTTATATGTTTCATTTCTTTGAATCTCTGGACTCCGCTCTGGATAATTTCTTTTGTTCTGTCTTTAGTTTAAATAATTTTCCGGCTGTGTCTAATCTGTTGATAAAGTAGTCTTCTGTAAGTATTCCAACCCTGGCCCTCTTCTCTGTGGCAAATTTTTGTGCATCCTGTTGGGTTTGCATATGTGCGGGCATTACAGTGTAGAGGCTAAGAGCACTGGCCCTGAGGTTGGACTGCCCGGGTCAGTGATGTCACGCTGTTGTCATTACTGTTAGCTACTCCCCCGTGCTGTCCCCTTGCTCTCTGCCATTTCCAGTTTTTCTTCCTGGCTTTCTTTCTCTTAGACCACAATGCAGGAGTTGATCAGCATCTCTGTACTTCCCTGTATCAAGGCAAAAAAAGCCAAGGCTCTTTTTTTTTTTTTTTTTTTTTTTTTTTTTTTTGCATTATGTGGGCCTCTCACTGTCGTGGCCTCTCCCGTTGCGGAGCACAGGCTCTGGATGCGCAGGCTCAGTGGCCATAGCTCACGGGCCCAGCCGCTTCGTGGCACGTGGGATCTTCCGGACCAGGGAAGCCCTTGCCAAGGCTCTTTTAATGTGTCTTGTTAGCGGTAGAGTTGACTTATAAATAATCTCAGGAAAGCAGATATGTGAAAATATCAGAACATAGAGAAATTACAGAGTTAGAAGGAGTATTAAAAATCTCTGTTAATAGGAGTTCCTTATTATTCGTGAACTGGAAATAGAGCTAGGTCTGCCTTTCTTGGGTCAAGTCATAGTCCTTTTCTAACTCCTAGTCCTTCTAGAAATCAGATTCACTGAGTCATTCTCTCACACAGTCTTTATTTTGGGACCATTTATCTTGTGCTTTCCTAAAGCTGGAGTGAAGAACTCTCTTGTATTTTCTCTACTCCTTTCTTACCACGCTTGAAAATGAAGGGCAGAGCCGAATTATGGTATGTGTTTGGGACTCCTTAGACTTTAGTGGGATAATAGGAAACACCTCACTGAGTTGTTAGGAGGTTTATATACATTAGTGTATATAAACTTCTTGGGACTGAGCCTGACACATAATAGAGGCTGCCATATTAGGAGCTTGATATTATATGAAATAATTTTTCTAGTAATAATTACTTATATTTAGATTTTGTTTTATATTTTTCTAAAACATTGTCCTTTATCATCCTGTTTTATCCATTTTTCCTACTTTACAAAAGAGGAAATTGGGGGTTGGAGAGAGAGAATGATTTCTAAGGATGTATGTTGAAAGAGTTACTTTGAACCAGTGCTCAAACCCTGATTCTGGAGCCTACATCTCCTGATTCTGAGGTTCATCATCATAATAAAAGAGAAGAATACTGTATATGTGTAAAATAATAGTTTTCCATGACGCCACTCTGTTTCCTCATCCTCAGGGTGAGGAAATGTGAAGACTGGCTGTCCAGCGGTGATGTCTTCTCAGTTTATACAGGAGAATCATGTGACGTCATTGTATGTGTGCTTGTACAAAGCTCTCCTAGGAGCTGGCGGCAGACTTAACGTAGAATATAGGGTGTTTTCTTTTCCTAACACGCTCTTTGTCTACCCTGTCTCTCCTTCCCTGTTCCTTTCATTTGGATCATTTTCCTTTGAAAGTACCTGCTTTTCTCTTAGCTTCAGTCCAGGAGATGTGAGCGGTTTTTCTGCATCCTCTTGGAGACAAGGCCTGTGTGTGGTGAAAGACAGTTCCCCGCGTTCTATCCTGTGAGATGAGGGTGCTCTCTTTGGGAGCCTTGGAGCAGCCCAGAGCTGACCCCGTCCCTTTCCTGGCTTGAAACCCTTCATATGTTCCCACTGCTCACAGTATACAGACCACAGTCTGCATGATCTGGTCCCTGCTTCCCTCAAGCCCTTTCTCAGCCCAGTTTCCCTCTTCTTGCACGGGGATTCCGGACGCACTGGCTTCCCTTCAGTTCCTCCAGGGCTCCATGGACCCCCACCACAGGGCCTTTCCACCTGCTGTTCTCCACCCCTGATCTGTGCTCCTGGTTTTATCTCTTGTAGATCCTTCGGGTCTCAGCCCAAGAAAGCCTTTGCTGACCTTCCTGCCGAGGTCACATCCCCTTAATGTAGGCGTTTGTAGCACAGCATGCCTCTTTTTTTTTTTCTTTTTACATCTTTATTGGAGTATAATTGCTTTACAATGGTGTGTTAGTTTCTGCTTTTTAACGAAGTGAATCAGTTATACATATACATATGTTCCCATATCTCTTCCCTCTTGCATCTCCCTCCCTCCCACCCTCTCTATCCCACCCCTCTAGGTGGTCACAAAGCCCTGAGCTGATCTCCCTGTGCTATGTGGCTGCTTCCCATGCCTCTTTTATTGTAGTGTTTGTTATGGTTGTAACTCTTCATTTATTTGTTTAAGTGATTGTTATCTCCATCCCCTGTTTTTTTAACCATGAGTACTTGAACAGATCATCTTTATAGATTTTGCCTCATATGGAATGGTCGTCTTGGGAACAGCGTCTTATCTTCTTCTTATTTCTGCTTATATTTGACAATCTTTTATAGTTCCCCTGTTTTCTCCTATTTCTCAGGGACACCTCCCCCTAAGCTTTCAAAGTGAGAGGTAGTCCAACGCCATTAAATCAGAAATAGAGTTAGACGTTAACATGGTCAGAAGTCCATATGTTTGGGCATTTCTAGTCATTTACGTGTTGCAGAAGGAGCAGTTCTCAATCTGAGAAATTAATCTTAGCCATTCAGTAAAAGACAATAGATGTAAGACTTGTGAATATAAACTATCTCTTCCTAGGTCTTCTGTGTTTTGTGTGCTATTCTGATATTAGTGGGTGGTTAAGTTTTACCATACGCAGTCACATTTCCTATTATTCAACAAACTAGGCAAGTTTGCTAATTTCCCCCCTAGTTTAGGAAAAAAGATTGGCAGATATAGGAGAAAAAGGAACCCTAAAAAATTCCTACGTGACAGGAAGAGAAGAAATCAGGGGCAGAAACCTCTATGTTTTTAGACAATAAATTAGTCTTGTGCGATAAAACTGTTGCATTCCATTTGTACAATGGAATACTACCCAGCAATAAAAAGAACTAAGCCCTTTTTTTTGTACCATGGATTTTAAAAATTACCTTTATTGTTTTAATGTTTAATTTTTATTTTTTTTATTGGCGTATAGTTGATTTACAATATTACCTAAGTTTCAGGTGTAAAACATAATGATTCACAATTTTTAAAAGTTATACTCCATTTATAGTTATTATAAAATATTGGCTATGTTCCCTGTGCTGTACAATATATCCTTGTAGTTTATTTATTTTATACATAGTAGTTTGTACCTCTTAATCCCTATCCCTATCTTGCCCCTCCCTCCTTCCTTATCCCCACTGATAACCACTAGTTTGTTTTCTGTGTCTATTTTTTTTTTTTTTTTTTTTTTTTTTTTTTTGCGGTATGCGGGCCTCTCACCGCTGCGGCCTCTCCCGCTGCGGAGCACAGGCTCTGGACGCACAGGCCCAGTGGCCATGGCCCACGGGCCCAGCCACTCCGTGGCATGTGGAATCCTCCCGGACTGGGGCACGAACCCGTGTCCCCTGCATCAGCAGGCAGACTCCCAACCACTGTGCCACCAGGGAAGCCCCTATTTCTTTTTTGTTCTATTCACATTTGTTTTATTTTTTAGATTCTACAGTGATATTATACAATATTTGTTTTTCTCTGTCTGACTTATTTCACTAAGCACAGTACCGTCCAAGTCCATCCATGTTGTTGCAAATGGCAAAGTTTCTTTTTTAATGGCTGAGTAGCATTCCTGTGTGTGTGTGTGTGTGTGTGTGTGTGTGTGTGTGTATACACCAGTACTTTTTTTTTTTAATATCTTTATTGGAGTATAATTGCTTTACAATGGTGTGTTAGTTTCTGCTGTATAACAAAGTGAATCAGCTATACATATACATATACCCCCATATCCCCTCCCTCTTGTGTCTTCCTCCCACCCTCCCTATTCCACCCCTCTAGGTGGTCACAAAGCACTGAGGTGATCTCCCTGTGCTATGCGGCTGCTTCCCTCTAGCTATCTGTCTTACATTTGGTAGTGTATATATGTCCATGCCCCTCTCTCACTTTGTCCCAGCTTACCCTTCCGCCTCCTGTGTCCTCAAGTCCATTCTCTACATGTGTCTTTATTCCTATCCTGCCCCTAGGTTCTTCAGAACCTTTTTATTTTTTTAGATTCCATATATATGTGTTAGCATACGGTATTTGTTTTTCTCTTTCTGACTTACTTCACTCTGTATGACAGACTCTAGGTCCATCCACCTCACTACACATAACTCAATTTTGTTTCTTTTTATGGCTGAGTAATATTCCATTGTATATATGTGCCACATCTTCTTTATCCATTCATTCGTCGATGGACACTTAGGTTGCTTCCATGTCCTGGCTCTTGTAAACAGAGCTGCAGTGAACATTGTACACCACTACTTCTTTATCCATTCATCTATTGATGGACACTTAGCTTGCTTTCATATCTTGGCAATTGTAAATAATGCTATGAACATTGGGGTTCATGTATCTTTTTGAATTAATGTTTTGTTTTCTTTGGATATATACTTAGGGGTGTAATTGCTGGATCATATGATAATTCTATTTTTAGTTTTTTGAGGAACCTCCACACAGTTTTATGTAGTGGCTGAACCAATTTACATTCCCACCAACAGTGTACAAGGGTTCCCTTTTCTCTACATCCTCACTAACATTTGTTATTTGTGGTCTTTTTGATGATAGCCATTCTGACAGTAGTGGGGTGATATCTCGTTGTGGTTTTGATTTGTGTTTCTCTGATGTTGAGTGACGTTGAGCGTCTTTTCATGTACCTGTTGGCCATCTGCGTTTCCTCTTTGGAAAAATGTCTCTTCAGGTCTTCTGCCCATTTTTTAATTGAGGTGTTTGCTTTTTTGTTGTTGAGTTGCATGAGCTGCTTTTATATTTTGGATATTAACCCCTTATTGGTCATATCATTTGCAAAAAGAAATAAACTTGATTTGTACGACATGAGTGAATCGCAAACGAATTATGCTGAGTGAAAAACGTCAAACGTAAAAGAGCATTCCATTTGTATAAAGTTACAGAATATGCAAACTAATTTGTGATGACAGAGAACAGATTCAGTGTTTACCTGGGAATGGACTGGGTGGAGGGATGATGGATTACAAAGGGACTTACCAGGAAACTTTTGGGGCTGATGGAAATGTTCACTGCCTTGATTGTGGTGATGATTTCACAGATGTATACAGATGTCAAGACTCATAAGTTGTATGCTTGAACATGTACAATATATTATACATTTAAAAATTATACTTCAATAAAGCTGTTAAAACATACTTATTGCACACCTACTCTGTTCCTGGGCCTGTTTGGCCGCTGGTGACACAAGGGTAAGCATAGACAGACACAGTACAGTATGCCCTCAAGGAGCTTAGAGCCTAATGAGGAAAGAGACATTATTTGAATCATCACTTACAGCAACAGCAAATCTTACCTGTGATCAGTGCTGTGAAGGAAGGAGGGGTACATGGTGCTATATGAACATGTCTGGGGGTGTTTGACCCAGCCCAGAAATGTTTCCCTGAGAAGTGACCATTGACCCAAGGTCATAGAAATCCAGAGTTGGAAGGAGACCTCAAGGTAATCTTGTTTCAACTCTTATCAAACCTATAAATTGAACCTATTTAAGCCAATATCAACAAGAATTTAACCTAGCATGGGTTGATGCTGTACCATCATCTATTAGTACTCAAGACATTGGGCTCTGAGTATTAAACATGGCTTACAGATTTTATTTGCATGAGGCTGTGGTCTGAGAAGGTTTATGACCAACCTTCCACCTCCTGTGGTCCTGAACACTCAGGTTTGAGAAGGTGAAATGATCGCTTCTGTTTATGTGGCACGTTTGTCCTGGAGAGGAGCATGGCCTGAGTTCTGGCCTCATCTCGATAGTCTGTGTGTTCCCAACAGGGAGAAGATGAATCAGTCACCCTCAAATCCTGCACACGGCGGAAAACAGACTCTATTGAGAAGCGGTTTTGCTTTGACGTGGAAGCAGTAGACAGGTGAGTAGTTGTCACACTTTTTCTCAGGAACAAACATTGCCGAATTTGGATTTCTTTTCCATTCGTTCAAAATTTTCTGTTTTTCCCCCCCCTCTTTCCCTTCTCCATATAGACCTCAGGCCAGTTACTGATTTGCAAGAATCAGTATAGCCTCCCCATCCTATAGATTCAGCCCTGAACCCCTGATCGGTTGGTTTAATTTTAATGTCAGGGATTCCCTTCTTGGGACTGTGTATTATGTCTCAGGAGGATGAATATATGTTTAAAGAAAACTGTTTAGCATGACTGTTTCAGCTCTTTGAGATTTTTTACTTAAAAATTTTTATGTAATGATTCAGAAGGAGTTAGGTAAAGGGAAAAGTGGAAGAAGTTCTATCAATTAAAGAGAAAGCTTTTATGAGAGAGTAGCATTGACATGTATACACTACCAAATATAAAATAGATAGCTAGTGGGAAGCAGCCGCATAGCACAGGGAGATCAGCTCGGTGCTTTGTGACCACCTAGAGGGGTGGGATGGGGAGGGTGGGAGGGAGACGCAAGAGGGAGGGGATATGGGGATATATGTATACATGTAGCTGATTCACTTTGTTATACAGCAGAAACTAACACAACATTGTAAAGCAATTATCCTCCAATAAAGATGTTAAAAAAAATTTTTTTTTTTAGTTACAGTATTTCGCCTACCACTGTGTGTGTGCATCCAGGAAAGAAAGCAAACCGCTTTCGATATCAGTCTTAGGAGAGGGAGCTCTGTGTTGCGTTCCTCAAGATTTACAGTCTCATTAAGTTGTACCATTTCATGGTGTTAAGCTAGTTTGACAGCATTCCAGTTCTTTGAGACACTTTACTTGGCAACAGGTTAATTCTTTGAATGAAAGCCATGAGTTAAGCTTATTTGAGCTGTGTATTCAAGATCAGCAGTGCTAGCACAAAGATCCTTAAGTCTCATCATGATTGTTCTATAATGCTGTTAATTTATCCCTTTTATTTTTTACTTGTTTTAAAAAAGCTACACCACTTAGTCAAGCCAGTATCTACCCTGTCTGGGACGTTTACCTGTGGCCACTTTACGGCAGCTCTAGAGGATCTGGAGCGCGAGTACCACCTGGCGTGGGCTGCTCCGTGTGCTGCCAGGTTTGAAATGCCTTCTTGAGGCATGGTGTGTCCCTGTGTTGTGGCCCCTGAGGCTGCTAGAGCACCCGTGGAGAGAGCATGCCTGTTTAGCCTAAATCAGACGTTCATGGAAACTAACCGTGTCTCATTAGCAGTCTAGTTATTACAGCTTTGGCTCTCAGGTCGGGCAACCCGGATCTCAATTTTGACTTTGCTGCTTAGTAGCCATGTGACTTTGGGCAAATCACTTAATCTTGCAGGGTCTTGATTTCATTCTCTGGAAAATGAAGATGGTTATAGTACCTGGTTCCTAGCATTGTCAGGATTCAAGAAGAGAAGGCGTATAAAACACTTGGCAGACTGGCAAATAATAAAAGCTCAACAGTTAGCCTTTATTATTTGTTAATTAGCATGTCCTGCATGTTTACCTGACTTGATATTTCAAGAGCTAGACTCTAAATGCAGAGAAATCAGTATCATTTGTAAAGAAAAGAGAGTACCCCAATCGTTCACCACGCGTGGGTCGTGAGAGGGGAAGGGAGTGGAGAAGGGCTGTATGGTGGGGTAGGTGGAATTGGGGTAGCAAAGGGGGATTGCAAAAAGTGTGCCTCAGACTAAGATGATGCTTGACTTTAAACAGATCCTGAGTCAGGATGCCTTAAGCCCTTGTAGGCGTCTCCTCTATTCTAAGCATGGAATTTACTGGAGTTCATATTGTTGGAATCCATGAAAGATGGGTTAGCGGGTGTACTTGTGTGGAAATGGAGCCAGTTGTTTGATGCTGGTCAGCTGAATAGTTCCCAGAGATGATCGCGTGTTTGCAGGACTTCCTGGGTGAGGGCAGTGCCCTGCATTGCAGCTCTTGTTAGATTTGGAAATGAGGTCAATGATTCTTTCTGAAGCTGAATTGTTTTCTTCTTCAGAAGTCTCCCAGAAGTTGCCGAGAGTTGCTTTTTAGGCAATTAAAACTCACCATGGTTCCTCCATCTCATTTCCACCCTTACCAACACTTCCTACCACCTTCCCCCTGTATTATGCCCAGAAAAGCTTTGCACGTCCCAATTATAAGCTGAGAGTAAATGTGTCACATTCAGCATACTGAGTGGGTTTGGGCAGTCGATTTCTTCTAGGTCATCATCTCTGGTTCCCTTGGCATGAAGTGGAGGGGCATGCAGTTGTGGTACAGAATGAGGCTGCTAAATCTCCTCTTAATAAGCAGGAGGGGAGTAGATAGCACTGTTGTATTATTTGTAGTTTTGATGTTCTGTGTATTGTGATGCTTTCTGCCTGGGGAGAGCCTGCCGCCTTTCGGGGCCGACCAGTTCTTAGAGTCAGCCGAGGGCTCAGCGTGGTGAGTGCCATTGATGTGTGGACTTCCGGTCCAGAGCCACAGCACCTCTACTGGCTCCAACAGCCCAGGAGGCAATATTCCTCTACCAGACACCTAGGGACCACTCCCACAGCCTATTAGCACCTGTGAAATTATTCAAACCAGCCACTCCTAAACGGTTTACCTATCCCTGCCTTGCCTTTGCTGCAGAAACTCTTAACAAAGGTCGTGGTCTAGGCTCTCCCCTCCGACCACTTCTGCCTCCTGGATGGTGTTGGTGCTTCGCCATGTGGCCCTGTGTGGTGTGCCAAGCGTCCTGTTTCTAACACCTGTGAATATAAGAAACTTGGTTTGCCTGAGCCCCTTCTGTATCTCCTTTTGTGGTCACACCTGACTGGCCATCACCCGAAATAACACAGAACATCAATGAAACCCCTTCTCTCCATTATCTATATAGGTTGTCGTCTTTGGTCTCAAAGGTTAGGGTACTGTTGGCAGTATTTTCTTTAGTGTCTTTCTGCATTTCCCCCCCACATCCAGGAAGGGACTGAGGT
Organism: Phocoena sinus; assembly: GCF_008692025.1. Classification (NCBI taxonomy): domain Eukaryota; kingdom Metazoa; phylum Chordata; class Mammalia; order Artiodactyla; family Phocoenidae; genus Phocoena; species Phocoena sinus. The sequence continues at coordinate 52,548,598 of NC_045765.1, read as the reverse complement.
GAGAGGGAAAAGGCATTTCCACACACTCAGGGGAGGCATTCCTGGGAACTCTGCCCGGAGTCCTGTTCTCTGGAAAACTCCTACACCTTGCTTTTTCACTAGCGTACTTTAGCAAGGAGGTGATGTGCTGCTAGCTGTCGTGCTGTCTTTTCAACCTTCCACAAACTTCTCAGCTTCTACCTGCTGAGCTGGGTAGACAGAGGGGCAAAATGCAAAGTTTAGCACCTAGGAAATGTGAAAGTAAAAGAGGGAATGGTTATATTTAATAGCATGACGTTTTAGACTGTTCCCAGAGTATGTTAACCTGTAGCATGGATAAGCATTATGTAGTATCTATTAGTGTTTTATTCTATCAAAATATTAATACATGCTGAAGTGTGGATTATTTGACTTAGAATATGTGGTGATGTGTGGTTTTAAGGTCGAATACTTTTATCCTTCAGGCTCAGTGATGATGTTTCACGTTGCTCTGTAGCCTTCAGGAAGTGATGTTCTAGGAGGTCGGGGTTGCAAGCTGATGACATCAGTGTCTCTTACTGTGTGGTGAGAACCACTCACTCAGCATCCACAGGGGTGCTTGTTAGAACTATAGCTATAGGCCCCAGACCTATATAATCTGACTTTATGCAAGAGAGACCCTGAAATCCACTTTTTGAATAAGCTCTTCTGTTATCCTCTATTCTTAGTCAGAATTGGTACATTAAACAGCAGGCATATCACAGTACAGTTTTCTCAGAGCACGTGAAAGCATTTTCCTTATTAGAAACATAACAAGCAACAGTAAAACAAAAATAAAAAACCCTCAGGTTTCTTTACTAAGGAGCTTAATTCTTAGCCTTGTGGAGGAGAATATAGCTAGTAGTAAAGGTGATCACCAGCCTCTGTTACAGGTTACCAGGAAAAAAGCAACAGCGATAACCACAGTAAAACCCACTTTTTTAGTTAACTATGGAGGTGGGGTGAGGGGACCAGCAGTGAGGGAGCACTTTCTGGAAGCTGAACACTGTTCATGTATTTCATGTAATTCACATGTAATCCTCACTACAGCCCAGGGTGGCTTGTGCTCCAAGTATCTCATGGTACTGAGGAGGAATCTACAGTTTAGAGGGTGAGTCTTACCCAAGTTTCAGGTGGGATTTGAACTGAGGGTCATAGGACCTCATTGTAGGGCACTTTGCTGCCTCAAAACTCAGGGTTTTTAGAAACATTTCGAGTGATAAGCCCAGTGCTATCTGTACTTGGATTTCAGGGCCACCACTGACAGTCACCTTACTGACTGTGAAATCTGAGGAGGGCTTTCTCACTCTTATCATTGGCATTTGGTGCGTAAACTAATGGTGGGTGAACTAAAGCAGCACACTTGCTTCTGTTCCCATATTTCCTGCCCTGTACCCTTCAGAGAGCCCTTGCGTGACTAACGGTTTAAAGAGGCACTGCAGAGAGAGCACAGGCCAAGCACAGGGCACATGGTTCCATAAATGCTATGTATTTTTTGTACACCTCTTCTTTTACCTTTTATTCTTAAGATGACACTCATTTCTGTTTATCTCAGGAGACTAGCATAAGTAAGAAGTCAAAGCAATAGTACCATTTATCAGTTGATTGTTTTCATTGTATCCCAGCGCGTTGCTGTCAATTTGTTAACCCTCAAATCCTGCTGGAAAGGGGTTAATCCCTGACATTTCCGTCCTCCAGGAAGAACTGTTGTGACTCTGACCCATGAATGAGCTAGAAATCAAATTAAGGGTTAATCCAGAGCTTAGGGATTTAGATTTATAGTTCTTGAACTTCTTGTGTCAAAGATCCTCTTTAATACCGTGGATACATTTCAGAACGTTACTTTTAATTCTTACATCTAAGTTCTCTTACAACTTTGACATCACAAAACTAGACCTGTACTCCCTTCTCTGTATCCTCCATCCTTCCATATTGACTTCCACATAATTATATAACTCTACATAATTACATCTCATCTATCCCTTTTCTCTAGGGTCTGCCTTTTTTTTTTTTTCCTTTTCCACAGTACTAGTTTTGGGGGGAGGTTCAGACCTAAGAAGATGCTGAAGACCCCTGGACTTATCTGAGCAAATGTTGCACAGGCTCATATTAGCTCTTCATGCCTTTGGCTTTCTTTGAAGAGAATTTCATTGTTTGCAACATTGAAAAGTGAAAGTCAGTAGAAATTCTTGTGACTTCAGTTCCAAACTGAAAAATTGCTTAGCCTGAGGTATCATGTCCATCAAATCAATGTGATGCTTCTTTGAATTTCCCTTCTGGTTTTGTTTTTCAATTCATTTTCAGGACTCTAGCATTTAGAATATTACGTGGCTTTAAATGAACATGTGTGGGTTGTAGTAGTTGCTACAGCATTCTCCAAAGAAGAATATTTTCTTATTTTCCTAGAAGATATTTGTTGACTTGAGTCGTGTACCTCCCAAATTCATATGTGGAAATTCTAATCTTCACTCTCTGACAACGAAAATTATTTGGAGATAGGGTCTTTGCAGAGGTAGTTAAGTTAGAATGAGGTGATTAGTAGGGTGGGCCCTAATCCGGTATGACTAGTGTCCTTATAAAATGGGGTAATTTCGACACAGAGCCAGACAGGTACACAGGGAGAATGCCATGTGACCATGAAGGCAGAGATCAGGGTGATGTGTCTTCAAGCCAAAGAATGCCAGAGATTGCTAGCAGACCACCAGAAGCTAGGAGAAAGGGATGGAAAAGATTCTCCTTTCCATACTTCAAAAGGAACCCATCTGCTGACACCTTGTGCTCGAACTTCTAGATCGAGACTTGTGGGATAATACACTTCTGTTGTTTATGCCACTCAGCTTGTGGGTCTTTTTACAGCAGCCCTAGCAAACCAATACAGTATTGAATAAGAGGGCCTTTCTCACTGAAACAGCCATAAAAGGGGCCCCCGACAGCCTTTTAGATGGATGGCCCAACGCACACTCCTTTCATGTAAATTATCTTCCGTATTCTGGATACTCTTTACGGCAGCCTAAGCTTTCTTTAGCTTTTTAAAAAGTCATCCTTTCTTATCCCTTAATAAAGAAGCATTCTTTGGTGCCTTTGTATCACCTTACCATAGAACCAAACATTTGAAAGTTTTTATGTTATATTGGTTAATGGACTAAAGAATAGATTTATCATTTCTTCTTTAAAGTGTGTTAACTTTTTGAGGGAGCTTAGTGTAAAATTCCTGGGTAAAAATGGGACTTCATCTAAAAGCAGCTGTTAGGGGTAGTGGCGTGTTATACTTGCCAATGTCTGCCTTCAGTCACTTTGAACCATTAACTCCACCGTGCAGTAACTTATGGAAATGAATGAGCAAATGCAGGGAAAATATTTATTTAAGCTAAAGAATCATGGTGGTAGTCATCTCCCAGCATCTCTGCATTTGTTTATCTTTAAGAGATGTCTCACAGATATATGTGACACATGTGTATTTTCTCCCAAATGTCTTCCAGGAGGGACCACTAAACCATATGGAAAGTAATAGAAACAAAAGGCTTCTTTTTGATGCACTGAATCAATGTAGTCTCTTGAGAGGTGGTGTTTATACTTGGGGAAAGGAAATAATTAGAATGCTTTATGTTTTCCAGGACTAGCTGACCCCAACAGAAGTCCATACATTTCAAGACGTTATGTAGGGTGTTGAGTGCCCCATTCCCACCCTTGGTACTCTCCAGAGGTGGGCAGCAAAGGACAACTTATTAGCATGACAGGGGTACTGGGTGCTAGTGGTGTCACGGGGACCAAGACAAGCACAGTCCTTGCCTTCATGGATCTTACTGTTGATTGTAGAATGGGCAGACACATACACATACATTCGTGCAACTGAACATATAAGTACTAGTATGTTGAGTGTTCCAGCAAACTTGAAGGACCAGAATGCTGTAGGGAAGATGTAACACACAGAAGGACTTCACCCTTCTACTCTTACAGAGAATGATGGCATGACTAGAATGCCCTGAATTTTCATTCCCTCTCTCCTCCCCGCCCTTCCTCATTTATTAACCATAACTACATATTGGAGACTCTACTGACCGTGGACATATAAAGTTTAATGAAGCATTATGAATCTAATGGACTTTCCTTCTTAAAAGTCATCTGATTTTTCTTGCAAACCAAATCCAAAGTCCTCCTTCTGTGAGCTTTCCACGAATAGGTAACGAGAGACAGCTTTCTTCTGAACCAGTCCCAGCCTGGTGTGTCATACCCACTGTCAACTCTATCCTCGTGTACCACCGTGTACTATGTATTTGCACAATGTACGAGCTTTTCTTTGTATTGGTTGGCTGGTTGTTTAATTAGGTATGTTTTATATAACTGTTCAATTCTAAATATCTGTCTCAGGTAATTTGCTCCCAGAGGCAGAATAACGTCATTTTATCCAGCTCTTAATCCAGTACTGTGTGCGTGTGGTTGTTCAATTTTGTTTTTTATGGTAATGCAATTTTTGAGTTAGATTATTTTGTTCTTTCCTTCGGGACTTTGGTGAAGTACTGTGTAAGAGACTACAGGAGCTGAATCATATTAGTTGATATTTAAACTAAAATTTGAGCGAGTACACACACAAACTGCATTTCTGTATAGGTAGGACAAAAACAAAACAAAACAAAACAGGAAAATGGGAGATTGGTAAGAATAGTGGCGGCTAGAAAGATTAATGGAAAATCTGAGTAATCTACCCCAACCCTCCAATGAGTCACCACTCTTATTTCAAGTCCATTTTTATAGAAGGCTGCATGGTGCTGGTAAAAGATCGAGGCAGCCCTAAGTTTGAATTTGAGATCTGCTTCTTTACTAGCTGTGTGAGTCTGGGCTGGTGGTTTAACCACATCTGTAAGGTGGGGCTAATCATACCTACCTTGCAGGATTATTTTGAAGGTGGAATGCTGTAATATTCTACCCTGATGGTAGTTCTCTGTCGGAAGAGGTTGTTCCTTTGAAGTTTTTTGCTCTACCCTAAAACCCGGGACTTCCTTGTTCTTAATGGTGAGCCATAGCTTTGGAGGGTATTTCTTTGAGCCCGTTTATTTCATTTTGATGGCGTGCCTTTTTCCTATAGTGCCATGACTCTTCAAGTCATCTGTAAGCTGTGGGTGAATACAGATGCTTTAAGTGTATATCCGCAAAGGGGCTGCCAGGGAAAGAATCTGTTTTCAAATTATATATGCGATTACCCGTTATTTATCTACATTTCCTATACAAGATAAAAGGTTTAAACCCCTCCTTCCAATTTATGGTGTCAAAAGGAAACCGTACTAATTTTAAGTTAAAGTAATACTCTTTTAGTTTGGTATGTGGTGTGTATGCATGTACTTGTTTGTGTGTCTTCGTGAGATTGTGTGAGTGAAGACTGTGTTTTCCAAAAAGAATCATCTTATGTAACAGACTTTGTTTCAGCGCTCAGCCTCTAGATGGCAGTTTTGTATATGTATTAGTAACTATTAGCTGGTCCCGTTGAAAATTAGCCGTCCTTTATACATTGACATTTAGTAGTCAGTGGTGCGTGCGTGTGTGTGTATGTGTGTGTTTCTGTGGAAGAAATCATCATGTGAGTATTACCTCTTAAAGGAATGGTATTCTAAGTGACTCATTCTTTCTCTAGAAATTCCTTCCTCCCACCCTTTTGTGATACATCATTTCATACCCAGTTTCCTGCAGAAGCAAGCATGCTCAGTTAATGTAACTTCTGTTTAAACATTACATTTAACCTTGCTTTCTGAGCTCAAGTGTCGGGCTCTTTGCTTCAGGGACAGCTTATTTGAGGATAATGAAAACAGATGAGTGATTGGGACAGTCCAGTGTGTATGTTGAGAACCAGCCAGTCCTGCTTTTCCCTCTTGGTGTGGCCTGTCTTTATCTTTTGCAACAGATGAATCCATTTTTCCTGGTTTCAAACTTCCCCTCCCCTCCCCTTCTCACCCCTTGTTTGAAATAATATTTGATTTTCCCTTCCTGCTGGTTGGTTAGAGTGCTGGTCTCAGTGCCATTGACATTTTGGAGAGGAAATGGCTTTTTCCTTCCTCAGAGGGTGTTCTCCTGCTCTGACTTCCATGATTTGGGTGGGTGGGCGGGGGGTGGGGGGATATTGTACTTTCTGAATTGCTCCTTGGCTGTTCTGTAAAATGAGCTAGCTAAGAAGTTCTTAGAATCTTTAGAATTCATGTATTTTTTAAATTACTGTTTTTTTTCCCTTTTAAAAAGTTAAATGAGAAAGTATTTGCTGATGGATTCTGGTTTAAGTAAGAGTGGGATGTGTTCGTTAATGGACTGTGGTGTGAAGTAAGGCAACCTTATTTATATTACTTCTGTTACTTATTTCTATTCTTATTACTGTTTCTATTCTTTAGCCTGCATAGTGAAATTTGGAGTTTTACTGATTGAGTATACCAGTTTATTTGCCAGTTTCTAAATATAAAATGAGTTTATTTTTAAAAAAATGAAACGAAAATGTTGCTATCACATAAGTCCAAAGAAAGGAGATGGTTCAACCAGCAAACTCCACTTACCTGCATGTCTGATCATTATGAGATAGAATACTAACAAAGAAAAATTGATAAATGACCTAGAAGATTTCTTGAATTCGAGTATTTTTCAGTTTGTTATCAAAATGACAAGTGTTTGCATTTCCCCTGAGTGTTACTCATCCTGGCAGTTAATAATGCTTTCTCCTGGTGCTGGGCGTTGAAATCTGCTTACTCCTATTTCCTCGGTGCCCATGGCACGCACATCACTGGCACTCAATATGTTTCATTTAAGACCGTGTAACTTAATGTGCCAAAGATGTCTTTGTCTGGGCTTCCTGTTTCATGACTTCAGTCTCCTTTAAAATAAAAGTATAGGAAATTATCTGATGTGATTGGCAATATTACTCTTCAGACTATTATCATTGCTATGGTCCTAATTATTTTAGGACCTTTCCTCCCAGGACGTCACTGCTGTAGGTTATAATAGGTTATGGTTCATTCATTCATTAGGATCAGATCCTTTCTAAACAGTTGATTAGAAGCCTGCTTCTGAAAACTTCTTAAGGTGTGTGTGTGTGTGTGTGTGTGTGTGTGAGAGAGAGAGTGTGTGTGTGTATGTGTGTTTGGGGTGGGGGGCGGGGGAGAGGAAGTCCCTTCCTCCCTCTCCCCTTTCCTTCCTCCAGAGAGAGAGAGAATGAAAGAGAGAAGTGCCTTCTTTCCCCTCCCTCCCTCCTTCCTCCTAAGGAACTGGTCACCCTGGATCCCCAGGGCACAGACTCTGCCTGCACCAGGGGGCAGTACAGTGTTGTGCTTAAAGTATGGGCCTTGCTGTAGAGTCAGGCCAACTGGGTTCAAGTTGAGGCTTTCTTGCTACCTAGCAGTGCAAGATTGTGCAAGTCATTTCTGAGTCTCAATTTTTAAAAGAAGTATAATGATAGTACTGCTTCATTGCAAGGAACACATGATAATGCAAGCGAAGTCCTTAGCCTGGTGCTTGGCCCATAATAAACACTCAGTAAACCTTAGCTGCAGTTGGTGGGCCACTGGTTTGCAACGTCTGGTTTCCCTCTCACGTTCTGTTTCTCTCACCTGTACCCCACCCAGGTTACCATGCCATATGTATTCTTCTCATGTGCAAGGATAGGTAATGCACAAGCATCGTCAATGGTTGATTATCTCAGAGCATGCATAGTTCTGCAGATTCATAAGTTTTTGTCTCCAGATAGTAGATGAATGTTGCCCTCCTGTGATGACACTGGGTCCACAGTATTGGAAAAAATGGGAAAGTATCCCAGGGTCCTCCTTCATTGATGAACTGGGAAGGCTTCTGCTAAGTTGGACTGTGAGATGCATCAAGAATACAGACATGCATCATTGTTGGTCCCGGTGCACAGGATGACGTTATAACATGTGATGATGGCCTGGGGTGGAGCTCAGGTAGGGAGAGGCAGAGAAGGACGAACACAGACCCCAGAAATCGCAGGCTGGTGGTCCACAGACATGTTTGGTTTGGCTTGGGTTGTTTAAGGCACCATTTTAAAATGGGAAAAATCTGTAAATGTTGATCGTGACTTCCCATGTGCCAGCTGTTTATACGGCTGAATGGCAGATGCCTCCTTTGGGTGGGGTGTGTGCTCTTCACTTTGCTGCAGTCTCCACCATGCCCTGTTGTCCCCCATCATGATGACAGGGGACAGCTGCCACTTTGCCTTGCATTTGCACTGTTGTTTTTCTCATAGAGGGGAAACTCCCTTTGTTCCTATGACTCTATCAGAAAGCAAAAGTGCAGAAGAATAACAGGCTGCATGTTTTAAGGAAAATGAGACCAAGCCTATTTTCCTTGGGGCAGGGAAGAATCTTACCCAGTTTCACTCATTTTGCTTACTTGCCTGGTCACTATAGATGTCTGACTCTGTAATTTCATACACGCACGGAAGAGGTGTCATTCTCCAGGATTATTCTGCGTTGGCCATATCTTTGTGTAAATGAAGATATGCCATATGTTTGTGTAAATGAAGATCTACTGAAACCTTGAACATTTAAAATTGCCAAGGAACGGCTAGGGACCAGTTTTCCAAGTAGCACTTTAAAAGCAAAGGACCACTTCTTTGGTTGCTTGCGTATCTCTTTTCACCAGTGGATGGCAGTCCATTCTCCAGACCTTCATTGTTTCCCTCTGTCTTCCTATCTAAACATAGTGAGGTAGTTTTCATGTACAGGCTGTGAGTACATGTGTTTCTGTGGATGTCACAGTCCTTCTTTTACTCTGAACTTGACCCTTAAATGTGCCATAGTGTGGATAGAAGCTGGGGAATGAACTCTTGCCAGCAGAAGATTTATAGTCTTATGAATGAGTAAACCCAAGATCTTTGGAGGTCGATTTAGAAAGAACAGTACTGTTAGATTCTGAGTGTGTTTGTTTCAGCGGGGTGGAGTGAGTTAGTAATAGCATTTCCTGGTCCAGTAGGAAGTGGGTGAATTGCCAAGCCACTGAGATCACCACTGTTGACTCAGATTCAGGAATAAGATTAGAGTAGGGAGGTTGTCGAGTAAGCCTGGAATGAGGGCTGGTTGTGATTCTGCTTGCTCCTGGCTGATGAGAAGGCTGTGAGCTGACACCAGTAGTCCCAGGTTCCTGGATGTGCCGATAAACTATGTATTGCTTTATGAGGGCCCTTTGTGTTGGCCAGAGTTGGAAGGAGATAGGGCGGTGGGTAGCAGTTTGCCCTGTGATAGGTGAATAACTATTTTCTGCATCGCCTATGTAGTGTGAGAGGTGAGGTGCTTAGAGAAAGTTGCAGATCCTTGTTCATGCTTCTCAAGCTGATCCAGATATAGCACTAACCAAGGACATATTCAGAGTGAACAGGAGGTGCTGTATTTGATGTAGAATTGTAGGATTGAGCCACAGGAAGGACTGTAAGTCATTTGTTCCTTCTCTCATCTGGTGGGTAGTGGGAGCACCCTGGCAGATTTTCTAGAATTTGCTGAAGGCTCCTTCTTTGTCCTTAGCAGTTATCGGACATTAATTCCAAAAGGGGGAAGTAGGCCACTGTGATGCTTTATTCAGGAGGAAAAAGGAAATGGCTGTGATGTCAGAACCTGTATGTCAGTCTTTGGCCTGGCTGCTTTCTGGTAGAGGTGTGATTTTTCAGTGCTGTGTGACAGTGTTTTGGGGGTGGGGTCATGCGTATCAGAAGCACCGTGGCTCATTTCTTTTCCTTTTTAACCTGCTCTTCTCCCTTCATAATTTTGACTTGCCGTCCATTCCTTCCACTGACCTGCCGCTCAGTTGTCCCTGTGATAACAACTAATTTTTGGAGCATTTACTGTGTGTCTGACACTTTGAAATGCCTTACACATATTTCACTTAACCTTCACAACAACCCCATGAGGTAGGCATTCATTATCTACCTTTTAAAGAATAGCATAGAGTAGTTCAATTACTTGTCTGCTAGGGAGCACTTGAGTCAGGATAACTACTGAGTTTAGATGAGAAGTAGTATATCTTGGGTTTTTTAAAACTTTTTTTTTTTTTACTGAGGTGTAATCAGAGTGAAATGCATAAATCTTAAGTCTATGTCTTAATGACATTACACACACAGACACACACACCTGCGTGACCACCCAGGTCAAGTTGTAGAACATTTCTGTTACCCTAGAAGGTCTCCTTGGGCTGCTTCCCACTCACGGCCCCTACTCCTTCCCCAAGACAAAATCATTGTTCTGACTTCAGTCACCACAGATGACTTTTGTGAGTATTTGAACATCATATAAATGGAATCACATCGTTGGTAGTCTTTTATGTCTGGCTTCTTTCCCTCATTATTATTTTGTTTGTTTGTTTGTTTGTTTTGTGGTACTCGGGCCTCTCACTGTTGTGGCCTCTCCCGTTGCGGAGCACAGGCTCCGGACGCGCAGGCTCAGCGGCCATGGCTCACGGGCCCAGCCGCTCCGCGGCATGTGGGATCTTTCCGGACCGGGGCACGAACCCGTGTCCCCTGCATTGGCAGGCGGACTCTCAACCACTGCGCCACCAGGGAAGCCCTCTTTCCCTCATTATTAAGTCTATGAGATTCATTCATGTTGTTGCAGTAGTTGGTTCTTTTTTGTTGTTGTTCCATTGTTTAAGTATACAACAGTTTATTCTTTTATGGATGGGTATTTGGCTTTTTGTTGTTGCAAAATTTGGCCATTATGAATAAAACTGAGTATTCTCGAATGTGTCTTTTGGTGGATGTATGCGCTCATTTCTCTAGGGGATACATCTAGAGGTAGAATTACTAGATCAGAAGGCAGGTGTCCATTTAGTTTTAGTAGATATTTCCAACGTGATTTTATCACTGTACTCTCTCACTAGCAATGTATGAGAGTTCCAGCAACTCTGCATTCTTGCCAGTACTTGTTATTGGTGGTCTTTTGAATGCTCTCCATTCAGAAGGGTGTTTGTTTTATTTCATTGTGGTTTTAACCACAAAGTTTTTTTTTTTTTGCGGTACGCAGGCCTCTCACAGTTGTGGCCTCTCCCGCTGCGGAGCACAGGCTCCAGATGCACAGGCTCAGCGGCCATGGCTCATGGGCCCAACCGCTCCGCGGCATGTGGGATCTTCCCGGACCCGGGCAAGAACCCGTGTCCCCTGCATCGGCAGGCGGACTCTCAACCACTGCGCCACCAGGGAAGCCCCTCATTGTGGTTTTAATTGCATTTTCCTGATGAGTCATCATGTTCACCCTGTTTCTTATGCTTGTGACCACTGGTGTGTCCTCTTTTATGAAATGCCTATTCAAGTCTTTTATCCATTTTATTAATTGGGTCGCTCATTTTTTTCCTATTTATTTGTTGGCATTCTTTGCATATTCTGGATATTCATCTCATTGGAGATAAAAATCACAAACATCTTACTCTCTTAATAGTACCTTTTGATGACTGGAAGTTCTTTATTTTGGTGAAGTCCAATTTATCCTTATTTTTTGTGATTAGTGCTTTTTGTGTTCTTTTACAAAACTCATTGCCTTTCCATCTCTTGGGTATTTAGAGGCAGAAAAAAATGTGGAGAACGACTGCTGTAGAAAGTAAGCCACAGTCACACTGGCCATTATTGGATTCCTGTTTTTGGATTGGCTGTTTGCCTACAGTGGTGTTCTGAGCCCTCATATTTAGGAAGCACTTTAGGTTTCACAGAGCTCTTTATCATTCGCCCTCATTTGATCCCAGGCAGGAGCTCACTAAAGGCCTTGCAGGAGCGTACTAAAGGCCTTGCAGGAGCGTCTAGTCCCTTTTGATGGCAAGGGACGTGGGTGGTCAACACGAGCTCTCTGGGGGCCACAGTATCTCCAACGTTTCCCGTGGCTTTGTGCTTGAGGGCAAAGCATTAGACTGCTTGGTTCAGATCCTGGCTCTGTAACTGTGGACAAGGTACTTAACCTATTTGAGCCTTGATCTTCTCATCTGCTAAATGGGATAATGAGAGTATACCTCCCTCATGATGTAGCTGTGAAGATGAAATGAATTAATTAATAGATAATGCTTAGCACACTATCTGGCACACGGTGCTGGGTTATTATTATTGTAGTTGTTCTTTTATTATATTGTTTGATAGGGTCACAATTTTTTTTTTAAATTGAAGTATAGTTGACTTAAAATATTAGTTTCAGGTGTACAACATAATGACTTGATATTTTTATAGACTACACACCATACAAAGTTATTATGAAATATTGACTGTATTCCCTGTGCTGTACGTTACATCCCTATGACTTATTTTGTGGTTTGTACCTCTTAATCCCCTTCACCTATTTTGTCCCCCCTCTCACTCTTCTCGCCTCTGGTACCCACTAGTTTGTTCTCGATATCTGAGGGTCACAATTCTTTGCAGAGCTGGAAAGAGCTCTGGTCATTTACTCCATTTCTCTTTTATTGTGTCATATTTTCCTTTTATCATTCCACACTCCCACCTCGTGAGTTCTGTCTCTTTCCCTCTCTTTTTCTTTCCACTTTTGTTATGAAAAGCCAGATGCATTTCAGAAATGAACTAAATTGATACCTGAATGAAAGCATACTGTCTTACAGGGACTGACATGGAACGTGTAGGGCCATTGAGAGTTTTGTTTGTTTTCTTTTGTTTTGAGGGATGGTGGTTAGTAGGGGCATAGGGATGGTAAATATGGAAAGGAAGTTAACTGCTTGATTCCAAAATAAAGTTGACACATTTACCTTGGTTCTAGGAATTACACACATAAGAGATTTATGTAATAGTGGTTTAAGGTATAACAAAGGAAAAGAAATTTGAAGCTGAGTGTTTTCTAGATGCCTAGAAAGGATAGTACATACAGATCTAGATGTACATACACCAGGCTAAGAGAAAGTTTTCTGAACCTGGGGTGATAGGATTAGAATCAAGTGTGTCAAATCTACTTTATTCAGCTCTCCACCACCCCCTCACACAATAAAAAAGGAGAACAAAACCACATGTGGAAAAGAATGTATATTTTGATATTTCTTCTCGAAATGAAAACAAATCCTGTTGACTTTCCTGGTTGCTAAGGCCAAGTGGCCCACCCTTCACAGCCTCTGAGTTTGTCTGAACTTCCTCTTTGTGGCTCTGGGTAGAAATTTCACACTGTGTGCCATGAAGCTGATGTGACATCTGCGAAGTTCCTGAGACCTTGGTCTGCTAGGCAGCTATTGTGGTCTCACTGTTTGCTGGTGAATACCTAGCAGGAAATGAACTGGAGACACATTGGCATGTAGAGAGTAGCTCTACCCCAGCGGGGAGAGGAGGGCGTCTTTGCTCTCCAGTGTGGGGGGAACAGGAAGGAAAAAGGGGGGCGTCTGGGTGGGCAGAGGGGCCTCAGACCTAACTGTGCCTCAGGATCCCCTGGGGAGATGGTTAAAATCCAAGTTCGCAGGCCCAGCCCCGAAGTTAAGGTTCAGTGAGGTGGGGCTGGGCTGGACACCTCATATGCATGATTCTGAAGCCAGGGGTCCAGGCACAACAACACAGAGGTCCAGGCCCAGGGACTAGAGTTCCACAGTGGACTGCAGCTTCGTAGACTTTTTATCTCAAAGCCGTTAAAGCTTTGTGTGTGGCTGGCTTTAAGGTGGAAAAGTAGAATCAGTCCTCCCAGCCCCCGGCCGTAGGGCTGTGGCTGCCAGCAGTCTGCAGATACCCAGTGGGTCAGGCACACTGGGTGTGCTGATAGTGGTGGGAAATGGGCCCTTGGGCCTGAGAATGAGAATTTCCGAGAAGAAGAGGGAGTGTCCTGGCTGGTTCAGGGAGTCACTGTGTCTTCTGAGTCACTGTGTCTGGGTGCCAGCATGCAGTGTGGCCTTCACGGGAGTGACTGCCCTCTCGGGAATCAGCGTCCATCCCATCACCTGCCTCTCATCCACCCTGTTACCCCCCTCTCCCCCACTGCTCCTCCCTCTCTGTCCCCCCCCAACCTCGTTCACCACCTCACGCACTCACACCCGCACCCCAGTGCCCCTCATCCCCGGCCCATCTCTACTTAACATGTTCACATCTTTGAAAACTTTTTTTCTTCAGGGATGTTGAGGGATGATGACTGAAAAGAAACAAATATGATATTTAAAATACATTAAACATAAGTATTAATAGATCTAGCCTATTCATTGAAACTATGGAAATAAGCCAGGAACAGTGACTATATAGGTGGGTTGAATAAACAGGCTTTGGTGCTTGTGGGCCCAGGCTTGTGCTGCGCAGGGCATCGCGGAGCTCGTTTCTGTGTGTGTGTGTGTGTGTGTGTGTGTGTGTGTGTGTGTGTGTGTGTGTGTACACTCTTCTGTGATCCTGAGCAGTGCTGCAGTCTTAATTCTTGCTCAGGGGACTTTGGCCTTCCTTTTAGGCTTTCTCAAACTTTAAAGATGAGGATTTGAGTCACTAATTCTTAACTTTTTGTGGGTTGCAGTTTGAATTGTTTGTCCAGAAAAATACATACACATTTGGTGGGGGAGGGTGGCTTATAGACTCTCTGGGACCCATCTGTGGACCCTAACTCAAGAACTCCTGCATTAATGAGCAAAGAGGGCTTGTAGCCCCTTCTCCCAAGTTCATATTTATGGCACACACCTCTTCTTGTGTGACATGTGTAAGGGGTACGCAACAAACACCATTTGATATTGTGTGCATGCTTTCTGAAAGGTTTGTGCTCAATTTGAAAGAACAAGCAGATTTCAAGGAGAGAGTGAAAAGAGCTAATGCATGTGAAGACCTTAGCATCTGCCATGGTAAAGATTCACTTAAAAATGCTGTATACATTTAGTATAATCATAATTATAACACCCATTACCCCCATAAGGCTTTTTCATGTCAAAAGCAGTTTAGAATCATTGGACTAGATATTAAACCAGGATCCCTCCAGCGTGGATGTTCCCCCTCTTTTTATTGAGTCCAGTAATTCTCTTCACTTAAGAACGTGTTTATTGTACTCCTACTGGGAGTAAAGTACCCTAGTAAGCATTTTGGAGAAGAGGAATGAATATGATCTCAAACGCCGAAGGGAATCAGTTGACTCCTCTGTGTCCCTTACCTGTATGTAGAGTCCTGTCTTCTGTGTTTCCTCCCATCTCCCTGAGGGAGGTGGGCTTATTGAGAGGGATTTGGGGGTGATAGCTTTGCTTTCTGAGGCTGGAAGGTGGCTCTGAAGAGCTGAGGGGCGCTCTCTCTCTCTGTGCCGTCAACCCCAGCAGGCTCTCACTCGTCAACCCCAGCAGGCTCTAACCCATTTACTCGGTCACTTAGATGTCTCTTTAAGGCTCACCTTCATCAGGATCTCTCTACCTGTGGCGCTGGGTTCACATCTGTGTCCTCATTTCTCCGCAGGCCTGGAGTTATCACCATGCAGGCATTGTCTGAAGAGGACCGGAGGCTCTGGATGGAAGCCATGGATGGAAGGGAACCTGTAAGTAACAATTCAGGGAAGTAGAGCAAGAATAAAGGTCCCGAGTTGTTTGTTGTTTCCTTAGTGCAGTGATTTTTACCGTTGCTCTAAATAAAGCCTTGGGCTCTTGAGACCAATGTACCAGAGGGACTTTTTTTTTTTAATTCCTGGACTGATGTTTGTGGATATTGACACCGCTTCTGTGTAGATGCAACTCCTAAGCTTTGGCCTCTCAGTCTAAGGCATGGGTCCTGCACGACACCACACCAGAGACCCCCACCCCCCCACCCCCCCACCCCCCGCCCTTCACCGAGGCAATTGTAGCACCCTGAGGACTCTTAGAGGAAGCACAGTCCAGTCTGGCTTACTGAATACCTATCGATGCCTCCACAAAGTGCAGCGCAAAGCGTTACCTCAGATCCATTTTAACAGGTTTGATGATGATAAAAGTATATACAGATGGTGCAGAACCTTTACTCATTGCCCTCTGGTTCAGCCTCCCATTGCCGTAGTTGGCTCACATCCCATTATAAGCAGTGGGATTACCCGGGCCCACGAAAGGAGTTAAGCCTAGTAATGTGATCCATGCTCCCATTTCAGAGATGCTAGTCTTTGCTGGGTGATGTAATCTTGTGGTTTTTGTGCATCTTGTGACATGAGAAACGCACGGAAAAACCTTGGGGGAAGTTCCTAGAGTCACAGTAGTCATCTTAATTTGCGGCCAAGGATCTCAACCCCAGTATTCAGCATATCTCAAGGTTACAGAAGTTGTAAGAGTACGGTCTAACCATGTCCTATCAGTAAAAGATAAAAAGAACCCACATTGTCAGAGGGCTAGTAATTGGACCAATAATGGTCACTTATGAAGGCACTGTCAAAAGGGGGAAGTGTGTGCAAGGGACATGAGGCATGCATAGCCTCTATTGACTGTAGAACTCTGTGCATCAAGTGGGGTGTCCAGTATAGATGATTCCAGTTCATTTGTGTGTCTCTTTCTTAGCCTACCCTGGTTAGGTGGTCTGTATCGATTCATGTCATTTTCTACTCAGGTATTTTGTATCCAAACATGGAACTCAATACAGGCAACTAAGCATAAGCAAATAACTAGTGTTTGTATAACATTTAATAATACAGAGCAAGATTTAAAGAACTATTTAAAGATTTAGGTGCAGTTTGCTAAACTCTAGTTAATTAAACATTATTTAATCTTAATTCTTCTGCTGGGCTAAAATACAGGATACCCCTGATTTTCCCCGAATACTTTGTTACTGATAACTTTTGATAGCTCTCTCAAAAGCAGATACACATTTCTACCTTCGGGGCTTTGTGGGCACAATAGCTGCTTGATGTCATAGGCCTTTGGAAGCAGTTTCCTAAGTAGTCCTTCATGTCTTTGCTGTTGTCACCTACCGTTAGTTGTGTGTAAGGCACAGATTTGGCACATGACTTCTCGTAACCCATTTACTCCTCTTAGTGCCTTACAAAGTAAGTGTTATGATTCCATTTCACGGATGAGGAAACCGAAACTTAGAAGAGGTTAAATAACTTGCCCCAAGTTACACAGATTGTAAGTGGCTATATTACTAGGGTACAGGCTATGTCGCTGTAACAGAGGGACTTGAAAGTGCAGTGGCTTAAATAAGATAGAGGTTTATTTCTGTCTCAGAGTTCAGAAGTGAGCAGTCTGTGCCTAACAGGGTCATTGTGCTGAGACAGGCTGGGGACCTGGGGCCCTTTGCTGCAGTGCTTGCACCTGGACACACCTCTCCTCGAGCAACAAAATACAAAGAAACTATAAGGGACTGAAAATAACTGGGTGCATGCGCAGTTAGAGCAAATTCTGGACAAAAGATAAAAAGAGGCCAAAAACCTCACAGCCACTTTTGAAGAACCCAGAGCAAAAGCAGGGGGTCGGGAGCAAAAGCCCGGTACTGCGCATGCCCCCTGCACACAACACCACCTAAGGGGTGGGCAAACCACCTAAGCTACCCCTCCAGCCTGACCCCTGGACACACCCCTACCCTCACCCCATATAAGGAGCAATCTCGACACCCCTCAGGGACCTGTTACTTGTTCTCACTCCCCCTCACCTGCTGCAGCAGTGGACCCAATAAAGCCTTGCCTGAATTTCTTGTCTGGCCTCTAGTCAATTTCTATTGATTGGGGAAGGCCAAGAACCCTGGTTGGTATCAGTGCCATCCTCAACCCATGGCTTTCCATGTTCCATTCATTTCCATTTTCCAGGCAGATAATGGAGATGAGAGCATCTGGGAACCAGAAGATGCACACCTCACTTCTGTGGGCCCCCCAATAATTACATGGCCACATATATCTACCAAGGAGGATGGGAAAAGTAGGCAGAACATAGGCAGCCATGGGCCCAGCCAGTGCCCAGGGGATCTTATCACTTCAAGGAGGAAGAACAGAAACTGTGGGGTGGCTCACAGTTTCCACCACAGTGGCAAAGCTAGAATTAGAACCCATATCTAGCCCTAAATGTCTTTGGTTTTCATCTTTAATAGAGGTAAAATGTCAAATTGCCTTCTAAGAGTCCTCGCTCAGTACATTTTTACCGTACTTTCTCTGACTCTCTTGAATGTTTCTTCAACTCATAGGGGAGGAAATACCCAGGAAGAAAAATCCTGTCAGGGCATACTATTCTTCGTATGAGTGAAAAACCCACTTTTGTGTGTGTGTGTATGTGTGTGTGTGTGTGTGTGTGTGTGTGTGTGTGTGTGTGTGTGTGTTCCCTCCGATAAGCTGGAGTTCTAAAACTGCTCCACTCACTGCGTTTTAAGCCTCCCCACCTCCCTCTCCCACCACTTGATATTTGCTTTCTGTCTGCATATGCTTGGTTTTCTTACTAAGCACCTTAGTTTTCCCGTAGATTAACATCTGGCCTCTGCAGATGGAAAGTGTGCTGTTGAGAGAGACATCTCCTTGCTCCAGAATGTGCACATTAAAACAAGTTTAAGCACAAATAATTGTTTTCTAAACATAATATAAATTTATTTCCTCTCAGCAACATAGAGTTTGCATTGAAAACCACACCTCCGTGTGCTTTTAAGTTTCCTAAAGACAGAGAAATACAGAAATGTGATGACAGTATTATTGGCAGGAATATTAGGCCTGATTTTGTCTCCCATTGCTGAGAGCCTCTAGGGAGCGTTACCGGCGATATATACCCAGTAGACAATGAGCAGCTCCGGCTTTAATCACCATCTCCCTAATTAGTTAATGCTGTCCCCTTGGGAGTTTTGGCTTTGGTAAGGGAGCAGAAACCTCTTTCTCTAGCTGATCTTAGAGTATTTCCCTTACTTCAGGGAGATGTTAATGGCAGCACCTATCTTTTGTTTTTATACTTACAGCTCGGTTGTTCTGTGATTGATTATTAAGTGTTGGGTATTTTATTTCCTTTTTTTTGGAACCGTTGGTAGTCTTGGTTTCCACCCTTTTTGTTCTTGCATTGTTCAATAACACCTCAGGATGGTTGGTTGGGAAAAAAACCCGTAAATGAACCCCAAATCAGTTGATTTTACAATGTTTTAGTTAATTGTTAAATAAATTACAGTTTTTAGCACCCAGTGGCATTCTAGTCTAAAGAAAAGTCAAATGTCTTTCTATTATTGATGGATATGTAATGGAGGAAGAAATTAGAGTTGTGTTTCTATAATGAGCATTATGGTTTTGATCCATGTGATGAATTTGAATTCAAATGAAGGAAACCCAATTCAAATTTGTCTGAGAAAAAGCTGGAGTCATTGGCTTACATAACTGAAAAATATTGGGGTATAGTAGTTCTGGCCCATCTGAATCCAGTGGCTTCCATAATATTTGGAGTTGGTTTCTTCTTTTGTATTGGCTTCATTTCCAAGAGGTTCTTTCTATGTAGTGGTGATATGCTTCCTAACTGTTCCAGGCTTACATCTTATTATCAAGAACAGGAGCCAGGAAACTTTTTCTGTAATGGGCCAGATAGTAAGTAGTTTAAGCTTTGGGGGCTGCATAGACACTATGGCAGGTATTCAGCTTTGCTCTTGTAGCTCAAAAGCAACCATAGACAATATGTAAATGAATGAGTGTGGCTGCATTTCAATAAAACTTTATTTATAAAAACCGGTAGAAGGCCAAATTTCAGTCATGGCCTGATATCCCTGGTCTCTAAGTATAGTAGAAAGAGAGCTTTGCCTAATAATTACAAAGAAGTCCCATATTTGAATTTTAGTGGGCTAAATACTTGGACTAGAGGATGGGATAGGTGAATTGACCAGAGGTGACTCACCCGCCCACTGCACTAGAACTGTATAAACGGTGGAGGAAGGTTGGCTTCCCCTGAGGAGAAATCAAAGTATTGTTATGTGAGGAAGGGCAGTAGACATGAGGTAGACAAAAATGACACAGTTTCTCCCAACTCTGGTATCTATACTCCATTAAATTTTCAGTTCAGAGAGCTTGTTCTTTGATACTTGGCCAGGAGTGAAAACCACAAGTTTACCCTGAACATCATACTTCATGGTGAAAGACTAGATGCTTTCTCCCTAAGAATGGGAACCAGGCAAAGATGTCCACTCTTACCACTCTTATTCAGCATGGTACTTGAAGTCCTAGCTAGTGCAGTAGGGTAAGAAAAGAAAAAAGGCCTACAGATGTTGAAATGATTCTGCTGGATTTTCTTCACTTTCTACTAAATCTGGGTTGACAAGCTATAGAGTCACCATTCCAGCCACATAAGCTTTCATTTTAATATTCTGTGGGCACTGTCTCAGGCTTGAGAATAGACTTTCCATATTTAATGGGACACAGAACCTTAGTTCAAGCTGCATAAACACTGCAACCAGGAGAAATTTTAGAGACAGCAAATTTCCTTTCTCTTGGCTCCTTATAACTGAAGTTCTCTCCTTTTTTTTCTCTTTGTATATTGCTCATAGCATGTTCACTAAATTAAACAAGCAGATTAGAATCAGTACCAGTCTACTGTCATTACCAACATGTATACACCCAACCTGATGTATTTATTATTCTCTCTCCCCCATACGGAAAGATGACTCAGCATGTCATTGGGACTAATAGGGTAACCTGGAGTCTCAGAACCTGGACCACTCTAATCTTTAAACTGTGTTCCCACATATTCCCGTAGCTGTGATTAGTGGCGTGTGTCTGGAAGTGCTTCTCTCACCTCCTTATTTTAGAGGTATTAGTCTTCCTTCACACCCAAAGATTCTTTAGTAAAATTAAATATTTCTCCACTTTGAGCCAGTACTTGAATCTCTTTTGACATCCAGAAAGTTAGAAAGTTGGCAGATGCCAGAATTATGTGGAATTAAATTAAGAGGGAAGAAACTAGCATCAAAGATTGTGTGTAAATACATATATTCGTTTGAAGCTATGAAATTGCCACTTTTATAAGTCAAAAATGGCCAGATATCGGCGAATTCATACGGCTCAACCTCCTAACTGTGCAGCAGAATGAAGCCCACAGCCAGGCCAGTATCACGCCCTTATTTATATAAGCGGGAACACTACCTAAAAAGGCCAGTCAGTGGTTGATCTTGGGTCAGTTATCCAGGTCTCCTAGCTCCCAGCTCTGTGCTCCTTTTACTACAACCTATGCACTGCTGAATTATTAGGAAGTCTTAGCTGAATGGCATCTACCCATCCTTTTTAAGTGGAACTCCTCTGTTGTGGCTTCTGCTATGGAAGAAGGGAAAAACGGGGAGACTAAGGAAAAACCACTACTCTAGCAAATGGACAAGACAGCATGGCTTCCTACTGCTCACGTCCATTTTAAAGAAATCTTCCATTTTAGTCCTTGTGGACTTTGAGACTGAACAAAGTGTGCCCTTCTCTCAACCTTTCTCTGCTAAGCCCAAGTTCCAGTCCATGAGTTCTTAAAGAACTCATAGAATAAATGGGCAGTTGCATTGCATCTTACAGTCTGCACCTGATATCCAAAAGAGTGAGCTGTTTTTTAAAGGAAAAAATAAGATTGATGACTGTTCAGATGAGATCCCGTGGTCAGAGGCAGAATGTCATGGTGGTTAAGAATGTGGGCTCAGGCAGGCTGGCTTTAAATTCCTATTCACCACTAAAATAGCTCTCTAACCCTGGAAAATGACCTGGTCCCTCTGAGCTTGTTTCTTTGCCTACAAAATGGTGATGACAATAGTATCTTTCTATAAGATTGTTTTGTAAGGACCAACCTATAGGTAAAGTGCTTAGCACAAGGCCTCTACATGGTGAAGTGCTCTTTAAAAGTTAGTTCTTACTATTATCTTCTTGGAGAGCAGGGGCAGGGATACCTGGATTCTCTTTCTAGCTTCGTTTCTAAATTACTTGGCTCATTTAAGCACAGAGTTTACTTACCCACCTTGCCCGGGCTCGCCAGAGTGCAGGGCAGGAACTGCTTTCACTAGCATGGAAAATGTAATTTCATTTAGCAGTCAGTCTGAACTTTCAGGCTATGAGTTGGACAAGCATGAAGTCATCTTTAGCCTCATTTGCTGCGATGTGGCACAGGCCTGGTAATTTGTAATCCCAGTTGTATGCCAGGCTCAGCTTATCACTCTACTGCTGATGCTTACATTTTCCTTTCTTAGTAAAATAAGCAATCAAAGGCGTATGGATGGTTAGGAAGGTGTGGGTGGAATTGCTAAGCTCCTGTGTGGTGATGCAGGTCTCACTTCTTTCTGAGTAGAAGGGTGGTTTGGAAGGATACTTCCGCCCGTTTTGTGAAAGCTCTCTTTGTAATGTCACATAGAGTGAACTGATGAAGCGTGTGAAAGCAAGGTTCCTAATTTACTTTCCATTTCCCCACCTCCCACCCCCACTCAGCCCCAAGCTGCTGGGAAATTGGATTATACCTCCATGTTACTTGTTTGTGTTTCTTTTTCTCTTACTGAGTTAAGAAGCCGGTTGCAAGCTTCATCTTTGAATCATGTGTGTGTTTTTATATAGGTAGAATTCATAACAGTACATATAAAAGAAATTTAGTAATATTCACATCTTTCCTTGTTCCCTTTGGTTAGATGTCCTTTAGAAGAACAGTTTCTCATGAAAATCAGAGAATAGTTAATTGAGGAGCCTGAGCTACAAGTTAGGAGAAAAGAAGAGGAGGTTAGGTGAAATTGTTTTGTGATGGAGAGTTGATGAAACTCTTCTAAGAAATGGAAATGTTGATGGCCAGAAGATTTTGGCTTGAACCTTACACTTTAATAACACACTGGTGGTGCTTCCTCAGGTCCTAAACATTCTTCTTTTAGCATTTAGCAAACATTTATAGATTGTCCACCAATTACCTTGATGAACAATGAGGATACCAAGATGAGGAAGGGCCACATTAATAGAAATTTCATTTGTTTGCTGCAGTTTCCCCATTGCCGAGCACAGCAGCTGGCCCAGCATAAGCACTCAGCAAATACTTGTTGAAAAACTAGAGTCAAAACTAAGGGAAGGGGTTGAGGATGACTGAGGTTATTTTCCTTCGCAAACCATGTTGCTTCCGTTACTTGAGACTGTGTGGGTAGATTGGAAGTTATTTGAATTCCTTGATTGTATAGTTCATTTAGATACATATCCACTTACTTGTACCAGAATTTAGCTGAGTGACCATTAATCTTTTTTTGTGCCATGGATGCATCTGGCAATCAGGTAAAGCCTCTAGATCCTTTCTCAGAGTAATTTTTTTTTTTTTTTTTTTGTGGTACACGGGCCTCTTACTGTTGTGGCCTCTCCCGTTGCGGAGCACAGGCTCTGGACGCGCAGGCTCAGCGGCCACGGCTTGCGGGCCTAGCCGCTTGTGGCATGTGGGATCTTCCCGGACCGGGGCACGAACCCCTGTCCCCTGCATCGGCAGGCGGACTCTCAACCACTGCGCCACCAGGGAAGCCCTCTCAGAGTAATTTTTTAAATGTATAAAACATATGGCTTACAAAGGAAAAAATATATAGAAATATAATTATCAAAATATTAAAACCAATTGTGATATAATAAATATATACTTCTTTATTACCACAGTAAATAATAAGATATGAGGGCAGTCTGACAACTTCTATAAATAATATTTCAAGTTACCTGCAGCAACAGTAACACATGAAATATCTGTGATTTCTACTGGGGACAAAGTTGCAGATACTGCTAACACTAATGTGGTTGTTTCCCACGTTCATATTTGAAGGAAATGCTAAATTTCAGTTAGAGGCTAATGTAAATAAAGGTTTATTTTCTTCCCCCTGCCATTGAAGTTCATGGACCCTTGTATGCTGTCTATGGGCCCCATTTCTCCATTTTTTTGCAAAGATGTTTTAGAGACTTTCTTCCTGACTTCCAAGCCTTTGTCCCAGCTTATACTTGTACATCAGTTAGTGCGATTATTTGATTAATATCGGTCCTCTTGCTTGGATAGCCATCTTCCAGAGGACAAGACCATTGTCACTTTTTTTTTTTTAAAGGTTTTTGTATCTTTTATACATAGTGTCTGGCACAGAGTAAGTGTTTAGTATCCACTTGTCAGATAATCAGATGAATGAACCTAAGGAAAATGAAAGTATTGGCTTGCTGTGATGCGTTCTAAACTGAAGCTGTTTCTTGGTGATTCCCCACCTACCTTTATCGACCTGCACAGATCCACTGTTTAATATTCTCACTTCTTTGTTCACTTTTTGGGTCTACATAGAACATAAAGGCCCTTTTGCTTGTCTTTAGCATTTTCTGCAAGCCTCAGATCACTGTCAGCTTCATCTCCACACTGCTGCCTTTCTAGGCTTGAGCCCCTGTTATAACATGTCCTCCTTTACTCTCCTGTCATTATTTTTGTCTTTGTTATTTTAGTTTAATCTCAGAGGGTGTAGGATTCATTGTGAGAAGGACTTCTGAATTGTTTGAATTTTTCACAGTCAGCATGTGCTAATTTTGTTAGTAAATAAAAGTAATAATGGAGAGGGTCCCTGTGAGTCACGTTTATTCTTTCAGTCATCTCTCATTCTTCCTTTGTCACTGGCATTAGTTACTTGGGTTGTGGAACCTTTCATTCCTAGCCACATTTAACTCTAGAGAAGTCCCTCTCTAGAGTTAAACGTGTAGTGTGTGTCCCTCTAGAATTTTCTCTGAGTATTTATTCCTGTACTTGTACATCTAGAAATAAATTCTTCTGTTTTGTAAAATTTTTGAGTTAGTATAGATTTAACATGGATTAGTAGACAGTCTTTGACATTTAGGTTGTTTTCAGGTTTTTATTACAAACAATGGTGTAATGAAATCCTCGTTATGTACTTTACCATCTACCTGTTTTTTTTTTTTTTTTTTTTTGGTGATACACGGGCCTCTCACTGTTGTGGCCTCTCCCGTTGCGGAGCCCAGGCTCTGGATGCGCAGGCTCAGCGGCCATGGCTCACAGGCCCAGCCGCTCCGCAGCATGTGGGATCTTCCCGGACCAGGGCATGAACCCATGTCCCCTGCATCGGCAGGTGGACTCTCAACCACTGCGCCACCAGGGAAGCCCCTTTCCTCCATTTTTGTGGCCTAGGTTAACTACTGCTTGACCTTCTCTGAAGAGGTTGGCATAGGCGAGGCTCTAACTCTGAAGGTTTCTGTCGCCAGTTAGTTTTTCATTTGTGTCAGAATTAAGGCCAAATTAAAAGTTCCCTATTTTGTTCCCTCTATCTGCAGGATGATGTTTTTGCAAGTCAAGAATTTATCAGAGGCTGTACGTATGTGTGTGTGTGTGTGTGTGTTTGTGTGTTAGCTTGTTTTTTTTAACTTTTCATTTTAACATTGTTTCAGACTTATAAAAATGTCACAGAAATAGTACAAAGAATTCCAGAGTACCCTTTACACAGGTATCCCAAATGTTACATCTTTCATAACCACAGTATAATTATCAAACCAGGAAATTAACGTTGATGCAATGTTATTATCTGTTTCACAGATCTCAAATTTTGCCAGTTGGCCCACTAAAATATTTTTTTCTAATCCAGGTTTCCACCATGTCACATCTCCTTAGTTTCGTTTAACCTGGAACAGTTTAGAGGTTTGGCTTTTTAAAGGAACATTACCATCAGCAGGCGTCCAGAGGTATGGTCTTAATAGACATTCCGTAGTGGGACCCCCTGCATCTCACAGCAGCACCAATTACTCTTGGCCTTCTTTCAGATATCATGGCAGGGATTCATGGGAGTGGACATTATGGTTGGAGTAGTTTCCATTTTTTTTTCTTCTGCAGGAAAGGCAGTCAATAAAAGAGAGGTTTCTTTTTGAATGACTTTGTTCATTTGAAGAATGATTGAAGTGTTCTTAGGTCTATTTCTGCAGCCTTCTCTTATACCCTAAAAGCCAGAAAGTGGTCATATTTCCTAGTGATTTAAGTCAAGGGTGGTATTTTTTAGAAATATATGGACGGAAGAAGGATTTGGAGGCATTTTGAATATTAGGAGGTCTGCGAGTTAGGTTGTGGTGAGGTGTGGAACAAGGTAAGCATTTTTTGTGAGATTATCTTTGGGTTTGCTGAATCGGGCTCCAGTGTGGTCAAGTTAGGAAGGCTCATGATACCATTGTGACTGCATTCTTTATAGGTGTGTTCCCCAAAATCCTGGTCCACCATCCTGGAAGAAAACACCAGAACAAGTAAACAAATCCGAAAAGTAAAGCCATCTTTCTAATATGGTTTTAAACATCTTTCCTTTTGGTCATTGGGAAAATAGCACAGACGTGTGGTCTAATGGTTACAGCCAAAGGCCGAGCAGAAGGAGAGTGGCCCTGGCCAGGCCCTGGCCAGCTGCCATGGCTCCCGCGTGCTGTGTGGTCTTGACCAAATGCCCAGAAAAGCAAGCTTCCCCCCATCTTCACTTCTATTTTTAAAGGCAAAAAGAGAAGGGGGTGAGGGGAGCCAGAAGCTGAGCTAAGGTTCCTCAGATTAGAAACATGCCCTCTTATAATTAATCATTGCTAATTAGTTTTGCTTTTACCATAAATCTTAAGAGAGCTTTACTTCCGCCAGACTAAGGAAATCATCAACATTGTTGGCGTAAACGGACGTGGATTTTTTAGTTTTGTCTTTTTATTTGTGGGGAGGGGATGCTTAGTGTTGAAATATGTTGGAGTACTTTTTAACTTTCCCTCTTGGAACTACTTTGCAGAAATGAATGCCATATTTCTCTTAGTGGTTGTTGGCTCTGCCAGACATCTGGATGGATTATGATACCTGGCTTTGGCACTTTCTCCACCTAGTTCATACCTGTGTGTGTTGTCATCTCAGGAGGATGTTGACTTACTTATGGCAGAGAGCGATTATAGTCTTTCTGTCTTTAATATTATTTACCTATAGTGCTTAGTGGTTGGAGTGCATAATAAACACTCATGACTCATTGAATTAACTGGGGGGCAGTGAGTTGAGCTGGGTTCTGTTATGTACTCTACAGTTGAATTCATTTGTTGAATGTCTTGGGTTCTGGTCACTCTTGGGCCCCTCTAAATAGAAATCCTTGAAGGCAAGGATCTTGGTGTTCTTGTTCTTCCCTATATCTCTAGTACTAGAATAGCCCCAGGCCAAATATCGCTGAGCATATTGATTGAGAATCCATGTCAAATAAATATTTTTTGAATGAATGAATGAATGAATGAAGAAAAGAATACCCAGGAGTGTGTTCCTCTTTTTAGCCACAGGCTTTGAATTTAACTACATTTACTTCCGCGCTGCTCAGGAGTTCTTCTCCATTTCTTAGTGATTGTTGGTATGTGGCAGAAGTCAGTGTCCTGAATCAGAGAAAGTCTCAGGTTAGAAGGCTTATTAGAGACCAAAGATCTGGAATTGGTTGAGAAGTTTGTAATATTCTAACTGTTGTATACTGTCTGTAGCACTAACAAAGTTAGGATTCATATGTGTATCTATCTATCTATATACAGATAGATAGATAACACACACATATGTATATATAATATTAGTATACCCATGTACTTGTGTATGTATTGTGTGTGTGTGTGTGTGTGTGTGTGTGTGTGTGTGTATCCATATCCATCCTTGCTGCTGGCATTCCTTTAATTTATGCAAAATGCATAATTATGCTCAGAGCTATGTTTTTTAGTGGTCAGGTTGCCATGCTGAAGGAGAACCTGTGACCACTAGCATCCTTGTGGCCACGCTGAAGAAGCTAAGAGTGATAGGTTAGGGCTGACCTTAGCCTTCCATTTCCTGAGATGATTACTTTGGCCCTTTATTTATAACATAAAAAATATATACCCTAAGCAAAAGTGTGTGCGTGTGTGTGTATATACACATGCACATGCGTGCATGTACACACATACCTGCAATGATAAGGTACAATAGAGAAGTTGGCAATAGTCATTTATTGTAATTCCACAAATGGGTTTCACTGTGTATGCAAGTGGATTCCTATTGTCCTAGTTCACTTTACTGGTAGGAGGAAAAGTGTTAAATTCATGGGTTTTGGAGTCGGCCAATCTGAATTTGAATCCTGATTCTCCCATGGACCCTTGAACAACTTACCTAACATCTCTGAACCTCAGTTTACCCAGCTGTAAACTGGGGAGGGTAATAGTACTTATGAGACTCGAGGAGATAGCATACTGTTTCACATCAATTCTATAAAAATTAGCTGTCCACTTAAAAGTGAATTCCAGAGACTTTTAGATTTTATATATGCCTGCACATAGATTACGTCATTGTCTAGAGACTTGCAAGATCCATCCTGACTGTAGACTGACTGCCTTTTGGGTTAGTTATAGTCAGTGGAACTATAATGATTTATAAAAACCTAAGTATGATGTGCTTACATTTATTTATTTTTTGGAGCAGAGTTTGGAATAGGATATAAAGCAAGAAAGCAAAAATAGTAATACTAAAAAGCAAACAAACACAAAACCTTGGGGCTAAAAATGTGATTCTCAAGTTGTCAGGCCAGTTTTGTTCATTTATGTCAACATGGCAACAGTACATTAAGCAAGCACGGAAATGTCCTGAGGTTTAATTTCCAGATACCATTGAAGTATCTTGGCAGACAGAATGATGGGGCTACTTAGGGTGTACTACTGTCCAGTCTTTTTGGCAAAGGGCTCAGAGGCCTAGTGATTAATACTTCCCTCCGTGTGAGCGGACTCAGGACCAGAGCCGTTATCACTCTCGCCATAAACGGAATGTGCGCTGTTTCTTTGGGTAGGTGTGTTAGTCAGTATTCTTACTGGGTTGAAGACTGTTCAGTAGATTGTTCTAAACTCCATCCACCGTGTAGTTGACTTGGTCTGTGTACTCATCACAATCCACAGAGGATTGGTACAAGCAGAGGAATTAGACACAGAAGACAAGTTTGAAGTGTGAGGAGGTAGCTAGAACTTGAGTCACTTCCACTGATGCGGTGAACAGGGATGCTAACTCTGGGATCTGAGGGTGGACTAGAGGAGGGGTGTGACAGTAATGTCTGTGAATCCTCTGAAGTGGCATGCAAGATGTCTGTATGTGAGGTGCTAAGGAAAAACGCTCATAGCGTTTCTTAGTTTGTCAGGGGGCACTGTGGTCCACTGCCACCTGGTCATTTCACGTGGACCTGGTTGTTTCATGAGGATAAATATTTGGGGGAGGGCTCTCTCTCTTTTTTCTTTTTGTTGCTGTTTTTTTTGGCTGCACCGCACGGCTTGTGGGATCTTAGTTCCTTGACCAGGGATTGAACCTGGGCCCATGGCAGTGGAAGTGCTTAGTGTTAACTACTGGACCGCCAGGGAAGTCCCAGCTCTCTCTTCTTAATACCCAGTGAAGGAATGGCATATTGTTTGGTCTGGGTCCATGAAGGAGACTTTGGAAGGCTTTACTGCTAAGTGCATTTGTCTACTGTCTGCTTGCATTTTGAGCTTGCCCAGAGATAAAATATAACCACATTTCTATTATAGATGAGTTATACAAAGGGCGAACTTTGAAGAGTGAGTGAGTGTGTGTTTGTGTGTGAGAGAAACAAAGAGGGAGGGAGGGTGACAGGCAGAGAACCGGAGGCAGAGGGAGAGAGGGTACACACATGCACTGGGGGGTAGTTTTCAGTCACACCATTGGGCTTCTGTGTTAGGTTGATACCAATATTTACCTCATTTTGGTCAGTGCTTGCATTTTCCTTATTGTGGCTGCCACAATTAACAATTATACTCAGGCTAGTGGTGTGATTTTTTTTTTTTTTTTTTTTTTTTAATTTTTGAATAGCTTGAAAAAGTTTTGCTTGCCAGAAAAGTAGAATCACCATTGCATTTTCTTTTTCCTGAACAACTCTATTCCTTTCAGTTTCTATTCCCAGTTCAAACAAGAAATCCTTAAGGTGATTCTTTTTTTCTGCATGTTATTTCTTACTTGGTTGCATTGTTCTTTTCAAAGTGTTGTGTTTCTGGCATTGACACCCAGTCTGAATTATTGACCAAGGAAGTCAACTTCATGATTGTAAGGTCTGCGAATCTGCCCTTGTTTTAGTTCAACTTATCCTAGGCCTTTTATGATAGAGATCCCATTGGCACTTGGCAGTTACTGTACTTGCTTGTGTGTTTTTATTAAGATGGTAGCAGCCAGATGGCACGGAGAGGAGGATGTAGCTTTTAACACCTTGCCCCAGCCAGTGCACTGAAATTGTGCTGTGGTGTAACTTGATAAACTGAGCACCCCGTACCACCCAGGATGTCCCTCCCCACTGTCACTCTCCTTCATTGACACATGAGAGGACGTAAGCTGCTCTTCAACATTTTGAGCTTCTGGAGTTCACGTCACTGAACATGTATTGGGTATAAAGTATGTACAGTCACTGTGTAGGCATTGAGAGAATTAATTAACAAGCCAACAGATTAGACACCTGCCCTTGTAGACACCTGCCATAAATAGTTCCCTTTTCCCATCTCTTGTCATACCTTTTTCCAGTCCTGTGCACTACAGTGGCTAGTTGTTTTAAACTTCACAACTTTTTTTGTTTTTAAAACCTCCACGCGAGAGAGTCTCTGTGCACCAAATGTTTATGGATGTGGTGTTTCATAGCTTCAGAGCCTCATTTCCCATAAGTTGGGAGCTTTTGCCAGCCTATTTCAAGCACCTGCTGGTTTCACCACCTCCATCCTCTCTTAACTGGCTGGCCCTTCAAGTCCTGACCCTGGGGGACACTGTCTGTGTCCTGCTGGTTCAGTATTTCAGGACTTGCCAAAATTGAGGCAGCCTGTCTTATATGGACAGGACTGTCCTTTAATTCTTTTTATTTTTTGTGAGGTGGGACTTATGATGGAGTACCAGTTGACAAGAGACCAGCCAAAAGAGTTTTGCTGTAAGGTGCTGTGACTAGGTATTCCCTCTGCCTGAAGGTGAGCTTCAACTGTCCACCTGGGATGGGGCTACAGAGCTGTCTCAGTTTGGTATAAGAGATTCCTGCAGAACCTTCGGACCACTGAGGGGCATGTTTCCACCTATCCTTTTACACATGGTACAAGGCCAGCAAGTGTCTTTTAAACAAAGGGGCTTTTACAAGGGATTTGCGAACACTACATGTTCTAGTTCTGCAGCCCATCTCTGGGAAAGGCCATCTAGACTTTGGGGTGGTTATTACAGACTACCAGACAGT
This sequence comes from Phocoena sinus, assembly GCF_008692025.1. Classification (NCBI taxonomy): domain Eukaryota; kingdom Metazoa; phylum Chordata; class Mammalia; order Artiodactyla; family Phocoenidae; genus Phocoena; species Phocoena sinus. The sequence goes on along the minus strand of NC_045765.1, from coordinate 52,517,631 downwards.
AGTCAAGATCTGTTAATTGCACTCTTCCTGGGAAGTAGAAGAATGTTAAGCCCCATAAATGGGATTTTTTTCTGAAGACTTATTATAATGTTCACCAATTTAGAGCTCAGATCAGGCTATGCATTTTTTCCTCTGCTCCTGATGTCAGAGTCCCTACATCCACCTTCTTGGCTTCTGGTAGAGTCCCTTTGTTCGTATAATTGAAAATTCACAAGGTTACCTCTCCTCTGTGTTATAATGTGTTTTCTAACAAGTTGATGAATTACCCTCTATGCAACCTCAGCCCTTCTGGAGTCATTCATTTGGGCCTGTTTTCTCTCCAGGTCTCTTTTCTTTCTGTCCTAAACACACTCAGCTTCCTTATTAGTTCAGCCTACCAGCTTCCCTTTGGGATCTCTGTATCCTCCCTCTTAGGAACTTGTCAGGTCTTCCTGCCTAGATCAGTAACTTTTTCCAATAGCACAGTATCTGGGACATAGTCCACTCAGGATAGATTGAGAAAGTGCTTGAAACTTGACTAGTATCCAACGGTGATAGGACATCAGCTCAGTTGTGTTTCAGGTGTTTTGATGCCCACCCTGTGTGCTCATGGGGACACTGAAGTATCCGTCTTAGGCTTTTTGGTTTTTTATTCTTTGTTTAGGAACATGCAATTTACCAGTTTACTGATATATTTGATACAGGGCTAATTCCTATATAGCTGAAATGACATCAGTTCAGAGGCAAACTGTCAGTTTAATAATCACTTTCGGCGAGCAAGAAGGAAACATTTTATTAAATATAAACAAGGATTATGAGATGCATTCCAATTTCAGGAAAAAAAATTGTCTAGAATTGAGGAAATATGGTCTATATATAAACTCCTAGTGACGTACTGGGATCGGCCTGGAGGAAAATTATGTAGACAGGAGGTATTGGAACAGGGGAGGGAGATGAGAGACTGTTTTAAAAATCCAGTGGATACTGTGGACTATGTGAAAAATGAATATATCCAAATAAGAAGTTTTGGCATAATATTAACAGGCGTTTATGGATCCTCTGCAAACGCCCAGGTTCAAATCTCCAGCATCACACGTTGTAGAATAGCATGTCCTCGTTTGACCCTGTGGGGGAAGCTGTCCAAGGAATAACTGAAGTACTGAAGAAGACATCTTGCAGTGTTTTGTGGTAGGAACCTTGTTTAGGTTAGTAACGCTAAACACTCTGTAGGCCTCTAAAAGGGAGAGTGGAAGTAGACAATGACCGGTTCCAGATGTTAGTGTCCTCGAAGCCTGTCTCTCTGGCCAGGACATGTCTCAGGCTGTCCCCGTGCACCATGCAGCATACCCAGAGTGAGTCCTTGTAAAGCTTGCTGCTTCCTTGGCTTGGCTCACTCGGAATGCCAGAATCCTGGCGTTGGCAAGGAGTGGAATCCAGCCAGCCCAGTTATTTGTTTAGAACAGTCTCTGGAGGGCTTCTTGTACTTATTACTGTAGAAGACAACTGAGGATTAGTTGGGAATGCTTAAACCCACACTACATAATGAAGCTAGGCACGGCTTTAGGCATAATTATGCGGGTAGGAGTATTTGTGTTTTCATTATGTGAGTCCCTGAAGTTAGGAGCTTACCTATGGAAGCAGAGGTTATGATTCATTGAAAACATTAACTGATGACAGACCAGTAATAAAATTAGTCACAGCTTAACCCATTGTCCTCCTCCCTTCATACTTTTGTTTGTTGTGAGACATCTTGTCTGTGTCCTGGTCTCACTCTGAATGGCAGATAAATATTCAAAAGCAGGGCACAGGGAAATTGTAAATCTCACAAAAGCTGCAGGATTTTATGAAGTCCACGGAAGTGGTATTGAGTCATACTGAGTGGTATTGAGACCTTTTTGAGTCTTGTGCCTGGTCATAGACAAAGGAGGACCTGGGGATGTTAGACCAGTTAGCAGCTGATGAGGAGAAAACACCTGAGGATGGTAACTTGCTGGACACTTGAAATGAGAATGATTTGAATCAAAGAATTAAGAATGGACCTTGGGAAAATTGATGAGGCTCTTAAATGCAATGTTGACCATATTTTTTATTGTGCAGTTAAAGTTGAACTTAAAGACTATCTTACGGCATTATCAGAGCATCTTCTCTGAAAAGTTTTACTTCTCATCAACAGTCTGTTAAGATTTCGTGCACAGGTGAAATAAGTTAAATCTTGGCGCTTACCTGGTGGTGCAGTGATTAAGAATCCGCCTGCTAATGCAGGGCACATGGGTTCAAGCCCTGGTCTGGGAAGATCCCGGAGCTGCTCCCGCGGAGCAGCTAAGCCCGTGAGCCACAACTACTGAGGCCTGTGTGCCTAGAGCCTGTGCTCTGCAACAAGAGAAGCCACTGCAATGAGAGGCCCGTGCACCACAGCGAAGAGTAGCCCAAGCTCGTCACAACTAGAGAAAGCCCACGCACAGCAACAAAGACCCAACACAACCAAAAATAAAATAAATAAAAAGTAAAAAAATAAAATAAAATACAACTTTGTCATGAATGTAAAAGCTAATGAATCTGGGATTTTCTAAAAACTTCTTTAAAAAAAGTTAAATCTTATATAAAGGAAGCTTATTTTGATTATTTGTTATTTCATTTTTCTAGATAAAGTCCTGATCAACCCCCTCACCCCCACCTAAGACCCCCATTTGATCATAAAATGTTGGTCCCCATGTTAGGGATATTCACCTTGTGGCTTTGATTTTGTAACAATTATCCTGTGATAACGAGGCCCTCCTTCTGATATATGCACACAATGCACTCAGACAGGCAGGTCCTCCTCACTAACAAGGGTCTCTTTTCTGGTTTGATCTAGATTTCTGTGCTGCCCTGTTCTTATTCCCTGCTGCCCTGTATTGGGAAGTATCTTCTTTTATTGCAGCGCACCCTGCTTTTTATAGGAAGCCCTTCAGCACTCTTACGTGACAACTCAGAGTTCAGCTTGAAGTGCGGAGAATTTAGCAATTGAACTGCTTAGGAGACTTGTGCTTATCTAAACACAGCAAAACCCTCTCTCTCTCTCTGTCTGTCTTCTCCCCACAATAATTCCTCCCACTTTCACACATTATCTTGTCATTCGCACATGCTCAGGTTTCCAATGTGGAAAAGTACTTGAACTGCGACATAAGCTCCACACAGCTTTTCTAGAGAGATTTTTATTTCATAGTGTTTCAGTTCAGAATGACTTGCAACTTTAACATGGCATGAGTACATTTGAAATAAGAGGGGAATATATGGAAGGGCCCTTCTCTCTCTGTTTGTTTTAAAACATGAATCAGTAGTGATAAATTCAAAGGATAGATATGAGAATTTGAACAGAGGCCCCCAAACATGTACAGTCATTTTTCATTCAGGGAACATTTTTTAGGCTTTAAGTTGTGTATTTAGATATCTATCTTCCCTCCCCCCAACCCCTAATTTGACATCCAGATTGTGTTTTAAATAAGTTTTAGGATTGTGTTGACTCAGCTTTTACACAAAGACGAGCTGTGTAGACTGCCTAAATATTTAGTTAACTATGATATTGAAAAGCCTCTGAGGTGCTCTTACACCAGTGCTAAAAATAAATGCGGCAATCATATGTTGAATATATTTACAACGAGAAGTATTGCAGACTTTTGTTCCGCAACCTTCTTTAAATATTGTGACCCGAGACACAGGTACACTAGCATGCAGGAAAAGATGAGTATCGTTTGAAAGTAAAGTAATAGAGAAAAATGTGCACGTTTGTTTTTAGTTCACTTTTCACTTTTCTTGTGTAATAAGGAATGATTCATCTCACAGAATGTCAGAGCTGGAGGAGACCCTAACAGTCAGCTTGAACATTTCCCTCGTTTGTAGAAGAAAGGCCAAGAAGGAGAATGAATTCCATGCTGAATCCTGCAAGTACTTAGTGGCAGAGCCAGGACTAGACCCCAGGGCTGCTGACTCCTAATTTTATGTGCTTTTCATTATGCTGTGCTCTTACATGGACATTTGTAGGAATGGTATAGTGAGAGCTCATCTGTTTATTCCTTTTGTCATTATTTGGCAGACTGGATACCTGCTTCACCCAGTATATTAATTTTCTGTTGCTTTGTGACAAATCACCACAAACTGGGCTTAAAACAACTCCCATTTATCAGCTCATAGTTCTGAAGCCCAGAAATCCAGCATGGTGTGGCTGGGTTCTCTGCTCCAGCTGAAATCAAAGTGACGGCTGGCTGTGTTCTCCTGTGGATTCAGGGTCCTCTTCCAAACTCAGCCCTGGGATGGGCGGAATTCAGTTTCTTGTGTTTGTAGGACTTGAGTCCACAATCCCCACATTGCCGTCAGCCGGGCCCCACTCGAGCATCCAGAGGCAGCATCTCATTCCTCATCACGTGGCGTCTTCCATTTTAAAGACATCAGCAGCATGTGGAATCCTTCCTATACTTTGACTCTCTCTTTTTCTTTTGCTACCAGCCTGAGAATACTCTCTGCTTTTAAGGGACTCGTGATTAGATTAAGCCCATCCAGATCATCTCTGTGTCTTAAGTTCAGCTGACTTGGGACTTTAATTGGGAAAACTCCGTCACAGTTGTACCTAGACTAGTGTTTGAACAACCACAGGACCAAAGTCTTGGGGGAGCCGTCTTTAGAATTCTGCCTACCATATCTGCTTGATCTGGTGGCCCCACTTTGGACAAACCCTGGCATCTGTGACACTTTTATGAACCTTGAAATAGAGGCAACTATATGGGGTTGATCTATCCTTGTATTCCAAGGGCCTAGTGTTGGAAATAGCCTTTAGGCAGCAATAACTGTCACAAAATCTGTGCATTTGATTGCATAGAAGAGGCAGTGTAATGCATGGCCCAACGGTCATAGCTGAAGTTGTTTCCAATAAGGAAGCTGGGACAACCTGAGTGAGAGTGACTTTTGGTAGTAGAGGAAGAAGAAAGAAGTTGGATGGTAAAAGCCCAGTGATCTTGGTTCAAACGCCTCTGTTCTCCCTGTGGATGACAGCACTAAAGAGTAATGAATACTGAGCCCAAGTCAACAAGAAAAAGTTAAGCTCTGTATCCTCAGTTTCAGAAAAGAAAATCTGTGATCTAATGTGAAAGAAATTCCTGTCAAAAAATGGTCTAACGTTTTGGTACCTAAAAAGGCTAAGCTTAATGAGAAAAGTAGTCCACTTTTCGTGGCACCCCAGTAGCTTCCTGCTCACTTAAAATAAAACCCAAACTCCTGGTATGGCCAGAAAGGCCAGCTTCATTGGTCATCTTTCTGTTCCCAAGCCCACCAATCTCTTTCCCTCCTCAGGACCTTTACGCAAACCATTCTGCCAATCAGCTTTCACGTTTTTGTTTTTTTACATAGCTCACTCTTTCATCATATCTCAGCCTAAATTGCAGTTAGTTTCCTAACTGCCCTATTTATAGCATTACCATCTTGCCTCTTCCTAACCTCTGGTACCTTCTGTCCCATCACCCTGTGTATCTTTGGTACACTCTACTCCATTTGCTTGTTTATGATTTGTTTCCCACCTTTAGGATGACACTCCTTGAATTAGACCGTCTCTCACTCACCTTTGTCTCCCCAGTGTCTAGATCAGGGCCCAGCACGTGGTTGACACTCAGTCACTATTTGTTGAATGTTAAAGACGTCCCGAGACATTAAATGTTCCTTTGTCATAAAGGGAAATCATGGCGTTAACAGGAGTAGCACTGTTAGTTTTAGGCAATTTCAGCCTGTCACTGGACCTATTGGTATTCCTGATGACCAGTTTGGCAATAGGGATAAAAATGGCTTGATGACTAGCCTGAGGTCATACAGTTAATCAGAGGAAGAGCTAAGATTAACCTCCCCAACGCTTGATATTTTCCGTCCTCCCACAAGGAACTGGTCTGTGTTGAAAATACTCAACTTTTAGAGGTCTTGCCTTTCTTAAAATTCCATTACTGATAGTCTTCTAATGTCCGTTCTGAACACTGTTTCAGTTCACCCTCCTTACTCTGTTCATATTTTTTCTGCTTGTAGATTCTCTTCCAGATTTGTTGTTTTCATCTTCAATGTCTATTAAAAATGATGACAGATTCACCTCCCGGTGGAAATTACACATCTTTTGAGCTCTGGCCAATGTTCCTAACCCTCAGCGCTCCTGGCTTTGTTAAAAATATCATTTACCCTTTAAGATATAGCTTTGTGGTTGGTATCGGGACTGAATTAATGAGTAACTTCATATTGTTCAAGCAAAGCAGGAGAGATGCAGGTGGCGGAAAAGTACATGGAAATTATTTCCCAAATAAAACTTTCCTGTGCTTATCTTCTACAGATGATGCCAGATATTTCTTTCTCTACTGAGGCTTCTTTCATTTAGGCACCTCCACATGAATTTTACCCTGACAAACTTGAAACTGCTTTCAGTTTTTTGTTTGTTTTGCTTTTTTGCATTCTTTAACCCCCCCTCACCTCTCCCCTCTGGAGTTTTCTTGAGTAAACAGGAATGTACTATTTGGGTGGGGTTGCTTTTGGCTGTTGCCTATGTAGAAGAATGGTGGGGGGGAAGAATAGGAAAAGCCAAGACCCTTTTTGCCAAGTTTCGAGATCATTTGCATTGTTGGGCAGTGATATGATGACTTACATTTGGTATCTTTATAGTCTTAATATATTCCCAGTTTAGGGGCTGCCAGCCAGAAGATCTGCGAGAATTTTCCTTGTTTGACTAACAAGACTGAATGGTGACAAGTCTTTCTTCCTCTTTCTTTTCTTTTTTTTAAATCTCTGGTTGATAAATATCGCTATTTATGTGCGAAGCATTGCTTCTACTTGAGTGGTAAGAGAAGCTGCATGAACCCCAAAACAAACAAGCCAGATGAACTGAGGGTAGAATAGAGTCGGCACAACCTTTTACGTAACTACAGAGAATGCTTCATTAACCTTTAATGTCTGAATATCTTGGAAACATAAATTAGGGGCAAAATAACTTAAACGTCAGAAGGATTCCACATAGTCAAACATTATAAAGGGATCACCTGTCTATTTTACTAGAATGTCTACAATATCCATTACAGATGATCTAATAATTAACAAGGGGGAAACCTGAAAGCTGAAGGGTTCCAAGCCCTTAATGAGCAAAAAGCAATCAGAAGTCAAGATAAACAAAGTTAAATTATAATGATTTTTTAAATGGACAAAAAGATCAATGAGAAATCAAGATAAAACAAATCTGAAGTTACAGTGTTTTCATTGGACTCACTATGTCTAGTTTTAATCTTTTAACTGACAGCAATTAGAAATGCTAGATGATTTGCTTCTATATAGGTTGCCTAGCAGTTGAAGTAAGACATGATATTAAAATATAACCCTTTCCATTTAAGGATATAACAGTTATGCTGAAGAGATGAAGACATACAAAAGGTGACAAGTATAAAATGTAAATAGGCCTAATGCAGTTTTCCAAACTTCAGTTTTTCTCTACATCCTTCTTCATTTTTGTCACATTCCCAGAACACTTGTCCTATTGTATTTGATTCGTTTCACCTTCTTTACTTAACAAAACTTCCTTTTAAAAAAGAAACAGGACTTCCTTGGTGGCACAGTGGTTAAGAATCCGCCTGCCAATGCAGGGGACACAGGTTTGAGCCCTGGTCCGGGAAGATCCCACATGCTGCGGAGCAACTAAGCCTGTGTGCCACAACTACTGAACCTGTGCTCTAGAGCCCGAGAGCCACAATTACTGAGCCTGCATGCCACAACTACTGAAGCCCGCGTGCCTAGAGCCCGGGCTCCACAACAAGAGAAGCCACCACGAGGAGAAGCCCGTGCACCGCAATGAAGAGTAGCCCCAGCTCGCCACAACTAGAGAAAGCACAGCAACGAAGACCCAACACAGCCAAAAATAAATAAATTTATTTTAAAAATATATATATATATTTCTCACTAGGTGAACTAGTATCACTTCCTATATAAGGGAACCCTAAAATTAAATAAAATGGAGACAAACCTATATAGTTAAATTTTAACTAGATACATTTACTTGCTGAAACCTCTTAGTTTATGCCCAGCTTTTCTCTCTGTTAAAAAAAAAAAAAGAGTGTTAGCAACTGTTAAATGTTAAAGACATGCCAGTACCAGGTGGAGACTTCTTTTAGATGTACACAAAGCTTAAGAAAGAATAGCAAGGGAATATCTTTCTTACGTTGTAACACAAGTGCTTTTCAAGGATGCACCCCCTGGGCCAAATGAAATCTTGTCTTGCACAGGAGCATAGGTGCCACATGTGGGGATGCAGGCTGAGTGTAGGATACTGCTGAGATCCAGCCATGGTGATTTCGTCGGTTTTATGTGCACTTGGGAGTAGAGGCAAGCTTTTGAAAACCATCCAATGTAAATAGGAGGAGCATGGTGATTTAAAGGGCTTGTAAAAATTTGTAGTTTAGTTTAATCTTTAGTAGACAGTTTTAATATAAGACTTTTATTTTATTTTCTCTCCCAGTCCTTTTCCCCTTACATTTTAGACAGTTTGGTTTCTGTTTTTAGTGATTTGCTTTTCAACATACAGAATGGCAATGGTTCTGTATGGCTGGGCTGGTGTAGAAAAGAGTCCAGAAGGGAGTCAAATATTGACACACACTTGCCTTTCTCTCTTGGAGGACTCAGAACCAAGTGGAGTCACAAATAAGAAAGCTATTCCAATGGCATTCACAGCATACCATAGGAGAGGGTGTGTGTACGTACGTACACAGGCAGCTCTCAGGTATCTGTGTGTAGATGACTTCTGGCCTTCTTAGAATTCTGGGACTGATGTCCCCTTGCTCCCCAGCAGCATTCAGATTTGTATTGGTCTTTTAATATTTCAGAGTACTTTCGACATACCTGATCTCTTTTTATCTGCATGCTTTCTGTTGGCATGTGAAGTGTAATTAAGAAGATAAATAATCTGTAAAAGTATGTGTAAATATTTGACCTCCCAATTGTAAACAGAAGTAACTTGGATTATCTTCAACTCTGCTTCCTTCTATTAGTGTAGATAATAGTGTTGATTGTAGGCACATTGACTTTTTAAAACTCTTTAGTTTAATAGCCATATGGCTATTAAAAGCCTTAATTTTTTTTTTTTTTCATAGCCTCGGTCTGATAATCCCAGGGCTGGAAAAATTTATTCCAAGTCCATAATTGAGAAGAAGAAAAGGCATATATACAGGAAGATAACCCGTCAATGAGTTATCTTTTAAAATGGAAGTCATCTATGTTTTCATCAGTAGGGCAATAAATACGTAAACTGTGGTATGACAACTCTTTGAACGTTTATACTGCTCTTAAAACCATAAATAATGAATGCAGAAAAGTGCTTACTCAATAAGTAATATGAGAGTTTGTTATGATTACAACTGTGTAAATTGACACACACACACACACACACACGTACAAAAACACAGAGAAGATATGAGAAAATAAAACAGCTGCTGTCAGGGTGGTGGCTTTTTAAAAAAATTATTCTTCTTGGGACTTCCCTGGTGGCGCAGTGGTTAAGAATCCACTTGCCAATGAAGGGGACGCGGTTTGAGCCCTGGTCTGGGAAGATCCCACATGCCGTGGAGCAACTAAGCCTGTGCGCCACAGCTACTGAGCTTGTGCTCTAGAGCCCGTGAGCCACAACTACTGAGCCCGTGTGCCACAACTACTGAAGTCCGTGCACCTAGAGCCCATGCTCCGCAACAAGAGAAGCCACCGCAATGAGAAGCCCGCACACCACAACAAAGAGTAGCCCCTGCTCACTGCAACTAGAGAAGGCCTGCACACAGCAACGAAGACCCAACACAGCCAAAAATAAATTAAAAAAATTAAAAACCAAACAAAAATTCTTCTTCTTCTTCTTTTTTTTTTTTTGTTAAGATGTTGGGGGTAGGAGTTTATTAATTAATTTAATTTTGCTGTGTTGGGTCTTCGTTTCAGTGCAAGGGCTTTCTCTAGTTGTGGCAAGCGGGGCCACTCTTCATTGCGGTGCTCAGGCCTCTCACTATCGCGGCCTCTCTTGTTGCGGAGCACAGGCTCCAGATGCGCAGGCTCAGTAGTTGTGGCCCACGGGCCTTGCTCCGTGGCATGTGGGATCCTCCCAGACCAGGGCTCAAACCCGTGTCCCCTGCATTAGCAGGCAGATTCTCAACCACTGTGCCACCAGGGAAGCCCAAAATATTCTTCTTCTTAATGTTCTTTTAGTGCTATAATATTTTGTCTGGAATAAAATTCAGGAGAAGGAAAAAAGATACAACTTGACCACATATGTATTAAAACAAGTGACACTAAGGCAAAGGCTAAGACAAAGTCAACTCCAGTTGTATAGGGTAGTTGAGTAATTGGAATCTTAATAGAGACATTAAACTACACGGTTGTGAGAAGTTGTGTGCAGTATCAATTTAACTTTTGATTGTGTGGTGGTACTTCCCAGTCTCAGTTGCCCACCCTGGCTTAGCACCCAGCACAATGCTGGTCTTCCTATTGTTAATCACTAAAGGGTGGGTAGGTGAATGGCTGGATGGCTGGGAAAATTGGAGTTTAAGGTTGAAGTGGTAGTGAAGAAGAAGAATATGCCTCAAACATCAATATATTTAAAGACCAGTCTAGGCACTAAGATATGTAGAGTGGGAAGGGATGGAAAGGAAAGGAAAGGGAAGGAAAATAAAACAGTAATTAGGACCAAGAGGATCTACTTGGGTAAGGCTTAATGCACACCACAAAGACAAGGGAAGAACCCAGTTTGTTGGAGAACAGAGGAATTTCAAGGCTGGAGAAGTTCAAGGCTGGAGAAGTAACATACGTGTAGCTATGGAGGTAGGAGAAGGTAGTGCATGGATGTGGATTATACTGGCTGGGAGGGAGGTAAACTGATGGGGTTAATGATGAGCAGGAGTTTTCTAGAAGCTCCTGATACCCTTGGAGATGTGCACCTTGCTGCTACGAGAGGAATGGATCAAAGAAAGGCTGGAAGGGCTTGAGTCAGGCTTGTACTTAGAGATGTTTCAAACAGGGCTCCTTGTTCATGGGTAGTATGTCTGAGGCAGCTTGACCTCCTTCTTCTCCAACAGCATCATCATCACCTCCTCCCCCTTTGTTATTAATTGATCTAACCCTCATAGCAACTCTATGAGGTAGGTCTTCTTACTAGCCTCAGTTTACAGTTTGGGGATCTGAGGCACAGAGAGATTAATTTACCTAAAATCACATAGCTCATAAGTGACAAAGGTAAAATTTTGCCCAGATCGTCTGGTATGACAGCCCGTTCTCTTATATATTGTTACATGGGACCATAGCCCCTGGGGTGAGCAATTATTATTCAGTTATTAAAAATAAAGACCTACAACTTCTCCTCAACTTCTCTTTTCTCAAAAGAAAAAGTCACAGTAGATCTCCAGCTTGGGTTTTTTGTGATGCGTTTCAAAAAATTTTTTAACATGCAAATATTATACGCTCACTCTTAAAAATCCTGATAATATGGTGGAAGTAATATGAAGAAGATAATAGTTACCGAAATTTCCACCTTCTAGAGATGACCGCAAGTAACATTTTAGTGACTATCATTTCAGTCCTCTCTAAATACAGTTATACTTACTAATGGAATTGCACTCATCCACTGTTTTGTACATGTATCTTTACATGCATGTGATTGTGTGTGTATGTATTAATTAATGGGATTGTGTTTCGTGTGCTCTTTTGGTTTGTGTGCTCTTTGAATGGCTGTCACAGAGATTTTACCATGTTAAGGAATTTAGATGTAGAGCTTTTAGATTTGCAGTTGTGTCTCTACTTCCCAACAGAGCGCTGGCACATAATAGATGTTCAGTAAATCTTTGTTTAATGAATCATGTTGATTGCACTGTCTTATGCTATAATGTTTAAATGACCTTCTTTCTAATGAACATTTAGTTTGTTTCCTATTTTCCACTATAATAAACGACACCATTTCCTCATTTCAGGTAGGCTGGCCATTTTGTGAAGAAACCTTTATAGGTTTGCAGGCTGGGCAGGGTGAGGATGAAGCTCTTTTCCAACTCCATCCAGCTGGACATTTGCAGGCTGCCACTGATCCTTCCATTAGAGACAATTACTCTTGAGAAATTATTCCCTCTTCCACCAGAGGCCAGATTTAAACAAGCACATAAATAAAGTTTGATTTTATGTTGGCCTCTTCCATGGAGACTCTTTATCTTTTGTGGGTAAAACAGCTCCAGTTGAATTATTTCTTGTCTTTTTCCCTGAGTTACGGTCATTTTCACCTAACTGAATTAGCAAGGGAAGAGAAACAAAATGCCAGAAATGCCATTGGTATCCTTTAGAGCAGTGGTTCTCCACCTTTGTGGCATCGCAGACCCCAGTGAGAATGTAACCCAGTTGTGGATCATCTCCATAGAAGATCGCAAACGTGTTCAGAGCAGCGCTCCCCTGAGGGTGAGGCTTACAGGTTGAGAAGCGGGGCACCCAATCGAGCTGTTCCCTCTGCTTTCTTTGCCTTCCTGCTGTGGTCGCTCTGCTCTTCTCATGTGATGGTGTTTCAGTGACACTGCTTTGGAAACTTTGTGGCTTTTGTTGTTGTTGTTGATAGTTTGAGGTTGGGATGTATATAGAGAGTTAATAAATGATGGCTCTTTTGTAGCAAAAGGGAAGAATGCAGCATTTGGTTTTCCACCAGTGTGTATAAACAGCCCCTAATCACATCCCTTCTGTGCATTTTGTTAGTCACATTAAGCTAATGAACCGGGTGCAGGTGAAGCTTTTCTGGAGTAGGATAGTTGGTTGTAGGAAAGTCCCCTCTGAGCACAGTGCTGTCACACATATTGAGCCAGGCCTTCTAATTATGGGCAGAGAAAGGCAGTAAGACATAGTTTCTGCCCTTCATGGGCACACGATCTTGTGGAGGGAGATGGGCATGTGAAGAAATCAATGGAGCCAAGCTGTATTTGTGAGCATGTTTGCTTCCAAATACCAGCAACTGGCCCAAGGCAGAAAAGAGAAGTTTGGGGTATATGTACTGAAAATTCCAGGGGTAGACTTTGTCTATTTCCGTTTTCCTCTCTATTGGTTTCATCTGTAGGTTGCACCTCTGCGTGTGTGAACTAACAGCCATCCACTTCTGGTGGCTCCAGTCCTGCGTCATCATCATCACCAGCAACCCTAGTGAGAAGACCTTATTTCCCCCATCTCCCCTAGAGTTCCAACAAAAGTCTTGAATTTGGATTCCATGCTCAGCCCTCAGCCAATCACTGTGACCACAGACAGGAAGGACAGAATATGTTGATTGGCCAGATCTGGGTCATGTGGGTAGGAAGGTCGGGAACCATCTACCTGACATTTGAGGACATTGAGGTGCCATTACGAGAAGTGGGAGTGATGTGGGGAGGTCAGAACAAGGATCACAAAACAGTAATCTACTGTGAATGTTGCTGTAAGTTGTGGGTGGGCAAGGGAGGAAAGGCTTTCTGGGGAAGGTGGTGCCTAACTAAGTCTGGAATGATTGAATGAGTCAAAGACTGAATTAGCCAATTTTCAGGATAAGAATACTCTTATATGAAACTTTGTGTGATTCTCTTAGTTTAAATTCAGATTTCAGTCCCACTTTGGTGAAATCCAAGATTCTATAAGTTCTTTAGGTGACATTGGAGATTTGAGTTTGAATGGATTTGGGGACTGAAGTATAGACTTAAAAGTCTTTTTTGTCAGAGATGTGCATTATAATGACACTTGGTATGGTGTTATGTGTGTTTGATACATATTCTAGGTAGAAGAAAGAAAGTTACAGGTGTTTCTCTTTAGCACCTCACATTTGCAAGGGACTGTGTTAGAAACTTTACTGTAAACTCTTGATTACTTAGCAGGGCAGAATTACCATGGTTAAATAAAATAAAATAAAAAGAACATTTTTGTGAAGAAACCGAAATGGCAGAGGAAGGAAAGCACCTAAAAGGTTCCAATTGCCAGGAACTTGGCCGTAGTCAGTAAGTGTCACACACTGTCTTTTGCACCGTGGAGACACCCCGCCACACACCCCTTTTCTAGTCAGCTGTGTCCTTGCCTCATTGCAGCCCTGGATTAGCTGCTATCTCCTGGGCTGAGGAGGCCCCAGGGTATAACTAATTAGCCGTACTGCAGGAAGCTTGAGCAGGTTTAATCATATCTCTAAGCAAAAATCTATTTCTTCTGGTAGTCAGAGCCAGAGCACTCTTTTCTGTGCCTGCTCGTTTCTCAAAACTGAGACTGATGATGTCAAAAGTTGCCGACACCTTTTGAGCCCTTACTGTGTACCATTCTTTCCGCCAAGAGTGTCACATGTGTTATCTCATGGTCCTGTGAGGTCAGTACAGTTATGGTCCACATGTCGCATTTGAGGAAATTGAAGCCTAGAGAAGCCATATCCTGAAATGTTTCAGTTCAGCACCAGGCTGATCTGGGGGAAGTTGCGGGGGCCTCTCTGATGAGTGACATCTGAGACAAACAGATGTCTGTGTCATGTCTGGGAGAATGACATTTGAGGGAACTGGCATTAAGCAGGTTAACTTAATTTCCTAACTATGTGATACCTGAGGTTTAGGCTACTAAGCAGTGATACATGGTGCTGAGGTCACTTTGATGGAGAGGAAGAGCAAGTGAGAAGCAGTGAGGGCCACTGGCTGGCTCACCTTCAGTCATTGGAAGGCCTGCTCCCTCTCAGCCTCTGATGCCAGATTGTTTCAAGAGAGTGGTTTGCCCAGAGACCAGCTGCAGCCCCTAGGCTCCCTTCTAACACTGGAGGAAAAGAAAACTCATCTGAATAGGGGACTTAGAGACAACAGGGACTGCCTTAAAAGATTGTTACCACTTTGGATCTTTTTTTAAAAAGACAAAGGCTTGTTCCCAAATCTTTATATTGTATTGTTTTTATTTTTTTTCTATGCTGTTTTAAAAGTGGTAAATATTTCTATATATTGGATATCAGGTTATCCAAGTAAGTCTTCATTTATTCCATTTTACACCATAGTTCAGTAAGTTTTCACTGGTGTTAGGATTGATTTTTGGGTTGTTTTTTAGAGAATTATTTCCCGACCTTTTAGTGCAGTTAGTTAACTGCAGGATGAAAACAGACCCTTAATAGCTCAGAGTGGCTTCGAGCGAATGCTAGGGATGCAGATAAGGATGTTCATTGCAGCTTGTTTGAAAAAGCTAATAAATACAGCAGGTGGAGGGATGGATGGATGGATAGATAGATAGATAGGCAGACAGATACACAGACAGATAGACAGACAGGCAGCCCAAAGAGGAATTGCTCACATGCCTTACTAGCATGGGACTGGTTTATTCCGTTACAGCGCGTCCGTACAGCGGATTACCGTGCAGTGCTTTTGACCTGATGCTGGCCTGCCTGTACTGATGGGAAAAGCAGTGTGACAATGGTGACATGCAAAACTTTTTGAGTAATATGATCTCCTTTGAGTAAATAAAACGATGTTTATGAGTATGCACACGTGCCCTTCCTAGTATATAAATAATTCATTTCCAGGGATGATATTAAAAAATTTAAAGGTTACATCTTTTGTGAGAGAGTCTAGAGGACTTTAACGTTTCATTTTTTATTTTTCTGTATAGTTTGATTTTAACCCATGCATCAGTATTACTTTTATGTAAAAAATAACAGTATTGAAAATAATACCCGTTGGTTATGGCTGAGTAAAAGGGAGGTTTAAATAATAAAATAAGCCCCTTTGAACTGCTTAATGAAAACGATCAGTGTGTTTTGAAGGAGTGAGTTCTGTCACCTACCCTAAGACACAGGACATTTCTCTTCTTTTCTCTTCCTCCTCCCAGGCTTTATGAAACTATGCTTGTTTATACCATGGATATTCAAAAGTAGGTTAGCAACAAAACCAAAAAAAAACCTCTCCTTTGGCTTTTGGTTGGTGGTGGGGAGAGTGCTGGCAGAGGATGTGAAATTTGCTTCCTTGACCTTCCTTGGCTTTTTGTGTTTATTGCTGGCTTCTAAGCCCTTCCCTCTCCTTTTCCACCTACATTTTGAAGAGATTATTGTAGAGAAGGCAATTCCCTAACACTTCTAACTTTTTCTTCTGTATCCTTACGGCATGTTTAGAGTCCATTTGTTGTCTTATTTCCTATTTGATCAATTACATTATTTTATATATAGTGTTTTATTCTTCCCCTGATTGCTTCTGGTATATTTAGGGGGCGGGTCTGATTTTGGTACTCCCCTGGCTATCTTCTTTGTCTGTACTTCAGTGGTTGCTTTTTGAATATCTGGGTAGTTCAGTGTCTCTGACCCAAATAGCCAGTGGAGCTTTTCTTGGCTTGCCTCCTTGCAATATCCGAAACGGTGTAACCAAGAACCCTCGGGCGGGTGGCCGGGCGGGCCTCTGGTTCTCTGTGTTTCGTTCTCCTGACCTCGGAATCTTGGCAGGCTGATGCCTACAAACGCCTTGTTAATGTTGGAGAATTGGAGGCAAGAGCCCTTTTGACCTTGGCTTTTCATGGGAATGGATTAATTCACATGCAATGATTGCTTACTGTTTAGCTCTTTTTTTTTTTTTTAACATCTTTATTGGAGTATAATTGCTTTACAATGCTGTGTTAGTTTCTGCTTCACAACAAAATGAATCAGTTATATATATACACGTATGTTCCCATATCTCTTCCTGCTTGCGTCTCCCTCCCTCCCACCCTCCCTATCCCACCCCTCCAGGCGGTCACAGAGCACTGAGCTGATCTCCTTGTGCTATGCGGCTGCTTCCCACTAGCTATCTACCTTAGGTTTGGTAGTGTATATATGTCCATGCTTCTCTTTCGCTTTGTCACAGCTTACCCTTCCCCCTCCCCATATCCTCAAGTACATTCTCTAGTAAGTCTGTGTCTTTATTCCTGTTTTACCCCTAGGTCCTTCATGACATTTTTTTTTTCTTAAATTCCGTATATATGTGTTAGCATATGGTATTTGTCTCTCTTTCTGACTTACTCACTCTGTATGACACTCTAGGTCTATCCACCTCATTACAAATAGCTCAATTTCATTTCTTTTTATGGCTGAGTAATACTCCATTGTATATATGTGCCACATCTTCTTTATCCATTCATCCAATGATGGACACTTAAGTTGTTTCCATCTCCAGGCTATTGGTACATGACTCTTTTTGAATTATGGTTTTCTCAGGGTATATGCCCAGTAGTGGGATTGCTGGGTTATACGGTAGTTCTATTTGTAGTTTTTTAAGGAACCTCCATACTGTTCTCCACAGTGGCTGTATCAATTTACATTCCCACCAACAGTGCAAGAGGGTTCCCTTTTCTCCACACCCTCTCCAGCATTTATTGTTTCTAGATTTTTTGATGATGGCCATTCTGACTGGTGTGAGATGATATCTCATTGTAGTTTTGATTTGCATTTCTCTAATGATTAGTGATGTTGAGCATCCTTTCATGTGTTTGTTGGCATTCTGTATATCTTCTTTGGAGAAATGTCTATTTAGGTCTTCTGCCCATTTTTGGATTGGGTTGTTTGTTTTTTTGTTATTAAGCTGCATGAGCTGCTTATAAATTTTGGAGATTAATCCTTTGTCAGTGGCTTCATTTGCAAATATTTTCTCCCATTCTGAGGGTTGTCTTTTGGTCTTGTTTATGGTTTCCTTTGCTGTGCAAAAGCTTTGAAGTTTCATTAGGTCCCATTTGTTTATTTTTGTTTTTATTTCCATTTCTCTAGGAGGTGGGTCAAAAAGGATCTTGCTGTGATTTATGTCATAGAGTGTCCTGCCTATGTTTTCCTCTAAGAGTTTGCTGTTTTGTTCTTAAATGCGGTAACTTTGTATACTGGTTTAACATTTGCAAAGTATTTTTCTAAACGTTAGCTCATTTAATTTGCTGGTAGTTATAATTGCACTCATCCTCTGTGGATGAGTTAGCAGAGCCTCCTTCTGCATCCAGGCCTTGTGATGCAGGCCCCAGGCCTGTGCTTTTCCCTCCAGACACACTGTCTCCTCGTGAGGACTATTGAACGTGTTCGGCAGGCATGTCTTCAGGGAAGCTGGTACGTCTTTTTGGAAATAGGTTTTCCTGAGCTATTTAGCATCCCTAATGTGTTCTCCTTCCGTTCCTTTCTCCTTCTCTCCCCTCCTGCTTTAGGTTCTGTCCCTTTCCAAGACCTTCCATTCATTTCACTTGCCACCCTTCTCCCAGACACACATCTCCGCTCTCACACTCTGCATTTCACCTGAATGGCTTTTTCCATTAGTTCAGTTCTGACTTACTTTATAAGATCTAGCACCAAACAAAGTCTTGCCTGACTTGGTATAGCTGACCTTAGTCTTTCCAAATCTCCATTAGCCTTTTGCACACAGTTTTGAAATATCACATCTTATGGATGGGGTGGGGGGTAGTGGAGGGGGCAGATTTGTCATGGATATGGTGGCACACTGAGTCAGGAAAGTCAGTGTCTTGCCCAGTGATGCATTAACTGCATGGCCTTGGAAAAGTTGCTTACCCTTCCTAGGCCTGCAATAATGAAAGCGGGGGAGAATAATCTCCAGATCGGTAGTTTTTCAAAGTATGCTTCAGGAATCTCTGGGATTCTGTGGATTGTTGAGGTGAAAAGAAGGTTTTCTCCCAGCTTCTGCTAGAGCTGCCTCGCTTTCATCTTTTTAGTGTATGGAAGTTGCACATTCGATTGAACCAATGGATTGGTAGATTTTTGATAAAAAGAATTCTGTACTAATAGGTTGAAAACCACCAGATTAGATGGTCCTGATATGATCCCTGTCTCTTACACACAATTAATTACTAGTCACAAAGTAATTTTAATTTGCCTTGGCTTTGTTCCTTAGATGTTTCCCATGTACATAGCCCCCCGCCCCTCTACAGTGTATAACTTCATTATCCCGGGTACCTAAGATTGCTTAATAAAGGACTATATAGGGTGAAGGCAACTCCAGTCTTTGTGTTGTGGGTGACGTGGATAGTGTTAAGTGAAAGCATAATGAGATTAGTTGAGGTACATGCATTTATCTTAAGTGAATTCAACTGTAAGCATCCTGTAAGCAACACCACTTCATTGTGGCCTCTGAACACAAGCAACTGCTTTGGCAGGTGCTCAGCGGAGGGAGCCACCAAATGGGGGAAAGCCTCTGTGGGACTGACTGATGGGCAGTACAGTACAGTTTAAACAAAGCAGAGTGCACCATGCTATGTGTGCAGCTTAAGGGCTTTGCAAGAGAAATTCTCTATCTGGGTTTTGCCTTAAACGTTAGCTTTCGAACCTTATACCCAAGTTAAGATTTGATATCACCATATTCTATTTCACTTCACTGGCAGTCCTTTCCCATGAAGGATTCTGCAGATTTTTATTACATGGTGATAATTCCATAATACTGCTTTACTCCTTACAAGCATTTTTGAAAATCTGCCTGAAATAGGAATATG
The DNA here is from genome assembly GCF_008692025.1 of Phocoena sinus. Taxonomy (NCBI): domain Eukaryota; kingdom Metazoa; phylum Chordata; class Mammalia; order Artiodactyla; family Phocoenidae; genus Phocoena; species Phocoena sinus. The sequence continues at coordinate 52,498,209 of NC_045765.1, read as the reverse complement.
AAACATTTAAAAAGCACCTCCTTTAAGGAAATCATAAGTTTATAAAGGAAATAAGTGAACTGATGTCATACTAGCAGTCTGTGCAGAGCAGCTCCTGTTTCTGAGGGGCAGGGGCTTTTGACTGAGGAAAGGACAGATCCTCTTGGTTTGTGCTTTTGCTGACCCTGAAAGTAACCCAAGGATACGGTATCTGTCATGGCAGGACGTTTGACCAGTCATCATTACTGTATTTTTGTATCGTCTCCATGAAGTCTTTTTTTTTTTTTTTTTTTGGCGGTACGCGGGCCTCTCACTGTTGTGGCCTCTCCCATTGCGGAGCACAGGCTCCGGATGCGCAGGCTCAGCGGCCATGGCTCACGGGCCTAGCCGCTCCGCGGCACATAGAATCCTTCCAGACCAGGGCACAAACCCGCGTCCCTTGCATCGGCAGGCGGACTCTCAACCAGTGTGCCACCAGGGAAGCCCTCCCTGAAGTCTTTAACATCCACATGTAATAAATATATCCATTCAACATAAATTCAGCCAAGGAATAAAAGCACACCCAATAAGACTGTGTATTGAAAAATGCAGGGTTCATAAGATATTCTGACAGGGAAAGATATTTTTGACATGCCAAAAATATAAATTGAGAACTTACTAAACTAGATTGGAAAGACAGTTCTGTAGAGACATCTGGTTCCCTGTAGGTGGAATTTCAGCTCTTAAAAACAAGCTTATCGGGGCTTCCCTGGTGGCGCAGTGGTTGGGAGTCTGCCTGCCGATGCAGGGGACACGGGTTTGTGCCCCGGTCCGGGAAGATCCCACATGCCGCGGAGCGGCTGGGCCCGTGAGCCATGGCCGCTGAGCCTGCGCAGCCGGAGCCTGTGTTCCGCAACGGGAGAGGCCACAACAGTGAGAGGCCCGTGTACCGCAAAAAACCCACAAAAAACCCAAAAATAACCAAGCATATCAACTTACGTAGTGTGTGAACTACAGAGGATTTAGAGTCTGAACCTGTCAGCTCCTGCTTTTCTTTGCTTGGCGTTGTGCTCAGGTAGGTGCTTCTCACTGTGTCACACACACAGAGGCCCCGGTACACCAGCAGCTCCTGGTTTACACTCTACCCACGTAGCATGCTCAGCACAGAAGAGTTGGAGTTCCAGTAGAAGTCCCGGGGCTGACCGTTTTATTGGCTTGGACCAGGTCTGTTCCCTGAAGTGGTCACTGTGACTGATGGGCCAGACCTGAGTCCTGTGCCAGCCCAGGGGTTGGCTCCACCCGACCAGATAGAGATGAGGGAAGGGGTATGTCCCCAAAGGAAAATTGAGGAGTGTTAACAGTAGAAAGGGGACTAGATCCTGGGCAGGCTGAGGAACGGATAGATGGGCCCTTGAATGAGCAACTGAAAGGGGTCATATAGATGTGCTTCACAGGGGGCTATGGGTGGTGATGGGTAAAGAAAGCTATATAAAAGTAACACATAAGCCCTGGGTTCGTCCCTGAGACTCTGGCTTTGCTTGGTTCGTGATCTGTGCCATTTGTTTTGTGGCCTCACTCAGCCAGTAAAGGGAACTTAAAACAGATACACAACACTCCGTTATTGGTGCACAGTCATCAATTAACCTGATGCTGCAAAGAAAGGAGGCAAAGGAAGAATCCTCTTTACATTTCTTGGTTTGTTTCAAAGGCACATAGAAGGTTGGCAAATTGTTGTTGAATTGACTGTACTGGAGGTCACAGGGCTGCCACGGGTCAGCCCAGGTGGGTTTTTTTTCCCCCTGTATGATGCTGATCTTTGGACATTAGCCTCAGGTCTTTGTGCTGCATTCTGCAGTTTCCTGGGTTAGGAACTGACATTTGTGAGCTTGACTTTCTCCACTTGGCAGGGTCCAATGCAGCTGCCTCCAGAAGCCCTGAGCCATCTCCTGGCTGGGGAAGAAGATGGAAGGTGGTAGGGAAAAGAAGCAGAAACAGTTCACACTTGTTCCCCCCCCCCCCAGAGACACACCTGCTATCCTCCCCTGACCACAGAAATTCACTGAGGAAGTCGGTGAGTCAGAGATGCCCCAGGCTGGACATCGTTAGCACAGTTCAGTGAGCCTCTGGTATCCTGTGTTTTTCTGTTTTTACCGTTATTGCTTTCCTTCCAGGGTAAATTCACCAGCACGAAAAATATGAGTGTTACCTTGAAAGGTTTCCTCAGGCGCTTGGGCGGGTGATTGATGGATCACCTGCAGAGGCATGGGAAGGTGGTCCGGTTCCTCCTGACCACTCTGACTTTATTTTCAATGACTCTGACATCTTGACAACATTTTCCATTTCATCCCTAGGCTCTTGCAGACCTTCCCATGAATGAGCACATTTGAGTCTTAAAATTTTCCTTTCTGCGTTAATTGCAGTGGGGTCAGGTTTTTGTCTCATTAGGTCTTAGCTGTATTCAGAGGGGCTATATGGCATGCCTGAGGTTCAAGGTCATCGGTGGGGGTACCTCAGTGGATGCAGTTTCCCTCAATAGCAGTACTGCCCCAAATGTGTTTTCCCATTTCTTTGCCTCTCTTTCTCTCCAGTGATGAGGAGGTATGAGATAATGTCTGAGAAATCCTTGGTTCCCTTTGGAGAAAGGCGTGCTCTCCATTTACTTGTATCCCTGTCTACTGGCCAGGGTTAGCCAGTAGCCCCTGCCAACCTTGATCTAGGCTATTCAAACTCAAAATTGAAACACCAGTAGAGAATGATGATGAAGTGTGTGATCTGGTTTTAGACAACCTGAGGTTGAATTCGGGACTCATCACATATTATTTGAATTATCTTGTGTCCCAGACTCTTAACCTGTTAAGTGGGGATAATTATAACACTAACCTCATAGCGTTCTTTGTACAGTTAGATGAGATAATCCATCAAAATTCCCTGGCACAGTACTTGCCACTAGTGCACACCCTATAAACATTATGATCTTATTGTTGGAGCTTTATGTCAAGAAGGGAGTATTGCCCTTCTTGTAAGGGTTGAAATTGGGAAGAAAATACAAAGAGGCATAATGGGTGGTATGATAGCTAACCTGTCTGACCAGTCGGCTTTCTCAAATCAAAACCTTTACCAATGGAGTTCCCTGGTGGCCTACTGGTTACGATTCCGAGCTTTCACTGCTGTGGCTGGGATTCAGTCCGTGGTTGGGGAACTGAGTTTCGGCAAGCCACGTGATATGGCAAAAACAAACAAACAAAAAACACCGAAAAAACAAAAGTTTACCAAATTTCTTTTGGATTTTTTTTTTTGAAGAATTAAAGCCTTTTAGATTAAAGTCCTCCAGTGTAGCAACACTATAGTAAAGGAAAAGGGAGGGGAGACTGTTAAAAACAAAAATGACTTGTCACCTAACCAAATGCAATGTGTGGACCAGGGTTGGACCCTGGTTTGAACCAAACAGTTACAAAAAGAGTTTTTGGAGGTAGTTGTGGAAACTTCAGTGTGGACTATCAGATGGTATTAAGGAATTATCCTTAATCTTGTTAAGTATCATAATAGATGGTTGTTATTTGTGAAAAAATAAAATTATTATAAGTTGGGGGGCATTTATAAGAAGTTTTTCTTAATGTTTCCTCTATTTTTCTCTCCTTAATAAATAACATGTCACCTTGGCAGTTTCCACTAGAAACTCTCTCTTCTCTCCCTCTCCTCTCTCTTTTTTTTTTTTAACACCTTTATTGGAGTATAATTGCTTTACAGTGGTGTGTTAGTTTCTGCTGTATAACTAAGTGAATCAGCTATATGTATACATATATCCCCATATCCCCTCCCTCTTGCATCTCCCTCTCACCCTTTCTATCCCGCCCCTCAAGGTGGTCACAAAGCACCGAGCTAATCTCCCTGTGCTATGCAGCTGCTTCCCACTAGCTACCTATTTTATTTTATTTATTATTATTTTTTTGAAATCATGGTAATCTCTTTATTTGAAACTTAAGACTCACAAAGAAATTGAACATTAACTGACAAAAAAAAATTTAAAAAGGAATATAGGCCTATGTGAAGAGACATACTTGTTTTTTTCTAACAAAGTTAATCAGCTATACATATACATATATCTCCATATCTCCTCCCTCTTGCATCTCTCTCCCACCCTCCCTGTCCCACCCCTCTAGGTGGTCACGAAGCACCCAGCTGATCTCCCTGTCCTATGCAGCTGCTTCCCACTAGCTATTTTACATTTGGTAGTGTATATATGTCCATGCCACTCTCTCACTTCATCCCAGCTTACCACTCCCCCTCCCCGTGTCCTCTAGTCCATTCTCTATGTCAGCGTCTTTATTCCTGCCCCTAGGTTCTTCAGAACCTTTTTTTTTTTTTTTTTTTAGATTCCCTACATATGTGTTAGAATATGGTATTTGATTTTCTCTTTATGCTTACTTCACTCTGTATTACAGACTCTAGGTCCATGCACCTCACTACACATAACTCAATTTCGTTTCTTTTTATGGCTGAGTAATATTCCCTTGTATATATGTGCCACATCTTCTTTATCCATTCATCTGTTGATGGGCATTTAGGGGGCTTCCATGTCCTGGCTATTGTAAATAGAGCTGCAATGAACATTGTGGTACATGACTCTTTTTGAATTATGGTTTTCTCAGGGTATATGCCCAGTAGTGGGATTGCTGGGTCATATGGTAGTTCTATTTTTAGCTTTTTAAAGAGCCTCCATACTGTTCTCCATAGTGGCTGTATCAATTTACATTCCCACCAACAGTGCAAGAGGGTTCCCTTTTCTCCACACCCTCTCCAGCATTTATTGTTTGTAGATTTTTTGATGATGGCCATTCTGACTGGTGTGAGGTGATACCTCATTGTAGTTTTGATTTGCATTTCTCTAATGATTAGTGATGTTGAGCATCCTTTCATGTGTTTGTTGGCAATCTGTATATCTTCTTTGAAGAAATGTCTATTTAGGTCTTCTGCCTATTTTTGGATTGGGTTGTTTGTTTTTTTGATATTGAGCTGCTTGTATATTTTGGAGATTAATCCTTTGTCAGTTGCTTCGTTTGCAAATATTTTCTCCCATTCGGAGGGTTGCCTTTTCGTCTTGTTTATAGTTTTCTTTACTGTGCAAAAGCTTTGAAGTTTCATTAGGTCCCATTTGTTTATTTTGTTTTTACTTCCATTTCTCTAGGAGGTGGGTCAAAAAGGATCTTGCTGTGATTTATGTCATAGAGTGTTCTGCCTGTGTTTTCCTCTAAGAGTTTTATAGTGTCTGGCCTTATATTTAGGTCTCTAATCCATTTTGAGTTTATTTTTGTGTATGGTGTTAGGGAGTATTCTAATCTCATTCTTTCACATGTAGCTGTCCAGTTTTCCTAGCACCACTTATTGAAGAGGCTGTCTCTTCTCCATTATATATTCTTGCCTCCTTTATCAAAAATAAGGTCACCATATATGCATGGGTTTATCTCTGGGGTTTCTATCCTGTTTCATTGATCTGTATTTCTGTTTTTGTGCCAGTACCACACTGTGTTGATTACTGTACCTTTGTAGTATACTCAGAAGTCAGGGCGCCTGATACCTCCAGCTCTGTTTTTCTTTCTCAAGATTGCTTTGGCTCTTCGGGGTCTTTTGTGTTCCCATACAAATTGTGAAATTTTTGTTCTCGTTCTGTGAAAAATGCCATTGGTAGTTTGATAGGGATTACACTGAATCTGTAGTTTTCTTTGGGTAGTATAGTTATTTTCACAATGTTGATTCTTCCAATCCAAGAACATGGTATATCTCTCCATCTGTTTGAGTCATCTTTCTTTCATCAGTGCCTTACAGTTTTCTGCATACAGGTCTTTTTTCTGCTTAGGTAGATTTATTCCTAGGTATTTTATTCGTTTTGTTGCAATGGTAGATGGGAGTGTTTCCTTAATTTCTCTTTCAGATTTTTCATCATTAGTGTATAGGAATGCAAGAGATTTCTGTGCATTAATTTTGTGTCCTGCTACTTTACCAAATTCATTGATTAGCTCTAGTAGGTTTCTGGTAGCATCTTTAGGATTCTCTGTGTATAGTATCATGTCATCTGCAAACAGTGACAGCTTTACTTCTTCTTTTCCGATTTGGATTCCTTTTATTTCTTTTTCTTCTCTGATTGCTGTGGCTAAAACTTCCAAAACTATGTTGAGTAATAGTGGTGAGAGTGGGCAACCTTGTCTTGTTCCTGATCTTAGAGGAAATGCTTTCAGTTTTTCACCACTGAGAATGATGTTGGCTGTGGGTTTGTCTTAGATGGCCTTTATTATGTTGAGGTAGGTTCCCTCTATGCCTACTTTCTGGAGAGTTTTTATCATAAATGGATGTTGCATTTTGTCGAAAGCTTTTTCTACATCTATTGAGATGATCATATGGTTTTTATCCTTCAATCTGTTAATATGGTGTATCACATTGATTGATTCGCATATATTGAAGAATCTTTGCATTCCTGGGATAAACCCCACTTGATCATGGTGTATGATCCTTTTAATGTGCTGTTGGATTGTGTTTCCTAGTATTTTGTTGAGGGTTTTTGCATCCATGTTCATCAGTGATATTGGCCTGTAGTTTTCTTTTTTTGTGACATCTTTGTCTGGTTTTGGTATCAGAGTGGTGGTGGCCTTGTAGAATGACTTTGGGAGTGTTCCTCCCTCTGCTATATTTTGGAAGAGTTTGAGAAGGATAGGTGTTATCTCTTCTCTAAATGTTTGATAAAATTCACCTGACAAGCCATCTGGTCCTGGGCTTTTGTTTGTTGGAAGATCTTTAATCACAGTGTCAATTTCATTACTTGTGATTGGTCTGTTTATATTTTCTATTTCTTCCTGGTTCAGTCTTGGACAGTTGTGCTTGTCTAAGAATTTGTCCATTTCTTCCAGGTTGTCCATTTTACTGGCATATAGTTGCTTGTAGTAATCCCTCATGATTCTTTGTATTTCTGCAGGGTCAGTTGTTACTTCTCCTTTTTCAGTTCTAATTCTGTTGATTTGAGTCTTCTCCCTTTTTTTCTTGATGAGTCCGGCTAGTGGTTTATCTATTTTGTTTATCTTCTCAGAGAACCAGCTTTTAGTTTATTGATCTTTGCTATTGTTTCCTTCATTTCTTTTTCATTTATTTCTGATTTCTTTCCTTCTGCTAACTTTGGGGTTTTTCCTTCTTCTTTCTCTTATTGCTTTAGATGTAAGGTTAGGTTGTTTATTTGAGATGTTTCTTGTTTCTTGAGGTAGGATTGTATTGCTATAAACTTCCCTCTTAGAACTCCTTTTGCTGCATCCTTGGGTCATAGTGTTTTCCTTGTCATTTGTTTCTATGTATTTTATTTTCCTCTTTGATATCTTCAGTGATCTCTTGGTTATTTAGTAGCGTATTGTTTAGCCTCCATGTGTTTGTATGTTTTATAGGTTTTTTTCCCATAATTGATATATAGTCTCATAGTGTTGTGGTCAGAAAAGATACTTGATACGATTTCAGTTTTTTTAAATTTACCAAGGCTTGATTTGTGGCCCACGATATGATCTATCCTGGAGAACGTTTCATGAGCACTTGAGAAGAAAGTGTATTCTGTTGTTTTTGGATGGAATGTCCTATAAATATCAATTAAGTCCATGTTGTGTAATGTGTCATTGAAAGCTGTGTTTCCTTATTTATTTTCATTTTGGATGACCTGTCCTTTGGTGAAAGTGGGGTGTTAAAGTCCCCTACTATGAATGTGTTTCTGTCGATTTCCCCTTTTATGGCTGTTAGCATTTACCTTATGTGTTGAGGTGCTCCTATGTTGGGTGCATAAATATTTGCAATTGTTATAACTTCTTCTTGGACTGATCCCTTGATCCTTATGTCATGTCCTTCTTTGTCTCTTTTAATAGTCTTTATTTTAAAGTCTATTTTATCTGATCTGAGTATCACTACTCCAGCTTTCTTTTGATTTCCATTTGCATGGAATATCTTTTTCCATCCCCTCGCTTGCAGTCTGTATGTGTCCCTAGGTCTGAAGTCGGTCTCTCATAGACAGCATATATACGGGTCTTGTTTTTGTATCCATTCAGCCAGTCTGTGTCTTTTGGTGGGTGCATTTAATCCATTTACATTTAAGGTAATATCGATATGTGTGTTCCTATTACCATTTTCCTAATTTTTTTGTGCTTGTTTTTGTAGGTCTTTTCCTTCTCATGTGTTTCCTGCTTAGAGAAGTTCCTTTAGCATTTGTTGTAAAGCTGGTTTGATGGTGCTGAATTCTCTTAACTTTTGCTTGTCTGTAAAGGTTTTCGTTTCTCCACTGAATCTGAATGAGATCCTTACTGGGTAGAGTAATCTTGGTTGTAGGTTTTTCCCTTTTATCACTTTAAATATGTCCTGCCACTCCCTTCTGGCTTGCAGAGTTCCTGCTGAAGGATCAGCTGTTAACCTTATGAGGATTCCCTTGTGTGTTATTTGTTGCTTTTCCCTGCTGCTTTTAATATTTTTTCTTTGTATTTAATTTTTGATAGTTTGATTAATATGTGTCTTGGCATGTTTCTCCTTGTATTTATCCTGTATGGGACTCTCTGCACATACTGGACTTGATTGACTCTTTCCTTTCCCATGTTAGGGAAGTTTTCAACTATAATCTCTTCAAATATTTTCTTAGACCCCTTTCTTTTTCTCTTCTTCTTCTGGGAACCCTATAATTCGAATATTGGTGTGTTTAATGATGTCCCAGAGGTCTCTGCGACTGTCCTCAATTCTTTCATTCTTTTTTCTTTATTCTGCTCTGCGGTAGTTATTTCCACTCTTTTATCTTCCAGGTCACTTATCCGTTGTTCTGCCTCAGTTATTCTGCTATTTATTCCTTCTAGAGAATTTTAAATTTCATTTATTCTGTGTTCATCATTGTTTGCTCTTTAGCTCTTCTAGATCCTTGTTAAACGCTTCTTGTATTTTCTCCATTCTATTTCCAAGATTTTGGATCAGCTTTACTATCATTACTCTGAATTCTTTTTCAGGTAGACTGCCTGTTTCCTCTTCATTTGTTTGGTCTGGTGGGTTTTCACCTTGCTCCTTCATCTGCTGCATATATCTTTGTCTTCCCATTTTGTTGAACTTACTGTGTTTGGGGTCTCCTTTTCATAGGCTGCAGGTTCGTAGTTCCCATTGTTACTGGTGTCTGCCCCCAGTGGGTGAGGTTGGTTCAGTGGCTTGTGTAGGCTTCCTGGTGGAGGGGACTGGTGCCTGTGTTCTGGTGGGTGGGCCTGGACCGTGTCTTTCTGGTGGGCAGGGCCGTGTCCGGTGGTGCGAACTTAGTATGATTTTAGGCGTCCTCTCCGCTGATGGGTGGGGTTGTGTTCCTGTCTTGCTAGTTGTTTGGCATGAGGTGTCCAGCACTGGAGCTTGCCGGCTGTTGGGTGGAGCTGGGCCTTAGTGTTGAGATGGAGATCTCTGGGAGAGCTCTTGCCAATTGATATTACATGGGGCCGGGAGGTCCCTGGTGGTCCAGTGTCCTGGACTCGGCCCTCCCACCTTGGAGGCTCAGGCCTGATATCAGGCTGGAGCACCAAGACCCTGTCAGCCATATGGCTCAGAAGAAAAGGGAGAAAAAAAGAAAGAAAAAATAAATTAAAAAAAAATTATTAAAATAAAAAATTTAAAAAATAATAATAGTAAAAAAAAAAAAAAGAGAGAGAGAGAGCAAGCAAACCAGTAAACTCCCCCTCCTCTCTTAAGTCTAGTAAATTCTGAGCTCCCAGCTGGTGTCTGGGTTTTGCTCCACTCCAGTTTTATCTGCATCTCCAGCTGGAGTGAGTCTGCCCAGAAAGCAGATTCTTTCCTGCAGGGAACTGAGGTGCATCCAGCAGGTACTGCGGTCTTCCTTTTGACTCAGTGTTTTCACTTAGGATTTAACCCACACAGATGTGTCTCTTGAGGACTAGGAATGCCACTGATGGGCTGCCCTGTCAAGCCCCGGAGAAGAAAATGGCAGGAACAGACTTATAGCTTTTCAAAGATAGAAACATTTCTTCCATACACCATCAAAAGGAAAAGAAAAATTCAGGGACAAAGTACCCAGATTTGATTCTGGCTACATTATTTATATGGGGGGCAAAGAGGGTATTTGTGTGAGAATTGGGGGAAACTGCCCCACTGTGAGCCCACTCCCAGGTGCTAATCCTACAGTCCCTGTGTTAGACATGTAGGAGGGGAGGGAAGAGAAGGGAGTGGGAGGTTGGCAGAGTCCTGTTTGCCAGACCAGTAGCTAGAAACTCCAGAATAAGGTCTTCTGGAGAGAAATATCAACTCAGGGGCCATGCTTTACTGTCACTTTCAAGCCAAATTTATAAATATATATTCACCACCCAGATCAAGTTATAAAATATGTCCACCAGCTCAGAAGGCTCCCTAGTGCACCCAGTCAGTACCTCCCTTAATCCCCCACCCTCTAGGGAACCACTGTTTTGATTCCATAAACATTGAGCTTCGTGTAAGCGGAATCATGTGGCATATACTCTCTTTGGTGGCCTCTTTCCCTCCACGTATGTCTGTGAAGTTCACCCATGCTTGCATGTAGTACTAGTTTGTTCTTTTTGTTGATATAAAGCATTTCATCATGGGCAATGTATCACAAGTTTTTCATTCTTTTGTTGATGACCATTGGGTTGTTTCTAAATTTGAGCTTTTACGAGTAAAGCTTCTAGGAGTATTCTTGTACATGTCTTTTGTTGGCCATAAACACTCATTTTTCTTAAGTATATCCCTAGGAGTGGGATTGCTGGATCACAGGATAGACGTATGTTTACCTTGGTAGATATTGCCAAATAGTCTTGCAAAGGGTTGAACCCATTTCCCTACCCACCATCAGTGCATGAAGGTTCTAATTGTTCCACATCCTCACCTACACTTGGAACTGACCATCTTTCTAATTGTAGCCAATCTGGTGTGTATATAGTAGTATCTCATTAGGTGTGTACTTGCATTTCCTTGATGAGTAATGATGTAGAGACCATTTGGATATCTTCTTTTGTGAAATCCCCGTACAGTCTTTTGGCCATTTTTTTCCCAGTACAAACTTGTCTTTTCTGTAAAGGCAAGTAGTTACCAGGAAGAGAAAAATGCAGATAGAGAGGCTGCATGCGGAGGCAGTGTCACCTGGTTAGTGATAAAAGGCATGGGTGTTGGTGTCTGACACCACCAATTCCAGTCCCAGCCTCACTAACCTGCGAGTTGGGTGGTTATGTAACTTTCTAAGCCTATTTCCTCACTTTAGATTGTGGATAATAACAGTACCTGTCTCAGCAGTGTGTTGGGGGGATTAAATGAGATATGTGTCACTTAAGGTGCGATGCCTGGCACATAGTAAGTGATCAATAGATATTATACATGAGTAGCCATGCCAGTGGTGATGATGGGGAAGCAGGAGAGGCTCCTTTGGGAGCTCGGGGTATTATAAGTGTGTGAGCATTCAATCTTTTTTTTTTTTTTTTTTTTTTGCGGTACGTGGGCCTCCCACTGTTGTGGCCCCTCCCACCGCAGAGCACAGGCCACGGACACGCAGGCTCAGGGGCCATGGCCCACGGACCCAGCCGCTCCACGGCACGCGGGATCCTCCCGGGCCGGGGCACGAACCCGTGTCCCCTGCACTGGCAGGCAGACTCCCAACCACTGCACCACCCGGGAAGCCCATTCAATCATTTTTAGCCCAAGTGGTCGAGCAACTCCTTTCTCCCACTCTATCTGTCTGGTTGAGATCTAACTGTCCTGCTGTCCATTCTTACCCTGGCCTGTCCCAGCCATTTATCGGCAGGGCTTTGGGCCATCACCCTGATTCTGCGGACAGTTCAGCTCCTGAACTTCTCATTCTAGCTCTGGCCCAACCTTTTTATTTTTCTTCTACTTTGAGTAAGGTGGATAATGCATTTATTAAGCACCTACTTCTTAGACACTGTGCTAGAGTATTTCTAGGGAATCATAACCGTAAAGTCCTGATTCCAGCTCTTAGGAAACTTACCATCTAGTGAAGTAGTAATAATAAGTAGTCACTTCATCGTTTCAGCGTTTATTATATGCTAGACACATCTAGATGTGTTCATGTATTACCACATTTAATTGTAACAGTATTCTGCAGAGGTATGTACTATAATTATCTCTATTATCAATATTGGGGAATATTACCCAAGGTCACATAGCCAGTAAGTGTCAGAACTAACAGCTGAACTTAGATGCAAACCCTTTCCCTTATTGCTATACTACTGCCTCTCTTAAAACATCTCTCCCTGAAGCAACTTGGGACAAATTGACAAAGCATTAACAACCCCAAACCACAAATACAGTCGATACATGTTCTACTGGTCTTTCTCTACTGGTGCATGCATATCCCAGAAGTGGAGAAGCCATGGGCTACCCTCAGGATGAGATTTCCTAACGTCTGTTTTATTAGGTAGGGTACAAGTTAATGTTTGGCAAGTTCTTTGAAGGGCTGAGTGTGCTCCTGGTAATCATTATAAGCAGCGGGTTGGCTACTCTTCTCCAGGGCAGAATTATCCTCAATCACATGATCTTTCTGTATACTTTCTACTTAAAAGGACTAATTACTTCCTCCTCCTCCAGAGCTGCGGGCCAGAATCAAACTGGAGTTGCCTTTGTCCCTGGTTGGGGGGAAGGTACTTGAGTCACATATGGTGTCAGCACACCCCAACCTGGCTTAGAGCTAATTCAGCACTTCCCCCCCCTTTTTTTTTTTTCTGCGGTACACAGGCCTCTCACTGCTGTGGCCTCTCCCATTGCGGAGTACAGGCTCCGGACGCGCAGGCTCAGCGGCCATGGCTCACGGGCCCAGCTGCTCCGTGGCATGTCGGATCTTCACGGACCGGGGCACGAACCCATTTCCCCTGCATCGGCAGGCGGACTCTCAACCACTGCGCCACCAGGGAAGCCCACTTCCCCCCTCCTTTTTAAACTTCAGAAGTTATTGACTAAGGGAAAGAGTCCCATTTTCCTATCGTCTGTTACAGTTATGCATCTGCCTGTATCTTACTCTGTAGGCTGTTGACATAGAAAAGGGACTCTTGGAGGCTCTCATTGTATTAGCCCACTCAGAAGTCTTTTCTCCATTCCATTTGACCTGAGACTCCTTTTTTTGCTGTTGCTGCATGTAAGCTAGTTCGATCCAGTTCACTTTATGTTGCTTTCAAAGGCTAAAAAAGCCCTGTGACCAAATGTTTAGCAGGCTGTTCAGACATGATGGACTGACAGCTCCATCTAAGTCTGTTTCCTGCCTTACACACTCCTCCTCATACCCCAAGCCAAAGGTGGAAACCCAGCAAGTTACATAAGCTGTTGGAGCAGTGCAGATGGCTGGCTGCTGGCCCAGGCAAACTCAGCTTTGGAGCACTTGAGAATGCCTGCACTGGCAATAAGACATGGGCTCATTTTTAATGAGAACAATCATTTCATTTAGCTGTGTAAATTAGAGTAGTAGAGCAGAATCAGGGCAGTGATCCCCTAAACATGGCTGCTGGCTCCCCTCTGGGGCAGGAGAGGGGATGTCTCTTGGTGGGATGGGTTTGTCACTACTGTTCAGACTTTACAGGGAAACTCTGCTGTTTAAACGGGGAAGAGTGGGAAGGACAGCAAGACAGGAGTAACGCAGTTATACAGCCTGGCAGACCGGTGGAGTTCCTTGGGGAATAGAAGGAAGGAATCTGAATTCATCTGGAAGGGAGATAATTGTGTTTGTCCTTGATGTGTGAGGCTGATTCTCCATGCTACTCTATGGTGAATCAGGCTCAAAGATGCTAATCCTTTGTTTCTGTTGTTTTAAAAATGGTCAAATGTGTAAAATGACCAAAAGCATAAGGAGTAAAATGAGTATCACTCATCTCACTCACAGGGAATAGGGGCTACTTTTTGACATTTGTGTTTTCAAGGTTTTTTTCTATCGTAAACAAAATGGATCACTTTACACATACTGCACTGTAAGTAGGATTTTCATTTAGTTTACTATATTTTTCTCATATGTACTAGTTTAGCCATGAGTTTTGCTGTCAACAACTGAAAATCCCCCAATGAAACGGGGGATATTTAGGCTTTAAGACATAGGGTAGGCAGTCTGGGACAGATGGGTGGCTCTGTGAAGCCTTCAGGGACCCAGATTCTTTCCATCTTTCTGCTCCTCCATCCTTAGGGTGTAAGCTTTTGTCTTCCTTGTCACCTCATGATTGCAAGACGGTTGCTGCACTTCATTGCCTTGTGTCTAGGGTTCAAGCAGGGAGAAGGATGGAAGAAAGAAGAGTTGACGTGTGTGTCAGAGGAACAGAAGTTTTCCAGAAATCCCCAGCTTGCATCTGCTGTGTCTCTTTGGCGCTGGACCTGACTCACATTCCTATCTAAGAGAATTGTAGTGTTTTCAGCTGAATGACGTTTTGCTTCTACATAATCAGGGGTCAGTTCTTAAGGAAGAAGGGAAGAATGGACATTTTATAGACAGTTAGCAGTGTCCAACACACCTTGTTTCTAAAGATTATTCCACAACCAGAAGTTCTCGGGTGACTTACAAACTCCTTTGATGATATTAAGAAAATTGTGTGCACTCTCCTCAGAAAAATGTATAAACACATAACACTTTACATATAATATCAGGGAGGTTTATGTACTCACTAAAATTCCTCTGTGGGCTTCTGTCTATGATTCTCTCCTTAGCATAAATTCATAGAAGTGTCATACTTGGTGAACACATGGATCCATTTTTGAAGCTTGTTCTTCAATGAAGACTGTCAATTTATACTTCTGTAAGTCACACGCGGGAATGTCTGTTTCCTTGAGCCCACATCTATACCGTTACCATTTTTAAAAAATCTTTTAATTTTTTCAAAAATGAAAAATAATATCATTGTTATAATTTCAGTTTGTTTTCTGTCAAATTTGAATATTCTCCATGTTTATTAAATACTTGTCCCCCTTTTGCAAATAGCTTATCCTTTGTTCCATTTGTTTTTCTATTTACCTTTCTCTTACTGATTATAAGAGCTCTTTATATATTAAGGCTACGAGCCACTTTAAGTATTTTATCTTTGCTTGAATGCATCTCCATTCTAAGGTAGATATTCACCTGAGATTTGTTTTGGCATCAAAACAGTGTAAGGTGGAGACCTACCTTGATTTTTTTTCTCTCCAGATGATTATAATTATCACAGAGTGCTCCAAGATGATTTAAGAAGGGTAGCAGTGATTTTTTACAAATATTTATTTATTTGGCCGTGCCAGGTCTTAGTTGCGGCACAGGATCTTCGTTGCTGCATGTGGGATATTTAGTTGCCGCATGCAGACTCTTAGTTGTGGCATGTGGGATCTAGTTCCCTGATCAGGGATCAAACCCGGGCCCCCTGCATTGGGAGCGTGGAGTCTTAGCCACTGAACCACCAGGGAAATCCCGGTAGCAGTGATTTTTAAGCACATGGAGTATGTAAAGTGCAGCTGCCATAGAAGAAACTGCGTGAGCCGCCACACGGCTTTAAGCAATGCTGTTTTTTTTCATGGCTGACACACTTCTGGGAGTGAGGAAATTAGGTTCTGTGCCTTGCCCTGATGCTGACTGCTTAACTTTCTTGGTATGAGCAAAACTATAAGTGAGCAATTTGCTACTTAAAATGCTGATACAGACGGCAATTTGCTCTTCCCAGATTTGAAGGGTTCTCTAAGTCCTAGAATCATTTTTAATTTCGTAACTTGTTTGGGTGATTGGATTGGCACTTTTTAACTGAGCTTAATGTAAACTGAGTCTAGGATGTGCATTGACAGAACTTTAAATGACTTTGGTTCATCATGTCATTCATCAGATGTTTATTGAATGCCAGCTGTGCACAAGGGCCTCTGGGATCTACAGGGATAAATCTGTCGCCTTGCCTTTATTTCAGAGTGGAAGTGATGCATGTGAGGTGTGAACACAGTGTTTTGAAATAGAAGAGATGATTTTAGACAAGGGATTTGAGGACAGCTTCGGAGAAGAGGCACATATAAGTAGGGCTTTGAAGGCCCTGCCTAGGCAGGGATGAATAGAAGGGATTTCTTGGCCAGAAATACAAGAACAAGGATTCTTAGAACAGCCTGGGGCAGATGTAGGAAATAGCCAGTTGTTGTGTGTAGCTGGGGCATGAGGTCGGGAAAGAGAAAATAGGAAGTAAGATAGAAATGTTGGGGCCAGCCTGCCAGAGGCCTCACATAGAAATTTGGACATTATACTGTCAGGGGTGATCTGACCATAAAGGTTTTGGAGCAGAAGCGATTTCAGAGCTTCGGCTACATGAAGGACGTGTTGGCAGGGGGAGGGCAAAAGTCAAACCAGTTTGAAGACATTCCAAGTAAGAGGTACTAACTCCCCAAAAGTAGTCTTGGGACTAAAAAGGAAGGAATGGATATGGTCATCACTTTGAAAACAAAATATAGTTGTCACTTGATTAGATGTGGGACTAAAAAGACAGAATTTTCAGCTTTTAGGTCCAAGTTACTGAGATTAAAGTGATGCCGTTAACCAAGACAATGATTATTAACTACTGAGCATTTTACTAAACATGTACTCTGTGCTGGGCACTATGCCAGCAGCTTTCCTGCTGATGTCTCATCCTTCGGTTTGGGTGGAATAATCCCTATTTAGTAGGTGGGACAGTGAGGCACAGAGAGGTGTCACAGCTAGAAAGGAGCAGAGTTGCTGTGTGAAAATAGGTTTGTGTATTCTTCTTCCTGTTAAATGGCCTTGTATCAGCCAACTGAAAATGAGTTCTAATTTAGCCGCTGTTCACAAGTTTTGAGGTGTTACTCCTCCCATTGTCTCAAGAAACCCTTCTTGGTGGTGAGAGGAGGAACAGATGTTGGGTTTGAGGTTCAGGGAAATTCCGAGATGGAGATGACCAGCAAGTAGTGAGAAATGGAGGTGTGCTCCTCAGAAAGCCAGGGCGAGGTTGGGGTTACATGTTTAGAGATGGGGAGCCATCTGCATAGAGGCATTTGTTAAAGCTGTGGAAATTTCCAGGTGTTGTGTGTGGAAAGAGATTAGGATAAGTAAAGAGAGCCAAGGAAGGAGCTTTGGGAATTTTTAGAGTAAGCCAAGGAACTCTCAAAGTATGCTGCTGGTGGAGTATGAATTGGAAAATCCATCCAAAACTTAGTAAGGTTGAACATGCACATACCCTACGATGATCCGTGTTGGAACGACTCGGCCCTGCTGTCGTAGCACAAAAGCAGCCACAGACAATCTGTGATTGAGCATAGCTGTTTTCAAAAAATCTTTACTTACAAAACACAGGGCTGACTGGGTGTGACCCTCCGGCTGTAGTTTGCTGACTCTGTTGCCAAGAAACTCACACATGAGTACAAAAGGAGACACGGAAAAAGGTTGTTTACTGCAGCGTGGTTTGTAATAGTGAAAAACTGAGAATAACCTGTATTGTTACGGATAAATAGATGATGGCTTATTAATGGCACACTTTACAGTGGATAAAATGAACAAACTTGATCTGCATGTATCAATGTGGATAAATCTTAAGAACATAATAGTAAGTGAAAAAGCAAGTTGCAAGATCAGATACGTGTATGGTATAAGCGTATGGTATAAGCTATTTATGTACATTTTAAAAACATAAAAGTAATGTCTGTGGACATGTGCACATGTAGTAGAAGTATTGAAACACTTGTAGGAATGGTACATACCATCTCTGGGGTAGGGGAAGAAAGGGACAGAGATAAGGTTAAGGGGCTATGATACTCAGTTTCTTTAAGATCTCAATTAGAAACAAATTTAGAAAACTGCTAATATCTGTTAAATCTGTATCGTGAGTCCCTGGGTGACTTTAGTCATTTTGTAGTTTTATTATGTATGCTCAAAATATTTCATGTATATGTGTGTGTATGTACATAACAGTTAATCCCTGTTATTCGCAGATTCTGTATTTGTGAATTCACCTACTTTCTAAAACTTCCTTGTACCCCAAAGTCAGTGCTTGTGGTGCTTTCACAGTCATTTGCAGATATGTGCAGAGCAAAGAAAAACTTCAGTTGCTTAACACACATGTTCCCAGCTGAGGGTGGACAAGGTGACCCTCTGGCTTCTTGTTTCAGCCCTCATACTGTAAGTAAGTGTTCTTTTCGCTATTTAGTACAACATATTTTGTGTTTTTGTGCTTTTTTGCTGGTGATTTCACTGTTTAAAATGGCCCCCTGCACAGTGCGAAAGGTGCCAACTACTGTTCCTAAGCAGAAGACGACTGTGATGTGCCTTACGGAGCAAACACGTGTTAGATGAGCTTCGTTCAGGCCTCAGTTACGGTCCTGTAGCCGTGAGTGCAATGGTGATGAATCAATGGTATATATTAGAGAAGGTGTTTTGAAACAGAAACACACATAATACAGGGTTCTGTATTGATCAGCTGATGAAAATATTGCGACCAGAGGCTCATAGGACCCTAACTCATGTTCCCTAGGAGCAGTGATTCAGGTTTGCTAATTGTAGTGACTTTAAAGAACATAATTACTGTGAATAATGAGAATCAACTGTGTGTGTAAATATGTATGTCTGTTTTATATTTATAATTATTTTATGTTTATGATGACTGCATTTGTGATGATTTTATATTCATATATAATGTTTGTGTACAAATCCCTTTTTATCCAAGTTAAGAAAGATTAGCTCAGGGCAGAGGAACCCGCAGAGTTGCCTGGGGAGCTGGGCCGGAAAGGTTCAGGCGAAGTGAACATTTAAAGGACACAGGCTATCAAGTGTATATCAGCCATATCAAGAGCTGCAGGAAAGGGCCCAGAAGTGGCTTTTGATTTGTGTTCACCTGCCATGCTCTCAAATTCAGGTCAGAAGTAAGGCATATCCTAATCTCTTATGTCCGCACCCTAGGGAGGGGATCCCAGCGGGCTTACCCTCCCAGTTGACTTTGGTGGCTGGCTGTGCTCGTAACTGAGCTTGGTGGCCCTGTGTATGGCGTGCTTTGGCGCTCTCTGCAGAAGAGCAAGGGAGGCTTGGGTTGGGTACTTTGTGCTTTTGATGTGAACACTGATAAAAACCCTTTCTTCCTGGTCAGCTTTAAACCATATTGTTCAGTAAGCCGAGCTGGCCTTTGATCAGCAGCCTTCCAACCCTGCCTCCTTTTCCTTTTCAGTCCTTACTTCCTGTTCCTCTAAACTTACAGGACCTCATTCTTAATTGTCAGCAAATTCCAATTTAACAGGTTGCTGATAAGATATAAGGTGCTACACTTCCATTGTAATGGGAAACCCTTAAAGTGAATGCTGTCTTGACATGAGCCCTTCAGGCCCAAAGAAATTTATTTTTGATGGTGGGATATTAAAAAGGTTAGGAAGTAAGGGAGTCTGGAATTTTTAAGCAGATCTATTTCCAGCTTCTCTTTTGGTGGATTAGGAAAATAAGATTCAGAAAGAGGGAGAGGCTTGATCAGGGTCACACAAGAAGTGAGTGGCTGGTCGAGACCACTCTACTTGTCGGCTCCCAGGCTCCCTGCCTATTCAGATCATAGTTTATAGGTAGCCATGTAGTTAGCTGTGTCCCTGAATATTAGCCTTGAGCGTATATATAGGTCTTTACAAAGTTCAGCATACTTGTCCTGAGCTGAGTGGGTAGGGAGCACATATCAGTTAATAGTGTGCAGACCCCCAGAGGTGATATGGATCAATTCCATGTGACAACTTTCTGGGGGTGGGGAGAAGGGGAGCAAGGCTGGTTAGGGCTACTTGGTCCTAAAATTTGTATTTTAAACCAGTGAGTTCCAAATCCGGGCTATGACTCAGAAGCAGCTGTAAATTATGTTTACAAACTAGGGGAACTAGGGAAATTAATTCAAGATGAATCATAAACTTAAACATAAAAGCTAAAACTATAAAGCTTCCAGGAGAAAGCACAGTACAAAATCTTTGCAATCTGGGGTTAGCATTGGTTTCTTAATAGGGATACAGAAAAGAATAGGCCTACCAAAAAATGAAAAATTTGACTTTACTAAAATTACAAACATGTGCTTATCAAAAGGCACCATTGAGAATGTCAATTGGCAAGACACAGAAGGGGAGAAAATATTGCAAAGCATACATCTGACAAAGGACTTATGTCCAGAATGTAGAGAGAGCTCATAGAACTCAGTAATAAAAGGAACAACTCAATTAAAAGGTGGGCAAAAGGCTTAAAGAGACACCTCATGAAAGAAGATTAAGAATGTCCAGTAAGCCCAAGAAAAAGTACTCAACACCACTGGTCATCAGGGAAATGCATCTTAAAACCATAATGAGATACTACTACATACCCACCAGAATGACTAAAATTAAAAGACTGACAATACCACGTGTTGGTGAGTATGTGGAGTGCTCAGAACTCTCATACATTATTGGTGAGAGTGTAAAACGAACATTTGGGAAGAGCTTGGCAGTTTCTTATTTAATAACAAATTTTAAAAGGCTGCCCCATAATCCAGCAATTCCAGTCCTAGATATTTACATGAGAGAAAATAAAAACATAGGGGTCCTCAAAAAGATTTACACAAAGACATTCAGAGCAGCTTTATTTATGATAGCCAAAGAGGGGGAACAGCCTAGGTGTCCATGAACAGGAGAATCAATAAACAGTGATATATTCAAGTAATAAAATATTACTCAGCAATAAAAAAGGCCCAAAAGTATTAATTAGGGCACAACATGGATAAATCTCAAAAATTTTATGTTGAGTGAAATAAAGCAGCCATAGAGAGTACATTCAGTATTATGCCATTTGTACGACGTTCTAGAACAGGGCAAAACTAATGGTGGGAGCAGATGAAAAATGCAACAGAAACAATGGTTGTGCGTGCATTGTGTGTGTTTTTGTGTGTGTATGGGGGGTAAGAGATGAAAAGAGGCTGAGAGAACTGGCCGAAGTGATGGAAAGTCCTCTACTTTTATAGGGGTTCAGGGCGCGTGCACATATGGCTTTGTCACCACTCCCTTAAGAATTGTGAATTTCGTTGTAGGTAACTTTTGCCTTACAAAGACTGATAAATGTTGAACCTTAGTAAATGACAAGCTTACTGAAGGGTTTAGATGAGAAGTCCTGATGTCTGCAACTTACTTTAAAATTTGTCGAAAGATAAGATGGATTGATGGATGAGCGAGAGATGGCCCAGATATGTGATAAGGCAAATGTAACAGTAATGCTAACAACTGTAGAATGGAGGGTCATTTTCCAAGGTCCCAACCTTACCGTTTACTTCCCATCACTGTGTGGGAAGCCCTGTGGAATCTTGGTAAACCTCCTCCCTTTCACACGGTGTGGAGATGAGGAGGGGCTCAGCCTAGTAACTTCTAACCTCTGTAAAACCAGAAAGAGATTCTAGAATCTGCTCTTCTACTTTGCAAACCCCACTCTGTTCCTTGGAGATTGTAGGAAAATACAGAGATTCCTCATGTCATAGAGCTAGGGATCCCCTTTCTGCAAGCTTCAGAGCAAGGAAATCAGAGTGACTATTCCCAGAAACCTTGCTGTGTATGCATGGGTTGGCATCGGGATTATTCCTAGATTTAGGATAGGACCTGCATCTGAGGGAGCTCGGCTTTGAGTCATCTATCTAGAAATGCAGTACTCTGACCTCGCAGTTGTCTGAGGCAAAGAAAGAAGTCACCTGTGTCTGTGTCGAATAAATTCACCACCTGCTTCACAAGGGACATTGTGAGGATTAATGAGATCAGTGTAAAAGACACTTGCCTTAAGTCCTCTGGAGGATAGAGGGACTGGAAGTCGAAAGGGGTAGGTTTTGTGCAGTGGACTCACCCTCTGGCTGTCCTTCCTCCTGGGCAGGTCCCTGCTCCGGCAGCAGGACCTCACATGCTCCTACTTTGGGATCATGTATACTGGACCGAGGAGTTTCTCATTTGCAGTTTCCCAAAGCAAAAAAAGAACAAGGTTCCTGCTTCTGTTGATGGCGCTGTGTCACTTTCCACCAGACACACAGAGAGAGACAGAGAGAGAGGGAGGAGCTGGGGGAGAGAGGAACACAGAAAGACATCCTCTGTTTAAGATTGCAGTCTTTGTCTGGGGGATGGGGAGGTGATCCCTCCTGTCCGCATGGAAACACCATGCTGATGGGCTAGTGGGTTCACACCCTTTTAATGTTACACGAGCACGAAGCAGGAAATGTTAAAGCCAGAAGACGCCCCCCATTATGAGCCAGCCACATTCCACATACATGTCACCTCACACGCTGTCTATTTAACTGTCATGCATTTGCTATCGAGTGAGCTTGTGTCCTTCCTGTTGCCTTTAAAATTTGCCTGCAATAGTTTTCTGTACATTACTTTTTCCTCTTTTGTGTCCAGTTTTTGTTTACACTGGCTGTGACTTCCGATCTTGGGTTGAAAGTTAGGCAAGTTGCTTATAGGGGTTTTCAGGACTTCTGAATATGAAATGCAAGGAATTGCATAATGTTGCAGAGTTTCCTCTTCTTGTTGCTTGCTTGTTACCCCAAATACAGTAGTTCCTTCTAGAATCTTGAAGGAATTTGGCAGGTCTCACTCGCTGATGATCTATTGTGGTCTCGAGAGTCAGTGTTATCCTGATTTGAGGTTGAGTTTTTCTTGAGGTCAAACAGTAAAACTTCCTGAATTATAACTATGACAACAGTGTTTGTATAGCATGCAATCGAAGTCCTGTGGGGGAGGAGAAGCGCTCACCCACAACATTCAGTGTTAGTAACCCCAGAACGTTTTGCTCGTGCTTAATTTACCGGGCCCGGAAATAGGTTAAAATAATTAGCCTACCCCTTCCCTGGATCCCTGGGTGGACCCTACCACCTGCATGCTCCAGGAGGAGCCGTTTCATACCTTTTCCCTTGAAATTCTATCAGCTTCGTTCGAGATTTCTCGTAGAGAAGGGCAGCAGTGCCAGCAACTCTCCAAGTAGAACGCTATAAGGATAATTTGCTTATCAAGGTCATCATGACCGGCTTCTGACCCACTGAGGAAGGACTCAGACAGAGAACGTGCATCCTGGGTCTTAAGCTCCTTTCCCTCAGTCAGGAGCGATTTCTGGGACTGAATATATGCCCAGCCCTGTCTGTGTTAGATGCTGGGTGGACCCCCATAGAAGTGTAAGACGGAACTGGCCACCGGGGATTTATTTGGAGATGAAAAAATAATGGGAAATGAAAAGCTGTGTCCCGAAGCATTCAATTCTATAGAGTGGCCTGTTAGAGCAGTGAGAGGTCAGAGAGAGGAGATGGCAGGGAGGTCTGCAGCCAGTAGGAAACCTTTGTGGAGGCAGAGGAAAGGGAGATGCCATTTTTGAGCACTTTCAGGCACTGTGAAACTATTTTTAATTCTCCCAATACTCCCACAAAGTATTATTACTTAGCTGTCCTTCATCATAAGAAAACAGACTCAGAAATGTTAAATAACCATCCAAAGGCACATAGCTAAAAAGGACCATGGAACCAGGCCCGCATGCCAAGTCTCCAGGGCCCTCAGCACACTCTGTCTACCTACTTTGCCTCAACCAACTCCATTTCCCCTTGTTCTGGAATCCATCCAAGTCTTGTACAGGTGAAAGGACAGACTAACAATAAATGAAACCTCAAATGAAGCTGAATGTGTCAGCCCAGGAATGCCTAGGGCCGCCTTCTGGACGAAATGGGGCTTAGCCCTTTGTGTGGGCATGACATTCAGTCAGTCTGCTTGCTTTAGTAGACCAGGAAGAGCTCTTAACTGTCGGTTATTTTCATCCAGCGGAAATCTGCCTTCCTGGGACTCCACCCTGACTTTCATCTCCATTCAGAGCAGTAAGTCTTCCCCTTCTTGGACATGACAGCTATTTGAAGACAGGTATTTGAAGACCAGTATTGTGATGTCTTGAAGGCTTCTCTTCTCCAGCCGGAGCTGTAGTTTAGGGCAACACATCTGGGAGGAGCTATGCGTCTGATAGATTAGAGCAGAGAGAAGAAGAGAGAGGGACCAGCGAGAATCGGGAGAAGGCCAATGTCGAGATCCAGATGAGAAGACAAAACCTGACCTCAAGCAGTAGGAAAAGAAATGGGGATGAGGGATAGATTCAGGATACATGATGGTGAGAAATCTTGTTACTGGACGGATATGTGAGGTAGGAGGAAGGGGGGAACTCAAGGATGAACGAATTTACTTTCTTTCCCCGTCTACTTTGTTGCTTATTTTTCTTTGTTCTTCATTCTAGAGTTCCCTATGAAGCTTAACTAGGCTTTTCTCTCGTGAGCTTTTTTGGTATTTGCCGTGGCTCTTGGCTGCAAGCAGTAGAAACACAAATTAAAGAAAAAAAAGATGTTTTGGTTCACTCATGGAAAGAGCAGGGATGACACTGAGCTGCATTCTGAGGCCCAGACAACGCCGTCAGAATCTGGTCTCCCTTCCTATCACAGCCCCACTTTCCTTTGGCCTGTCCTACTCAGGCTTTGCCTCTGTGGTGGCAGGGGTTGGCCACAAAAGCTCCAGGCATGTGTCCTACTCTCCTAGCAACATGACAAGACCTAGTTCCCTACAGTTGTGATAACAAGCGTTAAAAACAAGTCCTGTTCACTGCATTTGGCCTGAGGCAAATCACATGCACACGAGGATACCAGGTCTGGATCCCCTGGCCAAACCTGAAGATGGAGTTGGACTCAGCCCCAGCCCCTGGCAATAGCGTGGTGGGGTGGCTCCCAAGGAAAATGAGGGTGGAGTCCCTGGAAACAGAGGAACATGGATGCTGAGCAGAGGGAGCCAGGAGCACGTATTCTGAGCACTTGGCTTCCCCGCACTGTTACTGAGGAATTGTACAGGAGGTAAGCCCTTTATAGTCTTAGGTGCAAAGCAGCAGGCAATGCTTGAACTAATAGAACAGAAAGTGTGTTTTTCTATCCATCGTCATTGTCATAATTGTGAACAGCAAGTGGTCACTTTTACTCACTGGCTTGCTGGTGTGTTGCTGAGCAAGTCTTCAGGGGCCGTCAAGAGACTATCCAGTTGGCTTTGGGAGCACAGCTGCTTGTGCTGGGCCATTTTCCAAGAGACTGCCTTTGTCCTAAGGCGCCTCTGTTGCATGGGGGAGGGATCCTTGGTACCTTGAGCTACAGTGACCCCTTCCTGGTGACCCCATGGACTATTAGTAGCATTTGCTGTCAGTTGTTGGATGTAGAGCTAGCATTCAACGGTGTCCCATAGAAAATAAATGGCTGTATGAGGGATTCTCACAGCCTTGAGTCAAGCCAAATAAGATAAGTGTACTTTATCTTGTCTCGTAATAAGACCTGAATTGTGTATT
Organism: Phocoena sinus; assembly: GCF_008692025.1. Lineage (NCBI taxonomy): Eukaryota > Metazoa > Chordata > Mammalia > Artiodactyla > Phocoenidae > Phocoena > Phocoena sinus. The sequence continues at coordinate 52,472,963 of NC_045765.1, read as the reverse complement.
TCCCTTTCTCTCTAAGGTAAAGATTCCTAGAGAATTTGCCAGGTGTTTAGAAGAATGAGATATACCCACCTGGAAATGATAGATCTGGCTTACTTCTTCTGTCTGATGGATGCATCAATGCATCGTCCTCCTTGCTTCAACATGAGGATTTTTTTTTTTTTTAATTTTCCATCTCTCTTTTATTCCTCTACCCACAAACTGTTCATCCAAACAATACTTACTGAGTGGTCTGCTCTATTCCAGTTACTAAACCTCTTTGCATGTAATTCTGCAGGGCAAGAGCAAGGTCTTCATGTTTGTTCAGGAACAGGTCATTGGGAAGAGCCATCAGATATATTTTTATTGGTTTCATTTTCAAAAGGGCCTCCCTAAGACAGCAAATGCAATACCGGTAGCAGTGGAAAAGGCAAGGCAGAGGACGCGTAGCCAGGTGAGAATTAGAAAAGCAGCAGCAGCCACTTTACTTCCTTCTGTGGAGCACCTTCTGTTACTCGGGCTGTGGTGACAAGAGGCCTGTTTCTAATGGGAGAAGGAGAAACCAATACCCAGCTCCCCAGCTCTGAACCTTCGAGTTGAGACATATCCTCATTTACTCCAAGCTCTTCAAACTGGTTTTATCCCCACAGGCTGAAGATTCAAACAATTAGTTTTTTTTCCATTATGGTTTATTACAGGATACTGAATATAGTTCCCTGTGCTATACAGTAGGACCTTGTTGTTTATCTGTTTTTTTTTTTTTTTTTTGCGGTACACGGGCCTCTCACTGCTGTGGCCTCTCCCCCTGCGGAGCGCAGGCCCAGCGGCCATGGCCCACGGGCACAGCCGCTCCGCGGCATGTGGGATCTTCCCGGACCGGGGCACGAACCCGTGTCCCCTACATTGGCAGGCGGACTCTCAACCACTGCGCCACCAGGGAAGCCCTATCTGTTTTATATATAGTAGTTTGTATCTGCTCATCACAGACTCCCAACTTACCCCCCTCACCCCCTTTCCCCTTTGTTAACTATAAGTTTGTTCTCTATGTCTGAGTCTATTTCTGTTTCGTGAGTAACTTCATTTGTTTCATATTTTAGGTTCCACATGTATGTGATATCACATGGTATTTGTTTCTGCCTTACTTAACTTAGAATGATAATCTCTAGGTCCATCCATGTTGCTACAAATGGCATTATTTCATTCTTTTTTATGACTGAGTAATATTCCATTGTATATATGTACCACATCTTCTTATCCATTCATCTGTCGAAAAACATTAGGTTGCTTCCACGTCTTGGCTATTGTAAATAATGCTGCCATGAACCTTGGGGTGCAAGTATCTTTTCAAATTATAGTTTTATCTGGATATATGCCCAGGAGTGGGATTGCTGTATCATATGGCAACTCTATTCTTAGTTTTTGAAGGAACTTGCATACTGTTTTCCGTAGTGGCTACACCAATTTACATTCCCACCAACATGTCAGGAGGATTCCCCTTTCTCCACACCTTCCCCAGCATTTGTTCTTTGTGGGTTTTTTAATGATGGCCATTCTGATTGGTGTGAGTTGGTACCTCATTGTAGTTTTTATTTACATTTCTCTAATAATCAGTTATGTTAAGCACCTTTTCATGTGCCTATGGGCCATCTGTATGTCTTCTTTGGAGAAATGTCTGTTTAGGTCTTCTGCCCATTTTTTTTATTGGGTTGTTTGTTTTTTTTTTACTGAGTTTGTATGAGCTGTTTGTATATTTTGGAAATTAAGCCCTTGTTGGTCACAAATATTTTCTCTCAGTCCGTAGATTTGTCTTTTCGTTTTGTTGATGGTTTCCTCTGCTGTGCAAAAGCTTGTAAGTTTGATTAGGTCCCATTTGTTTATTTTTGCTTTTATTTCGATTGCCTTGGGAGACTGACCTAAGAAAACATTGGTACAATTTATGTTGGAGAATGTTTTCCCTATGTTCTCTTCTAGGAGTTTTATGGTGTCATGTCTTGTATTTCAAACAGTTCATTCTTGAAAGCTTTTCTAACTGTGGCCTGTGGACCACCATGAGAAGAGAGGGCCTCCTCGATCCAAAAATTCATGTCTGTGATTGGTTGGTGTTGCACAGGCCAAGGGTGTCTTACTGGTAACTTCTGGTGGGTGTTACTAAAAGATCCTACATTAATCCTGTTTAATAGAGCTTGCTTAGTATTCGAATGTGGTGCTCTACTCAAAACTCTGCCTACCACACAGTCCTGGACAAAGCTGTCAGTTCTCTCTGTCTGTGCTCTTAGCTTTTTTTTTGAATTTTATTTAATTTATTTTTTTATACAGCAGGTTCTTATTAGCTATCCACTCTACACATATTAGTATATATATGTCAATCCCAATCTCCCAGTTCATCACACCACCAACACCCCTGCAATTCTCAGCTTGGTGTCCATACGTTTGTTCTCTACATCTGTGTCTCAATTTCTGCCCTGCAAACTGGTTAACCTGTACCATTTTTCTAGGCTCCACATATATGTGTTAATATTCAATATTTGTTTTTCTCTTTCTGACTTACTTCACTCTGTATGACAATCTCTAGATCCATCCACATCTCTACAAATGACCCAATTTCGTTACTTTTTATGGCTGAGTAATATTCCATTGTATGAATGCACCACTTCTTCTTTATCCATTTGTCTGTCGATGAGCATTTAGGTTGCTTCCATGACCTGGCTAGTGCAAATAGTGCTGCAGTGAACATTGGGGTGCATGTGTCTTTTTGAATTATGTTTTCCTCTGGGTATATGCCCAGTAGTGGGATTGCTGGGTCACATGGTAATTCTATTTTTAGTTTTTTAAGGAACCTCCATACTGTTCTCCACAGTGGCTGCATCAATTTACATTCCCACCAACAGTGCAAGAGGGTTCCCTTTTCTCCACACCCTCTCCAGCATTTGTTGTTTGTAGATTTTCTAATGATGCCCATTCTAACTGGTGTGAGGTGATACCTCATTGTAGTTTTGATTTGCATTTCTCTAATGATTACTGATGTTGACCAGCTTTTCATGTGCTTCTTGACCATCTGTTTCTCTTCATTGGAGAAAAGTCTATTTAGGTCTTCTGCCCATTTTTGGATTGGGTTGTTTGTTTTTTTAATATTGAGCTGCATGAGCTGTGTATATATTTTGGAGATTAATTAATGGACAAAGTGTCCATTGATTCATTTGCAAATATTTTCTCCCATTCTGAGGGTTGTCTTTTCATCTTGTTTATGGTTTCCTTTGCTGTGCAAAAGCTTTTAAGTATCATTAGGTCCCATTTGCTTATTTTAGTTTTCGTTTCCATTACTATAGGAGGTGGATCAAAAAAGATCTTGCTGTGATTTATGTCAAAGATTGTTCTTCCTATGTTTTCCTCTAAGAGTGTTGAGGCGTCCAGTCTTAAATTTAGGTCTCTAATCCATTTTGAGTTTATTTCTATGTATGGTGTTAGGGAGTATGGTGTTAGGGAGTGTTCTAATTTCATTCTTTTACATGTAGCTGTCCAGTTTACATGTAGCTGTCCAGTTTTCCCAGCACCACTTATTGAAGGGACTGTCATTTCTCCATTGTATATCCTTGCCTCCTTTGGCATAGATTAGTTGACCCTAGGTGCGTGGGTTTATCTCTGGGCTTTCAATCCTGTTCCATTGATCTATATTTCTGTTTTTGTGCCAGTACCATATTGTCTTGATTACTGTAGCTTTGTAGTATAGTCTGAAGTCAGGGAGTCTGATTCCTCCAGCTCTGTTTTTTTCATGTGCTTCTTGGCCATCTGTTTGTCTTTGTTGGAGAAAAGTCTGTTTAGGTCTTCTGCCCATTTTTGGATTGGGTTGTTTGTTTTTTTTAATATTGAGCTGCATGAGCTGTGAGCTCAAGATTGCTTTGGCTATTTGGGGTCTTTTGTGTCCCCATACACATTTTAAGATTTTTTTTTTCTAGTTCTGTAAAAAATGCCACTGGTAATTTGATAGGGATTGCATTGAATCTGTAGATTGTTTTGGGTAGTATAGTCATTTTCATATTATTGATTCTTCCAATCCAAGAACATGGTATATCTCTCCATCTGTTGGTATCATCGTTAATTTTTTTCATCAGTATCTTATAGTTTTCTGCATACAGGTCTTTTGTCTCCCTAGGTAGGTTTATTCCTAGGTATTTTATTCTTTTTGTTGCAGTGGTAAATGGGAGTGTTTCCTGACTTTCTGTTTCAGATTTTTCATCATTAGTGTATAGGAATGCAAGAGATTTCTGTGCATTAATTTTGTATCCTGCAACTTTACCAAATTCATTGATTAGCTTTAGTAGTTTTCTGTTGATATATTTAGGATTCTCTATGTATAGTATCATGTCATCTGCAAACAGTGACAGTTTTACTTCTTCTTTTCCTATTTGCATTCCTTTTATTTCTTTTTCTTCTCTGATTGCCGTGGCTAGGACTTCCAAAACTATGTTGAATAATAGTGGCAGGAGTGGACATCCTTGCCTTGTTCCTGATCTTAGAGGAAATGCTTTCAGTTTTTCACCGTTGAGAATGATGTTTGCTGTGGGTTTGTCGTATTTGGCCTTTATTATGTTGAGGTAGGTTCCCTCTATGCCCACTTTCTGGAGAGTTTTTACTATAAATAGGTGTTGAATCTTGTCAAACGCTTTTTCTACATCTATTGAGATGATCATATGGTTTTTATCCTTCAATTTGTTAATAATGGTGTATCACATTGATTGATTTGCGTATATTGAAGAATCCTTGAATCCCTGGCATAAATCCCACTTGATCATGGTGTATGATCCTTTTAATATGTTGTTGGATTCTGTTTGCTAGTATTTTGTTGAGGGTTTTTGCATCTATATTCATCAGTGATATTGGTCTATAATTTTCTTTTTTTATAGTATCTTTGTCTCATTTTGGTATCAGGGTGATGGTGGCCTCATAAAATGAGTTTGGGAATGTTCCTTCCTCTGTAATTTTTGGGAAGAGTTTGAGAAGGACAGGTGTTAGCTCTTCTCTAAATGTTTGATAGAAGTCACCTGTGAAGCCATCTGCTCCTGGACAGTTGTTTGTTGGAAATTTTTAACCACAATTTCAATTTCATTACTTGTGATTGGTCTGTTCATATTTTCTATTTCTTCCCGGTTCAGTCTTGGAAGGTTATACCTTTCTAAGAATTTGTCCATTTCTTCCAAGTTGTCCATTGTATTGGCATAGAGTTACTTGTAGTAGTCTCTTAGGATGCTTTGTATTTCTGCGGTGTCTGTTGTAACTTCTTTTTCATTTCTAATTTTATTGATTTGAGTCCTCTCTGTCTTTTTCTTGATGAGTCTGGCGGTTTATCGATTTTGCTTCTCTTCTCAAAGAACTGGCTTTTAGTTTTATTGATCCTTGCTATTGTTTCTATTTCATTTATTTCTGCTCTGATCTTTATGATTTCTTTCCTTCTGCTAACTTTGGGTTTTGTTTTTTCTTCTTTCTCTAGTTCCTTTAGGTGTAAAGTTAGATGGTTTATTTGAGATTTTTCTTGTTTCTTGAGGTAGGCTTGTATTGCTATAAACTTCTCTCTTAGAACTGCTTTTGCTGCATCCCATAGGTTTTGGATCGTCATGTTTTAGTTGTCATTTGTCTCTAGGTAATTTTTGATTTCCTCTTTGATTTCTTCAGTGATCTCTTGGTTATTTAGTAGCTTATTGTTTAGCCTCCATGTGTTTGTGTTTCTTTACGTTTTTTTCCCTGTAATTGATTTCTGATCTCATAGCGTTGTGGTCAGAAAAGATGCTTGATATGACTTCAGTTCTCTTAAATTTAGTAAGGCTTGATTTGTGATCCATGTTGTGATCTATCCTGGAGAATGTGCTGTGTGCACTTGAGAAGAAAGTGTAATCTGCTGTTTTCGGATGGAAAGTCCTATAAATATCAATTAAAGCTAGCTGGTCTATTGTGTCATTTAAAGCTTGTGTTTCCTTGTTAATTTTCTGTTTGGATGATCTATCCATTGGTGTTAATGTGGTGTTAAAAAGTCCCCCACTATTATTGTGTTACTGTTGCTTTCCTCTTTTATAGCTGTTAGCAGTTTCCTTATGTATTGAGGTGCTCCTATTTTGGGTGCATATATATTTATAATTGTTATATCTTCTTCTTGGATTGATCCCTTGATCATTATGTTGTGTCCTGTCCTTCCTTGTCTCTTGTAACATTCTTTATTTTAAAGTCTATTTTATCTGATATGAGTATTGCTACTCCAGCTTTCTTTTGATATCCATTTGCATGAAATATCTTTTTCCATCCCCTCACTTTCAGTCTCTGTGTGTCCCTAGGTCTGAAGTGCTTCTCTTGTAGACAGCATATATATGGGTCTTGTTTTTGTCTCCATTCAGCGAGCCTGTGTCTTTTGGTTGGAGCATTTAATCCATTCACATTTAAGGTAATTATTGATATGTCTGTTCCTATTACCATTTTCTTAATTGTTATGGGTTTGTTTTTGTAGGTCCTTTTCTTCTGTGGTGTTTCCCACTTAGAGAAGTTCCTTTAGCATTTGTTGTAGAGCTGGTTTGGTGGTGCTGAATTCTCTTAGCTTTTGCTTGTCTGTAAAGCTTTTGATTTCTCCGTCAAATCTGAATGAGATCCTTGCTGGGTAGAGTAATCTTGGTTGTAGGTTCTTCTCCTTCATCACTTTATATATGTCTTGCCACTCCCTTCTGGCTTGTAGAGTTTCTGCTGAGAAATCAGCTGTTAACCTTATGGGTGTTCCCTTGTATGTTATTTGTCATTTTTCCCTTGTTGCTTTCAATAATTTTTCTTTGTCCTTATTTTTTGTCAATTTGATTACTGTGTGTCTCGGCATGTGTCTCCTTAGGTTTATCCTCCTGGGACTCTGCACTTCCTGGACTTGGGTGGCTATTTCCTTTCCCATGTTAGGGAAGTTTTCGACTATAATCTCCTCACATATTTTCTCGGGTCATTTCTCTCTCTCTTCTCCTTCTGGGACCCCTATAATGCAAATGTTGTTGCATTTAATGTTGTCCCAGAGGTCTCTTAGGCTGTCTTCATTTCTTTTCATTCTGTTTTCTTTATTCTGTTTTATGTCAGTGGATTCCACCGTTCTGTCTTCCAGGTCACTTAACCATTCTTCTGCCTCAGGTATTCTGCTATTGATCCGTTCTAGTTTATTTTTCATTTCAGTTATTGTATAGTTCACTCTGTTTGTTCTTTAATTCTTCTAGGTGTTTGTTCTTTAATTCTTCTAGGTGTTTGTTAAACATTTCTTGCATCTTCTCAATCTTTGCCTCCATTCTTTTTCCGAGGTCCTGGATCATCTTTACTACCATTATTCTGAATTCTTTTTCTGGAAGGTTGCCTGTCTCCACTTCATTTAGTTGTTTACCTTGGGTTTTATCTTGTTCCTTCATCTGGTAGATCGTCCTCTGCCTTTTCATTTTGTCTGTTTTCCTGTGAATATGGTTTCTGTTCCACAGGCTGCAGGATTGTAGTTCTTACTTCTGCTGTCTGCCCTCTGTGCACTCTTTGCTTGACGGGTGTTTTTTGGGTATCCCAAAGTGTCTCAAGCTGGTTGTGGTTTTCAGTTACTGCTATACTTGTATTAATGGAAGTTTGTAGAATTACTGTTATGTTTAAATTGGGTGGAAATTCTGTTCTTACATATTGGTTGTGTTGTTATGATTTTAATTACTGCTTAGCTTCTTTTGAGTTCCTTGTTGGTCACCAAGCTTTTTTTTCCTTTGGAAAGTGGGACTGGGTGGGGAAGGCCTATGAAGTTGTGGTTCAATACAGATCTGGTCTAGAAGACGCTGCCACTTGTTGGCTTTGTACCCTTTGGAAAGTCATTTAGCCTACAAGATGGTGTGAAGCGGAGGCAGTGGTAGTACCCCATCAGCTGGAGTATGATATAAAATAATTCATGTAAATGCTGAGTATGATGCCTGGCACATAATCGGTCGTGGATAAGTGATTGTGGTGAGTAGTTACTTTTATATTTAACTGCCATTTAAGAAAACATTGAGAACTCTTGCTAAAGTTGACGTTAGATTTTATGCTTTCTGTTAAGCCTTTAATTAGTTTCATTTGGTTAAATTTCAATGCTAATGAGGCCAATGTCACTGTATCCCTCAAACCACATACCCATCCTTAGCCGTTTATCCCGTAGGGGATAAGTATTGATATGAAGAGAAGGAAAGAGGAGGATTTGGTGATGTCATGTATGGCACTCGGTAAGTGCTGGGTAAACGAAGCCATTCCCACTTAGTGCTATTCCTATGCCAACATCTGGCCTGGTAATGGTGATGAAGGGTCATCTTCACAGAATGCTCTGTGGGCCACAGAATTTGTATTCTGCTCTCTGTGTTAAATGTTTTCTATTTATTCTCTTATTTGATTTTCACAGTGACCCTAAGAGATAGGGAACATTAATGTCCCTATTTTACACTAGCAAAGACTGAGGTTTAGAATTGTGAAGTGATTGGACTGTATAGCCACTAACTGGTAGATCTGGACTTTCAACCTAAGCAGCATATAAGCACAAATCTGCTACCCCTGACAAACAGTTTAAAAGAGCAAGTCCTAGTGATGGTGGATCCATTGTGTCGCATAGAGAGGAGGGACAAAAATTATATCTGATGGTGTAGAACCAGCTTGGGCAGTGTTTTGGGGTGTGGGCACGTAGCTCTGTTTTGTGTGTTCCCACATGTGTGCATCCAAGGAACAAGCCGGTGGGAGGGGTTTAGATATTCCAGGCTACTTGGAAGAGACCTCTGGGAATGACAAAGCTTAGGTGTGAATTCAAGTGCAGTTGAAAAATGAGCAACAGATTTTAGTGAATTTGCCCATGAATCTGTTTCTCCAACACTTTCATTTTGTGCTGATTTTGATCCAAAGCGTGATGTAGCCAAGTGCTAATGCAGCTGTGTGTCAGAGGGAGAAGTGAGATTGCTTTTTCTACTTATTGCTCTATTTATGCCTTTAATTTATAAGTTTAAAAAAATTTCCTTTCTGTGCTTTCTTGGTAAGGCCTGGATAATGGTAATAAAGGACACCCGTGGAAAAATTCTGGGAACCCAAATGACTCTGTATTCTCTCTTAATTCTCTAGGGACACGTAAATTGAATTGGCTCAGCAGTGAACAGAATTGATTGCAAAATCACGTCTTAGTGCAGAGGGAGCATATGAAAGCTTTCCTCACCCTCCTTTGATTTAATTACATTGTACTCCCATCATAGCTTCTGGGTGAGGACTCATAGAATTGCAGTACCCTGTGATTTGTATCAAAGACCTACTTTCCTGCCCTGGTGTTTATCTTCAGAATCGAGCCCTGTGGTTCAAAGAATATGAAGTGTTACTTCTGTGTTAGGTGCCAGCTGGTCACGTGGGTTAGTGGTGAATGCTTCAGGCTGGAATCAAAGGCCATTCCCAGTTTCATTTTCTCTCCGACTCGTGGCAGATTCTTTCTTCCAGTGACTCACCTTCCCTAGCTGCACAGACATCTCATCACCTTTAGCGTCGTCGTCATCATCATCATCATCATGTCTTATGTATCACGTGGTTAGTGGTTAAGAGCTTGGGCTTTGGAGACAGACTGTAGGAGTTTCTGTCTGGATTCTGCCCAATTCCAGCTGCCTGACCTTGGGCAAGTGACCTAACCTCTCTAATGCCTCAGTTTTCTCATCTATATGTCAGGAATAATTAGGTTGGTGTGAGGACTAAACAAGATAAATGCACATAGAGTGCTCAGAGTGGTGTCTGACACATAATAAGGCTTTTGTCACCATCGTTTGTATTAATCCGTTATTGCTGTTGTAATTATTTTATAATGAATCTCAGATGGACCCTGATAACATAAAGTAAACGTATGTAATCTCTGGAAACATGCACTTGAAAACAAGCGTTCATTGGTATGGATATTTAACAAATTCTCATGCACAGTGTTCAGGAGAAACTAGTGCATCCCTGAATGAAAGTACTATAGAAAGCCAGAGGGCTCAGAGACTTGCACGTGGCCAGGTCTTAGAGTACTCTGGCTAAGCGGGATGGTTAGACTTTAGCTTAAGTTGGGTTGTTGAAACTGTGTATTAACTGATTTATTCTTCCTAGGAGCCATAATTCAGGAATTGTTGAGGGACTCATGTCCCCTTGAATTGATCCTGGAGATTTGAGTTCTGTCCTTTTAAGACAAAGGCTCTTGAGAGGCTTACTTGAAGGCATACAAACCTAAGATAACTCTACTAATCAATCCTAAGACAGAAGCCACTGCCAAAGAGACCTTTTATTTTAGGAAATTGCCCTTGTCTCTGAACCTCAGTCTGACATTAGTGGGCTACTATGAGATCTAAAGAAGGTTTCTCCAGAACAGACTGAGCATTTCTAAAGGGCAAATCGCATGCCCTCTGCTTCTGCCAGAATGGAAGGTATTTACAAACCATAGGCTACTGGTATGGCTTGGTAGTTGTGTGCATTTGCCACTGCCTGGAAAAGTAAATGACAGTTGGAACATCCCTACAACGGCAAGATAGACTAGTACACCACCTTCCAGCTTTGTGTCCTTGGACAAACTATGTAGCCTCTCTGGGCCTCAGGTTCCATACCTGTAAAATGGGAATAACACTAGTACCTAACCCACAAGGCTGTTAAAAAGATTTGATGATGTCACGTATGGCACTTGGTAAGTGCTGGGTAAACAAAGCCGTTGCCCCTTAGTGCTGTTCCCACGCCAGCATCTGGCCCGTGTGATGGTGAGGCTGTTCCCCCACCCCGGGCCTTCCTTGTTGGGCCATGTAGTCACGCAGTCCTGGCAGGCATGGTTTGTTAGCTTCATTTCAAACTCATTCTCCTTGGCTCATTTACCCAAACCAGACAGAGATTAATGGCCTGGCCTCGGAGGATCGGGCGGCACATGTTCCTGGTGCCTTTGGCTCATTGATATCGCCTCTCTGATTTGAGGAATGCCTGGGTGTTCCGGGACTGGGCCTCCTGAGCCCCAGGAAACATTAAAAGAAAGTAATTTGCTGCAAATTCACCTCCTAGTTAAGGAGGGCTGAAAGCCCTGTATTTTGTTGTTCCTTCTGGATTTTGCCATTTAGAAACAGGAGCAGGTTTCTCTGGGATAGGAAGTTTGAATTTAATGGGAGACATGAAGTGAGCAGGGATGGCTGGAAAACATACTTGCCCAAATATTGTCTCTTCCCCTGTGTTTCCCTCACCTACCTGTCCAATTTCAGTGCATGCCATCGACCGGGAATGGCTGGTCCTCGCTATTACGAGGCTACTCACTTTGCTCTGCAGGATTGTGCCGCTGCCTCTCTCTTTGCCACATCCTCATCTCCTGCCCTTCTCTGTTGTGCACTAGTTGCCAAGTGCACTGGCCTTCCTCCCTCCAAAAGGCCATACCAGGGCTTCCCTGGTGGCGCAGTGGTTGAGAGTCCGCCTGCCAATGCAGGGGACGCGGGTTTGTGCCCCGGTCCGGGAAGATCCCACATGCCGCGGAGCGGCTGGGCCCGTGAGCCATGGCCGCTGAGCCTGCGCGTCCGGAGCCTGTGCTCCGCAACGGGAGAGGCCGCAGCAGTGAGAGGCCGGCGTACCGCAATAAAAAATAAAAAGGCCATACCAGGATTACAGTCTTTTGACTCCTTTTATGCATATAAACTGATGCCTTTTCATTCATCAGACAATAATGCTTGAAGTTCAGAAACCCCTTTATTCTCATCTTTCTGACCTTCAGTAAGTGCCTGTGTGTCTTTGTAGTCTTCTTCAGGAAATGAATAATGATCATAATAAAATGGAGTGGTTTGTTAAATTATCTGTTTGATAATTCAAAGACCTTCTTGGCTGACTCCTTCAGTTTATAGATGGGGCAGTAGAGACCTGCAGACGGTGAGAAACTTACCCAGTGACACAAGGCAATCGGGGGGCTGTGTTGGAACTATTGCCCAGCTCTTGACCAGCATCTCACCCATATTTCCTAGCAGGTAAAAAGTCCCCTTAGGGTCTCATGGCTCTTTTTTCAGAGATGCTTGGCTCTGTTCCTCAAAGGGTTAAATAAGTGGCTCTCAACCAACAGTGGCCATCACAATGATTTGGAATATCCTTATTTATTTATTTTTTTTAAGTTATGACCAGTTTCATGCTGTGCCTTTTCATACCTACAGAATCATAAGCACCAAAGAAAGATTTGGGCACTATGATTTTTTTTCTAAAGCAGAGGCTTTATTATCTTATTTAATAATGTCAGCATATCAGAGATTCGCAAACTATGGCCCACAGGCCAAATCCAGCTCACCACCTATTTTTGTATGGCCCATGAGCTCAACATGGTATTTACAGATGAACATTTGCAATTGACTTGATGATGAGAAACATTTTGAACTCTATTTAAGCTAAATGTTATCCTTTCTCTATAAAAAATTCTATTCTTCTGATTAGTCAGTCTGTATTTCAAAAAATTGTACTCCTTGGAAAAGATACTCCAAGTGGTTGTACTGACCACTCTTGCTTGAGAACCAGTTCTTTAACCCCTGGGTGAGCCAAGCCAAGCATCCCTGAAAAGAGCCATGAAACCCTGATTTTCGCCTGCTAGGAATATTATACCTGTATCTCAAAAACTTACTATGTTTTGAATTTTGTCAAGAAAAAATTGTGGAAATTTGTCTTCTCTCTTGTTTTACAAGTACCTGTATAATATCATTGATTTGACTTTTGCCTCCTGGCCTGCAAAACCTAAAATATTTACCAACCTGTCCTTTACAAGAAAAAGCTTGCCAACTCTTTCAGTGTGTCATTGTTTTTTATTGGGGTACATTCCCTTTTATGAATTCTATAATCATTAAAGGGTTTTCTATTGTAAAAGTAATATATTCTCCTTATAACATTCAAATTTATGGAAGTATTTGAAGTAAAAAATGATTGGTCTCATTCCCCAGTGTTAGCACTTAAGAGTTTGTAATGTATCTCTGTCCAGACTTTGCCACGTACTAGCTGTGAGACCTTAGTTAACCTCTCTAAGCCTTTCAGATTCTCCATCTGTAAAACAGTGATAATAACCGTTCCTACCCAACAGAATTGTTGCATAGATAATTGGACATAATTCATGTGAATTGCTTAGCACGTTGCCTGGTGTGCAGTTAATAATGCTTAATGATTTGTAACTAATTACATTTTTTTCTTCCTTTTTAGTTTATATGCAAACATAAGTTTGGGGTTTTATTAAAGGAGGAATATGATTTTTTTTTTTTAACAATAAAGTTCCAGAGGTGATTCTGATGTGCACACACTTAAGAGCTGAAGTAAATACTGGGAAGTAGGTAATTATAGAAGGGATTCCTATTTGGGGGCCAGAATTGCCTTCCATTGGTCTAGCACAAACCAGGGAAAAGGAAAAGGTAATGATTTTCTTCAGCGAACCTGTAGGGTAGTATAAAATTCACACAAGTAAATGTTATTTCTGTTTTCCAGGTCTACAACTCGAACAAAGACAGCCAGAGCGAAGGGAGTAAGTATATTGCTTGGATACTTTTCTACGGGTGGGGGTGGGCCAGGGCCTGGAGAAGTTGCTGTTCTGGGGAAGAACCACCAGGAGGTGCTGTGGGCATGTTGGGTCTCCCCATTCCTCCAGTGCAGCCGAGCTACTTCTGCTCCAGTTTACGGCGTCAGTGACTCCAGGACGGTCAGTGAGCCCGACTGGCAAGGCCGTGATGACATCTTGCACTGTATAACCCTTCACACTGTACAAAGAATTTTTATGTACATTATCTCAGTTAATCCTTTGTTGTCTTAAGAATGTAGCTCCAGTCACCACTTAAAAGTCACTTAATCCGATAACACCCAGCTCCCCCAGCGCCCTGTCCTGTGGGAAACCAGAATTGACTTTGCCTCCCTCACAGTCTCGCTCCAAGGACTGGAGAGCCAGAACCATCTTAGTGATCGCTTAGTAACTAACTCTGTTCCTTGTTGCCACTTTGGGGAGTTAAGAGTAGAGATGAAGAACTCTGTAATAATATTCCTCTTTCCTGGGAGTGACCCTGGGCGGCCTCTGTAGAATATACAGCACACTTCCCCTGCTACTGGCTCGGAGCACTCTGGTTAATCATGTTCCAAGGGCACCTGTAACCTTGTAAAGATGATGGGATTAAAATGAAACCGCTATTGCTAGAGTGTTTGGGCTGATTATCTCCTTGGTGCACAGGGGAAAAAACAAATTCCTGCCACGTTGCTACCAGAGTACAAAGGAAATTCTGTCCCCTTGCCTCAGATTTGTTTTGTAAAATCCACTTGGAAAAAAAATTCCAGGGTAGCCCTACCGTGAATTCCAGTAGTGTCAGTAAAACAAGTACCTCTTCATGTGGACAAAAGGATGAGCTGTTTTTAGTGTGTGTGAAATCCATTATAGGACAGAGATTTTCTTTCTTTCATTCCTTCCAAAATACAGATTCTACCAGAAGTTTTAGATAAAATATTAAGTAATTTGGAATGGTTGCTATTGGTAGGTTAAGAGGCCTTTGGGAGAGGAAAAAATGTTTCTTTTTTTTCCTTCAGGAATTGAACAAGGGGAGTTTTTTTTCAAGTAAATATTCAAGGAAACAAGTCATTCCCTGCGCCGCCCCCCCCCCCCCCCCCAGCCCGTGTCAGGTGGGATTGTTTTAGAATATCTGAAATCAACTCTGGTTAACTTGGCCTAAAATAACAGTACAATAATAATAATAATAACAACGAAGGAATACAGAAGGCTTCAGTGTAACTCACAGTAAGGTAGGAAGACCTGAAGAACCAAGGCTTGAAAACAGACCAGTTCTGGAGACCCAGGGACCAATGAGAAAGGGTCTTCTGGATGATATTTGCAGGATGATAAAGCCCTTAAACTCTTTTTTAGTCCTTTGCCTCACTCTTCTGAAGGTCCAGATTCCCAGGAAAGATAGCATCAAGGTGGTCTAGCTGTGGCCTACCCAGGGGAAGACAACACATCTTGATTGATGGTTTCAACAGTATTCATAAAATGGGAGCAGGGTGGTTTACCAAAGGGAGATCGGGGAAGCCACCGGGACAAGAGAGTATAGATGCCAAGCAGGCTGAAATAACAGATGCCCACACCATGCCCTAACCTGGGAGACACTTCTGTCGTGAAGGACCCAGGAACTGTGGGGAACGAGATGCATATGAATGGAGAACCAGCTCCCCCTTCACCCCACACCAGAAGTTTGCCTGTAACTTTTGACCTTACGAACCTACTTCTCTCTCCTTGAGATAAGTGCCACTAGATTTGAAAGACGACCATGACTCTGCTGGTGGCCGTAGCAGCTGGTTGTACTGTTTTGTAAGGCCTTTGGGGCATATGTATCGGAAGCCTTTAAAATGTAAATATCCTTTGACCCAGCGATTTGTCCTAAAGAATAGGCTGGAGTGCAAAGATGTTTCTGTAAAAAAGTTCACTGGAGCATCGGTAATAATAGTGAAGAATTGGAGACCATCTAAATGTTCAATAGGAAGTCCATTAAAAATATCATAAAGTACTATGTAGCCTTCAAAAAGAACAAGAGAGATCTTGGTATATTTGCAGAAATGGTATCCATAGTATACTGTTCATTGAGTTTTTAAAAATTCACGTTGTAGAACCATGCATTTATTAAAATAAATTAGTTGACTCATCTGGATACATTGATAGAAAAAAAGTCTGGAAATACATTTATCATTAAACTCTTACTCAGGATGGAGGGCAGATTATTGCAAGACACTGACCTTCTACTTTAAATATTCTGTGTACTTTGCATTGTCGACAAAGAGTATGTATTTTACAATAATGGCGATTAATAGGTAGCATTTATCGACTGCTTACTGTGTTTCAGCGTGTTTTATCCACATTAGTTCATTTAAAGCTCACAGCACTGACTGAGGTAGGTGCTTTTGACCTACTTTGTAGATTAGGAAATTGAGATTGGTGAACTCAGGAGATATGATTTAATCTGAGTTCTGTCTGATTCTAACATCTTTGCTGTCAACCATGAGAATATTCTACCTCCCTAGGAAAAGAACAATACAGAAAGTTCTATCTTGGGAAACACAGACACTTGCAACATTTTGCTTTCGGCATCCCGTTATCCACAGGGTGCAGAGAGTTGGCTGCCTTGAGTCTCTGATGATTCTTCAATGGCTTATGACACTTTCATTTAGGAAGTGGGAAAGAAAAATGTGTTAAACACATTGCCCACTTTTCCAGGAGTACTTTTGATAGAAACAGCTTTTCTAGGGTATTGCTATTCTTTTTTTTTTTTTTTTTAAATAAATTTATTTATCTTTGGCTGTGTTAGGTCTTTGTTGCTGCTCGTGGGCTTTCTTTAGTTTCGGCAAGCTGGGGCTACTCTTCATTGCAGTGCACGGGCTTCTCATTGCAGTGGCTTCTCGGTTGCGCAGCACGGGCTCTAGGTGCACGGGCTTCAGTAGTTGTGGCACACGGGCTTAGTTGCTCCGCGGCATGTGGAATCTTCCCGGACCAGGGCTCGAACCCATGTCCCCTGCATTGGCAGGTGGATTCTTCAACCACTGTGCCACCAGGGAAGTCCCAGGTATTACAATTCTAAAAGATGTTCTGTTCACTGATTTCCAAGCTGGCAAAACCAGAGGACTGTTCTGGGTTGGTGCTTCCTCCCTTCCTTTGGCAGTAGGAACCCCTCTTCACATCACACAAGCATTAGCTTTGCTTCCCCTCTCTAGAGCGCTTGTCCCTTTCATATTCCTCATGGCAGTGATTTGCAGTTTCACTGCGCTCATCGCCGCAGGTGGCGCTATTGCCCAGGGTCTGATTGTTCTGCAACTCTGTTTATATGACAGTCAAAACTTTTTTAAAGGTAAGAAGTCAATCTGATAGGAATTTAAGAGCGGGACATCGCACTTTGCACCTTTAATAGCCATTTACACATGTCTAGCATTTTCCTTTCTAGAAAATATTTTGGTGGGAATTTCAACACCAACATTTTATCACAGAACCAGAATGTTTTCAAGAGACAGGTAGCAAAAGGGAATTCCGTTGGGGACACTTCTGAATTTGTTGCTTTTCCCTTGAAGTTTCTCTCAGGCCGTACAGTGCCTGTGGGGTATAAGACAGGGCCATAAATAATGTCTGGCAGCTGCTGGTATTTTCCAAGTGGCCCAGTTGCCAGGAGAGGATGGCAGCAGATAAATACATGCACATTTCTTTGCAGAGCCCTTTTCACCTCCTCTTTCTTCTCTGTTTGGATCTCAGGTACAGTGAGTGAAATAATCATAATCCCCGGTTTGTGGCACATGATCATCACAGGCCCCTCCCTTTCGCCCTTCATTCATTCATTTATTCATTCACTCACTCCCTTTTAGTTCTTTTCCCACCTCCTATTCCTGCCCTCCCCTTCACCGTTCTAATGTGTACCTTTCAAGTGTATTCTTGGACAATGAGTATCTTTTATCTCCCTGTTTTTTTTTGTTTTTTTTTTTTTTGCGGTACGCAGGTTGTGGCCTCTCCCATTGTGGAGTGCAGGCTCAGCGGCCACGGCTCACGGGCCCAGCCGCTCCGCGGCATGTGGGATCTTCCCGGACCGGGGCACGAACCCGTGTCCCCTGCATCGGCAGGCGGACTCTCAACCGCTGCGCCACCAGGGAAGCCCAATTGTAGATATTTTAAATATATCTTCCCATTTTGCTATCTGACAATTAATATTATGTGTGATATCCTTCCTTGAGTATAAAGGCTTACTTTTTTTTTTTTTTTTTTTTTTTTTTTTTTGCGTTACGCGGGCCTCTCACTGCTGTGGCCCCTCCCGTTGCGGAGGACAGGCTCCGGACGCGCAGGCCCAGCGGCCATGGCTCACGGGCCCAGCCGCTCCGCGGCATGTGGGATCCTCCCAGACCGGGGCACGAACCCGTGTCCCCTGCATCGGCAGGCAGACTCTCAACCACTGCGCCACCAGGGAAGCCCCTAGGCTTACTTTTTATATATTCAAAAAAATTTTTGCCTTCTGGTTTACAATTTTCAAGTTGTGTTTTGAAAAAGGCCTTTCTGACCCATGTCACAAAGATATGCACCTACATTTTCTTTTATTGGCTTCATGATTTTGTCTTTCACACTTTGGTTTCTAATCCAACTGATACCATTGTATATGGTGTTTCATGAAGATTCAGTTTTGTTTTTATCCACATGAAAAGCCAGTTTTCCCAACAACATCTACCAAGCTATCCATTCTCACCCTCTTTGACTTGTGATACCAGCTTTATTGTGCATTAAGTTTGCACATCTGAGCTCTGTCTCTGAGCTCTTTATTTCCTTGGTCTGTCTGTTCTTGTGCTAATACCTCTCCAGTTTCAATATGATGACTTTGAGGCAGGTCTTGATATCTAGTAGTTTAAGTCTCCTCTCTTTACTCTCCTTTTTAAGGGTTGACATAGCTGACTGTGGACCTTTATCCTTTTATATAAATTCTAGCTTAAGTTTGGTAAGTTCCTCAAAACTTTAAAATTTTCATTTTGGATTGCATTGAAGTGTACAGGTTAATTTGTGGAAAAATGACACTTTAAAAAATATTAGTAATGGTTTAATCATTGAATGTTGTTTCTCACAGTATGCTTTACAAGTAACAAATATTTTTTAAAATGAAAAAAAATTATTGAAGTATAGTTGATTTACAGTATTGTGTTAGTTTCAGGTGTACAGCAAATTGATTCAGTTATACATATATATTCTTTTTCAGATTCTTTTCCATTACAGGTTATTACTAGATACTGGATATCGTAGTTCCCTGTGCTGTATATTAAATCCTTGTTGCTTATCTATTTTATATATAGAAGTATCTGTTAATCCCACTCCTAATTTATCCCTCCCCCACCTTTCCCCTTTGGTGACCATAACTTTGTGTTCCTGTGTCTGTGAGTCTGTTCCTGTTTTGTAAATAAATTCATTTGTATTATTTTTTAGATTCCACATATAAGTGATATGATATTTGTCTTTCTCTGTCTGATTTACTTCACTTAGTATGAGTCTGATAGTCTCTAGGTCCTTTCATGTTGCTGCAAATGACAATATTTTTTATGGCTGAGTAATATTCCATTGTGTATATATACTCCTTCTTTATCCATTCATCTGTCAGTTGACATTCAGGTTGCTTCCATGTCTTGGCTATTGTAAATAGTGCTGCTGTGAACATTGGGGTGCATGTATCTTTTCAAATTAGAGTTTTTGTCTTTTCCAGATATATGCCCAGGAGTGAGATTCCTGGATCATACAGTAACTCTATTTTTAGTTTTTTAAGGAGGCTCCATATTGTTCTCCATAGTGGCTACACCAATTTACATTCCCACCAGTAGTGTAGGAGGGTTCCCTTTTCTCCACACTCTCTCCAGCATTTATTTTTTGTAGACTTTTCAATGATGGTCATTCTGACTGGTGTGAGGTGATACGTCATTGTAGTTTTGATTTGTATTTTCTCTAATAATTAATGGTGTGGAGCATCTTTTCATATGCCTGTTGGCTGTCTGTATGTCTTTTAAAATTTTTTTATTATTTATTTATTTTTATTATTTATTTATTTTATTTTATTTTATGTTTTACTTATTTTTTTTTGCAGTACTCGGGCCTCTCACTGTTGTGGCCTCTCCCGTTGCGGAGCACAGGCTCCGGACGCACAGGCTCAGAGGCCATGGCTTACGGGCCCAACCGCTCCACGGCATGTGGAATCTTCCCAGACCGGGGCACGAACCCACCTCCCCCGCATCGGGGGGCAGACTCTCAACCACTGCGCCACCAGGGGAGCCCTATTTTTATTTTTTATTTTTGGCTGCGTTGGGCCTTCATTGCTGCACACGGGGGCTACTCTTTGTTGCGGTGCGTGGGCTTCTCATTGCGGTGGCTTCTCTTGTTGCGGAGCACGGGCTCTAGGCGCACAGGCTTCAGTAGTTGCAGCTCGCGGGCTCTAGAACACAGGCTCAGTAGTTGTGGCACACGGGCTTAGTTGCTCCGTGGCATATGGGATCTTCCCGGACCAGGGATCAAACCTGTGTCCCCTGCGTTGGCAGGCAGATTCTTAACTGCTGCGCCACCAGAGAAGTACCTATCTGTATGTCTTGTTTGGAGAAATGTCTATTTAGAAATGTTCTAACTTCATTGGTTTACATACAGCTGGGAAAATTGACACTTTTATAATACTATGTCACCTCCTCCAAGAGCTTTGAATGTCTTTCCATTTATTCAGACCTTTACTTTTCTGCCTAGAAGTCCTCTGTTTTCTTGGTTAGGTTAATCCCTACATACTAAATTCAAAAACCAATCTGCTATTTTTGGCAGTCGTATGAGCCGCTCAACCGTGGATCCGGCTGCCATCAGGAACCTTACCTGGCTTTGTTCCTGGAATGTCAGGAATATACATCAGTGACACTGAGTTTTCTCTAGTTGGTCAAATTCTTACCCAGTAGTGGAGGGAAGGGAAAAGATGGGAGTGAGAATAGATAGAGAAGAAGAAAGTCTTGTTTGTTGCTTCCTAAGCTTCTTTACTGAGAAGGTGATCACACCAGTGTCAATCATTCTAAATGGCAAATGACTGTCATTGATTTTCCCCTTTATTATTACAAAGAACAGGACTCTTCCCTGGGCAGGAACCCCTCCTCTTCCCATCTTACCCTTTGCCACCTTAATGTGTATCTCCTGAGTCTACATGTCCTGTTTCTTGCTTTACGTTGGCTGCAGTTGTGAGATTTACTCCCCAAAGGCTCTGTGAGAATTGGTTCATTCTCCTTTGAAATGAGCCCAGGTCAGAAGCAGAAGGGGGAGCTAGGAAGGGACCTATTCTCAGCCCCGCTGCTGTGGTGCTGTAGTCCCACCTGAGAGACAGTTGGGAAGCTGAGAACTTGTCAGAGAGGGTACACAGTCCGGTGCATGAGAGCAAGGGAAAGGCAGGCTTTTCTAGTGTGAGTTCGTCTTTACCAAGTCTGAAGTTTTAAATAATAAATGTCACCGCCAGCTTAGCTCTGAAAAGATTAGCTTGTTTACAGAAATGCTGCTCTTCCGCTGCTTTGCCAGCTGTTTGGAGACTGACAGACTGAGAGAGAGAGGCATGTCTCCCTAATCTTGGCTTCTAGTGCCACTTCCCTTACTGTGAGTATTAACTCGAAACCCATGGGTCAGTCAGGTCATTTAAAAGGAATATGCCCGAGTTGCCTTAGGTGTGCCTTGTCACACACTGTTGGCCCCAGCGGGCTTTTCAGAAGAATATTGCAGCCATTTTCTCTGCTTCCCACTCTTGTTGAACATGTTCTTTGCATCGACCTGAACCTCTCACTAGACTCAACTGTAGGAGTCCAGGCTTCATTCAACTAATACCTCTTGGAATTCTTAAGGGCCATGGCCCTGGGTGACATGAGTACTGAGGGGTGAGGACACCAACCAGCTTTACAGTGGCCTCTACCTTTAAGGAGTATGTGGTCTGCTGATGAGGTTAAGACCCCTGGGAGATGATAGACCGATGGCCCAT
Organism: Phocoena sinus; assembly: GCF_008692025.1. NCBI lineage: Eukaryota > Metazoa > Chordata > Mammalia > Artiodactyla > Phocoenidae > Phocoena > Phocoena sinus. The sequence continues at coordinate 52,451,499 of NC_045765.1, read as the reverse complement.
CACACGTGTGTGGGTGTGTAGTACCTGTGCTCTCTGCAGATGCACTCATGTGCAGACAGGTGCCCACAGCCAACTGGAATGGGCTTCAGTCTAGGCTAGAAAGGCTTAAAAAGTGCCCTCCCTTCTCTCCAGAAGAAGGAAATATAATTCTTCCTCTTTGCTTCCCAGGTCTTGATTCCTTCATTCCTTCCAGTTTGTTTTTTATTTATTTTTTTATACAGCAGGTTCTTATTAGTTATCCATTTTGTACATATTTATTTTATTTTTAGCTACGTTGGGTCTTCGTTGCTGCACTTGGGCTTTCTCTAGCTGTGATGAGTAGAGGCCACTCTTCGTTGGGGTGGACGGGCTTCTCATTGCGGTGGCTTCTCTTGTTGCAAAGCACAGGATCTAGGTGCACAGGCTTCAGTAGTCGTGGCTCGCAGGCTCTAGAGCACAGGCTCAGTAGTTGTGGCACATGAGCTTAGTTGCTCCGCGACATGTGTGATCTTCCCGGACCAGGGCTCGAACCTGTGTCCCCTGCATTGGCAGGCAGATTCTTAACCACAGTGCCACCAGGGAAGCCCAGTATTTTCTTAATATAATCACTCCTATGCATTTTTAAATAGCTGAGATTATTTTTTATGGTTTTCATTTTAATTTAATTTAATTTATTTTTTATACAGCATGTTCTCAGTCATCCATTTTATATACATCAGTGTGCACATGTCAATCCCAATCTCCCAATTCATCACACCACCACCACGCCACGCCACTTTCTCTCCTTGGTGTCGGTACGTTTGTTCTCTACATCTACGTCTCAATGTCTGCCCTGCAAACCGGTTCATCTGTACCATTTTTCTAGGTTCCACATATATGCGTTAATATACGATATTTGTTTTTCTCTTTCTGACTTACTTCACACTGTATGACAGTCTCTAGATCCATCCACGTCTCTACAAGTGACCCAATTTTGTTACTTTGTATGGCTGATTAATATTCCATTGTATATAAGTACCACATCTTCTTTATCCATTCATCTGTCGACGGGCATTTAGGTGGCTTCCATGACCTGGCTGTTGTAAATAGTGCTGCAGTGAACTTTGGGGTGCATGTGTATTTTTGAACTATGGTTTTCTCTGGGTATATGCCCAGTAGTGGAATTGCTGCGTCATATGGTAATTCTATTTTTAGTTTTTTAAGGAACCTCCATACTGTTCTCCATAGTAGCTGTATCAATTTACATTCCCACCAAGAGTGCAAGAGGATTCTTTTTTCTCCACACCCTCTCCAGCATTTGTTGTTTGTAGATTTTCTGATGATGCCCATTCTAAATGGTGTGAGGTGATATCTCATTGTAGTTTTGATTTGCATTTCTCTAATAATTAATGATGTTGACCAGCTTTTCATGTGCTTCTTGGCCAATTGTTTGTCTTCTTTGGAGAAACGTCTATTTAAGTCTTCTGCCCATCTTTTGATTGGGTTGTTTGCTTTTTTAATATTGAGCTGCATGAGCTATGTATATACTTTGGAGATTAATTCTTTGTTGATTTGTCTGCAAATATTTTCTCCCATTCTGAGGGTTGTCTTTTCGTCTTGTTTCTAGTTTCCTTTGCTTTGAAAAAGGTTTTAAGATTCACTAGGTCCCCTTTGTTTATTTTTGTTTTTATTTCCATTACTCTAGGAGATGGATCAAAAAAGATCTTGCTGTGATTTATGTCAAAGATTGTTCTTCCTATGTTTTCCTCTAAGAGTTTTATAGTGTCCAGTCTTAAATTTAGGTCTCTAATCCATTTCGAGTTTATTTTTGTGAATGGTTTTAGGGAGTGTTCTAATTTCATTCTTTTACATGTAGCTGTCCAGTTTTCCCAGCACCACTTATTGAAGAGCCTGTCTTTTCTCCATTGTATGTCCTTGCCTCCTTTGTCATAGATTAGATGACTACAGGTGCATGGGTTTATCTCGGGGCTTTCTATCCTGTTCCATTGATCTATATTTCTGTTTTTGTGCCAGTACCATATTGTCTTGATTACTATAGCTTTGTAGTATAGTCTGAAGTCAGGAAGTCTGATTCCTCCAGCTCTGTTTTTTTCCCTCAAGACTGCTTTGGCTATTTGGGGTCTTTTGTGTCTCCATACACATTTTAAGATTTTTTATTCTAGTTCTGTAAAAAATGCCATTAGTATTTTTTTTTAAACATCTTTATTGGGGTATAATTGTTTTACAATGGTGTGTTAGTTTCTGCTTTATAACAAAGTGAATCAGTTATACATATACATATGTTCCCATATGTCTTCCCTCTTGGGTCTCCCTCCCTCCCACTCTCCCTATCCCACCCCTCCAGGCTGTCACAAAGCACCGAGCTAATACCCCTGTGCCTTGCGGCTGCTTCCCCCTAGCTATCTACCTTACTACGTTTGTTAGTGTGTATATGTCCATGACTCTCTCTCGCCCTGTCAAAACTCACCCTTCCCCCTCCCCATATCCTCAAGTCCGTTCTCCGGTAGGTCTGCGTCTTTATTCCTGTCTTACCCCTAGGTTCTTCTTGACATTTTTTTCCCTTAAATTCCATATATATGTGTTAGCATACGGTATTTGTCTTTTTCTTTCTGACTTACTTCACTCTGTATGACAGACTCTAGGTCTATCCATCTCATTACAAATAGCTCAATTTCATTTCTTTTTAAGGATGAGTAATATTCCATTGTATATATGTGCCACATCTTCTTTATCCATTCATCCGATGATGGGCGCTTAGGTTGTTTCCATCTCCGGGCTGTTGTAAATAGAGCTGCAATGAAGATTTTGGTACATGACTCCTTTTGAATTTTGGTTTTCTCAGGGTATATGCCCAGTAGTGGGATTGCTGGGTCATATGGTAATTCTATTTGTAGTTTTTTAAGGAACCTCCGTACTGTTCTCCATAGTGGCTGAACCAATTCACATTCCCACCAGCAGTGCAAGAGTGTCCCCTTTTCTCCACACCCTCTCCAGCATTTATTGTTTCTAGATTTTCTGATGATGGCCATTCTGACTGGTGTGAGATGATATCTCACTGTAGTTTTGATTTGCATTTCTCTAATGATTAATGATGTTGAGCATTCTTTCATGTGTTTGTTGGCATTCTGTATATCTTCTTTGGAGAAATGTCTATTTAGGTCTTCTGCCCATTTTTGGATTGGGTTGTTTGTTCTTTTGTTATTGAGCTGCGGGAGCTGCTTGTAAATTTTGGAGATTAATCCTTTGTCAGTTGCTTCATTTGCAAATATTTCCTCCCATTCTGAGGGTTGTCTTTTGGTCTTGATTATGGTTTCCTTTGCTGTGCAAAAGCTTTGAAGTTTCATTAGGTCACATATGTTTATTTTTGTTTTTATTTCCATTACTCTAGGAGGTGGGTCAGAAAGGATCTTGCTGTGATTTATGTCATAGAGTGTTCTGCCTATGTTTTCCTCTAAGAGTTTGATAGTTTCTGGCCTTACATTTAGGTCTTTAATCCATTTTGAGCTTACTTTTGTGTATGGTGTTAGGGAGTGATCTAATCTCATACTTTTACATGTACCTGTCCAGTTTTCCCAGCACCATTTATTGAAGAGGCTGTCCTTTCTCCACTGTACTTTCCTGCCACCTTTATCAAAGATAAGGTGTCCATATGTGCATGGGTTTATCTCTGGGCTTTCTATCCTGTTCCATTGATCTATCTTTCTGTTTTTGTGCCAGTACCATACTGCCTTGATTACTGTAGCTTTGTAGTATAGTCTGAAGTCAGTGAGCCTGATTCCTCCAGCCCCGTTTTTGTTTCTCAAGATTGCTTTGGCTATTCGGGGTCTTCTGTGTTTCCATACAAATTGCGAAATTTTTTGTTCTAGTTCTGTGAAAAATGCCAGTGGTAGTTTGATAGGGATTGCATTGAATCTGTAGATTGCTTTGGGTAGTAGAGTCATTTTCACAATGTTGATTCTTCCCATCCAAGAACATGGTATATCTCTCCATCTGTTTGTATCATCTTTAATTTCTTTCATCAGTGTCTTATAATTTTCTGCATACAGGTCTTTCATATCCTTAGGTAGGTTTATTCCTAGATATTATATTCTTTTTGTTGCAGTGGTAAATGGGAGTGTTTTCTTGATTTCACTTTCAGATTTTTCATCATTAGTATATAGGAATGCCAGAGATTTCTGTGCATTAATTTTGTATCCTGCTACTTTACCAAATTCATTGATTAGCTCTAGTAGTTTTCTGGTAGCATATTTAGGATTCTCTATGTATAGTATCATGTCATCTGCAAACAGTGACAGCTTTACTTCTTCTTTTCCAATTTGGATTCCTTTTATTTCCTTTTCTTCTCTGATTACTGTGGCTAAAACTTCCAACACTATGTTGAATAGGAGTGGTGAGAGTGGGCAACCTTGTCTTGTTCCTGATCTTAGTGGAAATGCTTTCAGTTTTTCACCATTGAGGATGATGTTTGCTGTGGGCTTGTCATATATGGCCTTTATTATGTTGAGGAAAGTTCCCTCTATGCCTACTTTCTGCAGGGTTTTTATCATAAATGGGTGTTGAATTTTGTCGAAAGCTTTCTCTGCATCTATTGAGATGATCATATGGTTTTCTCCTTCAATTTGTTAATATGGTTTATCACATTGATAGATTTGCGTATATTGAAGAATCCTTGCATTCCTGGAATAAACCCCACTTGATCATGGTGTATGATCCTTTTAATGTGCTGTTGGATTCTGTTTGCTAGTAGTTTGTTGAAGATTTTTGCATCTATGTTCATCAGTGATATTGGCCTGTAGTTTTCTTTCTTTGTGACATCCTTGTCTGGTTTTGGTATTAAGGTGATGGTGGCCTCGTAGAAGGAATTTGGGAGTGTTCCTCCCTCTGCGATATTTTGGAAGAGTTTGAGAAGGATAGGTGTTAGCTCTTCTCTAAACGTTTGATAGAATTCACCTGTGAAGCCATCTGGTCCTGGGCTTTTGTTTGTTGGAAGGTTTTTAATCACAGTTTCAATTTCAGTGCTTGTGATTGGTCTGTTCATATTTTCTATTTCTTCCTGATTCAGTCTTGGCAGGTTGTGCATTTCTAAGAATTTGTCCATTTCTTCCAGATTGTCCATTTTATTGGCATAGAGTTGCTTGTAGTAATCTCTCATGATTTTTTTTATTTCTGCAGTGTCAGTTGTTACTTCTTCTTTTTCATTTCTAGTTCTATTGATTTGAGTCTTCTCCCTTTTTTTCTTGATGAGTCTGGCTAGTGGTTTATCTATTTTGTTTATCTTCTGAAAGAACCAGCTTTTAGTTTTATTGATCTTTGCTATCGTTTCCTTCATTCCTTTTTCATTTATTTCTGATCTGATTTTTATGATTTCTTTCCTTCTGTTAGCTTTGGGGTTTTTTTGTTCTTCTTTCTCTAATTGCTTGAGGTGCAATGTTAGGTTGTTTATTCGAGATGTTACCTGCTTCTTAAGGTGGACTTGTATTGCTATAAACTTCCCCCTTAGAACTGCTTTTGCTGCATCCCATAGGTTTTGGGTCGTTGTGTCTCCATTGTCATTTGTTTCTAGGTATTTTTTTATTTCCTCTTTGATTTCTTCAGTGATCACTTCATTATTAAGTAGTGTATTGTTTAGCCTCCATGTGTTTGTATTTTTTACAGATCTTTTCCTGTAATTGATATCTAGTCTCATGGCGTTGTGGTCAGAAAAGATATTTGATACAATTTCAATTTTCTTAAATTTACCAAGGCTTGATTTGTGACCCAAGATATGATCTATCCTGGAGGATGTTCCATGAGCACTTGAGAAAAATGTGTATTCTGTTGTTTTTGGATGGAGTGTCCTATAAATATCAGTTAAGTCCATCTTGTTTAATGTATCATTTAAAGCTTGTGTTTCCTTATTTATTTTCATTTTGGATGATCTGTCCTTGGGTGAAAGTGGGGTGTTAAAGTCCCCTACTATGAATGTATTACTGTCGATCTCCCCTTTTATGGCTGTTAGTATTTGCCTTATGTATTGAGGTGCTCCTATGTTGGGTGCATAAATATTTACAATTGTTATGTCTTTTTCTTGGATCGATCCCTTGATCATTATGTAGTGTCCTTCTTTGTCTCTTTTAATAGTCCTTATTTTAAAGTCTATTTTGTCTGATATGAGAATTGCTACTCCAGCTTTCTTTTGGTTTCCATTTGCATGAAATACCTTTTTCCATCCCCTTACTTTCAGTCTGTATGTGTCTCTAGGTCTGAAGTGGGTCTCTTGTAGACAGCATATATAAGGGTCTTGTTTTTGTATCCATTCAGCCAATCTGTGTCTTTTGGTGGGAGCATTTAGTCCATTTACATTTAAGGTAATTATCGATATGTGTGTTCCTATTCCCATTTTCTATATTGTTTTGGGTTCGTTATTATAGGTCTTTTCCTTCTCTTGTGTTTCTTGTCTAGAGAAGTTCCTTTAGCATTTGTTGTAAAGCTGGTTTGGTGGTGCTGAACTCTCTCAGCTTTTGCTTGTCTGTAAAGGTTTTAATTTCTCCATCAAATCTGAATGAGATCCTTGCTGGGTAAAGTAGTCTTGGTTGCAGGTTTTTCTCCTTCATCACTTTCAGTATGTCCTGCCACTCCCTTCTGGCTGGTAGGGTTTCTGCTGAGAGATCAGCTGTTAACCTTATGGGGATTCCCTTGTGTGTTATTTGTTGTTTTTCCCTTGGTGCTTTTAATATGCTTTCTTTGTATTTAATTTTTGACAGTTTGCTCAATATGTGTCTTGGCGTATTTCTCCTTGTATTTATCCTGTATGGGACTCTCTGTGCTTCCTGGACTTGATTAACTATTTCCTTTCCCATATTAGGCAAGTTTTCAACTATAATCTCTTCAAATATTTTCTCAGTCCCTTTCTTTTTCTCTTCTTCTTCTGGAACCCCTATAATTCGAATGTTGGTGCGTTTAATGTTGTCCCAGAGGTCTCTGAGACTGTCCTCAGTTCTTTTCATTCTTTTTTCTTTATTCCGCTCTGCAGTAGTTATTTCCACTATTTTATCTTCCAGGTCACTTATCCGTTCTTCTGCCTCAGTTATTCTGCTATTGATCCCATCTAGAGTACTTTTAATTTCATTTATTGCGTTGTTCATCGTTGCTTGTTTCATCTTTAGTTCTTGTAGGTCCTTGTTAACTGTTTCTTGCATTTTGTCCATTCTACTTCCAAGATTTTGGATCATCCTTACTATCATTATTCTGAATTCTTTTTCAGGTAGACTGCCTATTTCCTCTTCATTTGTTAGGTCTGGTGCACTTTTATCTTGCTCCTTCATCTGCTGTGTGTTTTTCTGTCTTCTCATTTTGCTTATCTTACTGTGTTTGGGGTCTCCTTTTTGCAGGCTGCACGTTCGTAGTTCCCGTTGTTTTTGATGTCTGTCTCCAGTGGCTAAGGTTGTTTCAGCGGGTTGTGTAGGCTTCCTGGTGGAGGGGACTAGTGCCTGTGTTGTGGTGGATGAGGCTGGATCTTGTCTCTCTAGTGGGCAGGTTCACGTCTGGTGGTGTGTTTTGGGGTGTCTGTGGCCTTATGATTTTAGGCAGCCTCTCTGCTAATGGGTGGGGTTGTGTTCCTGTCTTGCTAGTTGTTTGGCATAGGTTGTCCAGCACTGTGGCTTGCTGGTCGGTGAGTGCAGCTGGGTGCTGGTGTTAAGATGGAGGTCTCTGGGAGATTTCTGCCGTTTAATATTATGCGGAGCTGGGAGGTCTCTTGTTGACCAGTGTCCTGAAGTTGGCTCTCCTACCTCAGAGGCAGAGCCCTGACTCGTGGGCTGGAGCACCAAGAGCCTTTCATCCACACGGCTTAGAATAAAAGGGAGAAAAAGTAGAGAGAATTAGTAGAAGTATGAGGAAAGAAAGAAGGAAATGAGGAAAGGGAGGAAGGAAGAAAGAAGCAAAGAAGGAAAGAAAGGAGGGAGGGAGGGAGGGAGGAAGTAAGGAAGGAAGGAGGGAAAGAAGGAAAAAAAGACAGAAAGAAAGAAGATACAGTAAAAATAAAATAAAGTATAATATAGTTATTGAATTAAAAAATATTTAGAAAAAAAAAGGGACGGATAGAATCTTAGGACAAATGTTGGAAGCAAAGCTATACAGAGAAAATCTTACACAGAAGCATACACATACACCTTCACAAAAAGAGGTAAAAGGGGAAAAATCATAAATCTTGCTCTCAGAGACCACCTCCTCAATTTGGGGTGATTCATTGTCTAAAGGAGGGAAGGAAGGAAGGAAAGAAAGAAAGAAAGAACGAAGGTAATGTATAAGAAAGTTATTACAATTAAAATTAATTATTAAGAAAAAAATTTTTTAAAAAAAACCATGGACGGATAGAGCCCTAGGACAAATGGTGGAAGCATGACTATACAGACAAGATCTCACACAGAAGCATACACGTACACATTCACAAAAAGAGGAAAAGGGAAAAAAATCATAGATCTCGCTCCTAAAGTCCACCTCTTCAATTTGGGATCATTCCTTGTCTATTCAGGTATTCCACAGATGCAGGGTATATCAAGTTGATTGTGGAGCTTTAATCCGCTGCTTCTGAGGCTGCTGGGAGAGATTTCCCTTTCTCTTCTTTGTTCTCACAGCTCACAGGAGCTCAGCTTTGGATTTGGCCCTGCCTCTGCGTGTAGGTCGCTGGAGGGCGTCTGTTTTTTGCTCAGACAGGATGGGGTTAAAGGAGCCGCTGATTCGGGCGCTCAGAAGAATATTGAAGAATCCTTGCATCTCTGGGATAAATTCCACTTGATCATGGTGTATCATCCTTTTAATGTGTTGTTGGATTCTGTTGGCTAGTATTTTGTTGAGGATTTTTGCATCTATATTCATCAGTTATATTGGTCTGTAATTTTCTTTTTTTGTGATATCTTTGTCTGGTTTTGGTATCAGGGTGATGGTGGCCCCATAGAATGGGTTTGAGAGTGTTCCTTCCTCCACAATTTTTTAGAAGAATTTAAGAGGGATGGGTGTTAGCTCTTCTCTAAATGTTTGATAGAATTCACCTGTGAAGCCATCTGGTCCTGGACTTTTGTTTGTTGGAAGATTTTTAATCACAGTTTCAATTTCATTACTTGTGATTGGTCTGTTCATATTTTCTGTTTCTTCCTGGTTCAGTCTTGGAAGGTTATACCTTTCTAAGAATTTGTCCATTTCTTCCAGGTTGTCCTTTTTTTTTTTTTTTGCAGTACGCGGCCTCTCACTGCTGTAGCCTCTCCCGTTGCGGAGCTCAGGCTCACGGGCCTAGCCGCTCTGCGGCATGTGGGATCTTCCCAGACCGCGGCACGAACCCATGTCCCCTGCATCGGCAAGCTGACTCTCAACCACTGTGCCACCACGGAAGCCCTAGGTTGTCCATCTAATTGGCATAGAGTTCCTTGTAGTAGTGTTAGGATGCTTTTTATTTCTGTGGTGTCTGTTGTAACTTCTCCTTTTTCATTTCTAATTTTATTTATTTGAGTCCTCTCCCTCTCTTTCTTGATGAGTCTGGCTAATGGTTAATCAATTTTGTTTATCTTCTCAAAGAACGAGCTTTTAGTTTTATTGATCCTTGCTATTGTTTTCTTTGTTTTTATTTCATTTATTTCTGCTCTGATCTGTATGATTTCTTTCCTTCTGCTAACTTTGGGTTTTGTTCATTCTTCTTCCTCTAGTCCCTTTAGGTGTAAGGTTAGATTGTTTATTTGAGATATTTCTTGTTTCTTGAGATAGGCTTGTATTGCTATAAACTTCTCTCTTGGAACTGCTTTTCCTGCGTCCCATAGGTTTTGGATCTTTGTGTTTTCATTGTCATTTGTCTCTAGGTATTTTTTGATTTCCTCTTTGATTTCATCAGTGATCTCTTGGTTATTTAGTAATGTATTGTTTAGCCTCCATTTGTTTCTATTTCTTACAGATATTTTTCCTGTAATTGGTATCTGCTCTTACAGTGTTGCGGTCTGAAAAGATACTTGATATGATTTGAATTTTCTTATATTTACCAAGGCTTGATTTGTGACACAAGCTATTATCTATCCTGGAGAATGTTCCATGAGCACTTGAGAAGAAGGTGTATTCTGTTGTTTTTGGATGGAATGTCCTGTAAATATCAATTAAGTCCATCTTGTTTAATGTATCAGTTAAACCTTGTGTTTCCTTATTTATTTTCATTTTGGCTGATCTGTCTACTGGTATAAGTGAGATGTTAAAGTCTCCCACTATTATTGTGTTACTGTTGATTTCCTTTTTTATAGCTGTTAGCAGTTGTCTTATGTATTGAGGTGCTCCTATGTTGGGTGCATATATATTCACAATTGTATCTTCCTCTTGGATTGATCCCTTGATTATTATGTAGTGTCCTTCCTTGTCTGTTGTAACATTCTTTATTTTAAAGTCTGTTTTATCTGATATGAGTATTGCTACTCCAGCTTTCTTTTGATTTCCATTTGCATGGAGTATCTTTTTCCATCCCCTCACTTTCAGTCTGTATGCGTCCCTAGGTCTGAAGTGCTTCTCTTGTAGACAGCATATATATGGGTCTTGTTTTTGTCTCCATTCAGCGAGCCTGTGTCTTTTGGTTGGAGCATTTAATCCATTCACGTTTAAGGTAATTATCAATATGTATGTTCCTATTACCATTTTCCTAATTGTTAAGGGTTTGTGTTTTAGGTTCTTTTCTTCTGTGGTATTTCCCACTTAGAGAAGTTCCTTTAGCATTTGTTGTAGAGCTGGTTTGGTGGTGCTGAATTCTCTTAGCTTTTGCTTGTCTGTAAAGCTTTTGACTTCTCCACCGAATCTGAATGAGATCCTTGCTGGGTAGAGTAATCTTGGTTGTAGGTTCTTCCCTTTTATCCCTTTAAGTATATCATGCCACTCCCTTCTGGCTTGTAGAGTTTCTGCTGAGAAATCAGCTGTTAACTTTATGGGAGTTCCCTTGTATTTTATTTGTCGTTTTTCCCTTGTTGCTTTCAATAATTTTTCTGTGTCTTTAATTTTTGTGAATTTGATTACTGTGTGTCTCCGTGTGTTTATCCTCCTGGGACTCTCTGCACTTCCTGGACGTGGGTGCCATTTCCTTTCCCATGTTAGGGAAGTTTTCTACTATAATCTCTTCAAATATTTTCTTGGGTCCGTTCTCTCTCTCTTCTTTTTCTGGGACCCCTATAATGCAAATGTTGTTGCGTTTAATATTGTCCTAGAGGTCTCTTAGGCTGTCTTCATTTCTTTTCATTCTTTTTTCTTTATTCTGTTCCGTGGCAGTGAATTCCACCATTCTGTCTTCCAGGTCACTTATCCATTCTTCTGCCTCAGTTATTCTGCTGTTGATTCCTTCTAGTGTAGTTTTCATTTCAGTTATTGTATTGTTCTTCTCTGTTTGTTTGTTCTTTAATTCTTCTAGGTCTTTCTTAAACATTTCTTGCATCTTCTTGATCTTTGTCTCCATTCTTTTTCCGCGGTCCTGGATCATCTTCACTATCATTATTCTGAATTCTTTTTCTGGAAAGTTGCCTATGTCCACTTCATTTAGTTGTTTTTCCTGGGTTTTATCTTGTTCCTTCATCTGGTAGACAGCCCTCTGCCTTTTCATCTTGTCTTTCTGTGAATGTGGTTTTTGTTCCACAGGCTGCAGGACTGTAGTTCTTGCTTCTGCTGTCTGCCCTCTGGTGGATGAGGCTATCTAAGAGTCTTGTCCCTTCGTTTGTTTTTAACCTAGTACTTTGGCAGCAATCCTTTGTATTTGCATAATGCTCAAGAACCCACTGCAGTTTGCCAACTTGTCATTCACAGTGGCAATGAGGGGAAGAGCAGTGACAGGAGAAAGTTTGCTAAGTTGGAAGAAGGATTAGTTATCTGTAGGGTGCAGACATTGAATATCTGAACCTCATTCCTAAGGGGGTTGGCAGTGTTGTATTTTTGCTTATTATAAAAATATTATGAACTCTTTGTGGAATATTAAGGAAATTGTAAGGATTTTCAAAAATTCAGTAAAACTCATCTATAATATCATCCCCAGAGATACTTCTTTTCTTCCTTGCCTTTTTTTCATGATGTCTTATATTTATTTTGTGAATGTCAATATGTATTTTGACTTAATTGACATTGTACTGAATATGCTGTTGCGATTCTGCTTTTAAAAATTCTCAAGCATTATCCCAGTTGATGAAAGCTGTTTATAAATATTATTTGTAATGGTTGTTGAATGCTCTGTCATAATTTTACATCCTAATTTTTTGAACCATTTCCTGTCAGTGGTCTTGAATGTCCTTTGCAGAGTTTTTCTTTTACCAATGCCATCAGGCTGAGCATCCTTGTGCGTCAGTCTTTGTGCGTATTTCAGGTTATTTCCTGTGGGAAGGTCCTGCTGGGTGGACTGGGAGAGCTTTTGTTTCCATGAAGGGTACTGTTTGAATGGTGCAGATTATCGTGCGGGCCCACTGGCCATGGAGCTGCAGGTCAGTGCTGGGCCTCTCTAAGCTTCTGTTTCATCGTCTGTAAATGGGGATAAATCACAACCCCTACCTCATAGCCTTGCTGTGAGGGTAACAGCTCAGCACATTATCTGGCCTATTAGTGAATAAGTGCCTAATTACCGTTGTTGTTATCCTTATTGTTATCTGGTCACCTCTCCCATATGAGGAGGAAAGAGCACACTGGATTGGCTGAACTGCTTTTGAGGGGAGCAGGGGAGGAGAACGAAGGGCAGCAGCCAACACCCGTGCTGATTCGGGCTTGATGCCTTATGTTAATTCACTGAATCCTCACGACTGCATTTTTCAAAGTGGGGTGTGTGCACTGCTGGTGATACCCAAGATCATTTTGGATAGGACTGGACAAACATTTTCAGTTGCCATTTAAATTTATATATTTATTTAATGTGTATTGGTGGCGAGGGACACAAGTAAACATACCCCCGCCCTCCACCCCAGTTTTCTAAATGTTACTGCTTAGCGCCAGGGGTGGGCTTTTTCAGGAAAGGGCCAGATTTTCAGATTTGCGGTACTGTTTAACTCTGCTATGGTGGTGTGAATGCAGCCGTAGACAATACGGAAACGAAGGGGGTGGCTCTGTTTACAAAACAAGCTGTGGTGAAGTTGGCCCATGGGCTATAAGTTTGTTAACCGTTAGCGTAATACAAAAATAGGTTTTTAAATATTAGTCTATTCAAGACAGCATGAGGTTATGGCAGGGAGCTTGAGTGTGGTACATGGATGGGTACCATTTGCAGAAATACTTTTCACAGGTGAGTTGCAAGTGAGCAAACAAGCTTAAAGAAGTCAAGGTACCAGAGTTGAGAAGTGGTGGAGCTGATGTTCAAACCAGAGTCTGCCTGATTGCCAGCATCATTTCCCCCACTATTCTTGATGTGCATGAGATCTTTGCTCTGCCATGCCATCTGTCCTTGTGTGGCCAACCCCTTGGGGCTGGTAGGAGTTTCATCATCAGTCTCCAATACCTAACCCACCTGGCTCTTTGAGGGGCCATCCCGTGTTCCTTCTTAGTGAGCCTCCTCTCGAGAGCCATCTGTTGCTCCTCACATGTCACGCATGATGCTGGGAGAGCCAGAGTCACATGTTTCAGTGGCTCGAGCTTCCCAGGCACAGGACTGTAACATGACGCACTACTCTCCCATGGGCCTTTGACAACACAACCAAAGCTGCTTTGTATGTTGTTTCTGTTACACATGCTCGTTCTTTCGGCCGTTATTCAGGTCAGACTCTCTGATGGTGCTGGGTCAAGGCTTTTGTTTTTTCATGAGGACAAGATTGAGCACTGGGGGAGGAGCTGGGAAGGGCATCATTACCTTTGCTCTGCTTGCCCATTGCCCTGCCTGTGGTGTTTGCATTCCCTTCATCTCTCTGCCTCAGCTTCCCTTGATCTGTAAAACAGAAAAAGAGGTTGAGTCTTGAAGCTCACATGGGAAGACTTGACGGGATCACATGGGTCACTCTTTTTAAAATGTTCTAAAGCCTTCAGCCATCGCTAAAAGTCCAGCAGTCTCATGAAAGCAACGAAGGGCAGGAAAGAGGCTTTTCTTTTGCCTTTTGCTTCCAGTTGCCTTCAGTCTTTTGTGAGAACACCCACAGTTGAGAGGCCGGGGAAGGCAGCCACGGGTAACCAGGATCCCTATGGGATCAGAGCCATCCAGCGGCTGCCAGGTCTCCACTGGTCGATGCCTTATAAATAGAACATTTCCCCTCTTAAACCTGGGAAGGATAGACGGCATTAGTGGGCATGGCAGCCTGGCCTCCTGTGTGCTGGCCCACGAGGCAGTCAGCTGAGGGCACCTTTCCCTCCAGGCTTTTTTCCATGCCTTTCAGGCCAGGCTGATAGAAGACAGGTGCTCACTCCTTCCCTGGCCTGTGTTCCCTTCCCACTGCCCCCAGCCCCTCTTGGCCCTTCTTTCTCCTTTCCCCTCCATGGCAGGTTTCCTTCACCAGCACTTTCGTCTCCTGAGCCACAGTCAGGGGAGATGGCCTCATTCTATCTCCCCAAGTGCTGACCCCCTGCACCCTGCTTTTCCTTATGAGTTGTGTGCACGGCACAGCTGGTTGCTGTGGCCCTTGTGGCGTGGCAACACCCCAGCTTGAGTGTACTGGGGTCTAGCAAGGGAAGAAGGAGAAGGAACGGGTTGTTGTCTCAGAGATACTATTCTTTGGGTTCCCGGCCCTTTTGTTGGGTGACACCCCATCCCCCAAGGACATGGCTGGCTGTGGTGCTCCTCAGACTTACCTGGACAGTCAGGAGCCTTTCTGCTTGTCCTAGAGGACACTTCACAAATCCATCCTCTCCTCAGCCAACTTTAGACTGACAGATGCGGCCAGTGTGTGACCTTGCTGTGGCCTAACACCCCCTTCCGCTCAGTGGTGTGGGCTCTGGACAGACAGCAGGCTGTCGCCTGACAGGTGCCAGCTGCCCCTTGGCATCCCAGTTTGGGCTTCAGCCAAGCAACAGTGAGCAGGTCCCTGGTGGCATCTTTAACTCTTAAAGCCCAGTGTAAGGGCTGTTGAGACAGAGACTGAAAGATTTTCCCCACTGCCACCAAGTGCAGGCTCTTGATTAATGGTGTCATTAATGGTAAACATTATCGTTAGCACATACTATGTAGGGGGCAATGTGCTCAGTGTCTGACCTACATTATATTATTTGATCTTTGTAAGAACCCTGTGAGACAGATGGTAGTATTGACCCCATTTTCAGATGAGAAAACTGAGGCTTCATCCTAAGTGCAAACTTGTGGTTACTCAAGATCATTCCTTCCGACCCTAATCAGTGTTCAGAGTGTGAAACTCCCATTCAACATGTAGGATTTAGTGGAGGCTATCAAGTACTGTTGCCCACAGCGGAGGGGTGTGGGGGAACAGTGAGTAATGGTTGGGAACCTTGGCTCTAGAGTATTATTACACGCATGCGTTGGAATCCCAGCCTCGCGGCCTGCTGAGTGTGTGGCCTTGGGAAATTAATTTCTCCAGGCCTCGGTTTCTTTATCTGTAAAATGAGGATACTTTTACCGCCTACATCATTGGTTTGTTGAGAGGATCCAATGGGATTAGAATGGAAATTCTTAAATCAGTGGTGCCTGGTATTCTAAGCAGTCATTAAATGTTGCCCTCTGCTGTTATTATCAATAACATCATTGTTATCCGAAACCAGAGGCTATTTTTATAGAAGCCTGACACTGGACAGTTTCTTTTAGAGTTCCTCAGAGTGCCTTCACAGACATTGCTTTATTTGATTTCTGCCATGCCTGATCTTCGAGATGAGGAAAAGGGTTGGAGAGGTGATGTATGCCCGTGTCATACAACTTCATGGTGACTCCAGGTGCAGTTCTTAGGCCTCAGATTCTGAATGGCATCTCTTTCCCTGCCTTTTATTGCCTCAGAGTTTGTTGTGATCAAAAAATAGCTGAACTCTTCCTAGGGCAGATAAGATGGGAGGACGGTTAGGTAGAGGCCGGAAAGGGATCTAGCTGGACAGAGGCAGTTGGTTTTCCACTTGAAACACTTCCACCTTTGGAAAGCTGGCGGTGATCTCTATTGGTTGAGAAATCAGTGCACAGCCACCCAGGCCTCAAGGCAGAAAGGAATTGAGGCCACTGGACTGTAATGCATCCTCAGATGTCCAGAGTCCCAGGTTGGCAACAAATGGTCCTGATTAAGATGGTTCGCATTACCCAGGCTTGTGTGAAGCCGTGCTCCTTCGCTGCTATCCTGAGTAGGAATTTTAAGGGGGACTAGGAGATTGCAGATGTAGAAGCCCACAAGGAGACAGTCCTCCCTACCCCACCCCTCCAAGCTGATCTGCAGGCCTCAGCCTGTACTGTGCAAGAGCCCAGACGCAGCCACTTGGGCTGCCTGTGCTGTGTCTGGCTGAGAACTGGAACAGTTTACAGCTGTCTTCGAGCCTCCGTTGACTCAGGCTGAGAGCTGGCAGGTATATTCCAGGCCAGGCAGGGATTTCATCTCTCCTCCTGCTACTTATTTTACTTGCTTTACTCTCAGTCCCTCTCAGCTTATTTTTCCTTTATGTGTGTCCCCAGAAACCGTGAAAAAGAAGATAGGTCCCTGTGTAGGTGGTTAGCTAGGGAAGAAAATTCTGATTGGTGGCATTCATGCATAGAGGCCGGGGGATGAATGAGATCCCTGTCAGTCCTGTTGGTCTTGTGCTTCCCCCTGCAGAGCCCCTGAACTCTAGAAGGTACCAGTGTTCAGCCAGCGGCTCCCCACTCATGTTCCTAGAGTGTGAGGACTTCTTTACCTATTGATTTCTGGTGTCTCTGCTGGTGAAAATGTGGGTTGTATTTGTTGCTTCATTCAGGAAATGTGTATTGAAGCTACAGTAAAGCTGTCAGGCAGGGACTTCATCTGCCTTGTTGAGAGAAGCAGACAGCAAACAGTAAGCAAGCAAACAGAGGGAGGCTTCCAGGTGGAGAGAAGGGCCATGAAGTAAGAGCAAAGGAATAGAGAGTAACAAGGGAAGGGTGGCTATTTTATTTTATTTTAAATTTATTTTTAATTGAAGTATACTTGATTAACAGTGTTGTGTTAATTTCTGCTGTACAACAGAGTGGCTCAGTTATATATATATATATATATATATATATATACACACACACACATATATGCATATATACATTCTTTTTTTAATCTTTTCCATTATGGTTTATCCCAGGATATTGAGCATCGTTCCCTGGGCTACACAATAGGACCTTGTTGTTCATTCATTCCATATGTAATAGTTTGTATCTACTCATCCCAAACTCCCAGTCCATCTCTCCCCTGAAGGGTGGCTATTTTAGATACAAGGAGCAGAGGAGGCCTCCCCCAAGAGGTGACATTTGAGGAGAAACCTGAACAAACAGAGGGAGGGTGGCCTGTCAGGAGCTGGCAGAGGAACCGGCACGTACAAAGGCCCCCGTGGCAGAGGGGATGAACTAGCAGTGTTCAAGGAGTATCAGGAAGGACCCTTGTGACTAGAAAGGCAGAGGCCAGAGGGAGAGTGGTCAGGTAGGCTGGACCATGTGAGGCTGTGGTCAGGAGATAGGATTGTGTTGTAAGTGTCATGAGAAGTCCCTGGAGAGTTGTGATCAGGTGAGTGACATGAGCCAATGTATATTTTTTTTTTTTTTTTTTTTTTTTTTTTTTTTAAACATCTTTATTGGGGCACAATTGCTCTACAATGGTGTGTTAGTTTCTGCTTTACAACAAAGTGAATCAGCTATACATACACACATGTTCCCATATGTCTTCCCTCTTGCGTCTCCCTCCCTCCCACTCTCCCCATCCCACCCTTCCAGGCTGTCACAAAGCACTGAGCTAATATCCCTGTGCCTTGCGGCTGCTTCCCCCCAGCTATCTACCTTACTACGTTTGTTAGTGTGTATATGTCCATGACTCTCTCTCGCCCTGTCAAAACTCACCCCTCCCCCTCCCCATACCCTCAAGTCCGTTCTCCAGTAGGTCTGCGTCTTTATTCCTATCTTACCCCTAGGTTCTTCATGACATTTTTTTCCCTTAAATTCCATATATATGTGTTAGCATACGGTATTTGTCTTTTTCTTTCTGACTTACTTCACTCTGTATGACAGACTCTAGGTCTATCCATCTCATTACAAATAGCTCAATTTCATTTCTTTTTAAGGCTGAGTAATATTCCATTGTGTATATGTGCCACATCTTCTTTATCCATTCATCCGATGATGGGCGCTTAGGTTGTTTCCATGTCCTGGCTATTGTAAATAGAGCTGCAATGAACATTTTGGTACATGACTCTTTTTGAATTTTGGTTTTCTCAGGGTATATGCCAAGTAGTGGGATTGCTGGGTCATATGGTAATTCTATTTGTAGTTTTTTAAGGAACCTCCATACTGTTCTCCACAGTGGCTGAACCAATTCACATTCCCACCAGCAGTGCAAGAGTGTCCCCTTTTCTCCACACCCTCTCCAGCATTTATTGTTTCTAGATTTTTTGATGATGGCCATTCTGACTGGTGTGAGATGATATCTCATTGTAGTTTTGATTTGCATTTCTCTAATGATTAATGATGTTGAGCATTCTTTCATGTGTTTGTTGGCATTCTGTATATCTTCTTTGGAGAAATGTCTATTTAGGTCTTCTGCCCATTTTTGGATGGGGTTGTTTGTTTTTTTGTTATTGAGCTGCATGAGCTGCTTGTAAATTTTGGAGATTAATCCTTTGTCAGTTGCTTCATTTGCAAATGTTTTCTCCCATTCTGAGGGTTGTCTTTTGGTCTTGGTTATGGTTTCCTTTGCTGTGCAAAAGCTTTGAAGTTTCATTAGGTCCCATTTGTTTATTTTTGTTTTTATTTCCATTACTCTAGGAGGTGGGTCAGAAAGGATCTTGCTGTGATTTATGTCATAGAGTGTTCTTCCTATGTTTTCTTCTAAGAGTTTGATAGTTTCTGGCCTTACATTTAGGTCTTTAATCCATTTTGAGCTTATTTTTGTGTATGGTGTTAGGGAGTGATCTAATCTCATACTTTTACATGTACCTGTCCAGTTTTCCCAGCACCATTTATTGAAGAGGCTGTCCTTTCTCCACTGTACATTCCTGCCTCCTTTATCAAAGATAAGGTGTCCATATGTGCGTGGGTTTATCTCTGGGCTTTCTATCCTGTTCCACTGATCTATCTTTCTGTTTTTGTGCCAGTACCATACTGTCTTGATTACTGTTGCTTTGTAATATAGTCTGAAGTCAGGGAGCCTTATTCCTCCAGCTCCTTTTTTCGTTCTCAAGATTGCTTTGGCTATTCGGGGTCTTTTGTGTTTCCATACAAATTGCGAAATTTTTTGTTCTAGTTCTGTGAAAAATGCCAGTGGTAGTTTGATAGGGATTGCATTGAATCTGTAGATTGCTTTGGGTAGTAGAGTCATTTTCACAATGTTGATTCTTCCCATCCAAGAACATGGTATATCTCTCCATCTATTTGTATCATCTTTAATTTCTTTCATCAGTGTCTTATAATTTTCTGCATACAGGTCTTTCGTATCCTTAGGTAGGTTTATTCCTAGATATTTTATTCTTTTTGTTGCAATGGTAAATGGGAGTGTTTTCTTGATTTCACTTTCAGATTTTTCATCATTAGTATATAGGAATGCCAGAGATTTCTGTGCATTAATTTTGTATCCTGCTACTTTACCAAATTCATTGATTAGCTCTAGTAGTTTTCTGGTAGCATCTTTAGGATTCTCTATGTATAGTATCATGTCATCTGCAAACAGTGACAGCTTTACTTCTTCTTTTCCGATTTGGATTCCTTTTATTTCCTTTTCTTCTCTGATTGCTGTGGCTAAAACTTCCAAAACTATGTTGAATAAGAGTGGTGAGAGTGGGCAACCTTGTCTTGTTCCTGATCTTAGTGGAAATGCTTTCAGTTTTTCACCATTGAGGATGATGTTTGCTGTGGGCTTGTCATATATGGCTTTTATTATGTTTAGGAAAGTTCCCTCTATGCCTACTTTCTGGAGGGTTTTTATCATAAATGGGTGTTGAATTTTGTCGAAAGCTTTCTCTGCATCTATTGAGATGATCATATGGTTTTTCTCCTTCAATTTGTTAATATGGTTTACCACATTGATAGATTTGCGTATATTGAAGAATCCTTGCATTCCTGGAATAAACCCCACTTGATCATGGTGTATGATCCTTTTAATGTGCTGTTGGATTCTGTTTGCTAGTATTTTGCTGAGGATTTTTGCATCTATGTTCATCAGTGATATTGGCCTGTAGTTTTCTTTCTTTGTGACATCCTTGTCTGGTTTTGGTATCAAGGTGATGGTGGCTTCGTAGAAGGAATTTGGGAGTGTTCCTCCCTCTGCTATATTTTGGAAGAGTTTGAGAAGGATAGGTGTTAGCTCTTCTCTAAACGTTTGATAGAATTCACCTGTGAAGCCATCTGGTCCTGGGCTTTTGTTTGTTGGAAGGTTTTTAATCACAGTTTCAATTTCAGTGCTTGTGATTGGTCTGTTCATATTTTCTATTTCTTCCTGATTCAGTCTTGGCAGGTTGTGCATTTCTAAGAATTTGTCCATTTCTTCCAGATTGTCCATTTTATTGGCATAGAGTTGCTTGTAGTAATCTCTCATGATTTTTTTTATTTCTGCAGTGTCAGTTGTTACTTCTCCTTTTTCATTTCTAATTCTATTGATTTGAGTCTTCTCCCTTTTTTTCTTGATGAGTCTGGCTAGTGGTTTATCAATTTTGTTTATCTTCTCAAAGAACCAGCTTTTAGTTTTATTGATCTTTGCTATTGTTTCCTTCATTTCTTTTTCATTTATTTCTGATCTGATTTTTATGATTTCTTTCCTTCTGCTAGCTTTGGGGCTTTTTTGTTCTTCTTTCTCTAATTGCTTGAGGTGCAAGGTTAGGTTGTTTATTCGAGATGTTTCCTGCTTCTTAAGGTGGGCTTGTATTGCTATAAACTTCCCCCTTAGAACTGCTTTTGCTGCATCCCATAGGTTTTGGGTCGTTGTGTCTCCATTGTCATTTGTTTCTAGGTATTTTTTTATTTCCTCTTTGATTTCTTCAGTGATCACTTCATTATTAAGTAGTGTATTGTTTAGCCTCCATGTGTTTGTATTTTTTAAAGATCTTTTCCTGTAATTGATATCTAGTCTCATGGCGTTGTGGTCGGAAAAGATACTTGATACAATTTCAGTTTTCTTAAATTTACCAAGGCTTGATTTGTGACCCAAGATATGATCTATCCTGGAGAATGTTCCATGAGCACTTGAGAAAAATGTGTATTCTGTTGTTTTTGGATGGAGTGTCCTATAAATATCAATTAAGTCCATCTTGTTTAATGTATCATTTAAAGCTTGTGTTTCCTTATTTATTTTCATTTTGGATGATCTGTCCATGGGTGAAAGTGGGGTGTTTAAGTCCCCTACTATGAATGTGTTACTGTTGATCTCCCCTTTTATGGTTGTTAGTATTTGCCTTATGTATTGAGGTGCTCCTATGTTGGGTGCATAAATATTTACAATTGTTATATCTTCTTCTTGGATCGATCCCTTGATCATTATGTAGTGTCCTTCTTTGTCCCTTTTAATAGTCCTTATTTTAAAGTCTATTTTGTCTGATATGAGAATTGCTACTCCAGCTTTCTTTTGGTTTCCATTTGCATGGAATATCTTTTTCCATCCCCTTACTTTCAGTCTGTATGTGTCTCTAGTTCTGAAGTGGGTCTCTTGTAGACAGCATATATAAGGGTCTTGTTTTTGTATCCATTCAGCCAATCTGTGTCTTTTGGTGGGAGCATTTAGTCCATTTACATTTAAGGTAATTATCGATATGTATGTTCCTATTTCCATTTTATATATTGTTTTGGGTTCGCTACTATAGGTCATTTCCTTCTCTTGTGTTTCGTGTCTAGAGAAGTTCCTTTAGCATTTGTTGTAAAGCTGGTTTGGTGGTGCTGAACTCTGTCAGCTTTTGCTTGTCTGTAAAGGTTTTAATTTCTCCATCAAATGTGAATGAGATCCTTGCTGGGTAGAGTAGTCTTGGTTGCAGGCTATTCTCCTTCAGCACTTTCAGTATGTCCTGCCACTCCCTTCTGGCTTGTAGGGTTTCTGCTGAGAGATCAGCTGTTAACCTTATGGGGATTCCCTTGTGTGTTATTTGTTGTTTTTCCCTTGCTGCTTTTAATATGCTTTCTTTGTATTTAATTTTTGACAGTTTGATTAATATGTGTCTTTGGGTGTTTCTCCTTGTATTTATCCTGTATGGGACCCTCTGTGCTTCCTGGACTTGATTAACTATTTCCTTTCCCATATTAGGGAAGTTTTCAACTATAATCTCTTCAAATATTTTCTCAGTCCCTTTCTTTCTTTCTTCTTCTTCTGGAACCCCTATAATTCGAATGTTGGTGCGTTTCATGTTGTCCCAGAGGTCTCTGAGACTGTCCTCAGTTCTTTTCATTCTTTTTTCTTTATTCTGCTCTGCAGTAGTTATTTCCACTACTTTATCTTCCAGGTCACTTATCCGTTCTTCTGCCTCAGTTATTCTGCTATTGATCCTATCTAGAGTGACTTTAATTTCATTTATTGCATTGTTCATCGTTGCTTGTTTCATCTTTAGTTCTTGTAGGTCCTTGTTAACTGTTTCTTGCATTTTGTCCATTCTACTTCCAAGATTTCGGATCATCCTTACTATCATTATTCTGAATTCTTTTTCAGGTAGATTGCCTATTTCCTCTTCATTTGTTAGGTCTGGTGGGTTTTTATCTTGCTCCTTCATCTGCTGTGTGTTTTTCTGTCTTCTCATTTTGCTTATCTTACTGTGTTTGGGGTCTCCTTTTTGCAGGCTGCACTTTCGTAGTTCCCGTTGTTTTTGATGTCTGTCTCCAGTGGCTAAGGTTGTTTCAGTGGGTTGTGTAGGCTTCCTGGTGGAGGGGACTAGTGCCTGTGTTGTGCTGGATGAGGCTGGATCTTGTCTCTCTAGTGGGCAGGTTCACGTCTGGTGGTGTGTTTTGGGGTGTCTGTGGCCTTATTATGATTTTAGGCAGCCTCTCTGCTAATGGGTGGGGTTGTGTTCCTGTTTTGCTAGTTGTTTGGCATAGGTTGTCCAGCACTGTGGCTTGCTGGTCGTTGAGTGAAGCTGGGTGCTGGTGTTAAGATGGAAGTCTCTGGGATATTTCCACCGTTTAATATTATGTGGAGCTGGGAGGTCTCTTGTTGACCAGTGTCCTTAAGTTGGCTCTCCTACCTCAGAGGCAGAGCCCTGACTCCTGGCTGGAGCACCAAGAGCCTTTCATCCACACAGCTCAGAATAAAAGGGAGAAAAAGTAGGGAGAATTAGTAGAAGTATGAGTAAAGAAAGAAGAAAAGGAGGAAAGGAAGGAAGGAAGAAAGAAGCAAAGAAGGAAAGAAAGGAGGGAGGGAGGGAGGGAGGGAGGAAGGAAGGAAGGAGGGAAAGAAGGAAAAAAGACAGAAAGAAAGATGATACAGTAAAAATAAAATAAAGTATAATATAGTTATTGAATTAAAAAATATTTAGAAAAAAAAAAAAAGGGACGGATAGAACCTTAGGACAAATGTTGGAAGCAAAGCTATACAGAAAATATCTTACACAGAAGCATACACATACACCTTCACAAAAAGAGGTAAAGGGGGAAAAATCATAAATCCTGCTCCCTGAGACCACCTCCTCAATTTGGGGTGATTCGTTGTCTAAAGGAGGGAAGGAAGGAAGGAAAGAAAGAACGAAGGTAAAGTATAATAAAGTTATTACAATTAAACTTAATTATTAAGAAAAAGAATTTTTAAAAAAAAGTCATGGACGGATAGAGCCCTAGGACAAATGGTGGAAGCAAGAGTATACAGACAGAATCTCCCACAGAAGCATACACGTACACATTCACAAAAAGAGGAAAAGGGAAAAAAATCATAGATCTCGCTCCTAAATTCCACCTCTTCAATTTGGGATCATTCCTTGTCTATTCAGGTATTCCACAGATGCAGGGTATATCAAGTTGATTGTGGAGCTTTAATCCGCTGCTTCTGTGGCTGCTGGGAGAGATTTCCCTTTCTCTTCTTTGTTCTCACAGCTCACAGGAGCTCAGCTTTGGATTTGGCCCTGTCTCTGCGTGTAGGTCGCTGGAGGGCGTCTGTTTTTTCGCTCAGACAGGACGGGGTTAAAGGAGCCGCTAATTCGGGGCCTCCAGCTCACTCAGGCCGGGGGTTGGGGGATGGGGGTAGGAGGGGCACTACGTGCGGGGCGGGCCTGTGGCTGCAGAGGCAGCGTGACGTTGCGGCAGAGGCCGGCGTGATGTTGCACCAGCCTGAGACCCGCCGTGCGTACTCCCGGGGAAGTTGTCCCTGGATCCCGGGAACCTGGCAGTGGCGGGCTGCACAGGCTTCGCGGAAGAGGGGTGTGGAGAGTGACCTGTGCTCGCACACAGGCCCCTTGGTGGCGGCAGCAGCAGCCGCCTTAGCGTCTCCCGCCCGTCTCTGGGGTCCGCGGTTTTAGCCGCGGCTCGCGTCCGTCTCTGGGGTTTGCGCTTTCAGCCGCGGCTCGCGCCCGTCTCGGGGGGCTCGCGCCCTCAGCCGCGGCTCGCGCCCGTCTCTGGGGTTCGCGCTTTTAGCCGCGGCTCGCTCCCGTCTCTGGAGTTCCTTTAAGCAGCGCTCTTAAACCCCTCTCCTCGCGCACCAGGAAACAAAGAGGGAAGAAAAAGTCTCTTGCCTCTTCGGCCGGTGCAGGCTTTTCCCCGAACTCCCTCCCGGCTAGTCGTGGTGCACTAACCCCTTCAGGCTATGTTCAAGCCGCCAACCCCAGTCCTCTCCCTGAGCTCCGTCCAAAACCAAAACCCGAGCCTCAGCTCGCAGCCCCGCCCGCCCCGGCGGGTGAGCAGACAAGCCACTCGGGCTGGTGAGTGCCGGTCAGCACCGATCGTCTGTGCAGGAATCTCCCCGCTTTGCCCTCCGCACCCGTCGCTGTGCACTACTCCGCGGTCCCGAAACTCCCCCCTCTGCCTCCCGCAGTCTCCGCCCGCGGAGGGGCTTCCTAGTGTGTGGAAACTTTTCCTCCTTCACAGCTCCCTCCCACTGGTGCAGGTGCCGTCCATATTCTTTTGTCTCTGTTTTTTCTTTTGCCCTACCCAGTTACGTGGGGAGTTTCTTGCCTTTTGGGAGGTCTGAGGTCTTCTGCCAGCCTTCAGTAGGAGTTCTGTAGGAGTTGTTCCACGTGTGGATGTATTTCTGGTGTATCCGTGGGGAGGAAGGCGATCTCCGCGTCTTACTCTTCCGCCATCTTCTATATCTCTCGCCAATGTATATTTTTAAAAGATGATTCTGCCTGCCGGCAGAGAATAAACTGTAGGGGGCAAAAGGAGAAACAGTTGAGAGGCCATTGGAGCAGTCCAGGCAAAAGATGATGGTGGCTTGGACCAAGGTATTAGCAATGGACATGGTGAGAGGTAGTTGGATTCTAGGCGTAAGTTATTACTGATGGGACTGGCTAACAGATTGGATATGGGGTGTGAAAGACAGCAAGGAATCAAGGATGACTATTGAAATAGGACAGCTTGCTGGTAGAATGTGGTACCCTCCCATCTTGTCCTTTCAGCTAAGTTGAAGGTGGTGTGTGGTACAAGTTAGGACAGTAGTTCCCAAATGTGTTGTTTGTCACCTTCATTATTTTTTTTAACATATACATATGCCACCTGTAATATTATTTACTTACTAGTTTTTAAAATCAATTCACTCTTTTTAGACTACATTTATTTAAAAAACATATCATGCTTTGTGTGATAAACCAATAAATTTATAATGCTTATTAAAATAAGTGTATAACTACCGCAAATATTTATTTGTGAACTACTTAGAATCATTTCATATACCCCAATGGCACAAGCCAACATTACATTTTGAGGTACATAGCACTGGTGAATCATTATTATCGATGGGGACTGTGGAATAGATATTACCCATTAATTAATAGTCAGTAAGCGTTTGTATCTGTCTTTAGTGATAATAGTTTTAATTGCTTGGTGTGCAGTACAGTGTTATCTCGTGTGATTCTCACACCTACTGAAGCACAGCCTCTGGGAGGGCACCCAGAATCTGCATTGCAACAAGCATGCCCCTGAGTCTGTGGTCCGCTAGATTTGGGAACTGCTACTGGAGTAGAAAGGGCAGAATCCAGAAAATGTAACCCCAGCCCCAGTCCTTTTCTGACTAATTATGTGAACTTCAGCGGAAGAGCAGGGAGTAGAAGAGGATGAGCCCTGGAGTCAACCCAAGTTAGAATCCTGGTTCCACTACTCACTAACGCCATAATCACGTAGAAGTTCCTTAGCCTTGTTTGAGCCAAGGTTTCCTGCCTACAAAATAGGGATGGTGATGATGATGATATGATGCAATTAAGTGCTTAGCCCGGAGCAACGCTGTGTGCTCAGTAAGTGTTACTACTGCCATCATCATTGTTGGTACCACTTTAACATCATGAGCCTGGCTTTGCTCATCATAAAAACTTAACAGATATACTGGAAAAATCAAGTAAGCTATAATTTATTAACTTTTCCATAAACGGTAATGTATTGTCCTTCATCAGACTTAATTTGTGTGGAAACACAGCAAGAAGTTATTAGTAAGAATAGTAATAATAGGTACCCCATCGGATTATTGTAAGGTTAACATGAACTTGGGTATGAAGAGTTTTTCATCAACTGGAAAGTTTGATTCAAATATTATGATGTACTGTAGTTACTACATCCTAATATTGTAGTACTGTTAATGACCATTTTTGGATATCAAGTAAGTCTCAGTTGCTGTGCATTTCATTTGACCTTTGCAACACCTAGGTGAGTTATCCCGACCACACAGGTAAGGAAGGTGAAGCTTCTCGCCTAAGATCATATCCAGCCAGAGGTGGCAGAGGCCGGATTCTAAGCCAGGTCTGTCTGGCTTTAGAGCTCATTGTTCTTTTTCTAGTACATACCACTTCTGTCTGTGTGACTTCAGTTAATATTAAAGTTCATTCGTATTCCCTGAGTACCTCGCTGGGGAGCAGAGTATAGGGCAGGCAGTGGAATGGGATGGGACACAGGATTGGGGAGCTGATCTGGGATTAAAAACTGGCTCTGGGTAATTGCCCAAGTAGAGAGCTCACACCTTTCCTGGGCCCACTGGAAGCTTCATGAGGATGGTTTCCCAGGGGCCACAGCCAGGGAGCCCTGGCAACTGTGGGGCTTCACATGCTGAGGAGAAAGGGTGTGAGCCCCTCTGAGTGTGTGAGCCAATTGGAAATCTCTTCTCCAGATGGGATTTTGTATTCAATTCAATGTGGGTGTTTTTCTTCATGGCTTTTAATGATGCTGAAATGGATTAAATTCAGAATGAGCGAGGCAGGCCGAGCTTTAAAGAGCAAATCACAGAGCAAATCACACAGGGAAATTGAGTAAATTTCTGTGGTGAGAACATGTCCCGGGAACTGTCCATAAAATGGTGGGCCGCTCTCAGCAACTCCAGACAACCTCCTGTATCCATCCACATTAAAAGCGCAGCAGTGACTTCCTTTACGTCTCAGTTCTCTTGTTTTTATTTCTAGCAAATTCCATTTCTCCCATAAAAAACACTTGAAAGGTGGTTTTTTGATCAAAGGAAAGTTTGAATAAATTTCCTATGGAAGTTTTTCAGACTAGGAAAAACTTGTCAAATACCAGCTTTAGCAAAGTGGTAATTCCATCTAATTCATGCTGAGCCTAATTCAGGTAGGTCAGCTCCTCTCCTTTTGAGGAGAGGTCTGAGGTCTGTTAGAATTTCTGGGATGCACATATGGGGTAACTTTGGGCATATCCCAAAGCATCATTTTTTCAGACTATATGTCCATCAGTCAACCTATGATATGGAAAGGTCCCTTCTATTCAGAATTGGTGATTTGGCCACTTGTTGCCTAGTTTCTGGGTGTTGTGAATACTAAGGATTTGGAGATAGGCAACAGCAGGTCAGTAATTTTTAGCAAAGGGGCTCCTGGACCTGAAGAGTGCGTAGCACCAAATTCTAGGGGGGAATGCTCTTGTCTTCTAGAGCTTTCTCCATGCTCAGGCCTGTCTGACTGTTTAGATGGCTCAGTTAGTATGACGTGAAAAGAAGTAGCCAGCCTAGTTTCATACCACATGCAGCACAGTGACAGTGATGCCTCAGTGGGCAAGCAAAAGATTTCTAAAAGTGTCCAGGAAAACTAAACTTGGTTTTATCTCTTCTATTCCATGTCTTGGCTTGCACAGCTTTCGTTTTTCCCTTCTCTAGGACTGATTCTTGGGGCTGTACTGCTTGGTGGTAATACCTCTTTGTACTGATACAGGAAGGAAGGAAGCGGTTAGATTAAGCCATTCATTTCTTTATTTAACCTCTATATCCTCACAAAAGATGGAATAGCTGAGGACCAGAAGCTTCCTTAACTCATCTACTTTCATAGGGTGTACATCAGTTGAAGTTTGAAAGGTAATTTTGACTCTAAGACGCTGCCCCTCAGCAACTCTTCCTGCCATTCAGTCACCAATTTACCTATCCTTGCATCCAAAATGAAAAATTACACCAAATGAAAAGTTACAGGCTTCCACTTCATTTCTAGCACTATAGGGGACAGTGAAAGACAGAGATATAGTAGTGAATTAAATAAATAAGTAAAGTTATACATGGACCATTGCCTTTATGAACGCATATGTAGTTTGGTAGACAGACATTTTTTGCAGGATCATACCATTCATTCATTCATTCATTCATGCCATACCATGCAGCTTGTGGGATCTTAGTTCCCCAACCAGGGATTGAACCTGGAACCTTGGCAGTGAAAGCGCAGAGTTCTAACCACTGGACTGCCAGGGAATTCCCAGCATTATACTAATAAAGGTAAACCTGTAATTGTGCTGCATACTCTGAAGGAGAGGTTGATGGCATTATATCCAAGTGCATGATGGAGGCATTAATCTAGGTGGAGGGGTCAGAGAGGCTTTTTTGAGGAGATGATACTTGATGAGGGAGACCTGAGAATTCTGAGTTATTTGGGCCAAGGGGCTCCCAGGTGAAATCCACAGCTTGTGCAAAGGCTGAGGAGAAAGCGTGGTCAGTTGGATACTCGGAGAGGAAGCCAGCGTGGTTGGGATGCTGAGACATAGGGGAGGGACTGAGATGAGGCTGGGGCCAGACCATGCAGGGCTGTGTGGGCCATGTTAAGGGCTGGGGTTATCGTCCTAAGAGCAGTGGGGTGTCACTGAGTGTTTAAGCAGAGAGGTGATGTGGTCTGGTTTTGTCAAGGTCATGGGTGCTGCCGGGTGGAGGGCAGCTTGGAGGGAGCCAGAGGAGGTGCGAAGAGACCAGTTAGGAGGGCCTTGCAACCATCCTGGTAGCAGATAACCAGGACCTGGTCCAGGACCAGGGTGGGTGTGGTGAAGGCAGAGAGAACTAGATAATATTGAGACTCAGTAGGAGGTAAAATTGAGGTGATAATTTGGATATGGGGGGTAAGAAAGAAGGGGAGTGCTGAGGGTTAGACTCATGATTTTATTGGAGTTCTCACCCTCTACCATCACCTATATACCTCTTTGGGGTTTTTTTTTTGTTTGTTTTGTTTTTTTTTGAAGGCCAGGCAGTGTCAGGTGAGGTAGTGTGAGGTACTAGAAGCTACAGAACAGGGCATTGAAGGTTATGCTAAAATCCTGTGTGTACCTGGCCCACCAGCCTCCTTCTTTTAAACAATTTGACTGAACCTTACAGTATGTTGTTGTTTTAAGCCCATTGCAGTAAAACAGTCAGTTCCTGAATTTGACCTGCCTCCTTCCTGTCTGAGTTCTTACCCTGGGCATGATAAACATAAGCCCCAGAGGTCGGCCAGGCATCCTCCTCCCACTTCAGCCCTAATATTCTCCAGGTTGGCTGAGAGTCAAACCACCTGTCTCATGTCCTCCTGTTCTCCAGAGAGCTTTGAGAAAATAGGTTTGTGTGACCCTGCCCCTTTCCTTTCTCTAAAAGCAGACAAATAATGCTTCAAAAGTTGACATGACAGTTAAGAGGGTGACCCTTTTCTAACTTGGTGGGTCAACCTGGGTGTTTGGTGCGAGCTCTGTGAAGTTCATTATACGACAGCTGTTTGGCCTGCCCTGCGCGTAAAGCTGGGCAGAGGTGAACTCGAGGGTGAGTCAGGAAGGTAAGCTGGTCCAAGCCTTAACTGCCAGACGGTGGGTGTCAGGCCTGGGAGCCACCGGCCCTGCAACAATTCATCAGCAGTCAAATTAAGGGAATAATGCAAGTAGATATTTGATGAGAGATTATTTCTGGAGATTATAAGGATACAGCAATTGCAAATAAATCCCTGACCTTTTCTGAGCCTGGGCTCAGTAAAAGAGCTGAATCACCTGCTTGAAGGGATTAAGGACAGCCGCTTCCATCTGGCGGGCTGCTCAGACTCTTTCTGTCATTAGCAAACTCTGCTTGGTGGTGGTGGTGTTCTAAACCTTTTAGTGGAAACTGGATTTTCCAAGTAGGAGATCTCAATTAACTTAGATTATGTACCTGCTGGACAGAGATCAGGACTAATGATCTGGGTATGGATGCACTGTAGTCCCTATCACATCAGTGGTACTCGGTACATGATAAATAAGAAAGCAGTTGTTCATCATTAGTAACCTAATCATAACATCAGCAGGAAACTCAGGCTGATGAGAGTAGCAGTCAAACCTGTGTACGTGCGTGTGCGTGCCTGCGTGTGTGCGTGTGTGTATGTGTGTGTGTGGTGGAGGGGTACCAGAGACAGAGAGATACAGGGAAGTGCCAGTGCAGGGGGCAGTGTAATAATTTATACCAGTTCCAGTTCAGAGATTTGGAATAATGACAGGTAAACTGTATTTCATGAGTTCCTTATTGGGAACTGTTGTTTGATATGAATTCCATTTCTTAACACAGTTTTGTTTATAAAACTGCAATAATCATCAGTACGTGACTTGAACACATCAGAGGCTAATAGAGAGTTACCTTGTGCTCTTAGCATTTGACTTTGCAGTATGTGAATTTGTTATGTGTACTTGGACTTAGACAACTAATATATACTAATAAATACTGTTACATGTGTAATGTGGAAGGCCTTTATGTGTAGCATCTGTGTAAGATTTATTTCAAGAAAAGGGGTTTGCTGGTATAAAACAAAATGGAGAACTTCTAATGTTGGGAAAACCAAAGAAGGAACATTTATTCAGAGATTTGTGGGGGGAGCGCAGGGGGTTGCTTTGCCATTTTCCAAAATAAATAATTGTAGTTAATGTAGATTAGTGGAATTTGGTTTTTTTCTGGATATACTTGGGAGGTTCCATTGTGTTCTCTTCCATTAGCAGTTACTTTCCTAGAAAAGAATCCAGCTTCCCACAGTTCCATGAGAAAAGGTCAAGGACTGATTTGTCTCTACAGGGTTATATCTAGCTTTGTCCGTATTTCTTCTGCTAGTTGGGCTGGTGGCTTTATGAGCACATATCTTCTGGCCACTGGGGTCATCACTGTCAGCTGCCAGGTTATTTCCAGTTTTTCAAAACTTTTACCCATGTTCACAGGGTAAGGAAGCAAAATACTCTTTGTCCAGAACAGAAGTTCATCAATGCCTAGAACAAGACCATGTTCACAAACCTACTCTTAAAATTTCCAAATTTGGAATCTGTCTCAGCAGCTCCCCAGAGCACTGTCCACAACTGCAGTTCTTAATCTCCCAGACTTCTTTGACTATCATTCCTATGCAAGGATCCTCTTAAGCACATCTCAAAAGAAGAACCAAAAGGCTTCAACTGACTATTGAATCACATTATGGACATTTGGGAAACCTCCTTAAGTATAGAAAGTAATTTCCCCTCTAACAAATACTTGCCAGTAGGCTCTGTTCTGACTGTTGTATAAAGGAATGAAAATTCTCCCCTATACATGAAAAGGTGCCCAACATCATTAGTCATTAGGGAAATGCAAGTCAAAACCACAATGAGGTACCATTTCACATGCACCAGAACGGCAGTGATAAAAAAGACAATAACAGATGTTGGCAAGGATGTGGAGAAATTGGAACCTTCATATGTTGCTGGTGGGAATGTAAAATGGTCCAGTGCTTTAGAAGGTGGTTTGGCATTTCCTCAAAAAGTTAAGCATAGAGTTACCGTATAACCTAGCACTTCCACTCCTGGGTACATACTGAAGGGAAATGAAAATATATGTCCACACAAAGATTTGTATGTGGTGTTTCTAGTAGCATTATTCATAATAGGCAAAAAGCAGAAACCAACAGCTGATGAATGGGTAAATGGAATGGGGTATAGCCAGACAATGGAATATTTAGTCATAAAAAGGAATGAAGTGCATTAATGCTACAACATAGAGGAATCTGGAAAACATTATACTAAGTGAAAGAAACTAGATACAAAAGACAGTGTATCATATGGTTGCATTTATATGAAATGTCCAGAATAGGCGAGTCTATAGAGACAGAAGGTAGATTTGTGGTTTCTAGGAGCTGAGGGAGTGGGGGAAATAGGGAGTTACTGCTAATATGTATGAGGTTTTTCATGGGGGATGATGAAAATGTTATGTAGAGAGTGGTGATCTATATACTTGTAAATATACTAGAAATTAATGAATTGTAAGCTTTAAATGAGTGACCCTTACAATATGTGAATTATATCTCAATAAGGTCGTTATTTTAAAAAAATCTTGCCTAGATTCCAACAGATTTTTAGGCTGTGTATTACAGTTTGTTATAAAATTTGGGAAAAGTCTATGGTATGGGTTGAGTTTCATTTGGAAGAGTGATCTCGATCTGAGTCAGAAAGCTTGATACAACCGGATTTGCAGAGTAAACACTTGGTTCATACTAGAAGAAGCAAGGGATTGAGTTAGTAGGCTCCTTATAGCTTTAAGGGTATAAGAACAATGGTTTGTATAGCAGGTGGTCTCCAGGAAGAAGAACATTGTTTTCCTCCTTTTCTGGTACTTTACTTACCATCCTAGAGGCCAAGTATATTTATTAATAAGTACCACCAAGTGATAGTACACATGTAAGAGCAAGAGCTGATTCTCTTTGGGAAGAGAAGTTTGGGAAAATTAGAATTCCTTTTTAATTTGATTTGGGGAATTTTCAGTGATTTTTTAAAAGGATTATTTTTTTCTTCATTGGACCTACATTCACCCGTATATATTAAGAATTGGAGAGATTCCATTTGGGTTAGATCCAAGCTGAGTTCAAGTTCAGCTCAGTTCTCATATTTTACAAGTTTATTTCTTGCCCTGGGATGATGACAAATGTTTATAAATACTCACCTTCCTCCTTTCTGCCATTCCCTTTTCCACTCGGAACACTGGTTTGTAGAATGTCTTGTCCTGATGTCCTAAGGAGGTCAAAGATGAACCCATTCTTAAAGATTACCACCCACGTCTAATCATTGGGTAACCAAAGCATGGGGATGAATTTTGGTGGGTTTCCAGCCCTGTTGCCAGGTGGGCAGTTGGTTCTATGCTGTGGAGAAAGTTGCTGCTATTTGCCATTTATTTTCTGAGTGACATTAGGGGGTTTTGGAGCAGATGGAGGACCTGTCACCGCCTGCTGATTTACCACACAGAGGATGGCTCTTCTGCCTTATTGCTTTTTCCTTAGATAGCTTCTTTGTCCTTGGCTATTTTAATTTTCCTCCTGGTCACTTTTCCTTTTTTCTAGTCATCTGAGCAGAATTTTATTCCTCTCTTTAATTCAGAGTCACTTTTTTTTTTTTAATGTTTACTTTTATTTTATTTTTCAGTCACTTTTAAGGCAGTTACGGTTGTACAGGCTCTGGAGCGAGCCTCCCACATATTAACTCTGCAACTTTGGTCAAGATATTTAGCTTTGCCAAATCTCAGTTTCTTCATGTGTAATTTGGGACTCATGATAGTATACCAACCTAGAGGACTTGCTAGGATTAAACAAGGTGAGCTCTGTGGAGCACTTACCTGACATTTATTGAGCATTTACTTTATGCTTTTTGAAGGAGACCAACAAGCAGTTAGTCCTACAGCTCCTGATAATAACAAAACAAGTTAAAGTTTGCTTAGTTATTCCTTCAGTAAAGTGCTCATCGCTCTGTGCTGCAGTTTCGTCAGCTGTAAATAGAGGATAACCTTGCAGAGAGTTACCATGAAAATTAAATGAGATAGTATGTGCAAAATGGTACTTAGCACTGTACCTGGCATATGGTAAGCTCCTCATGAATGCCAGCAATTTTACATTTTGAATCATTCCTGTACTTTCAGTGGAAAAAATGAAAAGGCTCCATGGCCACACCATGGGACTGAGTCATTCTGGGTTGGTCAAGCACTGTTCCGGGGTTGGTGTGCACGGCTAGCAACTTGACTGCCCCTTTCTTCCTCTTTCAGCTGCACAGTTGGACAGCATTGGCTTCAGCATCATCAGGAAATGCATCCACGCTGTGGAAACCAGAGGTAAAGTAGTTCAACAGATGGCGTTATTCTCAGTGAAGGTTACGCATCTGGTGAGGTGGCAGACCTGCTACCTGCTGTTTCCCAATTTCAAGTGACTCATTAACTCTCCAAATGCCATTGGCGGTGTGTTTCCACAAGTCCTGTTGCTCTGGAGTGCAGAGGCTCTCAACTGATTTAGTCGTCACCCTCTTTGGCGAAGATTGTTTTAAATGCGTGCATATCAAATACATAGGATTATAAGGAATCCAGTTACTGAAGTTCAGTTGAAATACTAAAACCATGGTTGTGATATAATAATATATGTGTTTCTTTGCTAACACTTTCAGTTACCGTGGTGGGTCTGACAACTAGCATAATTCAGAAATAGTGATAGTTCAGGGTGTCTGTAACAACTGTAACGTGTTCGGAAAATATCTGTGGTTTCTGACCAAGTTGCAGGTACTGCTCATGCTGTGATTTGTTGCTTATATTGCAGTGGAAGGAAATGTTTAATTTCACTTATAGATTAGTGGAAATAAAGATGTGGTTGTTTTCCTATGGAAGTTGATAGACACCCTGAATTCTCTAGTGGGCCACTTGGGGTCTGTAGACCCCAGGTTAGGAACCCTGCCCTGGGCACTATCTGGGTAGGGAGAAGGGGTCAGGCCCCTGTTTTCCTGCCGTGGTGCTGTGGTCAGGCCCTGCCTGTCAAACACTGACCTTTCCTGGGTCCATAGGAACAGCGCTTCGAGGTCAGGGAAGCTGGTTCATCCCCGTGATCTCCATCCCCTCCGCAAAGATTGCCGCAGAGGGGATTCCTCAGTTCCGGCAGTTTCAAGCTTTGAATGCACTGTCTGTTGTACGCAGAGAAAAGCTGATCACTGTCTTCCCACTGGATTTGATTTGAACCATTGTCAAAGATGGGAATCTTATTTATTCTACAGCCTCTCAACCCTCCAGCCCTTTTTATTTGTTTGAGGAAGTTCTGTCTTTTAAAACAGAAATATGCCAGTTCAGAAATATAAGCATGTTTATAAAGGCTATGAAGCACTGAGTAGAGGGGAAGAAAAAAAAATACCCTTATAAGTTCTATTCCTAGGTATCTAGTCAAAAAGTATTCTTTCCAAGGTAATTATTTTAATGTGTGCTAACATTCTTATAGATGTTTCCTTATTTCTGCTATACCTTCCTTCAATGAAGAGTTAAGGTAGCTTGCAAAGATATGTAAAATATAGGCAGAGAATGTAAAGTAGTAGGCGAGATTTCTGGGAACTGATCTTGAGGAAATAAGGTCATGGGCCAACTTGAGCTACAAAGATGTTTATACTATGGTGTTAAGGTAAAAACATCAGAAACTGGCCAAATGTCTCAAAAATTGGTTACATCAACCGTGTGCTCCATGCATGCAGTGAAACACTGAATCACTAAAAATGCAGTGGAAATACATTTATTGAAATCCAAGATTTTCATTATTATATATCAAGTGAAAAATGCAAGTTACGAACCAGACTGCCCACTCTGAACGGGTTCTGGGGATAATGGGGAGGGGAGAGATCATACCTGCACAGGTTGTCAGTGGGTGTCTCTGCTGGTTTTCACTATCGTCCATGGATTTGTCTATTTTCCATAACTGCAGTTTCTACATTTTTTTAAGTGTGTATTACTAAGGTAATTTTTCAACAGCCAGTTGATTTTTGCTCATCATTTTAAAAGAAAAGAATGAGAAATCAGAGGTACAGGCTTAACAAAGGTAAAGGCATAAAAATAGAGTCAAAAATGAGTTCAAAACAGAAGTCCCCTCCCCTCTACGATGAAGTTCACGTACATGCCGGAGGTGGGCTGACCGCTTAGTCTCTCAGTTTTCAGCCGCCAAAACCAAGAGGGCCACCTAATCATTTAAAATCCTTCACAGAATCTGTGTGATAAATGCAAACGCATAGCTCAGGAGGATGACTTTTTCTGATATAAAACCAGAAAATATGTGCAATAAGCAGTAGAGGAAGAAGAGGGTCACCGCTTGGTCTGGTCTCTTAGCCTCTGCCTCCTCGTCCCCTCCCCCTCTAAAATGAGGATGAACATGATGTATTTTAACAGCTAGAGAAGTTTTCATTTAGCACAAAGAGGAATCGAGGACGGTGTGTGTTAAATGCCATTTTTGCATAAATGCTTGGAAGGAAGTGGGTTGTCTCCCTACTGCAGTACGTGTATGTACACACATATTGGTGGTGACCAGAGGTGAACAGACTTCCCGTACTCTCTGAGGTCCATTAATCATCCAGCAGGAGCTGGGAGTGTGTCAAGCTCCAGGAAAGCACAAGGACAAAAGAAGTAGAGATGTTTCAGAAAGGATAAGCCCTTCAAGCCACCCCATGAATGAATAATGAGTTCTGCTACTCAGTAACTTGGGGCCCATCCCTTAGGAGACCCAGGGTCTCCTAGCCGGTGAAGCAGGCAGGATGATGTACATGGTTTTTTTTGTTTTTGTTTTTTTTTCAGCTGCGTCGGGTCTTGGTTGCAGCACGCAGGCTTGTCTCTAGTTGCAGCGCGTGGGCTTCTCTCTAGTTGTGGCATGTGGGTTCTCTCTCTAGTTGTGGTGCCCAGTCTCCAGTGTGCCTGGGCTCTGTAGTTTGTGGCACGTGGACTCCCTTGTTGAGGTGCACGAGCTCAGTAGTTGTAGCGCGAGGGCTTAGTTGCCCCGCCACATGTGGAATCTTAGTTCCCCTACCAGGGATCGAACCCATGTCCCCTGCATTGGAAGGCAGATTCTTTACCACTGGACCACCAGGAAAGTCCTGATGTACAGGCTTTTACAATCCATTTGAGCTGTAAAATCCTCTCATTCCAGACCACTTCCTTTTGTTTATCAGTTCCACTTTTGTAGAGGTCTTGTTGAAGACACTGCAGAATCAGCCTTTTCCCAAGTTTATTCCAGGAAATTTTGTTTTGACCCCAAACTGACGAATGTTTTATTCATTCTGTCCTGTATTGTAGACTGATCTAGGTGCTGGGGATGTAACGGTAAAGAAGACAGAATCACTGTACTTAAAGTTTACATGGTAGTTGTGGGGGAAGACAAACAAGAAACCAAATGAGAAAGGTGATTTCAGATACTGTTAACTGCTATAAAGAAAAGACAACTGGGTAAGGCAGTGGCCAATAGTGTTGGTCATTGGGATGCTTTCTATTGAAGAGGTTGCATGTAAGCTGAGACCTGAATGATGAAAAGATCTGGGAGAGGAGTGTTACAGGTAGAGGGAATCTTGTTCAGAGGCTGAGGTTTGGAGGCATGAGCTTTGTATATTGGAGTAACAGGAAGGCCATCGGTGCTGGAGCAGCATGAAGGTGGTTGATAAAGCAGTCAGAGGTGGGCCTGTGCTCAACCATGTAGGGCCTTACAGGCCGTGGTGAGTTTTGATTGTGATCCAGATGCAATGGGAAGCCATTGGAAGGTTTTTAAGAGAAGAGATGGTTTGAACTGATTGATACTTTGAGAAGCTCATTTTGGGTACTGGGTGGAGAAAGGACATCAGGGGAATAAGAGTCAGCAAGAGACCAGTTAGTTGAGAGGTGTCAGATATGATGGGCTTAGGACCAGCGGGAGAAAAGTCATTTCATATCACTTGGTCTGAATGTAAATGATACAGTGATGATCTAATCCTTGCAGTTAAATGAACAAAGTACTGAGGCGGGTTAGTTTTGGTTCTTTGTTTGGGTGTTTGAAGGTAAACCCCTTTTAGCCTATTTGAATGTTTTCTTGGGTTTAAGAAAGGTGACCTACTTTTTTCTTTTTTTTTTTTGTGGTACACGGGCCTCTCACTGTTGTGGCCTCTCCCGTTGAGGAGCACAGGCTCCGGGTGTGCAGGCCCAGCGACCATGGCTCATGGGCCCAGCCGCTCCGCGGCACGTGGGATCTTCCCGGATCAGGGCACGAACCCGTGTCCCCTGCATCGGCAGGCGGACTCTCAACCACTGCGCCACGAGGGAAGCCCCTCTTTTTTCTTTTTTTTTTTTAACATCTTTATTGGGGTATAATTGCTTTACAATAGTGTGTTAGTTTCTGATTTATAACAAAGTGAATCAGCTATACATATACATGTGCTCCCATGTGTCTTCCCTCTTGCGTCTCCCTCCCTCCCACTCTCCCCCTGCCACCCCTCCAGGCTGTCCCAAAGCCCCGAGCTAATATCCCTGTGCCTTGCGGCTGCTTCCCCCTAGCTATCTACCTTACTACGTTTGTTAGTGTGTATATGTCCATGACTCTTTCTCGCCCTGTCAAAACTCACCCTTCCCCCTCCCCATATCCTCAAGTCCGTTCTCCAGTAGGTCTGCGCCTCTATTCCTGTCTTATCCCTAGGTTCTTCATGACATTTTTTCCCCTTAAATTCCATATATATGTGTTAGCATACGGTATTTGTCTTTGTCTTTCTGACTTACTTCACTCTGTATGACAGACTCTAGGTCTATCCATCTCATTACAAATAATTCAATTTCATTTCTTTTTAAGGCTGAGTAATATTCCATTGTGTATATGTGCCACATCTTCTTTATCCATTCGTCCGATGATGGGCGCTTAGGTTCTTTCCATCTCCGGGCTATTGTAAATAGAGCTGCAATGAAGATTTTGGTACATGACTCTTTTTGAATTTTGGTTTTCTCAGGGTATATGCCCAGTAGTGGGATTGCTGGGTCATATGGTAATTCTATTTGTAGTTTTTTAAGGAACCTCCGTACTGTTCTCCATAGTGGCTGAACCAATTCACATTCCCACCAGCAGTGCAAGAGTGTCCCCTTTTCTCCACACCCTCTCCAGCATTTATTGTTTCTAGATTTTTTGATGATGGCCATTCTGACTGGTATGAGATGATATCTCATTGTAGTTTTGATTTGCATTTCTCTAATGATTAATGATGTTGAGCATTCTTTCATGTGTTTGTTGGCATTCTGTATATCTTCTTTGGAGAAATGTCTGTTTAGGTCTTCTGCCCATTTTTGGATGGGGTTGTTTGTTTTTTTGTTATTGAGCTGCATGAGCTGCTTGTAAATTTTGGAGATTAATCCTTTGTCAGTTGCTTCATTTGCAAATGTTTTCTCCCATTCTGAGGGTTGTCTTTTGGTCTTGATTATGGTTTCCTTTGCTGTGCAAAAGCTTTGAAGTTTCATTAGGTCCCATTTGTTTATTTTTGTTTTTATTTCCATTACTCTAGGAGGTGGGTCAGAAAGGATCTTGCTGTGATTTATGTCATAGAGTGTTCTTCCTATGTTTTCCTCTAAGAGTTTGATAGTGTCTGGCCTTACATTTAGGTCTTTAATCCATTTTGAGCTTATTTTTGTGTATGGTGTTAGGGAGTGATCTAATCTCATACTTTTACATGTACCTGTCCAGTTTTCCCAGCACCATTTATTGAAGAGGCTGTCCTTTCTCCACTGTACATTCCTGCCTCCTTTATCAAAGATAAGGTGTCCATATGTGCGTGGGTTTATCTCTGGGCTTTCTATCCTGTTCCACTGATCTATCTTTCTGTTTTTGTGCCAGTACCATACTGTCTTGATTACTGTTGTTTTGTAGTATAGTCTGAAGTCAGGGAGCCTGATTCCTCCAGCTCCTTTTTTCGTTCTCAAGATTGCTTTGGCTATTCGGGGTCTTTTGTGTTTCCATAGAAATTGCGAAATTTTTTGTTCTAGTTCTGTGAAAAATGCCAGTGGTAGTTTGATAGGGATTGCATTGAATCTGTAGATTGCTTTGGGTAGTAGAGTCATTTTCACAATGTTGATTCTTCCCATCCAAGAACATGGTATATCTCTCCATCTATTTGTATCATCTTTAATTTCTTTCATCAGTGTCTTATAATTATCTGCATACAGGTCTTTCATATCCTTAGGTAGGTTTATTCCTAGATATTTTATTCTTTTTGTTGCAATGGTAAATGGGAGTGTTTTCTTGATTTCACTTTCAGATTTTTCATCATTAGTATATAGGAATGCCAGAGATTTCTGTGCATTAATTTTGTATCCTGCTACTTTACCAAATTCATTGATTAGCTCTAGTAGTTTTCTGGTAGCATCTTTAGGATTCTCTATGTATAGTATCATGTCATCTGCAAACAGTGACAGCTTTACTTCTTCTTTTCCGATGTGGATTCCTTTTATTTCCTTTTCTTCTCTGATTGCTGTGGCTAAAACTTCCAAAACTATGTTGAATAAGAGTGGTGAGAGTGGGCAACCTTGTCTTGTTCCTGATCTTAGTGGAAATGCTTTCAGTTTTTCACCATTGAGGATGATGTTTGCTGTGGGCTTGTCATATATGGCCTTTATTATGTTGAGGAAAGTTCCCTCTATGCCTACTTTCTGCAGGGTTTTTATCATAAATGGGTGTTGAATTTTGTCGAAAGCTTTCTCTGCATCTATTGAGATGATCATATGGTTTTTCTCCTTCAATTTGTTAATATGGTTTATCACATTGATAGATTTGCGTATATTGAAGAATCCTTGCATTCCTGGAATAAACCCCACTTGATCATGGTGTATGATCCTTTTAATGTGCTGTTGGATTCTGTTTGCTAGTATTTTGTTGAGGATTTTTGCATCTATGTTCATCAGTGATATTGGCCTGTAGTTTTCTTTCTTTGTGACATCCTTGTCTGGTTTTGGTATCAAGGTGATGGTGGCCTCGTAGAAGGAATTTGGGAGTGTTCCTCCCTCTGCTATATTTTGGAAGAGTTCGAGAAGGATAGGTGTTAGCTCTTCTCTAAACGTTTGATAGAATTCACCTGTGAAGCCATCTGGTCCTGGGCTTTTGTTTGTTGGAAGATTTTTAATCACAGTTTCAATTTCAGTGCTTGTGATTGGTCTGTTCATATTTTCTATTTCTTCCTGATTCAGTCTTGGCAGGTTGTGCATTTCTAAGAATTTGTCCATTTCTTCCAGATTGTCCATTTTATTGGCATAGAGTTGCTTGTAGTAATCTCTCATGATTTTTTTTATTTCTGCAGTGTCAGTTGTTATTTCTCCTTTCTCATTTCTAATTCTATTGATTTGAGTCTTCTCCCTTTTTTTCTTGATGAGTCTGGCTAGTGGTTTATCTATTTTGTTTATCTTCTGAAAGAACCAGCTTTTAGTTTTATTGATCTTTGCTATCGTTTCCTTCATTTCTTTTTCATTTATTTCTGATCTGATTTTTATGATTTCTTTCCTTCTGCTAGCTTTAGGGCTATTTTGTTCTTCTTTCTCTAATTGCTTGAGGTGCAAGGTTAGGTTGTTTATTCGAGATGTTTCCTGCTTCTTAAGGTGGGCTTGTATTGCTATAAACTTCCCCCTTAGAACTGCTTTTGGTGCATCCCATAGGTTTTGGGTCGTTGTGTCTCCATTGTCATTTGTTTCTAGGTATTTTTTTATTTCCTCTTTGATTTCTTCAGTGATCACTTCATTATTAAGTAGTGTATTGTTTAGCCTCCATGTGTTTGTATATTTTACAAATCTTTTCCTGTAATTGATATCTAGTCTCATGGCGTTGTGGTCAGAAAAGATACTTGATACAATTTCAATTTTCTTAAATTTACCAAGGCTTGATTTGTGACCCAAGATATGATCTATCCTGGAGAATGTTCCATGAGCACTTGAGAAAAATGTGTATTCTGTTGTTTTTGGATGGAGTGTCCTATAAATATCAATTAAGTCCATCTTGTTTAATGTATCATTTAAAGCTTGTGTTTCCTTATTTATTTTCATTTTGGATGATCTGTCCATGGGTGAAAGTGGGGTGTTAAAGTCCCCTACTATGAATGTGTTACTGTCAATTTCCCCTTTTATGGCTGTTAGTATTTGCCTTACGTATTGAGGTGCTCCTATGTTGGGTGCATAAATATTTACAATTGTTATATCTTCTTCTTGGATCGATCCCGTGATCATTATGTAGTGTCCTTCTTTATCCCTTTTAATAGTCCTTATTTTAAAGTCTATTTTGTCTGATATGAGAATTGCTACTCCAGCTTTCTTTTGGTTTCCATTTGCATGGAATATCTTTCTCCATCCCCTTACTTTCAGTCTGTATGTGTCTCTAGGTCTGAGGTGGGTCTCTTGTAGACAGCATATATCAGGGTCTTGTTTTTGTATCCATTCAGCCAATCTGTGTCTTTTGGTGGGAGCATTTAGTCCATTTACATTTAAGGTAATTATCGATATGTATGTTCCTATTCCCATTTTCTATATTGTTTTGGGTTCGTTATTATAGGTCGTTTCCTTCTTTTGCATTTCTTATCTAGCGAAGTTCCTTTAGCATTTGTTGTAAAGCTGGTTTGGTGGTGCTGAACTCTCTCAGCTTTTGCTTGTCTGTAAAGGTTTTAATTTCTCCATCAAATCTGAATGAGATCCTTGCTGGGTAGAGTAGTCTTGGTTGCAGGTTTTTCTCCTTCATCACTTTCAGTATGTCCTGCCACTCCCTTCTGGCTTGTAGGGTTTCTGCTGAGAGATCAGCTGTTAACCTTATGGGGATTCCCTTGTGTGTTATTTGTTGTTTTTCCCTTGCTGCTTTTAATATGCTTTCTTTGTATTTAATTTTTTACAGTTTGCTTAATATGTGTCTTGGCGTATTTCTCCTTGTATTTATACTGTATGGGACTCTCTGTGCTTCCTGGACTTGATTAACTATTTCCTTTCCCATATTAGGGAAGTTTTCGACTATAATCTCTTCAAATATTTTCTCAGTCCCTTTCTTTTTTTCTTCTTCTTCTGGAACCCCTATAATTCGAATGTTGGTGCGTTTAATGTTGTCCCAGAGCTCTCTGAGACTGTCCTCAGTTCTTTTCATTCTTTTTTCTTTATTCTGCTCTGCAGTAGTTATTTCCACTACTTTATCTTCCAGGTCACTTATCCGTTCTTCTGCCTCAGTTATTCTGCTATTGATCCTATCTAGAGTACTTTTAATTTCATTTATTGCGTTGTTCATCGTTGCTTGTTTCATCTTTAGTTCTTGTAGGTCCTTGTTAACTGTTTCTTGCATTTTGTCCATTCTACTTCCAAGATTTCGGATCATCCTTACTATCATTATTCTGAATTCTTTTTCAGGTAGATTGCCTATTTCCTCTTCATTAGTTAGGTCTGGTGGGTTTTTATCTTGCTCCTTCATCTGCTGTGTGTTTTTCTGTCTTCTCATTTTGCTTATCTTACTGTGTTTGGGGTCTCCTTTTTGCAGGCTGCACGTTCGTAGTTCCCGTTGTTTTTGATGTCTGTCTCCAGTGGCTAAGGTTGTTTCAGCGGGTTGTGTAGGCTTCCTGGTGGAGGGGACTAGTGCCTGTGTTGTGCTGGATGAGGCTGGATCTTGTCTCTCTAGTGGGCAGGTTCACGTCTGGTGGTGTGTTTTGGGGTGTCTGTGGCCTTGTTATGATTTTCGGCAGCCTCTCTGCTAATGGGTGGGGTTGTGTTCCTGTTTTGCTAGTTGTTTGGCATAGGTTGTCCAGCACTGTGGCTTGCTTGTCGTTGAGTGAAGCTGGGTGCTGGTGTTAAGATGGAGGTCTCTGGGAGATTTCCACCGTTTAATATTATGTGGAGCTGGGAGGTCTCTTGTTGACCAGTGTCCTGAAGTTGGCTCTCCTACCTCAGAGGCAGAGCCCTGCCTCCTGGGCTGGAGCACCAAGAGCCTTTCATCCACACGGCTCAGACTTTTGGAAGCTCTGAGGTCTTCTGCCAGCCTTCAGTAGGTGTTCTGTAGGAGTTGTTCCACGTGTGGATGTATTTCTGGTGTATCCGTGGGGAGGAAGGCGATCTCCACGTCTTACTCTTCCGCCATCTTCCCGCCGACCTCCCTCTTTTTTCTTTATGAAGAATATTTGCACCACAAATGAATGGATTTTCTAATTTCTCAGTTTTGGCTAATATTGTCAAAAATTAAAAATGCCCCAACACCTCAATATTTGCCTTCTCTATGTGAAAGTAATTTGTAAAGTGTTCATCCTTTTTTGTAGTATGAAAATTTTTTTTATCATTTCATTTTTGTCTTTTTAAATTAAAAAACTGGTTAAATATGATATGTTTAAAAGTATATATTTAGCATCTTTCAAAACTCTTCAGATGCTGCCTTGGCAAGAGAAGAGGGAGGTTTCCTGCCCCTCTGATGACTGAACTAATACGAGGGCTGAAGTGTGCAGCACATCCATGAAATCCTAGACAGTTGTACCAAATCCCACTCCTTCGCTAAGAGCAGAGCTGAGTGACAGGGGACTTTAATTAGAGCAGCTTTTAGAAGGCCCGAGAAAATGAAAAAAAGTGCATTTGGCTGGGTTGGCCTGACTTGTGTTCTGACGTGCCTCTAATTAAATCATCACTGTTTCTCTTCTCAGGGATCAATGAGCAAGG
This sequence comes from Phocoena sinus, assembly GCF_008692025.1. Lineage (NCBI taxonomy): Eukaryota > Metazoa > Chordata > Mammalia > Artiodactyla > Phocoenidae > Phocoena > Phocoena sinus. Next base: position 52,406,737 of record NC_045765.1, on the reverse strand, counting down.
GCTCTACCGAATCGTGGGGGTCAATTCCAGAGTGCAGAAGCTGCTGAGTATCCTGATGGGTGAGTGCAGTGGCTCTGCCAGGCAGTTCCCAACGGTTGAAGGGGGAGCCTCTTGAGAAGGAATCTGGGTGTCCAAGAGGTAAATCCCAGAAATCAACTGACCCACTCACCAGCGGTCATGGCCATGGGCATTACTGGAAGAGACATTGAATGGAATTGGACAAAACAAAAAATGGCCAGTCGAAGGCTCCACACCCTCTCTGTGGACTTGGTTACCACCAGTCCAAGTAGCGCTCCACCACTCGTGTGACCGCCACACCCTACTCTGTCTTTAATAGCTCATGACTCCCTCTGTCCTCTTTGGAGACCGGCACTTCATGGGGCACACCCATTGCCCAAGGAAGCTCAATCCTTCTAGCCTGCAGAGGACCTCAGATCTCATGTTCCTAGTGACTGAGGAGGTGTCATCCCCTGACTCCCAGGTAAAATGTGTAGAAGCAGATAAGTCTTCTGATCCTTTTTGCTTCTAGATTTCCAGCTAGTCTCTGTCATTTGAGCAGCAGAAGCTCCTTTGCAGCTGGCTGGTATAAATATAAAACCACTATCTCTAAATGTGCAGCATTTGAATCAAAAACCCATGAGCCAGTGAGCCAAATTTGCCTAGGCTGCACATTTCCTGTATTTTTAGATATGAATGCAGGCAGCCTCGGTGAGTCACGTGGATCTAAATGGCAAACAGATCAGATTTCACAGATCCGTGGCTGTTACTCATCCCCATGGAAGCCTAGCCATGCAGAGATAGACTGTCGCTCAGGGTCCCCGCTCAGTGTTTTGGGCAGCGACACTGCTCTTTGTCATTTTTTTTTTTTTTTTGCCATCCCAGTTTCTGAGAATAATATTCATATGTATAGAAATCTCATCTCTCATGTTGATCAGAAAAACTGTCTCTTTTCGAGAGAGCTACTTGCCTCTTGTAAGCAAAAGTCTCATGCATGGTAGTTGCAGTGAGATCAGTTTGTTTAGCCATTCACCCTCTGAAGGACAGCTGGGTTATTTCTAGTCTGGGGGTGAATAATGCTGCTGTAAACACCGTGTACAGGTTTTTGTATGAAGATTAATTTGTTTCTGTGGGATAAACGCCCAAGAGTGCTGTTGCTGCGTTGTACAGTATATGGTTAATTTTTGAAAAGTTCTAATGTAAGAAAGAATGAACAGTCTAACAGTTATCAGTCCTCAGTCTTTCATTTCCAATCAGAGCTGCAAACATTTGTGGAGTGTCTGCTCTCTGAAGCAGATGGTCAGGTGCTAGAGATGAAACTTTAGAAAGAGTCATTCTTTGTTTGCAGAGTATCCAGGTAGGGGGAGTTATGCATGTATGTGAAAACTGTAATGTAAAATATGATGCTGGCACCCAGTGGGAGCTGGATCTAGAAGATGGAGTAGTGAAGGAGAGAACAGAAGAATAATTCAGATTCAGGACATGTCATGAACCAAGAGTATTGATTTCACTAGTAGTGGTAGTAGTATTTTAATATTTGAAAGTACTTGAGGCTGCAACAGGAGAGTGAAAGCTGAAAAGCTGAAATGGCCCCTTTGGTTGAGGAACTTGAATATTGTGCTAAGGAGTTTGGGGTTTTTTTTCTCTGTAGGAAGTAAGATGCTATTAAAATGTCAAAGTAGTGGAGTTGTATGTGTTAGTACTCTTTTTACACAAAAGTGTCAAGAAGACAATTCAGAATAGTCATTTATTTGTTCACATTACTGGTGAGTCCAAGATGGCAGAAGCATGGCAGGGTCTGGTGACTCCACATTTGTTGGAGGCTTTCCCACTCCTTTCTTCTGGCTTCTCATTATTTGTAAGCTCTACTTGTCTTCATATTGACTATATTCTCTGTGGGAAGGTCCCAGATAATCCAGCCTCAGTGGTCCTTGAAGCTTGTATCACTGAAAGAAGCGTGTCTTTCTTGATGGTTTCGACAGAAGGTCCCAGGGTGGACTTTGATTGGTCCATATGGGGGCCATTCACATGATTCATTTCACGGTCTCAGGCCAGTCACATGACGTACAGAAGATTGATCCCGATGGCCTGGATCCTGTGCCTGTCTCTGGTGATCCCATGCCACCTCTAGGAGGTAGGTGGGTGGGGGGCAAGTAGGGTGTGTGAGGGGTTAGTCCATAGAACCCTGGGGACTGAGCAGGATTATTAATAGAATGATAGAGGAGTGCTTTTCTGAAATAATGCTACTGGGTGATTTTTTTAAAAAAAGTATGTCCAACATAGGTGTAACTCTATCAGATGCTAGTTTTAGGAGGATAATGCTGGCAGCAGTGTGGAGCACACATCTGATCATGGAATCACATGGAGGAAGAAGACAGTTGGGATAGATTAGGCAGAGCATACCTGATCAGTGGCTGAACCAGATAGCTGCTCTGAGGTCAGAAAAAAGGACAGGCTCAAAATGACTGGAGAAGGAGAATCGGTGGGACTTTGTAACCAACTAGATACAGGGGAGTCGAAGGGGCAGAGAGATTTCAGAGGCAGCAGATGATTATGTAAGGTGACACTAATGAAAAGAAATACGACATTTTAGACGGGTTTGCTAATTTAAAAAAGAACCATCTTAGCTCATTTGTGCTAAGCAAAGAGTGGTATGAAAAGATCTTGTTTTTATCACTTCCCTTAGTGACCTTTGAACAAGATATTTGTCCTGTTCTCTTCCTCAGTTTTCCTAGGGACAGACAAAATAATCATGAACATCTCAGAAATGTCATGAGAAATAAAACCCAGCAGCTGAAAAGTCACAAGGCCAGCTGTCTCTGCCAGGAGGACATTACAGATAGACTGGATCCCAAGCTGAGGTTCAACCAGAGTTGAGAGATGACCACCGTGCAAGATCTAATCAGAAGTGTTGAGAATGGTATCTGGGATTCTTACTATCAATTACGTTAAACATGAGATAGTTAAACATGAGATCTTGGAATTGAGGGATCACCCATTAGGCCAGAGAAACTCCAGACCTGAAGGCAGAGCCCTGTCTCCCTTCCCCTTTGTGAACATGCTCTCATCTTCATCAGTTCTTGGTACTTGTCCTATACTGGGTTAGCCAAGAGTGTAAAAAAATATGGCTCCTATACTCCAAAGCCTCTCCCTGACATGGCTGGGTTGAGTGTGAACCATTCATTCCCTATTCTGGGTTCTGTATTCACTGGATGCCCTATTATGTACCAGGTACTAAGATTTGGATTATTGGTCAGTCTCTCAGAAATGGAATAGTGCATTTTTATTACTGAAAATATGAGTTAGAATTAAGTAAAACCAGAGGTTTCCTTTGATCGCTTGGAGTTGGCTTTGTGTACTCTTGATACATTGGGGGACTGTAGGTAGGAGGAAGAATAGAAGAGCCGGACTATGAGAACATCGTATTTTGCTGATTAGGATTCCTTAAGAAAGCTTGCCAGAATTTCTCGTAGCATATGCGGTGTGGCTTCCTGCTAGTGTCATACCAAGTGCTGCCCCTCATCCCTTCCTCCTGGCAACAGAGGTCATTAGTCTTTGAAGAGTGAAGAGGAGGAAGACTTGTAGATTCCTAGAAATAGCGTGGCTTCCATGTGTGTACTGTTTGTTTGTTTACTTTTTCTCCCCCGGTATGTTAAGTAAAGATAAATCTTTCTAAAGTTTAGCTCAACATTTTAAAAATACAGACAGCTCTGCCTATGCATGTTCAGTACATGTCTGTCTCTCCCTGTATAGTTTTTTATAAGAGATTTTTTTTAAATTGATTAATTTATTTTGGGCTACATTGGGTCTTTGTTGCTGTGTGGGCTTTTTCTAGTTATGGCAAGTGGGAGCCTCTCTTCTTTGCGGTGGCTTCTCTTGTTGCGGAGCACAGGCTCTAGGCACGCGGACTTCAGTAGTTGTGGCACATGGGCTCAGTAGTTGTGGCTCGTGGGCTCTAGAGCACAGGCTCAGTAGTTGTGGTGCGTGGGCTTAGTTGCTCCGCGGCATGTGGGCTCTTCCTGGACCAGGGCTCGAACCCATGTCCCCTGCATTGGCAGGCGGATTCTTAACCACTGTGCCACCAGGGAAGTCCCATGTATAGATTTTTAAATACCTTTTTCTGATTAAAAGTTATGAGTGGTCGTAGTAGCAAATTTGGAGAAATAGAAAATGTAGAAAGAAGAAAAATAAAAGACAAGTTACAGTAGACCAGAGACAATCTTTACTGACCATTTCATCATATGACTGTCACCTTTTAAATATAATATTCTATCATATAACATAAAAAATACAAATTGGAATCACACTGTGCATATATAATGCTTTTAGCAGTCTTCTTTCACATAACAATACAGTGTCTATTTTATGTTACTCAGGTTCTTCTAAAGTGCAACTTTTTTGGGTCATGTATTGTGTAGGTCAGCCCCCTATTCCCAGATCCATAGACTGATTTCAGTTCTTCATCATTCTAGAAAGCACTCAGGTGAACATCCCCATGGGACAGGATAGCAGAGGTTTAGAGTGTACATTTTGGAGTTAAGCAAGTTATAATTAAACTGCTTGTCCATTTGACTTTACACAAATTATTTAAGCCCGTCTAGTCTTCTATCTCATTATCTGTAGTAATAGCCTCTGCCTCTGTAATAATGGGAGGATTAAATGAAAAGATGCATGTGGGTTGCTGAGTCCAGAGCCTCCACATGTTAGTCACTAAATGTTAGCTGTTGTTATTTTTAATTTTTTTAATAAATTTATTTATATTTACTTTTGGCTGCGTTGGGTCTTCATTGCCATGCAGGGGCTACTCTTTGTTGCAGTGCGTGAGCTTCTCTTTGCGGTGGCTTCTCTTGTTGCAGAGCACGGGCTCTAGGCGCGTGGGCTTCAGTAGTTGTGGCGTGCAGGCTCAGTAATTGTGGTGCATGGCTTAGTTGCTCCGTGGCATGTGGGATCTTCCCAGACCAGGGCTTGAACCCATGTCCCCTGCACTGGCAGGTGGATTCTTAACCACTGTGCCACTAGGGAAGTCCCTATTTTTAATTTTTATATGCATATTTAATTATTTCCTTAGGGTTTATTTTAAGATGTTGAATTGCTGGGTCAAGGTATGTACATGTTTTCAAGGCCTTTAATTGATATTCCCAAATTTGCTGTCAGCAAAGTCTGAGGTGAGTGTCCTTTACCACACACATCCTTGCCATACTCTATTACTTTTTTGCATTTAAATTATAAGTATTTTTAAAAAATAATTCTGGTGGAAGCTGACCATTTTTCCTATGTTTCTTGCCGGTTTTTATTCTTTAATGAATTGCCTGTTTGTGTTCTTTCCCTAGTTTTCTATTGATGTATTCATCTTTTGAATTTAAAACCTTTTTAGGTATGGAGGCTATGTTACCAATATTTTTTTTCAGATTATCATCTTGAACTTTATTTATGGTACTTTTGTTTTTGTTTTGTCTTATGAATATTTAAAATTTTCATGAATTCACATCTTTTATGAAGTCAGTCTTTTTCGTATATGGATTATGCCCTCAAAGACCTTACCCGTTTCAGGACTACAAAACCTTTTTATTTTCCTTAAAATCCATCTGGAATATATTCATGCAAAAAGGAAACTAACTCTCCTTTTCCTCAAATACTTATCTGATTGACAAATAACCATGTAAGGAGAAAATTTCTCCCTTTCCACTACTTTAAATATCACCATATAGTCATTCTCTTATACATGTTGGGGTCCAGTGAAGGAGTTTTCACACATATTTTTCTAAAGGAAAACAGATTCTTTTTCTGTTTTTCTGCAATTCTCAGTCTTTAAAAAAATAAATCGTCTTCATTTTTTAATGTTTGTTTTTCTCTTGATTCTTTGCATTATAGCAAAATTCTAAAACTTGCACCCTATATCCATGCCATTTATTTAAATTTCTTTTGGGCTGATTTTTTTTTTTGCTGCTTATAATGCAAATTTTAATTGCGTAATTGAATTTTCAGTGTTTTTACTAACTTATTTAGCTCTTTTCATTTCTGCCTTTCAGCTGTCACCTTTATTATTTCAGCCTGTTTCTTTTTTTGCTTTGATTTCTTATTTCACAACACCCATATTTTTCTGAATTTTATTTATAATACAGAACAGATGCTTTCTGAAGTGTTTTTAGAGTGCTTTGGTTTCTGTGTTTCATGAAAACAAGTATTTTATCAGCTTTTTTATCTTCTTTTTCATTAAACCTAAACACAGAGACGTTTATAAATCTTTGCAGTTAACTTCACTGTGGGTAGATTCTCCTTGCTCTGCTGCAGTTTTCCTGGGTCCTGTTAGAATCACTGTCTCACATGATATTAGAGCACTGTTGTACATGGTTCCATCCAACTTTCTGGCGCTCTTAAATCTTTCATTTAGTGTGGACCTACCTGTACTCATGAAAAGTTTTCTCCTGGTTCTGCTATTTGGTCATGGTTCTGGGAGAAGTGGAGTTACTTCCTGGTTAATCTGAAGTGTGCTGTGGTTCTTCACTTGTCACTGTCATGTTTCTTCTAGGACTTTCCCCTTCTGAATTCACTTCCCTTTGTATAAGCAGACACCCCTCCACTTCTGTCCCAGTCTCATTTCACTGCCCGGATTGTAATCTCAGGACACTGAGCTGTGCTCTGGTTGGGTAGGAGCAGTGCAGCATGGCACCCCTCCCTGGGGTGGCTTCGGCTATACTTTAGGGTGGGCGAAAGGCCGTCGCCTATCACATTCTTCCCCCAGGTGGGTCTTCCTCCGGGCTTCACCTGAGCTTTGCCTGGTGGATATTCCTCTGGGGACAGGAAGAATGTTCACTGTGAGCCTCATTTTCTGTGCTGTTGAAACTTTCTGTCCCTTCGTGTGTGTATGTGTGTGTGTCTTTATTAGTTTCTCACAGTGGTGGTGAAGGAATGAAAGTTTAGTGTTGCTATTTTTTTCTCTTCTTATCCTGTAACTTTTTCCAGTTTTGTTTTGATTTTATTTTTTGTTTGTTTTACTAATGTTTAAAGTAAGGTTGGTGCTGTAGAGAACACATGGAAGGTATTAAATTGCGATGCTTTAAAGCACCAAGTTACAGTAGAATGCCTTACCCACTGATATCTGATCCAGCCATGAACCATCCTTCTTACTCCTCTGGGACCTTAATTTCTCACACCCTTTCACAGCGCAGCATAAATAAAAGCAAGCAAGAGCTTCTTCCCTAAGAAACCCTAATAGATATTTTTCATGACAACTTCTAAGACCTAAAGGCTTGCAGAAACAGCCCCAAGGTTTGAAGACTAGTCTCATGGAAGCAGCAGAGTCATGCACGTTGTATACTTCCAATTTTAGCCACCAGTGAAGAGGAGCAGACAAATGATGACCAGGACTGGGAGAGAGTAGACTGCTTGGATGAAAGATTGATCCTTCTGGGAACTAGTAAGGTCACTATTAACCACAATCTGGACTTGCCAGAGAATGGAGACCACAGATGGATGCTCATCTTCCTGTCTGCTCTTCCCACTGTCATCTTTGCTTATAGGGATGCTTCAGGCAGGTTCTCCTAAGACAGGGACTTGAGACAGCATTAGCTTTTGGATCTCAGAACAGAAGTGGCTGTAAGTACTCTGGATTCTTAGGCAGTAGATATGGAAGGTGTTTAAAGTTTTTAAGAGGTACAACTTTTATAATCAGAAAAAAATTGATAAGCAGATTTGCTTATCAAATTGCCAAGTATTAAATCTAGCCTTGCAAGAATTGCCTGTAGGATAAATAAAACGAAGTCTTAATTTACACAGAGGATAGTATACTTACATGAACAACTTCCTCAAAGATGTAATGGAGATGAAGGATGTGAAAGGCTCAAGAAGATTTTAGAAAAAGACAAACAAAATACAACTAATGTTTAAATGCAGGAAAGCAAGATGATATTTTCTTTGGAATGACATATAGATCACTGGAACAGACAGGAGAATCTAGAACTAGGACCCACTCATATATGGTCAATTGATCTGTGATAAAGGTGTCAGAATAATTCAATAGGGAAAGGACATTTGTTTCAACAAATGGTACTAGTACAACTGGACATCCATATGAGAAAAAAATAAATTCAACCCTTATCTTAAACTATATACAAAAACTAACTCAAAATAGATTATAGTCCTAAACCTAAGAGATAAAACTATTAAACTTCAAGAAGAAAACACACAAAGCAGGAACCAAAAAAGAAAAATCTGATAAACTGAACTTTACCCAAATAAAAAAAAGCTTCTGCTCCTAAAAATATATTAAGAAAGAGAAAAGACAAGCTACAAGAGAAAATATTTGCAAAATATGTATCTGATAAATGATTTGTATCCAGAATGTATTAAAAATAACTCTTGCAATTCAGTAGTCAGAATGTAACCACCCCAGTTTTTAAAATGGACACAAGATTTGAACAAACAGTTCACCAAAGAAAATACACAGATGGCCAAAAAGTACATGAAAAGATGACCAACATCAGTAGTCATTAAGGAAAAGCAAATTTTAACAATGAGTTATTTCTACACACCTACTAGAATACCTAAAATTTCAAAATTAAACATATGACCATATCATGTGTTCATGAAGATGTGAAGCAACTAGAGTTCTCCTATTGGCTGGTGGGAATGCAAAATGGCCCAACTGTTTTGGAAAACCATTTGGAAGTTTTGATAAAGTTAAACATATTTATCATATGACCCACTCCTCCATATTTGTACCCAGTTCCACTCCTAGGTATTTACCCAAGAGATGAAAATGTAGTCCATAAGACCTGAATGCAGATATTTATAGCTGCTTTATTTGTAACAGCCAGAAACTGGAAACAACCCAAAGTCTACCAACTAGTCAATGGATATGTCCATAAAATTGAATAGTACTCAGTAATAAAAGGATCAAACTACTGGCCTATGCAACAACAGGGATGGATTTCACAAGTATTATGCTATGGAAAGTGGTTGCCAGGGGCTAGAGATGGAGGGAGAGGGGATTGGCTATGGAGAAAGAGGCACAGGAGAATTTTTGCGGGGGATGGGGGTGATGACGATGACTTACATCTTGATTCTGGTGGTGGTTACCCCATGACTATATATTTATTTGTCAAAAATCATGGAAGTGTATACTTTAAAAGGTTGAGTATATCTCAGTAAACTTGACTTTAAAACACACACATAGGAGAGGATTCTCAATTTTCCTCCTCAGTAAAAAATGCAAATTAAAGCAGATGACTTTTTTTTTTAACCTATCAGATTGAATAAGATCAAAGTGTTTGATTACACATTGTTGTCAAGGATTTGAGGAAGGAGTCACACTCATTCTTAAATGTAATGGTACAACCTTTGGGAGGTTAGTTGAGCAGTATCTTTCAAAATTAAAAATGCACATACTTTTTGACTCAGAAATTCCACTTATAGGAATTTTTTCTCTAGGTAAGACATATACAACGCAACAGTGGTTTATATCATTGTTTACCATAGCAACAACCAGTGAACAACCTTCATCTCCATGAATGGGGGCATTAACCATGGTACAGTGAAGTACTGTAAGGTAGTGTTATTATATGGAACAGTTTCTTAAGATATTGTTAAATGAAAATAGCAGTGCACAGAACGACATCTATAATGTGCTTCCATTTGTGTTTTTAGAAAGCTGTACGTATTCATAAAACTGCTTGTTTATGTACATACTGTTAGAGATTGCATACATGCACGAAACCATTATTGAGTCATCTCTGGCACAGGAAAGCATTACCTTTTGATGTTTATCTAATTGTTTTGCTTGAATTTTTTTTTTTTTTGGCTGTGTTCATATATTACCTTCTCAATTGAAGAGAAAAAGGTTTTTTTTAAATTTTTTGAATTATATTTTATTTTATTATACAGCACGTTCTCATCAGTCATCAGTTTATACACATCAGCGTATACATTGTCAATCCCAATCACCCAATTCAGCACACCACCACCACCACCCTGCCGCTTTCCACCCTTGGTGTCTATACCTTTGTTCTCTACATCTGTGTCTCAATTTCTGCCCTGCAAACCGGTTCGTCTGTACCATTTTTCTAGGTTCGACATATATGTGTTAATATACAATATTTGTTTTTCTCTTTCTGACTTAGTTCACTCTGTACGACAGTCTCTAGATCCATCCACGTCTCAACAGATGACCGAATTTCATTCCTTTTTATGGCTGAGTCATATTCCATTGTATATATATACCACATCTTCTTTATCCATTCATCTGTCGATGGGCATTTAGGTGGCTTCCATGACCTGGCTATTGTAAATAGTGCTGCAATGAACATTGGGGTGCATGTGTCATTTTGAATTATGGTTTTCTCTGGGTATATGCCCAGTAGTGGGATTGCTGGATCATATGGTAATATTATTTTTAGCTTTTTAAGGAACCTCCATACTGTTCTCCATAGTGGCTGTATTAATTTACATTCCCACCAACAATGCAAGAGGGTTCCCTTTTCTCCACAACTTCTCCAGCATTTGTTGTTTGTAGATTTTCTGATGATGCCCATTCTCAGTGCTGTGAGGTGATACCTCATTGTAGTTTTGATTTGCATTTCTCTAATAATTAGTGATGTTGAGCATCTTTTCATGTGCTTCTTGGCCATCTGTTTGTCTTCTTTGGAGAAACGTCTATTTAAGTCTTCTGCCCATTTTTGGATTGGGTTGTTTGTCTTTTTAATATTGAGTTGCATGAGCTGTGTATATATTTTGGAGATTAATCCTTTGTCTGTTGATTCATTTGCAAATATTTTCTCCCATTCTGAGGGTTGTCTTTTTGTCTTGTTTATGGTTTCCTTTGCTGTGCAAAAGCTTTGAAGTTTCATTACATGCCATTTGTTTATTTTTGTTTTTATTTCCATTACTATAGGAGGTGGATCAAAAAAGATTTTGCTGTAAGTTATGTCAAAGATTGTTCTTCCTATGTTTTCCTCTAAGAGTTTTATAGTGTCCAGTCTTACATTTAGCTCTGTAATCCATTTTGAGTTTATTTTTGTGTATGGTGTTAGGGAGTGTTCTAATTTCATTCTTTTACATGTAGCTGTCCAATTTTCCCAGAACCACTTACTGAAGAGACTGGCTTTTCTCCATTGCATATCGTTGCCTCTTTGTCATAGATTAGTTGACCATAGGTGCGTGGGTTTATCTCTGGGCTTTCAATCCTGTTCCATTGATCTATATTTCTGGTTTTGTGCCAGTACCATATTGTCTTGATTACTGTAGCTTTGTAGTACAGTCTGAAGTCAGGGAGTCTGATTCCTCCAGCTCTGTTTCTTTCCCTCTAGACTGCTTTGGCTACTTGGGGTCTTTTGTGTCTCCATACACATTTTAAGAGTCTTTATTCTAGTTCTATAAAAAATGCCATTGGTTGTTTGATAGGGATTGCATTGACTCTGTAGATTGTTTTGGGTAGTATCGTTATTTTCACATTATTGATTCTTCCAATCTAAGAACATGGTATATCTCTCCATATGTTGGTATCATCTTTAATTTCTTTCATCAGTATCTTATAATTTTCTGCATACAGGTCTTTTGTCTCCGTACATAGGTTTATTCCTAGGTATTTTATTCTTTTTGTTGCAGTGGTAAACGGGAGTGTTTCCTTAATTTCTCTTTCAGATTTTTCATCATTAGTGTATAGGAATGCAAGAGATTTTTGTGCATTAATTTTGTATCCTGCAACTTTACCAAATTCACTGTTTAGCTCTAGTAGTTTTCTGGTGGCATCTTTAGGATTCTGTATGTATAGTATCATGTCATCTGCAAACAGTGACAACTTTACTTCTTCTTTTCCAATTTGTATTCCTTTTATTTCTTTTTCTTCTCTGATTGCCGTGGCTAGGACTTCCAAAACTATGTTGAATAATAGTGGTGAGAGTGGACATTCTTGTCTTGTTCCTGATCTTAGAGGAAATGTTTTCAGTTTTTCACCATTGAGAATGATGTTTGCTCTGGGTTTGTTTTATATGGCCTTTATTATGTTGAGGTAGGTTCCCTCTTTGCCCACTTTCTGGAGAGTTTTTATTGTAAATGGGTGTTGAATTTTGTCAAAAGCTTTTTCTATATCTATTGAGATGATCATATGGTTTTTCTTCTTCATTTTCTTAATATGGTGTATCACATTGATTAATTTGCATATATTGAAGAAACCTTGAATCCCAGGGATAAATTCCACTAGATCATGGTATATGATCCTTTTGATGTGTTGTTGGATTCTGTTTGCTAGTATTTTGTTGAGGATTTTTGCATCTATATTCATCAATGATATTGTTCTATAATTTTCTTTTTTTGTAGTATCTTTGTCTGTTTTTGGTATCAGGGTGATGGTGGCCTCATAGAATGAGTCTGGGAGTGTTCCTTCCTCCACAGTTTTTTAGAAGAGTTTGAGAAGGATGGGTGTTAGCTCTTCTCTAAATGTTTGATAGAAGTCACCTGTGAAGCCATCTGCTCCTAGACTTTTGTTTGTTGGAAGAATTTTTATCACAGTTTCAATTTCATTACTTGTGATTGGTCTGTTCCTATTTTCTATTTCTTCCTGGTTCAGTCTTAGAAGGTTATACCTTTGTAAGAATTTGTCCATTTCTTCCAAGTTGTCCATATTTTTGGCATAGGGTTGCTTGTAGTAGTCTCTTAGGATGCTTTGTATTTCTGTGGTGTCTGTTGTAACTTCTCCTTTTTCATTTCTAATTTTATTGATTTGAGTCCTCTCCCTCTTTTTCTTGATGAGTCTGTCTAGTGGTTTATCAATTCTGTTTATCTTCTCAAAGAACCAGCTTTAGTTTTATTTATCTTTGCTATTGTTTCTTTGTTTCTATTTCATTTATTTCTGCTCTGATCTTTACGATTTCTTTCCTTCTACTAACTTGGGATTTGTTTGTTCTTCTTTAATTCCTTTAGGTGTAAGTTTAGATTGTTTATTTTTCTTGTATAGCTATAAACTTCCCTCTTAGAACTGCTTTTGCTGCATCCCATAGGTTTTGGGTCATCGTGTTTTCGTTGTCATTTGTCTCTAGGTATTTTTTGATTTCCTCTTTGATTTTCAGTGATCTCTTGGTTATTTAGTAACATATTGTTTAGCCTCTATGTGTTGCTATTTTTTACAGGTTTTTTCCTGTAATTGGTATCTACTGTTATAGCGTTGTGGTCAGAAAAGATGCTTGATATGATTTCAGTTTTCTTAAATTTACTGGGGCTTGATTTGTGACCCAAGATGTCATCTGTCCTGGATAATGTTCTGTGCGCACTTGAGAAGAAAGTGTAATCTGCTGTTTTTGGATGGAACGTCCTATAAATATCAGTTAAATCTATCTCATCTGTGGTGTCATTTAAATCTTGTGTTTCCTTATTGATTTTCATTTTGGAGGATCTGTCCATTGGTGTAAGTTAGGTGTTAAAGTCCCCCACTATTATTGTGTTACTGTCGGTTTCCTCTTGTATAGCTGTTAGAAGTTGCCTTATGTATTGTGGTGCTCCTATTTTGGTTGCATATATATTTATAATTGTTATATCTTCTTCTTGCATTGATCCCTTGATCATTATATAGTGTCCTTCCTTGTGTCTTGTAACATTCTTTATTTTAAAGTCTATTTTATCTGATATGAGTATTGCTACTCCAGCTTTCTTTTGATTTCCATTTGCATGGAATTTCTTTTTCCATCCCCTCACTTTCAGTCTCTGTGTGTCCCTAGGTCTGAAGTGGTTCTGTTGTAGACAGCATATATATGGGTCTTGTTTTTGTCTCCATTCAGCGAGCCTGTGTCTTTTGGTTGGAGCATTTAATCCATTCACGTTTAAGGTAATTATCGATATGTATGTTCCTATGACCTTTTTCTTAATTGTCTTGGGTTTGTTTTTGTAGGTCCTTTTCTTCTCTTGTGTTTCTCACTTAGAGAAGTTCCTTTAGCATTTGTTGTAGAGCTGGTTTGGTGGTGCTGAATTCTCTTAGCTTTTGCTTGTCTGTAGAGCTTTTGATTTCTCCATTGAGTCTGAATGAGATCCTTGAACGGTAGAGTAATCTTGGTTGTAGGTTCTTCCTCTTCATCACTTTATATATGTCTTGCCACTCCCTTCTGGCTTGTAGAGCTTCTGTTGAGAAATCAGCTGTTAGCCTTATGGGAGTTCCCTTGTATGTTATTCGTCATTTTTCTCTTGCTGCTTTCAATAATTTTTCTTTGTGTTTAATTTTTGCCAATTCGATTACTATGTGTCTCGGCATGTTTCTCCTTGAGTTTATCCTGTATGGGACTCTCTGCACTTCCTGGACTAGGGTGGTTATTTCCTTCCCCATGTTAGCGAAGTTTTCCTTTTCTTTTTTTTTTTGCGGTACGCGGGCCTCCGGACGCGCAGGCTCAGCGGTCACAGCTCACAGGCCCAGCTGCTCTGCAGCATGTGGGATCTTCCCGGACCGGGGCACGAACCCATGTGCCCTGCATCAGCAGGCGGACTCTCAACCACTGCGCCACCAGGGAAGCCCCGTTAGCGAAGTTTTCTACTATAATCTCTTCAAATATTTTCTTGGGTCCTTTCTCTCTCTCTTCTTTTTCTGTGACCCCTATAATTCGAATGTTGGTGCGTTTAACGTTGTTGCAGAGGTCTCTTAGGCTGTCTTCATTTCTTTTCATTCTTTTTTCTTTATCCTGTCTGTGGCAGTGAATTCCACCATTCTGTCTTTCAGGTCACTTATTCGTTCTTCTGCCTCAGTTATTCTGCTATTGATTCCTTCTCGTGTAGTTTTCATTTCAGTTATTGTATTGTTCATCTCCGTTTGTTTGTTCTTTAATTCTTCTATGTCTTTCTTAAACATTTGCATCTTCTCAATCTTTGCCTCCATTCTTTTTTCGAGGTCCTGGATCATCTTCACTATCATTATTCGGAATTCTTTTTCTGGAAAGTTGCCTATCTCCACTTCATTTAGTTGTTTTTCCTGGGTTTTGTTTTTTGGGTTTTTTTTGCGGTACGCAGGCCTCTCACTGTTGTGGCCTCTCCCGTTGCAGAGCACAGGCTCTGGACGCACAGGCTCAGCGGCCACAGCTCACGGGCCCAGCCGTTCCGCGGCATGTGGGATCTTCCCGGACTGGGGCACGAACCCGTGTCCCCTGCATCAGTAGGTGGACTCTCAACCACTGCACCACGAGGGAAGCCCTTTCCTGGGTTTTATCTTGTTCCTTCATCTGGCAGATAGCCCTCTGCCTTTTCATCTTGTCTGTCTTTCTGTGAATGGGGTTTTTTTTCCCCAGGCTGCAGGATTGTAGTTCTTGCTTCTGCTGTCTACCTTCTGGTGGATGCAGCTATCTAAGAGGCTTGTGCAAGTTTCCTGGTGGTAGGGACCGTTGGTGGGTAGAGCTGGGTGTTGCTCTGGTGGGCAGAGCTCAGTTAAACTTTAATCCGCTTGACTTCTGATGGGTGGGGCTAGGTTCCCTCCCTGTTGGTTGTTTGGCCCAAGGCAACCCAACACTGGAGCCTACCTAGGCACCTTGGTGGGGCTAATGGCGGACTCTGGGAGGGCTCTCGCCAAGGAGTACTTCCCAGAAATTCTTCTGCCAGTGTCCTAGTCCCCACAGTGAGCTGCAGTCCCCCCGCCTCTGCAGGAGACCCTCCAACACTAGCAGGTAGGTCTGGTTCAGTCTCCCTTGGGGTCACTGCTCGTTCCCCTGTGTCCCTATGCGCACACTACTTTGTGTGTGCCCTCCAAGAGTGGAGTCTCTGTTTCCCCCAGTCCTGTCGAAGTCCTGCAGTCAAATCCCCCTGGCCTTCAAAGTCTGATTCTCTAGGAATTCGTCCTTCCGTTGCCAGACCCCCAGGTTGGGAAGCCTGATGTGGGGCTCAGAACCTTCACTCCAGTGGGTGGCCTTCTGTGGTATAAGTGTTCTCCAGTCTGTGAGTCACCCACCCAGCAGTTGTGGGATTTGATTTTACTGTGATGGCGCCCCTCCTACCATCTCATTGTGGCTTCTCCTTTGTCTTTTGATGTGGGGGATCTTTTTTGGTGAGTTCCAGTGTCTTCCTGTCGATGACTATCCAGCAGCTAGTTGTGATTCTGGTTGTTCTCGCAAGAGGGAGTGAGAGCACGTCCTTCTACTCCGCCATCTTGGTTCAGGGCACATCAACTTTAATTTTGATACATTGTAGTGTGTCATTAGGAGAGTAGGAGTACATAGGTGACTTTCATAATCCCTTCCTCCAGAAGGTCCTTAGTGTCTCTGTCAGGAGCACAACAGTGGACCTGGGTTTTGTCTGATCCAGTGTGACATTTCTAAGACTACTTCCCCTTGTAACCACCACTTCCAGTCCACATCTCCTGTTTTTCTGAATTCACATGGGAGTAGCTCGTGGAGGAAATGCACTCATTTCGCTGTATCCACGTGATACCTTTTTGTACATTGGACTGCTCCTCTAGCTCTGGTCAGTGTTACTAAGTCCACAATAGTCAAGTGTCCTGGTTAGGAAAGATATGTACTGAGTTCTGAAGAAAATTGTCAAATATGTCTCTGCATCATATGCCAGGAAGCTTCTGTAAGTGAAGGGAGCATCGATAGGGAGGGATGGCAATTGGCAACAGTTTCTGAAAACGGGGTAGCTTGGGAGGCTGTATTCAATTTAGTTTGGACATTAAATGAATTAAAGTGGACGTGCTTAAGTTACGAACCTTGCCTCATCAGTGCTATAAAAACCCCTTTAGCCAGGCTGTAATTTGACTCCCCTCTCTGTAATGTTGTACAATATTCCTATGGTTACAGAGCCTGTATAAGTGGAAGCTAATCATTAGTTTGCTAAATGTGGTTCATGGAACAGTTCACAACTTCCAGACCTGCCAAATGCTGCTTGTTTAGTGTCCTGTTCACTCTTCTTGGGTAGAAGTTGGTTTGTTCCACAGAAGAATGTACAGTAACATTTGTCTCGTGTCCAGGAACCACAAACTATGGCAGCTCTCCATGCTTCTTGGAGATGCAGAGGGAAAAAAGTCACATTAAGCAAAGTTTTTTGGTACATACACTTCCACAGGAAGAAACCATTAAAGGAGTGGGAGATGGCAAAGCAAGAAAAGAATTAAAGCTGGAGAGGTTTTGGATATTTGGAAAACCATACTTTGTTACTTTTCAGAAATGTGCTGTGATTGAACTCTGGAGTTCACAGTCCTGTGGCCCCAGAAATAAAATCATGCTCTTTAGGTTCTTCCTTGTTTGTTTCATATGAAAGACAGGCTTTATTATTGTCCAGGATCACCTGCAAACAAACAGCCATACTGCCATTAGGAACCAAACACTTATTGAACCAGGGCCCT
Organism: Phocoena sinus; assembly: GCF_008692025.1. Taxonomy (NCBI): domain Eukaryota; kingdom Metazoa; phylum Chordata; class Mammalia; order Artiodactyla; family Phocoenidae; genus Phocoena; species Phocoena sinus. The sequence goes on along the minus strand of NC_045765.1, from coordinate 52,389,441 downwards.
ATCCTCTCATCTTGCATCGTGTGTTAGGGGAACACACAGAGAGCTGTAGGTACCAGCTGGATTTGTGTCCTTACTTGGGGATTAGGGCCTAAATCCTTAAGCCACTCATGATTATTTGGCCTCTTCCTACTAGGATGAAAGTGGGTTCTTTCCCATTTAATAGAAAATGTATTGTGCCCACCTGTGACTCATTCCCCTTCCCAGCCGAATGGCTGTGGGCCCTGCAGAAGGAATCTCTTTCTTCTCAGAGACTGTCCAGAAAGAGACAGTCTGGTGGCTGTCTCTACTATATCATTTAGACCTCTGAATTATAAAAAACAGGAAACCTGACCTCAACTAGCTTAAGGAAATTTATTGGCTTACGTGATTAAAAAGGCATGGCGAGACGCAAGGGCTCAAACCATGTCACCCAGACCTGCTCTCTCTGCCTCTCTCACCTTGGCTGTGTCTGTCAGGCTCTCCTCTCACGCTTCACACTGTGGCACCTAGAGCAGCAGTATAACCTCCCAGTGCAAGCACAGCAGGAGACAGCAGGTGTCTTTTCCCCTGTCCTGGAAAAGTCCTGGATAAATCCTGGATTTCATGCTGCCCAGTCTTGGACCACCTTGAACCAGTCCCGGGGTCTAGAGACGTCTCATTCCCCACCCCTGGAAGGATGGGGCCTCCCCTGAGTAGGTGTGAGAAAAGGGTAGCAGCCCAGCTGAAAAGAGGAACGGGAGCTGGGAGGCACATCGCCAGAAGCTGGATTCCCCCTTCAGTGCCCTGAGAGACTCTACTTCCAACCACCTCGCCAGCCAGAAGACGGAGGTCTGCTGGTTTGTGAAACAGTTCAGCCTCTGCCTCGTACTCTCGCCTGCCTGTGTGCCGCTCAGAAAGACTGCAAGGATTATTTCTCTTTTACAGTACACATTTATCTGAAATACACACATTTGTTTGGAAGTCCACACAAGAGGAAACAAAGGAAGAAATGATCAGGAGTTGATATCATTACGGTGGTTTTATTGCACGTCTTGGTTTAGGGCCATTTAAAATAGATAAGTAATGGAATCAAGTCATAGTTTAGAAAATATAAAACCCACAATTCTACCACTCTAACCTCACCACTCTTTTCAGTGTAGAGTATTTCCTTTCAGCCTTTGTTCATTTGAGTTTCTCACAAACTTTTCAGTCTTTCTTTTGCTTGACATTACATGATAATTCGGGCGTTTTCCATTTTGCTATATAGTTATCATTATCATGTAAATGCGACATGATATTCCATCAGGAAGATACCATGATGAACTTAATCATTCTGTCATGGGCTGTATAGGTTGTTCTTTTAAAATTTGTTCTGCTCCAAAAAAAAAAAATTGTTCTGCTGTTTTCAAGAGCAGTGTATGTTGAACATGTGGGATGTGTGTAACTTTCTCATGCCTTATCTTATTTCCTGAGGATGGGTTGTGAGAAGTGGGATTACTGCTTCAAAGTGTATAAACCTTTTTAGGACCTGATACATATTGCCAAATTGTTTTTCAGATCTGTTGCATTTATCTCATCTGCTTCCAGCAGTTTCTTAGAGGATTAGTTTCATTGCATTTTTGCCAGCAGTAAATATTTGGATTTTTAAACATTTTTCTAATTTAATGAGGAAAAAATAGGTGTCCTTTTTTACTTTGGATTTCTTTGTTTAGTAGGGAGGTTGAATGCTTTTATGTATGCTTGGGTTTTAGCTGTATTTTCTGCTCTGTTTTACCCATTGTCTCTTCTTCATTTTAGACCCCAAAACAGCTTCTGAAACAGAAACGGATATCTGCGCCGAGTGGGAGATAAAGACCATCACTAGTGCTTTGAAAACCTACCTAAGGTAGGGACTTTCCATTTGCGGTGCATGATGCCAGCTTGTTGTCATGCAATCAGGAAGAAAGTTTTATTTTCAGCCTCCAGAGAGCTGTTGGGTGGGTGTTTGAGATGTGGAAACAGCTTATGTGTGGGTGCAATTAGCTCAGCTGGTCAAACCGATTATAAATCATCCCTAGTTGATGGGTTGCCATTGTGCAGTGGTGCCATGAGTGATGTAGGAAGCTTTGCTCTTTTTGAGAAGCCACTATGATGATTAGCCTTTAACAGAACCTCAAATGTGGAATTCCCTGCAATCCCCGAATAATCTGCTAAAAAAACAAGAGATTGCGTATCCTATTCTGTTGAGTATGCGTGATTACATACCCTACGTATTTGGGGAGCTCTGCGCCTTGCACAGATAGAGTATACTGCTGACATTGCTCCTCAAAAATGAGAGCTTTATGACGCTCCTTTTTGATTCCTTCTGCTTAGATTGGAGAATATGACTTCATTGGAGAGGAGACTGCTTTCCTTGTAATAATACGTGTAATATTCCTGCTACCTCCCACCCCTCCCTTGGTTATTAAGGGAGTGGGTGATTGACCAGCTGCTCACATCTCAGTTTCCCGAGTAGACCGAAAGCCATGCTGGATGTGAAGTATAGGAGTATGATAGTTCTCCACTGTAGTTCTTCTCACACAGGAAAGTGGGGGTCTAGTCTTAAACAAAGAGGAGAACTATAATCACGAATTGCATAAGCATTTGTACAAGTTTGTCAAGATTTAGTTGTCTCGAAAGCCACAGAAAAGGAATTGGTGATGCAGGTTTTATTGGCTGTTAGGGAATTGCTGGAAGGCTCTTGGAGTCAAGAGTGAGATGTCATGCAAGTGATGACTAAGAGTTGAATCAGGGGATCCGATGAGAATAAAATAAAATCTGAACCAAGACTCATGGATCGTCTGTTGAGAAGCTTATCATTTAGACTATCAGTAAAAAACCCTCAAGTTTACAGTTAAACATATTCATAAAACATATTCATATCCCAAATACTACCATTGTAGTTTACACAAAACCAAATGGTAGAGGTTTGTATTTGGTACTTATTTGTGCATGTTGATATTGATTAGCTAATGGACAATAAGTATAAAATATAAATATATTTTAAATAGCAGATAAAATTTGATGGTATCATGCCTAGTATTAAGGGTTCTAGTCCTTTGGCATTCTGGAGCAACACTCCATAGTGAATTTGCCACAAAAATACCTACAAAAGTCTTGCATAGTGTATCGAGATGAAGTGACTAAGGTGCCAGGAAGACGAGAGTTTAAGAGCAGGTGATTGCAAATGTTGGGTTAGTTGCCTGTTTCTCAGACACATCTTAAAATGCTCTTGTGGAGGGCGAGTCACTGACTGAAAAGGAAATCTCTCAGTTTGTGCTAGACTTTTGCATTAGCACTTTTCTGATTGTGACTCTATGAGACATAAGTTGTATCCATTCCCTTAAAAAGGAGAAAGAATGAACATTTCAGGTGAAATCTCAGGACCCTTTCAAAAGGAAACTAAGTTGGACTAAACTGAGTTGCTGTTGTTTGCCTGTGATCTTTGTCTTTGAGAAATGTAATACAGTCTGGCCGCCTCTAGGCTTCTAGGTAGCGAGAATAGGATTGTTTTCATTAAGCTGACTAGTGTGTATCCTTTTATTTCAGAATGCTTCCAGGACCACTCATGATGTACCAGTTTCAAAGAAGTTTCATCAAAGCAGCAAGTAAGTTTTCTTTTCACCACATTTTTAAGGGGAAAGGAATAGATTTTTCTATTTCAAAGAACAGTCAGTGTCCCAAAATAAGTATTACCTAATCCCTCGTATTCTGCATGTAAACTACCCACATAAACACTCGTGAGACTGTCACAGAATAAAAGCGAAACCAAGTCAGATTGCTAAGGGCCTTGTTAGCACGTTGAATTTACAGTCGAGGGGAAAAACTTCAGAAGTGAGTTTGGGGGTGACGGAGAGGTGAGAAAAGCAAGTTTGCCTTTCTAATTTTGATTATTGGAGTTCTAACTCCTTGGGTTTTTTCCAGCCCTGGAGTAGCATTTTTCGGAATGAATCAGACTCTGCCTATTACCTAAATTGAGCATCGGACGTATTTCCCTGAATCTGGCACCATTTATATAACTTCCCAGTCCTCTTTCCATCATGGCTTGCATTTATAGCTTCTGATCTTTCTTCAGCTATATCATCTAAGCCCTGAGCGTCATATTACTGGTATTAAAATACATAGGGTTTAGGTGCAAGCCACCCTAAGTATACTGGACTCTATGTGGGGCAGGCCACCTATAAGGGGCAGTAAGATTCTCTATCAGATTTAAGTCTGGCATGAATCCCCACCATGCTATTATGTCCATAGCCTGTGCCTCTCCCTGTTTCCTTTAAGCCGTCAGAGTTTGTTTACCCTGGTAGCTACTACTGGCCTAATTTAGGAGTACCTCTATTCTGGTGGCCTTATCCACACATAGCTGTCCCCGTAAAGCAGGAGAAAGACCTGGGAGAAAGCTGGAAGTGAAGGTGCTGTTTATGTGATTTCTTTCTCTGAGAAATTCCAAACCCACAGCAACCATTCCCTAATTAAACCTCACCTCAGTCCTATAAATAAGTGTGATGAGTGCCATCGATGTATTTCCCAGAGAAACGAAGCCACGTACCCAAGTTCAACCAAGGGAACGTGACAGTCCATGATTTAGGTTATAGGTTGGCAGAAACATTTCCTTATTTTATCTGCCATTCCTTTCTTCTCCCAGGCTGGTTTTCACACATGACTTGAGAATGAATGGACATTTCCCTTGATGTCTTTGATGCTGTCTCGAGGTGTTATTTTGATATTTGAGACCCTCGCAAGGCTGTTCATGTACAATTTGTTTATCCCTTGACGAGTGCATGAAGTTCCTTCCTTCCTTGAAATGAAGCTGCCACTCTGTATAGCCAGCTGCTCCCAAGTTTGTTCCTGCTCCGAGTATGCAGTTGACTGGCTCCATTTCATCACGTCATCATTTTGGCGTGAACTTTTTGATGGTCATTTTTTTTTTCATAGTTGCTTATTCACATCTTTATTTAACAAACATTTATCGGGCACCGGCCACATACCTATCACCGTGTTAGGCACTGGCTCGAAGGGAAAATGGAGGCCCAGAAGTGTTAACTGACTTGCTACAAGTCCCTTGCTGAGAACCTCAACTTTTTGATGCCTGTTGGTCTCAGAAGGTAACTTCTGATTTTTAAAGTGAGATCAGTCATGTTTCTTAATGACCTCTGTTACGGAAAGCAGCATTAAAAGCACTTTTAGATCTACTCAGTCTAGTCACAAGTACACAGAACAGGATCTTATACCTCTGAGAAATCCTCAGTCTCTTGTTCCCAACATTTGGTTTTCTCTGATTTTTGTCTTATAAACTGGTTTAACTGTGGTCCTGATCCAGTATCGCCTCCCTCCTTCCTTCACAGAGCTGGAGAACCAGGAGTCACGGGTCTCTGAAATCCACAGCCTTGTTCATCGGCTCCCAGAGAAAAATAGGCAGATGTTACAGCTGCTCATGAACCACTTGGCAAAGTAGGTTTAAGACTGATTGCTGGCCTTTCTCTCAGCCCTGGAAACTTCTTATCTTAGCACTAAAGCTGGTCTCAGTTCTGCTTATGTTTCCTTCTCCCACTGTTGCATCAGGTATGCTGGAGGCTCAGGAAAGAAATGTGGGAACTATTAACTGCAGTGGGTTAACAGCAGCACATGCCAGATGGGCTTTGCAGCGGAGGCTGGGGAGGTGCCCAGGCCACCAGGCCACCAGGCAGAGTTTGCAGGGGGGGGTTGTGTTCTTGTGATGATCACGGCCAATAAGAGTGTGTCCTCCATGATACCAGATCACCAAACAGATTTTTCAGGAGTTACATGTTCTTGTGATGATTAAGAGCAAACAGAAATATGTTACAAGTTTACAGACCTTGGATTTGGAATAAAGAGGCCTGGCTTCTAGAGTTGATTCTGTTCTTAACAAGCCACTTAACTAGCCCTGGACAAGCCACTGACCCCTCGATTCCTTAGTTTCTTCATCTGTCAAATATGGATAGTAGGCTCCCCCTTCTCTATAATGTCATTGATTTTAAATGTTACGTGTATTAAAGCCTTTGAAGAAGTATAAAGAACAGAGGAGAATCAAAGAAAGTCAGTGGGGGCCTGATTTTCCTGCTCGGGATATTTATACTCTTGGAATGGTTTGGATTTTTTGTGTATTTACTGTTGCCTGAGCTGCTTTGGATTGGCCTTGCTGATACCCCTTGCTGTATCAGGCACTACATGTGTGTATGTTCTAACCTTCTCTTAACTTTGATGGATGTTCTTTATTGGAGACTAGCGCATAAGAAAAGACAGACTATAACAGTTAACCTAAATTGTTAAACTCTACATGCTGTGGAACTGACATGTTATAATTTCAGCGCTTACCCACACTTTGTTCTGGCGTTAAGTCATGTCTTTGGGATAATTTGATGCTCTGCCGAGGGAGATTATGATTTGTTTTCATGTTTCTACCAAGCACTTGATATTTTTTTTTTTTTGCCCCGGACGCGCAGGCTCAGCAGCCATGGCTCACGGGCCCAGCCTCTCCGCGGCTTGTGGGATCCTCCCGGACCGGGGCACGAACCCGAGTCCTCTGCACTGCAGGCGGACTCTCAACCACTGAGCCACCAGGGAAACCCCAGCACTTGATATTTTGGAGAGAGAGTATAGATGTTACCATAAAGATTTCCATAGGTCTTAATGATGAAGGAACAAGAGTTTTGCATGCTGGTGAGAAGCAGTTAGGCTGAGTAAAGGGTTGCTCCATTCCAGGTCACATGTTTTTTCTTGCCATGCCATCTCTGAACTGCATGTTTAGAAACAATTAAGTGTAGCTGAGAACATATGCACCTCCCCCGCAAATGTCAAAGAATCCTGGTGAGTGTGTTTAAAATAATGGGAACTGGGCTTTAAAAAGTAACTCCAGGGGCTTCCCTGGTGGCGCAGTGATTAGGAGTCCGCCTGCCGATGCAGGGGACGCAGGTTCGTGCCCCGGTCCGGGAAGATCCCACATGCCGCGGAGCGGCTGGGCCCGTGAGCCATGGCCGCTGAGCCTGCGCGTCCGGAGCCTGTGCTCCGCAACGGGAGAGGCCACAACAGTGAGAGGCCCTCGTACCGAAAAAAAAAAAAAAAAAAGTAACTCCAGATGCTCTGACATGACGGTGTGGTGCCTATTCCACACAAACCCAGTCAGGCATTTGTGAAACGGGAAAGCTGGCTTAGATCTTAGTTGCACACTTGAAGGGCCTGCACCCAAACAGAGGAAGTTCCAGGTACATCGTCCAGCCAAGCATGTGTGGCGATGCTGCTGACTGTTTAATGCCCACTGGGTCTTAGGGAGGCCTCCATGGCTTCTGGGAGCAGCTAGAGAAGGGATAGGAAGCAGCTGAAGGCAGTCGGGCTGTTCAGGCTGTGCAGTGTGATGAGAGCTTAATTGGACTGAGAGAGAACAAGAGTCATTGGTGATGCAGTAAAGCCAGAACTGAATCTTCCCATTTTTAAAATGCCCGAGGATTGTTAGGAATCCTAAAGAAAAAGAAATAGAAATAAAAAATCCAAAACCCTTAAGGTGCGTATTGGACCAATGAACCTGTTCATCTCCTGGTGGATGCTTCACTTTCTCCCTCTGGTTCCACCCTCTTCTCTCCCAACCCCATTAAGTTCAGTCTTTGTCCCTAAGCCAAGGAGAAGTACAGCTGGAATGTGCATGTTAAAGCTATGGCCTTGACTTTTTGCCTTCTAAAGAATTTAAACCAATTTTGTTGCTGGAGTATTTATTTTATAGCATTTCTGGAGCATTGTGTGTTATCTTTGATACTTAACAGTGATTTTCTTTGGTTCTGTGAGGTTAAGTGGCATTTCTTTGTTCATGTGATCATTAAGAAGTCTACATATAGACAAGCTGTCATGGCTGTAATGAGAGTTGGTCATGATGGTAGAACACACAGACTCCCGTTATCAACGTGCTGTGTTCTTGGTCTCTGGAGCCTCTAGATTTAAAATGTCCTGGAGGAGATGAGTATAAATGAGCACTGCTGAATCCAGTAAGGAGTATTTACTTCAGTTTGAAAAAATGTTTTGGCACCCAGAGGAGTTCTAAGATTCTGCATAAACTCTCTATTCTCATTTACAGCACTGTCCTATTTTAAAATCGAACAGGAAGGGAAAGTTAACTTGGGACAAGGGGTTTGTCTGTTTCATTCCTGTTTTCTCAGTTTCAGACTTACCCAAGGATATGCCTGAGCTATTGTTCCTCTGGTCTACTTACTTAATGGTCAGCTTCCTTCCTAAGTTTTGGTTTCAGGGTTGGTTCTGCTGGAAAACCTGGTGTTTACTTCTCTCATTACTTACTGTGTTTGCCCTGTACATCCCAGGCATCTGGTTCAAAGGGAAGATATTTTGTGTATTTTTTTAAGTACTCTTTTGAAACACTTTACAAAATTGATTTCCTTTAGCTGTGGAGGAAGAGTTAAGACATTTTATATTTAATCCCAAGTAGAAATACATTCAGAGGGGAAAGAATAAAAACTCCAGACCTCCACGCAAATGATTACCAGGGTACATCCAAATCACAGAGCTCTTGGATTTGTTTCAGACCTCAGAGGGAACATAAAAATTATAGGCAACTCTGCACATATTTTTGTTGTCCCAGCTTAAATCTACTATGAAAATTAGATGTTTTCTATTTGGAACCTGGAATCTAGTATACAGTCTGGAGTCATGTGCCTCAAAGGATGGTTACACTCACCTGGGGTGCTTGTTTGCATTGACATTTATATTGCTGGGCCCCCGCCTTGATCTGCTGAATTGGACTCTGCCTGGGACTCTGCATTTTTAATTTACTTCCCAGGCAAACAGTCTTTTGAGAACCACTGGCCTAGAGAATGGGCCATATGCAGGGATTCTCTAGGAGGGAGAAATGGTATTGAGAGGAATGGATTGGAATTTAGGAGGTTATTAGAAAAAGAGAAGAAGAAACTCAAAGCATTGAGTTCAGAAAAGCCGATTTTATTTGCATAATTAAATTACTAAAAAAAATTGGTTGTGATTTCCCATGTCTCTACAATTATTCGCCTTTCATTAAATTGAGTGTTCAGCAAATGACCTTGTTTTAAAATCACACACAAAGCATTTTTAATAATAAAGAAAATTGCCCCCAGCCGGCTTTGGGACCTTGTGGAAATCATTCAACATCTCTGAGCCTGGTTTTGTGACTTCCTTCCAATCACGTGAATCTGTGTTTTCGTCAGATAGAAAGGGGGCAAAAAAAGAAAAAAATTCCCAATCTTATAATTGTAGAAGGAAATAAGAGTAGATGAATAATAAAGACTAATTTCATGGTAGCTCCCCAATGTTTGCATACTATTATGACTCCAAGTACGTTGTATATCCCCACACATACCATTCACAGTGGCTCATTGGAACTTTATTACAGTGTTTATGCTGCATGGGAGGATTTCAAAGAGCTCTTCATACATCCGGAATGGCTATTAACAATACCTTTTCACAGCTGGTTTTCCCGAAACACTTACTGAGAAATAAATCTTAGTCTCTTTTCTTTTTTGAGGCAACTACTCCTTTGTTGCCTGGTGTTGTCAGGAAGCCAGAGCCCTTTTCTTGCTTCTCCAAAGAAGAATTGTATCATTTTAGATGCTTCGGGCTGCAAGAAACAGAAAATCCAATTCACAGTGGCTTAAACAATAAGGGAATCTGTTGTGTCATTACACAAAATCAGTCCTGAGGGTTGGTTAATTTCTTGGCTCACGAAGTACTTGTGTTATTTCCACGGTCCTGCTCACAGCCAGCTTCACTGTGTTGGCTAGCTCCTTTTAGGATCATAAGATGTTATGTTGCATATCTGCACCTGAGTGGTTGTCCAGGGCAGTAAGGTATTACAGTTGATCCCTGAGCAGCATGGGTTTGCACTGTGGAGGTCCACTTATACATGGGTTTTTTTTTTTTCCCCACTAAATATGCACTGTTTATATGCATAATGCAATATGGTTGAATCCATGGATGCGGAACCACGGATATGGAGGGCCAACTATAAAGTTATATTAGGATTTGCAACTGTGTAGAAGTATGGTTCAGGGGTGACTGTATTTCTTCTCTGAGTCTCTTTTTAAGAGATGTGATGATACTTTTCCCAGAAGTTCTCCAATAGACTTCCTATCACATCTCATTGGTTTGAAGCATTCACTAGCAAAGGGAATGGGACCACTGTGATTTTTTTTACCCCAAACAGGATTTACCTGGGTCATTTGTGGGAGGCATGGATACCCATATAAAAGCAGGGCTCTGAGTAGGCAACTCATAGTGCCTACTGCAAGTAATCCAGGTAAAATAACATTTAACAAAGAGTATTAAGTCTCTTGAATGATCTTTGCATGGTGTGCTAACTTGATCAGGACATGTGGGACAAGACCAGTTTGGGAGGGGAGATGAATACACCTGCCATGTGGGCACATATACCCTGAAACACCAAGATTTGTGGGGATGGAGGGTGAGAGAGAGAAATGAAGAGGGCAAAATCAACTTGAGTCCCATTGCCACTTGCTGATTCTCTTCTGTTCTTTTCATTACCCAATTGCTTAATGTTTACTTGGGTAATCTGTTATGTGTGACTTTCCCAAAAGGACAAAATTCTATAGCTTGCAAGGATCAGGAAGGAATATTGTGGGGCAAAGGCTTGGCATACAAGTGAGACCTTATCAAAATAATAGGTAGACTCCATTGCTGTAAGTTATCCATGGTTGAACATCCAGTGGCTTGGCTGTTTTCTCCATCCTGTGACTGGAGTTTGAGTACTTCCAGGCATCCCTGCAAGTCAGGAAGGACGTATTCACATTTCCTTCATGATCTAGATGCAGAGTGAATTGGGTTCATGTAAAGATGCCTGTGGTTATTAAAAAAAAAAAAAATCATTGCTAGGCTTTGGCACCAAGGAGGATGGGCCCTGGTAGTTAACTAGCATCCCTTAAAGTTCTCAAGAAAGGGTCAAAATAAAAGGAAGTGACTACTTGGCATTAGCATATATCTTATACATACTCTACTATACCTTCTTCCTCCATCCCAAGTCTAGACGATAAGATTCAGCTTACTGGAGAGCTGTTGAACATACGAGAAGCGCTTCTTATTTCCTTGCCATCAAGAGTAGTCCAAACAAAATAGCCGTGGAATTTTACAAAGCACATTTAAAAGAAAACAGTACTTTTGAGATGATGTCTTTCTAAGATGGAAAGCTCTGGTGAACTTCTCTGGCAGCCTTCCCTTGGCCATACACCCTGGCTTCGGAACCTTTCTTTTCTCTAGTAACCACTAGACACCCACGGCTGCTGGCACAGAATTGCTTGGCTGCCGGGCCACGGGTGTTGTGGCCTGATAGCCCCCCAGAGCCACGTTGACCACATTCTCCAGGTCCATTTGGCTTCTGCCTCCTACCCTGGACCGATAGTTCTGGTGATTTTAACCCCTCACTATCTTTTTTTTTTTTTTTTTCCCGGTACGCTGGCCTCTCCCTGCCGTGGCCTCTCCCGCCACGGAGCACAGGCTCCGGACGCGCAGGCTCAGCAGCCATGGCTCACGGGCCCAGCCGCTCTGCGGCATGTGGGATCCTCCCGGACCGGGGCACGAACCCGCGCCCCCTGCATCAGCAGGCAGACTCTCAACCGCTGCGCCACCAGGGAAGCCCCCTCACTATCTTTTGAATCTGTCCACTTTCCTCCGTGTCCATCACTACGTCCCTAGTCCGAGCTGTCATCATCTCTTCCCCAGGCTGTTTGCAAAGGCCTCTTGCTGGCTTGCTCTAGCTGGTGGAGCTCTGGCTCCCTGCCAGGCCGCAGAATGCATGCTCTGTAGCAGGGGAACTTGGAACACTGTGGATCCCAACTTGTGATTACCCTGCTTAAAAAAACATCAAAGGCAGCTTTCCCCTTGCTCTTAAGACAAAACTCTGGATATGGCCTCCAGGACCTTCTCCGGACTGGGCCCTTTCAGACTTTGTAGCCTCGTCTGTGTCCCTCAAGATCACACCGCATCGCTGCTGCATGGTGCACAGTGGACGTGCATGAGTATTTGTTGGGTAGAAGCATGAAGCATCTCTTAACCATCTCTCAACTATCCTCTTCCCCGCTACCTCTTCTTCTTTTTCCCCTCTGTTTGGAACGGCCCCTCCCCACCTTCTGCCTGCCAAAGTCTACTTCATTCTTTAGCCTCAGCTCCAATGCCACTGCCTACAAGAATCCTTTCTGCCTCAGGTGCCCTCTTGCTTTCCTGAACTCCCATAGCCTTTGCTTATTCCTGTCTTTCAACGTGTGTCACATTCCACCTGTGGGACAGTTTACAAGGTATGTATCTTCTCACTCCTACTAGGTCATAAGCTCCCGGGGGACAGGCAGTCTGTCTTCCTTTATCTTTGTGTCTTACCTAGAGGTTGCAAACAAGGGCCTCTAGCCAGAGCAGCCCACACATGTGCTCGATTTGGTATTGTTGTCCCCCACATTGCTGTTTCTAAAATTTGGACAGGTTTCCAACATTTTTAGCAGGGGTCATTTTACTTGGAAAAATTCAGATCTCCTTGCTAGCAATTGGCTGGAAGTAAGTGAGGGCCACACCGAATCCCCCTGGGCATGCCTTCTTCGGTTTGCCTAGTTCCTAGTAGTCCCTGTTGTGCCTGGCCGTGGGGTAGACATTAGGGTGTTCAGCCCTTGACCTATCTGTCTGCTGATCCCAAAAAAGGGACTTGATATTTGGTGATCACATCATGAACAAACAGAAATGAGCTGGGAGAATTATTTCCCTGACCAGCTCTGTTTTCTTCCTGAAAGATTTATTATTTTTGATAGATTGGAGATCCCTGGAAGAAGTGAGAGATACTGCTTCCAGGCCTGTTTATGTGTATGGGGCAGGGAGAAGAGTATTTTTTTAAGACTAAGAATGGGTTTCTCAAAGGACCTTCTCTAGCTATTGTTGGCAGAGCCAAAGGAAAATCTATTTAAAGGGACACTGCAAAGAGGACAAGCACATATTTTAAAGCAAACAGGCAACTTAGCACTTTAAATTAATGGAAATGCAGAAGAAATCAGAGCTCAACCCCTATTCAGCCTACTTGCCAGACTTTCACTTACTTTCAACCCAGGAATTTCTCTCTTTTGTGGCCTTCCAGCCTTCAGGGTTAGGAGAAGGAAAGACACAAGTTCAGTTTAAATTTTTCGCTTTAAAAAAAAAAAACTCAACAAAATTCCTGAATTCGGGGAACTAAATCTTTCACATCATAAGAAATGCCCATCGTGAAAGGGGAAATGCTCGGCTTCAAGCTGTGAACACTCAGCAGTCTTAGAGCCCCTTTGATTTGGGTCTCTTGTTTGTTTTGATTTGTTCCACTTCTGTTTGGGTGAATTTTTTCAGTGACTTTCCTGGTTTTTGATACACCTTTGATACTTCCTTTTCTGAACCCATGGAGTCACCTATAGAGTTCCCTTTCAAATTCAGGGAGGAGCAAAGGAGAGGATGCTATGTTTTCCTCTCTTAGTGGCTGCCCCCTTTTACTTCAGTATCTTATATACGTGAGAGTATTAACAAGCATGGACATGACTTTGTTTCTTCTTTGCCAACCCTTATCAGAGACAGATTTCTTTCCGTCCCTCCTTCCCTCCCCTGCTCCTTCCCTCCCCTCTTCCCTCCCCCCTTCCCTCCCTCTCTTCCTTTTCTGATTTTGAGTCCTCTCCCTTTTCTTCTTGGTGAGTCTAGCTAAAGGTTTGTCTGTTCTGTTTATCTTTTTAAAAACCAGTTCTTAGTTTCATTGATCTTTTCTCTTTGTCTTTTTTAGTCTTTCATTTATTTCCGCTCTTTTGAGCCAGATTTCTTATGTGTTGGCCATGGGGGTGATTTCATTAAGTGTCTCTCTTTGGTGGAGTGTCAGTGACTAACTGATCCGCTTGCACTGTTTTGAGCACTGAAGCCCTCTCTTGCCGTATCCTCTTTGCATTGCATGGTGAGCATTATCTGTGATATTTATTTTCTTACGCTGTCTGGTTTTCCAACCAGCTCACAACTATTGTAGCTCAAATGTGGCAGCTGCAGCGAGGCAGCTGGCAGACTTCAGGGTAATTGCAGTTCATCTGTAGGTGCTTGAGAGCTCAGTGATAAAGAGAACATTCTGGAGCCAGACTGCCTAGTTTTGCTCGTCTCTTCTGAAACCTGTGTGAAGTACTTCAGTTTTTCATGCCTGAGTTTCCTCATCTGAATAAGGAGATATAATAATTGTATTAGAAACATTTAAATTAGCATATCAGATTCTCTTGGCTTCTCCTGTGCGTATTTCAGCCACCACTGTGGTGACCAGTTGTGTAGCCTCCAACTCGTTTCACGCAGGTGCAGCCTGATAGCTGGTAGCCTCATGCCCTTACCATGTGCCTCCTGCCTCTTACCTCCCACCCAAGGGAGACATGACACAAAGTGCCGTCCACATGTGTACAACCTGGAAGCAAAGGAGTATTAAAAAAATAAAACTTTGACTAATGGGAGGTGAGAGCTGGGCATACTGCATAGCAGTCATTAGGTAGCCTCTCAGAAGATGGTCCCAAGAGATGGAGCAGGTATTGGTGCTTGAAGCAGGTAGGGGTTAGCTTCTCTGCCTCCTTCCTCCTGAGAACCCCCAAGTAGAATAGAATAGTGTCATATAAGCCTTCACCTCAGACTCTTCTTTCTGCGAAACCTAAAGACAACAATAGCACCTACCCTCATAGAGTCATTGTGAGGGTTAAGTTAATTCATCCACCTAAATCTCTTAGGAGAGCATCTGGCAAGTAGTATAATGTAGGCTTTCAGAGAAATCAGGGGATGGAGGAAGGAGGGTCATGGAACTGTACCTGAAGGTGAGGGAAGATGGAGAAATTGTTCTAACGATTAAACCAAAACAAGGCATTCATACTGAAGGGACAGGGCTCTCTTCACAGTTTTGTTCTTGGCAAGCAAAACCCTTAGGGCTGAATGCTGAAAACGTAGCACACATGGCTCTTACCCACTTGGGAGATTTGCATGTGTGCATATGTTTACTTTTGCTTTGCTTTTGTTTTCTTGGCAGTTTGTGTGTGTTCGGGCCAAAGGGCTGAGCATCTATCTCAGTCTTCGTAGCAAAGGGTGAGCCAGCATTGGGTCAGCTGGGAGAAAGCCATTGGTATCTGCTTTCAGGTCACACCTTACACCAAGCCTTACAGTTCCCTGTGAGTATTCGGAGCTTTTCATGAGTCACATGCCCTGTGGAGTGGTGCACCTGTTTGAAACAAGCTGTGTGGTGCTGATTTCCACGGGAGGTCAGCAGCTTCTCACCCTCACCCTCCTGCTTCTTGGTGTCGCAAGGCTGATTTCATCTCAGAAGCAGCTGTCTTTGCTGCAACTTAATAACTCTTAATTTCCTGGAGAGGGAGCGACACGTTTTTATCACGAAGAGTCATCTTAGTCTGCACGGTCTGGAAATTTCCACTCATCTTCGTGATCTTTGAAATGTTTCTCTTTGTGGAAGAGTCTGACTTACGTTCTTTCTTACTCAGTGTGACTGCCTTTCAGATGCCATTCCCAGATTAAAGAGTCTCATCCAGTGTGAGAACGGTTCTCTGTGCCTCCGGTTTACCCCTTAGTGTAGTCTTCACATGGGTCCCCCTCCCTGAGTCACTGAAATCTGTAATGAAGGATTAATCTATGCTCTAAGAACAGTTGTACATGTATTTGTCTTCATTCTGTCTTGGTAAACACTTTGGCAGTTTAACTCAAAAAGGGGGTTTGAAGAAATGTTAAGGCAATTTGAATTTTGGTATCTGTCTTTTCTGCTTTCTCACATGTATTGAAATGCTTTTGTTTAAGCAGTTTAGCATGCTGATTTAGTGTTTCCACTTTGGTATTGTAAGTATAAATCATTACTTCTTGGTTCTGTGCAAGGTGGTAGAGGAACCCAACACGTCTGGCTTGTTGGTCTACTGCAAGACTCTTCCTGTTCACTTGGAGGTGCATAGGATTTGATAGAACAGAATCACTGTTTCATTAAAGTCAGGATTTCAGTGAGAAAATGGGGTAACCCTAAGGCCCCAAGGAAGAATTGGTGTATTAGGTCTTTGGTTGTAAGAAACAGACGTCAACTGTGGCTAATTTTCAAAAAAGAAGGGAATTTACTGACAGTCTTCTTGGAGTAATTGAAAGCAGAGTTGAACCATCAGACATTGGAATGCAACCTCAACGGCCCTTACGTGCCTCACATCCTACTCCATGTCCCTACACCATTCACCCTTCTGTTCTAGATGATTGTCTCAGATCTTGCTTCCTGTTTCACTGAGAAAATAGATGCGACAGGAGAACGTCCACAAGCCACCACACCTGCACCCGTGTTCCTGTCTTCTCTCCATGGGTGATAGAAGGACACTCAGTGCTTCTACCTAAAGGCAGTCCCATCACTGGGGCACTAGAGCTGATCCCCGATTGCATCCAGAAGCATTTGGCTCCAGTAGTTTTCCCCTCTATCTCCTTACATCATTGACTTTGTAGTTTCTGCTGAATCTTTCTCATCAGCACTTAAAATTTCTGTGATCCTTTACAAATGAAGAACAAAAACAATGAAACAAAAAACCTTTCTAGATCTTGTATCCCTTTCTAGATACCATTCCTTTTCTCTGTGCTCTTCTCAGCAGAATGTCTTAAATAGTTGTCTGTGTCACCGTGTCCAAATCCTCTCTTGAACCTACACCATTTGGGCTATTTTTTTTTTGGCTGCGCTGGGTCTTCTTTGCTGCGCATGGGCTTTCTCTAGTTGCGGCAAGCGGGGGCCGCTCTTTGCTGCGGTGCATGGGCCTCTCATTGTGGTGGATTCTCTTGTTACGAAGCACGGGCTCCAGGCGCGCGGGCTTAGTAGTTGTGGCTCATGGGTTCTAGAGCGCAGGCTCTCAGCAGCTGTGGCACATGGACCCAGTTGCTTCGCGGCATGTGGGATCTTCCCAGACCGGGGATCAAACCTATGTCCCCTGCATTAGCAGGTGGATCCTTAACCACTGTGCCACCAGGGGAGTCCCACCACTCGGGCTTTTACACCTACTGCTCCACTGAAATGCCTCCTGTTGGTGTTGCTAAGTCAGTTTCAACTTACCTTCCCTGATGGTTCTGAAGGACTTAACACAGTTTCGCACTCTCTCCTTCTTGAAATGCGTTCTTCACTTGGTTTCCAGGTCATCATACTCTCCTGTTTTTTTCCCCTACCTCCTTGGCTGCTCCTTTTCAGTCTCATTTTCTGTGCCCCAGGATTTATTCGCTCCTTTGATCCTTAGACCTGCTCTGCCCACTTTCCCTCCTCTCTCTCCCCAGTGAGGTCTTGCTCTAGGATTACAACCTCCAGCCCCAGTGCTCCCTACCCACAAGGACTGTTTAATTTTTTTCCCATAACATGTATCACCATCTAATATACTGTATATTTGACTTATGTATTTATTGTTTCTTCTCACTGAAATGTAAGCTCTGTGAGGATGAAAATTTGTCTGTCTGTACACTGCCTGCAACAAAGCTTTGCATGTAGCAGGAGGAGCTCTCCATAAATATTTGTTGGATAGTGAATGAAATAAAGGGTGGAAAATATCCGGGGAACTAACGGGTGGCCCTGGAGCACTACCTTTTGAATGTCTCAACTCTGAACACCTTTGTCTTCTTATGATTCCACTACAGGTTAACGTTACTAATGAAGAGAGCATAATGGCCTCCCTTGGGTAATGCACTCACTTCTGTGGCGAGGCGGTAGTGGGGTACTCAGCTGACATTCTTGGTAGGACCACATCTAATGGGCGAGGGGCAACCCAAGGAAAAACTGGAGTATTTGTCTTTCTCTGTCTGACTTATTTCACTTAGCGTAATACCCTCTAGGTCCATCCATGTTGTCACAAATGGGAAGGATTTCATTATTTTTTATGGTTGAGTAAAAATTCCAGTGTGTGTGTATGTATCATATCTTCTTTATCCATTCGTCCATCATTGAGCACTTAGTTTACTTCCATATCTTGTCTATTGTAAATAACGCTGCAATGAACATTGAGATGCATGTATCTTTTCAAATTAGTGTTTTTGTTGTCTTCGGCTAAATACCCAGAAGTAGAATTGCTGGATCATATGGTAGTTCTGTTTTTTGAGGAACCTTCATACTATTTTCTGTAGTGGTTGTACCAATTTACATTCCTTACAACAATTCACAAGGTTTCCCTTTTCTCTCCATCATCACCAACACTTGTTTCTTATCTTTTTTTTAAATTTATTTTTGTCTGTGCTGGGTCTTCGTTTCTCTGCGAGGGCTTTCTCTAGTTGTGGCAAGCGGGGGCCACTCTTCATCGCGGTGCTTGGGCCTCTCACTATCACGGCCTCTCCTGTTGCGGAGCACAGGCTCCAGATGTGCAGGCTCAGTAGTTGTGGCTCACGGGCCTAGTTGCTCAGAGGCATGTGGGATCCTCCCAGACCAGGGCATGAACCCGTGTCCCCTGCATTGGCAGGCAGATTCTCAACCACTGCGCCACCAGGGAAGCCCACTGGCAGGAGTTCTTTAGACCCAACCAAGTTGTCAGTTACTTGCCGCACAGTCTTAATTTGGATGTTTGGTGGTCGTCTGGGTGGATCTTTTCAAGTCCAAAGAGATAGAGCAATAGGAGAATGAGAAATACTGAGGGGAAAAAGCCTTGGCCTCAGTGCGCTTCTTCACGGCCAGAGAACTGGTCTCTGCCAGTTCCTGCAGGCGATGTCAGCTGCCACTTAACGGGCTACTTGAATCTACATGGCTCAGGATAAGGCCCAGCCACCCTTCAGAGGGGAGCCATAGCCCAGTAGGTGGATCGAGATTATGGCCTTTGAGGCCCCACATTGGGTGCCAGAAAAGATGTTGCAGGAAAGAGAGTGGGGTGTGAGAGGATGGTCACATCCCAAGTCATGTCTGAGTCCCTGGAATGACCGCCAAGTGTGGGTTCTTGGCTTTGTGCAGGAAAGAATTCAAGAGCAAGACATAGTAAAGTGAAAGAAGGTTTATTCAGGGAGATACACACTGCATAGACAGAGTGTGGGCCATCTTGGAAGGCCTTGTTTCTTATCTTTTTGATAATAGCCATTCTCATAGGTGTGAGATGATATATCATTGTGTTTTTTTTGTTTTTTTGTTTTTGTGCTACACGGGCCTCTCACTGCTGCGGCCTCTCCCTTTGCGGAGCACAGGCTCCGGACACGCAGGCCCAGCGGCCATGGCTCATGGCCCCAGCCGCTCCGCAGCATGTGGGATCTTCCCGGACCGGGGCACGAACCCGTGTCCCCTGCATCGGCAGGCAGACTCTCAACCACTGCGCCACCAGGGAAGCCCCTCATTGTGGTTTTGATTTGCATTTCCCTGGTGATTAGTGATGTTGAGCATCTTTTCATGTGCCTGTCGGCTATCTGTATGTCTTCTTTGAAAAAATGTCTATTCAGGTCCTCTGCCCATATTTTAATCAGATTTTTTGGTTTTTGATATTGAGTTGTATGAATTCCTTATATATTTTGGATATTAATCCCTTATCAGACACATCGTTTGCAAATATCTTCTGCTGTTTAGTAGGTTGCCTTTTCATTTTGTTGAAGGTTCTCTTTGCTGTGCAAAAGCTTTTTAGTTTGATGTAGTCCTATTTGCTTAGTTTTGTTTTTGTTACCCTTACCCAAAGAGACAGACCTAAAAAAGTATTGCTAAGACCGATGTCAAAGAGCTTACTGCCTATGTTTTCTTCTAGGAGTTTTATGGTTTCAGGTCTTACATTTAAGTCTTTAATCCGTTTTGAGGTTTTTGTTTTTTGTTTTGTTTTTGTATATGGTCTAAGAAAGTGGACTAGTTTTATTCTTTTGCGTGTAGCTGTCCAGTTTTCCTAGCAACATTCAGTGAAGAGACTGTCTTTCCTCCATTGTGTATTCTTGCCTCTTTTGTTGTAAATTAATTGACCATGTAAGCATGTGTTTATTTCTGGGCTCTCTATTCTGTTCCACTGAGCTATGTGTCTGCTTTTGTTCCAGTACCATACTGTTTTGATTACTATAGCTTTGTAGTATAGTTTGGAATCAGGGAATGTAATACCTCCAGCTTTCTTCTTTCTCAAGATTGCTTTGGCTATTTGGGGTCTTTTGTGGTTCCATACAAATTTTAGGATTATATGTTCTAGTTCTGTGAAAAATGCCATGAGTATTTTGATAGGGATTGAATAGGTAAGTTTTTTGGGTAGTATGGACACTTTAACAATTTTAATTCCTCCAGTCCATGAGCATGGAATATCTTTCCATTTATTTGCATCATTTTCAGTTTCTTTCATCAGTGTCTTACACTTTTCAGAGTATAGGTCTTTCACCTCCTTGGTTAAATTTCTTCCTCAGTATTTTATTCTTTTCGATGCAGTTGTAAATGGAATTTTTTTCTTAATTTCTCTTTCTGATAGATCATTATTAGTATATAGCAACACTGTAGATTTCTGTAATATTGTATCCTGCAACTTTACTAAATTCATTTACTAATTCTAAAAGTTTTTTGGTGGAGTCTAGGGTTTTTTATATATAGTTTCTTGTCATCAGCAAACAGTGACTATTTTACTTCTTCCTTTCTAATTTGGGTGTCTTCTTTTTTTCTTGTCTGATTGCTGTGGCTAGGACTTCCAATACTACATTGACTAAAAGTGGGAAGAGTGGGCATCCTTGTCTTATTCCTGATCTTAGAGGAAAAGCTTTCAGCTTTTCACTGTTGAGTATGATGTTAGCTGTGGGTTTGTCATATATGACCTTTATTATGTTGAGGTACATTCCCTCTATACCCACTTGGTTGAGAGTTTTTATCATAAATGCATGTTGGATTTTGTCAAATACCTTTTCTGGATCTACTGAGATGATCATATGATTTTTGTCCTTCATCTTGTTAATGTCATGTATCACGTTGATTGATTTGTGGTTGTTAAATCATCCTTGCATGCTTGGGTTAAATCCAACTTGGTCATGAAGTATGATGTTTTTAATGTATTGTTGAATTCAGTTTGCTAGTATTTTGTTGAGGATTTTTGCATCTATGTGCATCAGGGAGATTGGCCTGTAATTCTTCGTTTTTGTAATGTTTTTGTTTGGTTTTAGTATC
Organism: Phocoena sinus; assembly: GCF_008692025.1. Lineage (NCBI taxonomy): Eukaryota > Metazoa > Chordata > Mammalia > Artiodactyla > Phocoenidae > Phocoena > Phocoena sinus. The sequence goes on along the minus strand of NC_045765.1, from coordinate 52,368,377 downwards.
ATGGTAATGCTGACCTTGTAGAATGAGTTCAGAAGCATTCCTTTCTCATCAGTTGTTTCGAATAGTTTGAGAAGAATAGATATTAACTCTTATAAATGTTTGGTAGAGTTTACCTGTGAAGCTGTCTGTTTGGTAGAGTTTACCTGTGAAGCTGTCTGGTCCTGGACTTTTGTTTCGTGAATGTTTTTTGATGACTGATTGCTAGTGATTGGTCTGTTGAGATTTTCTGTTTCTTCCTGATTCAGTCTTGGGAGATAGAATGTTTCTAGGAATTTATCCATTTCTTCTAGTTGTCTGATTTGTTGGCATATAGTTGTTTTAGTAAGGTTATTATTCTTTGGTATCAGTTTTAAGTTCTTTTTGATTTCTGATTTTATTTATTTGGTTCTCCCCCTCACCCCCCCATGAGTCTGGCTAACAGTTTGTCATTTAAAAAAAAACTATTCAAAAACCAGCTCTTACTTTTATTGACCTTTTCTGTTGGTTTCTTAGTTTTTACTTCATTTATTTCTGCTTTCATCTTTATTATTTCCTTCCTTCTGATCACTTTGGGTTTTGTTTGTTCTTTTATAGTTCTTTTAGGTGTAAAGTTAGCTTATTTGAGATTTTTCTTGTTTCTTGAGGTAGGCCTGGATCACTGTGAACTTTTCTCTTAGAACTGCTTTTGCTATCCCATAGATTTTGGAAAGTTGTTTCCATTTTCATTTGTCTCCAGGGATTTTTAAATTTTCTCTTTGATTTCTTTGTTGACCTATTGGTTGTCTAGCTGCATGTTGTTTAGTCTCCATGTATTAGTTTTCTTCTTGTAATGGATATCTCGTTTCATACCATTGTGGTTGAAAAGATGCTTGATATGATTTCAGTTTTCTTAAATTTACTGAGACTTGTTCTGTGACCTAACATGTGATGTATCCTGGAGAATATTCCATGTGCACTTGAAAAAAAACATATTTTGCTCTTTTGTAGTGGAATATTCTGTATATATCTGTGAAGTCAATTTGGATTATGTGTCATTCAAAGCCAATGTTTCCTTATCAATTTCCTGTCTAAATGATCTATCCACTGATGTAAATGGAGTATTAAAGTCTCCTACTATTATTGTGTTACTGTCAGCTTCTTCCTCTGTTTCTGTTAATATTTGCTTTTTGTATTTAGGTGCTCCTATGTTGAGTGCATAAATATTTATGAATGTTATATCATCTTCTTGGGTTGACCCCTTTATCTTTATGTAATGCCCTCATCTTTTGTTGTATACTGTCTTTTAAAGTCTGTTTTGTCTGATATGAGTATTGCTACCCTAGCTTTTTCTGTTTGTTTCCATTTGCATGGAATATGTTTTTCTATCCCTTAACTTTCAGTCTGTCTTTAGATCTGAAGTGAGTCTCTTGTAGGCAGCATATAGATGGGTCTTCATTCAGCCACCCTATGTCTTTTGATTGGAGCATTTAGTCCTTTGATTTTTAAAGTGATTATTGATAAGTATATACTTATTGCCAGTTTGTTAATTGTTTTCTGGTTGTTTTTGTAGTTCTTCTGTGTTCATTTCTTTTCTTAGTCTCTTCCCTTGTGGTTTGATCATTTTCTTTTGCATTATATTTAGGTTCTGTTCTCTATTTTTTGTGTAGCTCTTGTAGGTTTTTGGTCCGTAGTCGTCATGAAGTTCATATATATCAACCTATATAGATGTAACAGTTTATTTGAAGCTAAGAGTTGCTTAAGTTTGAACACATTCTAAAAGCAGTAAATATTTCCTCCTCCTCCATGTTTTGTTTTTTGTCATATTTTAATTTTGTGTATTCCTCAACTACTTACAGTTGACTTTACTGCTTTTGTCTTTTAACATTCATACTTGCTTTTTAAGTGCCTGATCCACTGCATTTACTATATATTTGCCTTTACCAGTGAGATTCTTTTTCTTTCATTTTTAAAAAATTTCTAGTTATGACCTTTTCTTTGCCACTTAAAGAACACCCTTCAACATTTCTTGTGAAACGAGTTTAGTAGTGGTAAACTCCTTTAGTTTTTGCTTGTCTAGGAAACTCTTTATCTCCCCTCAATTCTGAATCCTTGCTGTGTAGAGTATTCTTGGTTGTAAATTTTCTCCTTTTAGCACTCCCTTCTGGCTTGTAAAGTTTCTGCTGCAAAATCAGCTGATAGCCTTATTTGTGGGGGGGGGGGTTTCCCTTGTATGTGACTAGTTGTTTTTCTTTTGCTGCTTTGAAAAATTCAATTTTTAACTTTTATCATTTAAATTATGATATGTCTTGGTGTGGCTTTTTTGGTTTATCTTCTTTAGGACTCTCTGGACCTGGACCTGGATACCTATTTCTTTCCCCCAGGTTAAGGAAGTTTTAAGCCATTATTTCTTGAAATAAGTTTTCTGATTCTTTCTCTCTCTTTTCTCTTTCTGGGACCCCTATAACGTAAATGTTAGTATACTTGATGTTCTCAACTGATGTCCCTTAAACAATCCTCATTTTTTAAAATTCTTTTTTCTTTCTGTCATTCTGATTGGGAGATTTCCACTATTCTGTCTTCCAGATTGCTGATCTGTTCTTCTGTATCATCTAATCTGCTGATTCATTTCAGTTATTGTATTCTTCAGCTGTGATTTGTTCTATCTTATATTTTCTAATTCTTTCTTGAAGTTCTGTCTTCTTCCATTCTTCTCCTGCATTCAGTGAGCATTTTAATAACCATTACTTTGAACTCTTTATCTGGTAAATTACTTATCTCCATTTAATTAAGTTTTTTTTTCCTCCTGGGGTTTTATCTTGTTCTTTCATTTGGAACATACCCTTCTGCTTCTAGTTTCTTTTTTTTTCTTTTTTTCTGTGTTTGTTTCTAAGAGTTAGGCAAAACAGCTACCTCTCCCAGTCTTAAAGGCATGGCCTTGTGTAGGAGTGTTTTCTTTGCAGACTGCATGTGCTGGGCGGGTTTGGCAGGCTGGTTGGCACTGGAGTGGGCATGGACTGGGGTGGGATCCCAGGGCACATGGGCCACCCTGGCAGAACAGCTAGACCTGGAGTATGTAAGGTGTTATGATTCTTGACATGAATAGACCTATCAGAAATTATTTTATTCATGGTTAAGTCTGATCTTACTCAGTTGAAATGTAAGGCAAACCTAATGCAAATGTCATAAGGCTTTCTGTTCTTTGTAATGTCTCCCTTATGACATGTGGAGAATCCAGAAATGAATGCTGGATAAACTAACCTACAAAAGACCCAGAATTGTGCCTCATTTTAAAGTAAGACCAAAAGAATATTCCAAAGTGAAGCACTTTCAGTAGCAAAGATTCTAAGCTCTATGTCAGTTCCTATTAAAGGAGGCTGTTCTTGTATCCCTGTGCTCTTTGGCATTTGGCAACATGTTAAAAACTGTGTTCTCTGGTGTTACTGATAATTAGCAGCTTCTCTGATGAAGCTGGCTTGGACAGAGCTTAGCTGAGATAAACAGGACAGCCCAGTTGGCATCATTCACGCCACCATGTATTAATTTATTGAGCACCTGTGCTAACAAGGCACTAACTTATCCAAGATTGCTGATGATTTATTTCTATTAGGAGGTGATATGAGAAAGCATTGGCCCAACAGGTAAAAGGTACAGATCTTGAGTTTTTACAAACTCATTTTATTCATGATCTTGAGCAAGTATACCAGGGCTCAGGTTTCTCCATCTACAAAATAAAGAGGATTATTTTTGCATTAAAAAAACACACACAGACATACATACACACAGTGCAGTTAAGGAAAACAGAGTCTAGAAGGATATCCAGCAATATCTTAACTGTTGTTATCTGTAGGTGCTTATGTTTTCTTCTCTTGCCTTCTTTATTTTTGAATTTTTATAAAATGACTGTGTGCTATTTACAAAGTTATAATTATTTTTAATGAATGGAGCAGATTCTTTGATTCTGAGCCTCTTTTAACTTTGAAGACATCTATGATTTTATGCACAAGACTTGGTAAAACAGGACAGGACAGTCAATGCTTGGGCGTTCTGAGACAGAATCCCTTTGGTCTCCTTTTGCTCCCCATCTTTTGTCCACTTCCCTGCTCATTTGCATTTCTACCTGAGAGTGGGCATCAGAGAGAAAAGAGAATATATCTTAGCAATGCTTGAGATAGGGGTAAAAAGCTTTTGTTTTTTTCCCAACTAGTCTTACTAATGACTTTTAACTATACCAATTTTTTTTCTGACTTCCTTAGCCATTAGTGCATTGAACGTGAGCTTTACTGTTATGGTAGAACTGGTTTAAAATAAAAGAACAGCAGCAAAAAAACTGCATTGTTTTTTGTTTCTGTATTGTATCTTTTTGTCCCATTTTTAGGTACTGTGAGGGTCCACTGGCTTTTCATTCAACATAGACCCCTTTCTTCTCTTCTTAGACTCAGTCTATTCCAGCCTATCTGGTATCTTGAGCTTCTTCCTCCTACCTATGTGCCCAGATCTGCTAGAGCTGGGGTTGCAAAACCCTGCTGCTGGTTTTTGTGCGGCCCACAAGCTCAGAACGGTTGTGTACAGTTTTCAATAGTTGCAAATAATCAAAAGAAGAAAAACAGTTCAGGACACATGAAAATTATATGAGATTCAGATTTCAGTGTTCACAAAGTTGTATTGGAACAGAGGCACATTTCTTTATTTATGTATTATCTCTGGCATCCTACAAGTTACACTGGCTGGTTGAGAAGTTGCAAGAGAAACCATATGGCCCTCAAAGCCCGAAATATTTACTGTCTGGTTCTTTAGAGAAGAGGTCTGCCAACTCTGTGCTGGAGCCTCCTTTTTCATTGGATGTCTTCAAGTCTAAGACCTGTTCAGACGTGCTAACTCATTCAAGAGCTATTTGTTGAGTGCCTACAGCTTGCGAGGCACTATGCTAGACACTGTAGCAAAGAGAGCATGAGGCCTTCCCTGTTAGGAGGCACTCACAACCTAGAGAGGAGCATGGATATGACCACAGGTAAACTACAGCACAGATCTGTGTGCTAGTGCCAGGTGTGAGGTAAGGGCTATGGGAACACTGAGGGGGTGCCCTAACTCTGCTTGGGAAAGCAGGAAGAGAGGAGGTCATCAGTAGATAATGGATAACACAGTCTTGATAGCTTAAAGCTGTGTTATTCTACACTGGTGACTTTTATTTAGTGTTTTTTTTAATTTTTATTTTATATTGGAGGATAGTTGATTAACAATGTTATGTTAGTTTCAGGTGTACACAGTGATTCAGTTATACACATACATGTATCTTATTGTGGCGGCGGGGGGTGGGGTGGGGTGGGGGGGCTGCTCCAGGTCTTAGTTGCAGCACGTGGGATTTTTTTTTTTTTTTTTTTTTTTTTAGTTGTAGCATGTGGGATCTTTTAGTTTTGGCATGTAGGATCTAGTTCCCTGACCAGGGATCAAACCTGGGCCCCCTGCATTGGGAGTGAGGAGTCTTAGCCACTGGACCACCAGGGAAGTCCCACATGTATGTATTCTTTTTCAAATTCTTCAGTGAAAACACTCGAATTGTTCCACTAAAGTTAATTGTTACCTAGAACAAGAGTTTTCATAATTTTAACGAGTGTGCCTTTAACATTTCAATTGTACATTGTACAATGTAATTATTGTCCTGTTACAGGATCAACATTTTATAGAGCTATGTAAATAAACATTGTATAGAATGACTTTAGGTTATCATCATCAAAATATAAAATTTTCTTTTAAGAGCCACTATTAGCTATCTACTTATGGGAAAAAGGGAATAGACTTTTACATTAAAATTGCAGTTTTCATTTACTTTAAGTTTATTTTTAAATGTTTCTCAGTACTAAAAGGCTTTACGGTACTAAGGATATATATTTTTTTCTTAATGAAAAGGAGATTACTGGGCTCCATTCATGATTTCCTGATTCATAATGTTGGGGGCTGGGGTAGGGAGGTTACAGACTTCTATTTTTAATAAACTCCCAAGTGACTTCCATCTACACTAAAGTCTGGGAACTACTACTAAGGATAGTATTGATTAAAGATGCATTTATAAAAGTTATTTTTTTTTATTTTTTATTTTTTTTGCGGTACACGGGCCTCTCACTGTTGTGGCCTCTCCCGTTGCGGAGCAACAGGCTCCGGACGTGCAGACTCAGTGGCCATGGCTCACGGGCCCAGCCGCTCCGCGGCATGTGGGATCTTCCAGGACTGGGACACGAACCCGCATCCCCTGCATCGGCAGGCGGACTCTCAACCACTGCGCCACCAGGGAAGCCCTATAAAAGTTATTTTTAACTTCATTTTTAAAAAGTCTTTTCTCTTTCCTATCACCTTCTATCAGCCTTTGACATACACAGAGCTTTTTCAGGTTCCCTAAGACAAGTGAAGGAATCCTTCTGATTTCCTGAAGCATGCCCTCTGTCCCTCTTCTCTTCCTTTTTTTTTTTTTTGGGGGGGGGGGAAAATAGAGCAAAATGTATATATTTGGAATAATTTTTCATGTGTATATTTAGACATGTATATGTATTGATGTGACGGTTAACATTTTTCTTGTTTGTTCTCTCTCATGTTGACACTGAAATCCTCTTTGGGGTCCTCCCCAGTTTCGTTCCCTTTGCCCTCCAGTGGAAAGTTAACATGAATTTTAATGTGTATCCTTTTGAACTCTGTTTTCATACTTAAAATTGATTTTTTGTGTCCACATATAACCATCTGGTATGTGTGTGTGTGTGTATGTATCATACTGTCCGTAAATGGTATCAGAGGGTACTCTCATTTTTCATGTGTTTTTCACTCAGTTTTATCTTTTTGAGATAAATGCTAGTTCAGTCCTGTAAATGCTCTGTAAGAATGACACATTTATTTATCCCTTTCCCCTATTGATAGACACTTAGAATTGTTTCTCATTTTTCACCATTGTAAGCAGTGCTGCAGTGAACATCTTTGCAGACATCCTTTTGCACATGTGTGAGTTTTGACATGATGTATACCTAGCACTGGAAGTGAAGGCATATATGCAGCTTTGCTTTTTTTAGATATTGCCAAATCATTCTCCACAGTGACTGAATCGGTTTATCTGCCTGACATAGTTTTCATTTGGAGCAGTAAGTTCATATAGATACAGAATACTGCATGTGGCATGTCTTGTGTCCCAGGCAGTGCTCTCAGTTCTTTGAATGCATTCAGTGTGTGGGAGCCAGTATGTTACTATCTAACCTGAACTGTTAAAGATTTAAGCAGAAGTTAGGTAGGCTATGGAGGTTGGATTGGAGGTGGTGCAATGGAGGCCTAGAGTATCAGGGAGGAGAAAAGAACCAAAGGGGCGAATCTCTTCATAGGCTTTTGGACCAGCTGATGTTGAACCACCCAGAGATCTGACATAGAGATACCCCAGCACCTGCCCTTCTCATTGTCCTCCCTGCAGCCTTGGCAGGTCCTGTTTATTCTACAATAACGAACTATAGAAATGATCCCTGGAAGTATAGTCTTAGGTCCTGTTTATTCTAAAATGTGAAGGTTTTTAACATGTGCCACAGCCTCCATAAAATAGCCCTAGCACCCCTGAGACCAAGAAGCTACAAGTCATAAAGTCCTCACTGCAGGTGAGTGGGCTCCAGGGGTTCCTGGCTTAAACAGGTCTCCATGGCTGTGGGGAGCCATCTCTTCTGCTTGCAAAGATGATAAGGCCCTGCCAACTTCTTTGTGGAAGTCTCTTTTGAGGATGAGTGCAAAATTTCTAACTGGTATGAGGAATTTGTAACAGCAAACTGCGCAGACTTTGGGTCTGTTTAGCCATCTGGACCGCCCAGAGGGGTCTAAGGCCAGGACCACTCATTGCTCTGTGGCTTCTCAGTGATGGGAGAGGAGCTCTAGCTGTTGGTCCTTGGCTCTCATCTTCTGGGGTACAGGCTGAGAATATCTCTTACCCCAACCCTGGTTGCCAGGAACATCCTTAGGCCCCTGATTACCAGCCTCTAAAGGCCAATTAGTGTCTGCCTGCCTTGTTTGTTCTACCACCATTAAAGTGAACCAACACATAACTACTCTGTTTCCTACTTCCTTTGAATGAACAGGAAGTGGAAGGAAGGAAGCAAGGAAGTTGATGAAGAGAGAAAGAAAAGTCTTAACAAAGACTTGGTTCCTACATTAACCAGCCAATAACATTATGGTGACTCAATAAAAAATGTTGGCCAGTAGGTAAAGTAAGCCAGGACACCAAGATGATGTATCTAGCAGGGTTGGGACTAGGGTGAGGGAAGAGAGACACCTGGGATGTACAATTTAAGGAGACGATGACCCTTAACAATCCTGAGAGGGAGAGCCTCTTTAAATTTAAGTAAGTGCTAAAGATGATCCATTTTTTTAAGTAAAAATATATGTGAATGAGTTTGTGTGTATAAGGAAAAGGGCCTCGAACATGTACCAAATTGTTAGTAACAGTGACCAGATTTCATGGTGGTGACAATGGGGGAGATTATATTTCTCAAAAATGCGGCAAAATTATGGATGATTAGTATTACTTTTATTTCACCTTTTTTATTTTTCAAATAACAAAGGTTAGAAGGAAAAAAATGAAAATATTTTAAAATAAAGTTTTAATCTTAACCTTTTAAAAGAAATAAATAAGGAAGTGCTAAGGAGATGCTCCCTCTCAGGCTGGTTGTAGGTCATCGCCTCCTAAAATTGTGCACCCCACCTGTCTCTCTTGCCTCACTTAGTCCTGGCCCTGGCTGGGTTTAAATTCCCATTTTGGGTGTTTTGTCAGCATCCAGACCTGAGTCCTGCCTCTCATTTCCCTCATCTATGGGCCGTGATTAACAAGGCTAAAGAATAGACATTGGTTCAGTGTGTCATTAGTTTGCCATTTCAGATTACATCTGAAATTTTATAGCAGTCAACGGGAAAGGGGGGTTTCAGATACAGAATTTCAGTTTAGAGAGAACTTTTCAGGAATGTGTATGTTGCAGCTTAGCGTGGATAATTGAAAATTGTGCCCCCCCAACCCCTCTATTAACATCAGTAATTGAAAGCTGGCTCTGGGTACCACTGTGGCGAAATAGGAACAAGTGGGTTTGATTTGCTTAGGAACTAGAAAACCACCTTAGAGACTTCTGCAACATCAGAGTTCTTTGGGCTTCTTAAGTACTTTGTCCATGGCTGGCTGGTGAAACAGGTGGTTGTGGTGGAGCCATTTAAGGGAATCAGTGGTAATAGAATAAATGAAATTTACATGACATTTTTGTTTCAAGGAACCAGTCCTCCCCTCACGCACATTATCTCCTCACCATGCTCTGCAAATCTGGACCCCAAAGGCAATTTCCAGCTGAAGTGGGCAAGAATAACATTGGTCATGGAAAAGGTCCTGGGATTACCAAATTATCACAGTCTTAACTTTTCCTTTGGTTTCTCATAACCAGTCCTGCAGAAGACCTTTCCCTCCTTAAGCTTATGTTCTGTTGGGAGTACTGAGAAGCTTAGCCACATCTGAGTGCCAAGTCAACTTGGCAGGGGTAAAGGTGTGGGAGGGCACAAGGATTTATATAGTTGACAACAAAACAAGTTAGGTGGGGTGAGCCTGTAAAATTAAAAAAAAATTATCCTGACACTCTGAAGTAAGCACCTTCTCCTTTGGGGACTGCTAGAGCAGAAACCCACCTCCCACCTTCTCTTTTCCCCTCTCTCTTTCCACCCTGCATGCCTGTAAGCACCTCCACTTGCTGCCCTTCACTTTAGCCTTTGTTCTTCGGTCTTTGCACTTAGCCTGAGAGTAAGGCATATGGGGAGATCACCCAGGAAGCTCTGTTTGCCATTTCAGAGTTAACTGTGCTGTGCAGCTAATTTGATTATCACATTTAACTGAAAACACCTGCAGGGGCTGTCAGAGTACAGCCAGCCTGGTAGTGTGGGCCCCATACAAACCCTTCTCACTGTCAGACTGAATTAAATGAACGTGTTTTTAATCATATATGGCTTGGTTGGGCCTTGGAGCAACTCCTTGCATCGTTTTGGTGGCTCCTTGGGGTCAAGCTAGGATGCCCAGATAGCCTGTCTTACTTTTGGACTCATGTCCTTATAGCCTTATCAAGGTAGTGTTTGTGGGAACTGACCCAGTGGTGCAACCTGTCTGGGGAAAATAAGCTTGTTTGATGCAGCCTTTACAGGGCCTGGGCAGGATCTAGAGATAGGGGGTAAGATGCGGAATTCTCTTGATGCCCCAAACCTAGGCTCTTATTGCCTCATGCTGTCTTCTCCCATTTTGAATGACCAAGCCAGCTGTCACTCAGCTTCAGGACATCTGGATGGGAAAGTTCTAATGTGAAGCCCCAGGATTGAGACCTAGCTCTATATAACAGGGCATTTTGAACTACTTCATCATGAGTTCAGATGGCCATTCCAGTAAGGGAGTGCCTGTTAGGTGCACCTACTCACTATTATGTCCTGTGAACACAGCAGTGAGTTTTTTTTTTTTAATATGGTATAAAAATACAGACTAAATCTATTATAAAGATAATTTTAGAAAGTGTTAAGTGCTCTCAGGGAAGGGGATGCAGTTAGAATGATGGGAGTAGGCAAGGAACTGTTAGATCAGATGGTCAGAGTATGACATTTAAGTCACTACCTGAATGAAGTGGGAGAGCAAACCCATGTGAAGAATTAGAGGGAGATTTTTCAAGGCAGAGGGAACAGTAAGTGCAAACTCCCTGAGAAAGGGACCTGCTTGACCTGGAAACATAAGTGGCTTGTTCAAGGAATAATGTCAGTGAGTCACAAGATGAATTTGGACAGCTAAGCAGGGGCCAGACCAGGTAGGGTTTGGGGAGCCATGGGAAGAAGTTTGAATTCCGTTCCATTAGGAAGTCACTGGACGGTTTTCAGGAGTGAGTGACGTGATCTGTTTTTTTTTTTTTTTTTACATCTTTATTGGAGTATAATTGCTTTACAGTGGTGTGTTAGTTTCTGCTTTTCAACAAAGTGAATCAATTATACATATACATATGTTCCCATATCTCTTCCCTCTTGCGTCTCCCACCCTCCCTATCCCACCCCTCTAGGTGGTCACAAAGCACAGAGCTGATCTCCCTGTGCTATGCAGCTGCTTTCCACTAGCTATCTATTTTACGGTTGGTACTGTATATATGTCCATGCCGCTCTCTTGCTTTGTCACAGCTTTTCCGTCCCTCTACCCATATCCTCAAGTCCATTCTCTAGTAGGTCTGTGTCTTTATTCCTGTCTTACCCCTAGGTTCTTCATGACATTTTTTTTTCCTTAAATTCCATATATATGTGTTAGCATACGGTATTTGTCTTTCTCTTTCTGGCTTACTTCACTCTGTATGACAGACTCTAGGTCCATCCACCTCATTACAAATAGCGCAATTTCGTTTCTTTTTATGGCTGAGTAATATTCCATTGTATATATGTGCCACATCTTCTTTATCCATTCATGCAATGATGGCCACTTAGGTTGCTTCCATCTCCTGGCTATTGAAAATAGAGCTGCAATGAACATTTTGGTACATGACTCTTTGAATTATGGTTTTCTCAGGGTATATGCCCAGTAGTGGGATTGCTGGGTCATATGGTATTTCTATTTGTAGTTTTTTAAGGAACCTCCGTACTGTTCTCCATAGTGGCTGTACCAATTCACATTCCCACTAGCAGTGCATGAGGGTTCCCTTTTCGCCACATCCTCTCCAGCATTTATTGTTTGTAGATTTTTTGATGATGGCCATTCTGACCGGTGTGAGATGATATCTCATTCTAGTTTTGATTTGCATTTCTCTAATGATGAATGATGTTGAGCATTCTTGCATGTGTTTGTTGGCAGTCTGTATATCTTCTTTGGAGAAATGTCTATTTAGGTCTTCTGCCCATTTTTGGATTGGGTTGTTTCTTTTTTTGTTATTGAGTTGCATGAGCTGCTTATAAATTTTGGAGATTAATCCTTTGTCAGTTGCTTCATTTGCAAATATTTTCTCCCATTCTGAGGGTTGTCTTCTGGTCTTGTTTATGGTTTCCTTTGCTGGGCAAAAGCTTTGAAGTTTCATTAGGTCCCATTTGTTTATTTTTGTATTTATGTCCATTTCTCTAGGAGGTGGGTCAAAAAGGATCTTGCTGTGATTTATGTCATAGAGTGTTCTTCCTATGTTTTCCTCTAAGAGTTTGATAGTGTCTGGCCTTACATTTAGGTCTTTAATCCATTTTGAGCTTATTTTTGTGTATGGTGTTAGGGAGTGATCTAATCTCATACTTTTACATGTACCTGTCCAGTTTTCCCAGCACCACTTATTGAAGAGGCTGTCCTTTCTCCACTGTACATTCCTGCCTCCTTTATCAAAGATAAGGTGACCATATGTGCGTGGGTTTATCTCTGTGATTTCTATCCTGTTCCATTGACATATATTTCTGTTTTTGTGCCAGTACCATACTGTCTTGATTACTGTAACTTTGTAGTATAGTCTGAGGTCAAGGAGCCTGATTCCTCCAGCTCCATTTTTTGTTCTTAAGATTGCTTTGGCTATTCGGGGTCTTTTGTGTTTCCATACAAATTGTGAATTTTGTTTTAGTTCTGTGAAAAATGCCAGTGGTTGTTTGATAGGGATTGCATTGAATCTGTACATTGCTTTGGGTAGTAGAGTCATTTTCACAATGTTGATTCTTCCAATCCAAGAACATGGTATATCTCTCCGCCTATTTGTATCATCTTTAATTTCTTTCATCAGTGTCTTATAATTTTCTGCATACAGGTCTTTTGTCTCCTTAGGTAGGTTTATTCCTAGATACTTTATTCTTTTTGTTGCAAGGGTAAATGGGAGTGTTTTCTTGATTTCACTTTCAGATTTTTCATCATTAGTGTATAGCAATGCCAGAGATTTCTGTGCATTAATTTTGTATCCTTCTACTTTACCAAATTCATTGATTAGCTCTAGTAGTTTTCTGGTAACATCTTTAAGATTCTCCATGTATAGTATCATGTCATCTGCAAACCGTGACAGCTTTTTTTTTTTTTTTTTTTTTAACATCTTTATTGGGGTATAATTGCTTTACAATGGTGTGTTAGTTTCTGCTTTACAACAAAGTGAATCAGCTATACATATACATATGTTCCCATATGTCTTCACTCTTGCGTCTCCCTCCCTCCCACTCTCCCCATCCCACCCTTCCAGGCTGTCACAAAGCACCGAGCTAATATCCCTGTGCCTTGCGGCTGCTTCCCCCCAGCTATCTACCTTACTACGTTTGTTAGTGTGTATATGTCCATGACTCTCTCTCGCCCTGTCAAAACTCACCCTTCCCCCTCCCCATATCCTTAAGTCCGTTCTCCAGTAGGTCTGCGTCTTTATTCCTATCTTACCCCTAGGTTCTTCATGACATTTTTTTCCCTTAAATTCCATATATGTGTTAGCATACGGTATTTGTCTTTGTCTTTCTGACTTACTTCACTCTGTATGACAGATTCTAGGTCTATCCATCTCATTACAAATAGCTCAATTTCATTTCTTTTTAAGGCTGAGTAATATTCCATTGTGTATATGTGCCACATCTTCTTTATCCATTCATCCGATGATGGGCGCTTAGGTTGTTTCCATGTCCTGGCTATTGTAAATAGAGCTGCAATGAAGATTTTGGTACATGACTCTCTTTGAATTTTGGTTTTCTCAGGGTATATTCCAAGTAGTGGGATTGCTGGGTCATATGGTAATTCTATTTGTAGTTTTTTAAGGAACCTCCATACTGTTCTCCACAGTGGCTGAACCAATTCACATTCCCACCAGCAGTGCAAGAGTGTCCCCTTTTCTCCACACCCTCTCCAGCATTTATTGTTTCTAGATTTTTTGATGATGGCCATTCTGACTGGTGTGAGATGATATCTCATTGTAGTTTTGATTTGCATTTCTCTAATGATTAATGATGTTGAGCATTCTTTCATGTGTTTGTTGGCATTCTGTATATCTTCTTTGGAGAAATGTCTATTTAGGTCTTCTGCCCATTTTTGGATGGGGTTGTTTGTTTTTTTGTTATTGAGCTGCATGAGCTGCTTGTAAATTTTGGAGATTAATCCTTTGTCAGTTGCTTCATTTGCAAATGTTTTCTCCCATTCTGAGGGTTGTCTTTTGGTCTTGGTTATGGTTTCCTTTGCTGTGCAAAAGCTTTGAAGTTTCATTAGGTCCCATTTGTTTATTTTTGTTTTTATTTCCATTACTCTAGGAGGTGGGTCAGAAAGGATCTTGCTGTGATTTATGTCATAGAGTGTTCTTCCTATGTTTTCTTCTAAGAGTTTGATAGTTTCTGGCCTTACATTTAGGTCTTTAATCCATTTTGAGCTTATTTTTGTGTATGGTGTTAGGGAGTGATCTAATCTCATACTTTTACATGTACCTGTCCAGTTTTCCCAGCACCATTTATTGAAGAGGCTGTCCTTTCTCCACTGTACATTCCTGCCTCCTTTATCAAAGATAAGGTGTCCATATGTGCGTGGGTTTATCTCTGGGCTTTCTATCCTGTTCCACTGATCTATCTTTCTGTTTTTGTGCCAGTACCATACTGTCTTGATTACTGTTGCTTTGTAATATAGTCTGAAGTCAGGGAGCCTGATTCCTCCAGCTCCTTTTTTCGTTCTAAAGATTGCTTTGGCTATTCGGGGTCTTTTGTGTTTCCATACAAATTGCGAAATTTTTTGTTCTAGTTCTGTGAAAAATGCCAGTGGTAGTTTGATAGGGATTGCATTGAATCTGTACATTGCTTTGGGTAGTAGAGTCATTTTCACAATGTTGATTCTTCCCATCCAAGAACATGGTATATCTCTCCATCTATTTGTATCATCTTTAATTTCTTTCATCAGTGTCTTATAATTTTCTGCATACAGGTCTTTCGTATCCTTAGGTAGGTTTATTCCTAGATATTTTATTCTTTTTGTTGCAATGGTAAATGGGAGTGTTTTCTTGATTTCACTTTCAGATTTTTCATCATTAGTATATAGGAATGCCAGAGATTTCTGTGCATTAATTTTGTATCCTGCTACTTTACCAAATTCATTGATTAGCTCTAGTAGTTTTCTGGTAGCATCTTTAGGATTCTCTATATATAGTATCATGTCATCTGCAAACAGTGACAGCTTTACTTCTTCTTTTCCGATTTGGATTCCTTTTATTTCCTTTTCTTCTCTGATTGCTGTGGCTAAAACTTCCAAAACTATGTTGAATAAGAGTGGTGAGAGTGGGCAACCTTGTCTTGTTCCTGATCTTAGTGGAAATGCTTTCAGTTTTTCACCATTGAGGATGATGTTTGCTGTGGGCTTGTCATATATGGCTTTTATTATGTTTAGGAAAGTTCCCTCTATACCTACTTTCTGGAGGGTTTTTATCATAAATGGGTGTTGAATTTTGTCGAAAGCTTTCTCTGCATCTATTGAGATGATCATATGGTTTTTCTCCTTCAATTTGTTAATATGGTTTATCACATTGATAGATTTGCGTATATTGAAGAATCCTTGCATTCCTGGAATAAACCCCACTTGATCATGGTGTATGATCCTTTTAATGTGCTGTTGGATTCTGTTTGCTAGTATTTTGTTGAGGATTTTTGCATCTATGTTCATCAGTGATATTGGCCTGTAGTTTTCTTTCTTTGTGACATCCTTGTCTGGTTTTGGTATCAAGGTGATGGTGGCTTCGTAGAAGGAATTTGGGAGTGTTCCTCCCTCTGCTATATTTTGGAAGAGTTTGAGAAGGATAGGTGTTAGCTCTTCTCTAAACGTTTGATAGAATTCACCTGTGAAGCCATCTGGTCCTGGGCTTTTGTTTGTTGGAAGGTTTTTAATCACAGTTTCAATTTCAGTGCTTGTGATTGGTCTGTTCATATTTTCTATTTCTTCCTGATTCAGTCTTGGCAGGTTGTGCATTTCTAAGAATTTGTCCATTTCTTCCAGATTGTCCATTTTATTGGCATAGAGTTGCTTGTAGTAATCTCTCATGATTTTTTTTATTTCTGCAGTGTCAGTTGTTACTTCTCCTTTTTCATTTCTAATTCTATTGATTTGAGTCTTCTCCCTTTTTTTCTTGATGAGTCTGGCTAGTGGTTTATCTATTTTGTTTATCTTCTCAAAGAACCAGCTTTTAGTTTTATTGATCTTTGCTATTGTTTCCTTCATTTCTTTTTCATTTATTTCTGATCTGATTTTTATGATTTCTTTCCTTCTGCTAGCTTTGGGGTTTTTTTGTTCTTCTTTCTCTAATTGCTTGAGGTGCAAGGTTAGGTTGTTTATTCGAGATGTTTCCTGCTTCTTAAGGTGGGCTTGTATTGCTATAAACTTCCCCCTTAGAACTGCTTTTGCTGCATCCCATAGGTTTTGGGTCGTTGTGTCTCCATTGTCATTTGTTTCTAGGTATTTTTTTATTTCCTCTTTGATTTCTTCAGTGATCACTTCATTATTAAGTAGTGTATTGTTTAGCCTCCATGTGTTTGTATTTTTTACAGATCTTTTCCTGTAATTGATATCTAGTCTCATGGCGTTGTGGTCGGAAAAGATACTTGATACAATTTCAGTTTTCTTAAATTTACCAAGGCTTGATTTGTGACCCAAGATATGATCTATCCTGGAGAATGTTCCATGAGCACTTGAGAAAAATGTGTATTCTGTTGTTTTTGGATGGAGTGTCCTATAAATATCAATTAAGTCCATCTTGTTTAATGTATCATTTAAAGCTTGTGTTTCCTTATTTTTTTTTTTTTTTTTTTTTTTTTTCTTTACGCGGGCCTCTCACTGTTGTGGCCTCTCCCGTTGCAGAGCACAGGCTCTGGACGCGCAGGCTCAGCGGCCATGGCTCACGGGCCCAGCCGCTCCGCGGCATGTGGGATCTTCCCGGACCGGGGAACGAACCCGTGTCCCCTGCATCGGCAGGCGGACTCTCAACCACTGCGCCACCAGGGAAGCCCTATGTTTCCTTATTTATTTTCATTTTGGATGATCTGTCCATGGGTGAAAGTGGGGTGTTAAAGTCCCCTACTATGAATGTGTTACTGTTGATCTCCCCTTTTATGGTTGTTAGTATTTGCCTTATGTATTGAGGTGCTCCTATGTTGGGTGCATAAATATTTACAATTGTTATATCTTCTTCTTGGATCGATCCCTTGATCATTATGTAGTGTCCTTCTTTGTCCCTTTTAATAGTCCTTATTTTAAAGTCTATTTTGTCTGATATGAGAATTGCTACTCCAGCTTTCTTTTGGTTTCCATTTGCATGGAATATCTTTTTCCATCCCCTTACTTTCAGTCTGTATGTGTCTCTAGGTCTGAAGTGGGTCTCTTGTAGACAGCATATATAAGGGTCTTGTTTTTGTATCCATTCAGCCAATCTGTGTCTTTTGGTGGGAGCATTTAGTCCATTTACATTTAAGGTAATTATTGATATGTATGTTCCTATTTCCATTTTATATATTGTTTTGGGTTCGCTACTATAGGTCATTTCCTACTCTTGTGTTTCGTGTCTAGAGAAGTTCCTTTAGCATTTGTTGTAAAGCTGGTTTGGTGGTGCTGAACTCTGTCAGCTTTTGCTTGTCTGTAAAGGTTTTAATTTCTCCATCAAATGTGAATGAGATCCTTGCTGGGTAGAGTAGTCTTGGTTTCAGGCTATTCTCCTTCATCACTTTCAGTATGTCCTGCCACTCCCTTCTGGCTTGTAGGGTTTCTGCTGAGAGATCAGCTGTTAACCTTATGGGGATTCCCTTGTGTGTTATTTGTTGTTTTTCCCTTGCTGCTTTTAATATGCTTTCTTTGTATTTAATTTTTGACAGTTTGATTAGTATGTGTCTTGGCATGTTTCTCCTTGTATTTATCCTGTATGGGACTCTGTGTGCTTCCTGGACTTGATTAACTATTTCCTTTCCCATATTAGGGAAGTTTTCAACTATAATCTCTTCAAATATTTTCTCAGTCCCTTTCTTTCTTTCTTTCTTCTTCTTCTGGAACCCCTATAATTCGAATGTTGGTGCGTTTCATGTTGTCCCAGAGGTCTCTGAGACTGTCCTCAGTTCTTTTCATTCTTTTTTCTTTATTCTGCTCTGCAGTAGTTATTTCCACTACTTTATCTTCCAGGTCACTTATCCGTTCTTCTGCCTCAGTTAGTCTGCTATTGATCCTATCTAGAGTGATTTTAATTTCATTTATTGCATTGTTCATCGTTGCTTGTTTCATCTTTAGTTCTTGTAGGTCCTTGTTAACTGTTTCTTGCATTTTGTCCATTCTACTTCCAAGATTTCGGATCATCCTTACTATCATTATTCTGAATTCTTTTTCAGGTAGATTGCCTATTTCCTCTTCATTTGTTAGGTCTGGTGGGTTTTTATCTTGCTCCTTCATCTGCTGTGTGTTTTTCTGTCTTCTCATTTTGCTTATCTTACTGTGTTTGGGGTCTCCTTTTTGCAGGCTGCAGGTTCGTAGTTCCCCTTGTTTTTGATGTCTGTCTCCAGTGGCTAAGGTTGTTTCAGCGGGTTGTGTAGGCTTCCTGGTGGAGGGGACTAGTGCCTGTGTTGTGGTGGATGAGGCTGGATCTTGTCTCTCTAGTGGGCAGGTTCACGTCTGGTGGTGTGTTTTGGGGTGTCTGTGGCCTTATTATGATTTTAGGCAGCCTCTCTGCTAATGGGTGGGGTTGTGTTCCTGTTTTGCTAGTTGTTTGGCATAGGTTGTCCAGCACTATGGCTTGCTGGTCGTTGAGTGAAGCTGGGTGCTGGTGTTAAGATGGAGGTCTCTGGGATATTTCCACCGTTTAATATTATGTGGAGCTGGGAGGTCTCTTGTTGACCAGTGTCCTGAAGTTGGCTCTCCTACCTCAGAGGCAGAGCCCTGACTCCTGGCTGGAGCACCAAGAGCCTTTCATCCACACAGCTCAGAATAAAAGGGAGAAAAAGTAGGGAGAATTAGTAGAAGTATGAGTAAAGAAAGAGGGAAAGGAGGAAAGGAAGGAAGGAAGAAAGAAGCAAAGAAGGAAAGAAAGGAGGGAGGGAGGGAGGGAGGGAGGAAGGAAGGAAGGAGGGAAAGAAGGAAAAAAAGACAGAAAGAAAGATGATACAGTAAAAATAAAATAAAGTATAATATAGTTATTGAATTAAAAAATATTTAGGAAAAAAAAAAAAGGGACGGATAGAACCTTAGGACAAATGTTGGAAGCAAAGCTATACAGAGAAAATCTTACACAGAAGCATACACATACACCTTCACAAAAAGAGGTAAAGGGGGAAAAATCATAAATCCTGCTCCCTGAGACCACCTCCTCAATTTGGGGTGATTCGTTGTCTAAAGGAGGGAGGGAAGGAAGGAAAGAAAGAAAGAACGAAGGTAAAGTATAATAAAGTTATTACAATTAAACTTAATTATTAAGAAAAAGAATTTTTTAAAAAAAGTCGTGGACGGATATAGCCCTAGGACAAATGGTGGAAGCTAGAGTATACAGACTAGATGTCACACAGAAGCATACACGTACACATTCACAAAAAGAGGAAAAGGGAAAAAAATCATAGATCTCGCTCCTAAATTCCACCTCTTCAATTTGGGATCATTCCTTGTCTATTCTGGTATTCCACAGATGCAGGGTATATCAAGTTGATTGTGGAGCTTTAATCTGCTGCTTCTGTGGCTGCTGGGAGAGATTTCCCTTTCTCTTCTTTGTTCTCACAGCTCACAGGAGCTCAGCTTTGGATTTGGCCCTGCCTCTTGCGTGTAGGTCGCTGGAGGGCGTCTGTTTTTTCGCTCAGACAGGACGGGGTTAAAGGAGCCGCTGATTCGGGGCCTCCGGCTCACTCAGGCCGGGGGTTGGGGGATGGGGGAAGGAGGGGCACTGCGTGCGGGGCCGGCCTGCGGCGGCAGAGGCAGCGTGACGTTGCGGCAGAGGCCGGCGTGACGTTGCACCAGCCTGAGGCCCGCCGTGCGCTGTCCCGGGGAAGTTGTCCCTGGATCCCGGGAACCTGGCAGTGGCGGGCTGTACAGGCTCCGCGGAAGAGGGGTGTGGAGAGTGACCTGTGCTCGCACACAGGCCCCTTGGTGGCGGCAGCAGCAGCCTTAGCGTCTCCCGCCCGTCTGTGGGGTCCGCGGTTGTAGCCGCGGCTCGCGCCCGTCTCTGGGGTTTGCGCTTTCAGCTGCGGCTCGCGCCCGTCTCGGGGGCTCGCGCCCTCAGCCGCGGCTCGCGCCTGTCTCTGGGGTTCGCGCTTTTAGCCGCGGCTCGCGTCCGTCTCTGGAGTTCCTTTAAGCAGCGCTCTTAAACCCCTCTCCTCTCGCACCAGGAAACAAAGAGGGAAGAAAAAGTCTCTTGCCTCTTCGGCCGGTGCAGGCTTTTCCCCGAACTCCCTCCCGGCTAGTCGTGGTGCACTAACCCCTTCAGGCTATGTTCAAGCCTCCAACCCCAGTCCTCTCCCTGAGCTCCGTCCAAAACCAAAACCGGAGCCTCAGCTCGCAGCCCCGCCCGCCCCGGTGGGTGAGCAGCAAGCCTCTCGGGTTGGTGAGTGCTGGTCGGCACCGATCGTCTGTGCAGGAATCTCCCCGCTTTGCCCTCCGCACCCGTCGCTGTGCACTACTCCGCGGTCCCGAAACTCCCCCCTCTGCCTCCCGCAGTCTCCGCCCGCGGAGGGGCTTCCTAGTGTGTGGAAACTTTTCCTCCTTCACAGCTCCCTCCCACTGGTGCAGGTGCCGTCCTTATTCTTTTGTCTCTGTTTTTTCTTTTGCCCTACCCAGTTACGTTGGGAGTTTCTTGCCTTTTGGGAGGTCTGAGGTCTTCTGCCAGCCTTCAGTAGGAGTTCTGTAGGAGTTGTTCCACGTGTGGATGTATTTCTGGTGTATCCGTGGGGAGGAAGGCGATCTCCGCGTCTTACTCTTCCGCCATCTTCAAGGTCCCCCCCGTGACAGCTTTACTTCTTCTTTTCCGATTTGGATTCCTTCTATTTCCTTTTCTTCTCTGATTGCTGTGGCTAAAACTTCCAAAACTATGTTAAATAAGAGTGGTGAGAGTGGGCAACCTTGTTTTGTTCCTGATCTTAGTGGAAATGGTTTCAGTGTTTCACCATTGTGGATGATGTTGGCTGTGGGTTTGTCCTATATAGCCTTTATTATGTTGAGGAAAGTTCCCTCTATGCCTACTTTATGCAGGGTTTTTTATCATAAATGGGTGTTGACTTCTGCTGAAAGCTTTCTCTGCATCTATTGAGATGATCATATGGTTTTTCTCCTTCAGTTTGTTAATATGGTGTATCACGTTGATTGATTTGCATATACTGAATAATTCTTGCATTCCTGGAATAAACACCACTTAATAATAGTGTATGATCCTTTTAATGTGCTGTTGGATTCTGTTTGCTAGTGTTGTGTTGAGGATTTTTGCATCTATGTTCATCAGTGATATTGGCCTGTAGTGTTATTTCTTCGTGACATCCTTCTCTGGTTTTGGTATCACGGTGATGGTAGCGTCGTAGAATGAGTATGGAAGTGTTCCTACCTCTGCTATGTTTTGGAAGAGTTTGAGAAGGATAGGTGTTAGCTCTTCTCTAAATGTTTGACAGAATTCGCCTGTGAAGCCACCTGGTCCTGGGCTTTTGTTTGTTGGAAGATTTTTAATCACAGTTTTCAATATCAGTGCTTGTGATTGGTCTGTTCATATTTTCTATTTCTTCCTGATTCAGTCTTGGCAGGTTGTGCATTTCTAAGAATTTGTCCATTTCTTCCAGGTTGTCCATTTTATTGGCATAGAGTTGCTTGTAGTAATCTCTCATGATCCTTTGTATTTCTGCAGTGTCAGTTGTTACTTCTGCTTTTTCATTTCTAGTTCTATTGATTTGAATCTTCTCCCTTTTTTTCTTGATGAGTCTGGCTAATGGTTTATCAATTTTGTTTATCTTCTCAAAGAACCAGCTTTTAGTTTTATTGATCTTTGCTATCATTGCCTTCATTTCTTTTTCATTTATTTCTGATCTTTATGATTTCTTTCCTTCTGCTAACTTGGGGTTTTTTTTGTTCTTCTTTCTCTAATTGCTTTAGGTTCAAGGTTAGTTTGTTTATTCGAGATGTTTCCTGTTTCTTAAGGTAGGATTTTATTGCTATAAACTTCCCTCTTAGAACTGCTTTTGCTGCATCCCATAGGTTTTGGGTTGTCGTGTCTCCATTGTCATTTGTTTCTAGGTATTTTTTTATTTCCTCTGTGATTTCTTCAGTGATCACTTCGTTATTAAGTAGTGTATTGTTTAGCCTCCATGTGTTTGTGTTTTTTACAGACCTTTTCCTGTAATTGATATCTAGTCTCATAGCATTGTGGTCGGAAAAGATACTTGATACAATTTCAGTTTTCTTAAATTTACCAAGGCTTGATTTGTGACCCAAGATATGATCTATCCTGGAGAACGTTCCATGAGCATTTGAGAAAAATGTGTATTCTGTTGTTTTTGGATGGAATGTCCTATAAATATCAATTAAGTCTATCTTGTTTAATGTATCATTTAAAACTTGTGTTTCCTTATTTATTTTCATTTTGGATGATCTATCCATTGGTGAAAGTGAGGTGTTAAAGTCCCCTATTATGAATGTGTTACTGTCGATTTCCCCTTTTATGGCTGTTAGTATTTGCTTTATGTATTAAGGTGCTCCTATGTTGGGTACATAAATATTTACAATTATTATGTCATCTTCTTGGATTGATCCCTTGATCATTATGTAGTGTCCTTCTCTGTCTCTTGTAATAGTCTTTATTTTAAAGTCTATTTTGTCTGATATGAGAATTGCTACTCTAGCTTTCTTTTAATTTCCATTTGTATAGAATATCTTTTTCCATCCCCTTACTTCCAGTCTGTATGTGTCTCTAGGTCTGAAGTGGGTCTCTTGTAGACAGCATATATATGGGTCTTGTTTTTGTATCCATTCAGCCAATCTGTGTCTTTTGGTTGGAGCATTTAGTCCATTTACATTTAAGGTAATTATTGATATGTATGTTCCTACTCCCATTTTATATATTGTTTTGGGTTCGGTATTGTAGGTCTTTTTCTTCCCTTGTGTTTCTTGCCTAGAGAAGTTTCTTTAACATTTGTTGTAAAGCTGGTTTGGTGGTGCTGAACTCTCTCAGCTTTTGCTTGTCTGTAAAGGTTTTAATTTCTCCATCAAATCTGAATGAGATCCTTGCTGGGTAGAGTAGTCTTGGTTGCAGGTTTTTCTCCTTCATCACTTTAAATATGTCCTGCCACTCCCTTCTGGCTTGCAGAGTTTCTGCTGAAAGATCAGCTGTTAACCTTATGGGGATTCCCTTGTGTGTTTTCTGTTGTTTTTCCCTTGCTGCTTTTAATATTTTTTCTTTGTATTTAATTTTTGACAGTTTGATTAATATGTGTCTTGGCATATTTCTCCTTGTATTTATCCTGTATGGGACTCTGTGTGCTTCCTGGACTTGATTAACTATTTCCTTTCCCATATTAGGGAAGTTTTCAACTATAATCTCTTCAAATATTTTCTCAGTCCCTTTCTTTTTCTCTTCTTCTTCTGGAACCCCTGTAATTCGAATGTTGGTGCGTTTAATGTTGTCCCAGAGGTCTCTGATACTGTCCTCAGTTCTTTTCATTCTTTTCTCTTTATTCTGCTCTGCAGTAGTTAATTCCACTATTTTATCTTCCAGGTCACTTATCCATTCTTCTGCTTCAGTTATTCTGCTATTGATCCCATGTAGAGTTTTTTTAATTTCATTTATTGTGTTATTCATCATTGCTTGTTTCATCTTTAATTCTTCTAGGTCCTTGTTAAATGTTTCTTGCATTTTGTCTATTCTATTTCTAAGATTTAGCATCATCTTTGCTATCATTATTCTGAATTCTTTTTCAGGTAGACTGCCTATTTCCTCTTTACTTGTTAGGTCTGATGTGTTTTTATCTTGCTCCTTCATCTGCTGTGTGTTTTTCTGTCTTCCCATTTTGCTTATCTTACTGTGTTTGGGGTCTCCTTTTTGCAGGCTGCAGGTTCGTAGTTCCCGTTGTTTTTGGTGTCTGTCCCCAGTGGCTAAAGTTGGTTCAGTGCGTTGTGTAGGCTTCCTGGTGGAGGGGACTAGTGCCTGTGTTCTGATGGATGAGGCTGGATCTTGTCTTCTGGTGGGCATGTCCACGTCTGGTGGTGTGATTTGGGGTGTCTGTGCCCTTATTATGATTTTATGCAGCCTCTCTGCTAATGGGTGGGGTTGTGTTCCTGTCTTGCTAGTTGTTTGGCATAGGGTGTCCAGCACTGTTGCTTGCTGGTCGTTGAGTGAAGCTGGTTGCCGGTGTTGAGATGGAGATCTGTGGGAGATTTTCACTGTTTGATATTATGTGCAGCTAGGAGGTCTCTTGTGGACCAGTGTCCTGAAGTTGGCTCTCCCACCGCAGAGGCAACAGCACTGACTCCTGGCTGCAGCACCAAGAGCCTTTCATCCACACAGCGCAGAATAAAAGGGACAAAAAGTAGAAAGAAAGGAAGGAAGGAAGGAAAGAAGGAAGGAAGGAAAGAAAGAAGGGAGGGAGGGAGGGAGGAAGGGAGGAAGGAAAGAAAGAATATAAAATAAAATAAAGTAAGATAAAATAACATTATTAAAATAAAATATAATTAAGAAAATAAAATTTTTTTAAGAAAACAAGAAAAACCAAAAAACGGACAGATAGAACCCTAGGACAAATGGTGGAAACAAAGCTATACAGACAAAATCTCACAGCGAAGCATACACATACACACTCACAAAAAGAGGAAAAGGGGAAAAAATAATAAATCTTTCTCTCAAAGTCCACCTCCTCAATTTGGGATGGTTCGTTGTCTATTCATGTATTCCACAGATGAAGGGTACATCAAGTTGATTGTGGAGCTTTAATCCGTTGCTTCTGAGGCTGCTGAGAGAGATTTCCCTTTCTCTTCTTTGTTCTCACAGCTCACAGGAGCTCAGCTTTGGATTTGGCCCCACCTCTGTGTGTAGGTCGCCGGAGGGCGTCTGTTCTTTACTCAGGACGGGGTTAAAGGAGCAGCTGCTTTGGGGGCTCTGGCTCACTCAGGCCGTGGGGGAGGGAGGGGCACGGAGTGCGGGGCGGGCCTGCGTCGGCACAGGCCGTCGTGACGTTGCACCAGCCTGAGGCGCACCGTGCGTTCTCCTGGGGAAGTTGTCCCTGGATCCTGGGATCCTGGCAGTGGCGGGTTGCACAGGCTCCCTGGAAGCGGGTGTGGATAGTGACCTGTGCTCGCACACAGGCTTCTTGGTGGCGGCAGCAGCAGCCTTAGCATCTCATGCCCGTCACTGGGGTCTGCGCTTTTAGCCGCGGCTCGCACCCCGTCTCTGGAGCTCCTTTAAGTAGTGCTCTTAGTACTCTCTCCTCAAGCACCAGGAAGCAAAGAGGGAAGAGAGCGTCTCTTGCCTCTTCGGCAGGTGCAGACTTTTCCCCGGATTCCCTCCCGGCTAGCCGTGGTGCACTAACCCCCTGCAGGCTGTGTTCACGCCGCCAACCCCACTCCTCTCCGTGCGTTCCGACCGAAGCCCAAGCCTCCGCGCCCAGCCCCGCCCGCTCCGGCGGGTAAGCAGACAAGCCTCTCAGGTTGGTGAGTGCCGGTTGGTCCTAATCGTCTGTGTGGGAATCTCTCTGCTTTGCCCTCCGCACCCCTGTTGCTGTGCTCTCCTCCGCGGCCCCGAAGCTTTCCCCCTCCGCCACCCGCAGTCTCCGCCCGCGAAGGGGCTTCCTAGTGTGTGGAAACCTTTCCTCCTTCACAGCTCCCTCCCACTGGTGCAGGTTCCATCCCTATCCTTTTGTCTCTATTTATTCTTTTGTCCTACCCAGGTACATGGGGACTTTCTTGCCTTTTGGGAGGTCTGAGGTCTTCTGCCAGCGTTCAGTAGGTGTTCTGTAGGAGTTATTGCACGTGTAGATGTATTTCTGGTGTATCTGTGGGGAGGAAGGTGATCTTCCTGTCTTACTCTTTCGCCATCTTCCCCTCGTCCCTCACATTGTTCTTCATTTCTCCAGTGTTGGTCTGTTGATCTCTAGAGAATGAGCTGAACTGGGGCAAGAGCGGAGTCAGGGAGACCAATTGGGAGGCTATTGCAGTAGTTCAGGCAGAAGATGCTGGAGGCCTGAACTGGGATGTTGATGGTGGAAGTGGTGAGAAGTAGTCACATTGGGATCTATTTTGAAGATAGAGCCAATAGGCTTGACCTAAGGGCTGGACGTGACATGTGAGAGGAGTCAAGGATGATTTCTGGGGTTTTGGCCTTCTACAGGAAAGAAAGGGGGGTCTAGTTTTGTTGTATGGGTGTGGTGGGGCAGGCAGAGATCAGGGATAAACATATCCAAGGTTCCATTGAGAGCTGTGAGCATTCAGATGCTTTTTCTTACATGTATATCAACATTGAACTGATGACATCGCTTAGGACATCTGTAGAGGTAGAGGACAGGTCCCAGGACAGAGTCCCAGGCACTGTAGCATTTAGAAGTAGGGAGAGAAAGATCTAGCAACAAAAACTGGAAGGAGCAGCCTGCGATCAGAACAGAAGCTCCTGGATGTGTAATAGTTAGGACTCACACCTTATAGAATGAACCAAAATCGAACTCACAAAGACTAAGCCTGTCTTTTGGGGAGTCGGTTACTTGGTTTATTTAAGATAATAACCGTGTAGTTGGTTTACCACTGATGTATTTGGAAATGGCGTGTCGTTCAATAGTGAAGCCCTGGAGTCAGACGGACCTGAGTTCAAATTCCACTTACACCACTTACAGCTGGGGGCCTCCTACAATTTTCTGACATCTGGGCCTCTGTGTCCTCATTTATAACATGGGGGAAACAGTACGACCTACCTCAGAGTCATGTTGTAAAGACTGAGTTAATGCATGGAAAATGCATCATGAAAGTTGACGCTTGCAAAGTGCCTGTCTGTCATGGAGTCAGTGCTCAAAAATGGCAACTTTTACCTCATTAACTGTTGTCAGGGTCTTTTGCTGGGAATGTTTTAATACTTTATGGAATACTCTATTTTCTACTTTGTATTTTTGGGTCTTCATTTGCTATTTATAATGGCTGTTTAGTATCTGTTGCTGGTTCTCAGCTTGTGTTAATGCCCCAGTTGCTTCAGCCGTGACACTTGCCCTGACCCCCGGGAGACAATAATGACATCACCCTGGAAGGGTTTGGAGAAATTCCTTCAGGGTGACTGAGCTGAGTGTTCTCTCTGGACTGTCATAGGAATATGGAGCTGTGTTGACTCTTTCCATCTAGGGAGAAAAGCTCCTGTCACTATTTGTTCCTGCTTAAAAGTCAAGAGGGATCAGAATTCATGCTTAAGAATTTATGAACATAAAAAGTTGAATAGTAAAATTGCTTTGCATTTGTTGAAGATCTGCCATGTGTCAGATACTATTCACTATCTGCTATCATTGCAAAAATCCCAAAAAGCAGATACTGGGATTTTTAGTTTACAGAAGAGAACATTGAAATTCAAAGAGTCACACATCTTGCCCGAAGCTACACTGTTATCAAGTTTCAAAGTCAGGAATTGTATCCATGATCCTATCTGATTTCCAAGCCTGTTTTATTCCTCACTACATTCCACCTCCACATAAGCGTTAATTACAGATCTGAAGCCAAGATGATGGGAATTGGTATATAGCTCACTTTAAGCAGACCTTTCCTTCTAATGTATTTTATTTTCTTTTGAATTTCATAAAACAAGATTATTCCTTTTCAAACCAAAGAAGTCTTAGGTGATTTAGTTTTTTCCCATGGTGGCTATTTAAATGATCTTTTTCTACAGAACTTCACGAGTTTTGATGAGTGTGAAAAATGGAGGGAAAAGGTTGATGTTGCTTATCTTTATTTGGGTATTCGTAGCTAAACATTTTATTGCATTTCTTAAGATAAAAGGTCATCACTGTTGAGCATATATTTTTCTGGACCACACCAATAGGTTATAGTCATGAAGAATCTCAGCAGAGTATATTTACCAGTTGAGGGCAGTCCTTAATGCACCTTGAGTTTTTTTTCTTTTTCCCCTAGTCCCAGGCTGCATTGTTTCCTAGATGTGGTCTAGTTTACATTATTAATGATCTAAGCCATGGGCAATACTCACCTTCCTGAGGAAGCTGGTCTACCATTTAGAAATACATCTAAAATTCTGGCTTCATTTTCACCCCAAGTGTACACTGTAATAGCTGGTCCAATGGTCAATTTTACTGTAGCCAAATTTACCTTTGTCTCCCTTTCTCCCCTTCGTTCCACTTGGATGTTTCTTCTGGGTTGGGAGATCAAGTCTTATTTGCCTGACTATCCTCAGCATCTAGTCTGTTGGCCACATTGTAGGTGCTCAGTAAAAATTTTTTGAATTGAGAAGAATCTCACCTTTATGTCCTCTTCTTAACTTCTTCGTTACTTCTTAACTCCGATTCAGTATGTCTTTATCCCATCTTGTATCTTGGGGCTTATCTCTCTCATAAGAAGTCCTTGAGATACTTCATTTGCAGAGGACCAATTTTAAGTCATTACACATGATAAAAATTATAGCATGATTTTAGAGCAAATAAAGTTCTCCAAGATAAGACACTGTAGCTCTGTCCACGTTCAATTTATTGAAGGTATCTTGGCAGGATCCATCCATCCATGTTGTTGACATTTGTATCATGCCACCAGCCCAGTCCATCCAGATGCATTCAAAGTATAGTGAAAACTATAATTCAGGGGGAATTTAACAGTCTGAAAAAGATCTTACTTTTAATGATATGAGTGTAGGGGATTGATTAATTTCCAAGGGGATTTGGGATTACAGCCATGGTCACAGTATTCCTGTTGCTTAATCCCATGTTAAAAAATTTAAAAAGAAGTTTCTTTATCATAAGCTATTAAAATAGAAAAAGAAAAGAAAATGAAATTGAAGCAGATTGGACTGTCTGTGCCCCGCCGTGGGCTCTGGATTCTCAGCTCCCTGTGCTGATTGATTTGTGATGGCTCATACAGGTGAATGTGGATTGCAGGGAAAAGCTTCTCACTCCTTTTTGCTCCCTTGAGCGAAATGCATGGAGTGCTCCTGGGAAATCTGGCAGGAGAGCAGGGGAAGGAATACGGCCTGAGTTTCCACAGATTTGGAGGGAGACATGTCTGTAAGGAAAAGGGAACCCTGCCCTTTTCACTGCCCTACTTAAAGCTACAGTCTGCACTCTCCAGCGTGGCATATGAAGGCAGGCTTCATCTGGAAACCGTTTCCCCTTTAGCTTCACTCCTGTCCGCTCCATGCCAAAGGCCTGACGCTCTGGGAACCATCAGCCGCTTGCAGTGCCCGCAGACTTGTGCACCTCTCTACCTTTGCTTATGCCCTTATCTCCATCAAACACTTTCTGCACAGGTAAAATTTGCTTACCCCCACCTCAGCCCTGTGCATTGTGCATGCTGTGGTCACAGCCTCTGAAACACTTAATTCACCAATTTTTCTTCCTGTCTGTTATAGGACAAGCTCCTTGATGACAGACCCAGTGTCTGCCTCATCATTGGTCCCACTCTGCCCGGCCTGCTGTAGGTGCTTCACAGAGCATCCTCTGGTGGGAGGGAGTGGGGGAGTCCTTCACCAGCTAGTCCCATATACACACGTAATGACAAACTGCGGCAGAGTTCACTCCCTTAGTGACAGGGAGTTGGGTGGCTTTGGGGTTGAGCTAAGAGCCAAAGGATTAGTAGAATTTAGTTGGGTAAAGAAAAAGGACGTGAGGGAAGAGGCTCCCAGATGATGGCATGTGAGCAGCGTAGTTGGAGCACAGAGGGGAAGAGCCAAGGTGGAGATTAGCTTAGGAGAAGTAGGCAGGGGCAATAAGTGTGTATAACAAATAATTTCTAAGTGAAGTCATTAGTTTTGAGCTTTGTAACTAGACAGGCAGCACTGAAAGCCAGATCCTGTTCAGGCAGTCCTAGACTTTGAGGTAGGTGATGGCATATGCAGAGCGCTCCAAAGCATTTGTTCAGCTAAACCAAGTGTTGATCCCTTCCAGCTGGATTTGAGTGAGTGCCAAA
Organism: Phocoena sinus; assembly: GCF_008692025.1. NCBI lineage: Eukaryota > Metazoa > Chordata > Mammalia > Artiodactyla > Phocoenidae > Phocoena > Phocoena sinus. Next base: position 52,338,397 of record NC_045765.1, on the reverse strand, counting down.
AGTTAGCTGAGGAGCCCCAGCCCTGAGTGGCTGGTGAGGACAAGGAAGGAAGCAGACCTTTTAACCAAAAGAACGCCCTGAAATTCAAGTCCGGTGGAAATTGTCTTGGTTGTTGAGACTGTCTCTTAACTTTTTTTTTTATTATAATGTTTGTAATATTTAAATAATTTTGGCTGCATTGATCCCTTTTACGCAAGGGAACTTTCAGCCTCTTAGGGCTGATAGATTGTTCATCAGTGTTTTTCACAAAGAAGCAAGAGAAAACTCTTGTTTTCATCCCAGTCTTTGATTGTCAGAGCTGGCTGTTTGGGGTTCCAGACAGTGGCTGCTAATGCAGCTTCCACTGACCGTATGTCAGGAAGTTGATCTTTGTTGGAAGAATCCTCTTCTCTCCAGAGTATCTGGAAAAAGAATTGTAAAGCTGGAGATAGCCATTCAACGAACTAGAAAACTTCCAGCCCCCTCTGGCATTGCTAAAATGACACAGACCCGTTGTCTGTCATTTATTTAGAATTTCAACTATGGAGGAAATGAACCTGGGCCTCCATCTTTCTTTTTTATTGTACAGACAACTTTTGCCAATACACCTAAATCCCCAAAATGATGAGAAAGTAAGAAATTACCTCAAAGAGCCGTAAATTCTAACCTTGGGTTCTTTTCACCTTGGACTTTGCTTTAGGGTTTATTAGATGGAGATTGAGCCAGTCTTCCTCGTTTAAATCAAGATATTTCCTGCCCTTCCTAGCTCTTCAGGCTGCTGCTGAGATGCTTCCAGTGTAAATTCTCTTCTGCAGCCTCACCACATTTGTGATTCTTCCCTCTCCCAGGGGCATCTTCATACCCAGGGATTGACTTTGTTTTAGTCAATACAGAGGGTACTGCTGGGCATAATTGGTTACTTCCACCGCCAGACATCCATGAACACCTGGAGCTACAAAGCTGTGGATCCTGTTCTCTCTCTCTTTCTCTGTTGGTCTCTCTCTCTCTCTCTCTCTCTCTCTCTCTCTCTCAAATATTTATTGATCTCATCTCTTTGGTGCAGCTCCTGCAGAGGAGTCTCTGGAGTTTGGCAGGCTCGCTGGGTCGTGTTCCGTTCAGTTTCCCAAGCACTAGATACAGTGTTCACCACGGTCAGTGGCACTGTGACCCAAATTTATTATCAGGGGGCTCAAATACACCGAGCCTAAAGATTTATGCAGAATCCAGAGTACAGTCACTCCCTCTTGAGAGTTCAGACCTTCCTGGTAATGAGGGCCCTCCAAGGCATCAGGAAGTTAATAAGATCTCTTACACACATTCAAATTAAGGCTTTGCAAAACCACCCTGTTGTTTCACTGTGGGGAACCAGAGCTGTTGCCACTTGTGCTATAAGAACTTGGTTCTTTCATTGGAATTAAAGGAATTTGCCCTTCAGCAACTATCAAAGGATGAGTATCTAACTGTTGGGTTTGTTGTTTTGAAAGCAGTTTAGTGCCAGGAAGGCCTGCCTGATAGAGTTCAGGAGACTACAGTCCCTTCTAACCCCTCTGTTTACTCATGCCCAGATTTAGTGTTTGCCAGCCCCTGAGAGCCCCTGTACCGTCCCCCCAGGCTCTTCCTGTTCTGGCTACTATAGCTTTCTTCAGACATGCCCTCCTCTCTCTGACCATAGGGCCTGGGTCTGTTACCTCTGCCAGAATACTCCTTCATCGAATGAACCCCTATCCATTCTTTAGAACAGTGAGTGCTTCTTAGAGGGGAATCACCTGAGAAGCTTGTTAAATAAAATGCAGATTCTCCTTCAGTAGCTCTTGGGATCTGGGATCTGGCTTTTCTGACAAGCTCCTGGGTGAAGCTGGTGCAACTGGTCCTCTGGGACTCCTTCTTCCTTCTGCAGTTTAGTCAAGTCTTCTATTTTACATGCCTCTGACGTTGTAAGCCTTTCCTTCATAGAGGACTCTTAACTACTGTATCGTTTCTCTAAATGGCGTGCCGTTGTCTGATGAATGTTTTTCTACTAAAGTATGAGCCCTACAAGAGTGCAGAGTGTAGGGACCACCTGTGGTTTTTGCTCACCCCTTTGTTCCCAGCACCTATCACAATATGGCGTACAGGGTGCATTGTGTCCTTAGGATGGGCAGATAAATAGTTGACTATGTGCTGGCTTTTGACAGAATGGTTAAATTTATTGGTCTGAGATGCATGAGATTATAAAACCCAGGAGTTCGAGCCAAGTTGTAAAAACTCAGTCATGGTCTTCATTATTTTCAAGGAAAAGACCTCCTGGAATATTTAAATTTCATATCAAGCAGAAAGAGCCTAAGGTGATTTCAGACTGAGGTGGATAGTAAATGGTCCTTAGTATTCATTCTGTGAAAGGAGTTGTGCCAGACCAGCTGGACTCTGTGGTTCCAAAGTACTATATTCTTTATTTTTTAACATTCTTTTTTATTGAGGTAAAATTCGTATAATATAAATATAACCATTTTAAAACATAGAATTCAGTGGCATTTAGTACATTGACCGTGCTATATAACCATCAACTTTATTTCCAAAGCATTTTCATCACCCCCAAAGGAATACCCCACCCAAGGTATTATCTTCTTAGCTCAACATTTCTAAAATTTTGTGGTCTCAGCACCCCTTTACACTCGTAAAAATTACTAAGGGCTCCAGCAGCCTTAGTTTTATATGGATTATATCTATCTGTATTTACAGTATTTGAAATTAAAACTGAAAAAAAAATTAAAGATTTATTTATAAATTCATTAAATGATATCTTACATTTTTGTAAATCTCGTTGACGTCTGACTTAGTAGAAGTTAACTAGATAATAATATCTTCTTTATCCAACCTATTGCTGTACATTTTGTCATTAAAGGATTTGGGGAAAAAAATCCCACCACACACATATACGTAGTTTGAAAAGGAAGACATATTTTTAAAAACCTTTTCGGGTGATACTGGATATTGTTTTTTGTTACTACACCAAAACTCAGCAAGTGGTAATTAAAGGTTTGTTGAAGTGTGGAAAATGAAATCATGTCAGTGAGCTTTTTACTCACAATTGCACTAAAACCTAGTGGCCTGCCTTGCGCTTTGAATAGTTCTTTTACCCATGCTTTTTTTTTTTTTAAACATCTTTATTGGAGTACAATTACCCCACAATGGTGTGCCAGCCTCCGCCCCACAACAAAGTGAATGAGCCACACATACACATGCGTTCTGATATCTCCCCCCAGCCACCTCCGTGTCTCCCTTCCTCCCACGCTCCCCATCCCACCCCCCTAGGCGGTCACAAAGCACCAAGCTGATCTCCCTGTGCTATGCGGCTGCTTCACACTAGCTATCTATTTTACATTTGGTAGTGTATATATGTCCATGCCACTCTCTCATTTTGTCACAGCTTACCCTTCCCCCTCTCCGTATCCTCAAGTCCATTCTCTAGTAGGTCTGTGTCTTTATTCCTGTCTTACCCCTAGGTTCTTCATGACATTTTCTTTTTCTTAGGTTCCGTATATATGTGTTAGCATATGGTATTGTCTGTCTCTTTCTGACTTACTTCACTCTGACAGACTCTAAGTCCATCCAACTCACCACAAATAACTCAATTTCGTTTGTTTTTATGGCTGAGTAATATTCCATTGTATATATGTGCCACATCTTCCTTATCCATTCATCCGATGATGGACAGTTAGGTTGTTTCCATCTCTGGGCTATTGTAAATAGAGCTGCAATGAACATTTTGGTACATGACTCTTTTTGAATTATGGTTTTCTCAGGGTATATGCCCAGTAGTGGGATTGCTGGGTCATATGGTAGTTCTATTTGTAGTTTTTTAAGGAACCTCCATACTGTTCTCCATAGTGTCTGTACCAATTCACATTCCCACCAGCAGTGCAAGAGTGTTCCCTTTTCTCCACACCCTCTCCAGCATTTATTGTTTCTAGATTTTTTGATGATGGCCATTCTGACCGGTATGAGATGGTATCTCGTTGTATTTTTGATTTGCATTTCTCTGATGATGAATGATGTTGAGCATTCTTGCATGTGTTTGTTGGCAATCTGTATATCTTCTTTGGAGAAATGTCTGTTTAGGTCTTCTGCCCATTTTTGGATTAGGGTGTTTGTTTTTTTGTTATTGAGCTGCATGAGCTGCTTGTAAATTTTGGAGATTAATCCTTTGTCAGTTGCTTCATGTGCAAATATTTTCACCCAATCTGAGGGTTGTCTTTTGGTCATGTTTATGGTTTCCTTTGCTGCACAAAAGCTTTTAAGTTTCATTAGGTCCCATTTCTTTATATTTCTTTTTATTTCCATTTCTCTAGAAGGTGGGTCAAAAAGGATCTTGCTGTGATTTATGTCATAGAGTGTTCTGCCTATGTTTTCCTCTCAGAGTTTGATAGTGTCTGGCCTTACATTTAGGTCTTTAATCCATTTTGAGCTTATTTTTGTGTATGGTGTTAGGGAGTGTTCTAATCTCATACTTTTACATGTACCTGTCCAGTTTTCCCAGCACCACTTATTGAAGAGGCTGTCCTTTCTCCACTGTACATTCCTGCCTCCTTTATCAAAGATAAGGTGACCATATGTGCATGGGTTTATCTCCGGGCTTTCTATCTTGTTCCATTGATCTATATTTCTGTTTTTGTGCCAGTACCACACTGTCTTGATTACTGTAGCTTTGTAGTATAGTCAGAAGTCAGGGAGCCTGATTCTCCAGCTCCATTTTTCGTTCTAAAAATTGCTTTGGCTATTCGGGGTCTTTTGTGTTTCCATACAAATTGTGAAATTTTTTGTTATAGTTCAGTGAAAAATGCCAGTGGTAGTTTGATAGGGATTGCATTGAATCTGTAGATTGCTTTGGGTAGTAGAGTCATTTTCACAATGTTGATTCTTCTAATCCAAGAACATGGTATATCTCTCCCTCTATTTGTATCATCCTTAATTTCTTTCATCAGTGTCTTATAATTTTCTGCATACAAGTCTTTTGTCTCCTTAGGTAGGTTTATTCCTAGATATTTTATTCTTTTTGTTGCAGCGGTAAATGGGAGTGTTTTCTTGATTTCACTTTCAGGTTTTTCATCATTAATGTAGAGGAATGCCAGAGATTTCTGTGCATTAATTCTGTATCCTGCTACTTTACCAAATTCATTGATTAGCTCTAGTAGTTTTCTGGTAGCATCTTTAGGATTCTCTATGTATAGTATCATGACAGCTTTACTTCTTCTTTTCCGATTTGGATTCCTTTTATTTCCTTTTCTTCTCTCATTGCTGTGGCTAAAACTTCCAAAACTATGTTGAATAAGAGTGGTGAGAGTGGGCAAGCTTGTCTTGTTCTTGATTTTAGTGGAAATGCTTTCAGTTTTTCACGATTGAGGATGATGTTGGCTGTGGGTTTGTCATATATGGCTTTTATTATGTTGAGGAAAGTTCCCTCTGTGCCTACTTTCTGCGGGGTTTTTATCATAAATGGATGTTGAATTTTGTCAAAAACTTTCTCTGCATCTATTGAGTTGATCATATGGTTTTTATCCTTCAATTTGTTAATATGCTGTATCATGTTGATTGATTTGCATATATTGAAGAATCCTTGCATTCCTGGAATAAACCCCACTTGCTCATGGTGTATGGTCCTTTTAATGTGCTGTTGGATTCTGTTTGCTAGTAGTTTGTTGAGGATTTTTGCATCTATGTTCATCAGTGATATTGGCCTGTAGTTTTCTTTCTTTGTGACATCTTTGTCTGATTTTGGTATCAGGGTGATGGTGGCCTCGTAGAATGAGTTTGGAAGTGTTCCTCCCTCTGCTATATTTTGGAAGAGTTTGAGAAGGGTAGGTGTTATCTCTTCTCTAAATGTTTGATAAAATTCACCTGAGAAGCCATCTGGTCCTGGGCTTTTTGTTGGAAGATTTTTAATTACAGTTTCAATTTCAGTGCTTGTGATTAGTCTGTTCATATTTTCTATTTCTTCCTGATTCAGTCTTGGCAGGTTGTGCATTTCTAAGAATTTGTCCATTTCTTCCAGGTTGTCCATTTTATTGGCATAGGGTGGCTTATAGTAATCTCTCATGATCTTTTGTATTTCTGCAGTGTCAGTTTTTACGTCTCCCTTTTCATTTCTAATTCTATTGATTTGAGTCTTCTCCCTTTTTTTCTTGATGAATCTGGCTAATGGTTTATCAATTTTGTTTATCTCCTCAAAGAGCCAGCTTTTAGTTTTATTGATCTTTGCTATCGTTGCCTTCATTTCTTTTTCATTTATTTCTGATCTGATCTTTATGATTTCTTTCCTTCTGGTAACCTTCGGGTTTTTTTGTTCTTCTTTCTCTAATTGCTTTAGGTGCAAGGTTAGGTTGTTTATTCGAGATGTTTCCTGTTTCTTAAGATAGGTTTGTATTGCTGTAAACTTCCCTCTTAGAACTGATTTTGCTGCATCCCATAGGTTTTGGGTCATCATGTCTCCATTGTCATTTGGTTTTAGGTATTTTTTTATTTCCTCTTTGATTTCTTCAGTGATCACTTCATTATTAAGTAGTGTATTTTTTAGCCTCCATGTGTTTGTATTTTTTACAGATCTTTTCCTGTAATTGACATCTAGTCTCATAGCGTTGTGATCGGAAAAGATACTTGATACAATTTCCATTTTCTTGAATTTACCAAGGCTTGATTTGTGACCCAAGATATGATCTATCCTGGAGAATGTTCCGTGAGCACTTGAGAAAAATGTGTATTCTGTTGTTTTTGGATGGAATGTCCTATAAATATCAATTAAGTCCATCTTGTTTAATGTATCATTTAAAGCTTGTGTTTCCTTATTTATTTTCATTTTGGATGATCTGTACATTGGGGAAAGTGGGGTGTTAAAGTCCCCTACTATGAATGTGTTACTGTTGATTTCCCCTTTATGGCTCTTAGTATTTGCCTTATGTATTGAGGTGCTCCTATGTTGGCTGCATAAATATTTACAACTGTTATATCTTCTTCTTGGATCGATCCCTTGATCATTATGTAGTGTCCTTCTTTGTCTCTTGTAATAGTCTATTTTAAAGTCTGTTTTGTCTGATATGAGGATTGCTACTCCACCTTTCTTTTGGTTTCCATTTGCATGGAATGTCTTTTTCCATTCCCTCACTTTCAGTCTGTATGTGTCCCTAGGTCTGAAGTGCGTCTCCTCTAGACAGCGTATATATGGGTCTTGTTTTTGTATCCATTCAGCCAGTCTGTGTCTTTTGCTGGGAGCATTTAATCCATTTACATTTAAGGTAATTATCGATATGTATGTTCCTATTCCCATTTTCTTAATTGTTTTGGGTTTGTTATTGTAGGTCTTTTCCTTCTTTCGTGTTTCTTGACTAGAGAAGTTCCTTTAGCATTTGTTGTAAAGCTGGTTTGGTGGTGCTGAACTCTCTCAGCTTTTGCTTGTCTGTAAAGGTTTTAATTTCTCCATCAAATCTGAATGAGATCCTTGCTGGGTAGAGTAGTCTTGGTTGTAGGTTTTTCTCCTTCATCACTTTAAATATGTCCTTCCAGTCCAGTCTGGCTTGCAGAGTTTCTGCTGAAAGATCAGCTGTTAACTTTATGGGGATTCCCTTGTGTGTTATTTGTTGTTTTTCCCTTGCTGCTTTTAATATGTTTTCTTTGTATTTAATTTTTGACAGCTTGATTAATATGTGTCTTGCCATGTTTCTCCTTGGATTTATCCTGTATGGGACTCTCTGTGCTTCCTGGACTTGATTAACTATTTCCTTTCCCATATTAGGGAAGTTTTCAACTATAATCTCTTCAAATATTTTCTCAGTCCCTTCCTTTTTCTCTTCTTCTTCTGGGATCCCTATCATTCAAATGTTGTTGTGTTTAATGTTGTCCCAGAAGTCTCTGAGACTGTCCTCAGATCTTTTCATTCTTTTTTCTTTAGTGTGCTCTACAGCAGTTATTTCCACTATTTTATCTTCCAGGTCACTTATCCTTTCTTCTGCCTCAGTTATTCTGCTATTGATCCCTTCTAGAGTATTTTTAATTTCTTTTATTGTGTTGTTCATCATTGCTTGTTTCCTCTTTAGTTCTTCTAGGTCCTTGTTAAATGTTTCTTGCATCTTGTCTATTTCCAAGATTTTGGATCATCTTTACTATCATTATTCTGAATTCTTTTTCAGGTAGACTGCCTATTTCCTCTTCATTTGTTAGGTCTGGTGGGCTTTTATCCTGCTCCTTCATCTGCTGCATATTTCTCTGTCTTCTATTTTACTTATCTTACTGTGTTTGGGGTCTCCTTTTGCAGGCTGCAGGTTCTTAGTTCCCGTTGTTTTTGGTGTCTGTCCCCAGTGGCTAAGGTTGGTTCAGTGGGTTGTGTAGGCTTCCTGGTGGAGGGGACTAGTGCCTGTGTTGTGGTGGATGAGGCTGGATCTTGTCGTCTGGTGGTGTGATTTGGGATGTCTGTGCCCTTATTATGATTTTAGTTAGCCTCTCTGCTAGTGGGTGGGGTTGTGTTCCTGTCTTGTTAGTTGTTTGGCATAGGGTGTCCAGCACTGTAGCTTGCTGGTCCTTGAGTGAAGGTGGGTCTTGGTGTTGAGATGGTGATCTCTGGGAGATTTTCTCCGTTTGATATTACGTGGAGCTGGGAGGTCTCTTGTGGACCAGTGTCCTGAAATTGACTCTCCCACATCAGAGGCTCAGCACTGAGTCCTGGCTGCAGCACCAAGAACCTTTCATCCACATGGCTCAGAATAAAAGGGAGAAAAAGTAGAAAGAAAGAAAGAAAGAAAGGATAAAATAAAATAAAGTAAAATAAAATAAAGTTATTAAAATAAATAAAAAATAATTATTAAGAAAAACAAAATGTTTTAAGTAAAAAAACAAAGAAAAAAACGGACGGACAGAACCCTAGGACAAATGGTGGAAGCAAAGGTATACAGACAAAATCTCACACAGAAGCATACACATACACACTCACAAAAAGAGGAAAAGGGGAAAAAATAATATAGCTTGCTCTCAAAGTTTACCTCCTCAGTTTGGGATGATTCGCTGTCTCTTCATGTATTCCACAGATGCAGGGTACATCAAGTTGATTGCGGAGATTTAATCTGCTGCTCCTGAGGCTGCTGGGAGAGATTTCCCTTTCTCTTGTTTGTTCGCACAGCTCCTGGGGTTCAACTTTGGATTTGGCCCCGCCTCTGCGTGTAGGTCGCTGGAGGGAGTCTGCTCTTTGTTCAGACAGTACGGAGTTAAAGGAGCAGCTGCTTTGGGGATTCTGGCTCACTCAGGCCGGGGGGAGGGAGGGGCACGGAGTGTGGGGCAAGCCTGCGGCGGCAGAGGCCAACATGATGTTGCAGCAGCCTGAGGCGCGCTGTGCGTTCTCCCGGGGAAGTTGTCCCTGGATCCTGGGACCCTGGCAGTGGCGGGCTGCACAGGTTCCCGGGAGGGGAGGTGTGGATAGTGACCTATGCTCGCACACAGGCTTCTTGGTGGCGGTAGCAGCAGCCTTAGCATCTCATGCCCGTCTCTGGGGTCTGCGCCGATAGCCGCGGCTCACGCCTGTCTCTGGAGGTCCTTTAAGCAGCCCTCTTAATCCCCTCTCCTTGCGAACCTAACCGGGAAACAAAGAGGGAAGAAAAAGTCTCTTGCCTCTTCGGCCAGTCCAGACTTTTTCCTGGACTCCCTTCCGGCTAGCCGTGGTGCACTAACCCCTTCAGGCTGTGTTCTCGCCTCCAGTCCTCTCCCTGCCATCAGACTGAAGCCGGAGCCTCAGCTCCCAGCTCCGCCCGCCCCGGCGCATGAGCACACAAGCCTCTAAGGGTGGTGAGTGCTGGTCGGCACCGGTCCTCTGTGCAAGAATCTCTCCGCTTTGCCCTCCGCACCCCTGTTGCTGTGCTCTCCTCCGCGGCTCGGAAGCTTCCCCCCTCCGCCACCCGCAGTTTCCGTCCGTGAAGGGGCTTCCTAGTGTGTAGAAACCTTTCCTCCTTCACCCATGCATGATTTTTTAAATGCACTTGGTTGTTTGGAAAATATTGATTCACATCTTCCAATGTGGACATATTTCATCATACAATATTTTTTAAAAATCATAGTATCACCACTAATCTCATTTTTTAAAAGGTCATTAAGTATTGGGAAGCTGTCAAGCTCATGGTGGCAAATCCAAGTTTTCTAAAATTATCCTTACTGCTTGAAAGAATGAATTTTATCATTACCCCAAATACCGTTAGTTGTTTTCCTTGAAGTGACAGACTCACTTGGTTCGTTTTTGAGAAAATGTCTGCCGAATACCAAAATCTGAATAACCACAGTTTTCTCAGTCGTTGTTTGAAGCTAAAATGGTGTTTTATAAAAAAAGATGTTTGGTTGCAGCTCAAATAATTGCACAACTGCTTTTCCTCAAGTCAGTTTTGGTATGCAGCAGAAGTGCTTTGTGTCGATTTCCTATTTCATTACAATATAAAAAAGATATGTGCTAAAAGGTCAAGATTTAATCAGATTAATAATTTTTACTCCTTTAGGGTATTTTAAAGTAAAATTGTGTCTTTGTTTTTGTTTTTTGTAACATGTGGGTTTGTGGCAGTGAAGAATACAGTGACTGTTGGTGCAGCTTGGTGCCGCTGCTAGATTAGGGCTGAGGCATCAGCAGTTTTACCTATACTGTTTTTGCATCGCATAGAAGCCTTGAAGAGGTCTTGGAGATCTCTCAGGAGTCCGTGGACCACACTTTGAGAACCACTGTCCTAGCTAAAATAAAAATCCCAAAATAGCCTTCCATTAAATCTGATTATTTCAGCCACTTCTTTACAGGAGTACACGGTAAGAATTAGAAGAAATTTCCCTGTGAGTATGTTAAAACAAATGTACTTAATTCTATAAAAAGTAGTACCCTGAGAATGTGACAAATTCTATCATTGCAGAACTAACCTGCATATTCCCCTATGTTGCCTATTAATATCTAATATTTTTTGATTCAGATATATTCAGTATATTTTGTCTGGTGACGGTTTCAGTGGGACATATTTTTTATAGCTTACAGAAATCTGGAGGTTCTCAAAAATTGATTTTTGTAGAATTTCAGTTTTTAAAAAGTAGCTCAAACTCGGATTCCTAACTTCTCAGAATTCTATAAATTGTTTTACTGTTGAGAAGAGCTAGTCCTTTACAGCTCTTTCTTGTTATTTTGTTTTTTGTTGTTTTAATGTAAGAACCTGTCTAATTAAATAACTTAGACTTCAAAGTTTAGAATTCTCATTTTAAGTTTCCTTTAAACTCTTCTTGTTATAGAAATGTGCTTGGTATATTTGACCATGAGGTATAATGTTAGAGTACCAACCATGTAGTCTTTCTTCATCTTTGTGTTATATAGCATACCTGTTGTGACTTTTTTTTTTTTTTTTTTTTTTTTTGGGGTATGTGGGCCTCTCACTGTTGTGGCCTCTCCCGTTGCGGAGCACAGGCTCCGGACGCACAGGCTCAGCGGCCATGGCTCACGGGCCCAGCCGCTCCGCGGCATGTGGGATCTTCCCGGACTGGGGCACGAACCCGTGTCCCCTGCATCGGCAGGCGGACTCTCAACCACTGCGCCACCAGGGAAGCCCTGTTGTGACTTCTTTTAACTGTCAGTTTCTTCCGAGCATAAAATTTCCATTCGCATTTTAACAATATCGTAAGATATCCTTTTATTTTTTAATTTTGTTACTGTTTTAATAATTATGTTACTTTTAGTGTGAGTTCAAGTTTAACATAAAATCAGTTCATGGGAATAATCAATAGGAGGTTTAGTTGAGTGTAAGGTAAATGTGAAACAACAGATTGAATTATCTACCTTCAAAGGTAGGACAAAGTTCATGAGAGACTTAATGAACAGGAGTATAGACTTTAGAAGATTGCCAGAATACAATCCAGAGAGATAATGAAATAGAAAATATTTGAAGAGCCCTGGAAGATAGAATGAGAATGCCTATAGGATGTGCTAGAAGGTGACATATTTGAAGAGATTATGGCTGAGAATTTTCTTAACTTGAGAGACCTGAAACATCAGATTCAGTAATCACACCAACTTCCAAAAGGAGGAATAAAACTTAAGTCCACACAAATATGCATCCCAGTGAAGCTGCAGAACACTCTAGACAAAGAGAAAATCTGTAAAGAATTCATGAACAATAAAGAAGGGCCAAACAGCCATGGCACACATGGCATTAGGAAGTAGTGAATGCACTTCCTGTCACTAACCTTGCCTTTGGCACCGTAAGTCCTGGTACAACTAAGTTCAGTGATGCTGGCTTTCTTCTCTTTGAACTTCTCTGTTGTGAAAATGGTTTTTGACTGCTATCTATTAGGCATGCCATTTTATAGCTGAACATTGTTCTGTACTTACTGTCACCTCTAATCTTAGGCTTAATCACCTCCAATGGTCTAAGTTTGGGAGGTTAACCTTCTTTCTTTCAGCTTTAGGTATTCTGGGCATCAAATCAGAATAGTTGCTGCTTGGCAGTCGCCTTGGGGACTCCCCTGGCTTTGTGAAGAGGAAAGGAAATCTCTATGTCTTTGGTGTGGGCTTGACTTTCCTAAGCTTCTCCTTTGCTTCTTATTTCTGCGTGTGAATCAATGCACCTATCTCCATTTTCTGGACTTCATAGAGGTCTGAAGCTTTCCCTCACTTGGGAAGCATCCCCGGGAGGGAGTCACGTGCCAGGATGGCTCACTCATGGACAATAACAACAGAGTTAGGAGTGAATGAGAATGAGAATGAATGCTAGCCGGAGGGATGCCTTTTTAGAGATAAGGACAATATAGAAGGTTGCTTCAATCATGGTATAATAGTCCTTATTTCTTTCTCATTATTTTTCATTTTGCATTCCATGCTGGGTACCAACAAGTCCCATAATATAGGATTGTGACTGATACATCACCCTTGATTTCTCTCCAGGGGACTAGTCCTTAAATGTGTCTTTGGCTGGGCTTCCAGACAGCTCTTACTCTTTCCTTTGGCTTCTGTTAACAAAAGGAGATTGTTTTCTCAGCCCTCTGGGGGACTCTTTCTCATCAACCATTACCATTACTGGCTTTTCTCCCTCTCTTTTCCTCAACATCCGACCAGACAGTGCTTTGGTGTCTCTGAGGTCTAATATTCTTCAGAGAATGTCTTTCTTTAATTACTTTTCATTCTTTTTTTTTTTCTCTTCCTAACCCAAACACACACACACACACACACACACTGTTGCTTTGAACAGTTATTTTGTACTTTCCCTCTTTGTGGAAATGGGATTATTAATTTTTCTGTCATTGCTGTAATTGAAATGCCCACATTTCAATTTCTGCTGTGAGCACTACTCAGAATTTAACTGGACAAGACAGAGAGAGAAGCTGGAGGGGAGGTGAAACATAAAAGCTTTTTATTATCATAATAGCTTGGAGTGTGCCCTTCCTGAGAGTGGGGAAAGCAGCTACCATGGCAACAGGTTCTAGTTTCCAGGAGGGCTCTAGTGGCTCTGGTAGTACAGGAGTCTGGAGGGTGTGGAACAGAAATCAGTAGCAGCAGTAGCCTTTCTAACAGGAGCTTGAAGTAGCTGGCTTCCTTCTAGTGATTACTGCCATGTTTCATAATTCAGTCTGTATGTTATATATACATGGCAGGTTGTTAGTGGTTCTGCTTCTGAGCTACATAGGGAGCTGGGAGACAGCAGAACCAGGAATCAAGGGCACGAGCCTTTAAGCCCCTCTCTGTCCCCATCTTGTAGGTGCCTGGGTGGAGAGACTGCTGTGCTCTTGGAGCAGGCCTGATCCCTTCCAGCCCATGCAAACCACCACTGCCTCTTCCTGCATCTCAGGCGTGGGGCTCCTGCCTGGTAAACTCCAATCTGCTTGATCAGGAATTACCAGAGTGTGGATCTTTCCTGTCAGCTCTTCCTAGAAATGCCACCTCACTTGTTTTCAGAGGTTCACCTTCACCAAAGCCTGCTATGCTGGCCCCCGAACATGCAGAAACTGTGTGCTTTTTTCTCTTTCTTCCTTTTTTTCCTTTTTTTTTGACTCTTTCCTAGAGTAAGTTCTTATTGTAGGGAATTTTTTTCTCTCCCAAGTCAGAATGCTGATCCTCATAAAACTTGCACCACAATGCTTAGTTCTGCTAATTGCTAACTTCCTGCTGGACCTGAAATTGAAAGATCTGAAACATCAGATTCACTAGTCACAGCAAATTCCAAAAGGAGAAACAAAACTAAATCCACACACATACACATCCTAGAGAAGCTGCAGAACACTCTAGACGGACAGAAAAATCTATAAAGAAGAACACTTGAATAATTAGTAAGAGCCCAACAGCCATGGCCCACAATTAAAAGTTGGTTTTCAGGACTTGGTGGCCTGGTTACCGCCCCTGCCTCTTGTATCACCCTCCCAGGCTCCAGGGAGACAGGCTATGTCCGTGCACAGCTTACAGAATACCAGAGAAGAAAGCCTCATTTCGTACCAAGGCCTGCTTCACTATAGCGGTGTCTGCGTGTGCCCATCAGTCCTGTCTTTCTGAGTCTTCTGTTTAAACTTGTTCTCTGCCTTCTCCCCGGCCCTCCTTCTCATCCCACTTTGCACAGCACCAAGTAGTTTTCAGAACCCTTTTCACCTCTCTTGCTTTGTCCTTACAACCTCCCTGTGAAGTAGATCAGAGAGGTACGATGATCCTTTTTTGGCCTCTTTGGCATCCACAAACGTTTATATGCTGCCTTCCAAGTGCCCTGGTACCCATTGGCATGGGTGGGCTATATTGAAATCAGCGGGGCTGATATTCTGAACCTCAGGCCATCAGCCTGCGGGTAGCCCACAAATATCTATTAAGCACATGTCCTGCCAGGTACTGGGCATACATTGATGAGCAAGGCAGATCACTACCCTCCTGTAGACACAGTTGTTCTCCTGCGCCAAATGCTGAGGCAGGGAAATTCACCCTTGCCTGGCTTCATAGAGAAGAATTTGACCTCAGGTATTTTTTCTTGCCCATTAAATTTCATGAAAAATAGATGAATTATAATTACAAGAATACTTTAATAGATGTAGAACTGTGTTTATTTTTAAAAACATAGAAATAAGGTTCCATCCTTGCCAGATACTTTTGGTCTTCTTTGTAGGAGACTAGTTGTTATGTCTGGACCCTTAGTAAAGTCATTGGGTCTATAAACATTTGGAAAAAATTTCATATCCTAACTGATCAAAGAAATGCAACTTAATGAGGTGGATGGACCTAGAGACTGTCATACAGAGTGAAGTAAGTCAGAAAGAGAAAAACAAATACCGTATGCTAACACATATATATGGAATCTAAAAAAAAATAAATGTTCTGAAGAACCTAGGGGCAGGACAGGAATAAAGACGCAGGCTTAGAGAATGGACTTGAGGACATGGGGAGGGGGAAGGGTAAGCTGGGACAAAGTGAGAGAGTGGCATGGACATATATACACTACCTAATATAAAATAGATAGCTAGTGGGAAGCCGCCGCATCACACAGGGAGATCAGCTCAGTGCTTTGTGACCACCTGGAGGAATGGGATATGGAGGATGGGAGGGAGACGCAAGAGGGAGAAGATATGGGGATATATGTATACATGTAGGTGATTCACTTTGTTATACAGCAGAAACTAACACACCATTGTAAAGCAATTATACTCCAATAAAGATGTTAAAAAAAAAAAAATATATATATATATATATATATAAAGTAAAGTTCTTTAAAAAAAATAGGATAGGTACAATATTGTTTACTACTTATTAAAAATTTCAAAATGGTATTGCCTTAGGGCTCAGAGAAATAGGCATGCTAAAGCATTCTAGATGAGAGTGTAAATGATAGAAGTCTCCTAGGTGACAGTTTGGTAATGTGTATTAAAAGTGTTTATGCCCTTTCATCCCGAAATTCCATGTCTGTGAATTTATTCTAGAGAAGGAAAGATGTGCCAGTACTGAAAACAATTGGATTGTCCAATAAAAGGGGATTTCTTAAATAAATTATGGAATATCCATACAGTAGAATACTGTAAACCTTAAGTATGTAGAACATCAGAATGAATGATATGTGAAAAATTCATAGTAGAGCAGTAAAAACAGGTTATAAAACTGTGTACATACAGTATGATTCCAGGTTGTTTTAAGATATGTGTGTCCATGTATGTGTGTGTGCCTAGGAAAAGCATAGGACATAACATGTAAACCTTAAAAACTAACTGGATAAAATTTAGTTATTTCTGATTGGTAGAATTATGAGTGAGTTTTATCTTCTTTGTGTTTTTCTGTCTTTTTCAATTGTACCACAATGGATGCTTTTCACTTATAATACAAAAAAGCAGGGGGAGGGGCATAAGTCTTAGTTTTTTTCCCCTGATGATAACACCAAGAGAAAGAATAAAGGATAGCGATTTTTAAATGGCCACTACACCTTAAAGACCAAACTGACATCTAATGACATTTACTGATTCTGTCTTAAGGGAGATAGAAGCATTTTATTTCGTAAATAACACACTCTGTGTCTGTACTGAGAGTGGGGGAGTCATACATGGGGGTGTATATGTTTAAGGGAGTGTGCATCCAAGTAGGGATGTGTGTGTGTGTGTGTGTGTGTGTGTGTATGTGTGTAGCCAGGTGTCAGAGCCTCACAAGGCCGTGGTCCTTGTGGGAGTCGCAGAGATCTGCATATCCAAAGATACTGCCTGTGCTGAGCTGACATTGTGGTTCACACCCCTGACTCATAGCCATGTGCTCTCTCGTTTGATGCCCAAGGTGCACCTGCAGGCATCCTGCCTTCAATGGGTCAGGAGTCTAAAAGACTTTCAGCTGCACTGAGGCTTCATGAGACAGTCAAGTCTAGAACTGATGCACTCGTTTCTTGAAGCCATTTGCTCTTTGTTTTTTTAAGCACCAATACCAATGCCAATTCATAGAGAAGACTTGTTCAGGTGATTTTTTTGACATTTATATAGTGAACACTCTGAATCCTACCTTCCATAGAGTAGCAGGGCTCCCTGAACCCTGCTACTTTTTCCCCTCAGATTTTCCAGACACATTTCATCTTTCTAAAGGGTTCCTCTTTTGTTTGTGTCCCACTCTTGTTGAATGATTATTTAGCTTTTCACATAGCCCAACCACATGCTGGCATCTATCACCAAGATTGCAATGTGGTTCTCTCCTTCATGTATATTCCTGGAAGGAGGCCTTCTGTTTGCAAGACTGAGCAGTAGGTCTACTAGTGACACGTTTTCAGGAAGAGCCGCTTCCGAACTGGGTTGGGGCCACAGAGGTGGATGGGGTGGGGTGAGCCGCTGAAGACCGCGGGAGGTTCTCATCATTCTGTGGGAAACCATAGGGGTGGCAAGGATCCCAGGGCTTCCACTTGTGCTAAAGAGCTGTTGACATAGACTTTAGAATTCCTGTGGAAAAGGAAGCAAACTCCTCTAGCATGTAACTTTTAAAGAGGTCTCAGGCAGGCTCTGATGTTTGTGGTTGAAGATAGCACTTCTTACTTGCCTGTGTGTTTGCATGTGCACTTTGTATTCTCCTCATCTGTAGACTTCCAGACTGCACTCTGATGACTGGGCTCAGCTCACACATCTCCCCCTTAGAGGCCTTCCCCAGCCTGCCTAAGTTGGTTCTCCTCACTGCTTTTTTTTTTTTAACTTTTATTTTATTTATTTATTTTTTTAACATCTTTATTGGGGTATAATTCCTTTACAATGGTGTGTTAGTTTCTGCTTTATAACAAAGTGAATCAGTTATACATATGTTCCCATATCTCTTCCCTCTTGCGTCTCCCTCCCTCCCACCCTCCCTATCCCAACCCTGTAGGTGGCCACAAATCACCACGCTGATCTCCCTGTGCTATGCGGCTGCTTCCCACTAGCTATCTATTTTACATTTGGTAGTGTATATATACACTATACACAGAGTCCATGCCACTCTCTCACTTTGTCCCAGCTTACCCTTCCCCCTCCCCATGTCCTCAAGTCCATTCACTAGTAGATCTGTGATTTATTTCTGTCCTGCCCCTAGGTTCTTCATGACCATTTTTTTTAGATTCCATATATATGTGTTAGCATACGGTATTTGCTTTTCTTTTTCTGACTTACTTCGCTCTGTATGACAGACTCTAGGTCTATCCACCTCACTACAAGTAACTCAGTTTCATTTCTTTTTATGGCCCAGTAATATTCCATTGTATATATGTGCCACATCTTCTTTATCCATTCATCTGTCGATGGACACTTAGGTTGCTTCCATGTCCTGGCTATTGTAAATAGAGCTGCAATGAACATTGTGGTATATGAGTCTTATTGAATTATGGTTTTCTCAGGGTATATGCCCAGTAGTGGGATTGCGGGGTCGTAGGTAGTTATAGTTTTAGTTTTTAAAGGAACCTCCATACTGTTCTCCATAGTGGCTGTATCAATTTACATTCCCACCAGGAGTGCAAGAGGGTTCCCTTTTCTCCACACCCTCTCCAGCATTTATTGTTTGTAGATTTTTTGATGATGGCCATTCTGACCGGTTTGAGATGATATCTTATTGTAGTTTTTTTTGTGTGTGTGTGGTGCGCGGGCCTCTCACTGTTGTGGCCTCTCCCGTTGCAGAGCACAGGCTCGAGACGCGCAGGCTCAGCGGCCATGGCTCACGGGCCCAAACGCTCTGCGGCACGTGGGATCTTCCCGGACCGGGGCACGAACCCATGTCCCCTGCATCAGCAGGCGGACTCTCAACCCCTGCGCCACCAGGGAAGCCCTCATTGTAGTTTTGATTTGCATTTCTCTAATGATTAATGATGTTCAGCATTCTTTCATATGTTTGTTGGCAATCTGTATATCTTCTTTGGAGAAATGTCTATTTAGGTCTACTGCCCATTTTTGGATTGGGTCGTTTGTTTTTTTGATATTGAGCTTGCATGAGCTGCTTGTAAATTTTGGAGATTAATCCTTTGTCATTTGCTTCATTTGCAAATATTTTCTCCCATTCTGAGGGTTGTCTTTTTCATCTTGTTTATGGTTTCCTTTGCAAAAGCTTTTAAGTTCATTAGGTCCCATTTGTTTATTTTTGTTTTTATTTCCATTGCTTTAGGAGTTGGGTCAAAATGGATCTTGCTGTGATTTATGTCATAGAGTATTCTGCCTATGTTTTCCTCTAAGAGTTTGATAGTGTCTGGCCTTACATTTATGTCTTTATAATCCACTGTGAGTTTATTTTTGTGTATGGTGTTAGGGAGTGTTCTAATTTCATTCTTTTACATGTGGCTGTCCAGTTTTCCCAGCACCACTTATTGAAGAGGCTGTCTTTTCTCCATTGTATATTCCTGCCTCCTTTATCAAAAATAAGGTGACCATATGTGCGTGGGTTTATCTCTGGGCTTTCTGTCTTGTTCCATTGATCTATATTTCTGTTTTTGTGCCAGTACCATACTGTCTTGATTACTGTAGCTTTGTAGTATAGTCTGAAGCCTGGGAGCCTGATTCCTCCAGCTCCTTTTGTCTTTCTCAAGATTGCTTTGGCTATTCGGGGTCTTTTGTGTTTCCATACAAATTATGAAATTTTTTATTCCAGTTCTGTGAAAAATGCCATTGGTAGATTGATAGGGGTTGCACTGAATCTGTAGATTGCTTTGGGTAGTAGAGTCATTTTCACAATGTTGATTCTTCCAATCCAAGATCATGGTATATCTCTCCATCTGTTTGTATCATCTTTAATTTCTTTCATCAGTGTCTTATAGTTTTCTGCATACAGGTCTTTTGTCTCCTTTAGGTAGGTTTATTCCTAGATATTTTATTCTTTTTGTTGCAGTGGTAAATGGGAGCATTTTCTTAATTTCACTTTCAGATTTTTCATCATTAGTGTATAGGAATGCAAGAGATTTCTGTGCATTAATTTTGTATCCTGCAACTTTACCAAATTCATTGATTAGCTCTAGTATTTTTCTGTTAGCATCTTGAGGATTCTCTGTGTATAGTATCGTGTCATCTTCAAACAGTGACAACTTTACTTCTTCTTTTCCGTTTTGGATTCCTTTTATTTCTTCTTCTCTGATTGCTGTGGCTAAAACTTCCAAAACAATGTTAAATAATAGCACTCCTCACTGCTTTTTATCACATGCTCCTGTTCATTTCTTCTGTCCACTTTCACAGTCAGATATTCTTACTGATGTATTTGTGTACTGTCTTCCCAATTGGAATACAATGCAAACCTATGGAAAACAGGGATCTTGCCTGTCTGGTTCCCTGCTGCAATGCCTAGAAGGGGCTGTGGGATCTCATGGGTGTTCAGTCATAGTTGGGTATGAGCGGACGTGGTATGTGTAGGGGCCTGCAGAAGGCCAAGGAAGTTGGACCTTTAGAGTGAGGACAGAACAGCATGACAAGATGTTGGAGAGATAGGCAGGGTCAAATCACATGGGCCACAGTGAGGGGTTTGGAGTTACCTGAGAACCTGATGTTCATTAAGTTATTTTATCTCTGCGGGTTGCCACATGCCCAGATTGGTCTGCTAAAGTCACTCCTTAATGGCATTTCTCCTGGGCTTTGTGCACCACTGGGTCCTCAAAGTATTTCTTCAGCCTGTGCTGCATTCTCTCCCCCGTCTCCACTGCCAGCAGCTTGGCATTCTTCACCCACCTTTCCGAAGAGCCCAACAGAGCAAGATGACAAGAACTAAGGTATCAGGGTTTGATGCCTGCACAATTGGAAGCATTCCGGAAGCTTGTCATTAAACACCTTGACTTCCCCATTGAAAAGTATTGGGTTTGAGCTTTGCAGATGATACTCACCAAGAGCCTGAATGACGGGAGATCGGGGCCCAGATCGCAACTGCACTGTTTGAATCATTTGTGTCTCTGTTTCTAGACATTATATACTGTTCTCTGCCTAATGATATGTTGGTTTTCACACATTGGATCTGTAATTCCTGCTTGTTGACACTGTACTTTGTTTTATAATTTGCTCCCAAAGTAGCAGAATTCAGTGAGTTTCCAGTTTTGTTCTGCCTATGAGGAGGATAAATCAGGTTTTGCCTGGCATGCATTGAAAAAAGAAGTCTCCTGGCATAATTCCCTGATGAATCTATTTTTGTAATTAAGGCAATAAATGTAACAGAAGGGTTTGTTTCTTCACTCTTATTCTAACGTGTACCGCTATATATAAACAATTATTTGTATGTATAGATAAATAAGGTGAGCTGCTGTTTCACTTAGGCTTGGACTACATTAAAATTTTGGGAGATAACAATTCAGGTGCAGCAAGGAGCTAGGAGATGTTGTATAGAACTTCAGGAATGGGGAGATGTAGTAAGATGTCATTCACTCATATTTTGATTCTAATTTTTGTGGGTTGTGAAATGTATATTGTTGGGGTTGTTTGTTTTTTTTTAAGAATTCTATTCTTTAGCATCAGACATGTAAACATATATAAAAATGTTGATGTTCTACCCACATAATTCTTCATGGATGTTAGAGATCTGGGGTTTCGTCTTTCATGGTTAGTACTAATTGACCTCCGGAACTTTTCGAAGGAGTGTCATCTCTTGTACATGAAATGCCATGAACTTTTCAGGACACCTTGAAATAATTGTTTTCTCTATTAATTGCCTATCCACATGTAATTCAGAAGTTCGTTGATAGTACATATAGATTTATAAATTACAGTCATTTTGGTACATTGGCCCTTGCTATATAAAGCCAGCTTTTTCAACCTAAGCCTCTTGATTTGTTTCAGACTCATGGCAAGGAATGTAATTTTCTGTCTCTGTTTCCTTTCTGAGGTGAAGGTATACTCCTTTTCAAAACTGTGCCAATCAGATGGGTTATTTCCCTTATTTGAAAAATCTTCACGAAAGGGGATAGATTACCCAGGGCATATGTGTGTGTGTCCGTGCTTGCATGTATAGATGTGTGTTTCTCTCTCTCTCTGTCTCTGTCTCTCTCTCTCTCTCTCAGTCTGTCAATTTCTCCCTCAGTAACATTTCCCATAATCCCATCAGTGGATTTGGAATCTTGATCCTGCCTCCTGAAAGGATTATCGTCATTTCATAGAAGCAGCAACGAGGTTAGCATTTCATGGAAAGTGAGAACCCCTGACTGCTCAGTCTTAGAGCCATTATTCTTACTGGAGCTAAGTCACATGGTAAGAGGCCAATCCCTTAACCTTTGATGTAGTTCCTTTTGTCCCTGACCTTTCATCTGTAAAATGGATCTAGTAATATGGATCTGTTCTTGCAGTTAATTAAAGGTTGTTAAGATGGTTCAGTTCGATGGGCTTTATAAATGTTTACATAACATGTTTAATATTGGTGTTCTTTGTGGGTGGCTATTAGCTAGGTAGCAGGTAACTAGCACCTAGAGGCTGTTACTTAGACTCTAGGCCTCCAGTTCATTGGCTAAACATTCTGTTCTTTTACAACCTCCCAGTGGGGAAGTCAGGGGAAGACTTAGCACATGACAAAGGGAAAAATGTGGAACAACTTCAGAGACCTACCACGTTAACACAGACATAGATGCAAAGGCATAGTGCCTTACACATTTCAGTTACTTAAATAAATATGAAAAGTAGCATATTCTGGGTTTCGCGTGTCTTGAATTCTCTCACGGGGCCTTATGCTAGTTTGTGAAGTTCTTACATCTCTTGTGCCCGTGGAATTGGGGCATTTAAGTCTTAGTAGGTGAGACCTTTCTGAGTCTGCAGAGAGGCATAGCGAATTATGTTATCTCTCTGATCAGAATTTTCTCATGGCTTTTCATCTCGTTGAGTGGAGAGGGAAGCTCCTACAGTGGCCTGCAAGGATTTCCCGCCTCTGAGTCTGTGACCTGACTGGTCCTGATACCTTCCCCTTTGATGGCTCTGCGGCAGGTACGCTGGCTTTCACTGGTGCTGCCAGCGTGCCCCACAGGTTGCTCCCTGAGGCATCTGCATCTGCTCTTTGCTCCCCTGGAGCGCTCTTCCCAGAGATCCACGTGGCTTGCTTCCTTCCTTCCTTCCTTCAGGTCGCTAGTACATACCTCCCTCTCAGTGACCCCTTCCCTCACCACTGTGCCTAGAACTGCAGACAGTCCCCAAGTGCTCCGTTTCCACCCTAGATTTTATTTGCTTATTGTCTGTCCAATCCCAAAAGAACGTAAGCTTTTAAAGCAGCGTGTTTGGGGGCGGGGGGTGACTGTTTTGCTCACGGCTGTATCCCCAGCACTTAAAGAAGTCCCTGGCACATAATAGGCAGTAGAAAGTCCTAAGGCAATTTCTCCATGGCCTGCCTTTTTGGACAGTGCTCGCCTAAAGGTGAGAGGCTGAGCCATTGAAGGAAGTGTCACCACCAGCAGGAACTGATATATTTGCAGTGCTCCGTGACATCAGGTTGGCATGCACCGGTGCAACTATTATGCCTCCTCTGTGCTCCAGCATCTCTCTATAGACTGGAGAACATAAGCCTCAAAATCAGTCAATCAATGATCATGTGAAAGGACTTTAAAAACTGTAAAATGCTTTGGAAATGACAATGACACTGGACTTTATAATGGATTGTTATGTAATTTGAAATAGTTAAGTAATTTTCCAGGAAGCAGGGTTCCCTGGACCAGTGCTGTGCTTCCCCATCTGGGCCTGTGGACTGGGTCCAAGAATACAGCTACAGGCCAGAGCCTGAACCAGCCAGGACCAGAGTGGGGAAGTCTATCCAGTAACCCCTAGACTGGGGAAGTCTATCCAGTAACCCCTAGACTGAGGGGATGTGCCTTCTATGTGCACATCCCTTTGAATGTGCCTTTGAATCCCTATGTATTCAAATACCAAGTAGCTGAGACCATGTAGGGCAAATAGAATTCATGTTGGCCTGGTGTTAGTCTCTAAACAGCTGTGACTAATTTAGAAAAATTAGGCAGTTTAGCAGCAAAAGTATAATTCTTATTGTTAATGAAACCTGGCCTATTCCGGAGGAGGCCAGTAATTCCCATGACCCAGATTAGTTTTCTCCCAGTAGAAAAGCTTAGGGGTTTTATACTGTTGATGGGCAGAGATGAACCTAATATCCTTGTTTGCTTTCAAATCATCCTTTTAAAAATAATCTGGTTCTCCTTATACCCATGTTCTCTTTAAGGCTAGGCTATGTAGAAAAGAAGAGAGGCAAGTGAGATAAAAATGGCAGATTATATACTGTATATATTATATCTCACACATGTTTACACACACACACACACACACACACACACACACACACATACGCACTGCATTGTATCAGAGCATCTAGGAGCAGTAAGTAGCTCTGGACTGCAGACTGCGTGGCATCAGATTCCAGCCCTACCACTTGTTCAGTAGGTGACCTGGGACAAATTTCTGGGTTTTCGGAGCCTTAGCTTCTTCCTGTGGGATAGTATTGGAACTTAACCTCATAGGATTATTGTAAAGATCAAATGGAGTAATCACTGCAGTGCTTAATGCTCGTCTCACAGGAAGTGCTCGCTCGGTCAGTATCAGTTGCTGTTGTTGTTGCTGACGATGTTAATAATCTAAGGCAGGCAGGAAATAAAGGGATTTCAGACAGGGATAAGAAAAGGAAAAGTGAGATGCAAGAGACACTATGCTAGAAGGTTTAAGTATATTGGAAAGAGACCGGTATAATATGGTAAGCTTACGCTGTAATTTATAATGCTTATTAGATCACTCATGTGATAATGATAATTATACCCTATGGGTATTTTATGGTCTTCGTACCTTCCAGATTAGCACTGTGGCCAATGAGAGCTGCCTGGTTTATTCCACGCTCTCGGTGTCAGGGTGAACTGCTCTGGCCACTCCCCTGACCACTGTCCCACTTAGCAAAGGTGCTGAGACACCAGTAGATTATGTGGAAGTTTAAACCAGGCATTCAGTGCAGCTGAGCCTTGAGAACCTCAGAGGAAGGTGGCCTCCCAAAGCATGCACGTGTTCTTTTTTTCCCCCAACACCTGATAAGGGCAAACTCTGTGCTAGGCCCTGGTGATGGGACAGTAAGGGAGGATAATGCCATCCCAGTTTTCTTGGAACTTCTAGTAAGTGGAGGAGACAGACAATGACAATTCCGTGAATAATGACATAATTCACCAAGTGCTAGGAAGGAGAATTGAGGAATTAGTTTTGTAATGAGGTATCTGACCTGGTATGGGGCATCCAGAAAGACCTCTTTGGGAAGTGAGTGATAAGTTAGGAGAGAGCCAGATCAAGAGGGGCTGCAGGGCTTCCCCGTCAGGGAGCATCAGTATTAGGAAGGAAGGCACCCAGGCCTAACGAGAGTTTTAGCCCAGTTTTAGCCAAGGGGGGCATGGTGGAGAAGGGTCTAGATCTTGTGGGATCTTGCAGGCCAAGGGTTTTTAACCTGTAATTCAAAACAGTCAGAAGCCTTTGGTGGGTTTCAAACAGGTAGTGGTATTGGATTGGAGGAGACCAGAGGGGAAATAGAGCTGGTTGCACGCTCAGATTTTAGAACAATCTCCACTTTAGACTGCAAGCTATATGCCAAGAGGTACCTTGGCTTTGCTGCATTTACCCAAATTCTTTTTCCTTTTCTTTGAAGGATTTTCAGTACCAAGTGGGCTTCTGTAAGCGGGCATTAAAGTCGATGTATATGATACTTGTCAATACTTAACATCTTAGCAGTGATGTTTTTCCGTCTGAAATATAGTTTTACACATGTCACCAGAAACAGAGAAGACATTGGTAGTTATTCACAGAGCTTTGAGACCTTTGGATGAAAGCGGAGCAGCCTGCAGGGATGCACATACGGCCATAATTGTCTTTTTGAGGGGGCTCACGAAATCATCCATTTGGCCCGTCCTCCTTTCTTCCTTTTAATTCATCCTTCTCTCTCAGTCTTAAAGTGTTCACTCTTTCATTATTGCAGCTCTCTGACTCTGCCAGCCAACTGCAAATGGAATGCTGTCATATTTGAGGGATATTTCGTCATTTTCATGTTTTTGTCAAGAATGAAGCCACTTCAGGAAGGGAGTAGAAATGATATTTAGCCCAGTATCACTCTCATAGGCATACATGCTTTTTCTTCCTCTCTCTTGCTTTTTCTTTCCTTCTTCCAGTTTAGTGATTTGGGTGGTGAATGAGGGAGCAGCTTTTTTCCCCTCTATTATAACCACTACTTTTTCTCCCACGTGCCCACGAGCGTGTAACTGCTCCATGTATTGATTTGTGGTTGGATTTTCTGAGGAAACAAAATGCCTCTCTCAGCCCAGCTGAACTGACCCGTAGTTGTGTGGGAGCAGCAGAGTGCTAAGGTGAAGATGATGGGCTCTGCAGCCACCCCGAGTTCCTTTCCTGGCTCTGCCCTTCATTAGCTGTGTGACCTCAGGCAAATTACTTAACTTCTCAGTGCTTCAGTTTTCTCCTCTGTTAAATGGCAGTGATAGTCTCACCTACTTGTCTCAAGGAGCTCTTTTGAAGATTATATTGGGTAAAAGTATCCATCATAAGCAGCATTCAGTTATTCAAAGCTTCCAGTCTGGCTTCTCACTGGATAACCATTCCCAGAAAGATATTAAATATGGTTGGTGAGCATGACCCCAGTAAGTGCACAGAAAAATTTATTTTCAACGCTCATTCTGGTGCCAGCCATCAGGACAGCCCAGCAAAGCTGTATTTATGGCTCTGATGGATTTCCTTGGCAGAAGCATCCTCAGCACCATCCAGACTGGTCCTGTCTCACCGAGTTCAGGTGGTATCCAGGCAACACACACACACAGTCTGACTCAGTAAAAAACTCTCAGCCAGTGGTTGTGAGGATTCCCCCCACCCTTTCCCCACTCTATACTAAGGATGAAGTTGAAGTTGGTGGAAAGAGCCTCACTGACAACCCTTGAAACTAAACTTGCCTTGGGTAGCCACAATAAAAGTATAAGTTCCAGCAGCTTCCTTTCCAGCTAATCCTTCTTGGCCCCAGACTCGGAGCTTCTCTATCCCTGAGAGGGTAGTAGAGAGATAAGTGATATTTACTGCAGCTTAGGTGCCCACACACTCAACTACTTTCCGAATTGGTAACCTGGGGCCTACCCAGTGCCCGCCTGTGTGCTGCAGAGGATGCACCCCAAGATCTGGATCCAGCCCCCAGTCCTGAGACACTCATGAGAAGGGAAGCAGTCAGGGTAGAAATGTCCCACGGGATTGATTGTGAACAGAATCACTTAGAGTTCTGTGTGGCCTCCTGTCAGCGAGGTGTCTAGAACTGGGCTTTGCAGGCAGGTGGGCGGTTAGGGGAGGACTTGCCAGGCAGGCCAGGGGCAAGTTGGTGCCCTTGAAGGCGAAGTGAGTGTGGTGGGTTCGCTGTAGCTTCCTATGAGGCTCTCAGCCTGTCATGTGAGGTGCTTATAGGGTAATGATAGAAAATAAGTAATAATATATTTTGAATTTTTCTGTGGATTTGAAGTATTTCATAATTTAAAAAAAAAGAAGAAATGAAAAAAAAAAAAAAAGGATAACCAGAAGAGAAAAATAGCCCTTGAAATACAGGTGGAAGAGGCAGGGTTCCTTGCTCCAGGCAGAAGCAGGACACCAGGTGACACCACCAATTTACAGTGTGACTTAAATTGGCACTCGCTTCTCCTTTCACCACTGTCATCACCACTACCTTGACCACCACCATGAACAATACTAGCTGTCATTTAGTAAGCCATTATTTCAGGCCAAGAGATTGACTCACCTGGTCTTATTAATCATCCTTAAACTTTGTGAGGTAGGTACTGTTGCTTGTGTTTCATAGGTGAAGAAAGGGGTTTAGGGAAGCCAAGTGACCTGCCTCCTGTCATCTAGCTTGGAATGTCTGTATGACTCCACTCCCTGTGCTATCCTGTCTCCTTTAGCTTTTTTCCCCCCATATTTATAAATTGGAAATAATATGTGTACTCCATACCTATAGAATGGCATTTTTCAAATTTAAGTCATGACACATTAGTGGATTGTAAAATGGATTTAGTAGCAGAAAAATGACCAGAATAGAATAAAAAATAACAGAATTTATCACACTTACTGTTTCTGAAACTTGTGCTTCTAGTAACTTGTGTTTCTGATATGCAAGTATGTATGTGTGTGTACGTCTCTCTATGTGTGTATATATGTATGTATGTACTAGTGAAGTGTTATATGGGAAAATATGTTTCCTACCATGGGTTATTGTCAGAAAGTTTGAGAGCTACTGTTCTAGACTTATATGAAGTTCAAACAACATTAAAAAGTGTTGCAGAGCTCCTGTAAACTCTAAAACACCTTACAAGTCTAAGTTGTCATTACGTAACCCTGGAAGCTGAAACAAACAAATAAAGGATGGCAGATAAAAGTGTTGCTGTGCTGTAACCTCCACCCATCTGGTTCATCGCAGATAGTGCTAATCTGTCACCACGTTACGTCCAGTGGAGCCAGGGTGCAACTTTAACACTCCTCGACATAGCACTGCAGGCCTCAAGATGAAACCTATTTGCAGACCTAGCAGCAGGCTTAGGTATTGTTGGTACATCAGGACCAGTCTGTGGTTATAAAGTACTGCTCAGCACTTCCAGAGCTCTGACTCTCATTTAAATGCTAGGAAGACAGATGTGATCCCCAGAACAGCATGGGCATCTCTGCATTACAGGCCCCAGAAGAGTTGCCTCCACTCTCCTCCCCTCATAGTACTCCCCCACCACCATCTTCATCTGGAAGTAATTTACCTCCTTCTGCCTCTCAGAGGGTATCAGACCAATCCAGAGTCCCCATCCACTTTCCCTTGAAGCAAAGGTGGCAAGAGGCCCTTCTGCCGTGGCCACTTTCCTTGGAACATGCTCCTTCCTCATTGACCGTAATTCATTAGGGAACCACAGGGAACATGGGGTGCCGATCCCCCACCAACTGCCCTGAAGGCATGCCCCTCAGGAGATGCCCTGCTTCTCAGCTGATGTGGCAAACTCTTCACAGTCACTAAAGGAACCGGGCTTTCCCTTAAAATCGCATGTGGAAACTGTTTCTCTGCCGCCTGCAGAGGAAGCCTGTAGAATTGGCAGTTGTCTTAGAATTCTCCACAGAAGAGTCCACATGGACCTAGGGAAGGCCTGTCAAAGACTCCCTCAGTGGAATATGCAATAATGCATGAGAGACTCTTGTGTGTGGATTTTAAGTCAAGACTCAACATGACATTCTGGGCTGTGTGGGGAAGAGCTCAAGCAGCTCAGTTACCAACCCGGAAAGCAAGTTCTCTGTGTTTTGTAGACCTCACTAATGAATGAGCCCCGTGGCCTTGGCTAGACCAGGCTTCCCAGTGCTCTGCCAGCCCTCCTCCCACACATGGGTAAATGCATCAAGTTATAATGGATGGCTGGTGCCAGCAGAGACTGAGGTCTGTGCCTTTCTCTCTGGGATACATAGCAATCTCCAGCCATTAATAATCCATTCTGGAGTAATGAGCATAGCTGTACCAGGTTGTGAGCAGTAATAACCAAGTGATAGATCAATTTGTTACCTCAGTGTGCCAAAAGATAATGGCAGCTAGTCATGAAAGGT
Organism: Phocoena sinus; assembly: GCF_008692025.1. Taxonomy (NCBI): domain Eukaryota; kingdom Metazoa; phylum Chordata; class Mammalia; order Artiodactyla; family Phocoenidae; genus Phocoena; species Phocoena sinus. The sequence goes on along the minus strand of NC_045765.1, from coordinate 52,308,931 downwards.
ATAACCTTTTTCCCCAAAAGTTTCATAAGACTTAGATCAATGTGTTTTTTTAAGTTCTAAAATAAAATGGATCATTAAAAAGGAAATGAGTTACATTGGGTAGCCTCAAGCATATTTATATTCAGAGATGCTTATCCACAATTACCATAGATTTTTTCCAAATGCCTTTGGTCATTTGGGCCAGTAAATTGGAGTAATTATTGCTCATTAATTAAATCTAAGAAATGTAACACAGTTCCAGACTTTGAAAAGGGAGGTTGGGAGAGTTGAGATACATTCCCCAAAAATCATCAATAATAATTTGAGGTTTTCTGAGTAAGTAGTTGGGTTGAGAATTATTGTTTAATGTCTACTCAGAAACTCCCATCGTCTTTTAACACCTCATTGAACATTTGTTGTGTTTCTCCTGTGCCGGGCACTGCTCTCAGCACTGGTGCTACCAACTAAAATAAGCACGGTCTCTATCCTAAGGCAGTAGTCGAGACCTTAATAACATGTAATAAATCCAGGGGCCAACACTCCTGCCTTCATTGAGGGGTGGAGGGCTGGGGAGAGACTAGACAGAGACTTCAGAAGGGAAGGGAGCCATTGGCGCTGTGCCTTGAAGAACAACAGTTTGCCAAGCAAAGAAAGAAGGGTAAGAGAACGTTCTAGGGAGAGGATTGACAAAGGCAGATAGATGTGAAAGTGGAAAGAGGATGGGTAGTGAATGATTATAATAATCATCACTGCATTTCCCACACGGTAACACATTTAACTGATACAACAACCTCACGAAGTAGATGTATTATTCACCTCACCCCCTTTTTTATTTTATTTTATTATTTTTTAAATTTATTTTATTTATTTATTTTTGTCTCCGTTGGGTCTTCTTTGCTGCGTGCGGGCTTTCTCTAGTTGTGGCGAGCGGGGGCTACTCTTGGTTACGGTGCACAGGCTTCTCATTGCAGTGGCTTCTCTCCTTGCGGAGCACGGGCTCTAGGCGTGCAGGCTTCAGTAGTTGTGGCACACGGGCTTAGTTGCTCCACGGCGTGTGGGATCTTCCCGCACCAGGGCTCTAACCCGTGTCCCCTGCATTGGCAGGCGGATTCTTAACCACTGCGCCACCAGGGAAGCCCTCATCCCCTTTTTTTAAAAGATGAGGAACCTAGGGCTTCCCTGGTGGCGCAGTGGTTGAGAGTCCGCCTGCCGATGCAGGGGACATGGGTTCGTGCCCCGGTCCGGGAAGATCCCACAGGCCGCGGAGCGGCTGGGCCCGTGAGCCATGGCCGCTGAGCCTGTGCGTCCGGAGCCTGTGCTCCACAGTGGGAGAGGCCACAACAGTGAGAGGCCCTCGTACCGCAAAAAAAAAAAAAAAAAAGATGAGGAACCTAAAGCTTAAACATTGAGTCCCTTGCTCAGGGACCCAGAGCTGGGAGGTGACAGAGGGCTTAGAGGTGAGTTGGAAAAGCTGTGCTACGTCATAGGAGTTTGACATTAAAAACAATGGAGCCCACCAGTGGTTTATGGTCACCATCATCAGAACATTCCAGCTGTGCAAGCGTCGCTGAACACTTGCACATACACTGTGTCACTGTGTTCTCTCTCAGCGACCCAGTGAGGTGTGAGGCCATTGTAGTTTTCAACAGAGGACTGCCTTGAGTGGAGCTAAGTTGGAGACGGTAGCTGGTGGTGGCAGGCAGGGTGCAGCCAAACCCAGAGAGTCTAGTCAGAGAGCCTCGTTAAGAGGCTGTTGCTTTAGTCAGATTGTGTTGAGAAGCGTGATGGTGAAAGTGATCATCGTCCAAACCCTGTATTTTTATATTGGTGTACAATTTAAAAGTGCTTTCATACATAGATAGCTTGTTGATTCATTTACACAGGGACTTTTGTGACAAGAGGGTAAGTCTACTGACTTGGCTTATTTGGGAGGGGAAGTATAAAGGCATGGAATTCACTTTCTGCACAAAGGAACTGATGTTGAAAGTAGTGGTGTTACAAGCAGCTTGTAAATATGCAGACTTGCTGATTCACTGAGGCCCAGAACCAAAGCCTTTCCCCTTTGCCAGCCTTTCCCCTTGCTTTAACGCTTTCAGACTAGAAACCTGATACAGTTTTGGGTAGAATGGAAAACTATAAGTAACATCAGGAGATTCAGCTAGAACTCAGAAAATGTTTGTAAAATATTATTACTTGGACCAGAAACAGGCCAGGGCATCAGTGGAAACATCTCCTTGCTGCAGGTATTGTTTAGCAATCAGAAAGCAAGTTCCCTTCCTGACTGGGCTGTTCCACAGTTCACGTTTCATAGACTTAACCATCCCTTTCAGAGGAGGAGCTTTTTATGAAATTAGACTTTTAGCCCTAGAAAATGAAAGAAAAATACACATCTGCTGATAAAATTGGTTAATGTAGTGTTCAGTAAAGGCTCAGTTTCAAAACCAGCAGTTAAAGCAGTAGAACCTCTTTTTCCTCCTACAAAATAGAAGTATCCAAGAGAAACAGTGCAAACATTTATAGAATTGTGTGAAAAACAAATACTCAGTATAAATAGCACTAAATGCTAGGGAGGTATGTCTGTGCAAACTGCCATCTCTGCCCAATTTCTCTCTAGTTTCTAGTAATGAATAGTTTCCTTCTAGGTGGCAATATTAGGTGGAAGCCCCTAATATTTTCTTAACAATACTGAATGGCCTTAACTTTTAACTTATTTGTTGTCAATGGATAATTGGTATATTTTTGTACATGGGGCCAGCAAATGAACAATGAAATTTTATGGCTAGGTCATGGTGCCCTGGGTGTGGAGTTCAGATATATGTTTTGAGTAGTTGTTTATCCAGAAATATGCATATGTGTTTAGCAGTTTACTCAGCCCCGATACTTCTGACTCTGTGTGTTCCCTGGACTTTGAGAGTAAGTGACAATATAAACACAGCCATATACATGGATGTACAGTAGTGCATTTTAATTTCTGTTTATGCAGAAATGTTTGGCTTAATGTAAGCCACGTGTCTAATATGATGGGGCTTTAATACTTTGAGCCTAAAGTGCTGAATTTCCTGACCGAGATCTATCCATTTAAAAAAATTAGGCCTATTTTGGGCCTATATTTGCAAATGTATTAAATCCATCGGGAGTTTTTAATATTTGCACTAGAGAAAATGCTAATGATCACAGCGGTTTAAGCAGCAGCCAAGTTTAAAAGTTGTAACTAAAAGGGATTAGCAGTTACCTGGATTTGCAGAATAGGAATTCAAATGTGCAAAGATTCACATTTTGGAAGGCAAGCTGCTTTGGTTGGTTGGTTGGTTGGTTGGTTGGTTGGTTGTTTTAGGCAAAATGGGAATTGTAAGGAGTGTCGTATCCTGAAATAGCAAAACAGCCCAAACACTGGAGATTTCTGAACCTTTGGTAGACGAAAATAGGAGTAGAAAAGTCTCTCTTTGGACTCCAGAGGCATCTGAACATGTCCCCAGATCTGGCTCCTACCAGATGAGGCGTCTGAAGATGGGAAGGGTACAGGAGGTCAGCTGTCCGTTCACACACTATTTCTCTCATTTGTGCCATTTCTTTTCCTTCCTACCAGCGTTGCTAACAACCACAAGCAGAATTTGATGACGGTGGCAAACCTTGGCGTGGTGTTCGGACCCACCCTGCTGCGTCCTCAGGAAGAAACGGTAGCAGCCATCATGGATATCAAGTTTCAGAACATTGTCATTGAGATCCTAATAGAAAATCATGAAAAGGTAATATATCATTGGTCACCACAAGTGGAGAATTTACTTGGGAGGGAGCTGAGTTGAAACTGGCCTACAGGGTTGACTGAGGTTCACATCGGTGGTGGCTTTTACACTGTAGTGATGATGACTTAGTTGCTGGTGGTGGTATGGTGGCAGTGATAGTCATCTTGGGATTGCAGCAGTGGCAACAGTGGCAGTTGTGGTGACGGTAGTGGTGGACAACATATTGGGCATTTCTTTTGTAACAGGAACTGTGTGCTAAGCACTTTACATATGCTGTCCTTTTAACCTCATAACAATGCAGTGAAGGAGGTACTACTAGGAGGCTCATTTTGAAAATGCCCTTTACCCATTTGTTTTTTTTTTCACTTGGTTGTCTTCTTATGAATTTTTGAGTTTTTTTAAAACATTAGAATAGTAAACTATTTTCATGTGTTTCAAATATTTTTCCTAACCTATAGTTTCCTTATAGTTTTATAAATGGTGTATTGTTTCATACCGTGTGTGGGGGGGGGGTGGGGGGCTTGTCTGTCTTTTCCTTTAGGGCATTGGAGTTTCTGGTCTGTCTTAAGAAGGTTGCCCTCACCCCACATAATGAAGTATGTCAACACTTCATTTTTTCACTTCAGTTTTTAAGCTGCCCTTAAAAACTGGGGTAGAGGGACATGAAACTCCACCCATCTGTCCCACCTCAGTTCCTGGTAGCACATCCCTCTGAAGCTTCTCAGAAACTGCAGGGTACCAAACTGCAGGTGCTGGGATATAATAAAAATGCTGTTCCTCCTAAATAAAACCTTTACCTAGAAAGGTGAATGAATTGCACTAGGTCACCGGCCAAATAAATCTAGCATCTGACCGCTAACCACCTGCACCGATGATACTCCAAAATAAGCCATCATCAGCTCTTGTCTGGATTTTTTCAGGAGCCTCCTAATTTGTTTCCCTCTTCCCACCCTTGGCCTGTCTATTCCGATGTCAGCCACCAGAATGAGATTTTTTTAGTGTTAGATCAAATAGTATCAGTTGTCTGCTAAGAACCGTCCAGTGGCTTCGCATTTCACAGAGTGAAAGTCAGAGCTCTCCCAGGAGCCTTGAATGTCCTACAGGGTCTCTGCTCTCCCCTCTGTTACTTGCCTCGTCTCACCTCCTACAGCCCTCTCCCTGAGTTCCCTCCTACGGCCACCTCAACTGCCTTGCTGGTCCTTGCCCACGGCACACACTACCACCTCAAGGGCTTTGCAGTTGCCGTTTGCAGTGCCTGGAACGCTCTTCCTCCTGGCATACTTCTTCACCTCCTTCAAGCCTAAGTGAGGCCCACCGACATCTCTCTATTTTAAATTGCGAACAGTCTCAACCCCGGCATTCCCCGTCCCCTTGATCATGCCGTCTCTCTCCTTACCACTTTCTGGCATACTATGTAATTTACTTATTGATTACACCTGTTGCCTTTCTGGCCTCTTGTAGAATGTGTGTATCATGAAAGCAGGGACTTTAGTCTGTTTTCTTCTGTGCTTTGTCCCCAGTTCCTCAGTATGCGCTCAGTGCATATGTGTTGGATGAATGGATGGGCTCCTGTGGTAGCTAAGCTCCAAAGTGGCTCCCGGTAACCCCTGTCTCTTAGTAGTCGCTCCCTTGTGTATCCTCTTCCAACTGTGAATAAGCGATCGGCACTGATCCCAATGTGATCAGTAGGAATTGATCAATAGGAAATTGCAAAAATAATGGTCTGTGACTTTGCTGAGCAGTCCTAAGACCTTGTCGCATTTGCCTTGGTTTCTGGACTTGTTCACTCCGGGGCAAGCAAGCCACCATGTTGTGATGGTGGTCACACAGCCCAGTGGAGAGAAAGTGAGGCTGCCTACCAACAACCAGACCAAGTTGCCAGCCATGTGTGAGTCAGCCACTTTGGAAGTGAATGGTCATGCCTTCAGATGATATAGCCCCAACCGACACCTTGAGTGCAACCGCATAAGAGACCACTGAGGTAACCTTCTCCTGACTCACAGAAAGTGGTAGAAATATTAAATGCTTTAAACCACTAAGTTTGGGGGATAATTTGTTATAGAGCATTAGTAATTACTAAAGAATCTCTGAATATAAACTTTCACAGAGTAACAGAGATCTCCTGCAAAATTGTGTAAACAACATAGCCTTTTTCTGACATGGTTAATAAAGAGATATGAAATCAGATAATTTATTTGAAGAAATTATCTTCTCTTTCTCTCAAACTTTGGACTCTGTCCAGCGACTTCCCACAAATATAGTAAATCAGGAGTAAAAGAAGATTATGTTACGTATGATGAAAATTAACTTGGAAAAAGGGAATATAATCAAATAGCAGTTAATAACATGTTTTCTAAAAACGAAACACTCGGATTTAAATCTGTTACCTCTTAATAGCTGTGTGACCATGAGCAGATTACTCAGCCTCTCTATGCTCATAAAAGTACTTTCGGTACAGTGTAACTGCTGTGACAAATAACCCCAAAATATCAGTGACTCAGGACAATAGAAGTTTATCTCTTGCTCACATACCAGTTTACTGTGGGTATTCTGAGGGTGGGGTACTGCACCGTGATTCAGCAACCCAGGTTCCTTCCACCTTGTAGCTCTGCCTTCTGCTCTGCAGATCTCTACAATCGACCAGTTGGTGGGGGAAATGAGAGAGCAAGGAGGATTGAGTAAGATTATATGGGCCAAGATGCTTTCCTTATTTTCACCGCCGTTCCATTGGCAGAACTCAGTCATGTGACCCCATCCAACTGCAAGGGAGGCTGGGAAAGCACTCAACTGTGCAGAGCAAAGGGAAGCAAGTTTGATGACCAGCTAGCCAGTGAGCCACCTCCCTTAATCTGTTTTGTTGTGAGGATTAGATAAGGTGATTTACGTCAAAGACTTAGCCAAGAATCCAGCCAGGAGTAAGTGTCAATAACTGTAATCCATTGTTTTTAGCAGTCTCAACAGAATTCTCTGAAAATAGAGCATAAGTCCATCTCTGAGTGTCACATTTGCCCCTTTCTCAAAATGATAATTTTTAAACTTAATCTTTTGTTAAATAAAATAATATTAAATGTTGAGACAGATTTCTAAGGAGTTTGATTACGTTTCATGTCCCTAAGGGGCATATACGCGCTTATAGCAGGCAACATCTAATGATTTTTGAACTTTAACAGTTTTTTGGTGTCCTTGGGCCTTTAAAGCCAGAAAACATTCAAAAGTAGTGTGATAGAATAAAGACCGGCTACTGCTAATAACAATATTAAAACTTGTGTAAACAAGCAGCCATCCCGCCTTGAGCACAAAATATAGAAATAGAAATGAAATAGGAGATGCATGGCCAGGCCTGCAAGTATATGGGCAGGAACTGGTGAAAAGACTCATCTGACTTGGTGGATTATAAATTCTGTTCCTCTGTGCTGTGCATCTGGTGAGGTACATATTAAAAGAGTACTACATTGCTTCATTATATGTTCTTCTTCATTAGTCTCTGCGAGAGAGAGGGATGATTCACAGCGAGATTTACGTTCCTGTGGAAGCCAGTGCAGGAGTGTCAGTGGAAACATTCCTTAGGATGAAGGCTGCAGCAGAGTGTATGTCTCCAGTCCTGAGGGAGCTAGTGTACCACCACGATAGAGGTTTTTAACCTGGGAGCCATGATGGGCCAAAGTTATATGCAAGACCTGTGTACGTACATGATTCTGGGAAGAAAGTCATTAATATTCATCAGGTTTGCCTTTCTGGTAAAAACAACTTAGAATAAGGCAGTTTGACTCCTTTTCAAATGTCGTTTCAGGCCTGATCTGGTATAAAGTCAGCAGATGCTGCCTTAGTCTCCTTTTGAAACCTGTGATGTTCACCTCACAGGAACCCAAAGCATACATGGCCACGCCCTGAGAGCCCCTGGCTTTCTGGAGACAATGCTTTGGAGGAATTTCCTGCCAAGGGAATTTAACATTATCCATCAACAGAGCATGTTTTTGTCCTCAGGTGAACATTGTTATCTTCCTTTAAAATCCACAATATGAAGATCTTAGTTAACAGTATTTAATGAGCGTTCCCTTAGGCTTGGCTGTAATTTTCTAGAGATATAAATGCACACACAAATGTCGTAAGAGACTACTTCTCTAACTTTATTGTCGGAAGTTGGACAAAATCCTGAAACCTCACTTGAAGAAATGCTTTCCAACAGCATCATTTCATCCTGTCCCCCAACAAGCATTTGATAGCAAATGCCCCCTTTCTTGAACAAGCCCTAGTACAGGTCTTAACTGTATGTCTCCCACAGTTAGTGGTATAATACTCTCTCTTGTGTTGTTAAGAACATTTTACATAAGATGTGTACTTTGTGCCTTGGAATAAAACTGGGAGGGACCCAGGAATAAGTAGAAGACAGCACAGAAGGAGGGTATAGAAACCCAGGCATGTAGCCTTTGGAGCCACTCAGAGAGAGAGAGAGAGAGAGAGAGAGACAGAGAGAGAACCGTAAGATGTCTGTTTCAGTTGTCTGTTGCTTCATAACAGATCATCTACAAACCTCGTGACGTAAAACAGCAATGACTTGTTTTGCTCACACATCTGTGGACCAGAAATCTGGGGAGGGCTCATGTGTGTTCCAAGCTGCAGTGGTTTTACTGCAACTGGTGGATCCAAGGTGACCTTACTCCACATATCTGGGATCTTGGTACTAGCTGTTGGCTAGGACACCTTGGCCCTCCTCCACATGCCCTCTCTCTCCATGAGATCTCTCATCATTTAGTAGTCTAGGCCAAACTCAAGAGGGCAAACACAGAAGCTGCAAGATCTCTGAAATCCTAGGCCTAGAATAGACAAAGTGTCACTTCAGCTACATTCTGTTGGTCAAAGCAAGTCACAAGTCCAGCCAGATTGAAGGGGCAGGAAATAGACCCCACCTCTGGATGGGAGGAGTAGTGTACATGCACAGGCGTGGGAGAAATTGTGGGCTGCCGTTTTTGCAGATGATCTCCAAGAATGCCTCACTCCCCATCACTGGAAGGTTTGTATGTAGTTCCCATTGGACAGGCTTCCCTTTCTTATTGGTGGCTGCAACTGCTCAGCGTTTCTTTCTTTTTTTTTTAACATGTGAACATATTCCCCCCCCCTTTTCTTATTGGAGTATAATTGCTTTAAAATGTTGTGTTAGTTTCTGCTGTACAAGCAAAGTGAATCAGCTATATGTATACATATATCCCCTCCTTCTTGGACCTCCCTCCCAGCCTCCCCTGCAATCCCACCCATGTAGGTCATCACAGAGCATCGAGCTGAGCTCCCTGCGCTATACAGCAGGTTCCTAGCTACCTATTTTACACATGGTAGTATATTTATGTCAAACCTAATCTCCCAATTCATCCCACCCTCCCCTTACCCCCTGTGTCCACACGTCCATTCTCTATGTCTGTGTTTCTATTCCTGCCCTGCAAATAGGTTCATCTGTACCATTGTTCTAGATTCCACATGTATGCGTTAATATATGATATTTGCTTTTCTCTTTCTGACTTACTTCACTTTGTATGACAGACTCTAGGTCCGTCCACAAATGACCCAATTTCATTGCTTTTGATGGCTGAATAATATTACATTGTATGTATGTACCACATCTTCTTTATCCATTCATCTGTTGATGCACATTTAGGTTGCTTCCATGTCCTGGGTATTGTAAATAGTGCTGCAGTGAATATTGGGGTACATGTGTCTTTTTGAATTATGGTTTTCTCAGGGTAAAGGCCCAGTAGTAGGATTACTGAGTCATATGGTAGTTCTGTTGTTAGTTTTTTAAGGAACCTCCATACTGTTCTCCATTCTGTCTGTATCAATTTACATTCCCAACAACAGTGCAAGAGGGTTCCCTTTTCTCCACACCTTCTCCAGCATTTATTGTTTGTAGATTTTTTGATGATGACCATTCTGACCAGTGTGAGATGATATGTCATTGTAGTTTTGATTTGCATTTCTCTGATAGTGATGTTGAGCATTTTTTCATGTGCCTCTTGGCCATCTGAGTGTCTTCTTTGGAGAAATGTCTATTTAGGTCATCTGCCCATTTTTGGATTGGGTTGTGTGATTTTTTTTTATATTGAGCTTGCATGAGCTACTTGTAAATTTTGGAGATTAATCCTTTGTCAGTTGCTTTGTTTGCAAATATTTTCTTCCATTCTGAGGGTTGTCTTTTTGCCTTGTTTATGGTTTCCTTTGCTGTGCAAAAGCTTTTAAGTTTAATTAGGTCCCATTTGTTTATTTTTGTTTTTATTTCCATTTCTCTAGGAGGTGGATCCAAAAAGATATTGCTGTGATTTATGTCAAAGAATGTTTTCCCTATGTTTTCCTCTAAGAGTTTTATAGTGTCTGGTCTTACATTTAGGTCTTAAATCCATTTTGAGTTGATTTTCGTGTATGGTGTTAGGTAGTGTTCTAATTTCATTCTTTTACACGTAGCTGTCCAGTTTTCCCAGCACCACTTATTGAAGAGACTGTCTTTTCTCCATTATATATTCTTGCCTGCTTCATCATAGATTACTTGACCATAGGTGTGTGGGTTTATCTCTGGGCTTTCTATTCTGTTCCATTGATCTATTTTTCTGTTTTTGTGCCAGTACCATATTGTCTTGATTACTGTAGCATTGTAGTATAGTCTGAAATCAGGGAGTCTGATTCCTCCAGCTCCATTTTTTTTTTTCTCAAGATAGCTTTCGCTATTCGGGGTCTTTTGTGTCTCCATACACATTTTAAGATTTTTTTCTTCTAGTTCTGTGAAAAATGCCACGGGTAATTTGATAGGGATTGCATTGAATCTGTAGATTGCTTTGGGTAATATAGTCATTTTCACAATATTGATTCTTCCAATCCATGAACATGGTATATCTCTCCATCTGTTTGTGTCTTCTTCGAAACAGACAGGTCTTTTACCTCCTTATGTAGATTTATTCCTAGGTATTTTATTCTTTTTGTTGCAGTCGTAAATGGGATTGTTTCCTTAATTTTTCTGATCTTTCGTTTTCAGTGTATTGGAATGGAAGAGATTTCTGTGCATTAATTTTGTATCCTGCAACTTAACCAAATTCATTGATTAGCTCTAGTAGTTTTCTGGTGGCATCTTTAGGATTTTCTATGTATAGCATCATGTCATCTGCAAACTGACGGTTATACTTCTTCTTTTCCAATTTTTATTTCTTTTTTTTCTCTGACTGCTGTGGCTAGGACTTCCAAAACTATGTTGAATAATAGTGGTGAGAGTGGACATCCTTGTCTTGTTCCTGATCTTAGAGGAAATGCTTACAGTTTTTCACCATTGAGAATGATGTTTGCTGTGGGTTTGTCGTATATGGCCTTTATTATGTTGAGGTAGGTTCCCTCTTTGCCCACTTTCTGGAGAGTTTTTATTATAAATGGGTATTGAATTTTGTCAAAAGCTTTTTCTGCATCTATTTAGATGATCATATGGTTTTTCTCCTTCAGCTTGTTAATATGGTTAATCACATTGATTGATTTGCATATATTGAAGAATCCTTGCATCCCTGGGATAAATCCCACTTGACCATAGTGTATGATCCTTTTAACGTGTTGTTGGATTCTGTTTGCTGGTATTTTGTTGAGCATTTTTGTATCTATATTCATCAGTGATATTGGTCTGTAATTTTCTTTTTTTGTGATATCTTTGTCTGGTTTTGGTATCAGGGTGATGGTGGCCTTATAGAACGAGTTTGGGAGTGTTCCTCCCTCTGCAATTTTTTGGAAGATTTTGAAAAGGGTGCATGTCAGCTCTTCTCTAAATGTTTGATAGAATTCTCCTGTGAAGCCATTTGGTCCTGGACTTTTGTTTGTTGGAAGATTTTAAATTACAGTTTCAATTTCATTACTGGTGATTGGTCTGTTTATATTTTCTCAATCTTCTTGGTTCTGTCAATGGTCTTCTGTTCTGTTTCTCCTCAGAACTGCCATTTTTTTACATAACCAGGGGGCATGCAACATTTGGTGGTAGTGACAAGTTCAGTCCTCACATACCCTTTGTAAGTCTCAGTATGGAGAGCTAACTCATCAGTGTCTAAAACTGGGAAAACATCTTTGGTTTTAAAATTGACATTTAGAAGAGAGTGAGTTTTTTCCTGGTGAGAAAATTCAGTTTCTCTTTCCTCATAAAACATCTTTTTTGAAGAGAAGGAAAAAGGCTTCTGTGTTTTAACTGGCTAAAACATATGGCCTTTCCTCTCCACCCCTCCCCTTTCTTCTCCTCCCCCTCCTCCCTCTCCCTCATTGTTTACTGAGGATTAACACTAGACATTCAGACAAAGGGTTAAAAATGAAGGTAACTTCTGAACTGCTTTATGTTGTCCCTGGCACATCCACACACCCTCAAGACAGCACCTGTTTAGAAGCGAGAAGAGCCTAAACCAAGATGGCGGAGTAGAAGGACATGCTCTCACTCCCTCTTGGGAGAACACCAGAGTCACAACTAACTGCTGAACAATCATCAACAGGAAGACACTAGAGCTCACCCAAAAAAGAAACCCCACATCCAAAGACAAAGGAGAAGCCACAAAGAGACAGTAGGAGGGGCGCAATCACAATAAAATCAAATCCCATAACTGCTGGGTGGGTGACTCTCAAACTGGAGAACACTTATACCACAGAAGGCCACCCACTGGAGTGAAGGTTCTGAGCCCCACATCAGGCTTCCCAACCTGGGGGTCTGGCAACGGGAAGAGGAATTCCTAGAGAATCAGAGTTTGAAGGCTAACGGGATTTGATTACAGGACTCTGACAGGACTGGGGGAAACAGTGACTCCACTCTTCGAGGGCACACACAGAGTAGTGTGTGCACTGGGACCCAGGGGAAGGAGCAGTGACCCCAAGGGAGACTGAACCAGACCTACATGCTAGTATTGGAGGGTCTCCTGCAGAGGCAGTGGGTGGCTGTGGCTCACTCTGAGGACAAGGATACTGGCAACAGAAGTTCTGGGAAGTACTCCTTGGAGTGAGCCCTCCCAGAGTCCGCCATTAGCCCCACCAAAGAGCCTGCACGCTCAAGTGTTGGGTCGCCTCAGGCCAAACAACCAACAGGGAGGGAACCCAGCCCCACCCATAAGCAGTCAAGCGGATTAAAGTTTTACTGAGCTCTGCCTACCAGAGCAACACCCAGCTCTACCCACCACCAGTCCCTCTCATCAGGAAACTTGCACAAACCTCTTAGACAGCCTCATCCACCAGAGGGCAGACAGCAGAAGCAAGAACTACAGTCCTGCAGCCTGTGGAACAAAAAACACATTCACAAAAAGACAGACAAGGTGAAAAGGCAGAGGCTTATGTACCAGATGAACAAGGTAAAACCCCAGAAAAACAACTAAATGAAGTGAAGATAGGCAACCTTCCAGAAAAAGAATTCAGAATAATGATAGTGAAGATGATCCAGGACCTCGGAAAAAGAATGGAGGCAAAGATCGAGAAGATTCAAGAAATGTTTAACAAAGACCTAGAAGAATTAAAGAACAAACAAACAAAGATGAAGAATACAGTAACTGAAATGAAAACTACCCTAGAAGGAATCAATAGCAGAATAACTGAGGCAGGAAAACGGATAAGTGACCTGGAAGACAGAATGGTGGAATTTACTGCTGCGGAACAGAATAAAGAAAAAAAAATGAAAAGAAATGAAGACAGCCTAAGAGACCTCTGGGACAACATTAAACACAGACACATTCGCATTTTAGGGGTCCCAGAAGCAGAAGAGAGAGAGAAATGACCTGAGAAAATATTTGAAGAGATTATAGTCAAAAACTTCCCTAACATGGGAAAGGAAATAGCCACCCTAGTCCAGGAAGCGCAGAGAAGAAGATATAACAATTATAAATATATATGCACCCAACATAGGAGCACCTCAATACATAAGGCAATACATAAGGCAACTCCTAACAGCTATAAAAGAGGAAACCAACACTAACACAGTAATAGTGGGGGACTTTAACACCTCACTTACACGAATGGACAGATCATCCAAAATGAAAATAATTATGGAAACACAAGCTTTAAATGACATAACAGACCAGATAGATTTAATTGATATTTATAGGACATTCCATCCAAAAACGGCAGATTACACTTTCTTCTCAAGTGTGTATGGAACATTATCCAGGATAGATGACATCTTGGGTCACAAATCAAGCCCCAGTAAATTTAAGAAAATTGAAATCATATCAAGCATCTTTTCTGACCACAACACTATAAGAGTAGATATCAATTACAGGAAAAACCCTGGAAAAAATATAAACACATAGAGGCTAAACAATATGTTACTAAATAACCAAGAGATCACTGAAGAAATGAAAGAGGAAATCAAAAAATACCTAGAGACAAATGACAATGAAAACGCAATGATCCAAAACCTATGGGATACAGCAAAAGCAGTTCTAAGAGGGAAGTTTATAGCTATACAAGCCTATCTCAAAAAATAAGAAAAATCTCAAATAAACAATCTAATAGTACACCTAAAGGAACTAGAGGAAGAAGAATGAACAAAACCCAAAGTTAGCAGAAGGAAAGAAATCATAAAGGTCAGAGCAGAAATAAATGAAATAAAAACAAAGAAAACAGTAGCAAGGATCAATAAAACTGAAAGCTTGTTCTTTGAGAAGATAAACAAAATTGATAAACCATTAGCCAGACTCATCAAGAAAAAGAGGGAGAGGACTCAAATCAATAAAATTAGAAATGAAAAAGGAGAAGTTACAACAGACACCGCAGAAATACAAAGCATCCTAAGAGACTACTACAAGCAACTCTATGCCAATAAAATGGACAACTTGGAAGAAATGGACAAATTCTTAGAAAGGTATAACCTTCCAAGACTGAACCAGGGAGAAATAGAAAATATGAACAGACCAATCACAAGTAATGAAATTGAAACTGTGGTTAAAAATTTCCAATGAACAACTGTCCAGGAGCAGATGGCTTCACAGGTGAATTCTATCAAACATGTAGAGAAGAGCTAACACCCATACTTCTCAAACTCTTCTGAAAAGTTGCAGAGGAAGGAACACTCCCAAGCTCATTCTATGAGGCCACCATCACCCTGATACCAAAATCAGACAAAGATCCTACAAAAAAAGAAAATTACAGACCAATATCACTGATGAATATAGATGCAAAAATCCTCAACAAAATACTAGCAAGCAGAATCCAACAACACATGAAAAGGATCACACACCATGATCAAGTGGGATTTATCCCAGGGATGCAAGGATTCTTCAATATACGCAAGTCAATCAGTGTGATTAACCATATTAACAAATTGAAGAATAAAAACCATATGATCATCTCAATAGATGCAGAAAAAGCTTTAGACAAAATTCAACACCCATTTACGATAAAAACTCTCCAGAAAGTAGGCATAGAGGGAACCTACCTTAACATAATAAAGGCCATATGCAACAAACCCACAGCAAACATCATTCTCAATGGTGAAAAACTGAAAGGATTTGCTCTAAGATCAGGAACAAGACAAGGATGTCCACTCTCACCACTATTATTCAACATAGTCTTGGAAGTCCTAGCCACAGCAATCTGAGAAGAAAAAGAAATAAAAGGAATACAAATAGGAAAAGAAGTAAAACTGTCACTGTTTCCAGATGACATGATATTATGCATAGAGAATCCTAAAGATGCCACCAGAAAACTACTAGAGCTAATCAATGAATTTGGTTAAGTTGCAGGATACAAAATTAATGCACAGAAATCTCTTGCATTCCTATATACTAATGATGAAAAATCTGAAAGAGAAATTAAGGAAGCACTCCCGTTTACCATTGCAACAAAAAGAATAAAATACCTAGGAATAAACCTACCTAGGGAGACAAAAGACCTGTATGCAGAAAACTACAAGACACTGGTGAAAGAAATTAAAGATGATACCAGCAGATGGAGAGACATACCATGTTCTTGGATTGGAAGAATCAGTAATGTGAAAATGACTATACTACCCATAGCAATCTACAGATTCAAAGTAATCCTTATCAAATTACCAATGGCATTTTTTTACAGAACTAGAACAAAAAACTTAAAATGTGTATGGAGACACAAAAGACCCTGAATAGCCAAAGCAGTCTTGAGGGAAAAAAGCAGAGCTGGAGGAATCAGACTCCCTGACTTCAGACTATACTACAAAGCTACAGTAATCAAGACAATATGGTATTGGCACAAAAACAGAAATATAGATCAATGGAACAAGATAGAAAGCCCAGAGATAAACCCATGCACCTTTGGTCAGCTAATCTATGACAAAGGAGGCATGAATATACAATGGAGAAGAAACAGTCTCTTTATTAAGTGCTGCTGGGAAAAGTGGACAGCTACGTGTAAAAGAATGAAAGTAGAACACTCCCTAACACCATACACAAAAATAAACTCAAAATGGATTAGAGACCTAAATGTAAGACCAGACACTATAAAACTCTTAGAGGAAAACATAGGAAGAGCACTCTTTGATATAAATCACAGCAAGATATTTTTTGATTCACCTCCTAGAGTAATGGAAATAAAAGCAAAAATAAACAAATGGGACCTAATGAAACTTCAAAGCTTTTGCACAGCAAAGGAAACCATAAACAAGACGAAAAGACAACCTTCCGAATGGGAGAAAATACTTGTAAACGAATCAATGGACAAAAGATTAATCTCACCAATATATAAACAGCTCATGCTGCTCACTATTAAAAAAACAAACAACCCAATCCAAAAATGGGCAGAAGACCTAAATAGACATTTCTCCACAGAAGACATACAGTTGGCCAAGAAGCACATGAAAAGCTGCTCAACATCACTAATTATTAGAGAAATGCAAATCAAAACTACGATGAGGTATCACCTCACACCAATTAGAATGGGCATCATTAGCAAATCTACAAAGAACAAATGCTGGAGAGGGTGTGGAGAAAAGGGAACCCTCTTCCACTGTTGGTGGGAATGTAAATTGATACAGCCACTATGGAGAACAGTATGGAGGTTCCTTAAAGAACTAAAAATAGAATTACCATATGACCCAGCAATCCCACTACTGGGCATATACCCAGAGAAAACCATAATTGAAAAAGATACATGCACCCCAGTGTTCACTGAAGCAGTATTTACAATAGCCTGGTCATAGAAGCAACCTAAATGCCTATCGACAGATGAATGGATAAAGAAGATGTGGTACATATATACAATGGAATATTACTCAGCCATAAAAATGAACGAAGTTGGATCATTTATAGAGACGTGGATGCATCTAGAGACTGTCATGCAGAGTGAAGTAATTCAGAAAGAGAAAAACAAATATCGTATATTAATGCATATATGTCGAACCTAGAAAAATGGTACAGCTGCAGCGGTTTGCAGGGCAGAAATTGAGACACAGATGTAGAGAACAAACCTATGGACACCAAGGGGGGAAGCAGCGGTGTGGGGGGTGGGGGGTGGTGGTGTGATGAATTGGGCAATTGGGATTGACATGTATATACTGATGTGTATAAAGCTGATGACTAATGAGAACCTGTTGTATAAGAAAATAAATAAAAGAAAATTCAAAAAAAGGAGACAAGCTTGTTTACAAAAAGAAGAAAAAAGGGAGCACCTGTTTGTCTAGAAACATCCCCTGCTGATTATCTCTTGTCACAGAGATCCCACCTGTTTCTCGTTCGTGGGAGCCTTAGTGATGTGTTTCTCAAAGACATTCAATTTGGTCAGATTAAGTACGCTAACCACATACTTACCCTGTTGTGATGCTTCAGAAACTTGGTCCTTCACCTTCTGCACAGCCCTGGGGAGGGGAGCAATGTTTGGACCAATTTGTACAAAATATATATCCCAACGTAAGTGAAGGCAGAGAGGAAAAAGCCAGAAGATATGGATTATGCATGGGGGCTCCTGATAATTCTTCTTTTTCCATGTTGGTAATACAGACTGATTTCTTTACTCAGTTGAAGGTAATGGGTCTTTTTAATGTACATAGTCTAGCAGTACTAAAAATAATGATAGTAATAGTTAACTTTTACTTACAGCTTATTGTCCCCAAGGCATTGTGCTAAGCAGCCTTATATTCATCATACCATTTATTTTTCACAGCAACACTGTAAGGTCGGTATTTTTAGCTCTATTTTATAAATTTTGAACCTAAAGTCCAGAGAGTTGAAAAAACAGCTTGTTAGGAGAAGAACTAGAGTTGAACTTAGGACTCCTTTCATAACCCAAGCTATTAAATCTATTCTTGTTAATCTCTAATGACTGCATTTATTGAGCACCTACTCTTGACCTAAGATAAATGAGACAGGACCATGTTTTCCAAGGCCCTCCTGTTTTCTCAGGATATAACTAACCATAATATAGTGTGCTAAGTGACATCCAGTAAGATGAATAAAGTGTGTGGTACCACTGAGGAGAAATAATTTAATTCTGCTTGTACCTGGCTCTGACAGATAAATAGACAATTTCTAGGCAGAGCAAGAATGGAGATGGGGGGACAGCCTTCCAGAGGAACAGTAATCAGTTAATCAACATCAATCAGCTCGTGTGTATTAAAACGAAATGGTTGTGAAAGAACTTTGGGTTATGTTAGCAAGTGGTCAGAGATGATGCCAGAGATTGGATTGAGCCTCTCTGTCAAGGGTCTTGAAAGCTATGGGAAAAGGTTGGCATTTACTTCTGAAAAATGGGAGCTCTCAGGGGATTCCAAGTAGAGGGAAAATGATTGTATCAGCACTTGAGAAGGACGTCCCTGGAAGGTGAACCAGGTTGTACTCTGGTTGCTGATATCAGAATCACTCACTAAATAAAAACAAAACTATAGAGTTTACCACACTGTAGTAAACTTGTGGCTATATATTTTAAAAGTCTTGCCCAGAGACTGTAACCTTTGACCTACAGCCTTTACTTATTACAGGGTAGAGTAGGATCCTAATGGCTTTTATTTGGGTCTTTTTGCCAGACTTCCTAAAGGGAAATAGTAGCTCATGGCATCATTTCCCATCAACAGCTCCATACCCTGGACTCGACTTGGATTCTCTGAAAGCTAAAGAACAGACTTGAGGGTCTGGCTCTTTTTATCTGTAGTCAGATTTCAGAGTTAAAAGTTCAGAGGGCAGAGACTTTGGCTCTTCCTCTGTTTGCTTTAGGGTAATAATTATTTTAAGTTACCATTTCTATATGCACAGAATCTTTACCCAGCTCACACCTTGTCACCGTGAGCCTTAAAACATCAATTAGCCCAATACTTGGGGTTATAGTGGAAGTTATCAGTATTTATATGCATCTAGTTAAGATTTCAAAATACTGAACGCTGTCATTGTTCAAGATACCGAAAAGCCCAGAAATTCTGCAATTTCTTACAAGGTTTTCCTTATACTTCTCTTTTTAAAGGTTAGCTTGCCAATGACTTTGAAAAATTTAAATGTCTAGGAAAAACAATCCTGTCAAGAATCAAACTGCCGCCTTTTCATAGATTTGGTTAAAAATGAAATCTCAGATTATGTGTATGTCTTAACATCTTCCTGTTAAGTTCCAACGTGTAATAGTAGGATTGTTTTGAACAGTCCACAATGTTTCTTTTGGCTGTGGCATTCAAAAGGGTTTCTGCACATGAAGCAGGACATGGGTGTGCACATGTGCCCATGCACCATGTGCTTTTATCAGTATTGCTCCTTTTAATGGCTATTGATGTTTTACAAAATAAGTTATCATGATTCTTTTTCCAGTCCATCAGTAGGCTTTGGAAGAGGTAGGAGTGGTGATCTTTGAGTTGTTAATTCTTACAAATGCCCAAAGATCAGTGCCCCCCCTTTTTTTTGCCCCTTTTTAATACATGTTAACTTTTAATCTTATATGCCAAGGAGAAGAGCGAGCAACCATGGATGTCCTTGCTTAACAGCTAGTGTAAGCAGCAAGTCCTAAGCAAACTTGCGTTCCTGTTAAAATCTAGTGTCTTTCAAGGTTGTCTTGATTTGAGTTGATTTGGGCCCACCAAACTGCCTTGATCTGCTTTGACCAAGATGTTGGTGGCTTTGGAATCCATTGTATCAGTGTTGGGGTTTGTACACAAAATGTGCATCAATTAATAGAATGCAATTGATTTGAACAGTTTCTGGCAACTGACAAAGTGTTGGGCAGTTGTATTTCATTTCCTTGTTATTTCAATCGGCTGTTGATATGCAAAATTGATGTTGATGGTGATGGTGATGATAATGATGATGAAGAAGAATGCCTGCACACTTTACTCTTGTGCCTCATGACCATGGCTTTTTTCATCTGTTCGTTGATTTATTGTTGTTGTTGTTACCTTTCCTTACATTGGTTTCTGAGTATATTCTTTTTGGTCCTGTCCATGTTAGGTTTAGAAATAAGCTAGATTTATTTATATGCTCAGCTGGAATGCTTCTGTCACAGGCTTTTCTTCTACTTGCTGTGTCAAGTGCCATGCAAACAGTTCGTTAGGTTGTGGATCTGAACATCTATATTCTGCAGCACCCCCACCCCCAGCCAATAAAGCCCCAGGTAAACCAATCATTGTTTGAGCTCCTTTAATGGTTCTCAGATAAGGGTGGAGTTTTGTTATGTTTTAATCCATTCCTCTCTGTCAGCAAAGAAAACAGGAAATAGAATCTTTCTGGAGATAAGGAAAATCACAGCATCCCATGGATTACTCAGGTTGACTATATATACTGCCAGTTACTAAATGGAATTGTTTCCTTTTGAGGGACTTTTAATAAAACTACTCAAACTACTTTCTGAATTGTTCCTGGGCCAAAATGCTGATGATATCAACAGGACATCGGACTTCCAACTCTCCTGAAAAAAAAAAAACTCTCTGTGTCTGTAGCCTCTGAATTTGGCTTCTTAACTGGTATATTAAATGAGCCCTGCTAAGACTTGCCTGGCTTTCCAGCAGAAAAGTGCTGGGTTTATGGCTTCTCGTGCCCTGAGCAGTCCTGTTCTACAGCCTGTGGATAGAAAGAGTGGGCAGTGTGTGAGCCATGCTCCGTAGGCCTGATCCTCCACCTCCAAAGCAGATACTCCTCAGACTAACCAAGCCCATAACTTGTTATTATTTTTTGTTACTTGAAACCCTGATACATTTATGTTTTAGGAAGATGCTTAGTCTCTTCTCTTATAGAAGCCTTTCTCTTTTGCCTTGTAATCCTAGGCCTCTGTCATTGATTTATTGTCTCAGAGCTACTTTGCAGTTACAGACCAGGAACTCTTCATCATGACCTAATTTTCCTCCCATAAAAATCACAGCACGTAATAAAGAGTATACCACACACGTTACGGGAAGGCTTCTAATCCTTGTAAATTGCAGGAGCATGTTACAGATGGGATTGAAAAAGGTATAAAAATGTGTATGTGACATGGCTAAGAATAAATTCCACAAGTGTCAATGGTCTCCAATGTCAAGATGGGCCCGAGGGGGGCCAGTGAAATTTGAATTTTGTAGACAATGCAACGGGAAAAGAACAGCAAATTCTAATGTTGTAAGCAGTTGAGATCGATGTTATACAAAGAGCAGTAATTAAATTTGCACTTATAAATTAAATCTTCATGTCCTGACTGCAGATAATTCATTGTTGAGTCTCCAGTTATTTCCCTTCTTATGCTTTTTTATTAATGCAATCATGTCTTTTGAACACTGAGTGTCAAACAGTGTTAGGTGCTTCGGTCCTTGCCTCAGTCCCGGGAGTTTTTACAGATGTGACAGCTAAAGGTCAGAGTTATATAACTTGCTCAAAGTCACAGAGCTAGTGAGTGACTAAAATCAGATCCATCAGACTCCAGAACTTATGATCTTTGCATTTTGTCCTCTGTCTCTCAAATTACTGACACGTATAAAGGCCACAGGTGGTTAAGACCCAGACAGTCTAGCTAAGCTGTCTTAAGTCCCAGTCCAGCTGTACTCATTTATGTGACCTTGAACAAATCTGCTAGTCTCAATGAGTGTCAGTTTCCTCACCTACAAGATGACAAAAATAATAGTAGAGTAAAATCCTGAGATAATCCATGTAAATAACAGCATGATAAACACTCAATAAACTTTGGATATTTTTATTGTCACTTATACCACCACTACCTCCAGCCCACTCTGTCAGGTTCTGTGCTCAGCATTTATTATGCATTAGCTTTTCAGTATCCCTGCAAGACAGGTGTTAGATCCCCATTTACACAAGGGAAACAGTCTCAGAGGGGTTAAGGCTCTTGCCCGAGTTGAACCCAAGTCTGTATAGCTCCAACACCTATTTGCTTTATACCCACATGATGACTGTAAATTCCTTTCCTATATATATATATACTTTTTTTGGATGGTGTTTAGGTTTATTTTTTAATTAATTTTTATTGGAGTATAGTTGATTTACAATGTTGTGTTAGTTTCTGCTGTACAGCAAAGTGAATCAGTTATACATATATTAGATTCTTTTCCCATATAGGTCATTACAGAGTATTGAGCAGAGTTCCCTGTGCTATAAGGTAGGTTCTTATTAGTTATCTATTTTATATATAGTAGTGTGTCTATGTCAGTCCCAATCTCCCAATTTATCCTTCTCTCCCTTTCCCCCTTGGTAACCATAGGCTTGTTTTCTACATCTGTGACTCTGTTTCTGTTTTATAAATAAGTCCATTTGTACCTTTTTTTTTAGATTCCACATGACATGGCAGTGATGCCAATGTCTCTGACAGTGAAGTCAGTGTAGCTGTAGGTCCTGCCCACTGAGCAGCTGGATCAGGACTCAGCCCAGTTCTATGTGACGGCAGAGGCCAAGTCACCCCTGACCACTCTGCCACACAGCTTAAGGAGAAACAGCAGCTTGGTATTTACAGGTCTGCTAATTCCACTTATAGGAAGCTTGAAATTGGGGATACTTGGGAGCGTTATCCAGAATCTTTTTTTTTTTTTTTTTTTTTTGCGGTACGTGGGCCTCTCACTGTTGTGACCTCTCCCGTTGCGGAGCACAGGCTCCGGACGTGCAGGCTCAGCGGCCATGGCTCACGGGCCCAGCCGCTCCGTGGCATGTGGGATCTTCCCGGACCGGGGCACGAACCCCTGTTCCCTGCATCGGCAGGCGGACTCTCAACCACTGCGCCACCAGGGAAGCCCCAGAATCATATTTTTATTTTATTTTACAATCTTACTCCCTGGTAGCTTCCAGAAGGCTTACAGCCTTCCTTGTAACTTTTATTTCTAAGGCATTCCTGACTAAGTCAGAATTCGTTTGTAAGTTTGAACAGAATTAATGGGGCACTTGGGGCACAGAATAAATCCCCCCCTTTTGTGTTAAGTTGGAAAGCCTCTGTGAAATGAGATTATTCCAGACACATGGTAGAGCTCCATAAATCCATTGCTCAGAGATTACATGAGCTCATGCTTCCATCGTTCAGCAGAGGCGTTTGTACAGTGATTCTTCTCAACAGAATGAAGGAAACTTCATGGGATTCTCTTGAAGTCAACCCTTCCAAACAAAATAGGATTGGAACAACCAGCAAAACTGTGAAGCATTTGGATTCTCATCAGAATTCAACTCAAGCTTCTTTCACAGACACATCTTTTGGCCTGGCTGAGAAGGTGGCCAGGCAGTGAGCAGCCTTTTAACAACTTGTATGTATTCAGGTTTCAGAGTTAAAGGAACAAAAGTAATTTGGGGAATGATTGCCCAGACTCCTTAGTGAAAGTCTGTGTCTTCTGTTCTGACTTGGTCTGATTTGTAGAGGTGCCCTTGTGCCTGGGAAAACCATGTGTAATAATAGTGGTGACAGTCCCGTGTCTGGCACTCCACATTTCGCAGCAGGCCCCACTTGCACATTAGTGCATTTGATCTCAAGAATAGCCCTTCGGAGTTCTTCAGAAGCCTGGGCCTGGCTCACACTGAGACCCAGAGAGCTGGCCTTCAGGACTATAGCTCTGGCCCATGGTGAAAATCTCCATCTCCTAGAACTGATCCTAGTATGCTCCAGTAGCTTTCCTTTTAGAGCAAACAGCCAATGAGCAGAATGTAATTCTCATGTGTTCCCGTGTCTCCTCCCGTTTGCCCGTGTATAAACACTGTTTTGAAAGCAATTTTCCACGCATCTGTCTAAATCCATGGTCCTTCCTCAACGACTCACTCTTCTTTGTTTCTCCAGCATCTACTACAGTTTTTAGGAAAGAAGAAATGCTCACATTTCTGGGGACAGTTGAAATGAAAATGCATATGCATTATCTTTCTTCACATTGTGGTTGAGTGAGGATCTCATTCTCAGTAGCTCTTTAGGAAAAGAGACAAACTGACACAACATTGTAAAGAAACTATACTCCAATAAAAAGTATTTTAAAAAATAAGAGAAAAGAAACAAAAAAGAAAAAAAAAAGGAAAAGAGAAAATTTGGAGGCCAGACATAAGGAGGTGGGGACCTATCAGTGTGTCTGAATTCATTTTCAGATGTTTTTTAGCTCAGATTGCCGAACATGCTGTACTTAAGGCCAGAGGCAGAAGGGTGCTAAGGGATATCATTATTTGTTGAAATCTGTACTTGCGGGTTTGGGCACTGGCTTCTGTAGTGTGGATGAGCTGGAGAAGATGAGCTGAATGCTGAGGACTGCTGCAGAGGTGGGGAGTGGAGATGTTAGAAACTACAGCCCTAAGGTCCCATCCCAGCCCCTCTCCTGCTAAGCCATGTGGCATTAGGAAATCTCTCCTTGCGGAATGGTCATCCTGCTTAGTACCTTTGACTTAGAGATAAGTCATGTAAAGTACCTTGCACAGTGGCTGGCAGGGGCAAACACTCCTATATAAGAGCAAGTGCCAGTGGTAATGGTGCACGAGGTGTCACTTAGGAGCAGCCCTGGCTCAGCATTGTTGGAGGACAGAACAAAGGGGGAGAGAACTTCTGAGAAGCTTAGTGGTCCTTGAGCTCAACAACCATAATTTCTCTTTTCTTCCCTTGAAGATGCTCAGAAGGAGCCTGGTGGCATGTGTAACACTGGTACTTATTTTTAGGGGTTCCAACTCCTCTGGAAGCCAAAAGTTTTTTTTTGTTTTTTTTGTTGTATGCGGGCCTCTCACTGTTATGGCCTCTCCCGTTGTGGAGCACAGGCTCCGGACGTGCAGGCTCAGCGGCCATGGCTCACGGTCCCAGCCGCTCCGCGGCATGTGGGATCCTCCTGGACCGGGGCACGAACCCGTGTCCCCTGCATCGGCAGGCGGGCTCTCAACCACTACATCACCTGGGAAGCCCAGCCAGGAGGTTTTTGTTGTTTTTGTTTTAGGTCCCCTTCTCTCCTTACATCCTCTCCCCAGTTGAACTCAGCTATGTAGTGATTCAGTTTATTTTGTTGAAAATTCAGTCCCCTAGGGAAAATATGATAATGCTGTTTTCAGACAGCTGTGTTTGGGAGCAAGACTGACTGAACCAGCTGGCTGGCATCATTGGAGCCCAAGGACCTGCCAACTCATGGAGAGCAGCTGTTTTGGCTGAAATTCTTATCATTCTTATGACTTTGCTTCCTATATTTCAGCTTCTGAGTTCTGCTTTTAATGCACGCACAAAGGAGAGAAAGCCATGAGAAAGACTCTGATGTGTCTAGGGCCACCTATAGGTGAGGAGAGTGGAGGTACCACCACTGTGCTCTCATTACTCGTGATTGTTGGGAAAGAGAAAATCCAGAAGGAGGCCAGCTCCAGAGAGTAAGAGATGATAATGAGTGGATCAATGAATATTGATATCTTAATACAGTGGGTGTGTTATACAACCAGGAAGAATCAGGTGTGAAGATTTTCTTCATGAAGGGGGAAATGTTACAATATAGTGTTAGAGAAAACGTATAGGATACAAAACTGTATAAAGAATAGAATTCCAATTATGGAGAAGTGTGCTTTAACATTAAATGAGATAACTCATACAAAGCACTTGATGTGGTAGATACTCAGTAAATCACAGCTACTAGATGCAAATTCTCTAACCACAGGAGACGTGCTGGCCTCAAGCACTGTTGTACCCAGAGTGCCTGGTATAAAGGAGATGCTGAAAAGAACTTTCTAGATTGAATGAATTAGTGTTGTTGTTATTATATGCATCTTAAAAGGAATTGAGAAAATCTAGGGACATAGGTTTCTATGTTATCATCTGTAAGTGTATCTATAATTGTGGCAGCTTAACCTCTTTGCCTCAGTCCTTCATTATAAATGGTGAGGACAGTACTTGAAGTTCAAGGTCACTCAGAACTGAGTGAGCTACATGGAAAATACATGCAGTGACTGGTCCCTAGGGAGCCGACCTTGCATGGCAGTGAGTGTAATCATGGTAAGTGCCAGTGCCATGTAAGTGGTAGCTATTATAATAATTCTGTCGTACTGGATCTGTAGGAAAAAAGATGAGCATTGTCATGATTTTTATGTAATTTTCTTCTCAGTTTTTACCATAGACTTTTTTTTTGCAATGAAAGCTTAAAAGAAAAAACCTCATATGAAAATAAAACTCAAATGCTAACAGTGGTTACCTCTAAATAGTGGAATTGGGAGAATTTTTCTATTTTCTTCTTGACGCTTTTCTACATTTTCCAAACTGTTTGTAGTATGTATGTTACTTCTATCATCAAGATTTGGGGGAAACAACCTTTTTTCCCTTTTTTAAATAAGAAAAAGAATGCTCAGCATCAAAGATAACACAAAGCTGCTGAACTAGATGCTCCATCTGGGGATGGTTGAGGACTAGAAGATGCTGCCCTGTTCTGGGCTTCTTTGGGGGGATGTTATTTAAATGCATGTTTCACAGCCTCAGAAAGTTGTGAAGCAGTTGTTAAGAACTGGGAAACAGAACCAATGAGGAAAAGTAAAGTAGTTTTAGTTCATCCGTTCTGGACAAAGTGGTCAAAAAACTTTAAGCCCTCTTCGCAGACAATGGCTTACATTTAGCACAACAGCTTTCCATTGGCTCCAGAGAGAGAACAACAAAAAGCAGATCTGTGGAAATGATAGCAGAAAGGGTGAGAAGTGGAAGTGAATGGTTCCCGAACCTTGGGATGCGCTTCCAAAGGAGGATGTTTCATGCCAATTCCTAGAGATGTTTAAAATAGAGTCCTGAGCAAATCCTGGTGGTCGTTTTCAGTCTTTTTCTTGCTGATTCTTAGACTCCATCAAGCTTTTCGGTCGTACTTGTCTGGACCTGTGCTGTCTCCCCAGTTCACAGTAGCGTGTAACCTTTTTATGAAACTATTTTGCAGATATTTAACACAGTGCCTGACGTGCCCCTCACCAATGCCCAGCTGCACCTGTCTCGGAAGAAGAGCAGTGACTCCAAGCCCCCATCCTGCAGCGAGAGGCCCCTGACGCTCTTCCACACCGTGCAGTCAACAGAGAAACGTGAGTGCCACTACTCAGGGCCAACGTGGTCCCCGGGGGACATCCAGGCCTCCTTCCAGCTGCCCGGGGTGCTCACCTCCAGCCTCTCTGTGTGCGTTGCTGCCTTTTGTGTCTTTGAGGACACTGTATCGGCCATTGTACCCTCCTGGGTTCCGTGGCTGAGTAACCTCGACAGGACAGGAAGCAGGGGTGCTGAGGATGAAAGGGAGGGCCACGCTGCCCAGGATCCTCTTTCCCAGTCCCCTGTGGGCAGACAGCTGAGCCCCTTTTCCTCCAGCTGCACCATCAGATCTAGGCTCAGGCGTCGCTTATTCGGCCCATCTTTTGTTAGCGGCTCCCCTAGAACCAGTTTCCCTTCCTTTTCTCGGGTTGTAACTCAGTGCTTATTTGTGCAAGTCACACGCCCCACTGAAATGGGGCTCTTTCTGCACAGGGACCTTGTTTGGCTTGCTCGTCCTTCCCCTCCACCTCTCCTGGGCCTGACACACAGTGGATGCTTAGTAAATGTGTGGAATTAATTCACGGATTAATAGGAGAGCATTGCCCTCCTTGTTCCAAGTAGCGGAGTGTTCTCACCACAACTGTATCGAATCTTGTTTTCACCTCTGGATTTCTGAGTTCTTTGCAGCAGTTGGGTTACTGGGCCCTCAAATCTCCAGTCTGGTTTCAGCCTTTGTAATGAGGAAGTCCAGTGGTGGAGGGTGGGAGTCGAGGGTCCCAGCTGTGCCCGAAGGCAGGCAGCCCTGGGTCCCTGTGCTGGCGACAGCATTCAGGCAAGCCTCCTACCTTCTCTCAGCCTCAGTTTACTTGTCTGCAAAGTAGGGATGATAGGGCCTACCTCACAGGGAAATGGTGCGGATTCGATGAACTTACGCAGCTAGGCAGCTGGCACAGGCCTAGACGTGGCAAGGGCCATCGATTGAGAGCTGCTGCTACTATTATTAGTTCCTGTTTAATCACACGCAGACACCAAGGAGTATAAAAACGTGACCTCGCCTGTAAGGAGCTCACATTTGAGTAAAGGAAGTAGACAAGTGAATAGGTAATGGTAAGTCGGCAGGATAACTGCTCTCAGGTGTGTGCATTCAGAGAGCCAGGAGAAGGCGGTGGTTGAAAGCACTTATGGGCACCAGGGGCCTGGGTGAGAGTCCTCCTTGGCTGCTCTCTGGCTGTGTGACGTGGGCCAGTTATCTGCTATTGCATGGCCTCAGTCTCCTCTTCTGGAAAACAGGGATAACAGTTTCCTTATAGGCTTGTTGTGAGGAATAAAGCACTTCAAATGGTTCTCAGTAAATGCTGGGAGGTGTGGCGGTGCTATTATTATTATATACTTATTATATTTTTATGTAGTTATATGTTTATTTTTATATATTTATATAAATATATTTATTGTATATATATATTATATATATAATATTCTCTATGAGTTACAGTAAAGGCGCAAATCAGAAAAATGACCCACTTTGCTTTGAAGAGAAAAGAGACTCCGTATCTGGATTGGCATCTCTATCTTTGTTACAGAAAATGTTTTTTATCCCTTTGTCGTTCAGAAGTAATGGCCTTCCTTATCATTACTCCTGAACACAAATCTTCCCCACCCTCGGAGGATCACTGCTTTTAAAGAGGTCGTCATATCCCATAATATGGCTGCACATTGGTGCAACCAGTGAGGTTGTTTCAGATATGCTGCTTTTATGAGTAAAGCCACTATCATCATCCTCATAGCTAAATCTGTTCATATTCATGATTATTTCCTTATGATCAATTCCTGGAAGAATTTCTAGGTCAGCAGATAATGCACAGTTTTAGGGCTTTGACCCGTACTGGGATTGGCTTCCCATTGAACAATAGCCTGTGTTCCCCTTAAGTATCTGGTTGGGGTCGTTCTTGCTGTGGTCTGTAACAAAGAACACTTGGAACAGGCCTGGCCTCACCCACATCTGCCACAAACACAGCATCGAGCTGTGGGGTGAGATGCTTCTCATGTTTCCACGACAGCCACAGTCACCTAAGGTTTTGTACTAAGCAATGTACAGTGCAGACCAGGACGGATCAGACGATATTGGTAAATTCCTCTAAGACTTGAAATAGTGCCGAGTTTATGGTTAGATGGAAACAGAGGCAGCTCTGGATCAGGTCTTAAAGCATATTCTGGGAGCATGTAAGAAAGAAGATGGCGATTAGGAGAAAATCAATTAGATCCTTGCCCAAGATTAATTTTATCACACGAGGCAGCAGGTGAAAGTTAAGGATGTGTGAAAGCAGACGTGCCTGAGCTGCAGATCAAGCCGTCCCTGTCTGTACACAGGGGACAGGAGGATGGGAGACGGGAAGACAGTGAAGCACTACATCTTCCCTCTGAACACGAGGAGACGCTCCCTGGAAATGGGGCTGGAATCTCCATATGCGCAGATATTTGTGGGGTGCTCAACTTTCCTCCCTTTCTCTGCAGAAACATTTTCATTGAAAAGCACATAGGGGTGCGTGTATACATATACTTTTAGAGTTGATTTTAGAAACCCTTGTTTTCCTGGGAAATTAGAGTAATGTCCAGGCTGGCCTGGAAAGGCACCATAGGAGCAGGAGCTGGAAGGTTCTGCCAGCTCTCGCCCCTCCTAGGTTGAGGTGCAGCCACTCGCCACCGTTAGATGAGCAGGTCACAGTGTACTGTTTTCACACACAAACCCTCCCCTTTGGTCTATGGACAAAGATAGAAGACTATCAAAGCACTTCACTGAGTTTACTCTTTGGAGTTAAAATGCTGGGGAAGACTGCAGGTAATTTGTGGGGGGGAAAAATGCTGTATTTCCATACAGTGATGTTTTTCAGATTAAGGCCTCTTTCCATACCTAGCTCAGTACTTCCCAAACTTGAATCATTTACATAGGCCTTCATTCACTCTTTGGGCTACAACCACATAACATTTGCACTGTTGTTTGTTTAATATATTTATATAAATCAATTTGAAAGCAGCTCACTTCTTTACACGGCCTCATCCTACTCAGTAAAATTTCTACAACGTGAATTTTATTGTCTTACTGTATTACTCTCTAATATACATTAAAATAAATATGACACTGTTCAGCTAAAAAATGTTCATCCACATTTGACCTTAGAATTGTTGTGTGTCCACCTGTGGAATACGTACCACAGTTTGGAGTCCACAGAGCTTGCTCTAAATTTCTGGCTGGCTCAGATCCTTCTTCTTAACCTAAACACACAAACTCAAGATTCCTTTGTCTGCTCAACTGGAACTGGGTTCAGATGTTGTCCATTAGCTGTTTATATCACTGTGGACACTCGCCATTCACCTGTCGATTTCACGTTGTGCACTCTGGGTTCGTTGTGACACCTCTCCAGGTTTCACACGACCTTACCTTTCTTCAGATTCTTGCCACAGAGTAGATATCTTGTTACAGGGATCGCACCTGTGAGAACACACACACACACACACACACACAAACACGTACACCTACACAATATCTCCATGTACCTCTCTTCTACCTTCAGACTTCATATGATACTCTCAGAACCTCATTTCCTATTATGTCTGTGTGCCTACTCCCTTTTGAGTTCAGTTATGTTTTTCCTCCTCGTTGGCATACTTGCAGTTTAATATTTGTTCTGTGATCCATGGGTCAGCCCTCTCTTCAGCCCCTAGTTGACATGCTTGATGAGCCCAAAACTCCCAGAGTAGTTCCCTTGGGTGCTTCCCACCAGCACACGTTTCCCCTTCACCTCGCTGCAGTGCCCCTGCCCTGTGCAGAAGTTGGAGCCCATTCTTATCTCTTAGAAGTGCATCTGCGCCAACACTCTGGCCTCAGATTGTCATGGAAGTATCTGGCATGTTAGTTGATGCTCACTGATGTGTGTTTTATTTCCCAGAAGGAGTTTTTCATTCTGTGTGGGTAGACCATTTGTGTGCCCAGGCACCTCTGTAAGACTCGTCCACTTTAATCTGAGAGTGGTAGTGGAGTCTTCTCCAGATGACTTTTTCCTTTTCCCAGTGTTATCTCATCTCATCCTTATAATTGGTAATCACCCCATGAGGTAGGTTCTCATCATCCACATTTTACAAGCAAGTAAACCAGGGCTCGAAGGGTTAAGCAGTCACACAGCGGGCGAACGGCAGAGAAGGGATTTGTACCCAAGTCATGCCCCTTCCCCATGCCATGTTGTCACTTCTTGAGCTGCCGAAGTGAAAACCTTGCTAGACTGAGTTAAGGAAGCAATAAAAACCATCTGTCCCAGAGTCCAGCGTTGCCACGGAGGCAGTTGAACCATATTGAATGGGTTCCTCAATACGTGTGGTGGCAAGCAGCAGCCACACGATGACACCCCCCCCATGTCACCCCAGCTCTGCAGCAAGCAGTGTGCATTCAACAGTCACTTAATATGCTGGGCCAAGGCAGTCACTCTCGTTTGTGATCACTTTAGAACAGATGGAAGGAGGTTTTTCAGCTGTGCTGCCAGATGAATGGTAGCGAAGGAGATTACTGTTTAATCTCCAAGTTAGCACGCAGATACATCATGAAGCAGAGATTGGACTGGTATGTCTAGGTGAAAGCTATACTTTTTCCAGGCGACTGCAGAAGGTAGAGCCGGAGGATTAGAGGGAACCAAGCACCCAGGTCTTGTACTTTTTAAGATTTCTTCCAAAAGGTTGCAGGGCGACACGTATCACTTATTTTGTCCGGAATTTTTAGTGCTTAACACAGGCATACCTCTTTTTATTGCACTTTGCAGATACTGCGCTTTCCACAAATTGAAGGTTTGTGGCAACACTGCGATGTCAGATGATGGTTAGCTTTTTTTGGCAATAAAGTTTTTTGTAATTAAAGTGTGTATATTGTTGTTTTAGACATAGTGCTATTACATACTTAATAGACAACAGTGTAGGGTGAACATAACTTTTATATGCGCTGGGAAACCCAAAAATTCATGTGACTTGCCTTATTGCAACATTTGCTTTATTGCAGTGGTCTGGAACCAAACCCAAAATTTCTCCAAAGTATACCTGTCCCAAGGTGTTAAAATATGTTTCTTGGAAGTGTGGTTTTTAGACTTGGGTGTGCATTGGAATCATGTAAGGAGCTTGTTGAAAGGTACAGATGCCTGGTCTCCTCCCCAGTACATTCTGAATCAGGTCATGCCTGGAGCTCAGGCCTCTGTAATTTTAAAAGCACCCTGGTGATGCTGATGCCAGCTAAAGTTAGAGAAGCACTAGCTTGAGGGAGGGAGGGAGGGATTGTCAAGGTTGCTTGTCTTCTGTCATTAGCGGAGTGTCTCTTAGACTCTCTGTTGGGGTTTGGGGCAGGCTGATGCTGGTTGGAAGCAGGGGCTCTGTAGTTTCAATGCCATCTCTATCACCCACCATCTCTGAGACCTAGAGTCCATTACTTTTTTTAAGCTTTTTTTTTTTTTTTTCGGTACGCG
Source organism: Phocoena sinus (assembly GCF_008692025.1). Taxonomy (NCBI): domain Eukaryota; kingdom Metazoa; phylum Chordata; class Mammalia; order Artiodactyla; family Phocoenidae; genus Phocoena; species Phocoena sinus. The sequence continues at coordinate 52,276,419 of NC_045765.1, read as the reverse complement.
GGCCTTTCACTGTTGTGGCCTCTCCCGCTGTGGAGCACAGGCTCCGGACGCACAGGCTCAGCGGCCATGGCTCACGGGCCCAGCCGCTCCGCGGCATGTGGGATATTCCCAGACCGGGGCACGAACCCGCATCCCCTGCATTGGCAGGCGGACTCTCAACCACTGCGCCACCAGGGAAGCCTGAGTCCGTTACTTTTCATTTCTGAACCTCCATTTGTTCATCTGTAAAATCAATCACTAATAATAGCTTCCTTGGAGGGGAATTACCGTGATTAAGTGAGCCAGTGCATGTAAAGTACTTGACAGTGGGCCTAGAACATACTCAGCACCTAATAAATGTTAGCTCAGATTACGATGATTATCATCAGGCTATAGTCTTACTTTATGTTTGACTAAGAAAATATTCCCCCTCTGGAGCCTGCAGAGTCCAAAGGAGAGGCCCATATGTGAGGGTAATGCAAAGTCTCCCTGGCTCCAGAGGGAGTCCATTTGATGCTGGAGTGCCAGCACTTCAGCAGCCTGGGACGAGTTGTGCAGCCTTGGTGGGGTGGGAATGGATTCTTGGGCTTTATTTTACATGGATCTTGTTAACTGGCAGCTGGGATTATCGCTCTGATTAATTCTTTTAGTTCAGTTAATTCATCCTGGACCCTCTCCCAGACAGGCCCAGGGAGAGGTTGAGAATTCAGCTCATGTACTTAACATGTGTGTCTTCCTTGCTGAAGAATAACTGGGAATCCATACTGTTCAGAGCTTTATATAATACCTCTCTCGGAGCCATCAAAGCTGCAGCATGTGTCTTTTCTCAGGTTGCCTCTGCAGATCCTGGGCGCTCTGGACACACCTGTTTGTTTTGGCAGACGACATGTTTATCCACAGGGATTCCTGTTGTCACACAGACTGTAAGGTGTAATGTAGTTCTTATCTTAATTATGTATGGTTACCATGTGTGAGTGAGAACCGCATAGTTGATGTGGCCCTTAAAAAATGATGCTGTGGAAAGCTCATGGCAGGAGAAAAGTTCAAGGTAGATCATTAAATAAAAAAGAGCATATTCCAGCCTCTCATCTCTGGCATTATCACTATGTAAAACAGGTATTATAGCATTAGGCATTATGTAATCCCACCATGTTAAAAGAAAAAAATATGTGTCTGTTTCTACGTATAGAAAAACAACTGGGCTTTTACACACCAAAATACATCTAGATTATTTGTATGCTATTCTGTACTTTTCAGTTGGAGAGGAATGCATATTTATTATGTATTGCCTAATTTTTACGTGATAAAAACAAAACTCTCTAATCATACACTTCATTTACTATCTCAAACCCATTTTGCAATGAGTCATGGCATAAAAATAAGTAAATATATCATTTTCTTCTTTCTCGTGAGCAGTGGTGTAAGCAGTCTGTATGTAGGCTTCCTCAGATACCGGGGAACCATAGACTAAAGGGAGACTGTCCCTCCTGAAAAGTAAGTTCTCAGGGAAGAAAGAGGGCTATGTTGTGAGTAGCAGAGTGTCTGCTTAACTGTGACCATTCAGTTCCCTGTCCAGCCATTAATTAGAGGTGCGTTCCTACGCCGTGGTTTTTGAAATGCTGTTTCAGGAGAGGCTCCCCTTGTACCTCCATGTCTCATCCCAGCGAATCACTTCCGTCCTGGGCCAGCCACAGTGACTTCCCCATTCTCTCATGCACTCCATTTTCATTGGCATTCTTTCCCTTTGCAATGCAGAGGGTTATTATGGGCACCATGGGGAGAGAATGTCAGTCAGTCCACAGGGGACCAAAATCAGTGGTGGTTTTGCTGAAGACAACCTGCCAGAAGTTGTGATATCTTGTCCTGCATCTAGGGTCCAAACAACGTTGACCACATTTTTCACTCATCACCTCCCTGTTTAGTCCATCATTGCCCCAACTACATTTTAAGATTATTTTTTAAAACATTGCCCAGCCTATTTTCATGTGCTCAAATATGCTGCCCAAACTACTTCTTCAGATTATTTTTATCGTAGGGACTGAGGCTGGGTCAGCATGAAAGCAGACCAGCTCAGATTTTAGTGGGGCTTGGCACGCCACCCTTATCAGCAGCAAAAGCTACAGAGGAGAAAAATTGCTTTAGAAAGTCTGATTCCAAGCTTCCTGTGTACTTGGGTGTTTCCCAGAGATGGTAAACTCAGAAATTGCTGTGCACTCATTTTTTATTGCAAAATTCATTAAGCTGCTATGCTATTATCATTGTCTTGTCAAGATGATACATTACAGGCTTCATTGCAAAACTTTAACAAGCAGGAGAAAGTACACCTCTCGTTCCACCATAGCCCGGGAAAGCCTCTGGGCGTTTTGCTTTTGCAAAACGTTTTGCTTTTAATATTTTTGGTATAACGCCCTGGGTCTCTGCAGAACCTCCATCTGTCTTGCGAGATTCCCTTTTCTTCCTGGTTGATCATGTGGAGAGTGAGTTCCCTCCTTTGGGCTCTGTGAGGCGTCAGGAGCTGCTGTTAAAGATCTTCTTTCTGAGATCTTTCGTCTGAGACCTCATGGAGAGCTGAGATATCAGCCTCTATGATGACAGACTTCTGTGCATGGTGAGAAACCTCCCTCAAAGTGGCGTCGAAGGTCTATGTTTCCTATTTACCCTCCAGCTCTGAGTATTCAGTGGGCCAGACGTGTTCAGGCCTGCCGAGCCAGGCGGATTTGGCATGTGCGTTCCTGGCCTCGCCTCTGAGTTCTGTGATCAAGAGACCCTGTGTCTTGTATGTGGCACGCTTGTCATCGGAGCGAGCGGGAATCACTTGGTAAATATGGAAAGTGATGGAGCTTAGCTCCCAGATTTCCATGGCAACCCCCAGAACAAGTACAATATCACCAAAATTATTCTGCGGTTGCTTTTTTTAGTTGCAGTGATTTGGTTGCATACTCATGTTTTTCCGCTCCTGATTTGTACAAAAAAAACACAGACTCTGCCCACTGTAACTAGTACTTTGGTTTCAAGGACATTAGTGGTCCCTGCCCGAAGCACCTGAAAAATTCAATCACACAAAACTGCCTCCTGTGTGCTAACAGAATACATTCTGATGGTTTGTGTTGCCTTATTTATGTTTATTATGTATGTCATGACTGTTGTGGAGCTCTAATCTCTCTACTGTGCACGGCCTGGGCACCAGGAATGTATGAGCTGACACTGACTCACCGGTCATCGTCATGGATGCTTGATGTAGTCTGTGAGGGCAGACGTGGCCCTGCCCTTCGGTAGTGTGTGTTTTTAAGGACCAAGTCCACATCCAGCTTGTCACTCCTTGGAGAACACATGTTCATGAAAGCATCCAACGTGTTACCCATGCATGTTTACAATTGTTTGGGCTTTTATTTTATCATTTCTTTGTTTCTGGGCTCTTGTTTTCTGTGACTAATATGAAGAGAGATTCTTGTGGACAAACATGCCTGAGGAAAGCAAGCATTCTCACTGCCTTCAACCAGTTCCAGAAGACTCTTGCATTGGGGGCATTCTTTCTGTTTTGGCCATTTGATCTTGTCAGTTTGACTCGTAGCTGGTTGTTGTTTTCCTTTTTCAGCCCACTAGCCTGTAATTTTTTTTTCTTCAGCAATATAATTGCCATCGGTCCTTCTTACACCTTCTGATGCGGATGCCAGAGCTGGTTTGAATCATCAGTGACTCAGAGAAGTCCAGCTCTGTATTTCAATGATTTGGTTAATTAAAAAAAAAAAAAGAAAATCTTTTAGGCTGCCTGTTCTCATTCTGTTTTTCTGTCAGGAGCAAGCATTCATTTGCCCACCTGACAAAAGTCCTCCTGTTTTGAGTGACATTGGTGAATCATTTTCTCTTTATTTCTTAACGGATTGCAAATGCTGTAGAATTTGTCATAGTATAGTTTGCCTTAACCACTAAACATTTGATTTGCTATTGATTTCACTCCCCACTCCTTCTCTGGAATAATCACCTTCCTACTCACCCGCTGGAAGGATCATCAGCATTTCAGCTTAGACATCTGTCCACTTAGAAGCTCTCAGTCTCATTACGTGAGGTCTCCTGTCAAAGAAAACTGTAGTGATCTTGTAGTCAGAGAGTGCCAGGTTTCCAGATTTCCTTATCATATGGCCCATGGAGGGATATCAGTAAAGAGTCTGCGTCTTTGGCCATCTTGTCTGCAAAACTATGGAATATTATGATTAATTTTTTGGCATTTTCTCTTTGGACAAAAAACTCCTTTCCCTGATCTTTTGTTTCTGTTGTTGTTTTGTTGTAGGTTACACCATATGTGACAGGTCCTAGATATCTAAATATAAGTCAAAATATAATCTCAAAAAGAATTTATTGTTTGAAAAAAGAATTCTGTGTCCTCCAGTAAATGAATACTGGAAATCCTCAGGCTCAGTTTGGGTGTAGCCATCTGTTTTATTCTGTTGACTTTGCCAGTCCAGGGACAGTCGAGTCCTCATTATCCGCCCATATCCTCGTTCTGTTGTGGGTTTACGGGAGTTTGGGATTAACACACACTACTATACATAAAATAGATAATCGACAGGGGCCCACTGTATAGCACAGGGAACTCTACTTAATATTCTGTAATAACCTACATGGGAAAAGAATCTGAAAAAGAATAGATATATGTATATGTGTAACTGACTCACTTTGCTGTACACCTGAAACTAACACAACATTGTAAATCAACTATACCCCAATATAAATTTTTTTTTTTTGCGGTACGCGGGCCTCTCACTGTTGTGGCCTCTCCGGTTGCGGAGCACAGGCTCCGGACGCGCAGGCTCAGCGGCCATGGCTCACGGGCCCAGCCGCTCCGCGGCGTGTGGGATCTTCCCGGACCGGGAAATGAACCCGTGTCCCCCGCATCGGCAGGTGGACTCTCAACCACTGTGCCACCAGGGAAGCCCCCCAATATAAAAAATTTTTTTAAGTAAACAAGAAAAAAAAAGAAAAAACAAATATCATGTTCCACATGCTACAGCCTTCCTCATTAGCTCGTGGAGAGACCCAGTCTATAATACTGTAACGGGAGATATGTTCTTAAAACTTTTACCTAAGTCCATTTTTTAGAATCAGATCTTTTTATGAATATTAGGATTCTGATAAAATATTTTATAAAGCAAAGCATCTTTATATAATTTTTTTTTTAATTGTGATTTCAAAGTGTTGTCTGTCACATGCCCAACCTTAGGTTGCTTATAGTCTACTGAGAAAGGTAGACATATGAACAAGTGAATATGTGCAAGTTAATCAATACTCTAGTATACATCTGATTAAGATACCAACGAATTAGTGTCAGAATCTGCTGTCTGAGGTCAGGGTTTGTTACCCAGGAGGAGCTCAATAAATATTTATTGAAAAAATGAAAATCGAAGAAGGTTTCATTTCAGATACTCTGTTTTTCTAATGCATAATAAGGCAGAAAAAAAAAGTCCTGATAATATTTTAGAAAAGCTGATATTCTTTTCGTATGACATTATTTTTAATTCATAGAATTATAACCCTCTCATGGACAAGTAAATGTAATCACAGAGAAATATGAGCTTTAGTTATACTCTTCTATTTCCTATGAATTCAGATTATTATGTCCTGCGAACTTGGCCTCAAACCAGAGTTAATAAAACTCTTCATCTCTCCTCCCATATGAAGCAGAATACATCTCCACTGAGCCCCAAAGAAGTGTCATCTTTACTCCCCTTGGAATGAAGGTAGTCTTGGGCTCCTCACACTTTTTCAGGAGTCTTGATATGAGTATTTTGTGCAAAGGAAAATTTTACTTATACTGATTCATACTGATAAATGGCATGTCCATTCCCTCAATGATCCTCTAATTATGTAATTTTAGAGTTGTTTTTTTTCCTGGTAGCAAGTACCCATTTGCAGGCCCTGTTAGTCCTTCTACATCTTGGCTCAATGTAACTCTTTTGATTTCTCTTTCTTTGTTGTTTCTCTTTGGAACTCAAGCTTTTGAAATATGAATAGTTCTAAACCTCAGGAATCAATAATCTACTTTTTTCAAAACCTAATTAGAGTTCAGGAATCTCCCACAAGCCTCACGGGGTTTTTAAGTGTTCCGTAGGGCTTCAAACATGGCTTTGAGAATTTGCCAAGATACTAGGTGGTATTGGTGTATACATGTATGTTTGTGTGTTTCTGTATGTGTGTACCTAATGTGAAGATTACTCTAACATCATTTCATAAGCATATTATATTTTTACATACATGAGTAGTGCAAGGGAAGAGTATTTTTTATCATGGCCTCACCCCTTTTATTGCCTAAAGAGAGCTGAGTTCACTTCTTGACCTCTAAACTACCATATCAGCGAGCCTAGTCTTCTTCTTAGGGATATGGTATACCTCTGGCTCATTTCAGAAAGGTCCAGTGAGGATTAACCCAGACGTGACATTTCTTGATACGTAAACTGATTGCCCAAAACATCGGTTGATTCCAATATGGTGTATCTGTAAGGAATGTGGAAAAATGACATTATATGTCTCTAATGTTTTGCTGCAGCAGTGGTGCCCATGCCATTTGGCTAAATCATCCCCACAATGTTTTCTTCAGTGCATGGTTCCAAGTTTTTAAAGATGTGAAGAAACAGAAAGTTCTTTTCTTTGAGCAAGGTTCTGAAGCTTACAAAACGCATTCTTGCATGTGATCCCACTTGATCCTCATGACAGCTCCCTGAGCTGTGTAAGGCATTTCTCATGCTCCCCATTTTATAGCTGCATTAACCAAGAAACAGAGAGTCAAGGAATATTCCCTGACTCCATACAGCCAGTCAGTGGTGGGAACTCAGGTTTTCTCCCTTCTGACTTGGTAATATTCTCCAAGCACTAATGTGACTGCTTGGAACATGGACTCAGTTTTGTATATGCAGACTACTCTGTAGTCCTTACAGATCTATTGATCAAAGAATTAACTGGAAGCTCAACATCAAATACGTGGAGCTAGAAGCAACCCAGAAGAGTCTATCTGGGGAGTGGTTAGGGGTTTAGACTGCAGAGCCATAAGGAAGTGGCTGTCCAAAGAGTAGATATTTTATGGCATGGTACTATAGGGTCAAAGGTAGGACATGGCTTAGGCAAGTAAGACCATGCTGGGGGCAGGAGTTTTAGAATAAAGGGTGAATGTCACCAAACCAAGAGGATATGATTGATTGTAAGGGGGCTTTGAAGGCTCTCTCTGTTCTGACCATCTGCCAGTCCAAAGAAGACACAATTCGTGGTGCGGTGGTGGGGCCACTCTTAGGAAAAGGCTGGTCATATGAAAGGGGAGATGTGTCCTGTCAAGGGAGATGTGTCCTGTCTGTCAAGGGAGATGTGTCCCGTCTGTCAAGGGAGATGTGTCCTGTCAAGCGGAGGACGGAGTTTTGCTGTCAAGCGGAGGACGGAGTTTTGCTCTAAAGTTTCAAGTCACCTGTTACTCTTGGGCTCTTCCTTTCCCACTTGTAATTCTTATCCTTTCCTATGTCCTTTTCATAGCTTCATTGGCACCAGAGAGCTCCATCTAATCTCTTTATCTGTAAACTTTGGTATAGGTAGGAGCAGACTCTCCCTATGGAATAATATTAATATGGAGTTTGTGGCCTTTTCTTCCCCCAGAGGAACAGAGAAACAGCCTCATCGACTCCAGTTTGGAATCTGTCGTCTCATCAAACGCATACAGCGTCCTTAATTCTAGCAGCAGCTTACAGCCCAACATGAACTCCAGTGACCCAGACCTGGATGTGCTCAAACCCACCCGGCCCAACTCACTGTAAGTATGACGTCGGGCTGCTGGCCACAGGGAGCCCTTGGTCAGCCATTCTGCCCAGAATGTGCTGTCTGGCCCCGTCTGACTTTGAGTATTGTCCCATGAACCTGATTTAAACCTTCTCCCTCAACTTGGAAGCTTGGCTAAGTTTGTTTTGGATTTTTTAAGCATCATCATCTCAAAGGGGAATCATTATTCTTAACATACTGCTTCTTGGCCTTGGTGATGTTTGATTTACCATCCTGCTGAGATGGCTTTGGTGATGGCTCATTGCCTGTGCTGGCTGCTGGGCATGAAAAGCAATTTCTTTTAGTTTTACAAACATCCGGGCACTGTAGTAGCCCAGTAGATTTGTAGCTAAGTCTGCTTCACTCATTTGTGTTGTCACAGTTTCCCTTCTCCCTGATTATGTTGAGTATGTTCAGTGCTATCTCTGTGTCCACTTCCAGAGAAAATAGCTCCCGGGTGCTCTGTGAGTCTTCAACTCCTCAAACCTTAACATGACCGTGATCACAGAGCAAATAAATTCTCTAAAGAAGAACCTCTGTTGCTTCATTCTTGGGTGTTGAGCACCCACAGCTGAGACAGGCAGTTTTGAGGCCGGTTGTCCCACCCTCCACGGAAACTAGATCTACTCTGCTTGGGCCAGAAAGTTCTCTTTTGTGGTTACATCCCACATTACTTAGCCTGCTTCTTCGGACCACCCCATAAATCTCGTCCACTAGAGCCTTTGCATAAAGAATGTGAGGCCATGACAAAATAGCTGGACTCTCCAGCCACAGTTGTATAAGACTCAGGAAGAACAGAGTTGACTTTGCCTTTCTCTGGTGAAAATAGTTTGAGGTTCAGCCACAAATTGCCTTCAGGACAGTTGTTTCTCTTGGTGAGGCCCCAGGATGTCAGAACCTTTTCCTGCCCCTCTCCCTGCTGTGGTTGCATGATCGCGCTCCGCCATTCTATCTTGCTAACATAGTTACAGATCTGCAAAATGGGTCTAACAATTTTTGCCTTAGAAGGGACTAAGGGATATTAAGGTTTGGAAGGAAAAATGACTCTAAAATGGATATGAGGCACTTAGAAAATGCAGCAACAGTGTAAGATGGAATTGTACATTGAGAAAAATCAGGTCTCTTTTTAATTGTTGGCAGCTTTAAGTCCTACCTTGATATGCAAGAAATGTAATGACCTGTTATCAGGTAGATGATGTGTGGTTTTTTTTTTACCAAGAACTAGCCTCAAATGCTCAAAATAATTTAACCTGTTCAGCTTGCGGGCACTGAGTCCTTTCTGGTTCTCCATGGCCAGACTTGCGTGTGGAGCCTCCCTTCCTTGATGGATGGCTCTCCAGGGTACTCCCAGAGCCGTTTTCCTTGCAGTTGCTGGAATTATTTGTTGCTCAGAAGGAGCAAGGTTGAATTTCTAGCCCAGGTTGCTTAACACTCCCTGATTTTAGCCGGCGGCACCAACTAGTGGCCTTTAATCTTTGTTTTCAGCTGCTGGGGGCTGGGAGCCCCCCAAGGCACCATTGAGTACAGTGTGTCCAAAGAGGCTACTTTGGCAGCTTTGTGGAAATGGGGGGTTTGGTCTTTTAAACAGGTCATGGAGGAGGGGGCTTGGGATTTTTTATTTTTCAGTTATCTAGATGTGATTTGTTTTACATAAAACACTGGGGGGCACTTTGCCTGCTTCACGCCCATCCACCAGATGTATCCCTACCTGGTGTATGTTTGGGGGGCTTTCCCAAGGAAGGGATGATGAGGCCAGGAACAGTCCACTTGTTTGCCTCTGGTGGAGGATGGGAGGTAGGAATGTTGGTGTGTTTCCCGCAAGACTGTTGTCTTCCAAGCCCAGTGAATAGCTAACTGATACCTGGAAGTCTTGAGCTCCAGGAGGGCTGCTCTTGAGGTGGAAGCAGTGCTGACACCAGCGTTTGCTACGGACCTGATGAGGGCCATGCCAGCAGCCCTAAACACTCTGTAGCTGGTTCTCCACCCATTTCTGAAACCCAGGGCCAGGAGATGTTGTTGCCCACTTTGTGCCTGCCAGATTTATTCTGCCTGGGATTGGCCTGGCCTGGGATTGGACCACCAACAGATGGATGAGAGGTCATCCCGGCAAATGGAAGCCACAATACTTCCCTGAGTCAGTGAATTCTGAGGCACCCTCTGCCATGGTGCTGGGACTCAGTTGCAACCAGCCGAGACCACTTGGGTCTCAGCCTCGGTCCTGGACCCTTTCATTCCTTCCGTTGTTGTTCACTTGGAGGTGCACAACGCTCCTTGAATGGGGACACTTAATGACGCAGATGAAAACACAAGACCAAGTCGAGGGGTGGGGGATTACCGTTACCTTGACTGTAAATTAGGCACAGCGTGGGGAAACCAGTCACCAGAAAACTGTCTGTTCTTTTTATTTCATTCATTTGTTTTTCATTGTTTTCATAATGACTGGAATGATCCTTCTGACCACATAACAATCATAATGAAAGAAATTTGTTTGTGACTCAGCATCCCTTGGTACTTTGGAGGCCACATTTTGCTGTCTCCTTTGTAAATCTTTTCTAATTCTCCAAGGAGATGAAGGTCCTCTTGTTCGTGTGGATATAATGCTAAATCAGGCATCAGAATCAGAGATGCCACCTTTTCAGGCCTGCCAGGGCAAGGCTGCAGGGATCCTATCTTTGGCAGGTCCTCAGCTGGACCTCTTGAGGTTGCTGTCTCTCCTAAAGATCAGAGGACACTTGGTGAGACGAGACCAAAGTTTAGCTCATCTAAAATGGTCAGCAAATATTGCTGACCTGGTTTATGCTCAGACCTCTGCTGAGCTACCTGGGGTAAAGGAGAAAAAGAGGATTCCTGGCCTCCCCGGGAGTTTACACTCTGGCTGAGGAGGAAAAATGGTGGTAAATGGCAGTGCTAAATGGGGCTTAGAGCTCAGAATTGCATTTAGAGTTCAACAACTCTTAACTGGGTATCTGTTAGGTACACAAACCAGTCAGTGTCGGGAAAAGTGGCGTAGATGAAATGTGAGGTGGGCACCAGGTAAGATGATATGGGTGGATGAAGAGCATTTCAGGTAAGGGGATGAGAGAGGCAGAGATAATCCAGGATGGAGAAAAACAGTCTACAGACGTGTGTGTTGGGGGAGGGGGAACTTAGTTTTTCCCCCACCACAACCACCAAAAAAAAAAAAATTGAACAAACCGTTAAGATCAGGTCACTTCACACAAAAATCCAGATTTCATGCTGGAACCACTAGACACACACACACACACACACACACACACACACACACACACACACACACAAAATAATGAATTTAGACACAGACCTTACAGCATTCACAAAAATTAACTCAAAATGGACCATAGACCTAAATGTAAAATGCAAAACTATAAAATTTCTAGAAGACAACATAGGAGAAAATCTAGGTGTCTTTGGGTTTGGCAATGACTGTTTAAAGAAACACCAAAAGCATAATCCATGAAAGAAAAAATTGGTAAGTTGGACTTCATTTAGGCTAAAAGCTTCTACTCTGGGAACGACATTATTAAGAGAATGAAAAGCCAAGCCACAGACTAGGAAAAAGTATTTGCAAAACACGTATCTGACAAAGGACCAGTATACTAAATATATAAAGAACTCTTAAAATTCAACAGTAGGTAAACAAACCACCCAGTTAGAGGCTGAGCAAAGGGGCTTCCCTGGTGGCGCGATGGTTGGGAGTCCGCCTGCCGATGCAGGGGACACGGGTTCGTGCCCCGTTCCAGGAGTATCCCACATGCCGCGGAGCAGCTGGGCCTGTGAGCCGTGGCCGCTGAGCCTGCGCGTCCGGAACCTGTGCTCCGCAACCGGAGAGGCCACAACAGTGAGAGGCCCGCATACCGCAAAAAAAAACAAAACAAAAAAAAACAAAAACCATCGAGCGATCACACTCTTAGGTGTTTACCCAAATGAGTTGAAAGCTTAGGCCCACAAAATCCTGCCTATTCATAATTGCCCAAACTTGGAAGCAGCCAAGTTGTTCTTCAGCAGGTGAATGGATAACCAAACTGTGGCACGTCCAGACAATGGAATATTATTTGGTGATATAAGGAAATGAGCTATCAAGGCATGAAAAGACATGGATGAACCATAAATGCATACTGCTAAGAGAAGAAAGCCACTCTGAAAACACTGCAGTATGGTATGATACCAACTATATGACATTCTGGAAAAGGCAAAACTATAGAATCTGTAAAAAGATTAGTGGGCAGGAAGGACACAGGGCATTTTTAGGACAGTGACACTCTTCTGTATGATATCCTAATAGTAGATATTACTAAATGCATAATGCAAGACATTATGCATTTGTCAAAATCCATAAAACCCATAGAAAAGAAAGAGTGAATCCTAATGTAAACTGTGGACTTTAGTTAATAATAATAGCAATAATAATAATGTATCAGTATTGGTTCATCAGTGGCAATAAACGTACCACACTAATGAAAGGTGTTAATGATAGGGGAAACCTAGGGAAAGGGGAGAGTTATATGAAAACTCTAAGTTATTTTGAGCAATTTTTCTGTAAACCTAAAACTGCTCTAGAAAGTAGTCTATTAGTAAATTTTTTTTTAATCTAGATTTCCAGCTTCTTCTGAAAAGTTAAAAGATTTGGCCACACTAAATTCATATGTTGCTTGGTAACAGATGATACTCTTTAGTCACTATCTTCTCTCTTTTCTGTCTCCAAGGCCTGTGATAAATTAAATACGGCCAAAGAATCTTTGCAGCCCCTCCCATTAAGAGGTGGAGTCCTTGAATCTAGGCCGGACTTTACCCTCTGACTTGATTTGATCATTATATGACTTCCAAGCCCAGGCCACAAGGCCTTGCAGCCTCCCATCTCCTCTTGGATCCCAGCCACCGTGTAAAAAGTACAGCCTAGCCTCCTTGAGGATGAAGGACTGTTAGAGAGAGGAAGCCCGCTGTCCCAGCCAAGCCCAGTGCCCAGGCCACCGGTCAGCTAATGCAGCCACATGAGTGAGTCCAGGAAAGACCAACAGAAAAGCTGCCCAATTACCCCCACAGATTCATGAAAAAGAATACATTGTGGTTGTTTTAAGCCCCTGAATTTAGGCCAGTTTTTTCAGCAATAGTTAACTAACACAAGTCAGAGTCATGGGCAACTTCCTTGGGATGGCACTGGGCTGCCTGGGTCAGGTATGGAAGATTCTCACTGTAGCATAGTGGCACGTGGAGATTAGCCTTTCCATTTTCAGAATCTTCTTTGAAAGAAAATGACTCATAAATGAGATTCTAAGAAGTTCAGAAACAAAACAAAACCCATAGCTGATGGCTGAGGCATGGAAAGCAGGAAGCCCTAGGTTTTAATCCTGGCACCATCGACTGGCTGGTGCTCTTCCTTGGCCCTGAACATGCCCCTGAACGTGCCCAATGCCCGCTCCCGGTGGTGGAAGGAGTGGGGCTGACCTGTCTCTAAGAACGGAGGTCATTCACTGGGTGCTTACAAAGGACTGCAGAAATAAGTCTCTCTCTCCTCTCCCAGTGACCAACAGAGATGGCCTCGTGCCATCCATTGCTTTTCTGGGAGATAGTGATTTTTAAGGAGGAAGTAAACAAATGCTGAGAAAGAAGTCAGGGGACATCCCACTAGGGACTTAAGATACTGCAGTAATTCCCCCAAATTAAAACCGACCAGGGGAATGCTTTTTTCAAACCGCTGGGGTAGGAATGGAGGGGCTTGTTAGGATTGAAAGAAGGCCAGGAGAGCAGAGGATGATTCCAGCAATGGAGGAACCCAGCCTTGGAGTTCTCTCTGCCTAAGTGGTCCCCACCCCTAAAAAATAACTCACTGCCCAGTAGCCCCATCAATAAAACTAATTTTTCTCATCCTTTCCGCTTAACACACACACACATGCGTTTCCACGTTATTTCTGGTTACCTAAAAGATGTGTGCATGCCAGACGCCTTCAAATTCTGCCAGAGTCAACCATCCTCTCTGGTTTTTGTGGCCAGTGAGAGGCGGCAAGAGAACAGTGCCTGGAATTCAGAGGATAAACAAGGCCTGCTTCCAGGCAGAGTTGTTTCTCTGAAGCAGTGTTGGCTCCTGCTGCATTTGATTCAGCGGCTCTCATCTGAAACCTGGGGAAAGCTTGCCTGGAGAGAGATCTCTAAAACTTTACTTCTGTTTTGCTTATTCAGTCAAAATTCACTCAACAAATATTGTTGAACACTGACTGTGGGCCAGGTGTTATTCTGAGTGCTGAAGATAGAGTGATAGAAAGATTAGAGTTTCTGCGCTCATTGATTTTATATTCTAGTAAGGTAACGTATCAGTATCTCAAATATCAAACGTTGAGAAGTTCCGTGGAGAAAACCAACATAGAGTAAAGGAGGTACAGATTTGGAGGGGAAGGAGGCAAGTTACTTTAGGACTTTCTGCCTCCGTTTCTTCATCTGTAAAATGGGGTCATCATACCCTCCACAAAAATGTGTTGTGACAGTTAAATGAGATCACCTTTGTCATATCATTTACATGTACAGCACTGTGAATGGCAGTTACCGGTAATGACTCAGAGGCCCTCTTCCACACCATCCGTTCTCTCCCTCTATTCCGTCAACCCTGGTGTGTATTTTTCAGGTGCAGAGAGATGTCCCAGGCTGTTCTGCTCATCTCTCCGCACAGGCTTACTATCTTGGTAGCCTGGAGCTCTCTGTCAGGTCAGTCTTTGAGTATCAGTGAAAAGAAGGGGACTTCTGTAGAGTCAGGTTCTGCCCCACCTTAAACCTAGACCAGCTGGGGTAGGCAAGCCTGTTCCTGAGACATGTGGGAACCTCCACATCCCATGGGGTACCTGATAAGCTGCATGCCTAGCTGTTATTTATTGGGACCAAATGAATCACTAAAGGAATAAAAGGCATTAGACAACTGATAACTAATGGCATATTTTTTAAAGTAATTTTACCATCTAAGTGCTATTTTATGCCAAAAGAGTTACACCCAAACAGGCAGCTATGATTTTGCTCCAGTGATCTTTGTTTTTTCATTCTTTGGGATGCAGGGATTTGAAAGAGGAAGTTTTCCTCTGTGGTTGAGTCAGTTTGCTGTGTGGGAAGAGGATCTTTCCTGTTAGATTGAGGATACCGTTTCTCACCTACCTCCAAGCAGAAAAGGTCTCTCGAGACAGTTTTGCCTGAAAATTTGGTGGCATTCCCCACCTTGAAAAATAGCTCGAAAGCGTAATGATTTTCACAAGGAGTCATTTGCCTTTTCTTATTACTCCTCACCACCCCCACGGTGGCTCCAGCCTGCTTGGTCATGGTTGTCTCTTGGACAAGCCCAGAACCTTCCCTCTTACGTCTCAGGCTCCTGGGGCCACCATAGCCACAGCTCTTCCAAGTACCAGGCCAGCTTCCCTTGACATTTTCAGAGATTCGTCACTGACATGACCCACATTCTTGTTTCCTGAGAGGCCTCCTGTCAGCTTTTCCCATTCCCCAGCCAAGATCTTCCGGGCCAGTCAGGAGCCCAGCTGGCTTCCCTTGGTTGAGGGTGGAGATTCCTGCCTGGTGACCCATCCGATTTTTATTGGATAAATGTGTTTGGTTATTAGCGGTTCTTCTTTTTTTTCACAGAAAAATCGATCGAGGCAGGCCTCACACTTCATGACCCAGCAGGATTTCTTTCCCAAGCACCAGGGCTGTCCGTGGGCTTGGATCTCTCCAGCGTGTCAGCAGAGGGGGTATGGGAGGAGGCGGGGACTGGACATCATTCCAGTGCTCAGCCAGCATCCCCGTTTTCCAGCAGAGTGGAAGTCACAAATGGAACAATGTTTTCCTTCACACAGATTGTTTTCTTCCCCCCTTTATGAGCTAAAATCATATAAAGGGTCTGCATTTTCTTCTGTACACTAATTAATCTTACCAAATAATCTTAAACAGTTCCCCCATTTGCCATGACATGGAGTAGATGCTGAAGCCTTGGGGTTTAATTAAACATATGAACGAACGAATTTCATTCTGGATTTAGCTGCATTTTATATGTGTAAGTAGGTGTTAGGCATTTTAAATGTCCAGTTTTTGGTAGTGTCTTTAGGGAAGGAAATAGGCTTACGATTTTGCATGGCTTTCAGCACTATTATGCCTATAAGTGGACTTGGAAGGAACTCTGAAAGGCTGTTTTTCTCGCTTTGGGTTAGATCTGAGATTGTCTGTCTCCCTCCCTGTGTATATAATTTGGAGGAATCTTATTGGTTGATCCAGATCCTAAATTGGGTAAATTAAAATCATATTCGAGTTCAAGTACTGCTTTTTAAACCTTTTTAGTCAGTCTGGAAAGCAGATGCATCCTTAGCTAGGAACACATTTCTAGTTGGAAGCAGCCTTGGGGTCTTATTTTTAATGCCTTCTCTGCATTAAGAATATAGAAAACCATGTACTGTAGTCTGCTTTGGTCTCTGCATGCTGCTCTTCCAGGGCAGGGTCTTAGCTAAGCACAGTGTTTGCCAGAGTGTGGCCCTGTGACAGCATCACTGGTGTCACCTGGGGGCTCGTTAGAAATGCATGTTCTCAGGCCCCACCCAGACTTATTGGGTCAGCAACTCTGGAGGAGGATCCCAGCAATCTGTGTTTTAACAAGCCCTGCAGGTCATTCTGACACATGCTCAAGTCTGAGAACCGTGGTCATAATGCGTTAGGCTGATAGACTTCACAAGAAAAAAATCTGGATATACCTCAATGTAAAGCACTCAGGGCCAAGCGTGTGTCATCGCTGGCACTTTGTCCCTGCAGTGATAACAGTAGTGGAGCTTAAGAGCACCCTGCCCTTGGCCCTCAGGGGAACCCAGTTAGCTCACCAGTGCTATACTTCACAGCTCACCAAGGAAGCCAGCCAGCTGCTTTGCAAATGCTTGCCTTTTGGTCGTAAATCAAGAGAGGGTGAGTACATCAACTAATCAAGCCAATAGGTATTTTTATTGAGCACATACTATGTGTGTAACACGAGAAAGTCAGGACCCTTGCATTGACAGAAGAAGAGATCTCAGGGTATGTGATACTGAAAGTGGTGGGTCAGCATCAGCATGTACAAAAGATGTGAGACTTCTGGGTCAGCATTCCCCAAACTGAGGCAGGAATGGGAGACAGGTGGAAAGAATGGAGTTGGACAAAGTTCAACCGATTCTTGACAAGAGGACTTCTGTGCCTTTACTATGTCCGTTGTGAATCTCCCAAGGGGCATGTCTTATGCTGCATTTCCTAAATGTATTTGACTACAGAAGATGGTTTTACAGTGATTCTCTTCAGCCTCTTAAAACAGGATCCTACTGTTTAGGAAATGCTATTCTAAAGTACTCTATTTTTGAGGGGGAAAATGTATTTCTCATAATGGATGGTATTATTATAGCAGAGATCCTTCAAAAGAATAACGATCTCGGGGCTTCCCTGGTGGTGCAGTGGTTGAGAGTTCGCCTGCCGACGCAGGGGACGCGGGTTCGTGCCCCGGTCCGGGAAGATCCCACGTGCCGGGGAGCGGCTGGGCCCGTGAGCCATGGCCGCTGAGCCTGCGCATCCGGAGCCTGTGTTCCGCAACGGGAGAGGCCACGGCAGTGAGAGGCCCGCGTACCGCAAAAAAAGAAAAAAAAATAGATTATAGATTTACTCATTTTTGAAATTGCCATTCTTTTATTTATTCTCTTAAATTTGTGGAGTACATCTTTGTGAGAAACAATTCTCTTTTTTAACCTTTAACATTTGTTGTATCCTCAGTAACTAATGATCTGAGTGAGATGCCTGCTATTTGATTGAAGAATAAGGGTCCTACAGAAAGGTGATGGTTTTGGTATGTTTTAAATGAAGTTAATGCTGTTTGAATCATTCGTTCAGTGGCCAGGTGACTCCTCCACTCCAGGCTGGTCTGTCCAGGACTCCAGGTCAGTTTAGCAAATGGTAACTCTTGTAGTACAGCAGAGGAAATTTGTCTCAGGGAGCTACGTAGAGTGGATCCAGTTAGACCTCTACGTCTGGACTGATTTCAGATTTCTTATTAAATTAGGAAGCCCTAACTTAGGAAACAAGAAAGTCAGCTAGCTACTCATGAGCTCCTCTCCCATCCTCTCAACCAACATTGTGAAATTTAAGTAGTTCAGTTTTCTTGAGCTATATATAGTTCTTTCACCCGATCTTCATCTGTCATTCTCCATCTGCCATCTACCCAATTTCCTTTAAAAGCGCTATTTTAAAGCAGAATATATAATGGAAAAACCTTAACTCCTGACCTTTATGGAGCTACGCTAGAGTTACTCCATAATAATTAGCAGTTGCTCTGGTAACCTCAGACACATGGCCTAAATCACCTGTGTTCGTCACTATCCATTCCCCACCTTCTGGATAGTAAGATCACATGCTTCCTACTAATGAAAAAGGAACAATTTAGTAATTTTATCATTCTTTTAAGCTTCTATTGTAAGAGTAGAGGAAGCGATACTGTTTGTGATCAGACACACTGAAAATAGGTGTTTTGTTTAGTTTTTTGGTGACTAAAGCAGTGACGTAGGAGAGAAATCATCTTGGGTTTTGAGCAAGTTGGAAAGCCCTGTTCTGTCTGTTTTGTTCACCACTGTACTCAGAACCTTAGACGATTTAAGCAGGTAAAATGGGCAGATTAGAATTTAAGGATAGCGGCACCCAGGATGGAATGGAAGAAGGAAATTGCCAAGGCTGTCGTCGTATCAAGTCAGACCTCACTGAGTGGGATGATTAAAGCCCACTAACTTGAGCATTTAGACTTGAAGAATACTGCTTTGCAAGTTGGGAAATCCAAAGCTGGAGCACAGGAGAGATTTCTGATCTTCAAATAAGTGTGTTGGCTTCAACTCTGTCTTGGAGGAAGCCTACACCCTCACCTCCCCTAGCTTCCGTACACCTTACCTTACAACACAGACGTGGTAGTAGGAGCGCCATGTAACTCCCTGCTTCCTCTGGGGGAGAAACAGCCCCCCACCCCCTCACACACACACATCCTCTTTCCCATTCTTCTCTTGACCCTTTGTGTGAAAGTGGAATTAGAGGAAATATGCCCTGAGTCATCCTGTGGGGGTACTTATGATGCGCAATTGTCACAGTGAAAATAAACTGGCAGAAGATCAAGAATTAAGAAGTGGAATCATAGGACTCCCGGACACACTAATCCAGTAGAGACAAGGTCCACGTGTTAGTGACCGACAGAGCCAAGGTGATCATCGCAGACAGCAGTTAGACCCAGCACTGTCCCAAGTGAAGGCTGCAATTTAAATAATTATTAGCAGAGGAATACCACTGACTGCTTTTGCTCGAGCTTCTACCCTTTCTTAAATCTCAGGGACAGAGACTTCGCTCTGCTTTATGTGTCCTCTTGGAGTATGGCACCACCAGTTGAATATTTGCCAGTGTAGCCTACCTGCGCCTGGAGACCTCACCAACATCAGCCTCCAGAATCAGCCAGATCTGATGGACAGTCCCTTCCCAGGCAGCCAGCAAACACATAATAAATACCTTCTGTTTAAGGTACCGTTCCAGGCACTAGGAAAGAGACTGAACAATACTCTCCCCTCAAGTCTCTGACAGTCCATGGGGGAAATCAGATCTACCGACATGAGGGGAACATTGCTGCCAATGAGAGACAGATTTTAAGTCATAAGTGAGTGGTCTGGTCATTCATTCAAAAATATTTCTGGTTGAATGAAGTGCCTTTGCAATTTACGTCATATAGGCAGGGTTTCCAATAATCTCTTCTAGACCTGCTTTAAGTTTGTAACTTCCTTGTCTGCCTTAGTCCAGTTTACTGAGAGCGGGGGAGGAGGAGTTCTGGTTTTATGACCCAACCTTTTTATTCTGTTACCTGGGAGACTTTCTACCTCTCAGACTGCCTGTTTTCAAGCATTGGGCTTATGAAAGAAAATGGTACCATTCCCAATTGCTTTGTTTTGTTTTTTTCCACTATGGATCTAACATTTTAGATGTCTCAGAATTTTAAATTTGGAGCATAAGAATGATGTAGAGAGGAAAAAAATATTGAAAGAAACGAAAAGTTGGAATTTGATCATTTGAATATGTTACACTTTAAAAATTTTTTCCACACCTAACAAGAGGATTTCTCATTAGGACAATTGTACTTTTCTTCTTCCCCCAAAACTAGCAGTTTACTAATACTTGTTGCAAAAACCTGTGACAATTTCTTGTGTAAAGCCCTACACCAAATACACTGTTAAATTGAAATTTAATTCATACTTTGAAGGATTGTTTTCTGACCTTATATGGAAAAGGAAAGTTCTTGAGAATTAGTAGTTCTTTAAACTCTGTATCAGAGTAGCCAGGAAAAACAAGTAAAAAGAGACTATGCCTTGCTGTGGGTCAAGAGAAGTTTTGCTAGTAAAGTTTCATGCATCACCTAAATCTCTATGGAGGGGTGAGGGCTCTTTTTTCTGGTTCTTTGTCTAAAAGGAAATTCTACGTTAAATTCCCTCTGCCTCACAAGCCAGTTATTAATTCTGCCTTTAATTTCAACATGAGCCAGTTAGGCGATATGTCCACAAGCAAGCACCCTGATTCATCACTGCAAAGAAAGAAACTCTTCTTGCAGTATTTTTCTTTGCAAAGTCAGCTGATTTTTCCAGGCCTTTCTTCCACTTCCACAAATGTCAACTCCTGGAGTTTGTCCTTTTCAAGGTGTGGTTCAGTAACCAATTCCAGTGGTGATACAAAGGGAGGCTTAATAGAACCTGAGCTGAGTTGATACTTTGAATACAGCTTGCTCTGAATCGGGCCATAGAGAGCTCTGTCAGCAGTGACCTGAATGCTCCTGGCAAAACGCAGTCCGAGCCGGCTTCCCTCCTTATTCCTCACTTTTGGTGCACCTAGTACAAGCAAGCTCACCGTGTAACCCACTGAACTTGGCACCGCTCGGGAAGAATTGGGTCTCTGTGTCCAAAATGTTCAGCAGAAACCCAAGACCCTCCTCTAGAATATGAATATATAATCAGTATGCGGGGCCCCCAAAACAGGAGAGCAGTGCGATTTCCAGCAGAACCCTGGATGTGTCCTGCCGCAGCCTCAGGCTTAGCTTTACTCCAGGTTCATCGAGAAATACAAGAATTTGTAGTAAAGGGGACTTCCCTGGTGGTCCAGTGGTAAAGAATCCGCCATGCAATACAGGGGACGCCAGTTCGATCCCTGGTCGGGGAACTAAGATCCCACATGCCACGGGGCCACTAAGCCCGCACGCCACAACTACTGAGCTCGTGCGCCTCAACTAGAGAGCCCACATGCCCTGGAGCCTGCGTGCCACAACTAGAGAAGAGAAAAACCGCACACCACAACTAAAGAGAAGTCCATGCACCGCAGCGAAGAGCCCACATGCCTCAACAAAGATCCAGCGTGCCGCAGCTAAGACCCAACGCAGCCAAAAATAAAGAAATAATAGATAAATCTTTAAAAAAAAAAAAAGGGATTTGTAGTAAGGAAGAGAAAGAAGATGTTGTCTCTGCTCAGATGAGTTGCCCTGTGTTTCGCCACCTCTAGACATTCCCTTTTCTATGGAGAGAATGTGATCCTTTCCCGACTGCATTCCTGTGCTTCACCGATTCTCCAGTATTTTGGAATATAACACTTCACTGTCTTCATTCACAGAACAAAATTCATAATTACTGATGAGGCAAGGTACAGAGAACTTAGGAGAAAAAAATACATAAAGATGGTAATAATACAGAGGTCTGGATAAAGAGCAGGTCACCCTTCATACCCAACAGTCCCTTGGGTCACAACTATATGACAGCACAAGACAGTAGTTGACATTTATAATCCTGATTCCTCAATAAAGTAAACTCCGCTTGATATATTCTGGTTTTGAAAGTAGAAAATACGTGTGCTGTATCTTAGAAAGATGTCCACTGGTTGTAATAAAAACATGGGTGCTTAAATAATTAAATTTGATTTCTTTGTAGAGTTACTTGGTGGGAAACCTCGTTCCTCACTGATAGAGATTTTGCACCACAATTCTGGTAATAGTATGGGGAAATGGGGGGTAGGGGTACATGGCCAAGCCAGGCCAACCCTAATATTTTCATGGGGATTATTTTAACTGGAACTGGGTTAAGAATCTATTTT
Source organism: Phocoena sinus (assembly GCF_008692025.1). Taxonomy (NCBI): domain Eukaryota; kingdom Metazoa; phylum Chordata; class Mammalia; order Artiodactyla; family Phocoenidae; genus Phocoena; species Phocoena sinus. The sequence goes on along the minus strand of NC_045765.1, from coordinate 52,254,516 downwards.
ACCCCCTAGAATGGTGAGAAGCCATGTTCCCCCACAAGGAGAAAGTCCAGTTGCTGTCATTCCAATGTGCATAGAGAAACAAAAGATAGAGAGGTGGCTTCCTGTGCCCCTTTTTCCTTCCTCTAGTTCACGGTGTTTCAGTCTTCTGCAACCAAAGTATTCCTCAGCCATTCAATGGTATTTACTGAATGTCCTCAATATGTAAACACATAATGTTAAAGATGAGCTAGATGGGGATAGTGCCCTTAAAGTGAGAGATCCCAGCAATAGATAACATATATAAATATATATTAATTTATTTTTTTATATATAAAAAAATGGGTGAAGGGGGTCAAAAGGTACAAACTTCCACTTATAAATTAAATCCTAGGGATATAAAGGACAGCATGGTGACTTCAAAGATGTTAAAAGAAAAAAAAGAATATATAGACATTCTATATAATCATATATATTATTGATATATAAAATATACAATTACTGTAAAACAAGACTCAAATGGTCTAGATGCTGCAGGATGAGGTGCCACTGGAATTCCCCAACAGGAGAGATGACTTTGAGCTAGGACGATCAAGGAAGCCTTTGTGATCAGATTGGCGCTTGAACCTGGGTCTTGAAAGATGGGTTGGATTTAGACAGAAGGGACCAGGGGTGTTCTGGTCAAGGGGGACAGTAGGGAAAGGCTCAGAGGCAGGAACATACCAGGCATATGTGGGGAGCTGCTCGTAATTGACTCTGTCTGAACATAATGCCTTTCATCTATAATATTACAGTTGTTTTGTTTCTTATGTCAATATGGTTCTTTACTTCTTTGGGTGCTACAGCTGGGAAAGCCTAGTAATGTTGTCTTCCCATTCCAGAAGTCTATGGTAGCTGGATCCCAGTGGAACATCTTCTATCGATTTATCTTGTGTAATTGACTTGCCTGAGATGTTCCCTACTTTCATCCCACTTTTGCTTCACAGTCAAATAGACCTCACCATCTGGAACTCTTCTTTATTTTTTTAGGCCAAATTTTTTTCCACAAAAGGCCTGTTTTCATTTCTAAATGTCACACAAGACCCTACAACATTCTGCTGCTGCTTTTTTGCTTTGAGTTTTCTGTTGTAAAAACTGAACAAAACAGGTCTGAAAATAAGCTGTATTCTTCTTGTCTGTGTTATAGTCCAGCACCAAACACATCAGACAAATCCTGACACCTTTAGCTTTCTGCAAGGGCTGCTTACCTTGGAGTTAGGCGATAGCTCAAAGAGAGTAGCTCTGAGCTCAGAATGGGGAAAGCAGCTCGGAGAGAATTGGGGCAGGCCAGAGTCTTAGTGGGCTTAATAAGGAGAGAATATAAATAGGGATCACATAGCCTTACAGAAAATTCCTGCTTATTTTTACTCCTTAGAGTTGCTATGTTTAGCCTTCAGTTACTGTGCTAAACCTACTAAAGTGAGCCTGGTATTTATTTTCATTCAGATCAGTAACATCCATTCTCTTTCTCAAATCATAAGTGAATGACGGAAACTGCATCCCCGCTGTTCAACTCTAGCTGACACATTGTCACAAAGCACCATGCACTGTAGAAGTTACTGTCCGGCCTTTGCTTTTGGAGTGTTTGCATTTCTCGCAATCCAGTGCCTTTCTGAGCTCTCCCAAGAGCTGACTATTCCTGTCCTCCTCACATGTTTCTGGAAATCGAGCACTAGTATAAACTTCCCTAGTAGGACATCTTTTCAGTGAATAGGCAGTCATTATATTCAAGACCGTATGTGTCAGCTTGAGCAAACCTACAATCAGGATTCTTGATACAAGTAACAGAAAACTCAGCCCAGCTACCTTAGGCTGAAATGCAACTTATTGGTTCACCTACATAATTGATAAGCACAGGAAAATCTGCTTCAGGAATGCATGGATCCAGGCACTCAGGTCTTGCCATATTGCCATTGGGACTCAGCTCTTGCCATCTCTCACCTCAGTTTTCCTCTATGTTGACTCTTCTCTTAGGTAAGCACTTTTCCTTTTGATTGTAAGATGATTGCCACCAGCTGGACTGACTTCCTTAAAACTCCAGCTCCAGGAGATGAGAACAGTTTGAACAGTCTTCACTAAAAGTTTGAACAGTCCTTTGGGCCTGATTCTTCCCTGAAAGTTTGAACAGTCCTTTGGGCCTGATTCTTCCCTAAAAGTGTGAGCAGTCCTTTGGGCCTGATTCTTCTCGGTCCAAACTGAATCACCTCTCTAATCCCTTACCCAGCATCTGTGGCCAGAGGGTGTGATGCTCTGCTGGGCTGGGCCTGCGTCGCCTGTTCCTCCTTGTCTGGGTAGAAGGAGGTGAATGGACACTCAGAGCACATGGACTGTGAGAATGGAGAAGGGGTGGTGCCCAGAGGAGAGGCAGCCCAGACCACAAATGTCTACTCTGCAGGTCTTTCTGACATGGATTTAGTGAAGGATCTGGTGCCTTTACATGCCAGGAGGCAAATCTGTACTGCTTTTTACTGTTACCAATAGTTCCTCATATGTTCTCTGAAAATGTCCCTTTTTTGAGTCCAAATGGTTGTTGCAGAGTTTCTTATTTTAGTCCTAGTTAACTGGCTTCTTCCAGAATAGCATAGTTTTTGGTTTTAAAAAATGAAGAAAATGTCATCTTTATTACTTAGCTCTGGACAAAGTTGATTCACTTAAAAAACAAATTTCTGGGAAAAGGTTTCATTATCAGTGCCCATTACAGATCATTAGAGGACGCGTGGCAGACACTGGTGTGCCAGGGCCCGGCCTCCATTAGTGTAAATGACAGTGTGCGGAGGAGTGCATCTAGCATGTGATTAACCGGAGGAAAGGGAACCTCAAAGCACTGGCCCCTGCTCTTCTGTGAGAGCCGTGAACACACGGGGACAGTGTATCCTCGGGCTCAGCGGCTCTGGGAGCTCCTCAGGCCACTGGGTGGTGGCATCTTCTGGTGCCCTGCCAGAAACGGCAGGGCAGCCAACAGCCGACTCACTGAGCTATGCGCCAGTCTCCAACTTGTGGTGATGTTGTCCAAAGCCTCCGAGAGTGGATAAGAGCCGACTCTTCTGCCAGGATCACATAGAGCTGCTGGAAAATTCCACCTTAGTTAATCCTCTAGGGCCTGAGCACAAATTTTGCTCTCAAGGGTTGAAAATATTATGAGGGGAGGTGAAGTCTCCATAAAATACAGGATGATGGTGGTGACAATGATGGTAGCTAACATTCAGGAAGCACGGATGTACCAGGTACTTGACGTGTTTATTTGTAGCGTCATCATAATGCATGAGGAATTATCTCCACAATTTTACATGTGAGGAAAGAGGACAGAGAGGTTACCTAACTTACCTGAGGGTATATAAGAGGGATTTGAACCCAGGTAGTTGGATTCCAGTATTCCCCACCCCCAACCAACCTCTATGCTTGATTGCTCTATTAGAGGTGGTTGGGTGAAGTCAGACTTCTAAGGCTGGGCTAGAAAAGAGATAGACTGCAGCAGCCCCATCACTGGTTCTCCCTTTCTCACCCTCCATTCCCTATATCACTAAAGTTCAGGTGCTGGGCAAATTAGGGGAGCTAAGAAGTATGTAGGAGAATAAGTAGCAGTGAATGAGTGCCTGAAAAAAGAGGTCAGGCCAAAGTTTAAGAGAAGGAGGGAGGGAGAGGAGAACAGGAAGGAGGTGGGATAAGCTGTAACAAAGGACAGAGAATATAAAGGATGAAAATGGGGGATTCCAGGGAGGAAAAAGGGTGAATGTTTAATGGCTGTCTACTGTTGCCAGACACTAGTCTCAGGATTTTACATGCATTGTCTAATCTTCCTTACAACCCAGCGAGGTAAACAAACACCACCAGCATCCCCGTTTTACAGATGGGGAAACTGGGTTTCAGGTAGATGAAGTGATATCCCGAAGATCACAGAGCTGGGAGGAAGCAGAACCAGAATGTGAACAGAGGCCTGTATAAGCCCCGAGGTCAACAAGTCTTCCATCCTCTTGAGGACCAGTCCTTCATTCCTGCCCGTGGTTTGTAGCCTGGACATGAGCCACACTTGAGATCTGGAGCTTTGACAGATACTCAGAGATAAGACTGATACAGCCCATCCTTGGAAGGCAATGGCCGTTTTCTCCCATCACAAGGAAGGAAGGGAAAGGGAATGCAGTTTTAGAGCACGCATCCTTCTAAAGTTTCCAACTTTCTACAGCCACCTCTTTAGACTGCAAGTATGTTGGCAGAGGTGCTAATCTCTCCTTAAGCATTCCATAACCCTCTAATGTCAGGTAAGCAGTGTTTTTTCATACTCATGAGATTTCCTTTCATTTGTTCGTTTTCTGCCATTAAAAACAAAATTTAAAACTTTCCCTCAAAAGCTGACCATCTGTTTGTCGCTTACACTTCCCTCCAAAATGAAGAGGGGACAGCAGGATGTTTGCAAGTCCACCCTTCATCTCTGGTGTCAGCACAATCCCGGAACATACTGATTGCAGTTCCAGTTTGCTCTTAGGTTTGCGATTTGGGGATTGAACTTCCTCTTCGTTTTTTCCCTTTCCTTCCTTTTATTGCTTGGAAGGTACAACTGTGCCCCTAAGGGCTGGAGTGATTTCAGTACACTTTTCGAAGGAGGGCTTTACATCTTGGGCATCGTATCCATTTCAAAAATCTGTGCAGCAACCGTTACATACACAGTTGGCTCCTGTTGCCAGCTAAAACTAGGACAGCTTTTCACAACTCGTAAGCCTTTACCAAGTGCAGGCATTTGTTTTTTACTTCAAGTCTTTGTGTGCCAACAAGTTCTGTATGGTGTTTGTGCGTTTAGAGCACAGTTGGGTAACAGTGCAGGCAAATGTGTTCCATGTGCCAGGTATCTGGTGACACCTGCCCTCCAAGCATTGCTGATAACCAAACAAAAACGTAAGGCTCATTGCTCTTTCTCAAAATACGGACGCAGTAGAGTAAACTGAGAATAAAGAATAGCAGCTTAACAAAGGCTCAGAGAAGAAGAGGGTTATTCACCATCAAAGGGCCCTCAGCTACCTAGCAGCTATGACGAAGAAAGGAAAAATATGACGGAATGTATAATTCAGTTTTCTCTTCAAGCAAAGCATGACCGTTCAGCAAGAGTTGCAAGTTCTGATATTAATTTGTCATATGAGTCTCTGCATTAATGACTTTGAATAGGGCAATAGACCACATCTTTCCTAGCAGTTTTATGCAAAAAATAAGTCAGGCTCTCTAGATACAGCTGTTTCTCCTATTGGTTCTGACTAATTGTAGAGTAAAATGCTAAACTGAAGTATTGAAAGGTCATTTTTACCGTGCTGCAGGGAGGAGAACAATCTCAACAAAATGTGTGGTCTTCTGGTCACTTGCCTGGTTACGGGGATGGCAGGTAGAAGGCAGGAGCTCTCTTAGAGGAAGGCTGTCCTCTGTCACCTCAGCCCTGCTTTTGACAGGTGACTCTGAATTGAGGTTTTTAAGAGTATAGACACCTGAAGTGCAGATACCTGTGGTGTTGATTGAAAGAATGTACCGGAAGCATAGATTATGTTTTATTGAGGAAATGAAGCAGGCTGACGGGAATCCTTGTCACCATGGGGTTCGTTTGAATTCAGCAAGCAGTTACCAGGTAGCTATGGCGTGCTAACATTGAGCTGGATGCCAGGAATTTAGGGTTCAGTTCCTACGAAGACCTGCTCCCAGGTCCCTTCTAGATGGCTTGACGGTGCTGTGAGGGAGGTGGGCTCAGGACACGGTGGGATCCAGAGGAGGGACACTTAGCCTCACCCTGTGGGCTGTGTCTTGGGAAGTGAGTAAAAGCTACCCGTGTGAAGATGGGAGACTTTGTAGGCAATTGGAAATGCTTGAACACAAACAAGGAGGCGAAGATACTGTGTGCTCAAGCCATTCTGCGGGTTGTGTAAGAAACATGGGGCCTGGAGAGAGAGGAGTCAGGAGACCAGAACATCACCCCAAGGCCAAAATTCACCACAGATCTATTTTTAAGGTGGGGTCAAGATGTTTCTCAGAAAAAAAAGAAGTGGCTTTGGATTGTTTTATTAATAGTAGTTAACATTTTCTTGAGCCCTTATGAAGTTCAGGCACTTTGCTTAGCAATTTACATATGCATTATTTTATTTAATCCTCACAATTACCCTCTGAGGTAGGTATTACTTTCCCATTTTACAGAGAGTAAACTGAGCCTTGGAAAAGTTAAGTAACTTGCCCAAAGTCCAGGCAGTCCAGCTCCAGAGACTTTTTCACCACCTTGCTGTTTAGGGATTTTTTTTTGTCCAAGGCCTGTGTAAGTACTAAATTAGAGCCCCACTAGAATGAGAGTCCTGCATGATACTATGTGGAAAGGAGGGGCGACTGTGACCTAGATTCCACACTAGGCTCCCTAACCTAAGAGCTTTAAAAAGAACAAGAGGGCATCTCTTCATGGGCTGATGGAGCGAGTAGTCTTCAGGATATATTGTTAAGGAAAACAAGCAGTGTTCAGAACAATGTAAAAACTTGCTACTATTTGTTCTTAAAAAGAAGGGGGACTGGGAATTCATCACCCTTCCCAGGTGGTGCATCCTTTTGTAGCTGGATGAGAATTGTGGGATCCTGATCCCTCTACACATATTCCCTGGGAAATTTCCCATCCCTGGGAAATGTTCCCTGGAAACCTTCAAGCCCCCTAAGGAGACCACTGACATTGCCAAGTTGAAAAATCCCATAGGCTGTTATTCTGCAACCTTGCTGGACTCTCAGTCTCTGAGCAGTGATGGGTTCAGTGTTAAATGTGATAAATACTGTATTTTGTATTGTTTAAATTGCATCTCCCACATAATGTGAAAGTGGTCCAGAAGAAGACGGCTTTCTATATGCAGTGTGCTTTTTTTTTTTTTTAACGAGTCACAACTCCTTTTGAGAAACAACAGTTTCTGCTTTGAAGTCATATCAATGAAAAGATGTATATGCACTTATAATTTTCCTAATAAAGACAGGTGCTCAAATGTAAAAAGAAAAGGGGGGGAATCGCACACAGGTGCCCATACAGGCACATCCACACACATACATCCACACATAAGCTTGTATGTTCATGTAATGTCTCCAGAAGGAAGTACAAGAAACTCATAATGATGGTTACTTCTGAAGAGGGGGTCAGTGGGAAGGGACACTTATTTTTCCCTGTCTACCTTTGATACTGATACCCTTTTATAATGTTTGGAGATATCAACTGAGGTAATATCCATTCAAAGCCATCGATTAATGTAAAAATTAAAGAGAGAAACCTCCCCATTCTCCAAACCAGTTGAAGGGTATTCATATATTTTATTTATAGATATAGAGATAGACCTGTAGCCCATGGCTGTGAATTATCCATCATAAGAGTATTTTAAAGCTGTAGTTTATAACCAGGCAACCCTGGAGCAATATAGGATTACCTAGGATCATAGGTAATTGGAGCCCTTATCCAAATACTGGCTGATACACTACATCTGAGTTTCTAAACAAGTGAGCAATGAAGTACTATGTTGAACTCCTAAGCCTCATGCCTGTCAGGGACTGATAAGTGCCCATGGGCAAGTTCTTTGATATGTGTCCAAGTCCATTACGAGAGATAAGCAAGCTTAAGTGTAAACCTGTGATTTAACGACATTTCAAATTTGATATGGAGCTACAGGAAGAATGCCAGAGAACCCACGTGCTCAGAATACATCTGCTGCTCCAGCTCTTTAAAAAGATTTTCCTTTCCTATGTAAAAGGAGCCCCAAAGTCTCTCTCCTGTTTATGGCTGTTTAGGTAACATAAGGGCTAACTCTTACTAGTGCTTCACAAGTGACCTCAGTGGTTGTATTATTTTAACCAGGAAAAGTTCAGGCATCTAGGGTCATGCTTGCAGCTGGCAGAATTTATAAACAAAGGGATTGATAAACATCATGAAAGGCAACTCATGGGACACATTAAGCAAAATGCCTAGGGACTGCGGTACTCTGGTGACACTAACGGAAAATCTGTTTGATATCATCTTGTCATGAAGAAAGGATGTCTGCCATTCCGCAGCTTGGCATGATGTTTTTCTTTTGCAAGTTTGTGTTTTCAGACATGTTTCAGAATAGATTTTGGTTTTTTAACCAAATTTTTAGTGTTTATTAGAACAGGCTGAAAAAAATTATACGCTTCTTGTTATGAAGGATTATGGATACCAAAATGTAGAAGATTCCTAATATCTACCTGGTCCAGAAATTTTTTACTGTCTAGTATACTTGATGGGGGGAAGGAGTGAGGGTTTTTTTGTAAAAACAGCCTTGTGTTTCTTTCTGATTCTTTTTTTAGGTTTGGGAGAGAACTGACATAAGGAATTTTTAACCAACTTTGACTTTTTTTCCTCTTCACTTTTTAAGTTTCTCCTCTGAAATATGACCTGTGAAATGAGACAGAATCATCTTTATGAGATATATGTCTTCTCTGAGCCAAAGGTTGGCCAAGCATTTGTCCCTTAAGAAAGATGGAAAGTCATGTCACCTGTGTAGTGAGACGTCTGCTGCTTTGTAGACTGCAGATAATCTGATATCAGCATATCAGGCCACCAAGTCTGGTTGCATGTTTAGGAACAGAAGCTCGCTTCTTAGATGGTGGGCTTTAATCCAAAGGGACTTTTCTTTGAAAGTGAATTTCACGTGGGAAATTACCTGCAGGCCTGGCAGGGGAGCCCTTTAGGCAGGAGAGTGACTTCTAAACCCCATAACATATGGATGTCTCCAGCATATGTTTAGTCCTTCCTCCAGTTCATCTTTCTGGGAGTATCACCTCCACACTCACACGCATTAAAGTAGAAGCCCTTTTACCACTGGATATAGAAAGCGAGTCTAAAAATGAGAAATTAATTTGGCTTAGTCCTAGGGTAGCTTGGAGAACGCTTTTACATGTTAATATTAAAAAGCACTCAGAAAGTTCCTTTTGGAGCCTGAGGAGGAAATACCTTTAGATGGGGGTTTAACATAAACGTAAGTGGCAAGTCATCAGGCAGAAGGGTAGAAACGTCATGGAAACTTAAATTTCAGTACTATAATGTAAATTTCTGCCATTAAAAAAAAAAGGTTCAAGTATCTGATTATCATCCTTATGCAATTTTCAGCTCATAATCTTGGAATCCAAATGCCTTTAGGGTCCAATGTGAAAATATATATATATATTGCAAGGAAGCGTGAAAAGAGGTGACTAGTTTCCTGGAAAGCAAAAACGTGAGTTACATCAAAGCAGGCTACAGTATCAGTATGCTTTGGTTCTGGGACTTCCCTGGCGGTCCAGTGGTTAAGACTCCGTGCTTCCACTGCAGGGGGCACAGGTTCAATACCTGGTCGGGGAACTAGGACCCCGCATGCCAGACGGTGTGGCCAAAAATATATATATATATATATATTGATTCTGACATTTATCTGCCATTACTTTGAGTGAAAATTGGACCCCTATATTCTATCTGGGGACCATAGAGCTCAATTTATGCTTATAGCCCAGGTATAAATTTAGCAGTGTCGCCCCTCTTTCACAGTCCTGGTTTGAGTGATAGATGATATCATCCCTCCAGTTGGATACAGCATAGCATTACTTATAACACCTCTTCACCTTAGTGTCCAGTGTCTTTTTAACTAAACTGATCATCTTTGAACCAGGAGCCATCTTGTTTGCCTTTGTACCCTCCACCTCTCAGGACCTCTCTTAGCTGACGTTTTGCCACAAAGTGCATGTTGAATAAAGGGATCGGCATAGCAGACTGCATCACAAGCCTTTAGGGTTTGGATCCATGAAGTGTATGTGATATCACCAACCATAATGCTACCCAGGGTGGGCAGGCCTTATCGAATGCCAAGATGCTCTGTCACAGTTGATTACCAGACCACAGAGAACCTAGCAGCATATATAGAGTGGACATATACACCTGTTTGATGTACACGTTGACCCGTAGCTGCCTTGGAAACAAGATGCCGTCAGCAGACTACAAGTTTGGAAAACTTCCTGGGAGATTTAGAATCTGGCTAGCAGTATTAGAATAATACTACAGAATATATTGATAAGGCTTCCTGCTTTTCAGAGCCACTTCATATAGAGTATTTCATTTGATGTTTGCACTTACGCCAATCACAGCACTTTTGCACGCTGTACTCTAGTTGCCCGTTTACTCCTCTGGCTCGTGCACTAAGCTGTACCATACCTCACAGGCATGTCTGTCCCTGGTGCATGATTGTGTGCCCTGCACTTGACAGTGTTGTTTGTAGGTATTTGATAGATAGGGACTGGCTGACGGAAGAGTGAGGGCAGCGAGCGCCTACCTTTTGTGAATGAGAGGAACTGAGGCTGAGAGGGCTTGGGTGGTGTGTTCTCTTGGGTGTGGCAATCTTAAGCTGGGAGGCTGCCCTCCAAACCTGGACCTTCTGATTCCAAGTGCTGTGCTCTTGCTGTGGAGTCAGCACCAGAAAAAAACAGCATCGTATTCATTGTGTGGGGTTAACGGCTTTGCGAGAGACGTAGAAAGACAGGAGATTGCAGTTCCCCATGCCTGGTGTCCCCCACCCCACCTGCACTTGCCAACGTCTGCCAGCCTTCCCAAGATCCACTGTGAGCACCGCTGGGGAACCTTCCCTGACCCCCTTGTCCTTGACTGCACGGGGTACTGCTTTTCTGAGTTGTCACAATAGCCAGGGCCGATTTTTGTCATTAGTACAACAGCTGCCGCCATCCGTCCAGGGCTCCTGTGGTGCCAGACAGTGAGCTGAGACCTTCACGTTTACTCACCATCACCCAGGAGGCAGCCTGCTATGACCTCATTTTTCGGATGGGGAAACTGACACTCAGAAAGATCATTTCCCTTGCATAAGGTCACACAGCTTGCACAGGGCAGACAGAAATCCATCCTATGACTCCAGGCCGCTGAGCCCACCACACTCCCCTTAACTAACTGCAGAACATTCTTCTGTGTAGATACCAGGTTCCCCCACTGGACTGGGTCTCACTGCTCTTTGGTGTCCAGTACTTCTCCTGGCGTCAAGGTGGTGTTTAGAAAATAGTTGTTGGATAGACAAGCGGGAGAGGCAGCGAGGAGAGAGCTTTGGGACCCCAAGCATAATCAGTAACCGTGTCAGCTTTTTGGACCAGCCCATGACCACCCGTGATGCCTTTCATGACCATGACTTTCTCTTCTGCTGGCGGTGCTCTCCTCCCCTGCATGCTGCCCTTGCTTCTCAGAACAGACAGTAAGCTGCAGTTGAAGTCTGGTTCCCTGGCATCACCTCCCCTAGACCTGGGGCAAAGCTCACTGGGAGGGACGCAGGGTCCTTAGCTCCAGGCTGTTGGGTGGCCACCCCACGAGGCATTTGAAGGGAGACATCTTGAGAGGGTTTCTTCAGCTTTTCTTGCCTCAGGCAGTTTCCTCTGAAATGACCCTTTTATTTCCCATTTTTTATATCTGGAGTTATTTCCAATGTTTGGAAAATCCACATTTGATTTGCTAATGTGGGGAAAGTTCTGTGCTGAATTTGTTTCATCCCTATTTTTGAGACTAAATATAGGCATCCCTCCTGTCTCCACGTCCTCCCCCCAACTCCACCCTCCCCCCCACTCCACCCTCCCCACTCAGCCTGGGCTTTGTCCCTAGCTACCCTGCTGACTCTGCTCAAGTCACCAGTGTCTTTCCTGTCACACCTCACGGACCCTTCTCGGCCCCCATCTTGCTTCTTTTCTCGCAGTATTGGACATGGTCAACGGCCCCCTCTGTTTAAAACCCTCTCTTGGCTTGTCTTAGGTGGCACCACACACTCTGGTTTTCTTGTTCTCTCTCTGCTTGTCTCCTCTGAAGGCTCTTAAAAGTTACTTCTTAACTCTTCAACAGATTGCACCACTTTCTGTGATTCTGGTTGCCAGCAACATGCCAAAGACTGTCCGTATCCCAGATATTCTGCCTGTTCTTTAGACCCGTGTGTCCAACTGTCTGCCGAGCCCCAATGCCAGCTGCCTTCATGCACGAAGGCTTTCTCTCACAACCCTGCGCCCATCCCTCTTCCTCACCCTGTGCTTCCTGTTTCCATGCATTTTACCACTCTCCATCTGGTGCCTGGAAACGTGGCCAGCTTTCTTTACGGTCCTTTTTATTGATCACTGACTTCTCGTCAGTCATCTGGACCTGTCAGTTCGGCCCCTCTCACACCAGCCCACTTGTCTCCATCCCTGCTGCCTCCACCCCTGCCCAAGCCTTGCCCTTCTGGTCTTCTTGACACTTGACTGGTCTCTCTAGCTCATTCTCTATACTGTGACCCTTGGGATGTGCAAATCTGAACTCCCCTGCTTTAAAGTCTTGATGCTTCTCCCCCACCATTGATACCATAAACTCCAGAATCCTTATTAACTGAGAGGCCTTGGGTGATACACCCTTGCTTGACTCTGTTTAAACCCTCTGCTTGGACCCTACCGAACTTTTTTCACTTCCTCAACCTTGCCCTGTGTTTTCTCACCTCCAGGGAAGCTGTGTTATTCAACATGACTTCTTTCAGAAAGCCTTTCCTAATTCTCACCACTCACCCCGACCCTCCCTCCTAGACTGGATAGGGGAACCCCTGCATATCAGGGAAGCACGTATCCCCTGATAGTGTGTTAACACAGCAAGTTGTCATCGCCTGGTTATTTGTCTCACAGTCTCTGTGGGCCGATGATGTCTCCTCCATTGTATCTCCTCAGCAACCCAGCACAGTGCCTGGAACTTAGTAATACAAATTTGTTTTTTACAGGAATGAGTAGACAGATAAAATACATTGAAAAAGATTTCTGGACAATCAGTTTTGCAAAAAGTAGAATTTGGGCTTCCCACTTAGGAAATGGTACTCACCTTTGAGATTTTCGGGGGTGGGTGGTTTTGTTTTGTTTTGTTTTGTTTCTTAATTTTTAATTCTATAAATACATCGAATGTTTATTAACGCTTCAGATTCAGGAAATTGTTTAGAACTCTCCAGTGCCTTCTAGTTGCACACAGAATAAAATCTCAACTCTGTATCCTGGCCTACGTGACCTGGCCCTTGCTGATTACCTTACCTGACCTCTCCGGCCTCACTTCACATGGCTGTCTCCTTGCTTGCCATGCTCCTGTGCTTACTCCGTTCCTTGTACAAGTCCAGTTCATTCGTGCCACATGACCTTAGCAACAGCTGTTCCTGCTGCCTTAGAAGGTTCTTCCGTGATCCTCGTATGCCCCGGCCTGCCCTGACCCTTCTGACCCCCACCCATCACTGTCTACCCCATCTCTCCGTTTTATTTTCTTTATAGCACTTTCCCTCTGAAATCTCATCCTGCCTCATAACTCACTTACTTACTTGTCCATCTCTCCTCAAGATGCTCTAAACCCCATGAGAGTAGGCATCGTACTGTCTTACATATCATAGGATCCCCAGCACCCAGGATAAGGCCTGGCTCAGAGTAGATGCTTCATAACTGTTTGTTAAATAAATCCATTTTCGTTTTGAAAAAAATAAAACTTGTTTGTTCATGATCTAAGATTTCCTTTATCCAGAGCTTGTCGTTAACACGGAAGATGTACAAGATAATTTCTCACCTGCCTGAAGTACTTGGCCTAGAAATTAGCCACATAGCGACTGAGTTTTATGTACTCGTCACCCGATGTGTCAGGCCAGAATGTCCTGAAGTTTCCTAGAAATAGAGACAAATCCTTTGCTCTCACTGGATGGTGGCCTGGCCATGCCAGTTCCTAAGTAAATAGTCTCTCTATCTTTAGCCACTCCATTCTCAAATTCAAATCCTTTGTAAGTAGTTGTTTCCATAAATCATGTCAAGGAAACTATTTTTGCACGGTATGGCCCTCGGTTAATCATAGTGCACCTGATCCTTTAGAGCACAGGTCCTTTGGAAAGCTGATGCTGCCACATGCTGAGAGCCCTGACGGGCATATGTCACCTAGTTTTGTTGACTCCATCTGAACCCAACACATCGGCATCAGGATGACTAGTTTGGTTTGAGAGTTATTCTCCTATACCCCATGCAATTTAAAAGCGGCACATGAGCCTGTTTCTTTTCCTGGATAGGGCCTATAGGGGAATTTGGGCTGTAACTTGTGGCAGTGTAACCTCTCAAAACATGTAAACACAACACTTGGCCGAGTACTTCCGGAGATGAGGGCAGGAGGTGGGTTGGGGTAGACCCAGAGCAAAAAAAAATGTCCTGGAAGATTTTCTGTGATTTTCCAGAACACCAAATTCATATATCTAGGCTCCTCATCTGCTGGGTTTGTGGCAGGGAATTGAGGAGATAATGAGAACAGAGCCCTCCGTGACCTGCCTTGAAATGAGCCCTGTGTAAATATTAACTATTACTACTCTTCACTCATCTCAGCTAGTATTCTGGAAGGACACAAGGCCCTGGGCTTTGGCACTAACCCGCTGGGAGTTTGCCCCCCACCCTGAGCAGTTGCAAAACGCACCGACAGTCCGTCATCTGTTGGGGAGCAGCATGCAGAATGAGCTGGCTCCAGGCAACTCATTTCTTTTTTTGCGGTACGCAGGCCTCTCACTGTGGTGGCCTCTCCCGTTGCGGAACACAGGCCCCGGACGCACAGGCTCAGCGGCCATGGCTCACGGGCCCAGCCGCTCCGCGGCATGTGGGATCTTCCCGGACCGGGGCACAAACCCCCGTCCCCTGCATCGGCAGGCAGACTCTCAACCACTGCGCCACCAGGGAAGCCCAGGCAACTCATTTCTTAAGCTCTACCCTTCCCTTTCTTTACCCAGAAAGCAGCAGCCGCCCCCCCCAGTGGAAATTCCCCCGGACCACTCACTGCCTCTGGTTATGGGCAAAGGCGCACCAGGGGAATGGCTTCCCTCACCCGAGCCTAGGCGTCCAGCACGGGCCCCCAGATACCAGTGCAAGCCCTGAGGCTCCACGGCAGTGACCCTGCTCCTCGCAGACATCGAAACAAGCCTCGCTCTGTGGTCCTTGTAAGCAGGCAGAGATTCTGATGAGGGCGATGGTAGAAGGCACTTGCGGAAGGACTCCGTTTTCTTAGTTTCAGTAGAATTTTGGATAACCTGTAGTTCTTGAACACTGTTTGTTCTGTCTCTTCCTCTTCCCTGGTAGCCACCTCATTTGAAGTTCCCTTTGCCCCTGGTCAGAAACTCTGACTGTCCACTAAGTGGGTAATGCATTCAGATTCTG
This sequence comes from Phocoena sinus, assembly GCF_008692025.1. Classification (NCBI taxonomy): domain Eukaryota; kingdom Metazoa; phylum Chordata; class Mammalia; order Artiodactyla; family Phocoenidae; genus Phocoena; species Phocoena sinus. Next base: position 52,239,327 of record NC_045765.1, on the reverse strand, counting down.
AAAGTTTCACGGAGGCAAAGGGGTTAAGGGAAAATAGCATATGTGTGCACACGCTGATGGTCTGAATATTACATTATCTATGTCAACAAATAAACCTTAGACCAGATCAGTCTATCAAATACAGAGACAACATTGATCTTTCAGGAGGAATTTGCCAACTCCAAAATGCCAGCTGTCCCTTCTTGACCATCGGGAGCTGGAGAAATGCCTCTTTTTAACTAGCTGAAATACTCTTTATGAATATTTGAGTCTTCAACCCAGATTAATTTTTTATCACATATCGTTTTGTCTCCCCTTTTAAAAAAAATGCATGAGGAACATTCCCCCTTGAGTCCACGAGGGTTATGAAAGGACATTTTACCTGCCAGAGTGTCTCCAGGGTCACATGTTTGCGCTCAGCGTGTGTGTACCTACTATATATAAGCTCATTCATTCCCTTGCTGTAGTTCAGTGTTCAGACACGGCTTGCTGATTGATGGACTGGAGGAAGCCAGTAATTCTCAATTCAGGAGAAGAGGCTGAGGCAGAACAAACCTCCCCTCCCTTCTCTCACCACCCCCTTGTTCTGAAACACTGCAGTGGTTCAGAGCAGTCTCCTCTTAGAGCTCACATTTATTTTGGAGGAATGATTTGAACCTAGATTAGATCAGCCCCATTTTTGTCTCAGTGGTTTGATGGGCTCGTTTGACAGAAGCAACAAAATCCATATACCCAAGAGACCGAAGAAGGGGAGGTCCATTTGTGAGACCAAATTGCCCTGCTGTGGGTGGGATTCTGAAACAGCATGACCTTTCTTGGGAATAGTATGGAAACGGGTCAGATGGCTTCAGATGGGCTAACCCTAACCCGTTGACTCAGTAAGTATTTATCGTAAGGAAATAATCACAGGTATTTGCAAAGGTGGATGGACTTTCATCGCAGTATTACTTATAATAACAAAAAAAAAGAAAGAATTTCAGTGTCCAACAATGGCGATGATTTGGTAATTATCACACAGCCATGGACTACAGTGCAACTATTAAAAATTATGTTGTTGATCAGTTTTATTGGCATGGAAATACTTTTATAATAAACTACTTGGCTGAAAAAAGCAGAATAAAAGAGTATGTAAGCTATGGTGCCATTTTAATGGGCAAAACAAATACGCATGAATGCATATGTATACATGTAAAGGTTCTAAAACAGTCAGCATGTGGTACATGTGGGCGGAAATGTTGATAGTTGGTTTTGTTTAGTTTTTTGTTTTATTGAGGTATAATTGATCTGTAACATTATGTTAATTTCAAATGTACAACATAATGATTTGATATTTGTATATATTACAAAATGATCACCACAGTAAGTCTAGTTAACGTTCAGCACCATACATAGTTACAAAATTTTTTTTCTCGTGTTGAGAACTTTGAAGATCTACTCTCTTAGTAATTTTCAAATATACAAAAAGTATTATTAACTGTAGTTACCATGCTGTACATTACACCCCATGACTTATTTATTGTATAGCTGGAAATTTGTACCTTTTAACCCCCTTCCTCCATTTCCCTCACCGCTCACCCCTCACCTCTTTGCCTCTGGCAACCACCAGTCTGTTCTCTTTATCTATGAGCTCAGTGGAATTTTTTTGGTTTTGGTTTTGGTTTTAGATTTCGTATATAAATGAGATTATATGGTATTTGTCTTTCTCTGTCTGACTTATTTCACTTAACATAATGCCCTCAAGTTCCATCCACGTTGTCACAAATGACACCATTTCTTTCTCTTTTATGGCCAAATAAATTGTATATACGTACCACAACTTCTTTACCCATTCATTCATTGACGGACACTTAACGTTGTTGCCATATCTTGGCTATTATAAATAATGGTGCAATAAACATGAGGGTGCAGATACCTTTTCAAGTTAGTGTTTTTGTTTTCTTCAAAGTGGAGTTGCTGGATCATTTGGTAGTTTTATTTTTAATTTTGAGGGTTGTATTTAGTTTTATTTTTGCCTTTCATTGTTTCTTTGATTTCTACATTGAGCACAAATTGCTTTTATAGCTAGAAACAGGAACAATAGGTTTTCTGTCTGTATTTAAAAAAATGTTTATGTATTAAAAAATATATATTTTGGGACATGCCCCCTTTTTGTTTTTTACCAAAAACCATGGGGTGGGAAGGAGGAGAGAAAATAAGCTGGCCTTGGATATGTGAATTAAGCAAAGCCCTGGCATCCTTCATCCTGGTGAGTTTTACTTTGGAAAGGCAGATATAACTGCCCAGAACCTAAGGTTATTTATTCCTTTCCTTAATTCTGCTAGTTTGTCAAGCTCAGGAAGTTATCAATGCTTGCTATTATGGGGGCACTTTCTAGTGCCGGTTGTGGCACCCGGCCCTTTATGGATATAGGTTCATGCAGTCTTCACTGAGGCCCTTTGGGGTAACATTTTCCCTGGTTTTCAAAGGAGAGCGAGATGAAGTCGGAAGGATTCCCGCCCTCACTCTACCTGCTCCTAGAGCCCTTAACTCTTCCCACTCAACCTTGCATTCCCTGTGGGAAGTTTCTCAGTGAGTCTTCCCTACGCCTTTCTTCCTGAAAGAGCCTCCCTATTTAAAGAACCAGTGTTTAGCCTGTGGGTAGAGGGGTGAAGACAGGGATGGGGAAGTTAGATGTTGAGAAACCTGTGGCTTAGAAGGCAAAGAAGGAAGGGAAGCTGCTGCAGTGGCCTGCCCACCATCCCAAGAAACTAAGCCATTCATTGAGCCCTAATGTCCGAGGGTCTGGCTCAGCCTACCTTGTCCACTTAATGATGGCGACCCTGGCTGCTCACCTTGCAGAATATTATAAGAATGAATGAGCAACACCATCTCCAGCAGCTTCTGTGTGAAACCTGTGCAGTGCTGCTTTTAAGCGTGTGTAATCATCCTTGGGGGAAGGCCCACGCCAAGAAGGAAGTGTTATCCTATTACTCTGTCTCTTCACCCGCCCTCTCCACGTGGGCTTCTCAGGCGGCTGTCACAAGTGCACCCGGGAATTCAGATCCTCTCCCTAGACACGCCCAGAATGAGTGTGGGCCGGTGGGCAGTGCCTGTCCGCCCACCTTCCCAGGCCCACTTTCCGTAACACCACCAGCTTTTCTGTGAGAGCCGATGGAAAAACAGACACCTCCTGTCGGCCTGCCCTGAAAAAGAGGCTGGGGCTTAATTAAGGTCCCTAGATGAGCCACAGCTCAGTATTGACACCTCCACTTGAACATGAACTTCTGGGCTTTGGGCGTAGGTTATTTGATCCCAGTGGACTGATCTGCCCTGGTAACATAACCCAAGCGCCTCTGAACTTGCCTCTGTGTGTTTTCCACTGGGGGCTTTGCTGTGCAGACACAAGTGACAGGGCTGTGCTAAGAGGGGAAATGATCCTGGGATGAAAGCCCTAGAACTGGAGGCAGATTACTTTTTCTCTCCTTTTGGTGCAGGTACTGGTGCAGTTTCATCTTCATTTTCACTTGTTTGAATCAGTGCCTTCGGATTTATAGATGGTACAAGTACTGCGTCCTTAAGCCCACATTTCATTTTAAAATAAAAGGATCACTTTTTCAGGACAAGTCAAGCATATCCTAATCATCATAGCTACCATTTAGCGAATGCTCACGGCGTACCAAGCTTCAGTATGCTAAGTGTATTATGTGTATGATCCCCTTTAATTCTCACCAATCCTCTGAGGTAGAGTTATTATTGATTATCCCCATTTTAAGCAGGGGAGGAAAATGAGGGGCACAGTTGCCCATGGTCACACTGCTAATAAGTGGCAGAACCAGGATTCAAAGCAGTTTTGGAGCCCTGTCTGACCCCAGATTCTTGCACTTAACTGTTAATTCACTATTGTTAAGAATAGTGTTTTCATCTACAAGTCTGTTTATCAAATACGGCAGGTATTCTCTGAAAACAGACAACCAATGAAAGTGTTCAGAGGCTCCCAAACCATTTTTCTTTTATTTCTATGTAATGTTATTTGTAACATTTGATCTTGGAACTGGAATTTACCTGCTTTAACAGATTCTAGGGCGCTTCAAGCAAATTCCCTTTTAAGTGGGGCACTGTGTTTGCATCAGCCATCTCCAGGCACTTCTGTGCGCCTCGCCTGTGGAGTATGCATGCCCAGGACTCCGTGAGGGGCCAGGGGGAGGCTGGAGGGGAGTGGCGGACACAGGCTTTCAGAAGAGGCTGTACTGGAGTCAGGCTGCCTCACTTCAGTCTCAGCACCACCGCTTTCTGGCTCTTAGAAAACGACTCAACCCTCCAAATTTCCTCTTACCCCTCTGCCAAGTCAGGGCAGCCCTCTTGGGTTATTGGGACGAGGCAGAGACCAAAAGTGCTCGGCCCAGAGCCTGGAGGGTTGTAAGCAGTCTACACCAGTGGGAGTTGTTATTTTCAAAGCAAGGCTGTGTATATGCTGTTGCCACGTCTTGTTTCAGCAGAGAGCGGGGGGCTCATTTTGCCTTGGACACTGATTCTCCTTTTCCAGCTGCAAGGCTGACCACAGCCCCCTTAATCTGAAACCCCAAAATGGAAAATGGGAACATTCCAACTCAAGGGAAACTTTCCCAAACTCCTCCAGCTTAAACTGATCCATCTCCTCAGAACTCCTTCAGTTCTTTTGACCAAATCACAGATAAGCACTGACACTTTATTAAGACACTGGCGAAGAAGTTTACACATACTTGCTGTGTCAAAAATAATAACAAGATCCATGTGAATAAATCAAAAATTTTATAGGAAGAAAATAATCACCAAGGTGCATGCTACTAAGTCCCCGGTGTGTTCCCATTTCCCAGTAATCTCCAAAGCTGACTTGGAACTCTGTAGAAGCCAAGGATCAGTGGTTCCCATCTCTGCTTGCATATCAGAACCACAGGGCTGGGGTTGGAGTTGTGGGCAGTGAGGAGAACATTTTTTAAATACAGATTTTTAGGCTCCAACCCAGCTGGACTCATTCAGCTACGCAATGGTGCAAGAACTTCTTATTTTGGAAAATACATTTTATTCGCTTTCATTTTTGTATTTTCCTAAATTGTATGATTTGCAATATTCTTCCCTTGGGGAGATTCTCCTTTCCTTTCCATAGTTTCCTGGGAGGATGAGATAAAGGTTAAGTATGTGCAGAGTACCATTTTGTCCCTATAAGCCTGGGTGATGATGAGGAGAGGATCTGGCAGAGACATGGTGTAGGCCTTGGAGGATGACATGGTAGAAGGCTTACCGCAAATACCCTTCTAGGCAAATTAATGTGCATATAATGACAAAAAGTGAGTAGAACTTCAGAGATGTTACATACCTCAGGTAGTGAAAGAGTGATCCAGAAAACCGAGGTGTAATATCTAGGGTGTCTAACCTCATGCTTGGTTCTGTAGGGACCTGGAGATGTGGCAGTTCACACAAGGGAAGAGACATCTATCTGCAGGCTGTTTGTCGGTTGGTTTGGGATTTATGTAATTCCTTTCTTCTGAAAAGAAACAAGCAACATACTTATTTTAGGGCACATAGAGACTTCATTGAAAAAGCACACACTTATTTCCCCCAAAGGAATGACTTTTTAGCTTTACGAGGAAACAGTTTCTTGCAGAAAATCTATGTTTGGCTGTTACCAGCCACTACTGGGAATTCTGCTACAGCCAGGACAGCCTTTACTACTGATGTTCTTTCAATAGTTCTTCCCTTCAAAAATGGGACCCTTTCCATTAAGTTCACACGGTGTTCCAGGAAAAGGCTCTATGATTAAGCAAAGAGACTGTGAGGGTGCTTAGGAGGAAATGGGGCTTGGTTTTTGTTTTAATCCCAAATGGTTAAAATTAAAAGATGCCCTGGTATTTAAGAGAAGGAGGCTTGAGCACTCTCCTGCGTGGACCTCTCAGCTGAGATGTTACTCCTGAAAGAAGCAGCCCCATCCGTGGAATCCAAATCACCCCACCCACCCTTTCCCACTTGGCAGTCACCTTCACACGGCTTTTTAAATTTTCTTCGTAGCTCTTAATACCATCTAAAGTGATGTGTTGTTTACTTGTTTGTTAACACACACACACTAGAACAGTGTTTCCTAAACAATTTTAATCACTAAGATGATCAAAATACTATCAGAAAAAAGTATTTGGGGCAGGTACCTCTAATACGTGTCTGTTGTTTTTATTTACCTATCCTACTCATCGTTTTATACACATCAGGAAGCATCTATAAAATACAGATCTTATAAGGATCAGATGAGGAATGCAAATGGTTGTTTTGATATTTTCCCTCCACCCAGCCTGTGCTCATACCCTGCCTTGAAGTTCACTGTGAGTGAACATAAGCTGCTTGAGAGCAGAAGCCTCTCTCCACCTGTTTTCTGCTGTGTTCCAGGTGCCTGCAAAGCACCTGCTGTGTAGTTAAGTGTGCAGGAAATATTTGTTTAGTAAATAGTTATCATTGAGTAACAAACAAGATTAAGGCACAATTCACTCTGCCAGGCTTTGAAGAGCTGAGGTTTTATTGCATCTGTGCAGGGCAAGGGGATAAAAACCCTGGGTTTTAGGGTCAGAATGCCTTCCTAATACAATATGTGCTGAATAAGGGATTTACTGTAATGATTCAAATCCTTCACCAAAGAGGTAATTACAACTTCCTTGATAAGAGCAGAGCTCAGGCAGACAGACAGGTGGTTTCCAGTTTCCCTTGTAACAGATGGCACAAATGGACCAGCTTGAGGCTTTTGGAGGAAATTTGCTCATAAACAGCCTTAAATATATTATTTTTTATGTCTTCCAATGCATGCTTTCTAAATAAAGTGAAAAGGCTGCAGTAGATTGAGGGCAAGAGCATACATAATGAAGGGTACTGCGAGGAACAGGCCGCTTCCGGTTTGCCTGGGAGGCAGGAGCAGTGAGCGTGGAAGGTGGGGCGGGGGGGGGGGGGGGGGGGGGGGGGTTGCGGTCTGTGCCCCGTGGAGGCTCGCTGTGCTGAGCAGGTGCTGGAGTGCCCGCTGTGGTGAACCTTCCCTTCCAGGCACCCTCAAAGGCTTTTTCCCTAGCACCATGAACTCTATATTGCTTTCTCCTGTGAGTTGAAAAGTTTTTGTTTGTTTGGTTTTTGGTTGTTTTTTTTTTTTTAAAAGGAAAACCTCAGTTGGTTTCATCTTGAGACTTTTTTTTTAAACACCAGGCAGATAGCATAGTGGCTAAGAGTTAGGGCTAGTTTCAAATCCCAGCTCATCCACTAATTAGACGATTGACTTTAAGCAAAGATCCTTAAACTTTATGAGCTTCTGTTTTGTCATCTGAAAAGTGAGAATAATAGTACCTATTCCTGAGGTAGTTTGGAAAAATTAAATAAGGTAATGCCTCCCAAAGCTTGGCAGAATGACTGGTACATACCGAGTATTCAATAAAAGTTAGTACTCAGTATTTGTTACCATCTTCATTTCACCTGCCTTTTGAAAGCTGTTGGCCCACTATAAACACCTGCAGGTGAAATAAGCCAGACAAAAAAGATCATACATTGTATGACTCCATTATGGTGAAATGTTGGAAAAGGCAAATCTCTAGAAATAGAAAGTAGATGAGTGGTTGCCCATGGCTGGTTACAGGAGCAGGGCTTGGCTGCAAATGGCAGGAGGGACGTTTTGGGGCTGATAGAAGCATTATAAAACTGGATTATGGATGATGATTACACAACTCTCTCCATGTTGTACACTTAAAATAGGGAGTCAACTTCATAGTATTATCCCTTAATAAAGCTACCTTTAAAAATCCTGCTCTCACAGGAATGCAGAACACAGTAAGTAAATGTTGACGATAGTATAGACAAATGATATCAAAGTTAAGAGGGGAAAAATATTAAATGACTGTCAACACCTTGCCTGAAATGGACATACACATTTTTTATTAAATAATTTCGCTCTTTGGGGTAATTAAATAGATCTTGGGAAAATAGATGCTATGTTTCTGCAAGAGGAAATAAAAAGATTGGTAACTGAGAACAGAAATGTCCAAAATGTGAGCCTTGTGGCACTGAGGTACTGGAAAGTTTTAAATGGTGCCTGGGTGAATTTTTCTTCTTCATTTTAATAATAATGAGGTTTTATTATTTAGAATGGACTAGCGTAGATGCTTCTGTTTTATTAAGAAGATCAATTTAGAGAAAAACATTAAAATGTTATGTATTAATATTATATACTGTATGTTATAGTATCTGTTGTTATATTAAAACACATACAATGGTAAGAAGATTGGAGGCGAGGCCCAGATGACTTGAGTTTGGGCAACACTATGCAGTAGTCAGAAGGGACTGCTGACTGCTCACACGAGTGAGCAGGCTGAGACACAGGAGTCCATCAAAGCCTAGACCAGCGTGCCCCTCTCCCGCCCCACCAGGACCAAAATGTCCGAAATGTCCCTTCTGTAGTACTTGTTTGGCATAACCACCCTAGACAAGCAAACAAGTGGCTGTACTACAGCTGTCATGGCAACGCTGGAGTGAGAGCTGTTCTGTTTTATGATGTCAGATAATTCTGATTCAGAAATGTCTGGCTTCCCTGGCTTACCCTGTGCTTCTGGTGGATCCATAAACCTTTACTAATTACTTCCATCCTGTGGAGTTCTTTTGTTTCTTGGGGGGTTTTTTTTGTTTGTTTTTTCAGTGTAGCCTTTAGATATTGTCAATTCCAAAGAAACTGACTAAGCATTCCCAGTGTGCAAGCTGCAAGAGGATTAGGAGAACTACAATGCAAGGTAGGGTCAAGACTGGAAGAGAAATCGAGTCCTCGAGGATTCAGGGGAGAAAGACCTCACTTTGTTGTGGTATCAGAGAAGCCTCAGGTGGGAGTTCACATTTAGATGGGCTTTGAGTGGTGGCTGGGTAGTAGTTAGTGGCAAGGGAAGAGACGTTCCAGGGGAGAAAAACATCACCAGCAAGAACATTGCAATGAAAGGCTTACAGCATGCTCATGGCTCATGTAAACCAGTTTGACTACAAGAGGGGTTGGAAAACGATGGCCCATGGTCCAAATCCAGCCTGTCACCTTGGTTTTGTTTGTTTGTTTGTTTTTATTTTTACTTTACAGCTCATAAAATAAGAATGGTTTTTACATTGTTAAACTGTTACATTTTAAAAGTTTATGTAAGTAGCTATGTAATGCCCTTAATTTTTGCCTGTTGTTCCACAGTCTAAAATATTTACCAAACGGCCCTTAAGAAAGTTTGCTGACTTGGAGGCAAGTAATGACTGCAAAGAAGAGCATTGAGCACGTCTTGTGAAAGACCTTCAAATGACAGAAACCCAAGTAGCTTAGGGAAAAAGTGGAAGTTATAAGCTTACAATTTTGGGAAATCTCAGGGCGAATCTAACCTCAAGCACAATTGAATCCAGGAGCCCAAATTATTATTTTGCTTGGCTCTTCTTCCCTCTTTTAAAAAACAAAACAAAACAAAACTTCATTTGCAGACAGATGTTTGCCATGTTATAGGAAAAAAGGATCTCTGGTTACTCTCAGCCAATACATTTAGATTTTGCATCCATTAAGAAGAGCAGTCATATATTAGACCCCATGGATGAACTGTGATCAGTTACCTGTCCATCACTGACCCACTGTGGCCAGGAGGAAGGGGGGTCCTCTCACTGGCCGGCCTGGATCACATGCCTGCCAATACGTGACATCGGTGGGACGCTGGACCCACCTGTATTGCTTGGGGTCTAGAAGAACTTCTCCAAATGAACCAGAAGAACGGGAGTTGGAAAACTGGTGGGCACGAGTAAATTGTAACTACCTATCCCGCTCGACTAGGGCAAGCAATTTATTCTACATGCAGTAGGTATTGGTGAGCTTATGAGTGGGAAAATACTATTTGTTGAACAACATTCAACAAGTAGTTATTAAGCTATGTGCTTAGGAGGTTCATGTAGTTATGATGTGCAGTAGGATGGATTCAAGTGGTAAAAGGTAAAGAAACCAGGCTAGCGATTCTTAAGAGTAGTCAAGGTAGGAAGGCCTTGGTCTTCAACCTAGAAACAATGGGGAATCTTTGAGTGAGTATTTTATGCAAAGACATAACATGATCAGATTTGCATTTTGAAATCATCACCACGGATGGTTCTTTTAGGTTAAGCAATCTGTATTGAAAAATCTTGTTGACATTGTAAATTGGCTTAGTCACTCATAGATTGTTCATAGTAAATTTGGATCTACCTCAGGTCTGAAAAAAATAGAAATTTTAAGTTTGTGAGATTAGAATTAATGGTACTTTGCTGTGTCTGTTTTCATTGAATTCTTAGTGGGTGTTTGGCTTTGGAGTACAAGAACTAGAGAATATATAAATCATTTTCCTTCAGTTTGTTTTTGTTCACAGATGTTAAAACTCTTTTTTTCCACTGGAAAGGGTGACTTTGCTGGAAAATCATTTAAAGTTTTTTCCAGTCCAGTCAATAAGCTCCCCAGAACCAAATGAACAAGGGGTGAAAATCACCATGAAGCCCAGTGAGATTGCATTTCTTGGCTGCAGCCTGAGCCAGCCATTGTGGAGGGCAAGCATGGTAGTAGGGAGAAAGTGGGGTTTGGGTATGGTCACACTGAAGGAGCAAGGCCAGGGATAGATGATACAAATGGAGTGGGGAAGACATTTGAGGAGGTTAAAATCGGATCAGAAACAATTTTCTACATGTTTAGACTAAAGAGTAAACACTAGAATTTGAGAGAAGCCAGCTATTTGCTTGCAGGGAGAAAAGTCCAATGGCCTTAGCATCAAAGTTCATGTCTCCTTATCTCTTTGCCTCATACGCCTTTCATGGTATCCGGACCAAGCTTTGTGTGTTGTAGGAGTTTAATTTAATTGTCCTGGATATTATCTTTAGCAGGAGTGCTTTTTCTATTGCTGAGAGTAGTGAACATAGTGAAATATTTTAGGCTCCTTTTTCAAGGAATCCTCTTGCCCTAGGGTTACTGGTAGGCCACCCAAGTATCTTGGGCCACCACTTCTAATTTTAGATATTCCTTTGTTTTCATCAGTGGACATTTAGAGTCTTATTAAATCCTTTTCCCTCCTTTTCCTCTCCCTAGTCCAAACAGGAAGTACTCCCTGAAAGCAGACCATATAGAAAGGGATGCCAGATGGCCAAGGACTTTCAGCCAGTGTTCTTAACTTGTCCGCAGACTCAGAATGCGATATCAGAGATGTCCTTCCTCGACCTCCCCATGCGCGGGGGAAAGGAAAACACCACTGACTTACTGTAATAACTTTACCAATAAAAAAGGCTCTAGAGGAGTCAACATAATTCCTCAGTGAGGACAGAAGGATGGGAAATTTAGTTCTTGCATATTGGGAGGCACTCAGTAAATAGTTGCTAATTGTATTTGACTGAAAAAGAAGAAAAACAGTAAAAACAGTTGGGAACTGCCAACTGTGTCGTGCAACCTAAACCACGGCTTGGTGCAACAAAGACGGAATTGTCATTTTGCCCCTATTAAAACATCCTTCCTTTAGAGAATGAAAGTAGCCATTTGTATGATTAGGGAGAGTATTTCTTCTATTAACATGTATTAATTTTTTTGGTTTTAAATGTAACATATTAATTGTAGAAAATATGGAAAATATTTTAAAAGCACAAAGAATAAAGATTACATTTACTCTCATCACGCAGAGAATGCTGTTAATACACTGATATACTTACTGTCCCTAAGTGTTTTAAGGTAGGTTTGCACGTATTCTTTATTATATAGAAAAGTACGTGAGATGTATTATACAACTTCACAAATTACTGTTTAGCAACTGCCTCCCAGGTCAAAAATACAACCTTGCCAGGACCCCAGAAGCACCCACACCTCTTTCTCTTCCCCTGTCACAGTCCTCTCCTTCCCCATAGGGGTAACCACTAACCTGATGTTTACAGTAATCAATTCCTTGTTTTTATTTATATTTTTAGTTCTCCGATACAGGTTCTTGTTATTTGCAATAGTAACAGTCCATGAAGTAACCACAGACACTGAATTAGTGAATATCATACCATTGCTCCTACAGGAAATACAGGGTTAGGTTCCTACAAGCCTCTGGTTACAACTTTTTTGTCAACCCATCAGTACATAACCTTGTTTTACATGGGTTTCTATTTAAAGACACCTTACTTAATATTACTATTGATTCATTAACATTAAACTCAGGACAAACAGCGCTATAAGTCATGCCTGAATGAAACTTACTAAGCACATGTTTTCTTTGTAAGGCATGTCACAGCCTTCTTGCACATAGGGACACTACAGAGCTGGAGCAGAAGGCAGAGCATCCCTTTGCTTGACCTCAGCTGGGAATGTGCATGTTGGGTGACTCAGGGTGACTTAAGTTTTTCATCGCTCTGTGTGTGTCTGCAAATGACTATGAAGGCACCTTGAGTATTGATTCTGGACTTACAAATAAATTTAACAAATAGGTGAATTCACGACTGCAGAATCTGCAAATAATGATTGACTTGGTACATCCCTAAAATGAATATTTTGCTTTATTATTTTGTGTCTGACTTCTTTTGCTCAACAGTTTTAAAAGTCATTCATGTAGCTGTAGTTCATTTATTTATTTTCATTGTAGCAGAATGCATAATTGCATTAATATACTAAAATTATTTCTCCATTCTACTTTTGCTCAACTTCTAGCTTGTTTCCAGTTTTTGGTTTTACAGATTAATTGCTCTACACATTCTCATATATGTCTTCTCATATATACACACTGTGCTCTAGGGCAGTGGTCCCCAACCTTTTTGGCACCAGGGACCAGTTTTATGGAAGACAGTTTTTCCACGGACTGGGGGGTGGGGGCAGGGGGGGACGGTTCAGGTGGTAATGTGAGCAACAGGGAGCAATGGGGAGCGGCAGATAAGCTTCACTCTCACTCGTCCGCCACTCACCCCCTGCTGTGCGGCCCGGTTCCTAACAGGCCGCGTGCAGTCCCAGTTTGGGGACCCCTGCTTTAGGGTATACATCTGGGAATGAACTGCGAGGTCATGGAGGACGATAGCTTCATTTCTGCTAGATAAGGCCAAAGTGTTTTCCAGAGTGGGTGGAGGAGTTTGCACCCCTCCTTCAGCAAAGTATAAGAATTGCAGTTCCATGTTTTGTAAACACTTGATATTTTCAGCATTTTGATATTAGCTATCTTAGTCGTTCTGGTAGGTAAGCAGGATCATCTCACTGTGGTTTTAATCTACGCTTCCTGCATTACAGAAAGGGTGAGCCCCCTTCTTTTGCATTTTCTCTTCTAAGTCCCTGCTCAAGTTTCTTGCCCATTTCCCACTTGGTTGTCTACCTTTTTCTTACTGATCAGTAGGAGTTCTGTGTATAGTCTTGTATGTGCCCTTATGTATTTTTATGTTGTAGGCTGTCTTTTTACTCTCTTTTAAGGTTGTCTTTTGATACATAAAATTTCTTATTTTAATGTAGTCGTGTATATCAGTATTTTCCTTTATGCTTAGTGCTTTTTATGCCCTGTTGGATAAATCCCAACCCCAAGTTCTCAGAGGCATTCCCTCATTTATTGTTTGCCTTTGGCAATTAGACCTGTAATACACCAGGAAATCATTTGTTAGGTATGATATGAGGTAGAGGTTGTGTCACTTTTTCCATATAGATATCCAGTTATCCTAGTGCCATTTATAGAAGAGTGCTTTCCACTATTATTATAAAATAATATAGGCTCATGATTTAAAAACTCAAACAGTATAAACAAATGTAAAATATAAAGTGAATGTCCAGTCTGTGCCTGTGTACCCAGTCCCCATTCTCAGTCCCCTGAGGCAGTTACAGTTTCTTGCTTATAAATTTTAAGATTAGTTTAAACACACCCAGCATTAGAATGGTGGCTTTAGAGCAAACCTAAGTTATGCCTCAGGATAGTAGAGGATTGAGTCTAGTGGCACTGTGGCTTTTCTGTTTCAGTTACAGTGAATGCATTTGTTTTTGCAATATCTTCACTATATAGAGAATGACAGTTGTACTGCTCTCGATATAGTAAGGAGATGCTGGGATTTCTCGGCAACCATTCCAGTCTTTTGAAGTAGCAAGTGTCACCTGATAGACCCTTCGACGTGCTCCCCAAACGCTTCCGTGTTTCCTTAAAAATAACTTCATAAATTGTGAGGTTATTTAGTTGAAAGAAAGTAAATACATTCTATTTTAAGAACCAGTTCTGATGTAGCCGAAATGTGATTTTGAAGAAGATTGAGGGGCTATCCTCAGGTTTAATTAAGAGGAAAGAATACTCCCCTCCATTAGTATTATGCAGGCAGAACACAATAGAGGCATCTGTTCCACTTACCCTGCTGGTCCTTTCTTTCCCTTGAGGGTTTTTCCCCTGCAGTGAGCAGTTGAACTGAGACCATTGTCCAGGCATCTTTACTTCCGATCCAGAGTTGTTTCCTCTACCTTGTACTTTGTTATTCTGCATGAGAGGGTTCGATTTATTGACTTGGAGGAACCTTAAGGATAACAGATTCTCTATTCTAAGATTTTGGATTTTATTTAATTGCAGAATTATATGCCTTTTCCAATGTACTCCATCTGAGTTTGAAACTTATTTGGAATTTAAACTTCAGAAATTTTTTTGAAAAGCTGGAAAAACAGAACCACTGCCCTGTAGACTTCTCAAGCTATTTTAAAAGCAAATTATTTAAAAACTATTTTCAAAGCAATTGCGTATAATTGCTAAGGCCTTATGGGGATTTCACCAGCTAGTCTCATTAAAATAAGAATCAGGACTCTGTTATTATCTGAATAAAAATGTGTATTAAATTATATTAGATGTGGGGAAAGAATCTGTAAATACTGTGCATACTTGTAAGAGTCAGAAAAGAATACAGAGCAGTGCAACTTGGGGGCATGTGGACTTTTCCTCTTGTAAAGTCGTGAAGCACATACTGAAAATTCAGGACATAGATAGGATTTCTGTGTTGTAAAAGCTTCAGCAGACACGTAAAGAATATGTTCAAATTTTCAACAAGCAGAAATTGGTTTTTGTGTCATTTACTCTGATTCACCACTCTCCAGCTTACCAGGACTCCTTTTGACCCTGTTTTCCCAACTGGAGTTTGATCTTCCCTCTCTTTTTATGGCACTTTAACTCAAGACATAAAGGGATATTTTCCAAGGAAGAAGAAGTCACTAATTCAGGACTAGATAAGATGGGACTTTACAGGTTTTCATGGAATTTTCTATCCTCTCTCATTATAGGGGGAAAGAAAAAAATACAGGCAGTCCCCCTTGAACTTAATAGCACCATCCCTGTTCTAGGCCTAATGGGGAAAGGGGACTGAGGGAGTGAGCATTCAGGTCAAGCCTGAGATCCGTGACGGGGAACCCAGCCTGTAGGTCTCAGACCACTGCCTGGCAGAGAGATGTCAATGCCAGTTTTGTGACCTCTCCACACTACGCAGCTGGCGAGACACTCTTTGGCTCCCCATGTGTACCTCATCCCTCCTACCTAGCCCTGTCTTTGAGAGTCCTAGACTAAGCCAACCACCCACCACTCCCTGTTTCTCTTGGATCAGCCACGCCACATGGCCAGGGGTTCAGCACCCCCACAGGCTGCGGTTGTCTGTCTCTCTAACCATCTCCCTGTCTCCTTCCCCACACTACCTTCTTGGCAGAATGCCCTTTAGAAAATTAAACATTGCTTGCAGATGGAAACGACACGGGAGGGGAGTTGTATTTGTTTTTACCATTGGAAATGCTAGGAAAGAGAAGAGTCCAAGGTTTACCTTTGTGGACTAGGGGAAAAAAGTCCATCGGATTTTTTTAATGCTCATTCTCTGTGCTGGTGGGGCTGTGGTGAGAGGGAAGGGGCAGCCCCCATACGCTGTTGGTGGGAATACAATTCAGTCGAACCTTTCTGCAAGGCCATTTGCTAGGATGTATCAGGACCCTTAAAAAAGGCTCCTAGCCTTTGACCCACTAATTTGACTTCCAGGAATTTATGCTAAGGAAACAATTGGAGACACAGGCAGTGATCCTCTACAAGAATGTGAGTTGCAGTACTATGGCCAAAGAGGGATAATCTGAATGTACACAATAAGAAAAGGGGTACATAAATCAGGGTATACCATACAGTAGAATATCCTGTGGGTCTGAGAATACTATGGGGTTTGTAGAGAGGTCTTCAGGGGGTCATCTGCCAAGATTGTACTTTAAAGATTATTTTCGCTGAACTGATGTCAGTTGTTTGTTATTTTTAGCCTCATTAGTGGGAAAAGAGTTTTATGGTTTTTAAAATATATCAAAGGCTACTTAATGACATCAGAAAATACTTAAGTGAAAAAAATACGCTACTATGTATGTAGTATTATCTGCAACACCACCCCACCCAAGACAAGTGAAGAAATTTGGCAAGCTGTTAACAGTGATTATCAGCAGTATAAACTATGTGTGATTTTACTGCTTTTCTTGTGCTATTTCCCAGTTTCCTACACAGCCATCTGTAATTTTGCATATCAGAATTAAAGATTAATGGTCTGCCGACTGCTTAGCTTATACCAGCTCAGGTTTTTCACTCCCATGCTGTGGAGCCGTGAGAGGGTCTGCCACATCCGTGATCAGATTGGGAGCCTGCTGGGACAGCCCTGTCCACGGCCTGGTCATGCCCTGGCTGGTACTCCAGATGCCCCATCAGTCAAGTGAGTCACCACAGAAGGGTGTCAAGCCGACGATATTGCCACACACCGTACAGGCACACTCAGCCACATCCCAGCATGCTGCCAGGCCTTTGAGCCTTATCTTCCCAAACCATTATTTCTTCCCTGTCCAGTGAATGTCAAAGGGACTGACTGGGGCTGTGTGACTCCTTTTGAGGACACCGTGGACTAGCAAACTAAAGCCGATGCAAGCCTTCCACTTGAACCCAAACCAGGCCAACAAGTGTTCCTTAAAGTTTAAGCTGCTGTTGCTATAGTTGGGCCCTGATGTGGGGGGCCTGGCAGGACCCCAGGAATATTTAGGGTGAAAAATGTGCTAGGGCATTCAGCTGGACTCTGAGGTTGTAGAGAAGCCTTCGGGGATCATCTGCTAAGATTGTAGTTATAAAATTATTTTCTCCTATCCTAACACCAATCATTTGTTATCCTTGTCCTCATTAATGGGAAGAGAGTTTGAGAATTCGATATTGGAGGTTTCAGAGTCAACACCAAAGCTGGCCATTTTTAGTTTGTTTTGTCTTGGATTTTTTTTTTTTTTTTTTTTGGCAGTACGCGGGCCTCTCACTGTTGTGGCCTCTCCTGTTGCGGAGCACAGGCACCAGACGCGCAGGCCCAGCAGCCATGGCTCACGGGCCCAGCCTCTCCGCGGCATGTGAGATCTTCCCAGACCAGGGCACGAGCCCACGTCCCCTGCATCGGCAGGCGGACTCTCAACCACTGCGCCACCAGGGAAGCCCATGTCTTGGATTTTTTTAGGAGTGCTGTTGTCACTTTAAGTAGCCAGACACTTCTGTGGTCAGAGTATAAGATTATACAAGTAGTCTTGGGCCATTATCATCATCCCTGTGCATCTTATTTTCCACCTGTGTGTTCTCTAAGTTGCATCAAAACTGATACATAATATGCTCTCTGTTTCTTTGAGGAACATTTATATGTTTACGGCCATTCTGTTGCTACAGGCATCAGTCATTGTGGTGTATAACAGTGTTCAGTAGTATTGTTGACGTTGAGTTTTGTTGACGTGCCTCTGGAGCACAAATTAACAAAGAGTATAATTCCAATCCATAGTTTAAAAAATCATTGAAGTACTGTGGAGTATGCATTTTACTGTTACACTGAAACATAGTGGTAATAAGTTTTAGATTGTGGTTATTTTATGGCAAATAAATGTTATTGCTATGACCAAAACACAAGCAAACAAATGAAATTCTATTAGTTCTTAAAAATCACAGTTAATACTATGGGAATGGACATGGAGATTGAAGAGTAACTTCTTATAATCGTTATGAACGTCCTGCATTCCATCCGCACCCCCAGATAATTTCAGCCATGTACTACTAAGTGGCCAAGAACCACTTAGATATCCAGGGATGTGAAAAAACATTCAGAACCCACATTGTGTTCATAGAATATGTTTCCAACTATGCCTTTAGCCAAAGGCATGATTCTTGGTACACTTGAGGTAGGAAGCTGGAGGTGTTTCCTACTTAGAAAAGCCACTAAAAAGAAAACTCAAAAAAAAAAAAGGTCTTAAGGACTTTTTAATTGTCCTGTGTTGGCCACTGACCAAAGGAACAGATTAGTTCAGGCCTCTGGGCCTGGGCTGCTCTTATAAACCTCCAGATTGTCCCTGGTCAGAATTTGGGTTCCCAGGCTGGGCTGCAGTTGGAATAGCCAGGCCTTGCCCACTGGGTCACCATCTAGGGGGGCCAGTTGTAGGGAGGGGACAGAAAGCGAGGCCCTTCTTACCAGCCGCAGTTATGGATTAACCGAGGACTGACTGCCCAGTAGAAATAAGGCAGCACTTCCTTCCGGGACCCAAGACAGAATCAAGTGTGGGAGCAGGTATTAAACTAATCATAGGGTAACTGATCCCTTAGCTGATGAAGCTTACTTACTGTCTTATGTTACAGTTGTGTTTTAATCTGTCCCATCTTGTCAAATACACTGTAAGCTCATCAAGTCGGGGACCTTGGTAAATGCTGAGTTGTATACCACTTACTGTCTTGATCACACAATGTGTTCAATAAGTAGTTATTGCTGGAATAATTGAGGCGAAGAGAAAAAAGCCATACTCTTTGAATTCTGTCTCTTCTGTTATATGAATTCCATCTGCTATAGGAGTCTACCACACACAAGACTGGAGGCAGAATTGGGGATTTTGTTGGAATTTACAATGTGTTGAGTCTTGCTGGGCCTGTCTGTTTGCTGCATTCCCGTTTTCCCCTGCAAATGTGGTAGGCATCTAAAGGAAACTCATAAATCAGTGGTTAAGGTTTCTAGTGCTCTGGCGCGGTCTGTAAAGAAGCTTGGTACAGCCTAGAGGATCAGAGCAAGTCCTGCTACCCCAGAGGTGGTACACTGTGGTGGCAACAGCCCTGGGCTTGGAGCCAGGGCATTGGGGTCTGAACCTCGGCCCTGACGCTTACAGCCTGGATATCTTCTAGCAAGCCTCAAATTGGCCCAAGTTCCCACATCTATGAAATGGGAATTGTAATAGTGCCTCTTGGCTAGATGGCTGGGTTAAATGAGATTCATTCATTTACTCAATATGGGCACTATTTTAGGCATTGGAGACACAGCAGTAAACAAAATAAACAAAAATCCCTGCTCATGAAATTTATATTCTAGAAATATAATGCATATAGTGACATTTAATAAATGTTTCTTTCAGTTAGTCCGAGGTTATCTGATGAACTCACACAATGGGTTTTTACTGTATATTTCCATAGGAATTTATGTTATAGCTGTAGATGATTAAGGCCATGATTGAGTCTCTCATCTGAATTGAAGATGTCTCATTCAGTAGGACATTTATGTGTTCTTGCTAAATCCCAGCATGTTTAGAAAGTCTGTTCCCCTGGAATTGGATTGCTGTCATTTTCACCTCTGTACAGTGCTTGGGCCACATAATCCAGCCACCGGCTGGGGCTCAGGGCTGCAGGTGGTGTTGTGGCTGGGTGGTTTCCGGGCTGTTTTCTCAGTCATTGATGTTTGTTTGCACTATCTGTGACTTAATGCAATTTTACAGAGTTACTAAGATGTTTATTTGTGTAATTTGTGGAAATAAAGTCAAAGGGCTAGCGTGACTAGTTAAAATCCACAAACCATATTTTAGTGAGTAATTTCAACCTGTCCTCTCCAAACTTTTGATCAGCCACCCATCAAAAAGCAAAACAAAATGACAAATTTAAGCTTTCAGTTCCTCATTTTTTCATTGCCTTCCATCTGAGACTTTTTCTTTGAGCGTCAAAATGCCCAAAATCCATGAAAACAGAAAGAATAAGCCTGGAGAGCAAACCTCAGAGGGACAACCATGCCCTGCCCATAGCTGTATGCCCTCTCCTGAGAGGTATGTGTCCAGCCCTGTCCTCCATCCGCTATCACTTTTCTAATGCAATCCTTCTCCGGGACTCCAATGGCACACGGCCCGTTTCGTTAAAAATGTAAACAGGAAATTGTTTTCTGGCGGAATGGCCTGTGTGGCCCAGAAGAATGGTCATTTTTGCTGAGGCACGACTTTAAAAACACTCACACGGTGGAAGCTGAAGGCTGGTTATGAGCTAGCCCTGCCCCAGATGGAGGTCGGTGATAGGATGTGGGTGTGGGAACCCATGGACGTGGGTTCAGGGCCTTTTCACCCGTGGCCAGAAGCACAATGGACCCGATTGAGGAAGCTCCTGCCACCTAGGAAGCAGTTGTTCTGCAGGGCGAAGAGACATGTTAACACTCCGAGGAGTTCCAGAGCGGGCATTACTTGGAAGACACGGAGTTTGGTCTGGAGAGATGTGACTTGGCACTGAGGACAGTTTCAGTGCTCCTCCGGTCTCCAGCTCCCTGTCATTTGGCCTCCCCTGAACCTCCTGTGCTCCCGTGTGGTTTCCCTGTGTGCTGATGAGTTTTCTGGTGGTTATGTCTTGCAGCCCCCCGAATCCAAGCCCAACTTCACCCCTCTCGCCATCTTGGCCCATGTTTTCGGCGCCATCCAGCCCTATGCCCACCTCATCCACGTCCAGCGACTCATCCCCCATCAGGTCTGTTGCAGGGTTTGTTTGCTTTTCTGTTGCTGCTGTTGTTCTCTCATTGGCTTGGTCCTCTCTTCATGCAGTGTTCAGCCTCCTCGTCAACTTTGTTCCCTGCCATCCAAACCTGCACTTGCTTTTTGACAGGCCAGAAGAAGCGGTTCGTGAAGACTCCAGGTAAAGTCACGGATGATGACCAATCCGTTCCTGCTTACCCAAAGCTGATCAGGGATTCCAGCCTCAGAGACCAAAGCTGGGAGGGACTATTTGCATGAACCAGCATGGCATTTTCCACACCCTTCTGAGCCCTTCCTCTGGTTACTGAATTTATCCGTGATGCCTACAGTTTGGGGAGAGAGTGCCTCTTGAATGGGCTCCTGTTTGGATCACTCTCTGAACCATGGGGCTCTCTGTGCTTTAGCATAAGATAATATCAAAGGGAGCAGTGCTGAGACACGTACCGGCCTTTTCTTCCCTCATTTTTATCAGATAGCATCAGGAAACATTTATCTGTGGGTTGGGCTTTCAGCCTTGTGTACTGACACGTAGTTGATGAGACCCAGACCAGTTGGGAGAGAGATGAATATAACACAGAGTAAAGGCTTGGGATATGAAGCAGTTTCTCTTTAAGTTGTTCGTGGCTGCCTCCTCACCTCCTATGTAGTCCCAGGAATGCTTGGTGCTCGCAGCCTACATCTGTCTCCACGTGTTGTGAACCCTTAGCTCTCACGGGAACAGGCGACACCTCATTCTGAGGGTTGACCTAGTTCCTCCCCCCAGGGGCCAAGCTATAGTTTTTCCCTGCTTTGATGACACTTAATTCTTTACATTTGAGTTTTTTGGAGAAAAGAAGCTGTTTAAATCCAGGAAAAAGAATCCCTCTGCTATGTAGGTTCTGAGCATGTGTGTCTCTCGAACTTAATCTCTGCTTTCAGACAACCAAAACGCAGAGCCCAGTTGAAGCATCATAAGTATTTGGGGCCTTGGCAGTAATTTTTCATCCATCTTTTCTCATAGCTGTTTTTTTCCTAAGGGGTGGGCCCAGCATAGGGGCTTAAATAATTTATAAAGCTGAGTCTCACTTTTAAAAAAAGAAACCCCATGCTATTTATACATACATATATATATACACATACACACATATGTAGATATGTGTGTGTGTATGTATATATGTGTGTGTGTGTGTGTGTGTCTATATATATATATATATATATACACATATATAAACTTAATTCTCCTCCAGGCACTTCCATATCTATCATTTCATTCTGTCTTCGTGTGAGAATGAGAAGAAATGGCCTGAACCCTATTACAGAGAAACAAAACTAAGGCACAGAGAAGTGACTTGTGCGTGGTCACACGACTCATGAGCTCCAATCCAGAATTCAGGACTTCTTGCCCTCAACCAGCATTCTTTCCTCCAAACACATGGGTGGCCCCAAATTTAAGTTTCCATGTTTCCCGGCCCCAGAGCCTAGCCTGCTCCTCTAGGTTTTCTGTCTAGCTTTTCCCTTGAAGATGGAAAAGATAGCTTTTCACTATACTGTTTTATCCTCACCCTGGGAATAAGGTAAAAATTCAGATTATACTTTTTCTGACACTCAAGTTATTTCCTAATTATTTCTTAGGTATATTCTAGGCACTTTGGGAGATGTTAACTTTCTAGGACACCAGATATGGTTCGGGCTGTTCTGGTTAGATCATTGATTGCCCCATGAGACCTGAACCAGAGCCAAAATGTGGCCCCTTCAATTTGTTCAAAAGGAAATAAAATCTTCAGAATATTGGCCCTTGGACAGAATGGGTTGGGGGACTCAGGACAGTAGAATCATTCAGCTAAAAAAACTGAAGTGCACTCTGCTTGGATGGTATTCACTTTTTTTATATCTCTAAGCTTTGGGGCCCTATTGCCTCTCCAGTATCTCCACCTCCCCACTCCCATCTTCCAGGATATTTCCAGGTTTTACTTCTTGAGCTACACCTTTCCCAGAGTATTGATATTTCCAGATTGGCAGTGGACAGTGGCAGTAGAATCTACTCACCCCATGTGTTTGGGTTCATGGTTACACAGTACTGTTCACTCTGGCCGTCATTATAATGGCACCATTTGGTTGATGCTGTCCCACACCCCTGTAGGAAGCTGCCTTTTTGAAATAGGCAAGGCAGAGTAGGGCTTGCAGTTGGCTATCACTGAGCTGACCATGTGTGCCAAGCTGAGCACGGATGGGGACACAGCTGGGGAGCTAGCCAACAGAGAGGGCAAAAATCCCCTGATTGCTGTTGCAGTATGCAGCCAAGAGGTGGGGGCATACACCCATTATTCAGGTCCAATGAACTGTTCCCCCAAATCCACTTCCAGATCATGAAGCTTCAGATTTCCTTCCCTGGGCAGAGCTTTTAAAAATAAAAACTTAGTTAGACCTAATTAATGGGCCCATGAACTTCTGTATAACATCTCCTCTGAAAGTGGCTTGGTCTCCCCTCTCCAAAGCATTGTTAGTGCTTGTTAGTTCAAGCTCAGGAATGGAGATGCTTTTCACAGCACAGCAGAGAAAGGGAACTCTGGAGGAGCAGTTCCCTTTCCTTTCACTTGTTCCCCTAGAAAAGCTCCCAGCCCCGAACTCATAACTTGGATTCACACAGGGGCTCCTGGAAATTATGCCTAAATGATCAAGCTGTTGCGCCCTGCCAGTCTAGCTGAGCCCAACTCCCTGTACAGTGCAGAGTGGGTTGTCATTCTGCAGGGTTTGCAAGGGCAATTGAGGGAAACTCCTCTGAGTGCTTTTCCTGGCCCTGTGCCATGCTCACAGGCGAAAATTAACAATGAACACGCAGAAGGTTCCAAGCGTGTTCAACGCCCTTGAAGGCCCTGCTGAGGTCTGAAGGGCGCCGTCACAGAAGAGTCACAGGCACCTCAGGCTCTCTGTGTGCAGTGTGGAGATGCTTTGCAGAGAATAGGGAGCTAGGGAGCCCAAGAACCAAACATGCTTAGGGGGGATTTTTTTTATTTCTTTAATCAGAGCCAAAGCCTACAAACAAAACCTCTGTGCCAGCAGGATCTGTTTTGGTAGAAACCCTACCTAACACAAACCGCTCAGGGCTTTTGATAGGGAGAGAGTATGGCATGGGACGGAGGACTCGGGCTGACAAACTTTTACAAAGAGAAGACTTTCCCCTGAGTAGGGCTGCCAGAGTTCGCAAATGAAATGAAAATACAGAATACCCAGTTACATTTGAATTGTAAACAACAAATGATTTTTTTTTTAAGTATAAGTATATCCCATGCAATATTTGGGACATACTCATACTAAAATAGTATTCCTCATTGATCTGAAGTTCAGATTTAACTAGATGCCTTGTATCTTATTTGGCAACCCTAATCCTGGGGAACAGGAATAGCTCCTTTTTAAGCACCCCTCTATCATCCCTCCCATTCCTGTGCACATCCCAAGGGGGCAGGAGGAAGTCTCAGAGGAAAAGACCTTCTTGTAGACTGTCTGTCCCCTCTCAATTTGAGAGAAAAGCAAGAAAAAAAAAAAGCTCTTTCCTGACCTTTGTTTTCATTTTTCATGTACTGTTTTGTTGAATGTTATCATTATTAAATTCCTAAAACCGGATATTAGTGGAAAATTTCTCCCCTTGAATGATAATCTTGGGCACTTGAGCCATTCCCTCTGCTTACTTCCTGCTAGATACCCCAGTTGGTTTCCCTGGCTTGTCCCTGTTTTGTCCCATTCCCTTTATTTGAGGAGGTTAATAAGTAACCTCTGTGAAAATCCAGCCGGAGGAGCCTTGCCTCAGATGATTTTCACCTCACCTTTAATCTCCCTGTCCCTGGTCCCTGTGCTCTCTCCCCATCCTCAAGGGACAATGACCCTGGCTCATGGCTACTGGATTCTCCTTCCACCTTCCATGTCATCACAGGCTCCACTTGCCTGTCCGTACGGAGTTTTGGCTGTTTTAACACGTTTCACAGCCAGATGACTCCTCCTCTCTGTTCCCTACTCCCTCCAAAAACAAAAACAAAATTTTAGCGGCGCATTGGCTGTTTGGCCCTTGCTGGCCAACACACAGACTTGCTTTAGTTAGATCACAGAGTGTGCCCCTTGTCCTGAACTTGATTGTGACATTAATGATAAGTACACAGGAGGAGCTGGTTTCTAGTTGGAGCTGTTATGTCCTAAAGGCTCTTTTTCCCTTCACTACCAGCGAACCCACTTGGTGTTCTCCCACTTTCCCAGTTTTCTACCACCCAGTTATCATTTCCTGGCTACTAGAAGACCAGTGAGAACACCAGTAAACTGTACCCTGGCAACAAATTCTGGATAACCATTTATCTGTACAACAGACCCTTTAAATCATCTTTCCTTCAATTTTCATGGAACCAAGACTAAAAGTTTCAGGTTTTTGGCCCTGGTATAGGTTTCCAAACATCCATGGCTCCTCTTTCCCAGAGGGAAGCTGGACTTGGTGACTCTAAGAGCATCAGTTCCATAAGGATCCAAAGTGCCCTGCCTCTTCTGACCCTTTCTGGATTTACCTGAGACCAACCATGGCTCAGCTAAAACTCATTCAGCCACTAGAAATAAGTGCGCCATGAAGGTTTAGCATCCCTGGGCCGTTGAGGCTCTCCATTAGCCAAATAAAGAGAAAGCAAATAATATATATCCCTTGAATAATTGTCTAACCCAGGGGACCTACTTGCTCTTTTGTTACTCCGCCCTAGAGCCCCTAAATATGCTGGCTTTGAGGGAGAGAGAGATTGCTTTCAGCAAATAAAGAGCCAACTTTTGACTGCTAAATGTCATTTTTCTTGTGACCCTTGAGAAGTCCATAGCTCATTTGGGACTGGTTGGATATCAAAGCAAAAATTGATTTACCAGTACTTGCGACTTGCACTCTAGAATGTGGGTTAGCAATCTGCAGCCATTAGGTCAAATCCAGCCTGCCCCCTTTGTTTTGTAAGTAAAGTTTTGGTGGAACGCAGCCACACTCATTCATTTACATGTTGCCTGTGGCTGCTTTCGTGCTACAATGCAGAGTTGAGTAAATGCAACAGAGACCATACGGCCCATGAAGCCTAAAATATTTACTGTTTGGCCCTTTACAGAAGGAGTTTGCCAACCCCTGCTCTGGAAGGATGGTTCTCAGCCCTGGTTGCTCATGAGAGTCACTTGGAGAGCTTTATAAAAATACTGATATCTGCAAGTCAGGGTAGAACCCAGACATCTGCGTTTTTTAAAGTGATTCCCATTCGCAGTGAGAGTGGCTGTCAGCACTCCTGGGATGAGAAAGGCACAAAAAAATTGCATCATGCCCCCCTCCCTTCTTGCTCCCCACACGAGTGCACACGTATGCTCATACGCACACGTGTGTAACCGCTCACACCCACACCTTGTCTGCTCCCTGCCCTACCCTGGGGTTCCAGGAGTTGCAGCTCTGGAAACCTGCTCCACCAGCCCAATGAGAAATAAGTAACATGTGGGAGAGCCAACATCAGCCCGGGCCCTGGAGCTGAAACCTGGCTTTGCTAGAATTTCTCCTTTTGACTCACTGAGCATTGGCCACTTTCAGCAGGGTCTGCGGTGAGTGTTCTCCAGAGTTAGGGGTTCTTTCCTGCCTCCACTGCCCCCCCTAGCTAGTCCTGCTCCAGAAATGGGGTCCAGCCTGCCCTCCCACTGTTCAGCTCTTACAAGTCAGGTTTAAACTTGGCACAAGGTGAGCCCACGAGAAGTGTGGTTTTTCCAGGCTTATGGCTGTTCTCTGCATATTTCTCGTTTCTGCTCTGGTGACCTTTGCAACGTTTCCACCTCGTGTTTTGCCATCTGACTGCCTTGTCAGGCTCTTCCCGTGAGAGAAGGCTCGGTGGCTTGCAGGGAAGGGGGAGGAAGAGAGATTAAATATCTTTCAGAGGTATGCTAAATAAATGCTAAATAAACTGCTTTCCCCCAGCACACCGTTCCGGAAGGCAAAAGCCTTATATGCCTGCAAAGCGGAACACGACTCAGAGCTCTCATTCACGGCAGGGACGGTCTTCGATAATGGTGAGTTTCTCAAATAAATCACTGGAGTTGTCAAAGTTCCTTTCTACCTAAGGAAAATCTCAACAGAACAGGTAAGACTAAAAAGGAGCATGGGCTGGGGTGGGGTGTCTTTTCCCAAAATAACAGAGCAGCGGCAGAGCTTTAGGAGCCACTATCAAAAGAGGATGAGTGAAAAAAAAAAAAAAAAAGGACGAGTGGAATCACCTCCTCACTGTGACAGAGCCAGTGTCATCGAGGTGTCGTGGGCATTAAATGGGATGGTACCTGCACAGGTTTTGAGCATCTGGGGGCTGGACAGAGGGAGGAGATGAAGGAGTGGAGAACGGGGATCCTGCAAGTGGTCAGAAGCTCAGGGAGGAGGCTAAAGCCGCAGGGGCTATGCCCAGCCTTGGGTTCAGTGGGATTCACTATCCATGGCAGGAGAGGCCTGTTTCTGAGACGGTGGGGCATTGGGTGAGCTCCGGGCAGATAAGCTACGCTGCATTCCTGCTCGTCCTCCTCCAGCTGCCGGGAGCGGGTAGATGACCCCACAGTGAAACCAGCCCTGCCAAGCACCAGCTGGTGCACAGGCATCCTGATGGGAAAATGGATTTGGAGCACTTGCCCCATGAGCCTGGGACTTGCTTGATGCACCGTTTCCTTGTTTCATTTGTTTGTTTTCCTCCCTAAAAAAAAAAAAAAAGGGGGGGGGAATATTTTTCAAAATGCAATTTGATGGAATTGTTGTTATAATTTGTCATAACTTATTATCTGCCTACAAGAAAAATCAGGATTCTGGGGAAAGGCCCAAGTTTCTGTTACAGTTGAGATTTCCTCCAGATGTAGTTCTCCTTTGGGGTTAATCCTTCTGGATCCCTGGGTAAAAGGGTCTGTTTGTTTTGCTCAAAGGAGGAAGCAAAAACCAGCTGTCTGGTTTCAGGAACTGGACATTTTCTGGGCCTCCCTTCTTGACCTCAGGTGGGGTGAGGCAGGGTTCCCTGGCAGGGGTGAGTGCACACTACCCAGTGTTCCTTTCCCATCACGGCTGCACGGTCCCACCCAGGTCGGGACCGTGCCTCCTACCACCCGCCTGAGACCCAGAAATGCAGGGCAGCCAAGGCTCCCATGTAGCACTGGAGAGCCTGAACTCTAGATTCAGGCAACCATAGCGCAGGCCCTGACTTGACCACGTGATTCTATGTGACCTCAAGCAGTGACTTAACCTCTCTGTGCCTCAGTCCTCTCCTCTGTCATAGAAAGATACCAGACAGCTCTGAGAGAAAATTGAGGTAGTGTGCATCACACGTTTAAAATAGTTCTCAACACATATTAAGCTTTCGGTGTGGTGTTACTGTTACGATGATGGCCATCACTTCGTTACGTCCATCTCAGAAAAAGACCCTGATGCTCTGATGGTTCACAGTGACAGTGTTTCCTTTTTAGCTGCTACAGCCCAGCTGGGCAGTAGGTACTGCACCTAGCTAGACACCCTGGGTCCTGGTTATTTGTAAGGGCCCTGAGGTCCCAGCCAGAGCAGAGATGGGCTCCTGGGGAACAGCCTTGACTGCATCCATATGCAAAGGGACTGCCCCCCCCGTGTGGCCAGCCCCTGCACTCAGCATGGCAGAGATAGTAATCAGGCATATGGGTAGACAGAACGGGAAAGAGGTCACAGAGCACCTGGGGGATTCCCAGGTCCCACTCGGCAGACCTCGACCTTCTGAGCCAACAGGGCTGGGGATGAGCCTACAACTGCGTGTGGCTTTCTGGGCCTGCATCCTCACTTAGGGTTCTCAAAGCCTCTAAAGCACTGTCCTTAAACCTTTGTTCCGCTGACTTTCATTTGGGTCCTTTAAAAATCAACGCGTACAAACAGCCAGCCCAGCTGCCTCTCCTGTCAGCAGCTAGAGCTTTTAGGTCCTGGCACACCTGTAGGAGTGGGTCCCCTGAAGGCTGTCCAAGACCATGTCCTTGGAGAGTGTCCCCTGAACAGGCCGATGTGGGAGAGTCACTGCCCAGCCATAACATGACACAGTTCGCACGGCAGACGAATCAGAGTGGGTGCATGCACAGGCTCCATGTCCTATGCTGTCGACAGGGGAGGGCCTTCTGCCGACCAGTGAGCAAGGTTTGAGAGATGCCTACATCTACAGGCGAGTCCAGAGCTTAAAGGTCTGTCCTCTAAACCACAGTCCACTACTCCCATGGGCAAGGGACTGCCGTGTTCCTATCAGCTCTTCACTCTGACAACACAAAGGACCCCCGATCCCGGGGGAAGAGTTGGTTTAAGCTCTCAGAAGGTCTGTATGTGTGTGTGTGTCTGTGTGTGTGTGTGTGTGTGGCTTGTTTGGGACTCCTCTTCCTGAGTGCAGCCCTCTTCCATTTTTTAAAGAGCTTTATTGAGGTAGCCACATACCATACAAGTTACCCATTTAAAATGTACAGTTCAGTGGGTTTTAGTATATTTAAAGTTGGGCAACCATCATCACTATCTAATTCCACAATATCTTCCTCACCCCCAAAGAAACCCTGTTCCCTTTAGCAGTCATGCCCCATTTACCCCAACCCTACTCCATGCCACCTAGGCAACCACTAGTCTACTTTCTGTCACTGTAAATTTGCCTGCTCTGGATGTTTCATGAGAGTGGAATTATACAGTACATGGTCTTTGTAACTGACTTATTTTGCTTGGCACTATATTCAGTGTCATCCGTGCTGTAGTAAGCCTCAGAACCTCATTCCTTTTTATTGATGAGTAATATTCCATTGTATGGATATACCACATTTTGTCTATCCATTCATCGATTGATGGACATATTGATTGTTTCCACTTTTTGGCTGTTATAAGTAATGCTGCTATAGACACATGCATACAAGTTTTTGTGGGGACGTAGGTTTTCCGTTCTCTTGGTGATACGCCAAGGCATGGGCTTGCTGGGTCATATGGTAACTCTAGGTTTTACTGTTGGAGGAACTGCCCAACTGATTTCTAGAGGGGTTGCACCACTTGGCATTCCCACCTTCTTCAGTTTTTAAGTCTCCTTTTTGAAGTGGTTTAACTAGCTAACCAAAGAAAGAAATTAAAAGACACTTGATTTTTAACTGCCAAGTCCTTTCCTTCCCAGCAGGTTCTGTTACTACTCCCGCCCCTCCACTCAGTAATTGTCATAAATCCCACAAGGACAGATGAGAGCAGGAGAGAGTCAGAGGCCTTACCCCGCCTTCCCATGGTCTCCAGGGGCAGCGTTCATTGACACTAGTTTCTTTTTAACTAGCAATGCCAGTGACCTTTTCCAATTCCCTGAAGAGCAAAAGGCCAAACTAAGCCCCAAAGACAACACCTCACAGTGTTGACTGAGCTGCCGTCGAAGAAGGATCTGACAAAATGTCCATCCAGATTTTAGACTGGTTGGACGGTAATATTTTATGATGTCCAATTTTTAGAAAATACTACCTCGACCCTACTTTCCCCATCCCTTCACCTCTTTAGGAGTAATCGGGCATTAAAGGGGGAAAGCACTATTCACGTGTTAGAGAGCTCTTTTTCCTTGTACTCTCTCTTGTATAATTGTTGCTGAAGATTCCAGGTAAGGACGGTATAAGTTGGATGCTCTGTAGCTGTCAGATTAAATCATCAGACCAATCAGAAGAAAGTTTCCTTATGACAGAGTTAGAGTGAGTGAGTGAGTGTGTGTGTGTCTGTGTGTGTGTGTGTGTGTGTGTGTGTGTGTGTCTTGTCTTTTTTCAGGATCAAGAAGAAGAAAGGAGGAGGAGGAAGAGGGAGGGGCACCTTGAGGGGAAAGTCTATTGTTCGTAATGATTAATCTCCAAGCCTCTGGATTCCAGGGGCCCACTGTGAATCTGGAGAGGCTGCTCAGTCAGCTCTTGGACTTTGTGCAGTGGGCAATGGCTGTGCAATACTCAGAAATAACTCCAGTGTCAGCCCTTGCCAATATACTAGGAAACTGGCCATTTCACCAAGAGCACCTCATACAGTAACTGGAAAGAAAAATAACTCACGTTCTCAGGAACATTAGTCATCTAGAAGCAACATGATTAGTGATACCTGGAATATTCACATGGCGTTCACTAAAATTGGGTTCTTGGGATACTTTTATCAAGAACTGACATGGGCTGGATCCTTCATTGCTGGGGTACCGGGTGCAATGTGAGTGCACAGCAGGGCTGCCCTGGGTTTCCTTTGCTGATAAAGGCTATCTCAAGCAGCGGGGTTCCCAGAGGGTTCCTCGGCGGAGTCTTTCAGCCTCCTCAGCCTCTCCATGTCTCCCCCGGGCGTTTCCACCAGCTGCTTCACTGGTCTTGCTACGTACACTCTTACCCCATAACCCAGGCTCTACACAGCAGCCAGATTGATCTTTGAGAAATGGAAGTCACATCATGTTATCTTGCCTCCTGTTGTTCTTAGAATTATTGACAAGGACCTGCAGGTCCCGCCCCTGCCGTGTGGCCCCCTCTCACCCTCCCTTGATACAAAGCAGCCTCCCAGGCTTCTTTATGCTCTCGAATAAGGCTGGCAAACTATGACCGGCCAGTGAAATCCAGCCCGCTGCCTGCTTTTGTAAATAGAGCTTCACTGGAACACAGCCACTCATGCCTTTGTGTTTACATATTATCTATAGCAAGACAGTGGCAGAGTTGAGTAGTTACACATTGACGAGCCGGCTTTTCAAGAAAAACTTACACACCACTGTTCTGAAATCACAACAAGCTTCTCCCCATCTTGGGGCCTTTACACTTGCACTACCCACTGCCTGGCTGGCTCCTGTGGATTATTTGGGTTTTAGCTTTTCGAACTCTTGGCCACCCACCCACTTCCCTATCCCCGTCTCTTTCCTTCCCCTCATCACCACCTACAATTGCATGCTTACTTACTGTAGATGGTCCCTCCCCAAGAGCAGAATCTCATCTGCTTGTTCTATCCTATGTGCAGGGACCTAGCACAGTGTGTGGCTCGTGGTAGGTGCTGAATGAACGTTTGTTAAATGAGCCCATGCGTCCAACTACACGGGGGTCTGCACCTGTTCCAGCCAGTGCTACTTCCCTGTGGGGCAGCCCGCCGTTAGAGATCTTAGTCACACACTTGTTCCTTATTCACCGTGAGCAAAGGAGCAGGGAGAGCATGAGTTGCCTGTGCAGGGGTGTATGGAGTGTATATGGATTGAGCTGAGAGAGAGTAGTTGGCAGGAAGCACGCCCGTGTCAGCAGCAGCTTATATTTATTGTATGCCTGCTGGGCTGGAGAGCTGCCCAGGCAGCTCACTGCAACACCTTGTGTGTTTATATAGCACATGGGACACTGGTGCAATTCAGAAGGTTGGACATTGGTGCGATTCAACCCAACGAGTACTTACGATGAGCATCCTCCATGTCCAGAGCATTAGGCTAGGCCAAAGTGGTAGTGCTTAAGACCACAGACCCTAGGGTCAGATGTCCTGAGTTCAGATCCACCTCCATCATCTACCAGCTGTGTAATTTGGGGCAAGGTGCTTAACTTCTCTGAGCCTCAGTTTCTCATCAGTAAGATGAGGATAATAGAACCAACTCCATAGTCCTTCTGAAGGTGGAAAGAGGTGATGCAGAGGAAGCACTTAGCAAAGGGCCCACTGCTTAGTATGTGCTCACCGTGAGCATCATCATTCTTATCCTCAAGGATCACATTCTCTGGTTGGATAGAGGCATAATGTAGTGGAAAAGGGCTCGGTCTCTGGGATCAAGCAAGCTGGATTCAAATTCTGGTTCTACCGTTGGGAGCCTGAATAAACTAATTTACCTCTCTGAGCCTTAATTTTCTCATCTGTAAAATAGGGAAAATAATAATACAAGCTAGGATCCTTAGGTCCGAGTGAGTCAATAAATATTTAACTCTCTGAGTCCACGGCTGTTTCCCAGTCATCATTTGTAGCGTGTTCGCTTCTATCATTATAATTCACCAGAGGGGAGTCAGTGAAGAATGTTGAGTGATAGAATACAAAATTAAATGCACTAAAAAACTAGTTAGGAGGTTTCCCTGGTGGCACAGCGGTTGAGAGTCCGCCTGCCAATGCAGGGGACACGGGTTCGTGCCCCGGTCCGGGAGGATCCCACATGCCGCGGAGCGGCTGGGCCTGTGAGCCATGGATGCTGAGCCTGCGCGTCCGGAGCCTGTGCTCCACAACGGGAGAGGCCACAATAGTGAGAGGCCTGTGTACCGCAAAAAAAAAAAAAAAACTAGTTAGGGAAACAAAGCTTAACACATTTGAACAGCATTAAAAGGACCTATGGGTCTTCCCTGGTGGCGCAGTGGTTGAGAATCTGCCTGCTAGTGCAGGGGACACGGGTTCGAGCCCTGGTCTGGGAGGATCCCACATGGCGTGGAGCAACTAGGCCCGTGAGCCACAACTACTGAGCCTGCGCCTCTGGAACCTGTGCTCCGCAACAAGAGAGGCCGCCATAGTGAGAGGCCCGCGCACCTCGATGAAGAGTGGCCCCTGCTTGCCGCGACTAGAGAAAGCCCTCGCACAGAAACGAAGACGCAACACAGCAAAAATTAATTAATTAATTAATAAACTCCTACCCCCAACATCTTCTTTAAAAAAAAAGGACCTATGAATAATATGTGGAATGTACTATGAGCGTTCCAGGGGAAGGGAGGGAGCAGGTAGATGGGGTTCCATGAGGATATTTATGGAGGAGGTAGGGCTTCAGCTAAGCCTTCAAGTGTGAGGAAGGGCAACGAAAGACAACAGAAAGCCAGAGGCATCTGGGGCTGCCTCTGTCCTCCACTAGTTAATTCTTATTATCACCCTTATTACAGAGGCATTTTGGCACAGAAGAGTTATAGCTTAACTTTATGTGAATGAGTTAAAATGCAGATCCCTGAGCCCCACTCCTATAGATTCTGCTGTAACTGATGTGTGCTGGGGCCTAGGAATCTACAGTTTTAATAAGCATCCAGGTGTTTCTGTTGCACCTGGTCTGGTACCATCCCTTACTAAAGCCTGACTTGCTGACTCCTCTGAGTCAGCAATCTGACCCAAAGGCTGCACTGTCCCTTGTCTTCCCCCATGACATAGCTCTCGTTCTCTAGTTTGGAGGGCCTCCTTTGTCCCCTCTGATTCTCCCCTTATTCTGCAAATTCCATTTCTGATGTTTACAGACATTACCGCCTCTGCACCTGAGCTGTGTTTGAACAGCTGGCCAGGAAGGGAGAAAGTCTGAAAGAGAGGGACTCGGTGCATCCGGTAGAACAACAACTCAACTAGGAGCTTTGCTGTCAAATGGGGGCGGAGGGTTTGTCTTTTTTTGTTGTTTTTCGTTTTGTGTGTTTGGTTGGTTTCTTCTTTCTAGGTCTTTTGTTTTGGGGAGTGAGTTTGATTTGTTTGGTTTTGGTTCTGAACATCTGAGATTTCCCCAAGTTTAGGTGGTTGTGGAGACCAGGTCCTTACTTGGTTTTTACCAGGAGGATCCTGCTGACCATTCTGAATGACTGATCAAATGACACAGGGTCTCCTACTGACTCATCTGTACTGAGTATTTACTGTGCTTTCTCCATATTGGTTCCTGAACCCTCACAAGAACCCACAGAGGGGGAGAGAGTTTTATTATCACTTGATAGGTTGAAGAAACTGAAGTGATCTTGGCAGTATGAGCTGGATGGATGGGCAGAAGGCAGGGGTGTTTGGGTGCTAGCATTTTAGCGGTAGGCTGGGAGATCTTGGTTGTCGGAGAGACCAGGTTGCTTTTAAGTTGTGTTGTGTTCTTTCTTCCATGGCACTTCTCCCCCAGACTCCTCCTTGTGTGGTGTCATGAATCCGAAGTACCCTCGCTACTTGGGTTTATTCCTGAGGCCTAGAGATATGAAATCAGGGAAACATGTTGGAGGCCACCTCATAGATGATTGACCTTGTCTTTTTCCTAAAGAAGCCTTCAAGATCTAGCCAAGGTTGACCATGATCTTCTATGAACCTCAGTGTGTGTCCTTCTGTTGCTTCTCCATTTACTTCCTTTGGTCTCTGTTCTTTCTTATTTCCCTACAAACTGAAACTAGAGTTTTATAGTAGTGTTGTGGGCGGAAATGCTTTTCTAAAACAAGCTCAGGAAGTCACTTAATTGGCCTAGGAAGGGAATAGAGGAGAATTCATTCTCTCCAAACAACCTGGAAGGATTGGAGTTTCCCTAAAACGGTAAGAACAAATGTCCTGCCTCGCCCAAGAGTGATTTGTATATTCCCAGTTCAAAAAACATGAACAACCCTCCTCTCCAAGTCCAGGATTCCTTCTCTCTTCCTTCCTGCTGTTGGCTGCTTTGCAGACTCAGCTGGATTGTATATAATTTTTACAGTATCACAGTAGTTTCCATGGAGATGGCTTGTGACATCACAGAACATTGGGTATATATTCTTTGGATATGGAAAAATCAAAAGGGTAGAAGTTTTTAAAATTGCAGTAGAGAGAGGGAGAAGACAGCTTTCAGACTTGTGTATAGGAAGGAGGAAAACTCCAGAGAACAGGAAAGAAAACTAAAGAAGGGTATGGTTGGAACCACGAGAGGGCTATTTGAAGACTATAAAATACAAAAAAAAAAAATTGCAGAGGGAATTTGCAAGGAAATTAGAAGCAGAGGGTATGGATTCGGAGGGAAGTACAAGGCATGATTAGGAGCTACATATCTTTAGGGACTAGTTCTTAGCAGTCCTCCATAGGTACTTTATCTGGTACATAGTCAACACTGGGTAAGTAAATGAGTACAGGGATGGATGGATGGATACCTACGTAAATATATAGGTGGAATATCATAACTGTGACCTCTAACCGAAAATGCAGAAGTCTGTTACTTCTTTATAGTTTAAACCAGGAACTTCAGAAAGTCCTTGAAACTCCTAAAATTGTATGCAGAATTTTGAATGCCTGTGTCTCTTCCCCTTTTAATTATGGAGAAAGTTCAGAATGACCTTCACCAGGTCCCCCAGTGGGTTGAGAAACTCTGGTTTAAACAAATCTGAGAATTATGTAACTTAACGAGCGACTGCACCGATCTGTAAACTTCCTTCACACATGCACAGTATGCGTCCACCTCCTACCCTATCTGTAACATCATTTCTTGTCACTCTCTCCCCGCTTCCTGTACAGTGCATCCCTCTCAGGAGCCTGGCTGGTTGGAGGGGACTCTGAATGGAAAGACTGGCCTCATCCCCGAGAACTACGTGGAGTTCCTCTAACCATGGGCCCTGGCAGAACTGCTGAGCTTTTCATGGTGTCCATGACAACTGCTGATTCCATTGTTGTGGGCCGTTGCTCTTCGCCGCTGAGAAGTGCAGGGTGACTGACTCTGCTGCTACCTGTCAACACGAATGTTTCTGTGAACTCTGGTGTCACCCATCCCCATGATAATCTCAGCTGACGTGCGGTGATACTGCAAGAAACAGAAGTAAATCAGCGGAGGAGGCCGTTTGATTTTGATAACAAGAAAGGCTTACAAAGCCATTTCTCTCATTTAGCACCCTACGTGGGGTGCTCATTTTGTTTCAGTAGTCATCCAAACCCCAACCTTCTGATAAAGGAAGTAAGTGAGATGTAAGCAGTCCCCAGGAGGTTGCAGTATAGCTGGCTCTGACAGGGCTGGGCAGTGGCCTGAGATCCAGTCTGGATCCACAGCTATTGTTTACAGTAGACACTCTCTCTACCCCACCTCTAAATACTTGAGACCTGCCGTGCTATAGGCGGCTGGGTCTGTTTGTTTGCGTGCAGGATGGAGAAGGGTTATGGCGCTGTTTACATAAGATCCAGTCTCTCACCATCTCTCAAGCAGCCGCTGTCCCAGCACCGGCAGAATTCTGTCCAGTCCTCTCATGCAGGGGAGCACACACCCCCCCATGGCCCCCCTCCCAAGCTAGGAACATAATATCCCAAGCTAGGAACTTCTCTGCCACCGAGGGCTGCCATTGTCTCGTAACCACGGCAACCCAACCTACTCTAAAACCAAACCAAAAAATAACACTCTTTGCATGACGTATTTTTTTCTCCCTGCTTTTTGGCCGTTTTTTGAATGGTTTTCCAACAACCTGAAGCCGAAGATCAAGGTCTACTTGGGGGCAGATAGAATAGCAGCTGGGAACTGCTCCCTTTCTGATGAATTTCAGCAGCACCAGGATATATTTGGAACAAACTCTAGTAACCTCTTGAGATTAAATTACATACAGGCTTAATATTTCTGTTCTTCCATGCAACTAGTGTCTGCTTTCTAGAGGGCAACATGCTGCCTCCCAAAGGGAAATACCCTCCCTCTGACTCATTCCCTCCCGTTCACCTGTCCCTTCCCCTGTCCTTGCCTGCCTGTAGCCCTTCACTGACTAGCCCCCTGGCAGTGCCCTGGGCTGCTCAGCACTGGTGCCCTGGCAGTTTTCAGGCATGATTCCTGGACTAACCCCATGGCCTCTAGTTTAAAAGGACATACATGTTCACTGCCACTCAGAAAAAGGGAATTGTTTCTCAGGCTTTTGAGGCATGAGACTAATATCATAAGCCATTGTGATTTAGGAGGATGCCAGAAGGTTGGGGCATGGAAGGTGGGATGGGTACCTTCTGAGAAAGAGAATTTCCTGGTCCAGAAGGGGCTGGGTCATGTGGAAGACTGCCTTGGGTGGGGAAGTTTGGCCTGGACATTTCAAATTCACTTGGCTTTCCAAAGAAGAGAGTCCCAGTATTTCCACACTTGAATGTCCTTGCAAGAGTGATTCTGGGCAGACAAACTCCGAAGTGAGGGACTGTCAAGCTCTCCAGGACAGGAGCCCCTCGGGGTGGTGGCGTTGTTCCAGAGTGTGTCCTGCTTCTGGAATTCTTCTTGAGGGAACTTTTAAAGAGGAAAAGAAAAACTTGAATTGTGTTGAATTACTGTATCTTTTACATTTTTTTTTGAAAAGATAAACGTGTAAATAGAGTGATTTGAAATACTATATGGCAAAGTTTTATATTTGATATTCTATAAGCTAGTTGCTTCACACATTTAAGCTTTGATTGCTGAACAGGTGTGTATATGAGGGAGAGAGGGGACACAAGGTCGAAGAGAGTCAAGATCATCCCTTCTCTGGCCTTGAGGAAGGAGAAGATATTTCCACACACTCTGCTGGCTCTTGTTGGTGGGCGTGACACATTAATGGTGTTCAGTCTTCTTTATCCAGATGTGGTTTTTTGAGCATTTCTTGGGCTTTGGATTTGGAGATGGAAGGAGCATCTTCAGGCAATGAACTTTTCCAAGAACTCCTACCCAGTAGTAAGATGAAGCTCAGGATTTAAACAGGTGAGGCCAGGGGTTAGATTTTTTTTTTTTTTTTTTTCATTTTTCTTCTCAGGTGTATTTCTTGATACCCCAAGGTACCAGGACAGAAGACGGGATAATTGCATGCTCCTTGTATCTTACTCTTCCGCGCATCTTCTAAGGCTTTATAAAGGAGTCCAAGCTAGTTTGCAAATGTGTGTGTCTAAGTTCCAAGAAAACCTGGCTTCTTAAGGATCTTTAGTTCTTGACATGCTGCCTCTTCCCCTTTCCCTAAACATGTTTATTCATCTCAGATTCCCTATAGCTCCAAAATAAGACAAAGAAAAACCTCCAAAGAGGGGTGGAGATTGTGCTGTTATAGCTTTCTAGATGACTTTAAAGTTAATAGGAGTTTGTCATTGTGATTCATTCCATCAGCTCAAGGATGACACAGCTATTACCCAGGAGCTCACCCAGCAGTGAGCGAGACACCACCACTGAATCAGGGAACAAGAATTAAGACTGGAGAAGACCGAGATGGGACTTAGGAAAGCTATCATTGAAAACCCAAGAAGAAAGGGCACGTATGAGCAGGCTATATGAGCAGGCTATACCTACTCCCTGCGGACTTTGAACAGCTTGGGGACCTGTTCAAAGGGGCTAGAGGGACAAGCACACTCTATACCACTGTGCTTCCCAAATAGAGTGCAACATAACGCTTTTAACACATCGGACGTTTGAAATCACCACCTGCCCCATTGGAACCTTGATTAGAGCTAACGTGGGGACGGCCGGAAGTCCCAGGCCCTGGATTTGGAAGTTCCTCTGAAGCTTACCTGCCGACACTTGGCCCCAGCTTGACCACTTGGAAGCATGTGCCTCCCTCCTCATTTGCCTCTGATCCAAAGCCGAGGGAAATGGAGCTACTGCCAATGGGAATTTTAGGTAGACCCCTTCCCAGCTTCTCTGGGCCGTGCTGGGCCCTGACAGATGGCTGCTCTGCTTCCTTACCCTGGCCAGGCTCCCCTCCTTCCCATCGTCTACAGAACTGGAGACACTGTTCAGGATATGAGCCGACAAATAAGAAGGAACTTGAAGGCTGAAAATAGCTTTTACCCTCCACTGTCTTTGCTCCCCACCTCTAACTCTGTCTTCTGGAATAGGGAATCTTGGGGCACACTAGGGTATCAGAGTGGAATACTATTGCACAAAATCCCTGAGCTTTCCTAGGAGCCTCGTGTTGCTTTTGGAAGGCCCTGGGATCAGGTAGGCAGACATAGCCTGAGTCTTTTGGGGGCATCAAGATCAGTCTCTCCCACCTCCTCCAGGTACTCAGCAGAGTTCTGTAGTTACAGAATGCCATGCCTTGAGAAGACAACTAGTTTCACATTCTTCCCCCACCGCCCTGGCAAATAAAGTCCTGGCTTGCTCAAGACTGATGATATTCTCTTCTGTTTTCAAATCTGGACATAGAGGGATGGACCCTGTATAGCACTGCTGGCCTTTGTATCCTAGGATTGGAGCCGGTTTTTAGCTTAGTGTTTTAGTATTTCTACAGCCAATGTGTGTTTTCTTCTGTCACACCAAACTGGGGTTTGTTTGTTTGTTTCTTCAGCATAATTCCAGTTCATGTCCTCTTGCTGAGTGCTTTTTGGATAGAAAGGCAAAGAGAAGGAGAATAAATGAACAATCGGGTATTGGCCAGCCGGCATTAGCAACACAGAGTCATGCTAGTGACAAGGTGATTTCACTGTTTGCCACTGTTGCAGTTATGTGTGCCATACCTGTAACTCACAGGGAAGTCCTTCTACCGTCAGAGTTTGTGTCTCTTGAAAACAGCAACCCCTGTCACACCAAAAGCTCTGTCTTGACTGTATAGACTCTAAAAACATCCATGATTGTGGAGTGGGGAGACAGAAATAATCGACTGAACATAACATGATCAACTACTCATGACTGTCTACTGGCACCTTTCATCCTCTGGCTTCTGTTTCCAGAAGAAGCAAGTCTGGAACATCCATTTTTATAGACCCAGGACTCCCAGGTACAGCAGTGGCCATCATGGCACTCACAGTTCGCCCTAGCATCGAATGTTTTATGAGCAACCGTGTTACCCAAGTAGGTAGCCAGCCCTGAAGAAACTAAACAGCCACTTAGCTACCTGACTTTAAAAGGAATGTCCTGGCTATACTGTCTAGGGAGTTAATCTGTCATGACTGGCAAACTTGACAGTAATCATTTACCTAGACAGCCCTGCCCCACATCTCTTTCAAGTCAACTGGGTGTCCTCTCACACACCCTGTGTCGGCGTTTAAAAAATGTATCTTATCATGCTCAAATGTGTTTGGCAGCCAGGCTGGTGTTCTGGGTGCTGAACCACTTTTCTTTAAATGTAACCTCCAAATGACAACAGCCATAGAATAATGGACCTTGCACAAACCTACAGCATGCCTGAGACCAGACTCCACCAAGTCATAATTAGCTTGTTTCCTTTCACCACCTACAGTACTTGTCTAACTAAAGAGCTTCCCAAAGCACAGGGAGAGGCCATATAGAAAATTCAGACGTCATTCAGAGCCAGCCCTGGCTAAAATGTGATCTCCTAATGGAAGCACTTGTATTCTTAGGAGAAAAAGGATTGGGTATAAAGTAATGCTAAGAGCAGAAAGAGAAAGGCAAACCATCCTGAAGAACTTTGGATTTTTAAAAAGAGGGATAAATAGAGTTCTTAATGGGGGGAAAATCTATCCCATAAAACGTTCACAGCTAATTTTTTTACAGAAGTTTTACAGGACACTACAAGATGAAAACATTTTTCAAGGCAGAATGCCTTAGAGAGCAAAGGCTTAGCACAGTCCTGGACCCGTGTGAGTATAGGAATTACTATTACATCAAAATTCTATTTAGTGTAGTCAGCGAGAACCAAGAGTAGTGATAAAGTGTCAGAATTACCTGGAGAGGCCAAGACATTTGACATCAGTCATTTCTACATCTACCATTTCTACCAAATTGTCCAAACAGACCCTACACGCGGCTTCCTTGGGTATCCAGATGCCAGGGTCAACCCTGAACCTGTGAAAAGAGGTTCATCTGATGATTCTTAAGTGTATACGTATTAGTGTGTGTTTGTGTATGTATGTGTACAGCTCACATTTACATATGTAAAGATACAGACTGTCTTCTAGAAAAACCCGCCTAAGCTGGTGGTTGCTGAGCCTTGACAGCCTTTAAGATTTGAAGTTGGAGAATCAGAGAAACAAGAGAGGCTATCGATTGACTATCAGAATGAGCAAAGATGTAGCTTAAGTGCCATTTGAAAACTTCGTTCCTATTTATCAGATGATTACTATCTATAGCTATATTCCTTATTAACTTATTAAGAGTCATGTTGAAAAAAAGATCAAACTCATAAACAATTAGGGGTTCATAGTAGGCTAGTGTTCACAAGCACTCTAAAGGACATTTCGTCCATATTTTGGAGAAGAAAATATTTGCATGTTTAATTCACAACTTAGGCTACCTTTGAGTATATTATAAAGTGCTGTGTGATGTAATATCAGTAAACTACTTAAAAATGGCACTTTAATGTTTTTTTGAAAAACATAAATGCACTGTTTTAAACTTCGATTCAGTATTGAATATCGACTGGTGTGTGTAGAATCCTATTTCGTAATTAAAAAGTAACTTGTGACTAGAATAGAACTTTTTCCCTGTTATTCATAAAACAGTGTTGCCATGTTCAGGCTTGAAAAGAAAAAAAAATGTGCTTTGGTGTCACTAAGCATATCTGTAAAGAAAATACAGTTTCTGTTGGGTGGCCTCTGAAACTTGGCTTTCTTACTTTTGGTTGGTTTATGTGACAATCCCTGTGAAACTAGTGGAAGTATGATTTTTGAATTAAATGACTTTTCCATTTGGTGGTATGTTTGTTTCTTGAGTTTCTGATAAAGTTTTGACAGGATGCATATTTTAATATTTTTTTCAAATAAGCAAAGACCATGATCAAAGATCACAAGTCTGGGCTCCTGAGGTCACTGGTGACAACCACAGTGCTGATTTCTGATGTGCTCTGGGGAGCTCTGATTTCCTTTAGGGAGAGGTCAACTGCTCGTGAACTTGAGGGGAAGCTGTCATGCATGTTAAACAGTTAAGCCCCAAAGAGTCACATTCCAGTGAATGTTTCTGACTTTATCTCCTACAATACATATTTTATTCTCCCTAAATTTGATCGTCAAATCAACCATTTTCTGGAACTTCATTAACACAGGATGGAATAAAGAGCCAAAATACAGACAGTCCCACCACACAGCTGGGCGTGTCCCCCAGGGTTGTAAATCAGTCACTTGTAACATGCTGTCCCAGGCCAGCTCATGTTATTGAGTTGTCTCATTCATCATATCCCCTCCAGGTACATCCTGAGTTGCAGCCTGGGACCCAGGTTTACAATTCACTCCCAGCTTCTGCTGTGAGAACAGAGGAGCCAGAAGGAGAGGGCAGGGGAGCCTGGACTCTGGGGATGGAGGGCAAGGCTTCTGGCTCCAGAAGCTTGCCCTGGGCAAGCAGAAGGCGAGTGAGTATCCCCTGGTGCCTCGTTCTGAGGGATGACTATTTGAATATGTGGGTCACATGTGAACTGTTTATACTGTCCTCATTTGCCACTTAATAAGGGCTGTTTACCCCTATGAACAGCACAGATTCACAGCACCTCTGCCTTCACCGAGCTTACACCCTGTGCTGGAAAATTGTCCCAGCATCTGAAGCATCATAGATGTGTGGGGTCATATGGTACCTAGGTAAGACCCCCTGAGTGGCACACATGTATAACTGATGCCCATCATGTGGAGAATGAAATGTATGTACGGATTTGTATCTTATCTATGTCCTTGCCCTTTCCACCAGACTCCCCATCACTCCCCCATCACTTCTACTCTTACGGTTTTTCTAATGGGAAAGGTTTTCATTTTCTTGTTGCTTTTAGCAGCCAGAGCAGAGCTCAAATTGTGTCACATCATGTGGTTGGTTTGGTGTTTTTCGCTTATTGGCTCCGGCCGCATGATTGGTCCTAAGAGCACTTTGGTTAGACGTGGACTTGATTGATACTTGAAATCACGTAAATGAAAGATTTTTCTCAGACCTCAAACACACTTGCTCTTTTGGGAATTAAATCAGGGTTTTCATTCCTTCTTTTCTCAGTTCTCTCTCAGCCTCTGCTCCGATACCACATGTCTCTCTTACCCAGATGTGACAGTGTCTTTGGCTCGCCCTGCTTTTAATAGGACTGTGCTAAGCTGCAGCTAATTAACTGTGCTGGGCTAGTCAGGATTGCCTGAGTTCAGCCTGTACAGCAGCCAAGGGAGCCTCTAACCAACGTGGTTCCTGCTCGGGGTCGGTGAGGCTCAGCGCATGGGAGAGTCTGCAGCGGTACCCAGCCAGGCTGCATCCTTCACAACCACCACCCTGCGTTACCTGGCCGGTATCAGCCAGTGGGGACCAAAGCAGGATGGTTTTCGGCTGAAATGATCAGAGCCTTGACTCACTGTATCCCACAGCACTTGGCAACTCCTGTCACACTGTGTATTGTGACATGGACCCCAGGAGGCCTGCCCCAGGCTCTGTTTGCTAAAACCCAGGTAGCCGATATGCCTTCCCAAGACCAACCAGCAAATTTAGCCAAGACTTGAATTCACAGGTCCTTTCTCTAGGCACCAAATCACATTTGGTGACCTCTTGGTCTTGTGTGTACCCTAAAACTAAAAGGTTCCTCTCGACGCAGTGGCTGTATGTCATTTTTGCATTCGGGGGTGTGGATTATTGGAAAGACTTTTTTTTTTAAATTATTAAATGATTCTTTGCCTTTTCTGAACCTTTATGTGTGAAAGAGATGTGGGAGAGTAATGCTTGCCTTGCCTGTGTTAGATGGAGGAATGACAGTGAAGGGGAACCATCTTTCTTTCTCCACCTTTTCTCCTGATCATACCATTTTGCCCTTTCATAGTACTTTCTACCTATAATTAGCTCATTATTTGTCATCAAATGTTTGACATTTTATGTCGCCCTCTTAATACCTCCATCAGGACAGGGCCTGGCATGCGGCAGGGGCCAGATGGCCCCTGGGGGGCTGACCATGTGACAGGAGGTGGGAGGCCACTGCTTTGGACTCCAGTCCTTCCTTCCTGTCTTCCTCTGCACTTCCGGTTGAAAGAAAGAAATGGGATCATTAGACGTGGGTGCTTGAACACACGGTGACGATGTTGTGGTCCTTGGCCAGCTACTCTATTCACTTGCGTCCCGGGATTCAGGCTTGTGGGAGAGACTTCCCAGCCTCTGTTCAGACACACACAGCCACATTCTTACCCAGCCTCCTTGCTAGCACTTGGTGCAAGAAACCATCTGGATGGCCAGCTGACCAAGAGCCCAGACCCTTCTCTGTTATCTAAATTACTTATGGGTGGTTTTATGAACTTCAAACCAGGCTGGAGACCTGCCTTCAAGCAAACCCGCATCAGAACCACCCACAAGAAGTATTCCTTTTTCAAGACCCTTAAAGGAAATTCCACACTGTCCCATGGGGACTTGGTCTGGTATCTAACACTCTCACCAAGGGAATTCTTTGTGTCTAACTGAAGTTTCCCAGGATGCAGCTTCTGTCCATTTCCTTTCTGTTTTTCCTTAGAGTGGAGCCATCATCTTTTTAGAGCAGTCACCCTCTATTTTCATGCTTCCATTCAGCAAACACTTCGTGATGACCTCTTGTGTGCCAGGAGCTGTTTAAATCAGGAAGTGTATGACATGATCTCTGTCCCCAGGGAACTCACAGTTGGCCTCGGTGATGGCAGGTCTACAAGAACC
The DNA here is from genome assembly GCF_008692025.1 of Phocoena sinus. NCBI lineage: Eukaryota > Metazoa > Chordata > Mammalia > Artiodactyla > Phocoenidae > Phocoena > Phocoena sinus. Next base: position 52,194,516 of record NC_045765.1, on the reverse strand, counting down.
AGAGTTTACCATGTGCAATTTGCTACACTTTCTGTGTGTGGTGGGTAGTCCCGGGCTCCAGGGAAGGTTGATCCTTTCTCTTTGGGAGGCAGGTACCAGAGAAAGCTTCACAAAGAAGTGACATTGGAGATCTTGAAAAATGGAGAGAAAGCACAAGGACAGCAAGGACTGAGGCATGAAGGGGAAAGAGAGAAAGAGAAAGAAAGAAAGAGAGGTGAGTTCACTATGATTGGAACATGAGCAGATAAGGTCTTTCTGAGAATTGTACCCCTACTCCCTTAGTCTTTAGCCTTCTGTCTCCTCTCAATAAATGACAATATTAGCTAACATTTATCACTGTGTTACTGGGTACCAGACACTACTATACATGCCTTAACTCACTGAATCCTCAAAACATGTGAAGGGAATACTATAATTTCATAGATGAGGAAACTGAGGATCAGGGAGGTCACACAAGCTAAGAAGTGGTGAAACTGAAATTCCAACATAGGTCTGTCTGCTTCTAGAGCCCATACGCTCTTACAGTTTCTTTTTAAATTTTCTTTATAGATATGCACACGTGATTTTACATAAAGGCGTCAACTTTTTTAATTGGATGGAAGTTTTTCCTTCCATTTTTGACTTGGTTCTTCAGTCCCCCACATCAGCCTCCTCCCTCCTTGGAACTATATCAACCACCTCCTTACGGCCTTTGCAGTAGTGAGCCCTTCAGAAAGTACAATTTCTGACAAACAGCTTGGTTTTACAGTGGCTGGAGTAAGAGCAGGCAGTTTTTTGATTAAAAACTTTCTTTTCTCCAAGGAGCCCTTTGCTCCCTCATCTTGGGAGAAAAGCTCCCCGCTTCTGGAGCTCTGTGCAGACACTCCTGGTTCTCTGGGCAGCCCCAGGGACTCCAGCTGCAATCTTTGGCCAGTCCCAGCATCCTTGAGGACACAGCAAGGAGGCAGTCCCTGCAGAGGGCTCAGCCATGTTTTTCTGGCTGGCAATATATAATGTGCAATTTTTTAAAATTTTTAACAATTTGGGCTTCCCTGGTGGCGCAGTGGTTGAGAGTCCGCCTGCCGATGCAGGGGACACGGGTTCGGACCTCGGTCCGGGAAGATCCCACATGCCGTGGAGCGGCTGGGCCCGTGAGCCATGGCCGCTGAGCCTGTGCGTCCGGAGCCTGTGCTCCACAACGGGAGAGGCCACAAACAGTGAGAGGCCCATGTACGCAAAAAAAAAAAAAAAAAATTTTAACAATTTGAAAACGGTCCCTTTCCCCACCCCAATCCAGCTGCCGACGACAGACCTTCAGGCTGTTATGGGACTGCCAGAGAAATCCCACAAGCATGTGTCTTCTTGTGGGAGAGCCAGTGTTTCTAGCGTGATCTATTAATGCTCCAAAATAGAGAATTTTGGCATTTTAACCCCCCTCTTGAACTTCATGAGATCTTAAAAATTCAGAGCTTGAGGAAAGAGCATGTGAACTCAAAGCAGACGGTGGGTGGGTGCTTTTAGGGCACAGAAAACATCTGACTTCCACTAGGGTCTGCTTACAGAGTGAGGCTCTCACCCAGGTCTCCCCCACGGAGTGGGGTTGAACTGTTGCATGTCAAGATGACAGTGACCTAGTCAGTTTCATTTATGGAGCACTTCCGTTATACTAAATGCCTTACGTGCATCATCTCATTTAATCCTCAGATCGATCCTACGAAATAGGTTCTGTTGGTACCCTATCCTGGAGAGGAGGAAGCCAAATATTAGGTTGGGTAACCTGTTCAAAGTCACTGAGCTAATGAGTAACAGAGCAGAAATTCAACCCCAGTGGGCAGATGCTCTTAACTCCCACACTGTCCCAACTCTGGGGAAGGTTTCTGGAGCTCCAGCCCTCAAATGTCCTTCACTTCCCTCACCCTTTGGTGGGAGGAGGGAGTCCTTGTTGTTTTTGCCTGTTTGGCAGCCAGTACCCCTTCTTCTGATAACAGCACCTCAGTTTTTCTTTGGGGAGCCCCACCCTCAGGTTCCATGGGGTTGGGTGGGCTGGCATCCATCCTCGATTCAGTGGTGAACCTGTGACCCTGGTTGGGGCTATGAGATCATCACATCCACCCAACCAAAGTGATTGGTTGGTTCAGGAACAGGCCCGGGACCTAGTGAAATCCACAGTGCCAGGGCTTCATCCTGGGACAAGGTATCCAGGTCACAGCAGGTGAATTCGTCATATCAGGGAAGCGTGGTAAGTGCCGTCCCCTCGCCCCCATCCTCAAATGACTTCTTAGCATGAACTCTGTCTGCTGCTCCTCTTTATTTGAGAGACCTCATCCTTTATGTTGAGTATTTATCGGTTGAGATTCTAGTAGTTCACCTCTTAGAAAAGTTGCTTCAGAAAGCAAGCAGAAGTTCTGAAATAGTCACTGCAGTATAAAATGGGCAAGCACTGCTCCAGTGTGATCACTCCTGGAATGAGTTCAGCAAAAGAGGAGCCTTGATGCCTGAACCCACCAAGCACAGCTTTTTTCTTTTTTTTTTTAATAATTCTGACATTTGTTCTCCATTCTGGACCAGAAGCAGCCATGACTGCTCGTAAGAATAGGGAGGAATCGTGTCATTCCGAGCCCTCTGCCCATACGCTTCCAACCCCAGTTGATACAAGTCATCTCTTGACGATTTGGCTCATCCCGGGGGTACATTAGTGTTGAGACGTTTCATCCTGGAATTCTCGTCAAGGACCCCCAGTCAGTTGTGATAGAGAATGCCCATAAATCACGCCTAATCATGACATGGAATTGCATGGCATCAAGTGCTCCTTGGTTAAGAAAGGTGTTCACACACCCTGAGGGCCACACCCAGACCTGTTCAACCATCCCGCAAATGTGAGTCTGAGAAACTCCAGTGTCTTGGAGTTCAGACCTTCACCTTCATCTGGGTAGGACTACATACTTGGAGGCCCTGAAGGGGTGCGGGTGTATCTAATCGGGCTCGGATTGCCTGCTGCTACCCTTCCCCATGACATGCTCACCGTTTTCTTGTCTCAAGGAGTTTCAGATAAAGGGATTCCGCATCTCACAGGAAAACCTTCACAGGCAAGCAGGGCACTCCTGGCCCACAGGAGATAATGCTCTCACTTAGTATAGCACTTTAAAATTTTCAAGGTTTATTTCCTCCTCCAAATTTTGACCATGGCACACCCCTGATCAGAAACCCTTCAGAAGCTCTCATGGCCTGAAAAAAAGCAGCATGGCACACAGGGTGCTTCTCAGTATGGCCCCAGCATCTTTTCTCCAAGGTTCCTTTATGTATCCTATGCCCCAGAGGCCCCCACTCTTCATTATTCTACAACAGTCTGAACCAACATTCATTCATTCATTTATCAATATTTATTGGGCACCTACTCTGTCCACACCCAAGTGCAAGGTGCTGTCTCCCACTTGTGCCCCCGGGGTTCTCTCAGGCTCAAATGCTCTTCATCTTTTCCACCCCAAGGGGAATAGCTGTTTTTTGCCAGTTTGGCAGCCATTACCCCTTCTTCTGCTAACAGCACCTCAGTTTTTCTCTGGGGAGCCACCCCTCCCTTACTCTCAGGTCCCAGGATTTTGGGTAGACTGACACCAACCTACCAGTGGTGAACCTGTGACCCTAGCCAGTCCTATGAGATCATCAAATCCACTCAGCCAAAGTAATGGGTTGATCCAGGAATGGGCCCAGGACCTAATGAAGTCTGAGAACCAACTTCTGGATTTCTTAGACTGTCGTGATGAGAGACTTTCTCTTTCTGGATTTGAAGCGTGATGAGAGACTTTCTCTTTCTGGATTTGAAGCTGTGAGGACTGCTGGCGGCCCTCTTGTCTCCTTGTTGGGGAAGTCTGCCTACGAATTGGAAAGCCTCGAAGTGGTGCCAAGAGAGTCGATACCAGCACTCCCTGTTCACAGTAGCCAAGACATGGAGACAACCTAAAGGTCCATGACAGATGAATGGATAAAGATGTGGTACATGTATACAGTGGAATACTACTCAGCCATAAAAGAAGAATGAAATAATGCCATTTGCAGCAACATGGACGCAACTAGAGATTATCATACTAAGTGGAGTCAGAAAGAGGAAGACAAATACCATATGATATCACTTACATGTGGGATCTGAAATACGACACAAATGAACCTGTCTATGAAACAGAAACAGACTCACAGGCATAGAGAACAGACTTGTGGTTGCCAAAGGGGAAGGGGGTTGGGAGAGGGATGGAGTGGGAGTTTGGGGTTAGCAGGTGTAAGCTATTATATATAGAATGGGTAAACAACAAGGTCCTACTGTATAGCACAGGGAACTATAGTCAATAGCCTATGATTAACCATGATGGAAAAGAATATTAAAAACAGAAAGAATGTGTATATATATATATGTATAACTGAATCACTTTGCTGTACAGCAGAAATTAGCACAACACTGTAAATCAACTATACTTCAATCAAAAAATTAAAATAAAATAAAATAAAAAAGAATACCAGCACTCCGTGTCGAGTCCAGACGTACCTGAGCTCTTCTGTTACATAAGCCAATAAACTCTTATTTTGCTCCAAAGTTGGAGTTGAATTCTTTCACTTACAGCCGAAGTCCTGAGCTCTAGACAAAGCTTCAGCGTGGTTTCTGTGCAGTCCTTTCTCCCCCTTGATTGTCTGATCCTTTCCCAGGAGGAAAGAGCACTGGATTTGGAGTCAGAAAAACTGACATGAAGTCTGGTTCTGCCATTTCCAAACAACTGGACCTTGAGGTAATCACTTACGTTCTCTGAGTGTCAGTGTCCTCATCTATAAAATGGACCTAAGAATGCTTCTAAGGTTGTTTCCATTAAATGAAATGACACTTACTAATGTACTTGATAAAATTGGCCATCCTCCAAAATCAATAATATAGTATTACAATGTGGATTTCTTCAATACCTTGGGAAAAGTTGGCAGTTTCTAGATGTTTGTTGCATTGTTTCATATTCATTAGTGTGTCCAGTCTACCAGTCTTGGGAAGCACCTAGGGCTGTGTGGGCTCTGCCCATTGCCCCCGTACAGGACAGCCCTGCATATCATGTGTTTCTCCCCACTTTCGTCTCCAGTCATGGCCAAAATGAACACACCTGGGCAGACACCAAAGCCATAACTTGTCAGAGTGCAGTGTCCTGTGACTCACATGGCTTGGCTTGAACACATGATGTAGGTCAATTCGATTTTTCACTCCTGTAAATTTGATCTCCAAGGGAAGTTGCCCTTAGAAGATGAGAACTCTTGATGTTGATCAGGGTACTTGAGGGATGATGCATTCCCTCTGCTGCCTGCTTCCTGCAGGAGGGAGGAGATGGGAGCCCACCCCAGGCTCATTCCCCAAGGGCAGTGAAACTGGCGGATTACCCTTCCCTTGATAACTGCTGTGGGCAAGAGGCAAGGCAGAAGTCAAGTAGCCTAAAGGCTGACTTTGCTGGTATGAAGCCAGCATCATTGTGAGTACGCAGGAACAACGTCAGAGGCCCTAGCATCCGTTTCCGCTTTAGTGAGCATCAGGGTTCTCTGGGAAGCTTGCTAAAACTGAAGAATTTTGATTCAGTGGGTCTGGGACAAGGCCCCAGATTCTGTGTTTGTATTGTTGTTGTCGTTTTTATAATTTTATTGGAGTACAGCTGGTTTACAATGTTGTGTTAGTTTCAGGTATACAGCAATGTGATTCAGTTACACATATATTCATTCTTTTTTCAGATTCTTTTCCCATATAGGTTATTACAGAATATTGGGTAGAATTTCCTGTGCTATACAGTAGTCCTTGTTGGTTATCTATCTTACATATAGCACTGTGTGTATGTCAATCCCAAGCTCCTAATTTATCCCTTCCCCCCCACGTTTCCCCTTTGGTAACCATAAGTTTGTTTTCAAAATCTATAAGTCTGTTTCTGTTTTGTAAATAAGTTCATTTATATCATTTTTAATTAGATTCCACATATGAGTGATATCATATGATATTTGTCTTTCTCTGTCTGACTTACTTCTCTTGGCATGGTAATCTCTAGGTCCATCCATGTTGCTGCAAATGGCATTATTTCATTCTTGTTTATGACTGATTAATATTCCATTGTATATATATACGTACCACATCTTCTTTATCCATTCCTCTGTCGGTGGACATTTAGGTTCCTTCCATGTCTTGGCTATTGTAAATAAATGCTGCAGTGAACATTGGGGTGCATGTATCTTTCGGATTATGGTTTCCTCCGGATATATGCCCAGGAGTGAGATTGCTGGATCATATGGTAGTTCTATTTTTAGTTTTTTAAGGAACCTCCATACTGTTCTCCACAGAGGCTGTACCAATTTACATTTCCATTAACAGTGTAGGAGGGTTCCCTTTTCTCCACACCCTCTTGAGCATTTATTGTTTGTAGACGTTTTGATGATGGCCATTGTGACTGGTGTGAGGTGATACCTCATGGTAGTTTTGATTTGCATTCCTCTGATAATTAGTGATGTTGAGCATCTTTTCATGTGCTTTTTGGCCATCTGTTTGTCTTCTTTGGAGAAATGTCTATTTAGATCTTCTGCCCATTTTTTGATTGGGGTGTTTGTTTTTTTGACGTAGAGCTACATGAGCTGTTTATATATTTTGGAGATTAATCTCTTGTCAGTCACTTTGCTTGCAAATATTTTTTCCTATTCTGTGGGCTTTATGGTTTCCTTTGCTGTGCAAAAGCTTTTACGTTTAATTAGGTCCCATTTGAAAACAGCTGGAAGAATCAGGCTCCCTGACCTCAGACTACACTACAAAGCTACAGTAATCAAAACAGTATAGTACTGGCACAAAAACAGAAATATAGATCAATGGAGCAGGATAGAATGCCCAGAAATAAACCCACGTACCTATGGTCAATTAATCTATGACAAGGGAGGTAAGAATATACAATGAAGAAAAGACAGTCTCTTCAACAAATGGCACTGGGAAAACTGGTCAGCTACATGTAAAAGAATGAAATTAGAATATCCTCTAACACCATACACAGAAATAAACTCAAAATGGATCAAAGACCTAAGTGTAAGGCTGGACACTATAAAACTCTTAGAGGAGAACATAGGCAGAACACTCTTTGACATAAATTGCAGCAAGATCTTTTTCGATCCACCTCCTAGAGTAACAGACTCTGTGTTTGTAATGGGCATCTGGGGTGATTGTAAGTCTGGTGGTCCTCAAACCTCATTTTGAGGTCACCTGGGGTCAAAGCTGGACATGATTGATGCTTTAATACACACATTTCCTTTTCAATTAAATATCAAAAATGTCTGGGTTCTCCTTAGGTAGCTATTAGCAACTCTCCTTGGCCTACAGATTCATGAATGAGAAGTTTCTTCACTGTGCTGTGATTAACACAAGCATAGTAATGGAAAAATCCGTATTTACATAGACAATAAATCCAAGGGTGACTATATGGTGAACGACCTCACCAAAGTCTTCCTTAAAAACTGGAATGAACACATTCACCTTGAGAGATTAAATTTTTTAGTAACTCAATTGCCATGAACTTCCAAGAGCGCCAAGGATTCTGGCAAGATCTAAATCACCACAACTTCCTAGCTTTGGTGCTGATTAGAATCAGGGTAGCTTTTAGCCAAAGCAAAAATAGTTACAAATGCAGGCAATGAGTAAAAAAGCCACAGTTTTACCTCCTCTGTCCTGAGTAGAATTAAGTAAGACTAGATGCTTATGGATCCCATCTGCAAAAGGAAAAACAGCTTAAAGGGGCAACGTAGTCTGCTGAAGAACAACATAGGATTTCAACTAGGCCTCCGAATTCTCATCACAGCTTTTGTGACTGATTACTTAACCTCTCTGAGCCTATTTTCCCATCTTAAAATAGGAGGGGAGGGGATAATTCCTATATGGCAAGGACATCAGGAGGATTGGGGGGGGGGCGGAATTCATATACCTGTATATGTATATATATATCAAGCATTTGGCATCAAAATTTGGAAACTCCACCAATTAAATATTACAAAAGTTAATCTCTCTGAGTTTCAACTTCTCTGTCTGCAAAATAGGGATAATCATAATCCCCACTACACAGAGTTGCTTTGAGAATTATATGAAATATCTTACATAAAGTACCTGGCAGATATCTGGGACAATTTGAGTGTCAAAATAAAAGATGGTAGTAAAGAGTTATAACAAACTGAATAAAGTAAGAATTCGCGAGTCCATGCCAATATAAATAAATACGGCGAACAAGAAAGCTCCTCCTTACAGTTGAGAGCCAACTCGTGATGGTAGAAGGAATGACTGAATTAAAATGCCACCATTTGGCAACCATAACAGTATTTGAGTCAGTCGAGAATCATCAATGGATGATTCATCACAGGATATTTGCCTAGTCTCAGAGTATCTCCTCACAAGAGACCCATTGATCACAAGGATAAAAGAGTGCCTTTACAGGGCTTCCCTGGTGGCGCAGTGGTTGAGAGTCAGCCTGCCGATGCAGGGGACACGGCTTTGTGCCCTGGTCCGGGAGGATCCCACATGCCGCGGAGCGGCTGGGCCTGTGAGCCATGGCCGCTGAGCCTGCACGTCTGGAACCTGTGCTCCACAACGGGAGAGGCCACACAGTGAGAGGCACGCCACCCCCCCCCCACAAAAAAAGAGTGATTTTACAGTGGAGAAAACCAGAGGACACTACCTTTTACTAGGACTAATTGACAGCATGTCTCTTCTGTGCAGCATTGAGAAGAACTCATCATGTCTTCAGTGGAATTCCTAAACACAATACATAACCTGAATCTCACCACGAGGAAGACAAACCAAACGGAGGTGTGTTCCTTTCAAAAATGTCAATGTCATGAAATAGAAGGATTCAGGAATTGTTCCAGATGTCAAGACATGTGACAAAGGGAATGCAACACCTAATCGTGGATTTTCTTGGGCTAAAAAGAACATTACAGGGACACTTGGCAACATCTGAGTAAGGTTTATTGATTAGGTAACTAACGTATTGCATCAGTGTTAATATGATTTAGATGATTGCATTGTGGTTTTTTTTTTTTTTTTTTTTTTTTTTTTTGCGGTACGCGGGCCTCTCACTGTCGTGGTCTCTCCCGTTGCGGAGCACAGGCTCCGGACGCGCACGCTCAGCGGCCATGGCTCACAGGCCCAGTCGCTCCGCGGCATGTGGGATCCTCCCGGGCCGGGGCACGAACCCACGTCCCCTGCATCGGCAGGCGGACTCTCAACCACTGCGCCACCAGGGAAGCCCTGCATTGTGGTTTTGAGAGGCCGGATTTGTAGGCAGACTTTTAGGAAATATACACAAGTACTGAGGGATAAAGGGCATCGGATCTACAACATCTTAAATGTTAAAAGAAAAAAATGATTGATAGATAAAGTAAATAGAGCAAATGCTAACATTTGAGGTGGAGGGGGAAGGGTGTCCAGGAATTCTTCACTATTTAAGCAATATTTTGTAAGTCTGAAATTATGTGGGTTTTTTTTTAATATCCAGCGCACAAAGTAACTGAGAGCAGTTTCTGTTGTTAATCAATTAACAACAGTAATGAAACCCTGGGTGTAGTCTAAAGAGTTTAGAAGCCAAGGGGAAAATGAGTACAAAACCAACATGAGGATTTGCTAAAGAGTGCGTTCTGGGTTTGCAGTACAAAATGTGACTCTCCATCTGCCTTCTGTGACTCACTTTGTTTCAGTTCCTCTTGGCAGCTGTGGTCCAAGGATTGGGGTCCCTGTGTGGTCTTATAGGAAATGCAGGTTTTATGAAGCGCATCCTGCATAAGGTGGAGGCCAGTGGGGTAGACTGATGCTGTGTATCAGGCTCATATGCCTGGAAGGGACAGCAGTGTACCAAATCCTGGGTCTCCCTTCCAGCCCCAGTGAACTCCATAGAAAGGCATTTCAGGTTAAAAGTTTAGTCCTGGCCCTGTCGCTGTCAATCTGGAGGACATAAATATGTGGCAGTACTTTTAGCAGCACAAAGTTGCACACATATGCTGGGGAGCCTGGGGCTTTGTGGTTAAGAGGGCACCTCTGGAGTCAGACAGACTGCTTCCAAAACTCAGATACACCACTCATCAGATAGACAATTTGGGGTAGGTCATGAAACCTCTATGCCTCCAATTTTCCTCATCCACAAAATGGGGGTAATAACTTTAATACAGAGCCGAACTCGCAGGGATGGTGTTTAGTAAGTGAGATAATGCAAATGATATAGCTTTTATGCTCATGCATCCTGACGTATCTTCAGGTATAAACTAATGTTATTATGATGTCATTCTGAAATGATCTAGAGTCAGAGCCATTCCATTAAAATATGCTGGAACTTCTTTCCTTCTCCTTTACCTGCCCTGGCCAGCCCATCTTCTGATAACACCAATCACCAACTGCTTTTAGTGTTGATTTTCTTCTGACTTCAGTTCCTACTGGGCTCCTGGGGATGGCGGGCGGGGGCGTGGGGAGAGAACTTCTTCCTGCCTCTCTCTCTCCCATCTCAAGGTTCCAGTTCGCTAGCTGGGCCCTGGGGTTCTGGAGACTTCTGTGATTCTGCAAGAAGTTCATCTTGTGTGAGAAGTTTACCTGGAAAACATGTGGCTGAAGATGGAACTTCAGTGCTAGGCCCCCGGAACAGTGGAATATGTTTTCGCTTCCGCTCTCTGCCAGGCACACGAGCCTGTGCAAATTCTGGTCCCCACACAGAGGCAGAGGAAGAAACCTGCCTCGCTCTTAGGACTGGGAGACTCTACACTCAGGATCTCAGAATAGCACTCCCCGCCACCAATCTGTCCACAGAGGCCTTAGCCAAACCCCAGGAACGGAGGCTTAACAGGAATGTGTCATAAGAAAGATATTCCTCCAGACTCCTCTCTCCCGGGTTCCATACCCATATTTCTGCCTGCTTGCTGGACATCGCTAGATGACCCGCAGGCACCTCAGCCTCGGCATGTCCAAAATGACACCTCGCCCCCCTTTCTCCTATGCCCTCTGTTTTGGGTGATGTCACAAGCCAAGATGGACATCTCAAAATCATCCTCCCCTGAGCTGTTCCTTTAGGAAGGTCCTGTCCATTCCAAATCCCAAACGGCCCAGACCTGATTCTCCCTCTTCATGTCACATGTTGACTTTCAGGTCTTTATGATCTCTCTCTCCCTTGGACTATTTCAGCAGCCTCCTGCCTAGTTTCTCTTCTACCAGGTCCCACAAGTCTGGTCCACTCTTCACGTTAAGGGCAAAGTTACCTCCGGAGTAGGAAATGTGATAATTCTCCCACCATGGTGAAGCATGTGCTGGCTCCCCCAGAGACTCAAGGATGGAGTGTGGACTCTCAAGTGGGCATGCAAGGCTCAGCCCATCTCTCCAGCTTCATCTTTCCCCAAATCCCCACCCTCCAGCATACCAGGCTGCTTGCTGGTTCCCTGAATCCTCCTTATTCATTCACTAGTGAGCCTTTGAACGAGGTCTTCCTTCTGTTTGGACTCTCCTTTCTCCTCCATTTTTTAACCCAGAAGATCCCTACTTACCTTTCAAACTGAGTTCAAAAGTCACCTTCTCTGGAAAGGAAGTCTCCTCGTCTCCCTCTTCTCTGCTCCCAGAGCATGTTTTCCGCGCCTTTGTTAGTATAACCCGCGAGTCTGCCTTGTCGTTGGTTGTTTCTGTGTTTATGCTGCATCCTCTTCATGATCAAGGATTCTGTGCTGTTGACTTATGTACTCCCAGTGCTGAACTTGCCTGTCTTGGGGAAAAGACATGTGTAACGGGCCTAGAGTACCACAGAGCACCACTGTGCCCTAGAAGCATCGCCCTTTTGCTGTAGCTTTATAATCTTGCCTAAATACTAGAATGTTGGTTCTTATGCAAGGTAGAGTCCAAGGCTCCAAATTCACCTTTATCTCAACCTTCTTCCAGGTGAACTTGTATTCTTTCTTTACCTGTCTCCCTGATCTGCCTTCTCAGCAGATCTCTGAGGGGATGTCTCTGGCCATTAAAAAAGAAAAAAAATGTATCCTGGATTTGCTGGCTGGGGTAATTTACTTTCTATGGGATCAGAGAAAGAGCTGATCTTGTTAAAAGGCTTTAGCTATTATCCCCCAGAGATAGAATAATATGTAAACAGCATAAAATGCTGACATGTGAGGTGTCCATTTGCACACATGGTCATGTTTTCCTATGATTTTTAGAAGCAGGGTTAGACTGACCCTGGCATTCACTTAACAGCCTTCGTTCTAATTTCTTCCACATTGAGTTTTGTTCCAACTTTCTGGTCATTTCTACTTTGGGAGGTGGCCAAGGTCCAGGCAGTACCTGCGGTCACGCCAAGGCTCTGCGCCCCTCCACCCCGGGGGCTTGGTCTGCCTCTTGGAGTGCATGCATTCTGACAGATGCAGTACATGCAGGGGGCAGACCCCATAGTCTGAGGAGATGGGCGCCTCCTGCACGGGATCTCATTTTTCTCCATCTGTACAAACATTTGGGGCCTTGGGCTTTGTGATTCACACAATGACTATCCATCTGCACATTTACTCCAGAAAGGAAGAAGGATTTCTTCACACACAGTTGGCCCAGATTCAGACATGAGCTGAGTCATTCTGTCACATATTCTGGAGCCACCTGTCTGACCCATACACTGTAGTAGATCTCCATAATAATAAGGCTTCCCATTACATGAAGATGAGTATTACTTGTGTACTACCCTCTAAACTCCCAAACCAACCTGAAATTCCCAGCCCGGGCCAATAATGGGATAGGTCAGGGCTGGCCGATGTTGTAGCTCCCGCCCCTTGGTCCCTCCCTACACCTGGCAGACGTGCTAATTGATTGATGAACTCTCCTCCTCCGAGCCCAGTAGGGGCTTCGGCATCATTGTCAAGACAGCACTCCTAGAAACAAACCCTCACAATCGGTCGGACTTGGCACCAGAGATTAAAGCATATTGATACCTGAAGGTTAGATTGGGAAGACTTGGTTATTTTCTGGGTGAGGAGTGTAGTCTCCTGAAGGCTACTTTTATTTGCTTGTATATATAATGATTTATTGGGGGTTGGGGTGGGGAGCTTGGAGGAACTCAGAAGGTAATACATACACACACTGAGTCCAAAATTCAAAAGGTATAAAAGAAAAGTGAAATTTTTCTTTCCCACCTCTATTTCCCTCCGTGGAGGCAATCCATATCATTGGGCTTTTTGTGTGTGTTTTTGTCCACACACACACACACACACACAGAGGCTGTGTTAGCTTACCAAGGCTGCTGCAGGCTAGAAGTCTAAGAACAAGGTGTTGGTAGGGTAGGTTCCTTCTGAAGTCTGTGAAAGAGAGTACGTCCCATGCCTCTCTACTAGCTTCTGGTGTCTTGCTGGCAATCCTTGACATTCCTTGGCTTGTAGATGCATCACCCCAATCTCTGCCTTTGTGTTCACATGGCATTCTCACTCTGTGCATGTGTATCCAAATATCACCTTTTTATAGGGATACCACTCATATTTAATTAGGGTCCAATCTCATGGCCTTATTTTAATTAATTACCTCTGTAAAGACCTTATCTTCCAAGTAAGATCATATTTGGAGGTACTGGGTGTTAGGTCCTCAACGTAAGAATCCAAATTGGGGATGACATAATTCAACACATGTAACACGCATTTAGGTATATGCTGATTTTTTTTTTTCGTTACGCGGGCCTCTCACTGTTGTGGCCTCTCCCGTTGCAGAGCACAGGCTCCGGACACACAGGCTCAGCGGCCATAGCTCACGGGTCCAGCCGCTCCGTGGCATGTGGGATCTTCCCGGACCGGGACACAAACCCGTGTCCCCTGCATTGGCAGGCGGGCTCTCAACCAGTGCGCCACCAGGGAAGCCCTATGCTGATTTTTAAGTAAATGACAGCATGCTCTAAACACTCTTCTGCATCTTGCTTTCTTTAATATTCTTGGGAATATTTCTGTATCAATACATAGAGACCTTCCTTTTTAATGGCTACGTAGGGCTGCATCACATGGGGATGTAGTTATTTATTTATTCAACATCTCTTAGGGATGGACATTAAGCTCCTTTCAATCTTTTGCTATTACAACAAGTTTTCCCTGAATGTCCTTGAACATGTCCTTTCACACTTTGAATGCAAATGTCGCTGTAATAGAGATTCTTACACAATTCAAAGGGTAAGTGCACTTTGATTTCAATATGCGTGTAAACTGCTCTTAATTGCCAAGAGAAAAGGCAGAGAAGAGGGGTTTATCTGATTAGCTAATTGCCACAATGGATCCCTTTCGGGGTTAAAATACAGGACCAGAAAGAGCCCACCGAAGGGGGGAGGAGGACCTTTCTAAAACTGGCACTTGTGAACCCCCAACTGGAAATGACATCCTTAGTCTGTGCCATGGACAGGCACTTCTCTGCGTCTGCGGTAAGACTATCTCCTCCCTCTGAGCCCAGAGACTGGAGCTGGGTCCAGGGACTCCTGCCTGCCTGAGCTTTCAGTCCAGGGCTCTGGGGGGAGGGGGGAGAGGCTTGGGGGACTGGAGGGTGGAGGGTAGAGCCCCAAACACAGAAGAAGATGCTTCAGCTGAAGACCAGGCCTAGTGTGGTCCAATCGCCTTTATTCTTTCTCCCTGGTACCCTTCCTGTTCAGCTGCTGTGGCATGCTAAACCTCCAGTTGCATTTTGGCCAGGAATCCCCATTCCGGTGAGGTCTCTAACCTTGCTGAGGGTGTGAGGGCATCTGCAGTCAGTCATCCGACAACGGCATGGCACAGCTTTTGAACATAACTGCTAGCTGGAAACTTGTAAGCCCTCCCTCAGTTTTTGCTTATATGTGGGAGTCTGACTCATGGAGGTGAACTTGTCCGGGCTCTTTGTAGCCCTCTCCTCACAGAATCACAGGGTTTTCAGTATTGTCAGGTAATCCAGAAGCTTGTCCTTTGTTGTTGGAGAAGCTGAAGCCCAAAGAAGTGACATGGGTGAGACCCATTCAACACCCACCCACTGGGGCCCAGGCGCAATGCTAAATCCTGGGGTTGCAGGTATGATTAAGACAGACTTGACCCCTCCTCTCCTCACAGCCCTGTAGAGAAGACAGCCACGAACAAATGATTTGCAAACGTGCACAATAAAAGAAATGAACAAAGATGAAAGATGTGAGAGTTGTGAAGGAGACATTCCTGGTGCCAGAAGGATGTATGGGGTCAGGGACAGCTCCAAGCAGGAGGCAACATTTAAGCTGTGACTCAAAGAAGGCTCCATCTGTGAAGAACAGAGCTGCTGAAAGGGCCTTGTCCCATGGTCATCCTGTCGGGACCAACAAAGTAGGACAGAAACCATTCCTCTCACAGGCCACCGCAGACTTCAACCATAAAGGAGAAAATTCCCTCTGAAGACAGTCGGCTGCTTCCACTGCAGAAGCCTTCTATAGGGAATTTGCTGGCCTAGGAAGAGTTTGGAAGATTCTTTCAGGATGAATAAAGGATTGTTTGCTGCAGGATGGAGCGCTCATGC
The DNA here is from genome assembly GCF_008692025.1 of Phocoena sinus. NCBI lineage: Eukaryota > Metazoa > Chordata > Mammalia > Artiodactyla > Phocoenidae > Phocoena > Phocoena sinus. The sequence goes on along the minus strand of NC_045765.1, from coordinate 52,179,032 downwards.
CTCCCTTCTGGGAAGGGACTTAGAGTACCTTGCCTCTACCTTATTGTTAAAAAAGAAAGCAACCAGGTTTGTTTGGAGGTGGGAGGCCACAGCCAGGCAAAACAGCTGCTAACTCTTCAGGCCCAGCTGATGCTTCCCACTTGGCAGATGAGGGCCTGCTGGCCTCCACTCTGGGCCAGGGCGGGAACAGCGCCGGAGGGGAGTTTTTCTCTGTGCTCTGTCAGCCTGACCTTCCTTGGGCCCTGTTTTGTTTTGTGCCAGCCATAATTACCTAATTTATGTATTTCTGGTAAATATGAGTGTAGCTCGGAGCCATTAAAGACATTAGTACAGGTCTGAGACCGAGGATGTCTGGAGTTGAGCTCGAGCAGGACCGCTGACCAGGTCAACGACCCCGCGAGTGCCCCGCGGGCCTCTGTTGCTGGATTGTATGAGTGTGGAGGTGTGGGGAAGGAACTTGGCAGGCAGTAATCTGACCTGGTAACTGTCATCCCTGAACACTAAAGGGAGAACTTACTTGACTCCCTTTCATTTTAGCACCCTGTGAAGCTGGTACGATGGGCTCCGTTTTACAGATGAGAAGACTGAGGCACAGAATGATTCGTCCAGGTTCACAAAGCCTGTAACTGCTGGAGCTGGTGTTTGAACCCAGATCTTCAGACACCTGACCTTCCTTGTAGACAGTCGTCTAGGACCAAATGCCCAACAGAAAATCAATCTAATAACACAGTAGTTTTGTCCTTCTCTACCCCTTCTTTCTCGTCAAGGTACTTGTATCACTGCCCAGCAGGACCAAATCAAGGGTGTAGGCAGAAATGGAGAGAGCAGCCTTTCTGTTTGTTTTACAACTAACCCAGGGTAAGAGTGACTAAAGGGAAAGATGTTTGGGGTGGGGGTGGGGGGATGGGAAATGCAGTGGGGATTTTGTTGTTTCCAGAACAGTCATCTAACTTTGATCAGGGAGGGGCGGGTCTAGGGTCTCAATCTTATCCCTCATCAACATATGTGAAACTATAACTGCTGGTGGACCCCTAATCCGGAGATGTCCGTAAACTGTTTTAGGGACAGTTTCCTAGCTTTTCATCCACAAAAGCCCTTCCGAGAACTCCTGATCTTAAGATGGTGTGTGCCAGTGTGAGGAGGTACAAGGGATTTGGTGAGATCTCTGCTCTTCCAACCCAGCTCTTCAGCTGTGTTTGAAACAAAGACGTGGTCCAAGTGCCAGAATCTCTGCCTGGATAAAAATAGACTAGTCTTTTGAGCTGATGGCTGTGGCTGAATCCTTGAGCGTGAAAGCAGTAGACTGAAAAAAACTCCCCACTCATACCCACACCCGGTGGATAGCAGAGGGCACGGGGACAGAAATGCCCCAGGCCCACGGAGGATTTTTATTTTATGTCGCTCATCTGTTTCATGGGTTACTCGGGCACTCTGCTGCCCCTTCTTTTTTTTTTTTTTTTTTTTTTTTTTTTTTGCGGTACGCGGGCCTCTCACTGCTGTGGCCTCTCCCGTTGAGGAGCACAGGCTCCAGACGCACAGGCTCAGAGGCCATGGCTCATGGACCCAGCCACTCCGCGGCATATGGGATCTTCCCAGACCGGGACACGAACCCGTGTCCCCTGCATCGGCAGGCAGACTCTCAACCACTGCGCCACCAGGGAAGCCCCATGCTGCCCCTTCTTAATGCTTCTCTGAACCAACGCAAGTCAGACCTTGGCCAAATGTATTCGCTCTCCAGGTCTTAGTTCCTTATTGATAAATGGGGTGATTGAATTAGAGCCTTTCTGAGATCATACGCATTTCAAAATCTATGATTCCTCTTCATTGACTGTATGGGACCAGGGCAGAGATGGGGAGTGGGGATGGGGTGGGAGGGGACGGCAGGAGCAGTGTGCCTGGGGCCACCAATAAGGAGATACATTGTCTATAGAGAAGTCAAGCAGCTAAGAGCTGCTGTGCTTTTTTACTGAGCTGGCAATTCTAAACCAGGTCATGATAAAAATTCCTCCCTGCAAGGTGTTCTGTTGGTATGCCTCCTTTTGGTATGCCACTGAATGAGACTTTTTTTTTTTTTTTAAGATGAACTGGTTTTCAAGGCAGAAATAGAGACACAGATGTAGAGAACAAACGTATGGACACCAAGGGGGGAAAGCGGGGGGCCGGGGTGGTGGTGGTGTGATGAATTGGGAGATTGGGATTGACATGTGTACACTGATGTGTATAAAATAGATAACTAATTTAAAAAAAGATTTTTTGATGTGAACCATTTTTAAAGTCTTTATTGAATTTGTTACTTTGCTTTGTAATTTTGCTTCTGTTTTAATATTTTAATTTGTAACATTGCTTCTGTTTTATGTTTTTGGTTGTTTTTTTTTTTTGGCCAAGAGTCATGTGGGATCTTAGCTCCCTGACTAGGGATCAAACCCTCACCCCGTGAATTGGAAGGTGAACTCTTAACCACTGGACTGCCAGGGAAGTCCCTGAATGAGACTCTTTTGGTTGGTAGTGATAGAAACCAAACTCAGAATGGCTTAAATAAGAAAGGATTTTGTTGGCCCACAGAAGTGAAGAGACCAGGAGATGCAATTGCATTCAGAAATGGTTGTATCCAGATGCACAATGACGTCATCAGAGAGCTGCCCCCTCTGTCTCTTCCCTCAGCTTTATTTCATTTTCAAGCAGGGTTTCTCACAGTACCAACATAGCCACCAGGTGGGCATTCTATCAGCTAAAGTACCTCAGAGAGTCCCTCTGTCCCCAAAATTTCAGCAAAACTTCTAGGTTTTACCCTGGACCAACTTGGGTCCCATGACCACCTCTAATCAGCTGGGATGGAATATGCTGACTCATCATCTGCCTAGTCAAGCTCAGGGGCAAGATCAGCACATGAACTGAGAATGATAGAGGGTCCTTTCTCCCAAAGAATATGGAGCGAGTGTTACTAGAAGAACGGTAAACAGATGTTCAGCACCAAAGCAGTAACTGTCCATCATATGTTCCTGTCCCCAAAGATGGGTTCGTATTATTCCTCTGGTGTATCCCCCCTCCCCCACCCACTTCCTTCCCTGTCTTCCTCCCAGAGCTGAAGATTCCACCTCCTGCTCCAGTGAGGTCTTCCAGCTCACAGTAGCCCATCTTCCTGTCAACTTCAAAGAATTATTGTGCATGCCTGTCACTCTGATATTTAACTAAGATCAACTGTTTATTTGTTGTTCATTGTAAAAGTAATACGTGTCTATTTTAGAAAAATAGAGAAGAAACAAAAATATTATCTGTGGCTTGCCTTCTTAGTGGCAGGGCATCCAGGATGGCATTATCATAGAACAGGACCAGTCTACCTTATATGAGAGCAGCCTGCCTTCTCCCAATTCTTCCAGCTAATAAGAGGACTATTTTAATGCTTTATCAGCCAGAGAACAGGTGCCTTTCCTCTCCTAGTTTCACGTACAGTTTACAAGAAAGTAAAGCTGATTTGGGATGGATTTATTGTGAATGGTAATAATGGCTAGCATCCATTAAATATTCAGTATACTGACCATTCACCTATGTTTTATTATTGAATCCTCACAAAAACATTGTGAGGTAGGAACTGTGGTTTCTCCATTTGGCAGATAAGGAAACAGACGTCCAGAGGTTAAGCAACTTGTCCAAGATGACATACCTAGTAAATGGTAGAGACAGGATTTGAACCCAGGCCTGTCTCCAAATCCTGTGCTCTTAAGCCCAAGTTACACTCTACATACTGCCTGACTCGTACTACTTGATTGGTAATGTTAATGGTGGTCTGCCTAATTGCTGATAGCTTTCCAATGAAGTCATTTCGGGTATGCTCAGATGACTGTAATTATATGGAACTCAAATCAAAAGCAGCACCCCTCCCCACCCGTCCTTCCCCGGAAAAAAAAAAATCCTTCAAAAAGAGCACATATTCCATTATATTATAGAGTCAGCCATTCATCATTACTCTATCCATTCCTTCACCAAATATTCATTTACTGGGTGCTTTGTAATAGACAGTGCGATTGACTCTGAAGCGTCCCTTCCACCCATTGATTAGGCTTTAAGACAGTCATGATTAGTCAGCTCTCTCTTGCTACTGATTGGTTGAAGGGTAGGCAGGCCCAAGCCAGTTTGGGCCAATGAGAAGTGAGTATGGGCTCTTAAGCTGTCTGGAGGGACGCCCTGCCTCTCTGCCGCAGGCAAACTGGTGGCCGGCGCCATGTTGCAGCCCGAGGGAGAAACCCATCTCGGCTTGAGGCGGACGTGTGCAGAGGTGAGTGCTGCCAGAAGCCGATTGTGAGCTTCAACATCGTACTCTCTGAGGTACGGCTTTTTTTTATTGTAGTATTGCTTAAGCTGGTTTGAGTCGAGTTTTTAGCACTTGCGGCCCAGCTTTTTAAGTACCTGCTCAGGTGTGTAGGGTGTCTGCCTCACACTGGCTAGGCAGGCGTTCAGCCGCAGCCGGGCCTGCCTAGTGATAAGTCTGTATAGCCACTCAAGCTGCTCATCTCCTGAGCCTGACTGTACGTTCCCCGAGGGCAAGGACACCCTAATTCTTTTTGGCATCCTGGATGCACGTGCTGGAAAACTGCCGTGTAACCCTTTGTGGAGTGTGTGTGTGTGTGTGTGTGTGTGTGTGTGTCTGTGTCTGTGTGTCTGGGTTTACCTCTGATACCAGTGACAGGTTCAGGGAGGGGATTTATGTTTTTGAGTATCTGCTCTCTGTGCCAGCTGTTTTACATATACAGAAGCTAATTTCTTCCTTGAGCAAATCCCGAGTCAGCTGCGGTGATGATTACGTGTTTTATCGATGAAGAGCCTAAAGCCTAGACGAGTTTTAAGCTCACGTAACTTGTAGGTGGTGGAGGTGAGAGCCTGCTGTCTGTTCACGCTACACAGTTATCACAGGATACTGTAGTGCAGCCTATAGAGGCTTCATTATCGGAAAGTGGGTGGTGGCCCCAAACCAGAGGAAACCCTTTTCACTACAGGTATAATCTATTAACGAAACACCTAGGATTTGCCCTCTGCTCTCTCTTTGTGTTTGTACGGGAAGTCCATTGTAAACACGTGTGGCCAGCTTGTCCCTAGAACCTGAGAACAAATGACTTCATTTTAATCCTTTATTATGGGGTCAAAAGAGAATAATCAGTCCCTTCCTGTGGGCAGCCTGGCTAATAAAGTATTTAACTTATCCAAGCTTATCCTTTGCCTCAGATGCAAAAATGATGGTAGACTTCTATTGTACAGTATTTCTTTGTACTTATTTAATTTGCTCTTGGAAGAGTGACTATAGTCAGTATGTGCTTTAAAAGGGAACTTGAGGGCTTCCCTGGCGGCACAGTGGTTGAGAGTCCACCTGCCGATGCAGGGGACGCATCGGAAAAAAAAAAAAAAAGAAAAAGGGAACTTGAAAAATCCCTCTAAAAGTTCTCGTCCTCTACTGCTTTCGTAAGTAGAGATATAAGAGGGATATGTTGTATTTTTTTAAATTCCCATTTTACAGTGGCTTAAGGTCATTATTTTAGAGTGAATTTCATCAAACATTAGTTTAAGAAATGTTACTAATAAAATGCTAATCACTGTGCTAAGCTCTGGGGGTAGGTGATCAACACAAAGGTAGGCTTTTGCTCTGAAGCACATGTAATCTGTGGTACTACAAGCTTGGTTTGAGTGTCTGTGTTGACTATAAGAGCCCCTGATAACATCCTACAAGTTTGGATTTGGAGTGTAAACACTAAAGGCATAATCCTTTTTCTTTACAAATGGAGTGCTAAAAGCTGTTGTCAGTGAATTTTAATGTTCTGGGTAATTGACCCTTTATTGACCCTCATTATAATTGAAGGTCAACCTCTGCTGTAGTCAACAGCTCTTTTCCAGATTATTGAATATCATTGGTGATATTAATTACTATACTTGGGACAGATTTCTTCCCATCTACCCATAACTGGTAGGGGAAATGGGTCCTTTTAGGATCATATTTATTAGTGCCTTATTCCCATGTTGTAGACACAGAACACAGTTTCTTTCTTTTTTTTTTTTTTTTTTTTTGCGGTACGCGGGCCTCTCACTGCTGTGGCCTCTCCCGTTGCAGAGCACAGGCTCCGGACGCGCAGGCTCAGCGGCCACAGCTCACGGGCCCAGCCGCTCCGCAGCATGTGGGATCCTCCCGGACCGGGGCACGAACCCGCGTCCCCTGCATCGGGAGGCAGACTCCCAACCACCGCGCCACAAGGGAAGCCCCAGAACACAGTTTCTTATAAAACACTTCACTCAGTCAGGAATTTAGTATATTCTGGAAACATTCGTATTAAAGGTAAAAATAATGCTGAGACTTTCTTCCTGTGGTTCTGAAGACCAAAAGATGGATCTGGCTAGAGCAAGAAGTGCTTGGGAAAAATATTTTCTCAGCTCTGTACTTAAATGTGTATTTATTGATGAATTCTTGGAACGCATCAACCATAAAAGAGGTTTCAGCAAAATCCAGTCTTTCAGCTGAATCTCTGGCAGCTTTGTACATGAGAGGTGGTGTCATATCAGCTTTCTGGTTCATGTTTTGATTTGACAGTGTCTGTCTTTGATACGTGGCCACAAGAAGGTATGTAATTTGTGATATATTTAAGTGGGAAACAGCTGAACTGTTCATGGCCCCCAGGTCACAGAGATTATGCCTTGTTTAATCAGATGTATCACCCTGCTCTGATGCATTGTATCTTTCAAAGTGTACAATTCAGTGATTTTTAGTATACTCACAGTTCTGCAATCATTAGCACTAATTCCAGAACATTGCTATCACCTGAAAAAGAAACTTTATGCCCATTAGCAGTTATTTCCTCTCTCCCTGCTTCCCTTGCTCTGGCAACCGCTAATCTACTCTCTGTCTCTATGGATATCTCTTATAAATGGAATCATACAATATGTGGTCTTATGTGACTGGTTTCTTTTACTTCACATGAATTTAAGGTTTGTCCATGTTGTAGCATGTAACAGTACTTCGTTCTTTTTTTTATGGCTGAATAATGCTACATTGTATGCATATATTACATTTTATTTATCCACTCATCAGTTGATGGACATTTGGGTGTTTACACCTTTTGGCTATTGTGAATAATGCTGCTGTGAACATTCATGGACAAGTTTTTGTGTAAGAAAAACTATTTTGTAAGAAAAAGTATTCTCTTGAATATATACTTAGGAGTGGAATATCGGGGACATACAGTAATTCTAGGTTTAACTATGCCAATGGAATGTTATTTAGGCATTAAAAAGAAGTGCCAAACTGTTTTACACAGTGGATGCACCATTTTACATTTCCAACAGCAACGTATAGGGATACCAGTTTTTCCACATCCTTGCCAACACTTTTTATTGTCTGTCTTTTTAATTGTAACAATCCTGGAGGATGCTGACACACTGTATTTCGATGGTAGAAGGTATATTTTCACATTTTTAGGATTAGAGGTCTATTCACTACAAAATCAGCATTTTAATCTAAATCTTTGTTTTATTTTTGACCTCCTGAAGCCTGCAATTTGAATAATTCTACTGTTGTGTTATTTGCTTTCATGTACAGATTAATCTTTGAAAATTCTTAATTATAGCTTGAGATTTGCCAGCTCTCTTGTGGACTTTATTGAAAGTACCAGCTATACTTGAAAAAGCTCATAATTTAGATAAAAATTATTTTTAGTCTTTTGACTACATTCCCCTGCCCCAGTCCGTTTTTAATGCTTCAGACTGTTAAATAATGTTATTGAAACAACTGCTAAACACAGATTTTCAAAGGCATTACTAAACACATGCAGTAACAAAACTTTCTTCTTTGCTTTATAAGTCACCCTCACCATTGGCTTTGAAGGTGTCTCCAAATTATTTATTGACATTATACATTAAGCTCTTTCTTCAAGGAGGGCTCTGTGAGCCAGAAAAATAGTAAATTTTTCCTACCCTCGTAACAAATTTTTAAGTGTACAATACAATATGGTTAACTAGGCACAGTGTTGTTCAGCAGATCTTCATCTTGCAGAACTGAAATTTTATGCCTATCGATTAGCAACTTCCTGACCTTAACCTCCTCCCCTCAGCCCCTGGCAAGCAACATTCCACTCTGTGATTCTATGAGTTTGACTATTTTAGATGTCTCATGTAAGTGGTATCATGCATTATTTATTCTTCTATGACTGGCTTACTTCCCTTAGCATAATGTCCTCTGGGTTCATGTATGTTGTTGCATATTGCAGAATTTTCTTCTTTTTAATGCCTAAATAACATTCCATTGTATATGTATACCACATTTTCTTTACCTCTTCATCCCCTGATGGACATTTACATTGTTTCCACATCTTGGCTGTTGTGAATAGTGGCTGCTGTGAGCTTGGGGGTGCAGATATCTCTTCAAGATCCCGATTTCCATTCTTTTGGATATATACCCAGAAGTGAGATTGCTGGATCATATGGTACTTAAATTTTTAATTTTTTAAGGAGGCTCCGTGCTGTTTTCCATAGCAACTCCACCATTTTGCATTCCTCCCAACAGTATACAAGGGTGCCTGTTTACCCACATCCTCACCAACACTTGTTGTATTTTGACTTTTTGGTAATAGCCATCCTAACAGGTAGAAGCTTTGTGGTCTTAATTTTGTGTTTCCCTAATGATGAGTGAAGCTGAGCCATCTTTTCATATTCATGTGGGCCATTTGTGTATCTTCTTTGGAGAAATGCCTATTTAAGTCTTCAGCCCATTTTTTTTTTTAATTGGGGTATAGTTGTTTTACAATGTTGTGTTAGTTTCTACTGCACAGCAAAGTGGAGTTTCCTGTGCTATAGAGCAGATTCTCATTAGTTATCTAGTTTATACATATTAGTGTATATATTAATCCCAATCTCCCATTTCATCCCACCACCCCTTTACCTGCTTGGTGTCCATACGTTTGTTCTCTACATCTGTGTCTCTATTTCTGCCTTGTAAACCCGTTCATCTCTACCATTTTTTTAGATTCCACAAATATGCATTAATATACGATATTTGTTTTTCTCTTTCTGACTTACTTCACTCTGTATGACAGTCTCTGGGTCCATCCACGTCTCTGCAAATGACCCAATTGTGTTCCTTTTTATGGCTGAGTAATATTCCATTGTATATATGTACCACATCTTCTTTATCCATTCGTCTGTCGTTGGACATTTAGGTTGCTCCTGTGACCTGGCTATTGTAAATAGTGCTGCAGCGAACATTGGGGTGCATGTGTCTTTTTGAATTATGGTTTTCTCTGGGTATATGCCCAGTAGTGGGATTGCTGGGTCATATGGTAATTCTATTTTTAGTTTTTTAAGGAACCTCCATACTGTTCTCCATAGTGGCTGTATAAATTAACATTCCTACCAAAACAATGCAAGAGGGTTCCCTTCTCTCCACACCCTCGGCAGCATTTATTGTTTGTAGATTGTCTAATGATGACCATTCTAACCAGTGTGAGGTCGTACCTCATTGTAGTTCTGATTTGCATTTCTTTAATAATTAGTGATGTTAAGCATCTTTTCATGTGTTTGTTGGTCATCTGTATGTCTTCTTTGGAGAAATGTCTATTAACTCTTCTGCCCATTTCTGGATTGGGTTGTTTGTTTTTTTCATATTGAGCTGCATGAGCTGTTTGTATATTTTGGAGATTAATCTTTGACCATTTATTTGTTTGCAAATATTTTCTCCCATTCTGAGGGTTGTCTTTTCATCTTGTTTATGGCTTCCTTTGCTGTGCAAAAGCTTTTAAGTTTCATTAGGTCCCATTTGTTTATTGTTGTTTTTATTTCCATTACTCCAGGAGGTGAGTCAAAAAAGATCTTGCTGTGATTTATGTTAGAGAGTGTTCTTCCTATGTTTTCCTCTGAGAGTTTTATAGTGTCCGGTCTTACATTTAGGTCTTTAATCCATTTTGAGTTTGTTTTTGTGTGTATGGTGTTAAGAAATCGTCTAATTTCATTTTTCTACATGTAGGTCTCCAGCTTCCCCAGCATTGTTTGTTGAAGAGACTGTCTTTCCACCATTGTGTAGTGTTGCCTCCTTTGTCGTAGATTAATTGACCATAGGTGTGTGGGTTTATTTCTGGGCTTTCTCTCCTGTTCCATTGATCTATATTTATTTTTGTGCCAGTACCATACTGTTTTGATGACTGTGGCTTTGTAGTATAGTCTGAAGTTAGGGAGCCTTATTCCTCCAGCTCCATTTTTCTTTCTCAAGATTGCTTTTGCTACTGGGGGTCTTTTGTGTCTCCATACAAATTTAAAGATTTTGTAAAATTCATTTTTCTGTGAAAAATATCATTGGTAAATTGATAGGGATTGCATTTGAATTTGTAGAATGCCTTGGGTAGTATAATCATTTTAACAATATTGATTCTTCCAATCCATGAACACGGTATATCTTTCCATCTGTTTGTGTCTTCTTTTAGTTTTCTGAGTACAGGTCTTTTACCTGCTTAGGTAAGTTTATTCCTAGGTATTTTATTCTTTTCGTTGCAGTGATGAATGGGATTGTTTCCTTAATTTCTCTTCCTGATCTTTTGTTGTTAGTGTATAGGGAATGCAAGAGATTTCTGTGTGTTCTTATTTCTGCAACCTTACCAAATTCATTGATTAGTTCTAGTAGTTTTCTGGTGGCATGTTTAGGATTTTCTATGTATGGTATCATGTCACCTGCAAACAGTGCCAGTTTTACTTCTTCTTTTCCAATTTGTTTTATTTATTTTTCTTCTCTGATTTGGAAGCTAGGACTTCCAAAAACTATGTTGAATAAAAGTGGCGAGAGTGGACATCCTTGCCTTGTTCCTGATCTTAGAGGAAATGCTTTCAGCTTTTCACTGTCGAGTATGATGTTAGCTGTAGGTTTGTTGTATATGGACTTCATTGTGTTGAGGTATGTTCCCTCTATGCCCACTATCTGGAGAGTTTTTATCATAAATCGGTGTTGAATTTTGTCAAAAGCTTTTTCTGCATCTATTGAGATGATCATATGGTTTTTCTTCTTCAATTTGTTAATATGGTGTACACATTGATTGACTTGCGTATATTGAAGAATCCTTGCATCCCTGGGATAAATCCCACTTGATCACGGTGTATGATCCTTTTAATGTGTTGTTGGATTCTGTTTGCTAGTATTTTGTTGAGGATTTTTGCATCTATATTCATCAGTGATATTGGTCTGTAATTTTCTTTTTTTGCTAAACTCATTAGTTCTAGTAGCTTTTTTAAAACTAGTAATTTATTGAGATGAAATTAATAACACATAAAATTAACCATTTAATTCAGTGGCATTTAGTATATTCTCAGTGTTGTGCAACCACCATCTCTGTCTAGTTCCAAAATATTTTAATAACCCCAATGTAAAACCCTTACTCATAAAGTAATTTCTCCCCATTATTCTCTTCCCCCAGAGCCTGCCAGCCAACAGCCTTCTTTCTATATCAATAGATTTGTCTATCCTAGGTATTTCATGTGAATGAAATTATACACTATATCACCCTTTGTGTCAGCTTTTTTCACTTAATTGGAGGTTCATCCACGTGATAGCATGAATTCGTACTTCATTTCTTTTTATGGCTGAGTACTATTCCATTGTTTATACATACTACAATTTATTTAACCATTCACCCATTGATGGTCATGTGTGCTATTTCCCTCTTTTGGCTGTGGTGGATAGTGCTGCTATTATGAACATGTGTAAATGTATTTGCTTGAGTACCTGTTTTCCATTCTTTTGGGTTTATACCTAGGAGTGGAATTACAAGGTCATGTGGTAATTCTGTGTTTAACTTTTTTTTTTTTTTTTTTTTTTGTGGTACGCGGCCCTCTCACTGTTGTGGCCTCTCCCGTTGCAGAGCAGAGGCTCCAGACGCGCAGCCATGGCTCACAGGCCCAGATGCTCCGTGGCATGTGGGATCTTCCTGGACCGGGGCACGAACCCGTGTCCCCTGCATCGGCAGGCGGACTTTCAACCACTGTGCCACCAGGGAAGCCCCTGTGTTTAACTTTTTGAAGTCTAGTACCTTTTTTGTAGATTCCCTAGATAGATGATCATGTTGTCTGTGAGTAAAGATAGTTTTACTTGTTCCCACTAATCTCATTGCATCTTATTCCTTTCTTGCCTAATTGTATTGGCTAAAGCCTCCACTACAGTGGTAAATGGAAGTTGTAAGAGTATATACATCCCTGTTTTTTTTTGTTTTGTTTTTTTTTTTTTTACTGAAATTAGGAGGAAAATATTCAGTGTTTTCCCATTAAGTATGATACTAGCAGAAGGTGTTTTGTAAATACCCTTTATAAAGTTGAGGAAGTTTCCTTCTATTCCTAGTTTGCTAAGAGTTTGTTTTAAATTAGGAGTGTATGTTGGGTTTTGTCAAATGCTTTGTCTGTATCTATTTGGATAATCATATGGATTTTTCATTTTCAGTTTTTCACTGTTGTGAATTGCATCAGTTGATTTTGAAATGTGAATCCAATCTTGTATTCCTGGTGTAACCCTTTGATCATGATGTGTCATCCTTGTAATTGATTGTTAAATACTATTTGGTAAAGTTTTGTGTAGAATTTTTCCATTTATGTTCACAGGGGATATTAGTCTGTAGTTTTCTTTTCTTGTAATTTTTGTCTAATTTTGGTATCAGAATAATGGATTAGAATGGATTGAGAAGTATTCCCTCCTGTGCAGTTTTGTTTTTGGAGGAGTTTCTGTAGAATTGGTATTATTTCTTCCTTAAGTGTTTGGTAGAAATCACCAGTGAAACCATGTGGGCCTAGAGTTTTCTTTATGGAAAGGTTTTTAACTGCAAAATCAGTTTAACAGATATTGGGCTAATTAGGTTATCTAGTTCTTTCCTTTCTTATTTTTTAATACATTTATTTATTTATTTTTGGCTGCATTGGGTCTTCATTGCTGTGTGTGGGCTTTCTCTAGCTGCAGTGAGCGGGGGCTGAGTGGGGACTACTCTTTGTTGTGGTGCATGGGCTTCTCATTGCGGTGGCTTCTCTTGTTCCAGAGCACGGGCTCTAGGCGTGCGGGCTCAGTAGTTGTGGTGCACGGGCTTAGTTGCTCTGGGGCATGTGGGATCTTCCCAGACCAGGGCTCGAACCTGTGTCCCCTGCATTGGCAGGCGGATTCTTAACCACTGTGCCACCAGGGAAGTCCCTCTTTCCTATTTTTTCTTTTTTTTTTCTTTTTTGCGGTACGCGGGCCTCTCACTGTTGTGGCCTCTCCCGTTGCGGATAGCACAGGCTCCGGACGCGCAGGCTCAGTGGCCATGGCTCACGGGCCCAGCCGCTCCGCGGCACGTGGGATCTTCCCGGACCAGGACACGAACCCGTGTCCCCTGCATTGACAGGCGGTCTCTCAACCACTGCGCCACCAGGGAAGCCCCCCCTCTTTCCTTTTTTTTAAACATCTTTTTTTGAACTATAATTCAGATACCAAAAAAACGTACCCAGTTAAAATGTACAATTCAAAGGCTTTTTGTATGCTCAGAGTTGTGCAATCATCAATACAAGTTTCTTTTAGAACATTTTCGTTACCTTAAAAAGAAGGTTGGTACCCATTAAGCAGTCACTCTTTAATATACCCTCCTCCTCCCCCAGCCCCTGGGAATCTCAAATCTACTTTCTGTCCATAATCCATTTACATTAAATGTCCAGATTTGTTTATTCTGGACATTTAATGTAAATGGGTTTATAAAATATGTGATCTTTTGTGACTGGCTTCTTTTACTTAGCATAGTATTTGCAAAGTTCATATCCAAAAAATGTATGTATCAGTATTTCATTACTTTTCATTGCTAAATAATATTTCATTGTATGAATATACCATCTTATTTATCCATTTATCAGTTGATGGACATTTAGATTGTTTCCACTTTGGGGGCATTATGAATAATGGTGCTGTGAATATTTGTGTAGAAGTTTTGTGTGTGGATATGTTTTCTATTCCCTTGGCTATGTAAAATTTACAATCTTGATTTTTAGCTCAGATTGTCCTCCCTCTCATTAATAACAGTTAATGAAATTTAGTTCATATTTATATGTATCAGTTACAGTGATAGCTTTGGGAAACTCTCCATGTGGGGTAAACAGGCTGGTTCCCTTTCTTTGCCACACTTCGCATTGACCAAGAAAAATTCTGCACAGTAGATTTAGATCAAATCTATAACTTCCCACTTCTCCTTTGATCTTATGGCCTTGGCACTGGTCTTCTCATGCTTTCAGATATGGGTTGGAAATGGAAGACCCTCTCTGAAGGAATGTTGAGTGCCTCTGGATGACCCCGGCCAAGGTCTGGTATTTGGGAATGTACAGGATAATGAAAATGCAGGCCAGTAACAAAACAGTGTGACTTTTATTAATTAGGATATGTGAGGTTGGAAATTTGTATGCAGTTCTGGTGTTCACATCACTCTTCATCTGATTCACCTTGACCCTTTATGTATGTTTTTTGGGAGAGCATTAAAAACAAAATTCCCCTCTTCTTTTAGATTTCCTTAGATGTCTTAGATTTTTCTCTTATATTTCCTTGAAATCTAACATGTCTTGAGCACTTGCTGTATGGTAATAACTGAACTAAAGCAGCTTAAATATGTCATATCTCATTTAACTCTCATTCCTTTAAGATGTTGGTATTACTTCCATTTTTCAGTTGTGGAAGTAGGCTTAAAGTGGCGGTAGAACTTTCCCAAGGTCGCAGACTTAGTGAAGGACAAAAGTAAGGCTTGAACCCACATTTGTCTCATTATGAAGTTGTAACTACTAAGGTCTAAAATTATTAACAGTATTTGTGCCACACATTCTTTTGTATTTAAAATGAGCAGTCATGTGTATGCTATGAGTTTTTTTATCTGTCACATTGGCAGTCTGTTTGTGCATGGTTGCTATCTCAGGGTGAGTACAACATATAAAAGATTGGGAGAGAAATCTATTAATATTAAATGAGTAAGTCCTTGTCTGTGCTGAACTTCAACTCTTCCTTTAGCACCCAGCACAATGAAAACACCTTTTCATAGGCTTTCCCGAAAAACAGCTGCACTATGTATTCAAAGTACTTTGTACCAGCCTCTGATACAGTGAATGGCAATTATACTTTGCTTGTCCACTCTTAGATATTTTATATATATCTATATATCTATATATAATTTACATACCATAAAATTTACTCACTTTAAATGTACATGTTAATGATTTTTATTAAATTTACTGAGTTGCAAAACCATCATTATAATGCAATTTTAGAACATTTCCATCTTCCCATACAGTTCCCTCATACCTATTTTCACTTAGGCCCTGATGCCATCCCCAGCCATAGGAAGCCATTGATCTGCTTTCTGACTCTATTAATCTTTGCCTTCTCTAGACATCTCATATAAGTGAAATCAAGCAATATGTGGTCTTTTTGGTATGACTTCCTTTACTTAGCATAATGTTTTTGAGATTCATCCATATTATAGCATGCATCATTATCTTTTTTTTATTGCTGTGTAGTATTGTATGGCTCTGCTACATTTTGTGTATGTGTTCATTCATTAATGTTGTGTTTATGTTGATGGACATTTGAGTTCTTTCCCCCTCTTGGCTATTATGAATAATGGTGCTGTGAATATCTGCATGCAACTCATCGTGTGCCCATGTTTTTTTTCTTTTGAATTCAGACACAGAGCAATGGAATTGATGAGCCACGTGTCTCATCTTTGATTCCTTGAGGGCAGGAACATCACGCTGAAGTTTTAGTATTGGCTTAGTGGTCTTTTAATTGACTCCTCTAGCACGCCTGCCACATACTTGGTAGTGAAACTGATCAAGAGGTATTTATGAAATAGTTTCACGTTCCGTGAATCTTTGTTTGGTTTTTATGCACACTATCCCCTATTACCACCACTTGGAAAGAGTTTTATTTTTTTATTTTTTTTACATCTTTATTGGAGTATAATTGCTTTACAATGGTGTGTTAGTTTCTGCTTTATAACAAAGTGAAACAGTTATACATGTGTTCCCATATCTCCTCCCTCTTGCATCTCCCTCCCTCCCACCCTCCCTATCCCACCCCCCCAGGTGGTCACAAAGCACCGAGCTGATCTCCCTGTGCTGTGTGGCTGCTTCCCACTAGCTATCCATTTTACGTTTGGCAGTGTATATATGTCCATGCCACTCTCTCACTTTGTCACAGCTTACCCTTCCCCCTCCCCATATCCTCAAGTCCATTCTCTAGTAGGTTTGTGTCTTTATTCCTGTCTTACCCCCACATTCTACATGGCAACTTTTTTTTTTCTTAGATTCCATATATATATGTGTTGGCACACGGTATTTGTCTTTCTCTTTCTGACTTACTTCACTCTGTATGACAGACTCTAGGTCCATCCACCTCACTACAAATCTCAATTTCGTTTCTTTTTATGGCTGAGTAATATTCCATTGTATATATGTGCCACATCTTCTTTATCCATTCATCCGATGATGGACACTTGGGTTGTTTCCACCTCCTGGCTATTGTAAATAGAGCTGCAATGAACATTTTGGTACATGACTCTTTTTGAATTATGGTTTTCTCAGGGTATATGCCCAGTAGTGGGATTGCTGGGTCAAATGGTAGTTCTATTTGTAGTTTTTTAAGCAACCTCCATACTGTTCTCCATAGTGGCTGAACCAATTCACATTCCCACCAGCAGTGCAAGAGTGTTCCCTTTTCTCAACACCCTCTCCAGCATTTATTGTTTCTAAATTTGTTGATGATGGCCATTCTGACCGGTGTGAGATGATATCTCATTGTAGTTTTGATTTCCATTTCTCTAATGATTAATGATGCTGAGCATTCTTTCATGTGTTTGTTGGTAATCTGTATATCTTCTTTGGAGAAATGTCTATTTAGGTCTTCTGCCCATTTTTGGACTGGGTTGTTTGTTTTTTGTTATTGAGCTGCATGAGCTGCTTGTAAATTTTGCAGATTAATCCTTTGTCAGTTGCTTCATTTGCAAATATTTTCTCCCATTCTGAGGGTTGTCTTTTGGTCTTGTTTATGGTTTCCTTTGCCGTACAAAAGCTTTGAAGTTTCATTAGTTCCCATTTGTTTATTTTTGTTTTTATTTCCATTTCTCTACGAGGTGGGTCAAAAAGGATCTTGCTGTGATTTATGTCATAGAGTGTTCTGCCTGTGTTTTCCTCTAAGAGTTTGATAGTTTCTGACCTTACATTTGGGTCTTTAATCAATTTTGAGCTTATTTTTGTGTATGGTGTTAGGGAGTGTTCTAATCTCATACTTTTACATATACCTGTCCAGTTTTCCCAGCACCACTTATTGAAGAGGCTGTCCTTTCTCCACTGTACATTCCTGCCTCCCTTATCAAAGATAAGGTGACCATATGTGTGTGGGTTTATCTCTGAGCTTTCTATCCTGTTCCATTGCTCTATATTTCTGTTTTTGTGCCAGTACCATACTGTCGTGATTATTGTAGCTTTGTAGTGTAGCCTGAAGTCAGGAAACCTGATTCCTCCACTCCGTTTTTTGTTCTCAAGATTGCTTTGGCTATTCGGGGTCTTCTGTATTTCCATACAAATTGTGAAATTTTTTGTTCTAATTCTGTGAAAAATGCCAGTGGTAGTTTGATAGGGGTTGCACTGATTCTGTAGATTGCTTTGGGTAGTACAGTTATTTTCACAATGTGCATTCTTCCAATCCAAGGACATGGTATATCTCTCCATTTATTTGTATCATCTTTAATTTCTTTCATCAGTGCCTTATAATTTTCTGCATTCAGGTCTTTAGTGTCCTAGGTAGGTTTATTCCTAGATATTTTATTCTTTTTGTTGCAGTGGTAAATGGGAGTGTTTTCTTAATTACACTTTCAGATTTTTCATCATAGTGTATAGCAATGCCAGAGATTTCTGTGCATTAATTTTGTATCCTGCTACTTTACCAAATTCATTGATTAGCTCTAGTAGTTCTCTGGTAGCATCTTTAGGATTCTCTATGTATAGTATCATGTCATCTGCAAACAGTGACAGCTTTACTTCTTCTTTTCCGATTTGGATTCCTTTTATTTCCTTTTCTTCTCTGATTGCTGTGGCTAAAACTTCCAAAACTATGTTGAATAAGACTGGTGAGAGTGGGCAGCCTTGTCTTGTTCGTGATCTTAGTGGAAATGCTTTCAGTTTTTCACCATTGAGGATGATGTTGGCTGTGGGTTTGTCATATATGGCGTTTATTATGTTGGGGAAAGTTCCCTCTATGCCTGCTTTCTGCAGGGTTTTTATCATAAATCGGTGTTGAATTTTGTCAAAAGCTTTCTCTGCATCTACTGAGATGATCATATGGTTTTTTTCCTTCAATCTGTTAATATGGTGTATCACGTTGATTTATTTGCGTATATTGAAGAATCCTTGCATTCCTGGAACAAACCCCACTTGATCATGGTGTATGACCCTTTTAATGTGCTGTTGGATTCTGTTTGCTAGTATTTTATTGAGGATATTTGCATCTATGTTCATCAGTGATATTGGCCTGTAGTTTTCTTTGTTTGTGACATCCTTGTCTGGTTTTGGTATCAGGGTGATGGTGGCCTCGTAGAATGAGTTTGGGAGTGTTCCTCCCTCTGCTATATTTTGGAAGAGTTTGAGAAGGATAGGTGTTAGCTCTTCTCTAAATGTTTGACAGAATTCGCCTGTGAAGCCATCTGGTCCTGGGCCAGATTAACTATTTCCTTTCCCATATTAGGGAAGTTTTCAACTATAATCTCTTCAAATATTTTCTCAGTCCCTTTGTTTTTCTCTTCTTCTCCTGGGACCCCTAAAATTCGAATGTTGGTGCGTTTAATGTTGTCCCAGAGGTCTCGGAGACTGTCCTCAGTTCTTTTCATTCTTTTTTCTTTATTCTGTTCTGCAGTAGTTATTTCCACTATTTTATCTTCCAGGTCACTTATCCGTTCTTCTGCCTCAGTTATTGTGCTACTGATCCCATCTAGAGTATTTTTAATTTCATTTATTGTGTTGTTCATTGTTGCTTGTTTCATGTTTAGTTATTCTAGGTTCTTGTTAAATGTTTCTTGCATTTTTCTCTGTTTCCAAGATTTGGGGTCATCTTTACTATCATTATTCTGAACTCTTTTTCAGGTAGACTGCCTATTTCCTCTTCATTTGTTAGGTCTGGTGCATTTTTATCTTGCTCCTTCTTCTGCTGTGTGTTTTTCTGTCTTCTCATTTTGCTTATCTTACTGTGTTTGGGGGGTCTCCTTTTAGCAGGCTGCAGGTTCGTAGTTTCTGTTGTTTTTGGTGTCTGTCCCCAGTGGCTAAAGTTGGTTCAGTGGGTTGTGTATGCTTCCTGGTGGAGGGGACTAGTGCCTGCGTTCTTGGTGGTTGAGGCTGGATCTTGTCTTTCTGGTGGGCAGGTCCACGTCTAGTGGTGTGTTTTGGGGTGTCTGTGGACTTATTATGATTTTAGGCAGCCTCTCTGCTAATGGGTGGGGTTGTGTTCCTGTCTTGCTAGTTGTTTGGCATAGACACCTGTCCAGCACTGTAGCTTGCTGGTCATTGAGTGAAGCTGGGTGCTGGTGTTGAGATGGAGATCTCTGGGAGATTTTCGCCATTTTATATTATGTGGAGCTTGGAGGTCTCTTGTGGAGCAGTGTCCTGAAGTTGGCTCTCCCACTTCAGAGGCACAGCACTGACTCCTGGCTGCAGCACCAGGAGCCTTTCATCCACATGGCTCAGAATAAAAGGAAGAAAAAGTAGGAAGAAAGAAAGAGGGTAAAATAAAATTAAGTAAGATAAAGTTATTAAAATAAAAAAATTTTTAAGAAAAAAATTTAAAAAAAACAAAAAAACAACGGACGGTTGGAACCCTAGGACAAATTGTGAAAGCAAGGCTATACAGACAAAATCTCACACCGAAGCATACACATACACACTCACAAAAAGAGGAAAAGGGGAAAAAATCATAAATCTTGCTCTCAAAATCCACCTCAATTTGGGATGATTCGTTGTCTATTCAGGTATTCCAGAGATGCAGGGTACATCAAGTTGATTGTGGAGCTTTAATCCGCTGCCTCTAACCTGCTGGGAGAGATTTCCCTTTCTCTTCTTTGTTTGCACAGCTCCCGGGGTTCAGCTTTGGATTTGGCCCCGCCTCTGCATGTAGGTCGCCGGAGGGCGTCTGTTCATCGCGCAGACAGGACGGGGTTAAAGGAGCAGCAGCTTCGGGGACTCTGGCTCACTCAGGCCGGGGTGGGGGTGGGGGGAGGGGGGAGGGAGGGGCACGGAGTGCGGGGCGAGCCTGCGGCGGCAGAGGCCGGCATGACGTTGCACCAGCCTGAGGCACGCCGTGCGTTCTCCCGGGGAAGTTGTCCGTGGATTCCGGGATCGTGGTAGTGGCGGGCTGCACAGGCTCCACGGAAGGGGGTGTGGATAGTGACCTGTGCTCGCACTAGAGGCTTCTTTTGGTGGTGGCAGCAGCCTTAGTGTCTCATGCCTGTCTCTGGGGTCTGCACTGTTAGCCACGGCTTGCACCCGTCTCTGGAGCTCTTTTAAGCAGCGCTCTTAATCCCCTCTCCTTTTGGGAGGTGTGAGGTCTCTTCCACCGTTCAGTAGGTGTTCTGTAGGAGTTGTTCCACGTGTAGATGTATTTCTGGTGTATCTGTGGGGAGGAAGGTGATCTCCCTGTCTTACTCTTCTGCCATCTTCCCCCCTGCCAAGAGTTTTATTTTTATCCGTTCCTTGTAATGCTAGCAAACAAGCCTAATGGCTTTGGATGACCTAGATTCTTATTTCCAGCATAATCCCATGTATACTCAAAGACAGTACATTCCAAGACCATGCCACATTGATAGAAAAGCTATGGCTTATTTACATTGTGCACACATATTATTCTATTGACTATTTATGGTGAGGGTACAGAAGGTGAACAGTATAAACTTTTTATTCAAGTGGGCTGGATAGAGTTAGGAAAGTTTTCTGGGTTTCTGATATGGTCTATATCAGCAGTCCCCAACCTTTCTGGCACCAGGGACCGGTTTTGTGGAAGACCATTTTTCCACGGACCTGGGAGGGGGGTTAGGTTCAGGAGGTAGTGCGAGTGACGGGGAGCAATGAGGAGCAGCAGAAGCAGCTTCGCTTGTTCGCCCGCTGTCGCTCACCTTGCCTGCTGTCGCTCACCTCATGCTGTCCAGTTCCTAACGCGGTCTGGGGGTTGGGGATCCCTGGTCTGTATGAACTGTTGTGAGATTAGCATGTCTGTAACCAAATAAAGTAAAAAATGTTTCCCTAGCAAAATGCTTTTTTTCATTTTAACTGGGAAACAGAAGCTTGATTAAAAAAAAAAAAAGGAGACCCCTATAGTTACTAATGCTCTTAAGAGCCACTTACTGCCAGTTAATAGAGATTAGCTGAAGGTCTAAAAAAATATTCAACTAGTGTAAATGCCTCTGTATTTTCAACACCCAAAATCAGGCTCTTACTTGCCAAACTAAGAGTAAATTTTGCATCAATTTTCATTTATAAACAACTGTCTTCCTCACTTTGAGTGTAGCCTATGTGCCCTATATAGCTTGAAGAAATAAGTTTGTTGATTTTCCTTTGTTAGTGAGACAGGTTCCTTGTATATTTGACAAACCAAAGGGTATTGTCATCTCTGGGCAGCTGTTTCTACCATCAACACCCCCAAGGGATAGGACACATGTTTATTTTAAAATAAACTTATTTATTTATTTATGACTGCGTTGGGTCTTCGTTGCTGCACATGGGCTTTCTCTAGTTGCGGCGAGCGGGCGCTCCTTTGTTGCTGTGCACGGGCTTCTCACTGCGGTGGCTTCTCTTTGTTGCGGGGCACGGGCTCTAGGCGCACAGGCTTCAGTAGTTGTGGCTCGCGGGGTCTAGAGCGCAGGCTTAGTAGTTGTGGCGCACAGGCTTAGTTGCCCCACGACACGTGGGATCTTCCCAGACCAGGGCTCAAACCTGTGTCCCCTGCATCGGCAGGCGGATTCTTAACCACTGTGCCACCAGGGAAGCCCAGGACACATGTTTTTAAGAGAAGGAATTATCATTGTTAAATGTCTAAGTCAAAATTGATATGGTAGTAAAAATGATTAGATTAAATGAGATCATGTCAAAAGGCTGATATAGAATGGTCAATATAGGTTCATTTAATCTAGTTAGGAGCTTCGTATTAATAATTTCTCAGTAGTGCTTAAGAACATGGACCTTTGAGCCAGATGCCCAGTGTTTAAAAAAAAAAAAAGTCGTACTTAACCACTTCCAAGCTTTGTGACCTAGGGAAGTTAGTTGTTTAAGCCACAGTCTCCTCATATGAATACAATGTTAATAGTACTACTTTATAGTAGCACTTTATAGGGTTGCTAAGTTTAAATGAGATAATATATTGAAACATGATGCCTGGCACAAAGTAAGTGCTCAGTAAATGTGAAACACTAGCTTAGTTTAACAACAGAAAAGCAACACCAGTTCCCTGGGAGCTTGTAGACTAGAGGCATGTTCTCTGACATGTGATAAATATGGCCTCATTACAAAGATTTTTCATTCAAACTTCAATAAAATGGGAGTTAGCAGGTATGAATCAGTTTAAACTCTGAGCTTTTCCCCTTTTTTATAAAACAGAGTTAATGTCTTCCTCAGAATTTGTTTTTATTTCATTCATTTATTGGGTAGGCGAGGATTAACTAGTATAGTGTATGTGAAAGTGTTCTACAAATGTAAGGCTAATACTTGAAGTGAATGGTAAAGCAATAATGTGTATGCATACTGGTGCCATATCATCTGGCACTTCTGCATTGTACCTTAAGACACTGGGAAAGGAGGTTTGTTTACACTTTTGCAAGTGACTGAGGGTAGCAATAGTATTTCTCTTGTTCATATTCTAGCTTCAGTATTTATCATATAGTGGGTACATAGCAAATACTTGGTGCACATATGACGGGGTAAGGCAAACTTGGTTTTAAAATCATAATACCCTTTCCTTAGGGATGGAGGTCACTTGTGGAGAGAAGAGTATTGATAGGAAAGTTTGTTAGATCATCCAGTTCATGGATATGACCTGAACACAATATGCTTTTGGAAATACTAGATTGCTATATTTACTAAATGTTTATGTCCTTTTCTGAAGAAAGCCGATTTGAAATTAAGATAAGAATTTTGACTAGATAAATACATTTATTTACATAAAATATCATTTTCATGATAAAGAAAGACTGTTATAGTTGAAGGCTTAGGAGTGAGTGAGTTCTTCCTTCCCTTAACAGCCTTTGCAGTAGTTGGTACATGACCATTTGAGGCATAGATGGGACGGTCTTCGGGTCTTTGAAGCCAGGGTTAAGCTCATTTTGAATTTCTGCCATATTAGCGTGTAACCATTGCCACATTGACATTTAAATGTCCACTTTAGCATCTTAAGCTTCCTGAAGTGGTAACTCCACCTTCAGTAGAAGAGGGAGGAAAAAAGCAGGAAAATTGGAACTGCATGAGTTCTACAAAAGCATGTTGGAGTCATATAATGAAAAAGCAGATTTTTTTTTATTATGTTTCTCCATATTTGGCATTGCTGTAAATGGCTAACTAACATTTACTGCCAACTTCAGTACAAATGTGTGGTTTGGTAATACCAGAACAGCAAATTTAAATGAAAAATAAAAGTTAAACATTTCCACACAAGATTTTACAATCTGACATTTCACTGCGTAGGTAAAAAGACACTTTTTTTTTAAACTACAGATTATTATTCAGCATGAATAAAAAACTACAACTTTTATTTTTAAACAGGAGTCACTGGTTTTAATTTTTACACATTTTAAAATTACTGTGATAAAAAATAATGAAAAAGCTTCTTAATAATGCCATACACAGTATAATATAGATTTGTCCCCATTATATAGCATTTGTTTAATATACAAAATAGAATATTGACACACTTGAATCTATGTGTAGTTAAGCAAGTTATTCGAGGAGGGTATTTTCATACAGCCTTTCATCAGAAAATAAAATCCTTCTTTCAGGCATTTTCTAGAGAGAAGGTAATCCTTTCCCAAAAACCTGGTAACTAATCCTTGGTGGACCAGGCTGACTGAAAACGATGAACTTCCATTCCAAGTGGTTAACATGTCCTCCTTACACTCTTATTTTCTCTTCCAATTCTCAAACCAGGTACAGAAAAACACTTTCTTCTACAGCTACAGTCTTTTGGGTGATCCACCAAGATCAAAATCTCACTGAGGGCTGCCACAGTTCTTGACTTCTATCAGATCCAAGTATAATAATATTGTTTATCTCATGGTGATGTACTTTTAGGATATTTAACAGAGAACTAAAATGGTAAGACTTACGATAATAGGTTGTGTAGACAGATAAGTGAGGTTGGAATTGCTCATTCTCCCATCCCCCAGTTCTGAAGTGAGGCTGGCTTTCCTTTATATGCATATCCAGAGCTCATCCTATGCTAAATATTAAGCTCTTCATAAACACTAATCATGCTAGTTTTCCTTTTGGGGTGTCTTTTTTTTTTTTTTTTCCAGGAGAAGGAAGGTGCTCTTTTAGGGTTCCCTCATAGTTTTAGACAGTTGGGTATACATATCCCAAAGCACTTGTATAGTATCCCATAGCAAGGCCTAAAAATACAGAGAGGGTCACTTTTTTCCACCAGTAATTAAAAATACTTTTCAAGATTTGTTGTGAGTCACCTAGGCACGTCACCTCTCGCTGAAATTACTACAAACGTCAACAGCTTGGGATGGCAAGATACCACATACATAGAAGATGAAGCTGCTTTCAAATAGCACCATAGCTTTCTTCACTTAAATCCATAATTATACTCACACATAATTCAGGTAAATTTCTTCTTTCCCACATATCCTAAATTGTCACAGCTTCTTTTTCCATTTAATGTACAGCCTCCTATAGTTTTATGAGTGTCAGTCCATTTCCTTTTAACCACAAAGTGCACATATCTTTTATTCACTGAGCTCTATTTTGGGGGAGCCAAGGTCGTTGGGGCTAAAGTCCAGATTCCCGTGTGATGTGCTTTCTGCAGCGTTCTATAAATGAATAATAATTTATCTTTCAGAAGCTCTTTCTGAAACGTAACACTGTCGCTGATGATAATATTCAAGCGGTATTTCTTAGGCACCAAAAATTTCACATCCAGCTGGGTTACAAACCATTTAAAAATACTTTGAGATCAATTTAAACAATTACAAAAGAATAGCCCCTTTTAGAGAGCATTCAAAAAGCAAATGATTACATTTTTTATTAAATAATTTCTCTAAAATACCGAAAAATAAGAACATTCAAAAAGCATTCAAAGAAAACATAAACATGTCCTCATTTGGAAATGAACTCTTGTAAGGAAAGAAAGGAATTAGTGTATTATTGGCAACCTATGAGATTCTGCACTATTTACATATTGCTGGTACCTCTATGCGTATTATTGCCAAACTTCTAAAGCCTCTGTTTTTATTAAACTGTTGGAGAGGCTGTACATGATGGTGCCTGTAGGTGTGTAAGCACCGCCTTTCTGTCCCCTGATTACACACTTTAGCGCAAGGGGAGGTTCAGTAAACTAAACCTGCGCGGACAGACTCACTGTTGGAATGAGAAGGGTGGCCATTCTGGGAGGCAGAGGGTTACTTCCTCTCTGACCTCAATGGGACGGAGCCTCGCGAACCTTCACAGCACACAGGGCCAGTCTCCATTTCCCTCTTCCTCTAGAGCAGACCTGTTTGGTTTCTGAGCCCACTGCTGCCTGTATGAATGCTCGCACACATTATAAATCATAGAGGTTTATCCGTCAACATTTCTTTGACCCCTACAAAAAATATATAACATGTCATGATAAAACAATCTCATCTAAAAAGCATTCTTATTTTACACTATACAAGCTATTTTACAATCATTTTAATAAATTGCATGTAAAGCTGCAGTAGCCCTTCCCTTCCCAGATTAGTGAATACCAATATGATATATATCTGAAACTATAACTAAATATAAAAATATATTAGAAGTTTCATATTTTTAATATTAGATTTTCAGTTTTCTATTACACAAATAATTTGGCCACCTTGAATAGAAATCAGATTTCTTGTGGCTTAGTAAATACAAGTTTTGAGTTTACAGAAAGTTGGTAAGGTGCACACAGAAAGGGCTACTACAGCTTCTATCTTGTTTAAAATGATAATTCTCAACAGTGAGGAGGAGAAATTCACATGACTTTTGTTGAACTCCATGGCACACATAAGGATGTAAGGGATGTATAGTCTTACGAACACGGAAGTCTGACATATAGTCCTAAATCAGAAAAATCAGTAGCTGAGCTTTCCCGTACCCCCAGGAAAGAAAGACCAATTGGTGACAAAATGGGGATGTGAAAATGGGTGTCTAGCCACTTTTGCCATATTACAGATTTTGGGGGGGGGGGCGCGTAAAGTTTAGTGGGAGGAATTACTTGGACAGATTAAAATCTTCTCAGCTGTGTTTCAGCCGGTTATCTGGAATCATAACTTTTAAGAAGTTATACGAACTACAACAAAAGGTCCTGAAAGACAGTTTACCAACTTTCTTGCCATCTAACCGTTGCAGAGATAGGGCGTTAGGTACAAACAGGGCCTCTTGGTAGTTTTATTTTTAAATTTTTTTAAATTAGTCTTTTGTAATCCATGGTTTACCCAGCAGGTCACTGGACTAGGTGCTCTACACCAGTTAGGACGGTTAATTTGCACAATCTATGTAATTCTCCACTGAAGCAGATATGTACAAAATATGAGCTTTTTTGACAAGAAAACTGGAGATTTGAGTCAATTTTTGTGGTCTTCTGATAGCTAAGTGCCATCAGGTTAGAAGCACCAACCCATTTTCACACAGAAGATTAATGTTTAGAGTTTATTTAGGAAAGCTATGAACTAGCTGCCCATCTTAAACAGCTGTACAATAACTTGAATACAAAAATTATGTAAGAAAAAATGAGCAAGCATAGTTCACTGAATATAAAGGAAATTGTTAAAACCAGACAGTAATAGCTATAAAAGGCACAACTTCCTTTTTCTGATATACACTTGTAAACTTTTTTCAGGTTTCCATGCATAAATCAAAAAGTGCTATCCTAACTATACAGGGGAAAGTACACCAACAAAAAGTCTAGAAAATTTTGTCCAGCCAACTGTGAAAAGTATGAGCAGAAAGTTCATCACGCAGACTTCAGGCACTGGTGGTTTAGGTGCCATCCTTCTCTGAAAGTGGAGCTTACCCCCATGTTATTGTTTCTAATTTCTGGGATCCACCAACTATCACTTTCTACTTTTCCCATCACTGAAAAGTGATGGCTCAACTGCTTCTGTTGCCAAGTCTTGGCCCTCTATAAACCACATGTAGTGCGTATTTAAAACAAAACAAAAACCAAAACCAGACAAAAACAAAAAAGAAAAAACTGCTACAGGACAGATTGACAGTGTGTACAATAAAAGCTATAAATTCAACTTTCTTTAAGGCAACCTTTCTTATTAAGGCAGTCACTTTTGATGAAACAGAAGTTTTTTGATATTTCCACTTGAATATTTTGGTATCTGATTGGTGATGATTTCAGCTAACATCTCTGGGAATTCAATACTCATGGTCTTATCCAAAAATGTTTGGAAGCAATAGTTAAGGAGATTTTCAACCACCTGCAAGAGAATATATAGTAATGAACAGTCTTAAAAAATTAGCAGTAGGGATATCTCATGCTTGTTGTTGGCCTCTATTTTTTTTTTTTTTTTTTTATAATTTCTGACTTAGAATATACCAATTTCTGCTGGAATTCCCCAGGTGAAAAAGAAGTTTACCTAAATGAGCACTCAGGTACCAAAAATCTTTGAATTTCTTTAATTGTATATAGAATTATATGGAATTAAGTATTTCGTGAAGAATTGCAGTACCATAGTATATGAAGGACACATTCGAACTTACTGGATAAATTCATACAAAAATAAGGAATTCTACCTTTAAAAAAAATAGTGCTGTTGAATTCTGTACTAGCATCATGATGATAGATGCACATAATTAGATGAAACAGTATTTCGTAATTGGCCTTAGGAGAAATGTGTGTCAAACTGAACTTTATAGGTTGAAATCAAACCATCACGAAAATCGATAAATGGGAGAAAGAAAACCCCAACAACTAGTGGTATACAATTATATACACTAATCAGGACATACTTTATATCTCTTTTGATATGTGGATTTTTGTTTGACACTTACGTCATGCATGGAGTCCAAGAGTTTTGTCAGTTGGTAAAACCGCTGCCAGTTCTGACTGGAGTTTCCTTCCCTCTTGACAATGGCTTTTCCTAGCTCTTTGATGTAGGTCATTCTAATTTCATCAAATAGCTCTTGACTCTTCAAACCTTCCTTAGGAACTAAAAGGTTAAGATGTAAGCAATTAAAGCATTTTCTTGTGATAACTTTTCATTTATGCAAGTAGGGCATTTATTAGTAGTAGCACATTTCATGGTTTACATAGTCTATCTGTTAATGCACTCCATTGAAACATAAGCATTTTCGAAGGATTATGAAAATACAGCCCTGAGAGAATATGGGATAATAGAAAATTGGAAGACTTAACTTTGGGTTTATCAGTTTGTTTCTCATCTATGAATGGAGCTGGTACACACCTTCCCCCCTAGTTCACAAAGCTAACTTGAAGACCAAATGAATAATACAATGACTGTCATTCTGCCCTTGAGTTTAATTCTAGTACAGACATAGACAGTTTCAACGAAACAGTGTTTATTCTTCCAATTACATCTTGGAATATCTGTGATATCACCAGTCAATTAGGACCTTAAAATCAGCATGCAATACATTTTATTAATGTGTTAACATACTGAGTTGGTACAATTCCAATCTAAAAAGAAACTTGATTTTTTATGTGGCTTATACATACGCCTTACTGGGGAGCAAATATATCTGCCTTTCCTTATGTACAGAAACATAGAAGATACCTCATGGATCATAAAGTTGGTATAAAATCAGTTTTTTACACTACTCTTCAAAAAATGATACCAGTAAGAGGGACTGTGAACAGACTGTTAACCATGGTTTCACTTAGTCTTGCAGAGATTATAACTTTTGTGCATGCTAACATTTCTTAAGGTGTGCTCCTAGGAACTCTGGTTCTGTGTTAATGATGATTAGGAAAAAAAGGATTTGATGGTCAGAATTTAACAAAACTGAGTGTGTAATACAAAGTTAGGCAGATTTCTGGATTTCAGGACTTCTCAGAGCTATAATGATGCACTGTCCAGGGAGGGGAACACATTGTTTCCCAAACTTAAACTTCATTGCTGCTGACATCTTAGAAAATGCTGGAATAGAGGAAAAACAGTGGGTTCAGGAGAAGGAAGTCTTTTTCATTCTTACTTGCCCTGTGGACTTGAGTATAACCTCCCTGAACCCGTTTCCTACTCTTTCTCAGTGAATTAAAAAAAATTTTTTTATTTAAAAAAATTTAGATATAATTAGTATATAACATTACATTAACTTCAGGTGTGTAACACAATGATTCAATATTTGTATATATTGCGAAATGATCACCACAGTAAGTCTAGTTAACATCCATCACCATAAATTGTTACAAAACTTTTCTTGTGATCAACTTTTTAAGATTTTACCCTTAGCAATTTTCAAATATACAGTATCATATTATTAACTGTAGGCACCCTGCTGTACATCTCCATGAATTATTTATTTTACAGCTAGAAGTTTGTACTCTCTAAACCCTTCACCCATTTCTCCCATCCGTCAACACCCACCCCCCCAACACACACACAACTCTGGTATCCACCAGTTTGTACTCTGTGTCCATGAGCTTTTGTTTTTAGATTCCACATACAACTAAGATTATATGGTATTTGTCTTCTCTGACTTATTTCACTTAGCATAATGCCCATCCACGTTGTTGCAAATGATGAGATTTCATTCTTTCTTATGGCTGAGTAATATTCCAGCGAAAATATATACCACATTTTCTTTATGCAGTCATCCATCAGCGGACACTTAGGCTGTTTTCATATCTTGGCTATCATAAATTATTCTGCAGTGAGCGTGGGGGTGCACTTCTCTTTTCCATATCTTGTTTCCTATGGTTAAATACCCCAAAGTGGAACTGCTGGATCATACAGTAGTTTTATTTTTAATTTGCTGAAAAACCTCCACACTGTTTTGTATAGTGGCTGCACCAATTTACATTACCTGAAGAGTGCACAAAAGTCCCCTTTTTCTCCACACCCTCGCCAACACTTGTTATCTTTGGGCTTTTTGATAATAGTCATTCTAATAGATGTAAGGTGTGGTTTTGATTTGCATGCATTTCCCTGATGACTAATGATGTTAAGCACCTTCTTATGTACTTGTTGACTGTTTGTATGTCTTTGTGAGATGTCTGTTCAGGTCCTTCGCCCATTTTAAAAACCAGGGTATTTGTTTTTTTGCCATTGAGTTGTATGAGTTCTTTGTATGTTGTGGATATTAACCCTAATCAGATATATGATTTGCAAATATTTCCTCTCATTTGGTAGGTTGCCTCTTCATTCTGTTGATGGTTCCCTTTGCTGTGTAGAAGCTCTTTAGTTTGATATAGTCTCATTTGTTTATTTTGCTTTTGTTGCCTTGGCTTATGGTGTCCAATCCGAAAAATCAACCCCAAGACGGACAATCAAGGAGCTTACGGCCCATGTTTTCTTCTAGGACTTTTATCATTTCGGGACTTATGTTCAAGTCTGATGTATTTTGAGTTATTTTTTGTGTATGGTGTAAGATAGTGGTCCAGTTTCGTTCTTTTGCATGTAGCTGTCCAGTTTTCCCAACATCTTTACTGAAGAGACTGTCGTTTCCCCATTGTATACCGTTGGCTCCTTTGTCAGTATCCGCACGGCTGTATTTCTTGGCTCTCAATTTGAATGGTTTTATGACAGTACCATATTGTTTAGTGACTACAGCTTTATAATATAGTTTGAAACCAGGGCGTGTGTTCAGCTTTCTTCTTCTTTCTCAAGATTGCTTTGGCTATTCTGGGTCTTTTATGCTTCCATACAAATTTTAGGATTGTCTGTTCTGTTTCTGTGACAAATGCCATAGGAATTTTGATAGGGATTGCACTGAATCTGTTGATTGCTTTGAACCGTATGGACATTTTAACAATGTTAATTCTTCCAATACATAAGCACAGAATGTCCATTTAATTTTTATTTCTTTCAGTTTCTTTCACTGAAACGTCTTAGTTGTCAGCGTACAAGTCTTTTACCTCTGGTTAAATTTATTCCTATGTTTTTTATTCTTTTTGATGCAACTGTAAATGGAATTATTTTCTTAATTTTTTGTAAAATGAGTTTGTATCCTGCAACCTCACTGAATTTATTAGTTCAAACAGTTTTTTTGGATGGCATCTTTAGGGTTTTCTATATATAAAATTAGATAATCTGCAAATAGTGAGGGTTTTACAACTCTTAAAAAAATTTTTTTCAAATAGCTTTATTGATTACAATTAAACAGGCAGTAATAATTAGACCACCCAGGATGTGCAGACCCCAGTTAGAGTTTTACTTCTTCCTTTTTGATTTGGATGCCTTTTATTTCTTTTTCTTGCCTAACTGCTCTGGCTAGAACTTCCAGTACTAGGTTGACTAGAAGTGGCTAGCGTGGGCATCCTTGTCTCTCATTCCTTATTTCAGAGGAAAAGCTTTCAGCTTTTCACCACTGAGTATGACATTAGCTGTGGGCTTGTCATATATGGCCTTTATTATGTTCGGGTACCCTATCTCTATACTGGGTTTGTTGAGAGTTTTTATCATAAATGGATGTTGAATTTTTCTTTTTAACATCTCTATTGGAGTATAATTGCTTTATAATGGTGTGTTAGTTCCTGCTGTGTAACAAAGTGAATCAGCTATACATCTATCCCCATATCTCTTCCCTCTTGGATCTCCCTCCCATGGATGTTGAATTTTGTCAAATGTTTTTCCTACATTTATTGAGATGATCATATGCTTTTATCCTTCATTTTTTAATGTGGTATATCACTCATAGGATTTTGGTTAGGATTAGACCAAAGAATTCATATGAAAACGTCCTGATTCCATAAAGCAAAGTCGACACTTAAGAGATGTCAGTGTTAGTGTGAAAATGAAGGCCACTTAATCAGGAGTGATACTCTTATCACTGCCATGTTTAAAGTGGGTTAATTTTTACACATTATTATATTACAAATAATCTAGTTATTGCTAATTTTTAAAATAATGACTGCTTATTTATCAATTTTTTTCCCTGCTGGTTGTCCTCATTCTAAAAATAATTAGGGGAGAAATCCTATTCAGTATTTATATTTAAAAGAATTTCATCCATTCCAAATTACCCCCAGTAGTCCTTGGGATTTTTGCTTTATGTAGTTCAGGGCCATATATTCAGAATTATTTTCCTGGTGAGTAGAATGCTTTATCTAATGAGTATCTTTAAATATAGAACTGTTTTGGGGGGCCTTAGAGTCTATTTTGATAATAATGTAGCTGCTTCAGCTTTCTTTTGGGTAAAGCAGTGGTCAGCAATGACCCACTTACCTGCAGCCTGTTTTTGTAAATACAGTTTTACTGAAACATAGCCATGCCTGTTCTCCGTAAGTATTGTTGACGACTGTGGTCACGTCACAAGGGGCAGAGTTTGAGTACTACTGACAGACACTGTATGCAAAGCTGAAAACATTTACCATCTGCCCTTTTACAGAAAGTTTGCCACCACTGGGTTACACTATGCATAGTATATAAGCCACTCAACATCTTTATTTCGGTGTATCTCTTATAAATAGCACAAAGTTGGACTGTTTTCTTAATCCAGTCTTGCACTTTCTATATCTTTTCATCTTGGAGCCTTGGAGCATTTAGTCCATCTATATTTAATGAAATTGCTGATATATTTGAATTTATTTGTACCATCTGTTTGTTACTTCCTCTTATCATACCTTTGCTTATGCTTCCCCACCCACCACCTCTCATTTCTTTTATCCTTTTGGATTGGTTTTTCTTACCATGTTCTCCCCCCAACCCCTCATGGTTTGGTATGTACTTTGTATACTCTGTACACTCTTTCTATTTCTTGTTGTCATCCTTGAAATTTAAACTCATTTTTAACTTATCAAACTTGCCTTTTTAAAAAAATAAATATTTTATTTATTTATCTTTGGCTGCAGTGGCTCTTTGTTGCTGCGCGCAGGCTTTCTCTAGTTGGGGCGAGTGGGGGCTACTCTGTTGCGGTGCATGGGCTTCTCCTGTTGCGGAGCAGGGGCTCTAGGTGCGTGGGCCTCGGTAGTTGTGGCACGTGGGCTTATTAGTTGTGGCTCGCAGCCTACTGAGCGCAGGCTCAGTAGTTGTGGTGCACAGGCTTAGCTGCTCCACGGCGTGTGGGATCTTCCCGGACCAGGGCTCGAACCCGTGTCCCCTGCATCGGCAGGCGGATTCTTAACCACTGTGCCACCAGGGAAGTCCACCTTCTTGCCTTCTTGCGTGTATGTAATTATTGTGTACTTTAGTTCTATTTTTTAACTCCCCAAAGACACTATTACTGTTATACAGTGTCAGTTTAAATGTATCTAAATATTTACCACTTTCTCTGTTCTTTTTTCCCTCTTTAAAGATGGGATTACTTTCCTTAGCCTAAGTATATCCTTTAATATTACTTTACTGAGGATCTGTGGTGGCACATTTTCTTTTGACCTTCATTTTAAAAAAAAAAAGGACTATTGGTATACTGAGGCCTTTCAAATTTAAAGTGGTTGAGATATCTGGATTAATATCTACATGTTTGTGACTGTTTTCTACTCAGTTCTTATTTCCTTTTTTCTGCCTTTTCTAGTTTTTATTGTGTTTCATATGATTCTATTTTTCTCTCCTCTCAGTATATCAATTATTACTTCTTTTTAAAACTGTGTTTAGTGGCTGCCCTAGAGTTTGCAATGTACATTTACAACGAATCTACATCTCCTTTCAAACAGCACTGTATGATTTTATAGGAAGTGCAGGGATCCTTAGAACAGTATTCCCAATTCTTCACCCCCCATCCTTTTAACATTGCGAACATTCATTTCACTTATCCATATGTTATAATCATCCCATACACTGTTGCTATTCTTACTTTAAACAGGTATTAGATCAATTAAGAAGAAAAATGAAATTTTATGTTTCTGAACTAAATTAATCTCCTTTCCTCAGCAGAACTTATTTTAACATTTTATGCAAGGCAGGTCTTCTGGCGACTAATTCTCCCAGATTCTTGTCTGAGAAGGTCTTCCTTTTGCCTTCACTTATGAAGGGTACTTTCACTGGACACCAAATCTTACATGGGTGATCTTTTTCTTTCTTTCAACACTAAATAGCTCACTGCCTTCTTGCTTGCATGGTTTCTAATGAGAATTCTAATGTAATTTTTATCTTTGTTCCTTTATTAGGAACAAGTAAGCTGTTTTTTCCTCTGGCCTCTTTCAAGATTTCCTTATTGTCTTTGGTTTTCTGTCATTTGAGTAAAATATGCCTAGGTGTAGATTTTTTGCTATTTATTTATCTTTCTGGGTATTTTCCGAGCTTCCTGGATCTGTGCTTTGGGGTCTGTCATTAATTTTGGAAATTTATCAGCCTTTGCTGCTTCAAATATTTCTTCTGTTCCTTCCTTTCTTTTACTTCTGATATTCCCATTACTTGTATGTTACACCTTTTGTAATTGTCCTCACAGTTCTTGAATGTTTTGTTGCATTTTTTTCATTCCTTTTTCTCTTTGCATTTGAGTCTGGGAAGTTTCTACTGAGGTATCTTCAAGCTCAGTGATTCTTTTCCTTGGCTGTGTCAAATCTACTGATGAGCCCAGCACGCTTCATTTTCATTACAGTATTTTTAATCTCTAGCATTTTGTTTTGATTCTTTCTTAGAGTTTCTACCTCTCTGCTTACAAAACTCATATATTCTTATATGTTTACTTTTTCCATTAGAGCCCTTAATATATTAATTGTTATTTTAAATTCCCGATCTGATAATTGTAACATGTGTGTCATGTCTGAGTCTGGTTTTGATGCTTTTCTCTCCAGACTGTAGTTTTAAATTGAAAGTTCTATGACATATCAGAACTGAGGTAATTAATTAGGCTTTTAATCTGGCTAGGAGCAGGTTGTGTTTAAGGCTTCCTGAAGCTATAGGTGTTAAGAGGTTTCAGTTTCCTCTAATTTCCTTGTTCTTATTTTTTTCCCCTTTTGTCTTAGAGTTTCCCTAAGAACACCTTCTTTAAATAGCTGTGTTCTGTAGCTCTCCCAGCTGTAATTCTGTATTACACTGGAACTCTGTTAATATGGTTGTAAGGTGTTGGGGATGTGGAGTATTTTATACTTTTATGGTTAAATCTCAGGTTTTTCCTTTTTTTAAATTTATTATAGTAGGCCTGAGTCCCTAGGCTCTGACCTTTAGACGTGCTTCTGAACCTCTTCTTCCCTCCTTCTTCTCCTCCCTTACATGAGACACGAAGGTAAAGGGGGCTGGAATTATCTATTTGCCCCTTTTCTCCAGGTCAGAAACATGAGGGAATCTTTCTCTGATCTTCACCTTGAAAACCTGCTGGGGATTCTGGAGGTAAACCCCAGAAAACTGTGGGGGACAACCCCCCTAAGACTGGGTCCCCAGAGTTTTTAACACGCCAGCTATTCCTCACTTGACCTCCAGAAATTCATCAAAAATACTGTAAGTGTTCCTATGTTACTGGCTCCCCGTACCTTCTGTTTCCAGAAAGCTGATCTTGGCTGAGCTTCTCTGTATTTGCCTGTTTCTCCAGATTTTCAGGTAGTGGTTTGCCCTGTGACCTTACTTCACTGATGGATCTAAAAAACAGTCATTGACTGTCAGTTTGCTCAGCTTTTACTTATTTGTGAGGATGGGAGTGATAACTGCCAAGCTGTTTAATTGTGAGAGCTGAAACTGGAAAGCCACCCTCACTTTTCAGTTTTTTTTTCCTTAGCTTTCTGAAAAAACTTACTCCACTTTCTTCAATTGCTGCTGTCCTGGAAAGTTTTCAGCCATTATATCTTTTCACCTTTCATTTTGGATCTCTGATGATTATAATAAGACCAGAGCTTTCTTCAACTGGTGTGCTATGAATGGGTTATAAATGTGTTGATAATGTCTGTTATGCTGGTTGCCACTGGCTGCAAGTAGCCTTATTCCTT
Source organism: Phocoena sinus (assembly GCF_008692025.1). Classification (NCBI taxonomy): domain Eukaryota; kingdom Metazoa; phylum Chordata; class Mammalia; order Artiodactyla; family Phocoenidae; genus Phocoena; species Phocoena sinus. The sequence goes on along the minus strand of NC_045765.1, from coordinate 52,142,803 downwards.
TACCTCGTTGTGCTATGTATGAATGCTATTTTTTATGTTCATTATGACACGAAAAGAGTTGTGAAGCACTGTTTTAGACCTCCTCCCTCAATCATGCCTCTTATCGTTGTTCATCTACATACATACATAACACACACATATATAAATATGAATACATGTATACACACATATATATATGGATCTTAAAAATTGTATTCTGGCTAATTTCTTCAGATACGTATTTCAGATTAAAGTCTCTTCAGATGTGTCTAATCTGCCTTCAGAGCCATCATTGTTTTTTTGTTTTGTTTTGTTTTTACAGTTGCACTTGTCTTTAAACTTACTAAGTATACTAGTTTACCAGGCTTTGCAAATATCCTCTAAGAGAAAGCTAGCTTCAGAGTGCAGCTTACCTCTTTCAGTACCTGCCTGCACAAAGTTTTAGTCCAGCGTTTTTTTTTTTTTTTTTTTTTTTTTAGTCCAGCGTTTTTTAGCAGGAGGTAAGGATACCTATCAGTGTTCTATCAGAGTAGAAGTCTAATTATATCTTAAGGTATGTATTTTCATTCTTCTGATTTTATTTTTTTTTTTAAAGAACCAGTGATACATACTGGTTCAATTTACTTTTTCTTATCATCTACAATGAAAAAAAAACAAAAACATACAGCTCAGTGAGTCTGGAATGTATAATAAAACTTAAAGCATCACTTTTTACCAGTAAGGTTAGTATCTTAGCACTGACCTGTACCTGGATATTACCAATCAAAATGACTCATGATCAGAAATTTAACTGTTTCCTCAAGCTTACCTCTTTAACAAGAGTACTGCTACAGATAACCTTAAAAATTAGTATTTTTCTTACTTTGAAATATTAATATTCCTTAACTCTAGTGACATTAAATAACGTTTTGTAAAATGAAGATAGTATGAAGGCATTAATATTGATGTGTGCTTTGGAAAAGCTTAAATAGATACAGTCATGTGCAGCATCCATAGCTTACAGTTATTCAGCAACTTTGAAACCACAGTTACTAATGGAATGAAGGCTTCTTTTTGTTGAAAATGCCATATTTTTACTAAGATAGACAAGATACTCTATTTTTCAGAAGTTTTCTAGTATGCCTTTGCTAGCTGAAAGTAGTCTCACTGAAGTTCATATACCAATAACTTCATCTAAACTCTCAAGATTGTTCTATAAACTCTAGATAGAATACCTCTGTCCAGCAGTCCAGCTCCAGTGCTGCATTAACCAACCTTCTAATAGTAATCAAGCGCACCTTTTGTAGGTTATATCTGTTTCTCCCATATTTCTTTTTTTAAACTAATTTTTATTGGAGTAGAGTTGATTGACAATGTTGTGTTAGTTTCTGCTGTACAGCAAAGTGAATCAGTTATATTGTATATGTACATATACCCACTCTTTTTAGATTCTTGTCCTCTATAGGCCATTACAGAGTATCGAGTAGAGTTCCCTGTGCTATATGGTAGGTTCTTATTAGTTTTCTATTTTATATATAGTAGTGTGTATATGTCAATTCCAATCTCCCAATTTATCCCTCCCCCTGCTTCCCCCTTGGCAACCATAAGTTTTTCTACACCTGTGACTCTATTTCTGTTTTGTAAATAAGTTCATTTGTATCATTTGTTTTAAAGATTTCACATATAAGCAATATCATATGATATTTGTCTTTCTCTGTCTGACTGACTTCACTCAGTATGACAATCTCTAGGTCCATCCATGTTGCTGCAAATGACATTATTTTGTTCTTTTTTATGGCTAATACTCTATTGTGTATTACCACATCTTCTTTATCCATTCCTCTGTCGATGGACATTTAGGTGGCTTCCATGTCTTGGCTATTGTAAATAGTGCTGCAGCGAACACTGGGGTGTGTGTAATCTTTTCGGATTATGGTTTTCTACAGATATATGTCCTGGAGCGGGATTGCTGGATCATATGGTAGCTCTATTTTTAGCTTTTCAAGAAACTTTTTATACTGTCCTCCATAGTGGGTGTATCAATTTACATTCCCACCAACAGTGCAAGAGGGTTCCCTTTTCTTCACACCCTCTCCAGCATTTACTGTTTGTAGACGTTTTGATGCTGGCCATTCTGACTGGTGTGAGGTGATACCTCATTGTAGTTTTGATTTGCATTTCTCTAATAATCAGTGGTGTTGAGCAGCTTTTCATGTGACTCTTGGCCATTTCTTTGTCAGTATTTCTTTGGAGAAATGTCTATTTAGATCTTCTGCCCATTTTTGATTGGGTTGTTTGTGTGTTTGATATTGAGCTGCATTAACTGTTTGTGTATTTTTAGAGATTAATCCCTTGTTGGTCACTTTGTTTGCAAATATTTTCTCCCATTCTGGGGGTTGTCTTTTCGTTTTGTTTATGGCTTCCTTTGCTGTGCAGAAGCTTTTAAGTTTTATTAGGTCTCATCCGTAATTTCTTATACACAGTAGTACTCATTGTATAACTAAAATTTGTCACCAAATAGCAGTGTAGTAGAGAAACGAAAATCATTCTTGTTGGCATTCCTTCTCTGTGTCTTCTGTAGTGGCATTGTCAAAGGTTGCAGGAAGGAAGAAGGCTGTAGATATTACAGATCGGTAGAGACCTCCTCCTCCTTGCCATGTGATTCATATACCTCTCCATTTCTCCATGATACCTATCTATCTTATGAATCTTGGTATCACTGGCTGTACCTTTCTAAAATTTACATTTATGAAAATCTAAGGTACCTGACTAGCAGGAAATAGTAGACTTGGTATAATTATTGGTGCTTTGTATACATACAAATAAACCTTTGTTTCTAGACTTCTATATTTTATGCTTTTGAATATTTAGGTGAATATTAGAAGAGAGTAGGTGTTCTACCAACCTGAAGAGAGAAGCAGTAAGGTTTTCATACAGAGATACTCTTCGTAAGATACCTGAAGTCTGTTTAACTCAGAGGAAACATAGAGCATATGTTTACATTGGTCATACATGCAGGGTAAAGCCATTCTCTGCCTGTGAAAGACAAATATCAGTGTTTGAGTTAGTTAGGAAGAAATAACTCTTGTTCCCCAAAGAAGTACTTTTTTGTTCTATTTTGCAAAGCCATGAACTCATCTAACTATTGCAATTAATGCTAATTCTCTCTGGATTAGAATTTTGGAAAACTTAATATAGTGGAGAAATTATTTTTCTACATTTGTTTTATTTAAATATTTTATAATTTATTTCTACAGAATTTATTACCAGTTATTCATTTAAATAAAGGTTTTATGGTAGTATTTGAATATGTCCAGTTAGACAACACAGTTTTAAATCCTACCCACTTGAAAACCAAACGGTATTTTCTTTCACAGCATTCCATTCTAAAGACAACTGTATGTGATACTGTTTACAGTTATGTAGAGAGTCAGAATTAGAACTTGACTCTGATACCCCAAATCTGCCTCTGACTGACATTATGAAACTGAATATTCTTCCAACTAAAGGTACCCCAGATGAATTCTCAATTAGGATTCTCAACAGTTAGTATCACATCTATGATTTTCAAAGAGTGACACTAAGAGCCTGAAACTGAGCCTCATTCATGCTTTTAAAAATACTTCAGGAGCTTTTTTTTTTTTTTTTAATTTTCTAACAGAAAGTGATCTTGGACTTAAAAAGATGATTATTATCACAACAGCATAAGGACACAAGAATGGGAAATAAGAATGCCCACTTAAAAGCTATTGTTTCTGTAAGCCATTTATCCTCCAATAAAGTTGAACACTGAGAAAAAATGTGTTAACTCCTACTTTATGTAAGAAATACCAGGTTATGCTATAAGGTTATGCTATAACTGTTTAAGTCTAAATTTGAGTGCCCCCCCCAAATAAAAAACTCTGAATTAGATTAAAAGAGGATATGCTGGTGTTTCATATAAACCTGTTCACAGTTTTAATCCCAATTAAATGACTTCAAATTGCAAGTGACTAAGAAGAGTAAATATAGTCAACACGTTGTTTTGGTTTAAAGATTTTTTTGTCTGACGTGGACCATTTTTAAACTCTTTATTTGAATTTGTTACAACATTGATCATGTTTTGGATTTTTGGCTGCGAGGCATGTGGGATCTTAGCTCCCCAACCAGGGATCGAACCTACACCCCGTGCATTGGAAGGCGAAGTCTTAACCACTGGATCGCCAGGGAAGCCCAGTCAACACGTTTTTAACTTTTTAAGCAAGCATGGTCAGATTCTGAAATGAGGAGCAAGTACTAAGAAATTTCAAAGAATTTCAAATGTCTTTGAATAGACATATAAGCTACATATTTTTATCAGTTAGATTTGATCAGACAACTTAAAATCTTGTCAAATTGTGATGCAGTGGTTTTGAGCAGTCTTTTTTTTTGGCAACAGATAGTCAAGGTGACTTCTTTCTTTAAAGTAGATACCTAAGGGTATGTGTGGAGATCTGGTCTGGTGAACCACATGGCAGTGCCTGCCAGCTGACGGCAGAGCTGTGGCCCCTTCTTGGAGTACAAAGAGTGTGATTACAGTACGTATTTCACATGCCTCTTGTCATGTCTCTTCTCACTATGAAGACTGGTCTTCTCCTTCAGGTCTCACTCAGCTCAAATACTAGCCACCCTATCTGAAGAAGGCCTCTCTCTAGTAAAAACTCCATCACAGTCTGAGATTATTTATTTGATGGTTATCTGTGTGTCTCCTCAACTAGAGTGTAAGCCATAAAGGTCAGGAACTTTGTTTGTCTTGTTCTCTGCTAATACTGTACCAGGCACAAATTAGGAGTGTGGTACGTATTTGATGTTCCCCTGTTTGAAACCCCCCTCCCCCGCGCACTGGCTTCTTCATGCTCTGAGAATAAAATCTAAACTCTATTTCATGGCCTACAAGATGCTGCTTGACTTGGTCCCTGTCCACTTCTCTAAACTCATAGAACATCCTCAGTGGCTTTCTCTCAGTTCCTTACACATGCCAAGGTTGTTTCCAGCCTTTGTACTCATCTTTTCTGCCTGAGATGCCCTACCTTTCCTATAAGCTTGTTCTTTGTACTATTTTAGCACTCAGCTCTTTAGAGAGGCCTTCTGTGGTCCCCAAATCTAAAGTAGCCTATACCCTTCTCCCCTCCCCCCACACTATTCTGTCATGGCTCTCTGAAATAATTTTGGTCATTTATTTGATTTTCCTCATCAGTATGTGAGCAGGGGCCTCATCTCTTATAGCTCAAGCTCTCAAATAGTGTCTGGCACTTGGTAAGTACTCAAATATGATTCAATGAATACTGTGCTGGAAAATAAGTATTACCAACAGAGCAACCACACCAAGCCTAACTCAGTAATTCAGCCTCTTTTAAAATATTTAGAGCTAGCCATCATCCAGTCTCTACTAAAATAGATACAATAATTCGAGCTTACTACATCAGGCAAGCCCCCTCCCATTTCACACTCAGCTCAGCTCATATAGATGCTCTTCTGTAACTTCTACCTGTTCTTTTTGTGCCTGGCATACCCAACAGATAAAACAATATGTTTGCTTTATCTTCACAGGATGTCTTTTTAGGCTGTCCTCAGCGTTCTCCAGTGTCCTTTTCTCCTTCCTCCATTCATCCTCTGTTCATCAGCTGATGTTAGTTTCCAAACTCCTTGCCACTCTGGACATATTTACGGTCACTGTTACTTTTAATATGGCATCCTGAACACAAACTACTAATGATGGGTTAACTCACATAGAGTACAACGAGACTATTATTCTAATAATGTGGTTTAAGATTTCATTAATTTTTTGGGAATTCTTAGTAGCACCCAGAGCTCACAATTCTAACATCTCTATCTTTTTTCACATGAACACAAATCTCCTTCAGTTTTCACTGTGCCCAGACCAATGGGTAGGTATATGTGAGTGTGTGACTCTCCTGTTTGCATTCTAATAAAGGAAATAGGCTGTGAGTACAAAAAGGTAGTAATAAAAGGTAGAAAGTGGTAAGAGCTAGGGATGTACAGCAGAGAGGTTTTACATGGTGGTATGAACATCATGAGCTAGGGGTGTGTTGGAAGAACAGATCACGCTGAGTGGGAACAAAGAGTACGTGAAGGAGAACAACGAGAGATAAAAAAGATGAGGCCAGAAACCATGCTGAGTATGCACTGAGTGCTCACTGAAGACACCTGTGTGTCGGGGTGATACATTATACGATCAAACTGCATTAGGAAGAAAAGCTTAGCATGATGGAGGATAAACTGGAGGCGGAAAACTAGTTAGAAAACAACTGCAGTGGGTACGGGGGAATGGATATCTGAAGTATTTCACAGGCCTAGAGGACTGAAGTGTGGTTCTTCTCTCCCAAATTTAAAAATAAAATCTTGTTCCCATGTTCTTTCCGAGTCACAGACATTGAGTGATACCTCTTGTCTCTGGGTCCATACGTGTCATCCCCATCTGTAATTGTCCCTGCTGAAAGCAAGATCAGTATGAATTGCATCATGCAATGCAACCACTGCATCTGTTTCCTTTCTGAAATAGGGTTACATAATTAAAACAAGGCCACAGTAAGATTCCTTTTTACTTGCTGTAGACTTTACTGACCCAAAGCGATGCTCACTATTTAAAAAAAAAATCCTTAAATTACAGTAATAATGCCACGTGTAATTTGCTCTGCTCTGTAATTGGCCTGCCTTAAGCATTGATAAACTCTATTTCAGGTTTACCCAGTTCCAAGATACCTGGTAGGACTGATTCAGTCCTGAAGGAAAATGACTCACAAATGACTTACTCATTAATAATCAGATCAGGAGCAAAACACAGCAAGTTTGAACTTGATTGTCTGTATGATCTCCACCCCAGGGCGAATGACATGAGGAACATCCATGAATATTGCAGTAGGGTCATTTGGTCATCCAGGTGTAAGTTCCTGAATCCTGAATCAAGAGGAATAAAGGTATGAGGAAACATTCTAGTTGCCAAAGAGAAGATCATCCCTCTCTGGGAACTGCCAAAGACAGTTTTGGAGGACTCTTAACAGATAGAGGAAATGAAGCACAATGTGGGCACAGTATTCCTTTGTCATCTGATATGTTAAGACCAAAGCCCTCAGTACTTTTTAATAGCATTCAATGTAAGAAAACTTAAGAGTTGCCAATTTTTGTCACCTTTTGCCTATGTGAGTAAATATGGACTAAATAGTAAAATGCTATACTAAATAGTAAATTAGAAAGCCAAGAGTCCTGTCCCGGGATGATACTCATTCAGTGAATTTAAGTTAAAAAAAAATTTCCCCTGATATTTATACCTTTTCCCCGCTTGATGGAGTGGGGATGGCAGGAGGCCGTGGGATCAGGGTGATAGAAAGCCCGAATGTTTTATTTAAAAGATTCTAAGACTTGTGCCTTAGTTGCGTTATGTTTGCACCTTACCTGGTATCGCCTTCGCCCATTTCACCGCTGCGATCACCTGCCGCCCACCTAACATGTTGAGTGTAGTCATGATCCGCCAAGTTGTATCTGGAATGGAGCTGTCGTAGCCCGCATATACCACCTCCGGCTCAATGACCTCCAGCAGTGACACCAGGGTAGGGGTGAGTTGCGGTAACGTTGCAGGGACTATTGTTTTGTTAGCAGAATTTTCAGAAGTTTCTTGTGAGACTCCTGTAGTGGCCTGCTGAATTCCTTTTATCTTTTTCTTTGTTTTACGAGCTGTGGGTATATTAAAAAAAAAATACACAGAAATCAGCTGTAATGGGAAAATCTGGGCAGCACAGTTCATTAAAGAGGTATTTTAATTTCTGCAACTATTTAATTTGAAAGAGGAGAAATCTTTTATTTAGCAATCATGATAAGAGAAAAACACATTTTTGCCTGAAAGCAAAGGATCAAGAGGAACCTGTTCATTTATTAATTTCCTCTACAGATAAGCCATTCTTCATTATAGTTATACTTTATATCAAGTGTCTTACAACAAACACTATGTTAAAACAATATAAACAAATCACTCACCTAGATTCTTCCATAAAGTAATTTCTGTTTCAGTTTCTCTCCAAAGTAAAAACTGTCATTAGTTATACAAGGCAAATTACTTTTATTATCAACTGAAAGAAAGAATCTCAGTTTGTAATCCCAGACTAGTAACTGTGGCTTATGGGTATATGTAATGAAGACTGTTATACGCTTGCACAAAGTCCCCTTCTTATCAAGACAGTAAGATGACATAGGAGATCACACACTAAAAACAGTATTAGTTCTAACAGCAGAAGAATCCACTTTTTACCTTTATATGATGGATACTATATGGGACTTAAAAACCTTTGTGGAGATGAAGAGAAAAACTTTAAATTTCTTTACATACATTACCAGTGGATAATTTCCCTTTTATGAGAGATTTATATTCATGACTCTATAAGCCTAAAGTATCCATTTTCATGTACTATATAAAGTAACTAAAACCATCTTTTATTTTTGACTTAGTTTGGAACAGTATAGTCAAATTACAGCATGGATTCTATAGATTTTTTAGTATTCACTCTTGAATTTACTCGTTCTAGTGAAAAATAAAAATATCAGGCAAGAAAAGAATTTTAGTATTCCTAAAGAGAAAGCACTCAGAACTCCAAGGAAGGGCAAGGAATGTAATTTGTATGAAAGAAGAAATGTACCTATCTCAGTTGTCAGGTGTGCGAACCATTTTGCTAAGGGAAAAGTAAATGCTAATCACATTTAAAATAATTATTAGATCCTCTGTCCCTAAAATGCCAAAGTACCTAGTTTGTGGAGGACAGATGTGGTGGCGAGAACTATGTATCTCAATGTACAGCGTTAGAAAGGAAAAAACCCTGCTGTCTACACTGAATAGAATGGTCCCATTTCTTATTGTGCTGAGACATTTAAGAATTTTTAGTTAACCTTTCAAAACAGAGAAACAGGATCACGATAGATCTGTTCTAATTTATTTTACCACGCTCTTTTGAAGATACAGTATGCTGTAGTAGTGGAGAGAGCCTAAATATGAAACCAGCATGTTTGAATATAATCCTGGCTCTGCCACTGAGCAGTTGGGTATCTGTGCAAGTTATTCCCTGGGCCTTAGTTTCCTCTTCTGTAAAATGAGGATAATATTAGTACCTACCTCACAGGGTCCGTTGATAACTAAGTCAGTTAAAATATATAAAATGCGTAAAACAGTTCTTGGCACACGTTAAGCGCTGTATAAGAATGATCATTGCCACAACTGGTGGTAAAATACAGTTGTGGAATATTTTGAATTCACATAGTCCAAGTCTACAGAGGAGTGATGAAGTTTTAAAAAAGGAAGAGCTCCTACACATAAGGAAACCCTTTAAACAACCAAAGGTATCTCACTGACACCCAGATCTCCAAATCGTGGAATGTACTTTGTTGTTGACAAAGTAAACAAGAACATGCATATCCCCAGTCAATACACTGAAACAGTACAGTGAAAACTTCAGTTAACCATAACTTTACATTTGTCTAGAATATGTGTTCCTACACTCCACATTAAAACAAAGAAGAAAGGACAATGCCGAACTGGAGGATTTTAAAGTCTTCTCACCATAAAAACTCCTAGAAGAGAACATAGGCAAAACATTCTGATATAAATCGTACCAATGTTTTCTTAAGTCTGTCTCCCAAGGCAATAGAAATGAAAACCAAAATAAACAAATGAGACCTAATCAAACTTACAAGCTTTTGCACAGCAAAGGAAACCATTAAAAAAGGAAAAGACAGGGCTTCCCTGGTGGCGCAGTGGTTGGGAGTCCGCCTGCCAATGCAGGGGACGCGGGTTCGTGCCCCGGTCTGGGAGGATCCCACGTGCCGCGGAGCGGCTGGGCCCGTGAGCCATGGCCGGTGAGCCTGCGTGTCCGGACCCTGTGCTCCGCAACAGGAGAGGCCACAACAGTGAGAGGCCCGCGTACCGCAAAAAAAAAAAAAAAAAAAAAAAGGAAAAGACAAATCTACAGACTGGGAGAAAATATTTGTAAATGATGTGACTGACAAGGGCTTAATTTCCAAAATACACAAACAGCTCATACAACTCGACAACAGGAAAGAAACAACCCATTCGAAAAATAGGCAGAAGACCTAAGTAGACATTTCTCCAGAGAAATACAGATGGCCAATAGGCACATGAAAAGATGCTCAACGTTGCTAATTATTAGAGAAATGCAAATTAAAACTACAATGAGGTACCACCTCATGCCAGTCAGAATGGCCATCATTAAGAAGTCTACAAGTAAGAAGTGCTGGAGAGGGTGTGGAGAAAAGGGAACCCTCCTGCACTGTTGGTGGGAATTTAAGTTGGTATAACCACTGTGGAAAACAGTATGGAGGTTCCTCAGAAAACTAAAAATAGAGTTGCCAGATGATCCAGCAATCCCACTCCTGGGCATATATCCACACAGAACTATAATTCAAGAAGATACATGCATCCCTATGTTCACAGAAGCACTGTTCACAATAACAACCTAAGTCTCCATCGACAGATGAATGGATAAAGAAGATGTGGTACATGTACACAGTGGAGTACTACTCAGACATTAAGAAAACCCCCAAAGTAATGCCATTTGCAGCAACATGGATGCAACTAGAGATTAGCATACTAAGTAAGTCAGAAAGAGAAAGACAAATACCATATGATAACACTTATATGTGGAATCTGAACTAGGACACAAATGAACCTATCTACAAAACAGAAACAGACTCACAGACACAGAGAATAGACTGGTGGCTGCCAAGGGAGAGTGTGGTGGGGGAGGGCTGGATTGGGAGTTTGGGATTAGCAGATGCGAACTGGTACATAAAGAATGGATAAATAACAAGGCCCTAACTTATAGCGCAGGGAACTATATTCAATATCCTGTGATAAAGTATGACGGAAAAGAATATGAAAAGAATGCATATATATGTATAACTAACTGAGTCACTCTGCTGTACAGCAGTAATTACCACAACATTGTAATTCAACAACATTTGTTAATTCAACTATACTTCAATAAAAAATCGTAAAAAAATAAAGATCAAAGGAAAAAAATTTAAAAATCATCTTCTATACCCAATATATAATCAGTTTAATTTCTTACTGCTTATCTAAGAACTGATGCTTCAAGCTCAGAAAGGCCTATTGAGCCCAACCAAGTGTGTTGTGCTATGTACTATTTTCACAGAACTGTGGCAAGGAGTCGTTAATTGAATTAGTTAAGCAATCACTATTCTTAATCACAATTTAGTTAATAAGATTTTTCTCTAAGTTCCTGACCCCTTGGAGCATACAGGACATTAGCAGTCAATATATGATCTCTACAGAAGTGTTCACGAGTCTGTGATAGCTCCATTTCATTCTTAAGAAAAGTAAAGAAATCTTACTTAGCTTAAAACTTAGCTTAAAAATATTAGTTATGAAATATGATACCATAAGCCTCCTTGCCTATAAGTTCCACTTGACCCTCATGACAAAAATAAAACTATAATTAGGAATAATTACAATACACCTTAAAATGAAAAAACATTTAGGATCACCATTAAAAAACTTACTGTACTCAAATGCCAGGCACTTTAAGCAGTGAAGGAGGTTGCCTTAAACTAAATCTTGAGAGTCACTTGGTATGGAGCAACAGTATCAAAATACAGCACTTGTGGTACTAAATTACATTTATGGAGAGCACTGGGCTCTGACTGCTTCTGCAAAATTACTCTGAGAAGGCTATCGTGAAACTGCTTAGGGGAAACACTCCGATGAACAAGGGAACATTTTTAAAGATTGTTTAAAGAAAAACAAAGAAGAGCAATGTAGTTCAGCCATGTGTTTCATGCCCAAGTACTAAGTATTATTAAGTATTATTGCCCACCAAATACTTCTGGGACACACACATACCTACTCCAAATAAAAGTTTTATATATACTGGAATAATTAAAAACAAAAGTGAGGCTTTCACACTAAAACCACATATACACAAAAACTCTGATTTTTTAAAGCCTTTCTTTAAATTTTTCTACAAGTAGAGCTACATTATCAACTGCATGATATGTGCTACCTAATAGCTAATATATGATTAAATAACAAACTAGAACTGTGTAGTGTAAGTGGACATAAGGTTAATAATCTTGGTCCTACTTGAAGGTGGTTTTAATATGAGGGTCCAAAATAAGCTCTTTGAGTAGAAGAATGTATATCAGAGACTAGCATGTAGTAGCTCTTGACAAAGGCTAGTTTCCCCAGTATTCTGATATTTTATATGACAACTTATAGAAGCATGCAGTGTGGTGGTTTTTTATTTCAGTGTTTTGAGAAATTGTAGCTTAGTTCAAATTGTACATTTAAATCTTATTCTTTCAAAAAAAGTTGACTTTTCAATGGAAGACCTGATTAGAAATGGCAGTGATGGTATATTTGATAATACAGAGAAAATGAGATGTCACTCGCTGCCTTGGTCTTCTGGTGAGGTAAAGGCAAAGGGCACTACAGCTGTTACTAAATTGTAAGAAGGAGGAGAAATGGGACAAACTTACTAACCTGGTCCATCAGAATCATTATTTTATAGGTGATATATCTTATTTCTTTTGAATAAAAAAATTCCCTTATACTTGGGATAGGGGAGGAATTGCTCAAAAGAGCATTATATGCTTAAAGCTCCAAAGATCAAAGTAAAGCTTGATGTGTATTTGGGAAAGCATCTAAAATGTTACTGGGTAAGCAACCACACTATATTAGGGATATGACAGAATTTTATTTGAGCTTGTCCTTTGAGTAAACTTACTTCTAAATATAAAATAGCTGAGATGAAAACAATGGGGATTAAAGGAAAGTAGAAAAACTGGGGCTGGAGAAAAAAAATACATAAACCAAGCACTAAAACCTGACATGCGCTATTATTTAAATGGTGAGAGAATAGAAAAATGAAACTAAAATATGCACAGAGATGTGATATGTAAGAAAGGAATAACTATCTGGTTTTCTTTGTAACAAGAAGAAATTATCCTTGTGGTACTGAAAGTGAACTTCTACATGAATGTGTAATCAATCTCTGTAGCTTTTGTAACACCTACAAGAAGGTGGGCATTTGTCATTTTCTTTTTTCTTTCTTAAAAAATATTTTTGGGGTTTTGTGTTTTTGGCCGCACCATGCAGCATGCAGGATCTTAGTTCCTCAACCAGGAATTGAACCCATGCCCCCTGCATTGGGAGCGCAGAGAACCGCTGGATCACCAGGGAAGTCCCAGCTATCATTTTCTTTAAAGCAATGTTTAACACGTTGACACTCTGTAATAAAGTGATTGGTGTGTCATGAAGGTCTGTAAAACATGGTGAAGAAAAGACTAATTTAATCTGTCTTTTTTGCTATCGAAGTAATATGAAGAACTGAGAAGATAATGTTGTGTGTCTGGTTTGGGGAATTAGAGTACAGTCACACCCATAAATCTACTTTATATTTAAAAACATATACACACAGTGTGTACTAGATAGCACCAACAGTCTCTCTTCTGTCAAAAGAACCACATGGTTTCCATTCTCCCTCTAATATCACCATATTTGACAAGATTAGTCTTTCCAAAATACAAGTCTAATCATGTCTCTGCCCTTATTTTCCACCTACTCCTACTCAACTTCTCTAGATTTAAAATTCAATGTTGCTTCTTCTAGGAAGCTTTCCCTGCCTTTTAGGACAGAATTAGGTGACCTTCCTTTTGCTCCTGTAGCTCTCTATTCCTTTTGTAGTGTGCTGTACCATTTTGTGATTGACTCTGCAACCTAACTAGACAGTAAAGTACTTGAATACAGGCACTATTTTACTGATGTTCAATGCAGACACTGTTTTACGTCTAGTGCTTGCCTTGGTGAGTACTTGTTGAATAGTGCTTGCCTTGGTGAGTACTTGTTGAATCAAAGTGCACCGGGGTTACTAGATCACCACTACCACCTTCATGGAACTTGCAGTTTCAACTAAGGCAAAATTCCAAACGTTTTTTCCAGAGGAAAGATTTTAAATGATGAGATCAATTTTAATTATACAGCTTGTTATATAAACCAGGATATGAAACTTATAACTAGTTTCAGATTTCTTCTTTGCTTGAAAAACAAACAAAACCCATCCAATGCCTCCTTGAGGAGTTTTTTCCCCCCTGTAGATTTGTAACAAAAGATTTATATATACACATATGTGCCAAGTAAAAGGTAAACAACAGAATAATGGACATGTAACTATATCTAGTATAAAAACATTTCTAACCGTAGCAAATAGTTTTGAGGTTGAAAAAAGAAATAAGAAAGATCAAAGTAATGTTTCTTCAAGTCTTATAAGTTTCATTATTACATAATTTTCTTTCTTAGCATATAGTCTGGCTACACTGAATTCAGTGTGTACAGTGAAAGTTGGTGAATAAACTTAGGCAGAATATGAAATACTCATTTAAAATCCTACTTTTAATTATTACATCTGCTTATGTATATTTTAAAAAGTAAAACAATAAATTTTTATATGATGCAGAGACAGTTCATTTTAGATATTTTTACATTACCTTCCAGGTTCATTCCTGCTTGAAGACATTTTCTATAGCGGCATGCTGGGCAGTTTTTTCTTCGAATTTTATCAATGATGCAATCATTTCTTCCAGCACAAAGATAATTGTGCTGTCCTATATGGAAAATAAAGGCACTGTTAAAATTTCACAGGCCTTAAAGGATATTTTTATGGAGAGGCTCTTTGCTGTTGTTGTTGTTTTGGGTGGAACATAGCCAAGGACCAAAGGCATTGATTAAGAAACATATAGTGTACTTTCTTACATTCATTACAAAGCTGAGAGGTCAACTTAAAATAAAAAGCCTTTCATATTCTGTTTGACACACATAGTTCATTAAAAAAAACTTTACTGCAGTATACATATAGAAAAGCTCACAAATCCTAAGTGTGCCACCTAACCTAATAAATTTTCATAAGCCAAACACTTCCATGTAATCAGCTCTCATATCAAGAAGCGGAACAGTTCCCCCACAAACCCTCTTGTTGCCCCCTTCCAGTCCCTACCTACCAGGGGTAACCTCTTTCTTGATAAGCTGTTCTTTAAATTGTGCTTTAAACAGTTGTTTCTTCTAACAATTACAGAAGATCTCTGTATTTTATTTATTCTATTTATAGAAGATCTCATTATTTTATTATGACTTCTAACTTAATGCTAAGGAGGACTAGAGAAAGAGGAAACTGGTTTAAAAATACTGTGAGAGCCGCAAAAGGAAAATGACTTTAATTCAGCATTGCACCACCGTATGCAAATAAAGCGTGCTCCCCTTCCAAATTTTTAAATAAAGTGATAGGTAAACACTTCAATTATGTTAAGGTTGCCAGCAATTAGGTGTATCACAGACTTGGCAAACTAAGCTACTGTATATGGGACTTAGGGAGATTTGTTCATTATTTCACATGCTTTTTGACTCCAAATACTAAAGATCGTTACTGTTTAAAATCTTCTGCCACCCAGTATTAAATGTGCTAAGAGGCAGAAATGCAGTTTTCACCTGTCAAAAATTTTCAAGGAAAATTTAAAAGGGACTTCCCTGGTGGCGCAGTGGTTAAGGATCCGCCTGCCAAAGCAGGGGACACAGGTTCGAGCCCTGGTCCGGGAAGATCCCACATGCCGTGGAGCGACTAAGCCTGCGGGCCATAGCTACTGAGCCTGCGCGCCTAGAGCCCGTGCTCTGCAGCAAGAGAAGCCACCACGATGAGAAGCCCACGCACCGCAACGAAGAGTAGCCCCGGCTCACCACAACCCGCGCACAGCAACGAAGACCCAATGCAGCCAAAAATAAATAAATTAATTAAAAAGAACAACAAAAAAAGCGACAGACAGAAAGTCTTCCTACCCTCTCCCTCCCCTCAATTGTACCCTATTTTGTTGAAGAAAACTATCTGAAGATTTGCTAGCCTGGCAAAAATTGAAAGGATCCTCCTACACAAGACCAGCGTATCTAAATAGATACACTAGATAATTAAGAGTCTGTGTCTTTACACTAGAGGGGATGGTCTTCAGAAGACTACTGGACATTTGTCTGCTCAAAAATAAATCATATTCAAAGAAAAGAGAAAAAATCATAATCATCAATTCATTAGGTTGAACATACCTAGTCTAATTTCTGGGAAAAGATACTTTATGCATAGAATAATCTACTTGACTTGGATGAAAATAAACTATATTCGTTTCTTCCTAACATGTTAAATCACACTGCTTCTTAAGCATTAGTTTGGGGTAGATGGTTAACTGTATCAGGTTCAATTCTTTGTGAGAAATAGGCCACAGAATTGACTAATGGTCGACAATTCAGCTTTGTTCCAGAGTTGTCCTCCAATGCCAAATGTCTGTACGAGCTGTTTCAATTCCTTTCTGTATTGTGTAAGTTTGCTAGCTTCTTTACTTGGACGTGAAATGGAAGCACTAATGCAATAATTCTAGCCTCTATACAGTTTAAGTAGGAACAACAGATGCCATCGTAATTGAAGCACTTATAATACACAGAAGTTCTACCCCATAAGAATATCCCTGAATCACTGTCCTGTAGTTAATTGAAAAAATTACTCATTGCTAAACACAGAAAAAGTTTCAGTGCGTTATTTGTATCTAACCAAAAGATGAGAATGTGCATGTTATGCTAATAATGATTTCTTTATCCCAGGCATGTCTCGAGCACAATTAAGAATCTGAGCTACACGATCAGGGGGCATTGTACCTTCGTAAGTTCTAATCAGCTCTTTCTGGTTATTAGTATGAAGTTGGACAAGCCTTTGGGTGTGTTATCTCTAAAAAGAATAGTGGTCACTATTTACAAGGCATGGACATGTACCACTAACAGTCACTCCCTGTCAATCATTTTGATAAGACAATAAGACATCTTAGTTTGGAATTCCTGTGTCCTTTACCACTTGGTAAATTCCCTTTCTAACTAAAAAGAGAGAGATGTCAGGAGAAGAGCCTTCGGGCCAGCTGGAATTTCTCAACATTGTTTTGTTTGCATTGTATTTATATTTTTATGGTAAAAATCTATTTTTGGCAATTGATTCTATTTCTATTTATGGTAGATGTGGTAGCCAGCCTCCAAGATGGCCCCCAGTGGTCTCTGTCTCCTGGTATTCACACTCTTAGATAGTCCCTTCCCAAACTGTACCAGCACTGGTCTGTGTGACCAATAAAATACAGCACAAGTGACAAGTATATCACATCTGAGATTAAGTTATAAAGATATTATGTTCCCGTATTTGTCACAGCCTCTCTTGTGGATCATTTGTTCCAGGGGAGGCCAGCTGCTATGTTGAGAGCAACACTAGAGGAGGCCCACATAATGAGGAACTGAAGCTTCCTGCGAAAAGCAATGTTAATGGGCTGGGAAGTGGATCCTCTAGCCCCACTCAAGCCTTCAGATGACTGCAGCTTCCACCAACAGTCTGAATGTAACTTCATGAGAGTCCCAGGACTACCCAGCTAATAAGCTGCTCCCAAATTCCTGACTCTCCAGAAGCTGCGTGATATAATAAACATCTCGTTTTAAGCTACTCATTTTGGGGGTAATTTGTTACACATCAATAGATAACTAATACAGTAGGGATAGTAAAGTTGTTTTAAAATAAAGTTATAAAGAAGAGTGATCCAAGAAGAATATTAGGTAGTAAATATAACAGTGATGCTTGGACATGATCAAGATAATGAAAGTGGTATAGGAAATGGGCAACACAGCAAAGGGCATGTCCTAGGGTTTTCTGTAGTTTGTATACCCTATTGGATTGGAAGTATCCAAGTTTCAAATGTGAACTGTGACCGTCAGCTTGAGCATCTTTCTTTACTGCTCTCAAAAACAGTGTGGTATAGTGCAAAGTGCACTTGGCAAAGGGCCAGGAAGCCCTTGGTCTGATTTGCAGCTCTACTGCCTAGCTGTGTGATCTCAGTAATGTTTATTAACCTTTCTGAACCCCCTGGTTCTCCAACTGTAAAGTTGGAAAATTAGCACCTACCTTGCTGTGCTTCTGCAAGGGTTAAAGGCAGTTGTGTAGAAGGTTCTTAAAATAGTGCCTAGCACATTGTAAGCACTCAATAAACACTAGCTAGTAAATAATTCCCTTGTTATTGCTTTCATCTCAGTATTTAACTAGATTATAAACTGCCAGGAGATGTGATTTTTATCCTTTCAGGAAGTCAGTATAGCATTGAGATTAAGAGCCTGTTTGGAGACAGCTATGTTTGAATCCTAGCTCTGTCAAACTGTGTGAGCTTCAGTTTCCTAGTCTATCAAATATGGATCATAATAGCATCTAAGCTCCCACAGAGCTGTTAATTAAGTGGTATGACATAGAAAACATAGTGCTTGGTACATCGTAAATGAAGGGTAGCTGATATCCATCTCCATTATGACCCACCAACAAAGATTATATGCAATTTGTGCAAAGGGAACATAAGAAAAAGGGACTCAGCGAAAAAAAAGATCATTCAGCTGGTATACATCTAAAGAAATGGAGCTACCCAAATTCTTCTCTGTATGCAAAAAAGCAACTCCTAGAATAATGAATAAAAAAATTCAAAATATCAATCCTCGATCTGGGTTGTATGGATAATAAATGAGTAAAACTTTTGCAAATTTCCTAAAAATAGTTAAATGTTTGGGTATTTACAATACTTTGCCAGTTTGGTGGACAACCTATGATATCTAGCAGGTGTTAAAAATGGAATGAATGTAGTGTAATGAAAATCATACAAACTTCATCTTTGTAAGTGTTCAAGAAAGTGCTCCAAAATATGTATCTGGACTTAAAAACAGATTTCTATCATGTCTAGAAAGGAAAAGTAGAACTGCCATGAGTTAGTTTAGCAAATGATTACAGAATTTTAGAGCTGGAAGTGACCCTGGAGAAAATTTAAGTCCAAATAAAGGATTTACTTAACACAGTTCACATTTTAACCTTTTCTTATTAATCATGTAATCTAGCTATCATATTTAACTGAAATACTTATATGATATACATTTTGGAATAGTATAGCTAATATTCAATGAAATTTTACCTTAAAACACGTGTAAGAATTTAATTCTAAAGCAGAGATTAAGGCCAGAGGGCATATGGCCTGCAGTGATGTCTTATTTGTAGTATGTTTAGCTTTTTTTTTTCTTTTTTAAATTGCATTTGGATGCTTTTAGGTAGGGCATGCTTGCACTCTCTAACATAAATAACTGCCCTTCCTTGCCCAGCTGTATTATATTTGGCCAGAATGACCCACACTCAGTCCCTGTAGGCATTGGAATTGGAAGCCCTGTTTTAAGGAATAATTTTAGTTAAAATGAGGACAAATGAAAAAAAATTTTTTTTAATTCCTGTATTTCTCTTAAGGCTCCATTGTCTCATTCTGAATTTCACTTCCAGAATTAAAATTTGTCAATATTATTTTGATGTACAGAAATACTGTAATACTGTTATCACTGCATTTATATATACCATGGAAAGAACTAATCAGTGAAGAAAGTGCTGAATAAAGTAAGGACAAGAAGAAGCTTCTGTCTGTGGTAAATAACATCTACTTTGTTAGAGACATTGCATTAATTAGGGGTGGGCTTTACTTAATGACTCTACTCAGTAGTTGGATGATACCAAACTGGTTAAAGCCTGCATCCCTGTGCTCTCTGCGGGATAACACAAGTAGTTTTATAGTTTGTTAATATATGAAAAGCAATCCAAACAAAAGAAAATGACTCATCTAACTCTTAAGGACATGCAAACTCAACTGAAGCCAGATAATAATCTTTCCCATACTGTGAATGAATACGTTAATTTTTTAAAAATCTAATTATCTAATCAGAGCTTTAGGTAATCCATTCAGGCCACGCTGCCTTCCAAATGCTTTACAAATAACTAAATTACAAAACAGTTTTTTCTCAGAGGATTCACTGGTCATATTAGAAAATTTTAGTGTGACTTCCAATAATTTGCTTATGGAATCAATTTTTCCTTCTGTAAGGAGCTGATGTGCAGGCTGAATCTGTAACAAGGGTAAAATTTACATGAATATAATACTTGTCAAGTGAAGTCACCTTCTCTAAAACACCTTCTTTCCTGACCTCCTCAGGCATTTTGTCACTTGCTCCTCTGTATTATAATCTCTGTACCTTGTAACTGTTAACTCATCTTTCACTTCCAAGTACACTGTGACCTACCAGAGAGCAGGGATCAGGTCTTACACCACATTTATATCACAAAGCACAGGGCTGGCTTATTGGAAAACAAAACAAAACACTTTTCCCCCTCACAGTTCTCATTATCACTCATTTTTGCCAGACTGGAATAGTTGGTGGCTTTAAAACCAGCTAATTCATGGGAATTAAAGCCCATAATACTAACACAATGAGCACTAGTTACTGCTGAAACCTAACGCCATCACTTCACATGATAGCACTTTCTTAGTTATCTTCTGTTCTCTGACCATACTCCCTCCCTTCAGTTTATAGTTTTCTATTTTATTCTAGTTTGTTTTTTAAAGTATCTCTTCCCCACTAGAGCACTTAGGAGCTACCCTCCTCCCCCTGCTTTTACTGACTTCTAGCCTTAATGGGCTTTGCATATAATAGAAATTTCAGAATCCACTCTGAGAAATAGGAACCAGAGAAATAATAAAACTCTTCAAAACACACACTACCTTCCACTGCTCTTTTGAAGAATACTTTACAGCTTCCACAAGTTAAGACCCCATAATGACATCCCGAAGCTTCATCAGAGCACACTAGGCAGAGTTTGGGAGGTGGTCCCGTTGCTGCTGAGGAGCTGGATGGAGGAGAGCTTACATCTGGTCTCATTCCAGGGCTAAAAAAGGAAGAAAGCAGTGTGACGATTTAACTGTCATGACTGTCACAGAAGTATCAAAATACAGTTCTCTTACCTTCTCACTCCACAGTGAGCATGTTGACACTGAACTCTGGCTTCAAGTACAAGCAAGCATTAAAAAATCCTACTTAGGTATAGTCAAATAACGTTTTATTCTTCTATACAAAATTAAGAGTGAGGTAATTTCTTTTTAAGTATTCCCTGGGAGTTCCTTGGGGTCTGGTGGTTAGGATTTGGTACTTTCACTGCCGTAGTCCAGGTTCAATGTTTGGTCGGGGAACTGAAATCCCAGAAGCCATGGGGCATGGCAAAAAAAAAAAAAAAAGAAAAAAGAAACGTATCCCTTAAAAAGAATGGACTTAGATATTATAATTTTTAGTTGCTTGGGAGTTGTTTATAATCACCTTTACTAAAGTATCATTTACATACAATAACATTAACCATTTATAAGTGTACAATTGATGAGGTTTGTTAAATGGATAATTGTGTAACTACCACCATGATCAAGAGATATAGTATATATTCCATCAACCGCCAAAGATTCCTTAGGACATCATTTTTTTTCCTCAAATTTTAAGATATTGTACAGGGCTCTTTCTAATTTCATTCAAGTCTCATTACAATTCTACCCATTCCTCTGCTTGAGTTAAAATTTCTTACAATATACACATAATTTGTTCTATTGTGCTTTACTTTATTGCACTTAACAGATGCTGCAAAATTGTCAGATGGTTAGTATTTTTTAGCAACAAAGTATTTTTTTTAAGTTTTATTTTATATTTTATACAGCACGTTCTTATTAGTTATCTATTTTATCCATATTAGTGTATACATGTCAATCCCAATCTCCCAGTTCATCACACCACCCCCACCACCACTTTCCCCGCTTGGTGCCCATAGGTTTGTTCTCTACATCTGTGTCTCTATTTCAGCCCTGCAAACCGGTTCATCTGTACCATTTTTCTAGGTTCCACATATATGCATTAATCTACGATATTTTTCTCTTTCTGACTTAGTTCACTCTGTATGACAGTCTCTGGATCCATCCACATCTCTACAAATGACCCAATTTTGTTCCTTTTTATGGCTGAGTAATATTCCATTGTATACATGTACCACATCTTCTTTATCCATTCGTCTGTCGATGGGCATTTAGGTTGCTTCCGTGACCTGGCTATTGTAAATGGTGCTGCAATGAACATTGGGGTGCATGTGTCTTTCTGACTTATGGTTTTCTCTGGGTATATGCCCAACAAAGTATTTTAAAATTAAGGTATGTACATTGCTTTTCAGACACACTGCACACTTAACAGACTATAGTATAGTGTAAACATAACTTTTATATGCACTGGAAAGTGACTTCCTTTATTGCAACATTTTCTTTCTTGCTGTGGTCTGGAACCAAACCAGCAGTATCTCTGAGGTATGACTGTATTAAAGTTTGGTCCAGCATCTCTCATTCCCAATGTCATACTGGCTGAAATGACAGTTGTTTTTTATGACTTAGAAGAGAATGGTGCAGAAACATTACCTCCTACAACTTTCTAGTCTGGCTTGCAGCAAGTAAGACTTTTTTCCAGCACTGGGCTTTCAACAGTAAGGACTATGCTGCCCTCCCCACTCTATGTACATATGCCCTGGAGAAAAAGATGGAAAATGGGAACCTGCTTCTCCTGCTAGGTCTTGTTTTCATTTTGTAGATTTCTCACTACAAAAGATAAATATTCCTTTTCTAATTTGTTGTTCTGAGAATTTTCAAACACTCAAAAGTTGAAAGTATTGTGCAATGGATGTACAGTCTTTACTTATACTCACCAATTCTCAACATTTTGCCACATTTGCTTATAAAGATATATTTTTATAAACCAACGAACGAAACAGGGATCCCTTTAATGCTAGAGGAAAAGTTAACTATAAAACCTTCAATATAGATGATACAGTGGTTTCCAATGTTGTATATTTCTAAGGAATGTTCATCTTACATGCTAACTTTAGAACCAAAACTGTATTGTGTGCTGTATAACTCAAACGAGTTCCTAACCTTTCTAACCTTGTGTAACTAAAAAGAGTCCCTGAAAATAGTTCCTAGAGACTGCTAATTCCTTCTCTGGTCATGTGTTCTTCAAACATATGGATGGTAGCAATCTGTTGATTTTGGAACTTTACACATTAAAAGTGTATTGTTCATCACCTATATATCTCTCCCTGAGATTTTCTTTATCTGCCTATTCTCTAAAAGAGATGGCATTTAGGGATAAATTATTCATAAATAATATTATTAAATCTCAATTACAAATATGCTTAAACTAAATCACAGAGCAAACTGACTTAAGAAATTGTTTGGGTAATTAACATGGTTAGAAATTATATTTATTAAGTAACATCTTTTTGTTATTCTGTTTTTGGAATAAAAGTTAAAAGTTGGACTTCCCTGGTGGCATAGTGGTTAAGCATCCGCCTGCCAACGCAGGGGACACGGGTTTGAGCCCTGGTCCAGGAAGATCCCACATGCCACGGAGCAACTAAGCCCGTGCGCCACAACTACTGAGCCTGTGCTCTAGAGGCCGTGAACCACAACTACTGAAGCCCGCGCGCCTAGAGCCAGTGCTCTGCAGCGAGAAGCCACCGCAATGAGAAGTCCGTGCACCGCAACGAAGAGTAGCCCCCGCCCAGCAACGAAGACCCAGCACAGCCAAACATTTTAAATAAATAAATATTTAAAGAGTTAAAGTTGATTGTAGAATGACAATTTGTTTTGTAAATGTCACTTTAAATAGTTAGGTCGATAAACTCCAAAGCTCCCCCTGAATTCTGTCCTCAAACGAAGCTAGCCAACCCTATGTTTATCTAGATGCTTAGCGACTGACAGCATTCCCACCACTCCAGTTCTGGGAATAGGCCCCAGGGTTTCATATTGTTCTCTGAACACTGTCAAGGAGAATTTCTGGATGCTTCTGTATCACAAGGCATTGATCCCCTGCTAGATTTGGGAGAGTGTACTGAGTGCATATTGAAAGCCTACAATGGAAGAGAATAACCTGAAATGACTCTGCTGTAGGTCTGGCACGAACCATCCTTGATTAATGGAAACTTGTGACTAATGTAGCTGAGCTGCTCTGGGCCAGAGTTTTACAGAGAAGTAGGAAGGTCTTGGAGTGAGTGAACAGAGCAATGTGTTAGGGAAGCAAAAAATTCCTTGGCTTCTGTTCTGAAGATGCTCCTATTCCTGCTCAGCCAATCTCTGTCATCTGACATCTATTTTTAGGGACCATCCAGTTGTTTATATATTTAGTTTATGGAAAGTAAGTGCAATATTTATTGATTTGAAAGGTTAACTCTACAGTGTTCCCTCAACTAATTTTATATATATATATACATATATATACACACAGACACAGAAATACATATTAAAAATGTTTAAACAGTACTTTGGTAGTATTTTATAGTATTAAAACACTTTCATGAATAGAATCTCATCTGTCCTCTCAACAACCCTGTGAAAAGGATGCCATCACCTCTAGATGAGGTCACGCAGTTGTTGGAGGTTGATCAGGGAGCCTGTTTGTGGTCAAATTGACATGTTTCAGATCCCAGTTCTACCATTTCAAAGGTAGGTATCTACTACTTTGAACCTCTGTTTTCTCACAAGTAAACTCGAAGGACATCACCTGTGTGTGTGTTGTGAAAACAAAAGAACACACAGAAAGTCTAGCACATAGTTCCTCCCTCCAGCAGGCACCTGATAAATGTTCATTCTTTTCTCTTTCAGGAAAACAAGATTTTATGAGAAAGCCTGATATAAGTATTATGTAAGTAGTATTAAGTCTAAAATCTAGGACAGTATTCCCAAATTCTCAGTTATAATTAGAGCACATGCAAAACACGTTCAGGCCACTCAACTGTGAGCTAGAGATGGCAAACAAGAGAGAAAGTTAAAACTAAATGAACAGGGCTTCCCTGGTGGCACAGTGGTTGAGTCCTCCTGCCAATGCAGGGGACACAGGTTTGAGCCCTGGTCCGAGAAGATCTCATAAGCCGCGGAGCAACTAAGCCCACGCGCCACAACTGCTGAGCCTGCACTCTAGAGCCCGTGAGCCACAACTACTGAAGCCCATGCACCTAGAGCCCGTGCTCTGCAACAAGAGAAGCCACCGCAATGAGAAGCCTGTGCACTGCAATGAAAAGTAGCCCCTGCTCGCCGCAACTAGAGATAGCCCGCGCGCAGCAATGAAGACCCAACGCAGACATAAAAAAAAAAAGAAAAAAAAAACTACATGAACAAATGGACTGATCAAATCTGCAACTAAGAATCTGGAACTTAAGTCAGGCCTTCGGCATCCCTTCCGGCAGTCATTCTAGGCTACATCAGATAAAAACTAAATACACGGAAAGCTGCTAAGTGTACCACTGACATCAATGGAAAAAAAATCAGTTTTTGTCACACAAATATGAGCACTATGATGGCCTATAGTGAACCCCACTGGGAGAAATGAATGAACACAAAATGTTATTCAATTGCAACTGTGACCCTATGATACTGCTAAAAGGGCGGGGGTTCAACAAAATGGTTAGAACTCAAAGGAAAACCATATGGAATCATCATCTTTTAATAAGGATACATGACAACAAGAAAGAAAAAGCACACCATAATAAGACTGCATATTACACGCCCCCCACCCTTTTTTTTTTTTGCGGTACGCGGGCCTCTCACTGTCGTGGCCTCTCCCATTGCGGAGCACAGGCTCCGGACGTGCAGGCTCAGTGGCCATGGCTCACGGGCGGAGCGCCCAGCCGCTCCGCGGCATGTGGGATCTTCCCGGACCGGGGCATGAACCTGTGTCCCCTGCACTGGCAGGCGGACTCTCAACCATTGCACCACCAGGGAAGCTCTACACCCGCTTTTGAACAGAAAAGCTGAATTGTCCTGGTCTTTTGCTCAGTGTGTGTTTACAGCTGTGTCAAACAAACATTCTGAAGATGCTAAGAGGTTCTATTATGAACTGACTGTATCCAGAGTGCTTTCTTTTAAGTGAAGAGTGGAAATAACAAAATGTGTTGTTTCAGGTGAATACTTGAATGCTGTCTCCCACTCAAAATGGAAAGTGTGCTGGACATCAAGTTATTCCTGAGGCTACTGAGTTTACATTAGAGAGAGAAAAGATACGTATAAAGCAGGTTTTTCTATTTAATTTTCTTGCAAGAAAGGCAGTTGATGAAAGGAGGATCACGGATGGATGGAAGTTACACACACCTTGAGAAACATGTAAAACGTGCAGGTAAATGACACCCTTTCAGCACATGGTTCCTGGTATCTGAATGCCAGGCACTGTGAGGATACACAGGTCATATCATACATGAAAATGTGTTACTGAAATGACAGTGGACCTAGAAACTTTGATCTAGGTAGGAGCAGCAGAATACTTTTGGCTGCTTCAGTGTCATGGTAGTACTACTAGGAAGTGATTCAGCTATATATATAGACAAATCTGGACTTACATCCTAGCTCCAGTGCTTTAACAACTGTGTGACAGTGACTAGCTGATAAGCCCTTGACTCTTTTTCCTTATTAGTACCATTTTAGGACCTTCTGTGTAGATTATATATTTGAGTTATATAAAGTAGTGGCACACAACACTTGCTGATCATCAAACAATATGTTTCTCCTTAACCCTCAGGCATTAACTTCTTTTTTCTCCCTCCCCCCAACTTCTCCTTCCTTTCTGGAGGATCCCAAGGAATGAGAAGTGCTTTGAAGAACCTTCTCTGTGAGACAGGGGAAGGTTAATGGTCCTTCAGAAACTTAAGTTCAGGTAATTGTAGATATTCTTTCTTGATTCTGCACCCAAAATCGACAGTTTCGTTTCGTAAACGTTCATGTTGCAATGAGGAATCTAAAACCCTATCAGTGCACTTTTTTGTTATCTATGTTACATTAAATCCACTGGTCTGTCTTGTACTTTGAATGGATCTTTTACCCATGCGTGATTTTGAACTATCATGCATTAGTCATTTGGAAAATACTGGTTCACTAAGTTATGCAGATCTTCCAAATGCTGACACAGTTCATTATACAGTGTAAGAGTTGCATTTGTCCAGCTCACAGTGGCAGATACAAGGTTTCCAAAATTCTGCATTTTGTTTGGGAAACTCTAACTTTTACTGATTGGCAACAAGTACTGTCACTTGTCTTCCTTGAAGCGATAAGCTCACTTCAGTCATCTCTGAGAAAACATTGGCCAAATTCCCAAGGCTGAAAACCCGTAGTTTATCCATCCTATACCATGAAAAACGTAGTTTGTTCAACTCTCAACTTAAAGAAAAGCACATGTAAGACTGTTTGAGACAACCATCAAATACTATATGCAGCATAAGTGCTTTACACAAAATGGATACTAAGACACATACATTAAAGGGTGGAGACTTACGTGAATTAGTGCAGTGTTTCCTCAAAGGTATCTTTAGGTGGAACTGGCTTGCTTTCTTCTTTAACTGTGAGTATACTGCAGTTAAATACAATGACTACTGTACCCTAAGACACCAGCAGTTTTACTCATCATTGGTTTTGGTACCATCAGTGCAAATGTCAACAGAGTGAAAAATGCAAATAAAGACTATGTATTATCATGAAAATAGTTTTGAAAGGAATGGGGACTCCCAGGGGCCCATAGATCACATGTTGAGAACTGCTGTTAAAGAGGATAGTGAGGGCTTTAAGTCAGACATGCTAGAATTCATAGCCTAACTGCAGTGTAGTAGCTTCGTGACCTTTTAATGTCTCTAAATCTCAACTGCCTTATTTCTAAATGGGGACTGTAATGTACTTGGCAAAATGATACAGTATTGCTTACTAAGTGAGAGGCTTTCCCCCACGGAGGAAGGAAGAGAGACGATAAACTACGATAAACCCAAATGGTGTGGTTGGCTTAGCCTTCAATTTAAGTGAACTTAATCAACAATTTTTCAATGAAATGCTAGAAATTCGTTTTGGAAAAAAGCAAAACTGATATTATCTCAGACAGCAAATATTAATTAACATGGGGAAAAATCCTGGAAATAAAGCTGCTACAACTCGATTAATTTTTACCAACTACAAATGGAATAGGTATATTCTCCCTGGCTTACCAGTTTTTGTCCTAATACCATAAAGCAGTGGTTCTCAATCGGGAGCAGTTTTACTCCCCAGGGGACATCTGGCTACCTCTGGAGACGTTTTTGGTTGTCACAACTCGGGAAATGCCACTGGTATCTAGCGAGAAGAGGCTAGGGTGCCGCTAAGCCTCCCACAATGCACAGCAGACAGTCTTCCACAACAAATAATTATCCAGCTTCAATGTCAACAGTGCTGAGGTTAAGAAATCCTTGCTATAAATCTTTAAGCAACATAAAGTGGGGGAAAAAAAACAAAGAAGAAAATTCAACAAGGACCAGAAACTTATTGTAAAGCCTTCTAAACTATCTTTTAAAATGGAGCAACTGCCCTACTGAGGTAGCTGTAAATATTCTTTGATTCAAGACAAGTCCAAAAAGAGATTCAAAACAGAGCTGAGGCCAGGGACTATACAAGTTTAGTGATTAGCTTGAGTTAGTAATTTACTTTTATTTTTCCCTCTAGCACTAGCACTAAGAGGTGATTTTTACACATTAAAGTCACCTGCACTTTTCTTATCTTTGTTCATTAGGAAAAATGTAAATACTCAGCTGCACACACCAGGTGATTGTATTTTCTGACTGCCCATTTATCCCTGCATTAGCTGAAGGATTACTGATTTGTTTGATAATAAGCTATGGAATAGTTTTCAAATCAAATAGAAAAATACTCTGGGGGAAGGCTTTCATAATATTTCTGTTAAATGGTTTTAGCAGAGTGCATTTTATCTTATTTAGCAAGCCAAAAAAAAAAAGAGAGACTGATTAATCTCTTTGCTTTGCATTTGCTGAGCGAGGTTTCTATTGGTTCTAACTTTAGGTGCCTACTAAGACAGTTTCCTCAAACTATGCCTCATTTATACTGACTCATCTTAGGGAGGAGGTTAGAGCACCAACGCCTGTACTGTAAAGCTGTACTGTAGTGTCCAGGAACATTTTCAGTAAAGGATGACTGTTGGAGGAGATGTCTTTTTTTAGATCTCTGAGACACCAATGGCCTGTCATTTAACATCTCTGCACTTAGTTTCCCTGTCTGTAAAATGAAGGTGTTGAATCAATAAACTCCAAAGAAGCGGTCACTATTTCCCAAGGTAGGGGTGGGAAGTAGGCAAGAATATACTTGGGTCTGTGAAAGACTTCTTTGGACCTGTATTTTTATTTATATGAAGAGAGAATATGGTCACCCTATCTATATGCTCCTTTCTTAAAGTCTAATCTAATGTGTTTTCCTCTGTGTTTCTTTCTCTCTGGAAGGATCAGTCCTCAGTCTAGTGACTGTGCTGGGTAACTTAGTTCCTAAGAGATGAAATCTTGTTTCATGTTTTCAGTTCCATTGGCTCAGGCCTGCACTGAGGGACATGAGTTTCAATGAAAGGAGGAGTAATGATGTTCTAGTAACAGAACACTAAGACCAAGAGTAAGTAGCAAGCACAGTGAGGAGAAAACTTTTTTCTTTACATGGTTATTTCTAGAATGAAGACCTGATTTTGTTCTACCTGATGCTTTCTTGCTTCTTAAGAGCACACAAGAATAACTATGATTTAGTACATGCAGATTTATGAATGTGACGTCTTCGAATAAGGCAAGAACAAAATTTTTGAGCTGGAATCTCATTTGTGATTAATTTTTTAAAATGTCCTTTCATGACTTGTTTTTTCTCATATACCAATGTATTTGTAGTTTTACTTGGGTTTTATTTTTAGGGAGTGGGGTGGTAATACCTTGTCTTCCTACAGTGCTATTCAGTAGGTAACTTAGGAGTCAAGTCCCATAGCTGAATGCTGTGGTTATTACAATTATTTGTAATTCCATTATAAGCTTTAATTGGGGCCTGTACCTGCATCTTTTGTATTTTGTACATTCAGTTATTTGGACTTTCGGAGTCCTCTTTGGTTTGTCATGTGTGTCTACTTTGTAGATTTCACCAACTGTGGTCTATTTTGGGTTTGTACTTTAATTTAGAATAGTGTTAAGTTGATGGTTTGTATTTTATTTCATTTCACATTAGTTTGAAGGAAATTATTTAACTTTTGGATTCTGGAATTTTGATCATTTACTGTAATTTGTAATATAACTGCTGTGAAATGCTTGACAAGAAACAAACACTGTGCATTTCCACCTCAACTACAACCACCACGTATTTCTAAATATCTTACTCTGTTCTCAGAGAGAGACCTGACTTCCTCTCACCATACTTAGTAACCCTCAGTACTTAGTTGCCAGTTCCAACCTTTTTCCACATCCTATTTATTATTCCCTATGATGTACCTTTCCCTTTCTGTCCACTCTGCCTCCATCTTAATGCATGTCTTCCCTCACCTCTTGCCTTAACCACTGCAGTGGTTTATACTAAGTAGTCCTCCTCGCTCTGGCTGCTTCTCTTTCCATTATGTCCCCTACAACGCTAAAACTCATTTTTCTCATCGTGATTAAAAATCTCCGAGGTTCTTCCGTGTTAATAAGCAGTTCAAGCCCAACATGGTCCACAATCTGGTTCCTCTTTCTTTCTCCAATTATATGCCTTCCCACTCCTCTACACGAACCATCTGGTTTCTTTAACACCTTAGAGATCCTATATTCTACAAATATTTATTTTTTATTTAGTATTGATTTTATTTATTTGGCTGCGCCGGGTCTTAGTTGTGGCACATGGGATCCTCCCCATCATGTCCGGGATCTTTTTTAGTTGCGGCATGAGGGATCTAGTTCCCTAACCGCAGATCAAACCCAGGGCCTCTGCATTGGGAGCGCAGAGTCCCATCCACTGGACCACCAGGGAAGTCCCTCTACAAGTATTTACGAAGGGACTACTATGTGCCCATTTCCCTCGAAGCTTGTCCTAAGATCTCTTCTTCCAGGCTGGAGTGTCTGCCGTGGCCTTTCTGATCCAAGACAACCTCTAGACTCCCTTAAACACTGCCATGTAGCACTTTCCACATGATATCTCTTGATTTATATTTCCATCAATAATTCCTTTTAGGTAGGGTCCATGTCTTAGGCCTCTTATATCACCAGCATCTTGTTACAGTGTCCAGTATATGTTATTTTATTTAGCTTACTTATATGTTACATCTTTTTATATTCTGCAAAAGAATTTGAGGCAGCTAACGTGTTAACTGTACTAGGGGTACAATCTCATAAACATCTATCACCTCACTACTACTAGGAGCTACTCTGCAAGCTCTTTCTTTATATACATTATCCCCTTTAATCCTCTCCACAAACGTACGAGGTGGGTACTGTTTTCAGTGTTTTACAGATGAGGAAGCAGATTTAGAGAAGCTGACCTGCCTACAGTGACACAAAGTCACTGTAGCCAAGTCAGGATTCAAATGCCTAGCTTTCTGACACCAAAATCAGCGTTCTTAACCAGTATTCCACCTCCCTCACTACAATAAAGTGGCAAAACTGAGAAGATGAGGTAGATCTAGGTCTTCAAATTGAGGGATGAATTGCCTTCTGCTTTGAGGGCTGTGGTTTGATGTCTCAGTGATATACAGCAAAAGGAAGCAAATTCCCTGTGCCTGCTTCCAAACACGATCTGCGAAAGATTTCTGGCCAAATAAGGATTGCCAGAGCAGGTCAAATAGGTAAAAACAATTGCCTTATAATTGTGCGACAGCCTGTGTATCATTTGAAAATTTAGTCAAACTAATGTATATCTCATACCGTACAATTAGCACAATTCCTACTAAGATGTTTATAAAATCAAACAAAATGCAGAACAGCTGTGTCTACATTCATTTTTATTTTAGTATAAAGAACAAAACCCTCAAAACCAACCTGAATTTGGTCTAAAGCCACATACTCCCACCTTCAGTCAAAAGCCAAGACTTGATTCTCAATGAGATTAGATTCTTAAATTAGTATGAGAACTTCCTTACTGATACACATTTCCCTCAGGTTTTGATGACGATGCTCTCACTTCACAGCCTGACTCTTAGATATCCACTGAAACAATTTAAAGGAATAATTTAAAGTATTTATATACAGTGAGAACATTGGTGAACTAGTCCCTAGAAGAGGAAGGAAGAAAGGAATAAGAAATTAGTCTCTGGAATGATGTAAAGGTTACTTATTCCTTTCTTCCCTCCTCTTCTAGGGACGTCTGCAATGCAGGCAGTCAGATGAAAAATTTAAGACTGGGAAGGTTTTCAGGTAGGTGGAACAAACACTCCCATCATAGTAATAATCGTATTGGACACCAATTGGTTGACTTTTAGTTCTACAAACCAAGATCCATGGCTAAGTACTTTAATAAATGTATTATCTCAAATAATCCTTACCACTAGTCCATTTTACAAATGAGAATACAGAAATTAAGCCAGGTGTTTGGCCAGAATCGCATTAGCACAGTCTGGATTTGAATTCAGCACTGTCTGATTCCAGAATCCAGGCTCCTTACCCTCATCACTGTGTTATGTGGCAGGGACCCGCAGGGTAATATCTGTTCAGCTTGACAGAGTTTTTAAAAGAGTGTGTGAGTCATCAAGTAGATAGTCCTGAGGTAAAGGTAAACATCAAAAATAATTTCTGTTTTTCCCTCTTCTGACTATCCTTGTTATCACAATGAAGTAGAAATTATCTATAATTAAAAAGATACAAAAGTATCCTAGTCACTTCCATTTTTCCTTTAGATTCTTGTTATACTGACTTAAGTCTTAAATTAGCATATTCACATTCTACATTATTAAGACAATGTCACACAAGCCATTAAATACTGAGTTAATAACACGGAGACCTCGTATCAAAAATACAAAAATAGAAATAGGAGTGTTTTGCATATTCAAAACACCATTTTTGCCCTTAGAGGAGCTTTGAAGCAGTTACGCCTGACTACCATATTAGACCTTAGAATTTTTTGAAATGCATTTAATTTTGATGAAATATACTACTCCACCAAAGTATCCAGCTGGGGATATACAATGATGTGAATAATTTCTGTATTAGTTTGAAAACTTCATAACACTTAATAGGATACAGCCTTAACTAGAAAGGAGCTGTCTAGCCACACTACCGGTTTTATAGATGGAAGATTTACATCTATTGACTAGAAGAAAATCATGGACATAAATTAACATGTCCACAGATGTCAAGAAGACTGATAGAGCCAAAAAAAAAAAAAAAAAACACAAACACTGTAGTTATTTAATTTAAAAAAGGTGCTAAGGTAGTAGAATTATATATTCAACTGGACTATATAATAACAGCTACCATTTAGCACTTCTTATGTCTTAGGCACCTGATATACTCTGTAATCCTCATTAATAACCTGAAAGCAGATGTTAACCAATCCCATTGTATAGAAGCATAAATTGAAACTCAGAACTTAGAAATTAAAGCTCAACTAGTTAGAGAACTAGTCCCAGGACCCTTTATACAAAATCAATACACAGAAATCTGTTGCATTTCTATACACTAACAATGAAAGATCAGAAGGAGAAATTCAAGAAACTATCCCATTTACCATCACGTCGAAAAGAATAAAATACCTAGGAATAAAACCTACCTAAGAAGGCAAAAGCCCCATACTCGGAAAACCATAAGACACTGATGAAAGAAATCAAAGATGACACAGATGGAAAGATACACCATGGTCTTAACCTGGACGAATTAATATTGTCAAAATGACTGTACTACCCAAGGCAATCTACAGATTCAGTACAATCCCTATCAAATTACCAATGGCATTTTTCACAGAACTAGAACAAAAAAACCTTAAAAATTTGTGTGGAGACACAAAAGACCCTGAATAGCCAAAGCAATCTAGAGAAAGAAAAACAGAGCTGGAGGAATCAGGCACCCTGACTTCAGACTATAGTACAAAGCGAGAGTCACCAAAATAGTATGGTACTGGCACAAAAACAGAAATATAGATCAATGGTACAAGATAGAAAGCCCAGAAATAAACCCACGCACCTATGGTCAATCGATCTATGACAAAGGAGGCAAGACTGTACAATGGAGAAAAGACAGTCTCTTCAATAAGTGGTGCTGGGAAAACTGGACAGCTACATGTAAAAGACTGAAACTAGAACACTCTTTAACACCGTATGCAAAAATAAACTCAAAATGGATTAAAGACCTAAATGTAAGACTGGATACTGTAAAACTCTTAAAGGGAAACATAGGCAGAACAGTCTTTGACATAAATTGCACCAAGATGTTTTTCGATCCATTTCCTAGAGTAGTGGAAATAACAAAAACAAACAAATGGGTCCTAACTAAAATCAAAAGCTTTTGCACAGCCATAAACAAAATGAAAAGACAACCCACAGAATGAGAGAAAATATTTGAAAACGATGTGACCGACAAGGGATTAATTTCCAAAATCTACAAACAGCTCATGAGGCTCAATATCAAAAAACCAAACATTCCAATCGAAACATGGGCAGAAGACCTAAATACACATTTCTCCAAAGAAGACATACAGATGGCCAAGAGGCACATGAAAAGATGCTCAACATCATTAATTATTAGAGAAATGCAAATCAAAACTACAATGAGGTATCACCTCACACCAGTCAAAATGGCCATCATCAAAAAGTCCACAAACAATAAATGCGGAAGAGAGTGTGGAGAGAAGGGATCCCTCCTACAGTGTTGGTGGGAAAGTAAATTGGTGCAGCCACTATGGAGAACAGTGTGGAAGTTCCTTAAAAAACTAAAAATAGAACTACCATATGACCCTGCAATCCCACTCCTGGGCATATATCCAGAGAAAAACATGGTTCAAAAGGATATAGGCACCCTAATGTTCACTGCAGCACTATTTACAATAGCCAAGACATGGAAGCCACCTAAATGTCCATTGACAGAGGAATGGATAAAGAAGATGTGGAACATATATACAATGTCATATTATTCCACTATTAAAAAGAATGAAACAATGCCATGTGCAGCAACATGGATGGACCTAGAGATTATCATACTAAGTGAAGTAAGTCAGAGAAAGACAAATATCTTATGACATCACTTATATGTGGAATCTAAAAAAAAAAAGATATAAATGAACTTATTTACAAAACAGACTCACATACTTAGAGAACGAACTTATGGTTGGGGGCATCGGGGATAGATTAGGAGTTTGGGATTGACGTGCACACTGCTATATTTAAAACAGATTAACAACAAGGACGTACTATATAGCACAGGGAACTCTGCTGAATACTCTGTAATAACCTAAACGGGAAAAGAGTTTGAAAAAGAATAGATACATGTATATATACATATAACTGAATCACTTTGCTGTACACCCAAAACTGACACATTGTTAATCAACTATATATACTCCAATATAAAATAAAAAATAATACTGAGAGGCAAAGTCTAAATCTGAATCAAAATTCAAATTAAAAAAAATATTTAGATGTATTTTCAGTTTATTTGAAAAGTCTACTGCTTTTTAAATTTTTAGCACATACAGTAATAATAGACTTCTGGCTAACTATATGGTAGATCAAATTAGTACAACATAATAGTGATAATAGGATGTTAAGAGCTCCTATTTCAGAGAAACTAAGGTCAAGTGATACCCAAAGTAACAGTTACCATAGATCTAGAATTACTACTTTTCACCAATACTCATTTATTATCTATTTACCGTGCATTCTCCAGACATAGATAAAAAAGGGTGACTACATTTTGAAAACACATGTGAATTGTTCTAAAATTCCTTTGCTAAATTATATAATTAAATATCAGTCAAAACATACCGAAAATATAATGTACTATGCCTTCAATATGTTTATCTATGTACAGATTTTCTCAATAAAATTTCATAAAGGACAGTGGTAAGCAACATAAGCTATCATACAGTTTCACTTTGCTGAACTTAACAATAAAGAACAAGCAAGCTTTCATTTTTCTGTAGATTACTGCAGTTCAATTTAGAATATCGGACAAGTAACTTGTTTCTTCTAAAATGGTGTCTGCTAACATTTCAGAAACCATATGGGAATGGAAAAGAAACTCTGACAGCAAGTGATGACATGATTTTTGCTTTAAAAAGTTTTGGGGATATTCCTAGGAGTATAAAAATGTCAAGGGCACGAGCAGCACTTTTTTGAGAACAGATAAATGGGAGCTACTGTTGCAGTGGGAAACTTGCAATCTACAAGCTCTGAATTTGATATGCAATTATGATCAAATAATAGTAATTCTTTTTCTAAAATAATTTGCATAGGATTTAAAAACAAAATCAACGCTGTATTCTCACAAACGTATCGTAAACACTTTATCAAAAGTATTACAAAAATTATTTTTAACTAAACCACATCCCTTCCTGAAAAGAATAAGAACGTGAATAGTCAGCCATTAGAGAGTGTTTTAAGATTGAGTTCTTACGTAAGCAGTTAGCTCTGTATGCAGGAACAGAACGTGCTGAATACCAGTGCAGGTCTGACATCCCTGTGTGAAATTTCAATTTTTCTCATAGTCCCCAAAAAGAGTAATATAAAGGAAAATTTTTATTTCTGAAATGTAGTGTAAGCCTGAAAAGACTGAGAAACAGTTTTACGATAGAGAACGTGAAAGACTCACACTTTTCTTGCCACTGCAGTGGGCAGCTGAAATGACTCGCTGACTCTCTTTGTGGGCTTGAAGGTCTCATCTGGAATAGAAAATTGCTTTTCTCCCTGCAAGCATCACGTGCGGTAGTTACTTGCTAAGGCGGTTCTAGGTGTGGACTTGCCCCATTTTTCATTCATGTGGGAAAGGAAAACTGAATAAACTCAATACAACTATGATCCCCACACTGAGGAAAACTTGTACTATGTCCATAAAAAGCCCAAACGATTTTTTCCTAGTTTATTTCTTTATATCTAATCCATAATCTACTCCAAGATGGTTGCTTTACATTCATTTAGAAATATACAAGTAGATACATTAAAAAAGTAATTTGCCAAATAAAGCTAAACTGGAAGATACTTTTTAAAATTATAAAAATAGTATTTAGTTAAGAAATTTGGAAAACACCGAAAAGTTTAAATTAGAAAAAAAATGCCATCTTACTTTTGTCAGAGAAAACCCAGCAAACGCTTCTATACAAATCCTTCATCTTATTTATTTTGGGGATAATACTATAGATGGCTCAACGTTTTATATGTGAGACATGGTTCATTTGTTGTTCGTTACTTAGCATTTTGAGAAAACGTCCTATATGTCAATAGATAATCTTTTATTACATGATTCTCTGATGATGGCAAAGTTTTAACTTCACCAGTCCCTCATTATTGGTCATTCTTTGTTTTTGTTTTTTCACTATTATAAATACCACTGCATAAACCTTTCCAAACATCTTTGATTATATACTTAAGTTAAATACCTACAAGGTCAAGGAAAGCCAATGGACAATTTAGGGCTTTTCACACATGGTGTTAAACTGCCTACCCTCCCCTTGTTCCAGGAAAGCAGGCACATGCATGTCCCTACATCCACTCCAAATAGAAAACAAATCTGGTCAGCTGTCAAGTGATGCTCACTGCCTATTTCTCTACTGGGGTATTTGTCTTCTCTTGATTTATAAGAATGTTTTAGACATTATTTCAACACTTAGTCCATTGAGGGTGTATCTATAAAGCCCTAACTTTAAATCAATTTAAAAATGTTTCAAGTCTGATGGTACAGTCTATGATGATCAGAGCCCGTACTGTGGCTCACTTAATACTTCTTGTAGCCATATTATTGTTTGAAGTGTCTGTGAGCTTGAAAATAAAATGACCAGCCATCTATAGTTCTGGTTAAAGATGATATTTTTAACGCAAGCTTTTATTTCAGCTCCCTCTGGAGCCCAGTAAAATGAGAGTAATGACATTTGTTTTAAAAGGCATAAACCTCTAAGAATAAAGATAAGAGAAGTGATTTTTTGGTCAATTATACCACAATAGCGCTGGGGGGGGGGGGGTGGGGGGAAAGAGAAGAGATAATACCAGCAATATTTTATATTGGATTGGGTGTCCTGGGGTCTGTTAAGTTACCAGTGGGGAAAGCTAAGAAGCAACCTAATTAGTATGACAGAACTGCCAAAAAGCTCAGAAACTTGGGTTAAAGGTCGGGTCAAAATCAGGAAGATTGGTTCCAAGTCTGTTGAGCATTTACAGCTTTCTTTGTTAGAAATGGCAGGCCAGGTTACGCGGCCAACTTGCCTGACAAAAACAAAATGCTGGATAAAAATTTTTTTGAAAAATCACCTTAAAAGCACTCGTGAGCTGACAAAATGATACAGGATTTAGGCTAAAATCTAAGGAAAAGCACCCTAGCCACCTGTCCTCTGAGAATATTTACGAATTTAGGTTTCAAATAAAAGGACAGAAAACCTGCTAGAAAAAATGGACAAAAAACTTACACAGATACTTTATAAGATAGGAATTCCAAAATTTTATCAGCCTTGTTAGTAATCAGGGAAATGTAAATTAGAACCACTATGAAATACCATTATACATACACACCAGATTGCCAAAAATTAAACATTTAACAATAAGAAGGAACTGAGTTTAAACGGTACATCACTTTTAAAGGCAGTTTGGCATTACCCGGTAAAGATGAAGACAAGAATAGCCTATGATCCAGCAACTGCACCACCTGACATATACCAAGAAATTAATATTCATCAAGACATTAATGTGCATATACAGTAAAATGTATACCAATGCTGACAGCGGCATTTTTTGTAATAAACCAAAACTAGAAATTACTCAAATGTTCATAATTATGGAATGGATATATAAACAGTGGTACAATTCTAAACAGCAGTGAACTACAGTTAAATATAGTAACATGGATGAATTATGTAATGTAGAGTGAAAGAAACTAGACACAAAATAATACATGTAATATTATTCTATTCATTAAAGTTCAAAAAGATGCAAACTAAGATATTAAGGGTGTATGTACAGGTAGTAAGGAAAGCAAGAAAATAATTGTAAGTGTCAGGATAGTGGTTACCTCTAGGGAGGGGGCGCAAAATGGGACTGTAATCTGGGAAGGTCACACTGCAGGCTTCCAGGGTACTGGCAATGTTCTTTTTCTTTTCCTGCATGATACTGACACAAGTGCTAGCTTTATAATTATTCAATAAATTGTATATACATGTGTTTTGTTTATTCTTATGTATGCTTTGTTCTATAGTAAATTCTTTTTTAAACTCTAAGTAAAATAAATAGGGAAAGGCACAAATAACTTAATCTCTATATTACATCTATTCCAATCCCTGATGATTTCTTTCCTTTTGTTGTCTACATTTTCTCTTTCTGGAACTCTTTGGTCCTCTCATTTTCTCTCCTATTTTCCATTTCTTTGTCTCTTTGCTCTTATTTCTGGGTTAATATCCCTATCCTTCTACTGAGCTTTGCATCTATGCTGTCACCTTTTTAATGTCCAAGAGTTTGCTTTTATTCTCCAAAACGTCTTCCCTTTTTTAAAGCCCCTTACTCTTATTTGATGAATGCAATATTTTTCTTATCTCTGAGCATAGAGATGATAGGTTTTTGGGAAGTCCCTTCTCTCTGCATATTTTCTGTTTCCTCCAAGGTGGATTCCTCTGTTATTTTGATCCCAGTTTTTGAAACTAGAAGTTATCATCCTTCCTTTCACCCTGTCTATCCCCTCCTAGACAGAAGATTGAAGGCCTTTCTCTGTAAAGAGCAAAATAAAAGGGCTCTGGAATGAAGGATTCCAGACAGAGCTGAGGGCAGAGGTACCTTACAAAAAACAGGAGGATTAAGTGAACCGTTACATACCCAACATCCATGGAATTTTCATATGGTCTGAAGAACAGAGAGGTAAAAAAGACTTGATGAAAAATTAATAGTACTTAAGGGACCTGAGAGACGATATCAGATGGCCTAACACACATGTAAATGAAGTCTCAGAAGTGGAAGATAGTGAGAACGAAGCAGAAAGATATTCAAAGAAATACTGGCTAAAAAGAAATTGGAATAAATCAATACATTTAGTATGGTGACAGAGCACAATACACAAACATCAACCCTCTTTCTATATATTGCAACAAACAATTCAAAAATGAAATTTAAAATTAATGTCACTTACGAGTACAGCAAAACAAATACATATATATACACACAAAACATAGGAATAAATGGGGAAAAAAGGTAAGAGCTCTAAGGGAAAATTAGAAAACATTGTTGAAAGAAACTAAAGAAGATCTAACTAAATGGAAGGATATAAAATGTTAGTTATGTGTGTTCTCACCATATTGATTTATAAATTGAATGCAATACCAGTCATAATCTCAGCAGGCTTTTTGTGTGTGTGTAGAAACTGACAAGCTGACTCTCAAAATTTACATGGAAATGCAAAAATTTAGAAGATCCAAACCCTGGTTCTGCCTTCTGGGAGGGTTAAATATTTTGAAAGATGGTATCATTCATTTACCAAATATTTTTGAGTGCCAGCCATTAAGTATACATAATGAAGGCAGTTCATCCATTAAAAATGAAACAACTTTTCAATCTGTGGGCGTATGCAAAACTCTTCTTTCAGATGTTTTCTAAGCTCTTGTAGTTTCAAAATATTAACCTATATTACTTGTTTTAGTCAAAAGCCTGAAATATATTAAACAAGTCATTGCTCCAAAGAAAAAAATCAGCAAAAATTGACAGTAGAATGTTAAAGGAAAGCAAATCAAAGGAAAGTTCCTTTTGGCCAAAGGCTTGGTTGGATGTGTTGACTCCGAATTATAGTTGTTCTTTAATTTATGAGGTTCTCATTTGAGTACTTTAAAAAATTAAAGGTAAGTGCTCTGATGGCTTATAGTAAAAGGAGGTGCTCTACTTAAGCAAAGTCATTAGAACAATAGTGAGTCTGAACAGAAGAATTGAAAACAGAAGTCAATCACTCGGCAACCAGAATGCCAATCTGTACAAAAGTACAAAGAACTACATCCACCATTGGTCTTTTCAGGGACACCTGTATATACTGTTCACAGCTGCCCTAAGGAACATGCCTTTTCAACACCAGAAGACAAGTCTTCTAACTGCCAAAACTCTTTTAACAGGACATATGCTTCATATCCTTTAGTATTAATATAGTTATTTTGCTTTACAACCAGAAAGTTGAAAGTGAAAGGACATTAAATACTTAATATAAACCTGCTCTTAAATATTCTTAGAGAATTATTATTCTTTCATTATTAAAGTAGAATCCTTGGGAAAGAAAAGACCTATTTGAAATAAATTATGACTGAATATAGCATTATTCAATTTACAACATATAATATACACAAACGCCCTCAATTTTTATTATGAACTGAGCTGAAATGTTCTTACTATGGAACGTTTGGGCTTGACATGACTAGAGTTTTGTGGCAAAGAAAACACAGAGAAGGAAAAGAGGAGAAATGAATGTCTTTCATCACATCATGTCCTGGCTCACACCCATTTGATGCTTGTCCAGGATGACGTGATTGATGAGTCAGAAGTTCTTCTACTGACGCCACGTTCAAAATGACAAATTGGTCTCTCAGACCTTCCACAGGAATCCAGGACAGCCACAGTCAAAACAGTATGAATAACAAAGAGGTGCCTTGCAGGTGTTTCACAGAAAAAAAGGCTCTGAAACATGTTCTAACAGAATTTCTTTCCTTTTGGTTACCTCATTTAATCTGTTAATTTGCTAATTTAATCTACAATTAATTATTGTTAATTTTCACTTAATATGTGTTAGGCACTGTGCCAAATGCAGCACAGGAATTATCTTGATTATTTTCATCTTGGTGACATCTTTCAGAAGGAGCTCTACTACTATCCTCACTTCAAGAATAAAGAAACAGGGCTTCCCTGCTGGCGCCGTGGTTAAGAATCCGCCTGCCAATGCAGGGGACATGGGTTCAAGCCCTGGTCCACGAAGATCCCACGTGTCATGGAGCAACTAAGCCCGTGCGCCACAACTACTGAGCCCACGTGCCACAACTACTGAAGCCTGCACACCTAGAGCCCGCGCTCTGCAACAAGGGAAGCCACCACATGAGAAGCCCTCGCACCGCAACAAAGAGTAGCCCCCACTTGCTGCAGCTAGAGAAAACCCGCACACAGCAACCAAGACCCACCACAGCCAAAAAAAGAAAAAAAGAATAAAGAAACAGGCTCAGAGGGTCAATTGTCCAAGGCCACCAAGGTGGTAGCTCTTTGAGAACTGGAATCTAGATTCTCAGACCTCTTGCTGAGGCGCTTCTTTACTGAGTTCTGTGCTCCTCTGCATTTTGATGACAGATCAATAACATTTACTATGCATACATATTTGAAGAATCAATTTTTAGGAGAAGTTGGAAAAGCTGTGACAAAGCGAGAGAGAGGCATGGACATACATACACTACCAAACATAAGGTAGATAGCTAGTGGGAAGCAGCCGCATAGCACAGGGAGATCAGCTCGGTGCTTTGTGACCACCTAGAGGGGTGGGAGGGAGGGAGACGCAAGAGGGAAGAGATATGGGAACATATGTATATGTATAACTGATTCACTTTGTTATAAAGCAGAAACTAACACACCATTTTAAAGCAATTATACTCCAATAAATATGTAAAAAATAAAACAAAAAAAGGCAGTAAGAGAAAAATGTTAGCAAAACCAAGAGAAGGAGATGCCCCAAAATGTTCTGAGATGGATGCAGATAGTCCTGAGCAAGGAAGGAAGGCTGACCGAATTCTTAACCAGGAGCCATAGGAGATAGGAAACGTGCTATGTATTTAGGGTCACAATGAGAAGTTAGATAGACACAGATTCTGTTTTCATGGAGCTTCTATAGCCCACTATAAGAGACATGCAAGGAGATGGGCAGTTATAATATTCTGTGGTTCATGCTGCCATGGGAGAATATGGAAGGACCTTTAGGTAGAGAGAGGTGTCGGGGAAGTGTTCCTGGAGGAGATGACATCAATGCTAAAAGCTGGAAAGGTAAGGAGAAGAGGGAGTGAGGTCAAGGGAGAAAAGGTAGCGTGTGCAGAGGTCTTTTGATATAGAGTATGGCTCTTTCGGGAACCTCAGAGTAAAGACAACAGAACAGGACCAAGAAAGATACTAAAGAACAGCAGAAAATACTGTCTAACCAAGGTCCCAAGAGATCTGGACGCCATGAAGTGCAAACGTTAGATAGCATCTAGGGAAAGGTGGTAAGACAGAAATTTTAGTAACAAATGGTCATAGTGCATTTTCGTATTTAGAAAGGCACAGCATTTTAGTGCAAAGCAGATCCCTGTCCCCCCATTCCCAGAAATGGGCAACCAGAGAAATTCCAGATGTCTTACCACCAACTCACTGAGTGATCATCGATAACTCATTTAGCTTCCCTGGAATTTCAAGCTCCCTCTTCTGGGACTCACAGATAAAGCCACTTATCTTGCAGGTGGCAGGAGCTGGACCTGATACTTTTCTCAGGATTCTTTCAGTTCTAATATCCATGATTCTCTAACTCAGACATATAATGGCAAACAACCAGAGATGAACAACAATTAACACTATCTTAGTGAGAACCAGTAATAGCAGGTGTGTATTAAGGACCAAGCAATGTGACTGAACTTGACATTCCTTACCTTCGTCAATCTTCACCGCCGCCATATGAGGTAGGTACTATTACTATCCCCAAACAGACAAGGAAAATGCAAACTCAGAGAAGTTACCTGTCCAAGGTCATGTAACTAGCAATTAGTGGAGCCGGATTTCTCTTCTAGGCATTCCAGCTACACAGAGTCCATGCCCTTAACTGGCAGCATGTGCTCTATGCTGCCT
Organism: Phocoena sinus; assembly: GCF_008692025.1. Classification (NCBI taxonomy): domain Eukaryota; kingdom Metazoa; phylum Chordata; class Mammalia; order Artiodactyla; family Phocoenidae; genus Phocoena; species Phocoena sinus. The sequence continues at coordinate 52,099,089 of NC_045765.1, read as the reverse complement.
CTCTTTTATGCACTGTTAGTAGCAATAGTCCCAGTACTGTCATCCTGTGTATACTGATCATACTTAACCTTTTCCAAGTATTTTCACATTAGCAATTTGTCTTATTTTCATAATATTCTTGGAAGGTGAACAGTATTATTATCCCTATTTAGAGATGAGGTAACTGAAGCCCTGCAAGGTCCTGAGGGATTTAGTGATGGCACTAGGACTAAAATCCAGGTTTTATGATCTCCATTTCTGTGCTCTTCCAACTACAGCAAGTAATATAGATTTAAAAAGCCAACATTATAGAGAGAGAAATTGCATATGTTCTCACTCAACTGTTTGTGGTTAATTAATTTATAAAAGGACAGTTAATAAGAAGTATTTACTTTTATAAATCAATTTTAGGCTAGCATTTTTTCTGAATTACAGTTTTATTAATTATGTTCCTGTAAGGTATAACATGGAGCAGTCTTTAAGTTACTTTACTGTGATATAGTACTTAGCATTTAAATATTATATTATTACTGTATCTAGTTTGGAGAATCCAGACTTTAAAAGGACTAGTATAAATCAGACACGAAAGAGAGAAAAACAGACTCCCAACAGTCTTCCACTACTTATCATCATTGTATAAAAGTTTGCTTTTCTCTAACACTTCTTAAACTTTATTTCAGTGTATCCTGTTAGCACACAAGTCAACCAAATAGAGCCATAGCAAAATAACAGCAATGATACAATTAATATTGAGTAATTACTATGTACTAAACACTGGTCTAAGTATTTTATAAATATTAGCTCTTTCTAACCCTTAGAAAAACCTTACCTTATGCAATCCTCACTACAACCATATGAGGTAGATACTATTATTATCCCCAAACAGCCAGGGAAAATGCACTCAGAGAAGTTACCTGCCCAAGGTCATATAACTAGCAACTAGTGGCGTCAAATTTCTCATCTTGCACACGCATTATTATTAGCCCCATGTTATGGATGAAGAAATTTAGGCTCAGAAAGGTTAGGTAATTTTCCCAAAGAAAGCGACACAACTAGAAAATATCTGTATCTGGATCCCAGATGAGGTAGACCACTCCAGATGCCACTCTCTTAACCACTGTGCTGAACATACAATGTTATTATACCGTTAATAAAGGGCAGATTATTAAGAGGCATACATTGCATGCTGTCAGAATCCTAAATCTAGGTTATCAAAGTAAGTTACTGAAAAGCTAGAGACAACTGGCAAGCGATTGAGCTGATATCCACTTGGTTAAATGAGCAGTGGCTGTGGTCAGCCAAGGGGCTATGTCAGGGTCACTGTTTCACTGTTTCCTTTTTTCCCCCTTCCTCACAACAAACTTAAAATTTCGGGCATTTGCCATTTGAAGTATGGCACAGTCTCCTAATTTGTTTCCACCTAGGTCCCACCCACAGACCTCAAATCTTCAATCCATACAGAGTGGTCTCCCAAAGAAAAAATGAGACAGGATGGAAGAGGAACATAGGTCTCTATCCAGCTACTTAAAAAGTCAGCATCAGTTGATGATTTTTCCATTTACTATGCCATCAATACATTAAAATAATTTGACAAAAGGCCTAGGGCCTTGAACAATATATAGGAAACTGGATTTTTGTGTTTCTATAATAAAATTATAGATCTAGAACATTTAAATTTCCCAAATTTGGATACTCTCAGGATTACAAGGAAAAGACTGCCACCAAAATAACTTTCAGATCCCAGGAGTGGTCAAAATGAAACATTCTTAAAAGATGTTAATAAAGTATAGCAGCAAAACTGAAATGGCCAGAAACTTCAAAACTTAATTATACTTTTAAAAACTAAAAACGTAGCAAGCAGTTTTTAAATTTAGGGAGAAAAAATTAGAATCAGAAAATCAAGTAAGATTCTTTTATAATTAAAGGTTGCTTGGCAGAAACACAGTACATGTTACAAAGGTTACTGAAAACTGGCTTCTAATGTTACCAAAGCAGCAATAAGTGGGTGACCTTGTATGTGCTCAGTGTCTTATGATTTACAATACAGGCTTCAGCAAGTAGAACTTTAAAAGACATTCCTTTTCAGAGGAGAAGCTCCTCTTAATAAGAAGTCCCCCCCAATCTTTTCCTGATGCTTAGATGTAACAGTATACAAAATGTATATTTGATCCAGAAAACGCCAAATATCCACATATCCATAAATATAAAAATCTTCTGCAATTATCTTTAACTGCAATTTATTCTACTTGTCTTTTATTAAAGTGGTAAGAAAGTAGAGACTAAAATTCAAAATATTCTCATCTGTTACAAAAGGGAATAAAACCTGTAACATTTTTATAAATTGCAGTCACTACCATTTCTAAGAAATGAAACTGGAATTAGTACTGGCATTTCCCCCTTACTTCTATTAAAAAACAAAGAGGGCTTCCCTGGTGGCGCAGTGGTTGGGAGTCCGCCTGCCGATGCAGGGGGCGCGGGTTCGTGCCCCGGTTCGGGAGGGTCCCACGTGCCGCGGAGCGGCTGGGCCGGTGAGCCGTGGCCGCTGAGCCTGCACGTCCGGAGCCTGTGCTCCGCAATGAGAGAGGCCACAACAGTGAGAGGCCCGAGTACCGCAAAAAACAAAAACAAAACAAAAAAAAAAAACAAAGAGAAGGGCTTCCCTGGTGGCGCCGTGGTTGAGAGTCCACCTGCCGATGCAGGGGACACAGGTTCGTGCCCCGGTCCGGGCAGATCCCACATGCCGTGGAGCGGCTAGGCCCGTGAGCCATGGCTGCTAAGACTGCGCGTTCGGAGCCTGTGCTCCGCAACGGGAGAGGTCACAACAGTGAGAGGCCCGCGAACCACCCCCCACCCCCCCAAAAAAAAAGAGAAAAAAACCTGCACACGAAAACTTGTAACTTAAGCCAGTGCCACTAGCTCTGTGCCCCAAATCTTATGTTAATTATTTTTACAGGGTTATCACACTGTTAAAGAATTAAAGGCCACCTTCTTCTCTTGTAAATTCCACTTAAATCACATGACATTTCTGATATCTGTCATAGACACGAGAGGGCATACACAATGACTTTTTGGGAAACCCATTTTACTATGCATAGAAATGGAGATTGTGCCAAGAGCTTAATTAGGTAGGAACTTTTGGTACCCATGAACTTCAGCTCAAAAAAGCCACCACCTCTCCCTAGTCAAGAATGTGCAATCGCACTCCTATGGTAGAAACTCAGACCAAACTGTACACAGAGGAATATCATTTGGTGAAATGATATCGATACTTTCAGGCAGGTAAAAGCTCTATCAACTATATGTCACTAAAATGCAGCTTTTCGGGCTTCCCTGGTGACACAGTGGTTAAGAATCTGCCTGCCAAGGCAGGGGACACGGGTTCCAGCCCTGGTCCGGGAAGATCCCACATGCTGTGGAGCAATGAAGCCCGTGCGCCACAACTACTGAGCCTGCGCTCTAGAGCCCACAAGCCACAACAACTGAGCCCACAAGCCACAACTACTGAAGCCCACGTGCCTAGGGCCCATGCTCTGCAACAAAGAGAAACCACCGCAATGAGAAGGCTGCGCACCACAACAAAGAGTAGCCCCCGCTCGCCGCAACTAGAGAAAGCCCGCGTGCAGCAACGAAGACCCAACGCAGCCAAAAATAAATAAATTTATTTTTTTAAAATGCAGCTTTTATGCAATCCCTCAAAAGACAATAGCTTTGCTTTGCAGAAGATAGAGGCCAAGTTTCTTCAGTTAGCAAATACAGCTCTCCACTGCCTGTGCCCAGTCTGCCTTTCCAGGTTGAGCTCTATGCTCCTTTAAGTACACACTCCACTGTCAGCTTTCAAACTCTGTCCTCTGACCACATTATCTGAATTCCTGTCCATCTGTGTCTTTTTGGTCTGAGGCCCAGACCCTCAAAATACAGGCAGCCTGATAGAGTTACCCTGCGCACGATTCTTTAGTATTCATCTCAAATCTCAGGACCTCCATGAAGGTTTAAAATTTTTTCCAGCTCAAAGTTATGATGATAGATATCTGTTGATTTTGCCTCACATCCTCAACTCACCTTTCGTATAGCATACTTTGGGACTTCAATTATAAGATATGAAACGTGACTTCTGATAAAACTACTGAAAATGCCCACTGAAACTATAAGCTACAACATTGACTAAAAATCAGGGCAGGTTCTAAGGTACTGTAAAACTACTTTTAAAAACATTTAATGATCAGATAAACTGGTATAGGTGATTCTCAGTATTTGCAGCTTCCGTATTTGCAAGTTCGCCTACTTGCTAAAATTTATTTTTAACTCCAAAATCAATTCCTCCCAGTGCTTTCCTGGCCTTTTGTGGATAAACACGGAATGGTGAAAAATTTGAGTTGCTTAATGCACATGTTCCCAGCTGATGTCAAACAAAACGACACTATGAAACACTATGTTTCAGATCTCATACTGTGAACAAGCGTCCTTTTTGTGGTATATTTAATGCCATGTTTTTGCATCTTTTTGCTGGTGACTTCCCTGTTTAAAATGAACTGTTTAGTATTCCTAAGTACAAGAAGGTTGTGATGTACCTTAAGAGGAGTGATATAGTATCAGAAAAGCTTTGATCAGGCCTGATTTACAGTGCTACTGGCCATGAGTTCGATGTAAATGAATCAGTGATACTTCCTAAATAAGGCATCTTTAAATAGGAACACACATGAAACAAGGTTACATATTGATAGGTTGGCAAAAATATTGTGAACAAAGGATCATAGAAACCGAACCCTGTATTTGCCCTGGTAGTATCTGGCTCTCAGTATTTGCTAATTCGATGTTCATTGAGAGTACTCTGGAACATAACCAGAGTGAATAATGAGAACAGACTATATATATCCATATGATGAATATCATACACCCACTGAAAAGAATGATTAGATGAAGGGTCGGCAATTTTTTTCTGTAAAGGGCTAGACAGTAAATATTACACGCTCTGCGGACCATGTGTCACGTACTCTTTGTTTACGTGTTTGCTTTTACAATCCTTTAAATATGTAAAAACCATTCTTGGCTCATGGCTTTTGAAGGGCCAGGTTTGGCTTGTGGGCTGTACACCTGCCAACCCCCGATGTAGATCTAGATTACCATTATCCATACCCAGCCATTATCCTTATCACTATGCATATCCATCCATCTATCCATAAATATGTTCATGTATTTATCCACTGAATCACTCCTTCATTCAACACGTTATTATATGAATATACTTTTTTGTCAGAATATTAATTGCTTTTCCTTTTTAAAAAAACCTGAGGGCTCAATTTAAAGTTTGTATATGAATATAGAAAGAGAATGGGTTTTACTATATTGTAAGTATTTTTTCCACAAATACTCCTTGGATTGGCAGAGGAAAACATCCAAATAATTACTTTTCTCTCCATGCATGCCATCCTAGTGAAATTTTATACAAATTCCTAATTATTGCTGAGTAACGTGTGGTAAAAACTGAAATAAGGAATGGGTGGAGAGTAGAAGCTTCTTACACTCAGAAGAATTCTTCTCTTCTTAGCCCTCCCAAGTCCCTGAGAAAGGATGGAGAGTCAAAGATGATCACACTGTCTTTTTTTGATGGTGCTGGTTAAAAAATGTTAGCACAATCTTCCTTAGCTGCACTGCTTTACAAAACACCTTCCCTGTTGACACCATTTTCCTTACGACACGGTCGAACGATGGCTACTCCTCCTCTCACAGCTTCAATCTGAGATTAAAGGCCAAGAAGAGGAATTAGAAATCTCTTCCTTCCCTCTACCACTGCTGTTACTCTCTTTACCATGACTCAGTAATCCCTTATGTGCGAGAGCTGTACATGGAATGGGCTTGTCTTTCCATCCCCTAATCCTCCTTGCTAGTATTTATCATTTTAGAGGACTTTACTCCTTCTTCTAGGTCTGCTTTGGAGCTTGGATATCTTTCCATTCTGTCACCTACCACTACCCATCGTTTGATGATTCTGCCCACACCCAGGCCTCAGTTTTTTGCTTCAGTTACAGTGGTCTAAAACACAGTATTTCCTAAAACAAATTCAACTCTTCTGCCTCTTATCCTGCTCCTTTCCTACATCTTTCATAGTCTTATTTCCTTGCCTTCCAACTTCTCTCTCTTCCTGCTCACTTTTTCACATTTATTTTTTGCATAAATATTTTGAATATTTATTTAATATTTATTGAGCACCCATCATGTACCAGGCACTGGGTATATCACAGTGAAAAAGACAGACACAGTCCTCTACTCTCACAGAACTTTTAGACTAATGGGAGACAGAGATAGGTAAACAGGTAGCTGTAATAAACTGGGATAAATGCTAGGACAGAGAAAATGCCTGGTACTAAGGAGGGACATCTCACCCAGATGTGGGGGATCAGGAATGGGCTTGCTTGAGGATGTGAGTTTTAGCTGGCTTTTGGCTACCCAGGAGGAGGAGCTGGCTAGCCAGGTGGAAAGGATATGGGGTTAGAGGTGGGGTGATATATACACAACAGCATTATGCAAAGGCACAGAGGCAAGAAAGAGGGAAATAATAGCAGTTTGGAAAGGTTACACAATAAAAAGCTTATTGCCAGATCCTAAAAATCCTTGAAATCACGGTGAACTGTTAAGACTGTCCTGAAGCAATGAAGACCGTAAGGCATTAGAAACAGGGGAGTGATCTGATCATTATTTGTATGTTTGAATGCTCTAGCTGCAGGACAGAGTATAAGATCAAAGAAGGAAGCAAAAGGAAGCATGGCTTGGAATAAGTTGATGAATTATTTTGGACATGTTGAGCTTGAGAGGGCTATAACTCATCCAAGAGAAGACAGTCGGTAGGTAGTTGGAAGTAAGTGTCAGGAGGTCGAGAGAATGCATCTGAGCTGGAGACACAGAAAATACAGGTGTCACTGCATATGGACAGGTTGTAGCCAAAGCAACAGAAGAGATAAGATTATTCAGGAAGAGGGAGAAAGTGAGAAGAAGGCCTAGTTCAGGGCTCTGAGCAACTCTAAAAGGAAGAGGAACTTGCAAAGAGGAGGCCAGAGAGGTAGACGGAGGAAAACTAGAAAGAGTACTATGTTACAAAAACCATAGAAAGAAGCCTTTACAAATAGGATCCTGGTATCTAGCACAGGGCTGGTACACAGTAGGTTCCTGGAAAGTGTCCACTGGATTTAAGAACAAGAAGGTAATTGGTAACTTTGGAAAGATGTCAGTAATGTAGACAAAACCCAGTGATTCTCCAAGGTCAATCGGTTGCCTCATCATATTTTCCAAGTGACTCTCACGTCTGTCCATGTGTTTCCTTCTCCACTGCCACCACTCCAGTTCATGGTTACTCCTACTTGCCTGATCTTTGTTAATGGCTCATATAACCACCTTTCTATATGGTCTCTCTTCTGCAGCTCTCCCTTCCTCAAATAAAACAAAGCAATAAATATATAACTAATCCTACAGGTGACTGCCAGAGTAATTTTTTTAAGATACAGCTTAGAGCAAATCAATCCTGGGTCAAAAACATAATGGTTCTCTACTGCCTTCAGATTAAAATCCGAACTCCTTAGAGTGACACTGAAAGACTTCCATTATCTTGTACCAATCTGTGTCCAGTCATTTTGCCCACACTCTTAAAAGCCCACACTCCACACACTTGACTTTGTAAAAAATGATCTTAAAATTTTTTTTAAACATTTTTTTTTTTTTTTTTTTTTTTGTGGTACGCGGGCCTCTCACTGTTGTGGCCTCTCCCGTTGCGGAGCACAGGCTCTGGACACACAGGCTCAGTGGCCGTGGCTCACGGGCCCAGCCGCTCCGCGGCATGTGGGATCCTCCCAGACCGGGGCACGAACCCATGTCCCCTGCATCGGCAGGCGGACTCTCAATCACTGCGCCACCAGGGAAGCCCTTTTTTAAACATTTTTAAAAAGTCAAGATTTTCATTATAAGCACGTAGGTGAGATTAATTTTTTCTTTTATTAAAAAAAAGGGGGATGGATGGGTACGGGGCTGTATTTACCCCACCACCATGAACAAAAACATCTGACAGAGCAGAACTGTCATATAACTCAGATACTCCCTGTTGTGTTATGGCATGAAACATATCGCTTAAAGAGGGGAAATGGTGTTTTATTTTTTTTATTATTTTATTTTTTGGAAATGGTGTTTTAAACACTTAAAAATGAATTTTATAAATACTAAACTGTTTGTAGAAAATATTTCCACCCTCTTATCAGTTCACTCGTTCTACTACATTCTCAGCTAAGTAAAATGACAAGAAATAATGGCTTTCTTTTTAAAGGTTTTCCCCTACCAATCTTGCAGAAGCTGTCCACTGGTTTGTAATTGGAAGACAGTAGTTTGTACATACTGCACTAGACCACCAAGTGTCACAGCTTCATAACTTTCCAGTTATACCACATGCTTATTAGGAAATAATAATATGGGTCAAAAGCCACTTAAGACTTTCAGACCAATTTTACTCCAAACAGATCAGAGAGGCCTGGGACACATCTAAAAGAGGTATTAAAGATGACCTAACAAAAAAAAAAAAAAAAAAAAAAGATGACCTAACAGGTCAAGTGGGTTTTGTTATGTGATTTTAGGCATAGCTGAATCCCTCACAACATTCCCATTCCCTTAATTTTGGGTGTTTTTTTTTTGTGGCTTTCTAAGATTTTGCACAATGACACATGTGGGTAAACACACACTTGATGCAGTGCAATGATGATAGAAATGCTTAGCAAAATGTTGCCCTTTTATAATTTATGCTGCTTGCCTTCGTACTACATTACGTGGTGAATGAAATAAATGATACACAAATATCAATGCATATATATGTTCACATATAGATATATAAGTGAAATGATCCCAGGATCAATCAGAAGATTACTGTGCGCTTTATAAATTCTGTATCCCAAACAAATAATATTTATGATAAACTTTTTCTTACTGAGATTGGTACAGCAAAAATTTATTATTGTGAACTTAAAATTTCACTTAATAGCATGAATGGATTATCATGGACCTATCTTCTTGCTTTATAGAGGAATGCCATGAAGTCTGTTCCCCTTCTGTAATTGTAATTTATCATGTTCTCAATTAGAGGAAAAACATTTTCGTTCATATTGCTGAAAATCTCAACATCTTCTATAACGTGTCCTTTTTTACATGCCGGGTTAATTTTTCAGTCACAAAATATTGTTAATATCTAAATATGACAGAATACTCCTATAATGGCCACAGCTATCATGTTACCAGCAATTCTCAGAAGAAATATCTGAAGCACTTAGAAGGCTTTATCAGTATATAAATAACCAATCCTGAGCCCCCAAATTCAAATTTATTAAATCTGCTATTTTCTCGACAGCCTGAGAATTTCCCAGGGGATTCTAATTTGGTGATTAGCTACTTTTTACTCATCACAGTCTTTGCACCAGTTAGAAGTGACAGAACATATAATTTATGTTACATTCTTGGGGCACACAATCAAAATAATTTGTTTGGTGCCTCTGTCACTACTAAATTCTAGTTTAATTCAAATTAAGATAAATGTCCCGACTTCACGTTTTTTTGGTAAACTGCCATGGATACTTCTTAGAGGTAACGGCCAATTTCTTAGTATTGTTTACATCATCAAATATCCTAATTTTTAGCCCATTATTACAATTCAAAATAAGTAAAGCATTATTGTATGAAATGGCAAATGCTAATCCCAGTTCTGACCTGCTTTTTTTAGTTTTCAAGAGGAAAGGAGTTTCACATTATTTGAGTTCCGTAAACTTTGGTAACAACAGAGATGTTCAAACCTAACCCTTCTAGATTTTATTCTTTCTGAAATGTTGACAGAACCATAGGGCTTATTTATTAACTTGAGTTTCATCAATGAGCTTTAGCTAGTTCCAAGAATTTCCTCATTGGTAAAATGATAAAATACTGTATGTATCTGTGTCTCGTGAAGTTTTCCTTTGGGATCAGGTCTGTTACTTTCATCAGATTCTCAAGAGGGTTTATGGCCCAAGAAAACTTAAAAATACTGATTCAGGGAGAATTGAAACATTCACTAAAGTACACTGTATGCTCTAAAAAATTTATTTTCATATTTTAACAATGAAAGAAGGACATGCTATCTAAAATCAAATGTCCTTCTGTTTACAGTGTGCAGTTATATTAGTTTTAAATGCACTGAAAGAACAGACAGGAATTTAAGTGATCTTAGAAAGGGAAACATACGCCACCTCAATAAATGTCTCTTCACCAAAGAAAACTTACTGACTTGTTTTAATAATCAGGTATTATGCCATGCAGTTAAATCCTACCTGAAAGACTTTCAGGTATGAAAGAGGTTTTAAAGTATTTAAGGGTGAAAGATACAAACTAATGTACTACTTTATTCTTAAGTGATAATATAAGATTTTACTGTCAAAAGACACGTATTTTTCTTACATATAATGCTTTAATTTTTTTCTTAACATCTTTACTGGAATATAATTGCTTTACAATGTTGTGTTAGTTTCCGCGATATAACATAGTGAATCAGCTATATGTATACATATATCCCCACATCTCCTCCCTCTTGCATCTCCCTCCCAACTCTCCCCATCCCATCCCTCTAGGTGGTCACAAAGCACCGAGCTGATCTCCCTGTGCTATGCGGCTGCTTCCCACTAGCTATCTATTTTGCACCTGGCAGTATATATATGTCAGTGCTACTCTCCCACTTCGTCCCAGCTTACCCCTACCCCTGCGCATGTCCTCAAGTCCATTATCTAGGTCTGCGTCTTTATTCCTGTCCTGCCCCTAGGTTCATCAGAACCCTTTTTTTTTAGATTCCATATATATGTGTTAGCATATGGTATTTGTTTTTCTGACTTACTTCACTCCACATGACAGACTCTAGGTCCATCCACCTCACTACAAATAACTGTTTCATTTCTCTTTATGGCTGAGTAATATTCCATTGTATATATGAGCCACATCTTTTTTATCCATTCATCTGTCAACGGACACCTAGGTTGCTTCCATGTCCTGGCTATTGTAAACAGTGCTTCAATGAACATTGTAGTATGTGACTCTTTTTGAATTATGGTCTTCTCAGGGTATATGCCCAGTAGTGGGATTGCTGGGTCATATGGTAGTTCTGTTTTTAGTTTTTTAAGGAACCCCCATACTGTTTACAGTGGTTGTATCAATTTACATTCCAAACAACAGTGCAAGACGGTTCCCTTTTCTCCACACCGTCTCCAGCATTTACTGTTCGTAGACTTTGATGATGGCAATTTTGACTGGTGTGAGGTGATACCTCATTATAGGTTCTTTTTTTTTTTTTTTTTTTCGGTATGCGGGCTTCTCACTGTTGTGGCCTTTCCCGTTGTGGAGCACAGGCTCAGCGGCCATGGCTCACAGGCCTAACGGCTCCGCAGCATGTGGGATCTTCCCGGACCGGGGCACGAACCCGTGTCCCCTGCATCGACAGGCGGACTCTCAACCACTGTGCCACCGGGGAAGCCCTTTTTTTTTTTTGCGGTACGCGGGCCTCTCACTGTTGTGGTCTCTCCCATTACGGTGCACAGGCTCCGGATGCACAGGCTCAGTGGCCATGGCTCACGGGTCCAGCCGCTCCGCAGCATATGGGATCCTCCTGGACCGGGGCACGAACCGATGTCCCCTGCATCAGCAGGCAGACCCTCAACCACTATGCCACCAGGGAAGCCCCTCATTATAGTTTTGATTTGCATTTCTCTAATGATTAGTGATGTTGAGCATCCTTTTATGTGTTTGTGAAAATCTGTACATATTCTTGGGGAAAATGTCTATTTAAATCTTCTGCCCATTTTTGGATTGGGTTGTTTCTTTTTTTAATATTGAGCTCCATGAGCTGCTTGTATATTTTGGAGATTAATCCTTTGTCAGTTGCTTCGTTTGCAGATATTTTCTCCCATTCTCAGGGTTGTCTTTTGATCTTTTTTATGGTTTCCTTTGCTGTGTAAAAGCTTTGAAGTTTCATTAGGTCCCATTTCTTTATTGTTCTTTTTATTTCCATTTCTCTAGGAGGTGGGTTAAAAAGGATCTTGCTGTGATTCATGTCAAAGAGTGTTCTGCAAATGTTTTCCTCTAAGAGTTCTATGGTGTCTGGCCTTACATTTAGGTCTTTAATCCATTTTGAGTTTATTTTTGTGTATGGTGGTAGGGAGTGTTCTAATTTCATTCTTTTACATGTAGCTGTCTGGTTTTCCCAACACCACTTACTGAAGAGGCTGTCTTTTCTCCATTGTATATTCTTGCCTCTTTTATCAAAGATACGGTGAACATATGTGCACGGGTTTATCTCTGGGCTTTCTATCCTGTTCCACTGATCTATATTTCTGTTTTTGTGCCAGTACCATACTGTCTTGATTACTGTAGCTTTGTAGTATAGTCTGAAGTCAGTGAGCCTGATTCCTCCAGCCCCGTTTTTGTTTCTCAAGATTGCTTTGGCTATTCGGGGTCTTTTGTGTTTCCATACAAACTGTGAAATTTTTTGTTCTAGTTCTGTGAAAAATGCCATTTGTAGTTTGATAGGGATTGCACTGAATCTGTAGATTGCTTTGGGTAGCATGGTCATTTTCACAATGTTGATTCTTACAATCCAGTAACATAGTAAATCCCTCTGTTTCTATCATCTTTAATTTCTTTCATCAGTGTCTTATAGTTTTCTGCATACAGGTCTTTTGTCTCCTTAGGTAGGTTTATTCCTAGGTATGTTATTCTTTTTGTTGCAATGATAAATGGGAGTGTTTCCTTAATTTGTCTTTCAGATTTTTCATCATCAGTGTATAGGAATGCAAGAGATTTTTGTGCATTAATTTTGTATCCTGCAACTTTACCAAATTCATTGATTAGCTCTAGTAGTTTTCTGGTAGCATCTTTAGGATTCTCTATGTATAGTATCATGTCACCTGCAAACAGTGAAAGCTTTACTTCTTCTTTTCCGATTTGGATTCCTTTTATTTCTTTTTCTTCTCTGATTGCTGTGACTAAAACTTCCAAAACTATGTTGAATAATAGTGGTGTGAGTGGACATCCTTGTCATCTTCCTGATCTTAGAAGAAATGGTTTCAGCTTTTCATCATTGAAAACGATGTTGGCTGTGGGTTTGTCATATATGGCCTTTATTATGCTGAGGAAAGTTCCCCCTATGCCTACTTTCTGGAGATTTTTTATCATAAAGGGGTGTTGTATTTTTTCAAAAGCTTTTTCTGCATCTGTTGAGATGATCATATGGTTTTTATCCTTCAATTTGTTAATATGGTGTATCACATTGATTTGCACATATTGAAGAATCCTTGCATTCCTGGGACAAACCCCACTTGATCATGGTGTATGATCCTTTTAATGTGCTGCTGGATTCTGTTTGCTAGTATTTTGTTGAAGATTTTTGCATCTATGTTCATCAGTGATATTGGTCGGTAGTTTTGTTTGTGACCTCTCTGTCTGGTTTTGGTATCAAGGTGATGGTGGCCTCGTAGAATGAATTTGGGGGTGTTCCTCCCTCTGCTATATTATGGAAGAGTTTGAGAAGGATAGGTCTTAGCTCTTCTCTAAATGTTTAATAGAATTCGCCTGTGAAGCCATCTGGTCCTGGGCTTTTGTTTGCTGCAAGATTTTTAATCAGTTTCAATTTCAGTGCTTGTGACTGGTCCATTTATATTTTCTATTTCTTCCTGGTTCAGTCTCAGAAGGTTGTGCTTTTCTAAGAATTTATGCATTTCTTCCAGGTTGTCCATTTTATTGGCATATAGTTGCTTGTAATAATCTCTCATGATCTTTTGTATTTCTGCAGTGTCAGTTGTTACTTCTCCTTTTTCATTTCTAATTCTCTTGATTTGAGTCTTCTCCCTTTTTTTCTTGATGAGTCTGGCTAATGGTTTATCAATTTTGTTTATCTTCTCAAAGAACCAGCTTTTAGTTTTATTGATCTTTGCTATTGTTTCCTTCATTTCTTTTTCATTTATTTCTGATCTGATTTCTTTCCTTCTGCTAACTTTGGGGATTTTTTGCTTTAGGTGTAAGGTTAGGTTGTTTATTTGAGATTTTTCTTGTCTCGAGGTAGGACTGCATTGCTATAAACTTTCCTCTAAGAACTGCTTCTGCTGCATCCCATAGGTTTTGGGTTGTTGTGTTTTCATTGTCATTTGTCTCTAGGTATTTTCTGATTTCCTCTTTGATTTCTTCAGTGATCTCTTGGTTATTAATAGTGTATTGTTTGCCTCCCTATTTTTGTATTTTCCACTTTTTTCCCTATAATTGATATCTACTCTCATAGTGTTATGGTTGGAAAACATACTTGATACGATTTCAGTTTGCTCAAATTTACAAAGATTTGATCTGTGGCTGAAGATATGATCTATCCTGGAGAATGTTCTATGAGCACTTGAGAAGAAAGTGTATTCTGTTGTTTTTGGATGGAATGTCCTATAAATATCAATTAAGTCCACCTTGTTTAATGTGTCATGTAAAGCTTGTGTTTCCTTATGTATTTTCATTTTGGATGATCTATCCCTTGGTGAAGTGGGGTGTTAAAGTCCCCTACTATTATTGGGTCACTGTCGATTTCCCCTTTTATGGCTGTTAGCATTTGCCTTATGTATTGAGGTGCTCCTATGTTGGGTGCATAAATATTTACAATTGTTATAACTTCTTCTTGGATTGATCCCTTGATCATTATGTAGTGTCCTTCTTTGTCTCTTGTAATAGTCTTTATTTTAAAGTCTATTTTATCTGATATGAGTATGGCTGCTCCAGCTTCCTTTTAATTTCCATTTGCATGGAATATCTTTTTCCATGCTCTCACTTTCAGTCTGTATGTGTCCGTAGGTCTGAAGTGGGTGTCTTGTAGACAGCATATATACGGGTCTTGTTTTCGTAACCATTCAGCCAGTTTACGTCTTTTGGTTGGAGCGTTTAATCCATTTACATTTAAGGTAATTATTGATATGTATGTTCCTATTACCATTTTCTTAATTGTTTTGGGTTTGTTTTATAGGTCTTTTCCTTTGCTTGCGTTTCCCACATAGAGAAGTTCCTTTAGCATTTGCTGTAAAGCTGGTTTGGTGATGCTGAATGCTCTTAACTTTTGCTTGTCTGTAAAGGTTTTAATTTTCTCCGTGGAATATGAATGAGATCCTTGCTGGGTAGAGTGATCTTGGTTGTAGGTTTTTTCCCTTTCATCACTTTAATATGTCCTGCCAGTCCCTTCTGGCTTGCAGAGTTTCTGCTGAAAGATCAGCTGTTAACCTTACGGGGATTCCCTTGTATGCTATTTGTTGCTTTTCCCTTGCTGCTTTTAATATTTTTTCTTTGTATTTAATTTTTGATAGTTCAATTAATATGTGTCTTGGCATGTTTCTCTTTCAATTTATCCTGTATGGGACTCTCTGCATTTCCTGGACTTGATTGACTATTTCCTTTCCCACGTTAGGCAAATTTTCAACTATAATCTCTTCAAGTATTTTCTCAGACCCTTTCTCTCTTCTTCTTCTGGGACCCCTGTAATTCGAATGTTGGTGCGTTTAATGTTGTCCCCAAGGTCTCTGAGACTGTCCTCAATTCATTTCATTCTTTTTTGTTTATTCTGCTCTGCAGTAGTTATTTCCACTATTTTATCTTCCAGGTCACTTATCCGTTCTTCTGCCTCACTTATACTGTTATTGATTCCTTCTAGAGAATTTTTCATTTTTTGTGTTGTTCATCATTGTTTGTTTGCTCTTTAGTTCTTCTAGGTGCTTGTTAAACGTTGCTTATTAAACATTTCTTGTATTTCCTCCATTCTATTTCCAAGATTTTGTATCATCTTTACTGTCATTACTCTGAATTCATTTTCAGATAGAATGCCTGTTTCCTCTTCATTTGTTTCGTCTGGTGGGTTTTCACCTTGCTCCTTCATCTGCTGTGTGTTTCTCTGTCTTCCCATTTTGTTGAACTTACTGTCTTTGGGGTTTCCTTTTCACAGGCTGCAGGTTCGTAGTTCCCATTGTTACTGGTGTCTGCCCCCAGTGGGTGAGGTTGGTTCAGTGGCTTGTGTAGGCTTCCTGGTGGAGGAGACTGGTGCCTGTGTTCTGGTGGGTGGGCCTGGACCTTGTCTTTCTGGTGGGCAGGGCCGTGTCCGGTGATGTGTTTTGGGGTGTCTGCGAACTTAGTATAATTTTAGGCAGCCTCTCTGCTAATGGGTGGGGTTGTGTTCCTGTCTTGCTAGTTGTTTGGCATGGGGTGTCTAGCACTGGAGCTTGCTGGCTGCTGGGTGGAGCTGGGCCTTAGTGTTGAGATGGAGAGCTCTCGCCAACTAATATTACATGAGGCTGGGAGGTCTCTGGTGGTCCAATGTCCTCAACTTGCCCTCCCACCTCAGAGGCTCAGGCCTGACACCAGGCTGGAGCACCAAGACACTGTCAGCCACGTGGCTCAGAAGAAAAGGGAGTAAAAAAGAAAGGAAAAAAAATTTTTTAATAAATAAAATAATTAAAATTTAAAAATTAGTATAATAAAAAAGTGCAACCAAACCAATAAAGAAATCCACTAATAAGAAGTGCTAAAACCTATACTACAATAAACATAAAAATCAGAAACAAATCAGATGCAGAAAGGAAACCCCAAGTCTACAGTTGCTCCCAAAGTCCACTGCCTCAATTTTGGGTTGATTCATTGTCTCTTCAGGTATTCCACAGATGCAGGGTACCTCAAGTTGATTGTGGGGATTTAATCCACTGCTCCTGAGGCTGCTGGGAGAGATTTCCCTTTCTCTTCTGTGCTTGCATAGCTCCTGGGGTTAAATTTTGGTTTTGGCCCCACTTCTGCGTGTAGGTTGCCCTCAGACTTCTGTTCCCACCCAGACAGGACGGCGTTAAAGCAGTGGCTGATTAGGAGGCTCTGCCTCACTCATGCCGGGGGGGAGGGAGGGGTACGGTAGTTATAATTGGAATGCGGGGCGAGCCTGCGGCGGCAGAGGCCAACATGAAATCACAACAGCCTGAGGCGCGCCGTGTGCTCTCGCAGAGAAGCTGTCCCTGGATCACACAACCCTGGCAGTGGCGGGCTGCACAGGCTCCGGGGGCGGGTGTGTGGATAGTGACCTGTGCTCGCACACAGGATTCTTGATGGCTGCAGCAGCAGCAATAGCGGTTCATCCCCATCTCTGGGGTTCGAGGTGACAGCCGCGGCTCACACCTGTTTCTGTAGCTTGTTTAGGCAGTGCTCTGCCTTCTGTGGGCAGACAGGGAAGGAATCCCCTCTCCTCGCACACCCCGACACAATGGTCTCTTGCCTCTTAGGCAGGTTCAGAGTTTTTCCTGGACTCCCTCCCGGCTAGTTGTGGCGAACTAGCCCCCTTCAGGCTGTGTTCATGCAGCCAACGCCAGTTCTTTCCCTGGGATCCGACCTCCGAAGCCCGAGCCTCAGCTCCCAGCCCCTGTGCGCCTCAGCGGGTGAGCAGACAAGCCTCTCGGGCTGGTGAGTGCTGGTCAGCACTGATCCTCTGTGCAGGAATCTCTCTGCTTTGCCCTCCGCACCCCTGTTGCTACGCTCTCCTCCATGGCTCCGAAGCTTCCCCCCTCCACCACCCGCAGTCTCCGCCCATGAAGGGGCTTCCTAGTGTGTGGAAACTTTTCCTCCTTCACAGTTCCCTCCAGAGGTGCAGGTCCCGTCCCTATTCTTTTGTCTCTGCTTTTTCTTTCTTCTTTTGCCCTACCCAGGTACGTGGGGATTTTCTTGCCTTTTGGGGAGTCTGAGGTCTTCTGCCAGCGTTCAGTAGGCGTTCTGTAGGAGTTGTTCCTCATGTAGATGTATTTTTGATGTATTTGTGGGGAGGAAGGTGATCTCCACGTCCTGCTCCTCTGCCATCTTGAAGGTCCCCCCTAATGCTTTAATTTTTAAAGTAAATTTTAATTTAGACAAAATGTCCTTCATCCAATTTCCAAGTAAATAAAAATCTACAAAAATCTTTTAGAAACCTTCAAATTAATAATTTGATTCCACAAAACTGCTCTAACCTTAATTAAAAAAAAAACTAACCACAAGCATTTCTTGAATTGTGGATACAGTATAATAGAATATTCAAGAAGACCATTAGGCCTTGACCAGTTTTTCAATAAAAAATTGTACAAAATTCAGGAGCCTCCACTTTTCATGCAGGGATGACCCTCAGTTGGCTTAGGTGGTTAAATGATTCACCAGCTCCAAATAATTGCTTTGGGCATAATACATCTTTAGAGGAAAGGTAAGTTCTTTCCCTCTTTTCCAAGATATTTTTTGGGTTTATCTTATGTAAGTAAAAAAATAAAGTGAAAAAAAAACTCATTTTTTTTTTTTTTTTTTTTTTTGTGGTACGCGGGCCTCTCACTGTTGTGGCCTCTCCCATTGCGGAGCACAGGCTCCGGACACGCAGGCTCAGCGGCCATGGCTCACGGGCCCAGCCGCTCCGCGGCATGTGGGATCCTCCCAGACCGAGGCATGAACCCGCATCCCCTGCGTCGGCAGGCGGACTCTCAACCACTGCGCCACCAGGGAAGCCCAAACTCAGTTTTTTGTACAACATTTTCTTCCCAAAATAGTGTTGGCCAGTAAATTAAATTCTTTGAAACTAGGTCAGAGAAGCTCCCAAATAGAATCCCAAATAGACAAGGTGAGGGCAAGCCAATTCGAAAAATTTCTTTTAATATTTAAAACTGCCTTTTAAAACTTATCATTGTTACGTGAGAGTTATTCAGACCCAGTGAAATAGTACTGATAAGTTCCATGGGATTCCTAAAGATCTTGTAAGCCTTGAAAGATCTTATGAGGTACTTAAAATCAGTATAGTTGTGCCTTTTTTCCCTGTTTAAAAGAAGCGGAAATGAATAAGTTAAAAGGCATTTTCCTAACCCTGACTGCAAATCACAAGCTTGAGGCTGCTTGAAGCCAGCTGGCGTGGTGCCCATTTACAGTAAGTTGTTTACTCCTTGTCGACCAATCACGCCACAAAGAATGAATGCCTACAGACAGAGTCAGACTGTCTTTTCAAGACAGAGCAATAGAGAGGTTTATAAGCTTTATTAAATTCTTAGAGGTATTACTTTTAATACTGCTCTAAAATATTATAATCCAGTTTCCATAACCTCAGCGTTTTAAAGTCAAATAATTGCCCCTCAATAGACAATCTTAAAATAATAGTTTATCAGTGGTGTCCTCTAATCATTTTAAGTACCTTTTAAGTATAACTTTTAAAGGCTACAATATCTATCTTAAAATGGATTTGAACTTAATTAGACTGAAACCTTTAAATACGCAGTGTTTAGTGTGCAGATTGAGAACAGTAAAATAAACAGAATGTCCAGAGGAGGAGTAAAAAACAGAAAAACTGAACTCTCATTAACAAGAGAGACGTGGGTAAGAATAGCACGATGGTTCAAACAAGTGATTCCTGGTCTGTCCTCAGAAATCATGTTTGCTACTTGGCACTTGGGAGAGCCTCTTCCCACCCACACTGGCTAGTTTAGGGAAAACCAGGTAGGAATCAACCTTTTTCTTTTGGACCAAACTTGTCTACTATCGCTATTCCCTAAATGTCTCCCCAAGGTTATCTGCTATCATTGTTATCAGCTGCCACTGAAAAGTTCAGAACCTATCTTTCACTCAGTGTGTTCAATGAATGTTAAAATGAGTGACAGACATAAAAAGGGAATGTCTCATCAACTAATCCTAGAATCAAGTCACCAACCATTTTGAACAAACCCCAGCTCAAAGGGCCCTAGGAACCAAAAGTACTTTTAAAGGTGCATATCTGGAGCAAAAAGATGACCAAACACAGAAATGATAGATACCTTCAACAGCCTCTGTGGAAAGAGGACGAAGCTAGTAAGACCACAGAAATATCCAAAGCTAACTACTATAAAACAGAAAGAACTATTATGTATGACTTGGCTTCTCTGGCTTCTTCTTACATGCTTCTTGAGTCAATTTTTCAGTAGGTTCTAGAGACTTACACCTTTTACTATTAGAGGACCCTAAACAAATCATTTCATGACAGACATTTTCTAGTTATCTCAGTAATTTTACCTAATTTCCAAGCCCAAATGGCAGAGTGAATCATTTTATTAAATGTAGGATTATTTAGGCCCTTGGAGCTAGTATGGGTTTTTGCCTGTTTGTTTCTCCATGTTCTAAGTCCGTTATGCCCAGTAAATTTGGAGTGTTAGTTCCTGCAACCTTTGGTTCTATGATAATAATTCTTCTGCCACGCCTTTAACTTTTTTGGGTTTCTCAATTTCCATTTCTTTAAAAAAAAAATCATGTGCAAAGTCTATCAAATAACTTACTAAATTATCCTATACTACTTTCTAAAAAAAATTAGGGGTGGGGGGTTTAGTGTTAATGATCATCATACTTACGTTAAATTTCTCTTTTAGGAGCCCCAAAAGAGAGAGAACATACAACAGAGTACTGGGACTAGTTACAGGTCAGAGTACATGTTATTTCTAAGATCTCACTAGGGTGTGAGGTTTAAATTAGACTTCACTAGGTAAATAAAAGCAAATTCTATCTTTGTTACAATAGTTAATACCTGGAAAGGTGCCAGACTCATGGCCTTGGGAATTATATAGCTTATAAACAGGATTTCAAAATGATGATGAGGCAAAAGTGGTACTTCCTCACTTTCTCAGTCACTTCTAAACCCAAAGGGCTAACCATCATCAACTATTCATTAAACAGGTTGAAAGTTTTATTTTATATGGGTAATGTATTTCCTAGTACATTTTCTACAGGACAGCAAGTCGGTCTGTCAACACAATGATAAACAGCCCGGTAATAAGATTATGCACAGGATTGACAGAATTCAAATTTAACCGGTTGATAGTTAAATATAATTCTTCTATAAATAGTTCCATTTCTCAGATAAATGTCTAACTTTCCCTTTCAATTTTAACCAATGAAAAAAACATAAACAAAAAACAGTTTTGTTTAACAAAACAACTCTATTCCGCATAAAATTGAGCATCAAAGCACGAGAAAGCTGAAACGGAAGGAAATCAAAAGATGTACATTTTACCTATTAAGTGAAAAATCATTCTATAATTTAAAAAATTTAAATGAACTCTGTAATCCTCATTTTAGAGCTGAACGAAAGAAGGGCAAGGTAGGCACTAGAAATACGGTAATGAACTACAAATAGGGTAATGCCATGGGCTTGTTTTCCTCCTTTTCTTCACCTCCCCCACTATTTTTTATATAGGTTTTTCAGAGTAGTACCTTCAAATTAGCATTTTTAACACTCGATAAAAAAGAAACTACTGTGGTAATATATTAGTTGTCCTCACTGAAAAATACATACCATCATAATTGTAATTTAATTGTCTCTTATATTAAGGTGGTATGTACTCCTAAGGTATCACCTCATCTTCCCCCAAGCCTCACCTTCCCTTAGATAGTTGTTAGACATCCAGAACTAAAGTAGTTCTGAAATTTTGGTTAATAGGTAACCAGAAAACCTGAGGTAAACAAGAAAAAAACCTTAGTAGATATTTTCTTGAATATCTTTTCAAGCCAAATGAACAGTTCTTTCATCTGAAAACAGCCCAGTTCAGATGCCTTGATCTTTAGGTTATTATGTGCTGCTGAATAGGAAATTTATTTTCAGTAAAGTGTGTCAGGATTTGGCTGAATGGGGCTGGGCTACAAGGAAATGAAAGTAGACATCTCTTCTCTTCGTATCCTCTCTTACCAGCAGCTCTTCCCATTCCCCACCCCAATAAACAAACCATTTATAGAATTGTTAAGTTTTGTTCTTTTTACTTTTTTATTCATCCTTTCAAATATTTTGCTGCCGTTTTCCAAAAGACATTATTATTTAACATTCAGTATACAGAGAATTCTCCATCAGAGATGTTTTTTCTTAAATCATATTCAGTGAGACCCATGTTAGTTCAGCAGTGGACAGGTCACAAGAGGACATGAGAAAGGAAGAAAGGCTCTAGGACACTTGCATTAACACAAGTATTCCACACAAGTAAATGATGTAATTTTGAAGAGCGATAGCCTTAATGTCATTTTGATTATGAGTCATGAATATTGTAGCATCCTCTGAACACTTCAGCCATTACAACCGTCTAATATCTGGTACCATTAAGTATTTCTGAAAGGAATGCTACTGTGTAAATGTTACCAAAGAAGTCTGAACACAAGAACCTCGTAACTCTGCTCTTTGTCTGTAGTTTTACCTGCTTTAATCCATTTTCCTAAAACAAGAGTTTTCAAGCCCTTAGCTGCAAAATGCTTCGTTTTAAAAAGTAACCCTTATGTAGAACCCCCAACACATAAAGCAGGTAGAAGTGATATTATACTGATAAAGCATATTTTATACAAAGTCATAGTACTAATCTATATGGGAAGCAATCAGATCAGTGAAGCTGTTTTGCTGAAACCAGTAAAACTGAAATTGGAATGCCAGGCTTACCATCAAACGTGTATTTGTTCTTAAACAGAGTTTGGAAAGCACTGCCCTAAAACTTCACATTGTCTCCGCTATCAGCCCCAAGCCTCATTTCCAAACCTCTATCAAACCTTCTTTTCCTTATAAAAATGAAGCCAGAACTTTAACAAGGCCCACCAAAATCTGGACTGTAGCATATCTCTCACCAGTTTCTTGCAGGAACTGTCTCCCAGTCAGTATGTTTTCTCAGTGTCCCTCAATATGCCAACTTAAATTCCTTCATTCGTTTACTTAACGTGTATGTTCTGAGTGCCTATAATGAACCTCTAGATTTTTGCTTATTCTGCCCCTTTTTACCTTAGAATCTTCCTCAGTGATCCTCAACAAAAGCTTTCTCCTCTTATTTCCCAAAGTACTCAGTGACTTCTGCCACTCATGAATTCTGAAGCGACTGCCTTTATTAATTAATGGGCCACATGGTATATAATCAATACTAATAGCGAAAGGTACCAAAGTACACAATTGTTTCCTCGGTTTGGATTTTTAAAAATCAAGCTTTTATTTCTACTAAAGAAAATAAAACCACTTTTGAATTTCAAAATTACAGATTTGCGTTTCATATATTTTATAGGAAAAAGCATACATGAATGCATAGTTTAATTTAAGTGGTATGCGTGGTTTCAAGCTTATTCTGTTGAGTAAAAATTTAAAAGCCACAGTGATACTGTGAAAAGCTTACGAGGTTGCAGAAGAAAACCCACATTTTTCACATACGTGATTAAAGAATAATTATCCAAGGTATTTTTTTATAGCACAATATTTGATCAAAATTTTGGAATATAAAAATTTTTTTTGAAATATACTAAATGCATGAGTTCTAATCTCCGCCACTAGTTGCAAACTTAGTAATACTACTTCTAGTGTATTGTATGATTTGGTTTTGAAAGATGTTTAGATTTTTAAAAATCATTTGTGATAAGTGAAAAGACACATTTTACAATCCCTAAATCAGCACCATAATTTTTTCTATTTTCAATTAATTTCACTCAAGTTACATAAAAATATAATATAACAAATGGCATTTGAAATAAATTTTAAAACCCTAGAACTCTTTCTTCAAGGAAAAGCTTCACTGGAAATGAGGTATGTAATAAAACCTGGGTAGATTTCTCTGTGTTAGACCCCATCTCCTGGATTTACCACTATAGTTCGTGACAGTTCTTCAGAGCAGTCTGAAAAACACTACTAAATCAATCAGTTGCTCAAATACCACCATACAGATGAAGATGACACTACTACTGAAACTTCTGGATGGTGGGCAGTACCACCATAGAGTGGCTTGAAATGTTTGTCAGCTGCTATAAGAATTTTCTAGGTTTCCCAAGAAAAGCAGTTTGGTGGAAAAGGCATAAATATGTACTTTTCAAACAACTGCAACTTCTTTACAAAAAAGCTCATTTGTTGCAAAGTTGAACTTGTGACAGTTCAGGACCACTTGTGTAGTAGCCAATATACAAGACGATAGATTGTAAAGTTAAGACCAACAGTAAAACAGTTTGCAAGAGCTCTAATGCTGGCTTTTGGCGAATATGAATTCATTTTCCAAACCAAAGGGCCATGATAGTATTTTCCATTTTTCAGAACTGGAGAGACTTCAGAGAAAAAACATTTGGGTTTTACAAAAAGCACTTTTAATATAAGAGAGTGAAATTAGCGCTCTGTAATGACCTATATGGAAAAAGAGTCTAAAACAGAGTGGATATATGTGTATGTATAACTGATTCACTTTGCTGTATAGCAGATACTAACACAACGTTGTAAATCAACTACACTCCAATAAAAATTTTAAAAGAGTGAAATTAGCAAAAATGGTGGAGTAAGGAACTCCAGATTCCACCCCCCCCCCCCACCAGGAGCAAAGAATAAGAAGGCACAAACGGTCAGAACCAATGTTTCTGGAACCCTCAAAGGCTTGCAGCAACCCAGACAATGCTTATTCCAACACCCACCCCACCCCCAGCCCCGCCACTGATTCTTGGTTAAGAATAGCAAACTTTGTGGTGTTTTTAACTTACCCAGTCCCATCTCCTACTCTCCAGCTTAGCAGTAGTCATGAAAATAACAGCCCACATTCCTAGTACCAGAGGTAGTAAAATGAACCTTATTTGCAAAGAATTCTAATTATTTGTTCTGACCATTCTGGTGGCTCCCTAGAAGACCACCTCAAAAAGAGTGTCTTTATTTTGCCTAACTCAGACCTGGCTCAGTGCTAAAGTGCTATATTTCAGCGGTAGGGGGCATGGTTGCAATGTGTGGCTGGGGGTGAGGGATTTGTTGGCAATGTTCATGCTAATGTCTTAGTTTGCTGTTGCTTGAGGTGATGGATAACAGTTGGGGGCAAACAATAAACTAACCAGAAAGCTTAGAAGGCAAGTCTGGAGCTTTGAAAAGGTCTGACATATTCTGGAAATCTAGAAGGCCAAATGCATGGCTTCAGGAAAGATCTAAGAAGGCCCTAGGATTTCACCTCCTATTGACCTTGAATCTCTATGGAAGCTGGAAGTAAAGGCTAAGGCAGAATTGTAAACTCCAGGAGTTAAAAGTTAAAGGCTCACCCTAACACACACACTGAGCCCCTGGGCAAAGATTGGAAAATTTTATGGTTTCCAGATATTTAATAAAAGCACTGTTCAATCATTAATTGACACTAAGCAAATGGAACAGAGACTTCAGGGTCCACAATGGACAAAGAATACAACCTTCACAGAATTAGTTCAAACAGTCACTAAACAAACAACATCTACAATACACATCGAAAACAACAAACGCTGCAAAGGGGGAAGAAGTGCCATACTGTAATATTTGAAATATCCAGTTTTCAAAAAAAACTACAAGGTATGCAAAGAAATAAGAAAGTATGGTACATGCACAAAAGAACAGAAGCTGACTGAGGAAGCCTAGATGTTGATCTTTCTAGACAAAGCTATTTTAACTGTATTCCATGACATAAAGTAAACTATGTCTAAAGAACTTAAAGTAAAAACAAAAATGTGTGATTAAATTGAGTAGATTAATAAAGAGATATTATAAAACTGAACCAAATGGAAATTTTGGAGCAGAAAAGTATAATAACTGAAATGAAAAATTCACTATTGGGCCTCAAAAGCCGATGTGAGCAGGCAGAAGAATCAGTAAACTTGAAATGGAAAAAACAAACCAACAAAAACACCAAACTGAGGCTCAGAGACCTGTGGGACACCATGAAATACACCAACATATGCATAATGGGAGTCACATAAGGAGGAGAGAAGGGGGCAGCAAGACTATTTAAACAAATAGTGGCCAAAAATATGCCAAATTTTATGAAAAATATCCAAGAAGCCCAACAAACTCCAAAAGAATAGACGCAAAAAGGTCCACACATAGGCACATCATAAACTATCAGAAGCTAAAGACAGAATCCTGAAAGCAGCAAGAAAGATGCAACTCATTATGTTCAAGTGATTCTTAATAAGACTAACAAGTGATTTCTCATCAGAAACTATCCAGGGGCAGCCCAGAAGACAGGAGGATGACTTATTCAAAGTGCTATAAGAATTCAGAGTTAGTCAAGAATTCTGTATCTGGCAACACAATCCTTCAAAAATGAAGGAGAAATTAATACATTCCTAAAGAACAAAAACTGAAGCAGTTCATCATTAGCAAACCTGCCCTCCAGCAAATGCTAATGGGAGTTCTTCAGGCTGAAATGAAAAGACACTATACAGTAACTCAAATACACATGAAGAAATAAAGTACACAAGGAAAGGTAACTACATAAGTAAATGCACAAGACACTGTAAATGTATCTTTTGTTTGTAACTCCTTTTCCCTTTCTTATTGAAAACACAACTGCATCAACAGTAATTATAAATCTAGGTGGACAGGCACAAAATATATAAAGATGAAATCTGTAACAATAACAATCTAATATAGAGATATATAGAGACTATGTAATCTCCAGGGCAACCGGTAAGAAAATAACTCAAAAAATAGAGTAAAAGAAATGACAAGCGAATTAAAATTATCACACTAGAAAACTTTAATACAAAAGAAGATAGTAATGGAGGAACTAAGGAACAAAAGAGTCCTCCTTGCCAATAATTATATTAAATATCAACAGATTAAACTCTCAAATTAAAAGGCAGAGGATGGCAGAATGGATTTAAGAAAATGATCCAACTATATGCTGTCTACAGAGACTCAGACTTAAAGACAGAAGTAAACTGAAAATAAAAAGATGGAAAAAGACATTCCATTCAAACAGCACACACAAGAGTGGCTATATTAATATCAGATAAAGCAGACAACACAAAAATTGTCTCCAGAGACAAAGATGGACAGTGTATAATGATAAAAGTGAGTAACAAATATAAACATATATGCACCAAACAACAAGATGAAGCAAAACCTAACAAAAGAGAAATAACCCAGTAATACTAGTTAGAAATTTTAATACCCCCACTTTCAATAACAGAACTAGAAAGAAATTTAGCAAGGAAATAGACACTTGAACACCACCCTATAACAATTAAATCTAAGAGACATCTGTAAAACACTCCAAAAGAAAAACACTACAAATGAATAATATTAATTCTTGTCAAGTGCACATGGAACATTCTCTAGGACAGATTATACATTAGGCCATAAAACATGTCAAATAAAATTTAAAAGACTGAAATCATACAAATTATGTTCTCTGATCACAACAGAATGAAGTTAGAAATTAACAGAAGAAAATTTGGAAAATTCACAGATATATATAAATTAAACATTCCAAATAATTAAAGAAAAAAAAGCACAAGGGAAATGAGAAAATACCTTGAGATAAACGAAAACAAAATATAAAATATACCAAAATTTATGGGATGCAGCAAAAGCAGTGCTAAGAGGGAAATTTATAGCTATAAATGTTTACCTTATAAAGAAGAAAGAACTGAAATCAATAGCTTTATCTCCCACCTTAAGAAACTAGAAAATGAAGAAGCATAAATAAAGGAATAATAAAGACTAGAGTGGAAATAAATGAAGTAGAGAATAGAAAAACAATAGAAAAGATCAACAAAACCCAAAGTTGCTTCAGTGAAAAATCAATAAAAACTTTAGCTAGATTGACAAAAAAAAAAAAAAAGAGAAGACTTAAATGACTAGAATCAGAAATGAAAGTGTGAACATTACTACTGACCTTAGAAAAATAAAAAGGATTATAAAGGAATACAATGAACAACTGTATACCAACCAATTAGATAACCTGGATGAAATGGACACATTTCTAGAAACTACCAAAACTGTCTCAAAAAGTAACAGAAAATATCATAGACCTATAATAAGTAAAGACATTAAGTTAGTAATCAAAAAAATTCCAACAAAGCCCAGATGGCTTAGCTGGTGAATTTAACCAACTGTTTAAAGAAGAATTAAGAACAGGAGAGGAGGGAACACTTCCTAACTTGGTCTGAGGCCAGTATCATGATATCACAGCCAGACAGATATATTACAATGAAACTACAGAACAATATCCCTTATAAAGGTAAGGGCAAAATCCTCAACAAAATACTGGCAAACTAAATCTAGATGCGTACAAAAACTGTTACAAACCATAACCAAGTGAGTGTAATCCCAGGAACACAAGGTTCGTTCAGTGTATGAAATCAATTAATATAATAAACTATATGAGACTGAAAGCAAAACCACATAATCTTCTCAATAGATGCAGAAAAAGTGTTTGACAAAATCCGACACCCTTTCATGATAAAAAAACAAACTAGGAAAAAAGGGAACTTTTTCAATCTGATACAGGATATCTATGAAAAACCCACAATTAACAACATACTGAAACTGAAAGTTTCCCCTCTGAGTTCAGGACCAATACAACATGCCCACTTTCACCACTGCTATTTAGCATTACACTGGAGGTTCTAGCTAGGGCAATTAGGCAGGAAACAGAAGTAAAAGTCATCCAGATTGGAAAGGAAGAAACAAAACTATTTCTACTTGGAAATGACAGGATCTTATGTATAGCAAATCTTAAAGAATCTACCCAAAAAACTTACTAGAGCTAATAAACAAATTCAGCAGCTGCAGGATACAAAATAACACAACATATCAGTTGCATAACTATACTGTAGCAATGAACAATCTGAAAATGAAACTAAAAACAAACACAAAAAAACAAATTTACAACAGCTTCAAAAAGAATAAAATACTTAGGAATAAATTTAACCAAAGAAGCACAAGAGTTCTATACTGAAAACTACAAAACACTGTAAAGAAATTAAAGATCTACACAAATGGAAAGACATCATGTGTTCATGAACTGGAAGACTTTAATACTGTCAAGATGGCAATATACCCCAAAGTGATCTACAGGTTCAATGCAATCTCTATCAAAATTCCAACTGCCATTTTTCAGAAATGGACAAGCTGATCCTAAAATTCATGTGGATTTGCAAGAAACACAGAATAGCCAAAATAATTTTGAAAAAAGAACAAAGTTGGAGGGCTCATATTCCCAATTTCAAAACTTAGTATGAAAAAATAGTTAATAAAAACAGTGTAGTACTGGCATAAAATCAGGCATGTAGACCGATGGAATAGAATTGACTGTCCAGAAATAAACCCATACATTTATGCTTGGTCAGTTGATTTCAACCAGGGCATTGAAATCATTCAATGGAGAGATTAGTCTTTTCCACAAATAGTGGTGGGACAACTGGGTATCCATATGTAAAAGCATAAAGTTTGATCCCTACCTCATACTCTATACAAAAATTAACTTAAAACAGATCAAAGAGTTAAATGTAAGCGCTGAAGCTACAGAATTCTTAGAAGGCAACACAGGTGAAAAATCTGTGACCGTGGATTAGGCAACTTGTTTTTAAAGATATGACAACAAAAGCACAAGCAAAGAAAAAATGAATTGGACTTCATTAAAATGAAAAACATCTGTGACTCAAATAACACGATCAAGGAAATGAAAGGACAACCCTCAGAATGGGAGAAAATATCTGCATATCATGTATCTGATAAGGGTCTAGTATTCCCAACATATAAACAACTCTTACAAACAACAATAAAAAGACAACCCAGGGCTTCCCTGGTGGCGCAATGGTTGAGAGTCCGCCTGCCGATGCAGGGGACATGGGTTCATGCCCTGGTCCGGGAGGATCCCACATGCCGCGGAGTGGCTGGGCCCGTGAGCCACGGCTGCTGGGCCTGCACGTCTGGAGCTTGTGCTCCGCAACAGGAGAGGCCACAGCAGTGAGAGGCCCGCGTACCGCAAAAAAAAAAAAAAAGACAACCCAATTAAAAAACAGGCAAAGGATTTGAACAGACATTTCTCCAAAGATACACAAATGGCCAAGAAGCACTTGAAAATATGTTCAATTTCATTTGTCATTTGAGAAATGCAAATCAAAGCCCCAATGAGATACACACACCCACTCAGATGGCCCTTACAAAAAAGACAGAGAATAACAAGTATGGGCAAGGATGTGGAGAAATTAGAATTCTAATATGTTGTTTGTGGAACTGGAAAATGGTATAGCCACTGTGCAAAAGTTTGGCAGTTCCTCAAAAGGTTAAACGTAGGTATCTATTAATGCCCCTCCTAGGTATCTATGAAAGAGAAATAAAAAACATATGTCCACACAAAAACTTGTACACGAATGTTCATAACAACATTATTCACAATAGCCAGAAAGTGGAAACAGCCTAAATGTCTATCAGCTGATGAGTGGATAAACAAAATGTGGTATAGTCATATAATGGAATATTATTTAGTCATAAAAAGGAATGGAGTACTGTTAAAATGTGACAACACAGATGAACCTTGAAAACATTCTAATTGCAGGAAGGCAGACACAAAAGGCCACTTATTGCATACCACTGATGTGAAATTTCCAGAATAGGTAAATGCATAGAGACAAAAAGATTAATGATTGATCCCCAAGGATGTTGCTAAACGGCCTACAATGAACAGAATGTCCCCCAACAATAAAGAATTACCCAGTTCAAAATGTCAGTAGTGCTGAGGCTGAAAAATCCTGTTCTAATGTGAAGTTTAATTAAATAGGAAAAAATAATCCATCATGTAGAATTATATTATTTTGAGACAACTACTCCAAACTTACTAGAGCTCTAATTCCTCATACATTTTGACAATATCAAATCAGATGGTGAAGGTGTGTTCAAGTATCAGTTTAGAGTGTACCTTAAAGGTCACCTATTTTAAGACATCTTTAAGATTTTGCAATTCAAATAAGTTTCTTTTTCTGAGAAGAGTTCAACCATATTGGATATAAGGATTCTGGGAAATTGGAAAGCCATCACAGTGTTTTTAGAACTTGTTTTAAGGATGTTTCATCTGTAGAAATCTCCTACCTATTGTACATTTACCTCTACTCATTGGAGAAGATGAGATTATGGGTTTTGAGGTTGGGATCCAGGACTTCACATTTGGCTTGGTGATCAGGTCATCTGGGCATCGTGCTGAAGAGGCTCTACACAATAATGTGTGTAACTGTAAGAAAGCTGTGAGCACACTGGTACCTGTGCATCTTTTCTAATCAGTTTCCCTGGAACTGGAATCTGACCAATCACTAGTCATTTATCCTTCTTTGAAAGATGAGATAAAAGATGTTCACAAAAGCTTTCAAAGGGAGCTCCTTATGGATGAAAGTGTTTGAAAACCATGAAAATGGGCAGAAATGCCTTAATTTACAAAATCAATGCACTTTTGAATGAAAAATATGAGAAGTAAATATTCATGTTTATAATTCTGTGAAGCAGAAAGCACTCAAGTATAGTGGGAAAAGGCACAGACTCAGAAGTAATGACCTAGTTTCAAATCGTGGCTCTGCTGAACTAACATCCAAGTCACTTAATCTCTCTGAACCTGTTTTCTTATTCAAAAGAATAGGGATAATTTTATATTTGCTCTAAGTACCTCACCAGATTATGAGGATCAAACAATAATACAATTTGTGAAAGGTGTTATAATAAATACTCACTTGCCTAATAAAGAATGTATTTCAGTGGAGAGGGTTTTTTTTTTAATGGACAAAGTTAAAAATTCACAGAAAAGGAGATTAAAATGGAATCTTGCTCTTTGGTTTAAGATACTAGTACAACGCTAAAGCAGCTCAGCGGATCTTCAAAATAGTAGTCCCTCCAAACCCTTTTCCCCCAACCCTCAAAAAAGATGTTTTCTGATATCTATTCAAAAATAATAGCTCTGAAACACGTTGCAGATGCTATCAACTTAAGTTTGCTCTCTTTGGCTGACTTTATGTCATCTTGGGCTGGCAGCTAGGAGCCAATGACAAAATGGTACCACTTGCACAGTCTCCAGGCAGAGGAAGCCTATTGACTTTTTGTTTTTAAAAGACCTACAAAATGGTAACTCTGAAGTATAATGTGCATTATCATCATCCTTCTCAAAAAGCCACTAATTATAAATATGTCATTATTATTTAGCCAACTTTACTTAAAATGAGGGAATAAGTTAATTTTGAGATTCTCTCTTCTGGGGCAGAATGATAATGAATTTCTGAAGCTGCGTATTTACAGAAGGGAGTCTTGAGACATGAAGCCAGTACATTAAGGACACTGGCTACAGATGTGTGTATTACAACACATTGGTCTTCCCAGGCTTTAGCAATGACTGGCCTTTAGCTGAGGTTATATTGGTCTGGCTTCAGGCTATTATCGGTTGTACCCCTACTCAAACACCTACTCGCCTGAACAATTTCATGACAGATGCAGAAGCCCCAAGAGTTCTCACTTAGAAGTTTTTAATGACCCCCAAGAAATCAATAAAATGGCTTGAAGAAAACTCAAGTTCAAATACAATGGAATTAGCTCTATATAAAAGCAAATTATCAGGAACTATAAGTAGTTAGAAGCTTAGTATCTGAGATTGTGAAGGCAATCTGACACTAACGATGTATCAATTCAGAAAAACTGTAAAATTTTGTTTTTTACATGTCCATGAATTCTTTAGACCACAGCCAAATGAAAAATCAAATGAAAAGTATGGAGGGCTATTAATAAAAGTATAGAAATATAGGAAACTAAATGTTTTCCATGAGTCGTACTCATAACTAAATGAGTCCTTAATTGACCAAAGACCAGAAAAGGAAAAAACTGTATTTTACATCTGGGTAGTAGTCTTTAAAAATGTTTTTGTTTTTTCATTATATGTACATCCATGTTACATTACGTGGCTACTTGAAGTTACCAGACAAATTAGTAATACCTTAAATACCAGAATGAAAGTGCTTTCCTTAAAAGAAAACTCAAAATTAGAATTTTGAAAATAACTTTAACTTTCAATTTTTGCACTTTTATTCCATTCTGGAAAGTGCCCTTGATTTCTGATTTACAACTAGAGCAGATTTGTACTGCACAGTCTAGCATTTAATTAGAAACCATTTTGACCTCTTCTTGTTACGTATCAGTCTTTTTCATCACTCCATAAGACTATAAGCTCCTGAGCAGGAATTCAGCTTTTTCTTCTTAGTCCTGACCAGGACATCGGAGCGCTCAGAAGACAGAGGAGCAGTGCTTGTTGACAGACATTGCCCTCAGCAGAAACTGCAGCTGTGACGCTCAGGAGTAAGAAAAGTAGGAAGCAAAAGAACTGTGAGCTTGAGAAGAAGAGCCCTGAGGATGCACGACATCTCTGTCACTTACCAGATGGGTGTCAACTTGTTTCACCTCTCTTACCTTTTGTCTCTTTATCAATAAAGCAATGGTAAATGATACATTTCTCCTAGCATTATCATTAAATGGGATCAAAAATGGGAATGTTCTGTATATTGTTAAGAATTCTGTGTTACTATAACTTACAATTACCTATGCCGCTATTGCTAGGGTAAAATACTAATCACATTTTTCTTTCCTTTCCCAAAGAATTGTTTTGTCTGCCCACAAACTGCTCAAGTGATTCTCTCCAACCTTTTTTCCCACCTCTCTTCCTTAGCCTTCATTTAACACCTGTAGTAAGTTTCAACATTTTCTGCAGTAGGCTCCTATGTTCTAACACAGCTGGTCACCAACATTCTCATCTAACATGAGTCTTTAAAGCTTGTTGGAACTTTTAGCAACTATAAGTTGGGGAGGCCGAAAAGGACTCACAGCAAGTGTCCTCAGTACAGTCACTCAGAAACAGCTTACTATCATTCTGTTCCATAAGCACACTTATTGCTCTGACTTCTAAACCATACATGTGTAATTTAACATACTAGTTTTATTCAATGAGGCAGAGTAGCTCCAGTACCAAAAAGATTTCCTTTTAGGCACTTTTGTAAACAATGTTTATTCCAAGTCCTAATCTCAATTCCTGCATTAAAAGAAAACAAACAAAAAAAACCTGCCTTGATTTCTAAATATTTTTTTAAAATCCACTTATATGGTACCATGAAGAACAAAAATGTAAATATTTCACATACACCAAACTGGCACAGAAGACCAGCACTACCACATGTTGGTGAGCATGTGGGGCAAAAAGAACACTTATAACACTGCTTGGAAACAATCTGGAATTATCTGTAAATTGTGGATGTGTATACCTTCTCAGTGAGTTGTTCCGCTTCTAGATATAATTCCCTAGGAAAACACTCTTACAGGAGGTACACTAAGAGACATTTTCACAGCAGCATTGTTCGAAACAGCAGAAAACTGGAAATGAACCCAAATGTTCATTAACTGGAGAACAGATAAATGTACTGTATTTATTCAAAGGCATAACATACATCTGTATTAATATACTTCAGACTATAAGGATGAACCTTACAATATTGAATTTAAAACAAATATGTTGTAGGGCTTCCCTGCTGGCACAGTGGTTGAGAGTCTGCCTGCCGATGCAGGGGACACGGGTTTGTGCCCCGGTCCGGGAAAATCCCACATGCCGCGGAGCGGCTGGGCCCGTGAGCCATGGCCGCTGAGCCTGGGCGTCCGGAGCCTGTGCTCCGCAACGGGAGAGTCCACAACAGTGAGAGGCCCGCGTACCGCAACAAAACAAAACAAAACAACAACAACAAAAAAATATGTTGTAAAGACTACATTCAACCTGAGTCCATTACATGAGGTTAAAAAGCATCTAAAACAAAATAATGTATCATTTGGGGATACATAAATAGGTAATAAAATCATAAAGCAAAAGAAAGCAAAAACACAAAATTCAGTATTATAGTTACCAAAGGTTGGGTAGGAGGGTGATATGACTGGGAAGGGGCATGCAGTGAGCTTCAAAGGTAATCGTAATGATCTCTTCCTTATGTTAGGGAGGTGAGTACAAAGAAGCGTTTGCTTTATTATTCTGTAAGTCGTACATATGTTATATACTTCTTTTGATATGTATGAAATAATTCATTTAAAAAGGTACCTATGGGAGCCTGAACCAAGATGGCGGAGTAGAAGGACGTGCTCTCACTCCCTGTTGTGAGAACACCAGAATCACAACTAGCTGCTGGACAGTCATCGACAGGAAGACACTGGAACTCACCAAAAAAGATACCCCACATCCAAAGACAAAGGAGAAGCCACAATGAGACGGTAGGAGGGGTGCAATCCCAATAAAATCAAATCCTGTAACTACTGGGTGGGTGACTCACAGACTGGAGAACACTTATACCACAGAAGTCCACCCACTGGAGTGAAGGTACTGAGCCCCATGTCAGGCTTCCCAACCTGGGGGTCTGGCAACGGGAGGAGGAATTCCTAGAGAATCAGACTTTGAAGGCTAGTGGGATTTAACTGACTGCAGGACTTAGGACTGGGGGAAACAGAGACTCCACTCCTGGAGGGGACACACAAAGTAGTGTGCGCATCGGGACCCAGGGGAAGGATCAGTGAACCCAGGGGAGACTGAACCAGACCTACCTGCTAGTGTTGGAGGGTCTCCTCCAGAGGCAGGGGGTGGCTCTGTTTCACTGTGGGGACAAGGACACTGGCAGAAGAAGTTCTGGGAAGTACTCCTTGGTGTGAGCCCTCCCAGAGTCTGCATTAGACCCAGCAAAGAGCCCAGGTAGGCTCCAGTGTTGGGTTTCCTCAGGCCAAACAACCAACAGGGAGGGAACCCAACCCCACCCATCAGCAGTCAAGCCGATTAAAGGTTTAATGAGCTCTGCCCACCAGAGCAACAGCCAGCTCTACGCACCACCAGTCCCTCCCATCAGGAAACCTGCACAAGCCTCATAGATAGCCTCATCCACCAGAGGGCAGACAGCAGAAGCAAGAAGAACTACAGTCCTGCAGCCTGTGGAACAAAAACCACATTCACAGAAAGACAGACAAGATGAAAAGGCAGAGGGCTATGTATCAGATGAAGGAACAAGGTAAAACCCAGAAAAACGACTAAATGAAGTGGAGATAGGCAACCTTCCAGAAAAAGAATTCAGAATAATGCTAATGGAGATGATCCAGGACCACGGAAAAAGAATGGAGACAAAGATCAAGAAGATGCAAGAAATGTTTAAGAAAAACCTAGAAGAATGAAAGAACAAACAAAGAGAGATGAACAATACAATAACTGAAATGAAAACTACACTAGAAGGAATCAATAGCAGAATAACTGAGGCAGAAGAACGGATAAGTGACCTGGAAGACAAAATGGTGTAATTCACTACTGCGGAACAGAATAAAGAAAAAAGAATGAAAAGAAATGAAGACAGCCTAAGAGACCTCAGGGACAACATTAAATGCACAACATTTCGCATTATAGAGGTCCCAGAAGGAGAAGAGAGAGAGAAAGGACCTGAGAAAATATTTGAAGAGATTAAAGTTGAAAACTTCCCTAACACGGGAAAGGAAATAACCACCCAGGTCCAGGAAGCGCAGCAAGTCCCATACAGGATAAATCCAAGGAGAAACATGCCGAGACACATAGTAATCAAATTGGTAAAAATTAAAGACAAAAATTATTGAAAGCAGCAAGGGAAAAATCACAAATAACATACAAGGGAACTCCCATAAGGTTAACAGCTGATTTCACAGCAGAAACTCTACAAGCCAGAAAGGAATGGCATGATATACTTAAAGTGATGAAAGGGAAAAACGTAAAACCAAGATTACTCTACCCAGCAAGGATCTCATTCGGATTCAATGGAGAAATCAAAAGCTTTACAGACAAGCAAAAGCTAAGAGAATTCAGCACCACCAAACCAGCTCTACAACAAATGCTAAAGGAACTTCTCTAAGTGGGAAACACAAGAGAAGAAAAGGACCTACAAAAACAAAAAAATTAAGAAAATGGTCATAGGAACATACATATCAATAATTACCTTACATGTGAATGGATTAAATGCTCCAACCAAAAGACACAGGCTTGCTGAATGGATACAAAAACAAGACCCATCTATATGCTGTCTACAAGAGACCCACTTCAGACCTAGGGACACATACAGACTGAAAGTGAGGGGATGGAAAAAGATATTCCATGCAAATGGAAATCTAAAGAAAGCTGGAGTAGCAATACTCATATCAGGTAAAATAGACTTTAAAATAAAGAATGTTACAAGAGACAAGGAAGGACAGGACACTACCTAACGATCAAGGGATCAATCCAAAAAGAAGATAGAACAATTATAAATATATATGCACCCAACATAGGAGCACCTCAATATATAAGGCAACTGCTAACAGCTATAAAAGAGGAAATCAACAGTAACACAATAATAGTGGGGGACTTTAACACCTCACTTACACCAATGGAAAGATCATCTGAAATGAAAATAAATAAGGAAACAGAAGCTTTAAATGACACAATAGACCAGATAGATTTAATTGATATTTATAGGACATTCCATCAAACAACAGCAGATTACACTTTCTTCTCAAGTGCACACAGAACATTCTCCAGGATAGATCACATCTTGGGTCACAAACCAAGCCTCAGGAAATTTAAGAAAATTGAAATCATATCAAGCATCTTTTCTAACCACAACACTATGAGATTAGAAATGAATTACAGGAGAAAAAAGGTAAAAAACACAAACACATGGAGGCTAAACACTACGTTACAAAATAACCAAGAGATCCCTGAAGAAATCAAAGAGGAAATTAAAAAATATCTAGAGAAAAATGACAATGAAAACACGAAGACCCAAAACCTATGGGATGAAGCAAAAGCAGTTCTAAGAGGGAAGTTTATAGCTATACAAGCCTACCTCAAGAAACAAGAAAAATCTCGAGTAAATAATCTAACCTTACACCTAAAGGATCTAGAGAGAGAAGAACAAACAAAACCCAAAATTAGCAGAATGAAAGAAATCATAAAGATCAGAGCAGAAATAAATGAAATAGAAACAAAGAAAACAATAGCAAAGATCAATAAAACTAAAAGCTGATTCTTTGAGAAGATGAACAAAATTGATAAGCCATTAGCCAGACTCATCAAGAAAAAGAGGGAGAGGACTCAAATCAATAAAACTAGAAATGAAAAAGGAGAAGTTACAACAGACACCACAGAAACACAAAGCATCCTGCGACTACTACAAGGAAGTCTATACCAATAAAATGGAAAACCTGAAAGAAATGGACAAATTCTTAGAAAGGTATAACCTTCCAAGACTGAACCAGGAAGATATAGAAAATATGAACAGACCAATCACAAGTAATGAAATTGAAACTGTGATTAAAATCTTCCAGCAAACAAAAGTCCAGGACCAGATGGCTTCACAGGTGAATTCTATCAAACATTGAGAGAAGAGCTAATACCCATCCTTCTCAAACTCTTCCAAAAACCTGCAGAGGAAGGAACACTTCCAAACTCGTATGAGGCCACCATCACCCTGATACCAAAAGCAGACAAAGATACTACAAAGAAAATTACAAACCAATATCACTGATGAATACAGACTGAAAAATCCTCAACAAAATACTAGCAAACAGAATCCAGCAGCACATTAAAGGACCACACACCATGGTCAAGAGGGATTTATCCCAGGGATGCAAGGATTCTTCAATATATGCAAATCAATGAATGTGATACACCATATTAACAAATTGAAGAATAAAAACCATATGATCATCTCAATGGATGCAGAAAAAGCTTTTGACAAAATTCAATACCCATTTATGATAAAAACTCTCTGGAAAGTGGGCATAAAGGGAACCTACCTCAACATAACAAAGGCCATATATGACAAACCCACAGCAAACATCATTCTCAATGGTGAAAAACTGAAAGGATTTGCTATAAGATGAGGAAAAAGACAAGGATGTCCATGCTCACTGCTATTATTCAACACAGTTTTGGAACTCCTAGCCTTGGCAATCAGAGAAGAAAAAGAAATAAAAGGAATACAAATTGGAAAAAAAGAAGTAAAACTGTCACTGTTTACAGATGACATGATACTATATACATAGAATCCTAAAGATGCCACCAGAAAACTACTAGAGCTAATCAATTAACTTGGTAAAGGTGCAGGATACAAAATTAATGCACAATCCCTATCAAACTACCACTGGCATTTTTCACAGAACTAGAACAAAAAATTTCGCAATTTGTATGGAAACACAAAAGACCCCGAATAGCCAAAGCAATCTTGAGAACGAAAAAAGGAGCTGGAGGAATCAGGCTCCCTGACTTCAGACTATACTACAAAGCAACAGTAATCAAGACAGTATGGTACTGGCACAAAAACAGAAAGATAGATCAGTGGAACAGGATAGAAAGCCCAGAGATAAACCCACGCACATATGGACACCTTATCTTTGATAAAGGAGGCAGGAATGTACAGTGGAGAAAGGACAGCCTCTTCAATAAATGGTGCTGGGAAAACTGGACAGGTACATGTAAAAGTATGAGATTAGATCACTCCCTAACACCATACACAAAAATAAGCTCAAAATGGATTAAAGACCTAAATGTAAGGCCAGAAACTATCAAACTCTTAGAAGAAAACATAGGAAGAACACTCTATGACATAAATCACAGCAAGATCCTTTCTGACCCACCTCCTAGAGTAATGGAAATAAAAACAAAAATAAACAAATGGGACCTAATGAAACTTCAAAGCTTTTGCACAGCAAAGGAAACCATAACCAAGACCAAAAGACAACCCTCAGAATGGGAGAAAACATTTGCAAATGAAGCAACTGACAAAGGATTAACCTCCAAAATTTACAAGCAGCTCATGCAGCTCAATAACAAAAAAACAAACAACCCCATCCAAAAATGGGCAGAAGACCTAAATAGACATTTCTCCAAAGAAGATATACAGAATGCCAACAAGCACGTGAATGAGTGCTCAACATCATTAATCATTAGAGAAATGCAAATCAAAACTAGAATGAGATAGCATCTCACACCAGTCAGAATGGCCATCATCAAAAAATCTAGAAACAACAAATGCTGGAGAGGGTGTGGAGAAAAGGGAACACTCTTGCACTGCTGGTGGGAATGTGAATTGGTACAGACACTATGGAGAACAGTATGGAGGTTCCTTAAAAAACTACAAATAGATCTACCGTATGACCCAGCAATCCCACTACTGGGCATATACCCTGAGAAAACCATAATTCAAAAAGAGTCATGTACCAAAATGTTCATTGCAGCTCTACTTACAATAGCCCGGAGATGGAAACAACCTAAGTGTCCATCATCGGATGAATGGATAAAGAAGATGTGGCACATATATACAATGGAATATTACTCAGCCATAAAAAGAAACAAAATTGAGCCGTTTGTAATGAGGTGGATACACCTAGAGTCTGTCATACAGAGTGAAGTAAGTCAGAAAGAGAAAGACAAATACGGTATGCTAACACATATATATGGCATTTAAGAAAAACAAATGTCATGAAGAACCTAGGGGTAAGACAGGAATAAAGACACAGACCTACTAGAGAATGGACTTGAGGATATGGGGAGGGGGAAGGGTAAGCTGTGACAAAGCGAGAGAGAGGCATAGACATATATACATTACCAAACGTAAGGTAGATAGCTAGTGGGAAGCAGCCGCATAGCACAGGGAGATCAGCTCAGTGCTTTGTGACCGCCTGGAGGGGTGGCATAGGGAGGGTGGGAGGGAAGGAGACGCAAGAGGGAAGAGATATGGGAACATATGTATATGTATAACTGATTCACTTTGTTATAAAGCAGAAACTAACACACCATTGTAAAGCAATTATACTCCAATAAAGATGTAAAAAAAAAAAAGAACCTGCAGTATAAAAAAACAAACAAGAAAAACAACTAATACTGTACTTTCTTTGGGTTATTTGTATGGAAATATGTTAATATAAATGTTTCAGACATGACATGAAATTTCTAAAAATCTTATGTGTTCTGGTATAATGTTATAAGTCATAATGCTAGTGATTACTTTAAAATGTATATCTCAGAAATAACTAAATTTCCGTGTCAACTGCATTATTATGAACTTTCATCAAATCTTTAACCATGGTCATTTTTAAGTCTTTTGTCATTTACAGACCGTTCTGGGTGTACTCTGATACTTTTTCAAAAATGTTCCTATAAAAGGGTTTCATCTGCCGAGAATGCATAGAAAAGACTCTGACAAGTACAGGTTTCTGGTAACTGACTATACTGCTGAACTGAATGAATAAGCATTTTCAGAACTCTAATGGAAAACTGATGAATTCATAAAAGTGCTAACAAAAGATCAAGATAAAAAAAATTAATTACATGGGACTGAGTGAACTGATGAGGATGATTATAATTTTTGTGACTTTCTGTTTGAATAAAAAAAAATCCCATAAGGACTCAGAGGCAAAAAATATACAAATCAATTTTCACAGCAAAGTAAAGGAGCTGTTACAGTGGACGATTACTGGACTGAATGTCAATATTATGGCATGGTATGAGTGTGTTTCGTGTTTGGTGATTGCAATCATTGTTGCTTTTGTTGTGGTCATCCGTTTACAATGCTTGGTGGCAGTTTATTTATCTCTTGTAAAAATAAAATACAGTGTGTGTGTGTGTGGCGGGTGGGGGGAAGGGACCGGAAAGCAAATTATAATCATCATAAAACTCAGTGAAATGGCTGAATTTAGGAGTATATGTAATAGGCCTGTAATATTAGAAAGGCATAATTGGGCAGGGGCGAGATGCTAAAAGTATTACAGGGTCTGGTCTGCTGGGGAGAATTAAGCCAAAACAAAATCAACTGGACCAAGTATATAATTAGATAGGCTGCAGGATAACCCTATGATCTGGACTCAAAAGTCAGCAAAGCCTCCAAGGGCCTGAAGCTTTCCTAGAAATTTAAGAAGTGTAATCCCCCCTACCTCTGGGTTTTTCATGTTTACATCTTTATCTAGAAGTCCAAAGGGTTTGTGAGATGTCTGGAGCTTCATGGGTTCTCTAGAGAGCTTCAGTAGAGTTGATGGCACTTGGAAGACCCCTGAAATGTCGTGGATGCTGGCCAACTTAGACATGTAGACTAGGTATCTTCCGTGCATGTTAACCGTGTACTAGAACAATGCTGCTCAAAGTGTGGACCTCAACCAACAGCAACAGCAACATCTGGTAACTTAATAGAACCTGGAGATTCTTAGGCCCCACCCCATGACTCCTGAAGCAGAACTCTGGGGATAAGTCCCAGCATCTGTGTTTTAACAAACTCTCCAAGTAGTTCTGATGCAACTGAAGTTTGAGAACCACTGATCCAGAGTAAAATGGAAATGAAGTTCACTAGCCAGACTCTTGAAACATCCTTTATGATGGTTCACATTATTGATCTGTCAGAAGATAATGGAGTTGCTTTTCAGATTAA
This sequence comes from Phocoena sinus, assembly GCF_008692025.1. NCBI lineage: Eukaryota > Metazoa > Chordata > Mammalia > Artiodactyla > Phocoenidae > Phocoena > Phocoena sinus. Next base: position 52,056,882 of record NC_045765.1, on the reverse strand, counting down.
CTCCCAGAAGAACTTTGGATAACTCCCAACTAAGTTCATGAAGAATTATCACGGCTTTAGTGTAGATTATACTGTTAGCTGGTCCTTTATTCCATAAATAAATAGACTCTATAATTATATGGGAAAAAAATGGATTAGAGACCTAAACGTAAGACCAGACACTATAAAACTCTTAGCGGAAAACATAGAAAGAACACTATTTGACATAAATCACAGCAAGATCTTTTTTGATCCAACTCCTAGAGCAATGGAAATAAAAACAAAAATAAACAAATGGGACCTAATGAAACTTAAAAGCTTTTGCACTGCCAAGGAAACCATAAACAAGACCAAAAGACAACCCTCAGAATGGGAGAAAATATTTGCAAACGAATCAACAGACAAAGGATTAGTTTCCAGAATACATAATCAGCTCACAGCTCAATATTAAAAAAAAAAAAAAAACAACCAAATCCAAAAATGGGCAGAAGACCTAAATAGACATTTCTCCAAAGAAGACATACAAATGGCCAAGAAGCACATGAAAAGCTGGTCAACATCACTAATTATTAGAGAAATGCAAATCAAAACTACAATGAAGTATCACCTCACACCAGTTAGAATGGGCTTCATCAGAAAATCTACAAATAATAAATGCTGGAGAGGGAGTGGAGAAAAGGGAACGCTCTTGCACTGTTAGTGGGAATGCAAACTGATACAGCCACTATGGAGAACAGTATGGAGGTTTCTTAAAAAACTAAAAATAGAATTACCGTATGATCCAGCAATCCCACTACTGGGCGTATACTCACAGAAAACCACAATTCAAAAAGACACATGCGGGCTTCCGTGGTGGCACAGTGGTTGAGAGTCCGCCTGTCAATGCAGGGGACGCGGGTTCGTACCCCGGTCCGGGAAGATCCCACATGCCGCGGAGCGGCTGGGCCCGTGAGCCATGGCCGCTAAGCCTGCGCGTCTGGAGCCTGTGCTCCGCAGTGGGAGAGGCCGCAACAGTGAGAGGCCCACGTACCACAAAAAAAAAAAAAAAAGACACATGCACCCCAATGTTCATTGCAGCACTATTTACAATAGCCAGGTCATGGAAGCAACCTAAATACCCATTGACAGACGAATGGATAAAGAAGATGTGGCACATATATACAATGGAATATTACTCAGCCATGAAAAGGAAGAAAACTGGGTCATTTGAGACGTGGATGGATCTAGAGACTGTCATACAGAGTGAAGTAAGTCAGAAAGAGAAAAACAAATATCATATATTAATGCATATATGTGGAACCTAGAGAAACGGTACAGCTGAACCGGTCTGCAGGGCAGAAGTTGAGACACAGATGTAGAGAACAAACCTATGGACACCAAGGGGGGAAAACCGCGGTGGGGTGGGGATGGTGGTGTGCTGAATTGGGCGATTGGGATTGACATGTATACACTGATGTGTATAAAACTGATGACTAATAAGAACCTGCTGTATAAAAAAAAATAGAAAAAAACTATTTATTAGGTTTACAGATATGTGCAATTTAAAGAAAAAACACACACTACTGTTACCTTGAGGAAAAAAAAGGTACCTATGGTAAAACAGAAAAATGTGTTTTCAAGATACCACATAGATTCATTTTTTTCTTTCCTGTCTCTCAGCTTCTACAACTGTCTTATTTAAGCCACTCTTTTAAATATATAAAATATGCCACTGCCTTTATTGTCTTTTCCCGACGTTTGTTCACTCTTCAATATTTATGTTGTTTAACTTTCCAATATTCTAAATCATTAATAACTTGCCTCAGCCTCATATCAGCCTGGTGAGTGCTTTACAGAGCAGTGGGATTAAAAACTCACGGTGAATCAAGAAGAAAGGACCTGAATTCTCAAGTCACGTTTTCATTTAGTATCTAGATTATGCTACTTTTCCTAAGCTCCTTAGGCCTTCATATTCTGCCTGTTTTCAGAGGTCCTATCTTATAACTTGGGATAGTTATCATGGAGTGATGAAAACCACAAATCTCAGTAATGGGATGTTGGCATGCAGGGAGATGCTAGATTCAACACAGTACCTTGCCAGACTTCAGGCTGACATCAGGTCAGCAGCTATATTTGAACTTATCCAAAATCCTTCTCAGGCCCTCACTCTTTCAGCTAAGAAAGTCTAGTCATCCCACCTATTCTTTTTTCTTTTAAATTTAATTTATTTTTGGCTGAGTTGGGTCTTTGTTGCTGTGCGTGGGCTTTCTCTAGTTGCGGTGCTCGGGCTTCTCATTGCGGTGGCTTCTCTTGTTGCAGAGCATGGGCTCTACGCACGCGGGCTTCAGGAGTTGTGGTGCATGGGCTTAGTTGCTCCGCGGCATGTGGGATCTTCCCGGACCAGAGCTTGAACCCGTGTCCCCTGCATTGGCAGGCGGATTCTTAACCACTGCACCACCGGGGAAGCCCCCACCTATTCTTAAACCAAAGGTTTTAGGAATTTTCTGCAGAACATGTCAGTGAAAGCTAATCATTGGAGGACACATAATTTTTAAAGAAAAATACAAGAAAGCTATTTAATGTTTCTTATGTTACTTAAGGCAGTTTCAGAACTTTTCCTTTCTAAGACTTAAACCTACAGAAACACTTGAAAGAGTGAGTGTGAAAATATATAGATATAAACAAACACAGAGATGAACCATGCAACACTGACATAGGAACAAATGAGTTAATCTAAATTCCCTTCAGTGGAGATCTGGTTAAATATAGCATATCCATTTAGATGTTAGAAATAAAGAAGCAGATCTACCATATGATCCAGCAATCCCACTCCTGGGCATATATCCAGAGAAAACCATAATCTGAAAAGATACATGCACCCCAATGTTCACTGCAGCACTATTTACAATAGCCAGGACATGGAAGCAACCTAAATGTCCATCAACGGAAGAATGGATAAAGAAGTGGAGTATTACAATGGAGTATTACTCAGCCATGAAAAAGAATGAAATAATGCCATTTGCAGCAACATGGATGGACCCAGAGATTGTCATACTGAGTGAAGTCAGACAGAGAAAGACAAGCATCATATGATATCACTTATATGTGGAATTGAAAAAGGGTACAAATGAACTTATCTACAAAACAGAAATAGTTACAGATGTAGAAAACAAACTTACCAGGAGGTAAGGGTGGGGTGGAGGGATAAATTGGAATATTGGGACTGACATATATATACCACTATATATAAAATAGATAACTAATAAGGACCTACTGTGTAGCACAGGGGACTCTACTCAATACTCTGTAATGGCCTATATGGGGAAAGAATGTAAAAAAGAGTGGGTGTGTATATATATATATATATATATGTATATATATAACTGATTCACTTTGCTGTACACCTGAAACTAACACAACACTGTAAATCAACTGCACTCCAATAAAAATTAAGGAAAAAGAAAGATGTGTTTGACATAGAAGATGTCTGTGATACATTTTTAAGAGACAAAATTTTTATATATACACACATTTTACAAATTAGAATGTTACTCAAATTTTTTAAATGTTTTAAAGAATTGAAGATAATGTACTTCCATTTACAAGCAAATCGTCAACTTCTGGAAAGCACACAAAATATCAAAAGTAATCAAAAGGTCAGCATCTATCGTAATAGCACACCGTCACCTAATTTCTGTCAATCTACTTCTCTGAGACTATCAGTTTGCATTACTTGCCCAACTGATTAATGAAAGAGGAATAAAAGAGTTAAGTGTAAAGTGCTTTTTTAAAAAACTAAGAAAAAAGTCCTTATTTCAAAAAAATTTGTGTTAATTTCTTAATGGTCTCTGGATAAATATTTGAGAGATGCAAAAACAGGGCAGGGTTTGGTATTTTGCAACTTTTCGCTCTTTTTTCCCCTTTTATAGGAGGCACAGTGCTCTACCACAGTTTTGGAAACCCTCAGTGTTATTTAGCTTTCAAGTGAGGCTTCCTGAAATTAGGTCTGTGCCAATTAGAATTTTTCTAAGCAAAATAGGAAAAGTCATTACCCAGTAGAAAGTTGAAAGGTGTAGAGGAAAAAGAGAGTAAACTTAAATGATTACAGGAAGCTGAAAACGTTCTCATACTTGACGCACAAGTGGGAGAAATAAACTGAAAAATTGGAAGGGTTAAGCACAGCCTTTCTATGTCTCACAAATGCAATAGCAATTCGATTGCTAAGAGTGGTAAGGAACCTTAGATAAGTTCTCCGATAAGGACCTGGAGGCTCTACAAATCTATGACATTAAGGGAGCCTCCTCTTCTACAGGATTCTTTCTATCTCACCTTCTCTGTCTTGCCCTGGAACACTCTTCAGCACCTGCTACAGTTCATTGTTTCTTAATTACTTTATGGATCTACATCCTGTCTCCCCAGCTAGATGGAGGCTCCTTTGAGATCAGGAAGAATATGACTTCTGCACCTTCCCTGAAGCACAAGTGCAACACTGAACAGGTGGAAGGTCCTCAGTCATACACTTAGTGGCCCACATGATCAGCAGGTACTAGTGGGGAGAAACACTCTTCTACTGCCATCTCTTTATGACCATCCACTTCTGAGTACTGAACTTCACAAGCCTGACGAAATTTTCTTCTTTCCAAGTAACTGTCCTTCCAAACTAAGGTTCTTTCCTTAGCACAGTCTATTTTTGTTGGTTTGGCAAACATGTACTGACATGAAATTAACATTAATGTTTCGGGAAAATATCCCTGGATCCTAAGTATATTTGGGGAAGCTGGTTTCCCTTGGTTTATGGTTGAAAATTGTCTTTGTAAAGAATGAAATTGGGAAATGATCCAAAAAAAAAAAAAAAAAACGCAAAGATTGAAATCCATAAATACCAGTAGCTTAGCGTTAAAAAATACTAAGGGCTTCTAAACTAAACACTTTCATTGTCCACACTAAAATATTTTATTTATCATTAATCAAATAAGTCCAGTTGACCCCTGAATAACATGGGGGTTGGCTGCCAACCCCCATCATGCAGTGAAAATCTGAGTATAACTTTACAACTGGCGCTCCATATCCCCTGTATCCTTGGTTCTGCATCTGTGGATCCAACCAACGGTGGATTGTGTAGTATAGTATAGTAGTGTATACTCAGATTTTTTTCAGTAATATAAGTGGACCCTCAAGATTCAAACCTGTGTTGTTCAAAGGTCAACTATATACCCAAATGTTCTTTTCTTAGAATAATGTGTAATTATTAAGCATGAAAGGTGGCTGAGGTACAGACAAATCACCTGACTTGTGTTCACACCCTTAGCTAATGCCAGAGGTGGTTCCATCTCAGTTTTCAGTTTTTGAGATCATGTACCCGGTACCCTCCTAGAAGAGGCAATAAGAACTTCAGCTAACGTTTCTGATTGTCTGGATTCTGAAATACCTGGCTTTTTGTGTGAGTTGAGCTAATTTAATTTTACCATATATATGTGTGTTTGTGTGTGTGTGACCTTTTCTATTTCCTACTAGTAGGATAGAGAGATTTGTGTCTAGTTGCTACCCAATATGACAACTGTTTTCAACACAAGGAAAAGAATTCATGTGATTTTATTTCTAGGTGGCTCCTTTAATTTTTTAAAAGCAGTCTACTTAGAACTGTTAATGTGGGATGATACTGTTCTTTTCCCTATCTCATGGAACACCTGATTTAGGTATGACAGCTCCCCGATCTGATGTTAAGGCACCCAGTGTGTCTAAGAGGGGCCAGAATTCTTTCTTTAAAATGTAGATTTGGATTGTGTCTAATGTTACAACTCTCACCCCACGAATCACAGTGAATCCTACCCAAAGAGACCTATGGATTTTTCTCTCTTAACTATGGGTCTCAGCCATTCTTTTCTTATAGGGAAATTCCCCAGTGAACGGTCACTTCATTTTGAGGCCACAATTAGCCAAATATTCCTCTTCCCTTCCCTAACACGCTTTCCTTCCTTTTTATTCTAAAGAAGTAACTGAGTCTTACACCTTGAGTAGAGTATGGGAGCCATGAATAAAAGCAATTATGTAAGTACTTAGCACATACCTAACCTAACCCTTTCTTTATAATAAATTACACATAAAGAATATGAAATTCAGGTGAATCACCCATTACTGAGTGCCTACCAGGAAGGTTAAGTTGTGCAGGACTGCAGAAATAAGTGATAGAGCTGGAATCTGAACCTCAGTCTCTGTGAATTCCAGGCTTTTATCCTTTTGGTCACAATGACTCTGCCTTTCCACCCTGGGCAAGTTTCATAAGCAATTAGAATATCACCAACCGAAGGATCACAATTTCGAATCCACCCAATTCCCATAACTATTGGGACACAACGCAAAAGAGGACCCCTCCCTCTAGTCATGCCCTTTGCAGTGTAACTTTGCCGCTCCTGCACCTCCTGCCTGAATCTTGACCTGGACTTATAACTTGCTTTGACCAATAGAACCTTTGATAATAGGTAGAAGTCAGCCTAGGCTTTAAGAAGCTTTGCATGCTTCTGCTGGTTCTTTTGGAGCCCTGCTGGTACACTCTGAATAAGCTCTGGAGAGCCTGCTGGATAATGAGACAGGGCCGTTAGCCTTCATCACTACAGTCAACCAGCCAGCTGCCGCAGACACACTGAGTGAGCCCAGCCGAAATCAGCTGAGCCTGGCCAGAGCAGCAGAACTGCCCAGCTGACCTGAAGACTCATGAATGAGTCTTATTAATACTAAATGGGTATTATTTTAAAGGCATTAAATTTGGGGATGGTTTGTTACAGAGCAAGTACTACCTGATACAGCTATCAAACAAATTCACTTTGAGAAAGCAGAGAAAGTGAAACAAAGTTGCTCCTGAAAGATGGCTCCAGCACGGAAAAGCTTGTTGAAATAGAATAAATTTAGATATCAACATGAACAATTAGGTATTTGAAAATCTACATCCAGAAAGTCAAGTCCTTTTAATTGTGAGATTTAATTCATTTTGAATCATTAAAAAATTATTTTCTTAAAGTCCCTCTTTGAAGAGGTAGAAACTTTATACTGTAATATGACTTTTAGAGAGTTAATATTCTCTTTAAGAAGAAGCTAAAGATACATAAAGAGATCAGATGACAGAAGCAATGAACTTACTTATAAAACCACAAAAGTTTGTCAAGACATGAGAGGATTGCCCTTCTTCAGACAATTATCCTGATTTACCTTAACGGAGTTCCTAAGAGGTTCAAGTAGTGGAAGAGTGACTCAGAGTAGAGGAGTGTGGTGGGGAGGGAGGATGGAGTGGACAAGAGCCAGAAGGGAAGCACTCTGCACTCATTTTAACAAAACATCCATCACATATGCATTTTTCAGTTCCTCTTCAAACTTACGGCCAAAAAATCTGATAACGGTACCAGAGGTGAAAGGCTCCGTTATGTAACTGTAATTGCTTAGTTTGAAAGTTAAGATCATAATGAAGCTAGTTTAAGAATTACCTTAATTAAAAACAGCTTATGAATAGCATGGTATGGCATAATGGACACAGTCCTCAAGCAGGAACCTTTGGCATTTAAGGAGCTGTCTAATCTTAGCCATGTCACTAAAATTAGCTAATGGTTCACAAGTGCTTTACAACTGCCAGACACTGTGCTATGGGGTTTATACCCATTATCTCACTGTGCCCATTTTAAAGGTGAGGGAACTGAGGGCTTACAGGGTTACAAACTTGCTCAAGGTCACACAACTGTTAAACAGTCATACCCAGAGAATCTGACTGCAGAGTCCTAATTCTTACCCATAGTACTGTCCTAACTGTACTTGGCCTTAGTTTCCTCATATGAAAAGTGAGGACTGGACAGAAAGACTGGCTTCCGCTGAAGTGAATGACAGGAGCACACTCCTTGGTGGTTTGTGTTTTAGGTAGTGATGGGGACTGGCACCCTTCCTGAACAAGGAATGCCCTTGGCGTACATGCCAACATCAACTACTCTGTCTATTCCTTTGCTGGTACACACAGATACAGAAACGGTGAAGCTGGTTTGGGAAACAGGTCTATCACCAACAAGCAGTCACCCTCCCAGCAAAGGTCTGGCTGCCTTTGGGCTTTCTCTTCAGTGCCTGGCAGAATTGGCACTAAATGCTGAATGAATAGATAAATATTCCACAGCCTCTGCTGGAAAGAGCCTGAAATTGGACACCATTGCTTTAACATTTCCTACAAATATTTTAAATGTGACATCCATAAGACCATAAGCTTCACAAAGACAGAAGCAACACTGGCCTTGCTCGCTGCTGTATCCTTTGCAACTTGACTTGTGCCTTGCATATAGTAACTGCTGAACACAAATGTTGTTACTGTTATTGCTGGTACTGGATTCTTACAGTTCCAAATTTGCCCCGAAAGGGGTAAAATATATGACTAAAGGTAAAACCACGTTATTTGCTCCTCTTCTCTGTGGTTCTTTGTTTAAAAAGCCAACCTAAATTGAGTATCTTAAGTGCTAAGTGCTGTAGCATTAGCTCTGCTTGTCTTAAAAGAATGGATCTAGTTGAAGAGATAAATAATAAAGAAAGAAGCCAGTATTAATCCAACAAATAGTTATTGGGCACCTACTATGTGCTGTATCACTGACTTAGGTATAAAAACCTGTATGGTTAGTAGTTGCCATTGGATACCATCAGATGAAGGAAGAGGCTGCTATGGGCTGGGCTACATAAAAGAAAGTGTACGAAGTTGAGTGGGCATCAGACTGGTCTAGAAGGTTACACAATGTTAAAAGCAGAGAGGATGAGGCTGAATTCCAGACTGCAGTAGTCCTCAGCTACATCATATGGCACGCTGGTATGTTGTGATCAATTTTAGGATTTGTGGCAGGGAATCTGTTATTAATAGTGATTTACGTATTTTCATTATAAAGTAAAAACACTGCCAGCTTAGAATGATTTGCTGTAACCCTTGTGAAAAGTAATTTGGAAATACCTGTCAAAAATGTAAGTGTATATACCCTTGATTCAGCAACCCTACTTTGGGGGAATCTATGTTTAGAAACAAACTTGCTACTTGTAAGGATACATAGAAAAGGGTGTTTATTGCAGCCTTGTTTGTAGTGGCAAAAATCATGAAACAACCTGAATGGAACATTGTACAACTAATTAAAAAGAATGGGATCTACATCTGTTTATCTGGAAGGATGTTCAGCGTGTACTGTTAGAAAAGCAGGCTGCAGAGAAACTGGTATATGATGATCCTATTCTTATTTAAAAACAAACAACCCAGAACGCTTTATATGTGCGTGTGTATGCTTATATGATTATACAGAAATGTGGAAGGGGAAACAGGAAAGGAAAGGAAGTAAGAAAGAGGAAAGGAGAGACAATGAGGAAAAGTTTATTACATTTTCTTGGTATAATGTTGCTGAAGGGAATGAACACACATCATTTTTGTAAGTTTTGAAAAGGCATTTGTGAAAATAGTAATAAACAAAAACCATCTTTAAAAGAGCCAATTCACAGACTATCCTATGATCTCAGGTACACTCAGATGTGCTTTCCTGGATATGACAGATCAGGATACAGCTGCACGAATTGTGCATAACCCACGTTCTCCAAGGGTTCTGGAGTATCCACGTGGCTGCTATTTGGCGTATGGGTTGTGGTGGAAGGAAGATGGAGAACCACAATGCTATAAGTAACAGAATCACAGACACTTTTTGATTAGGGGAATAACAGTGAAAGCAGTGTTGCAGTCAATTTGAACTAGGGTATGGCCAGTTTTTTTGTTTTTTGTTTTTCTGTTGTGCTGGCTTCTCCGGGAACAGAAACTTAATTCCCACCTGGTTTCCTGCCTTTGTCTCTTACTCCTCACCCAGTGTCAGGGTCTTTGTGGTCTAACAAGCATGTTTCTTATTCAGTATTTTCAACTAAACTTGAAAGACTGATTAAGATCTCAAACTCAGGGTTTCTTCCTTTCTTTCTGAATTTAAATAACTAAATTAAATCTAGTTGTGTTGCTGTTCCATTTAGGATTTCACTTTGAGACTTTTGAGAACGTTTATATATTTTAAAGACTGGCTTCAACAACAGTCTCTCGTATTTATGATATTCTGTTCTCGCTCTTCTATCCTAGTTGGCTTGACAGCATATACTACTCTCTCCCGCCCCAATTTAAAATTGTTGTCTCCTAATTCTCCAGCTATTCATTATCTTTTGTGGCTGCTCTCTTTGGATGCCTTCCAGAGCACTGTCCTTGGTCCTCCCCTCTTTTTTTCCTGGATACTAAAGCAGTTCATTCTTAAATGACCACATCTGATTTTCTGGCTTTAGCTAATACCTACTTACCTTACATTTTCTCTTTTCTGTGACTGTCTTTACCATATTAGGCTGAACTCTCCTACCACTCTTAGAAGAGATAACTTATCTTACTAACTTTGAATTGCTGCTGTATACCATAGATAGAAGAAGTCAAAACTATAGGTAGAATAAGTCAAATCTAAATAAGCTGAAGAACGATAATCTGGAAGTTCAAGCAAAAATAAGATATCTCCTCTCTTGGAGTGTTCAGTCATTATACACACAGTTATCCGAAAAATGGGCAAATTGATTTCTTGCCTGACTTGTCTAGATAAATCAACACAAATGTACACATTAGATGTCTGCAAGCATAACCTCAATTCTTAAACAAGTGAAAAACATAAAGATGAAAGCCACAAAAGGTTACTAGCTTAAGCAGGATAAATTTTAAAAAGCCAAACCTCAAACTCTTCATTTCAAAGCTTTGGTTACCCTAATTTGTTCAATGGTAAATGTACCAGAGCTGTTGTAAGACACTGTGAAAGAGCAGTTCATTTCAAAGTCTTACAGCCAACTTAAAGGCTGACAACAATTAAAAATAAAATTCTTTATGTACACTTTGTCTCCGGATACATAAACGCTTATCCATCTTAAAACCTGTTTCCTATCTGGAGAAGATAACCTGGGCTATCATCTCTCTCAGTGATACTGTCTGCTGACATTTCCTTTCTCTGGAAAGACAGGAGTGCAATCCATCCTTATACATCTTAGTTTATATGTCAAGTTTGTTTATTCATGCATTCAACGTGTATTTATTGAGGTCTTACTATGTGCTAGACACTCTTCGACTTGCTGGGATATAGGAATAAGCAAGGCAGACAATATCACTGCTCTTATGGAACTCAGGTTTCAGCAGGTGAGCAGATAAGACACAAACAATTAGGTATATAATGTTGAGGGGAAGGGAAGAGTATGTGAAAGATGCTACTATTTCAGATAAAGCAGTCAGAGAGGCCTCTCTTAGGAGCTGATGTTTAAGTGGAGACCTAAATAAAGTGAGAGAAAGAGCTATGTAGATATCCAGGAGAATGTTCCCAGGCATAAAATGCCATCAGGGGACCTAAAAAGAGGATTATGCTTCTTCTAGAGAGTTAGGCGATATTCTTAAGTGACTAGAAGAAAAAGAAAGTCTTACACCAAGGGGGTATAACCTGAGGTTATGCACTAAGCATGCAAATCATGTTTTCTCCTTGTCTTATATCATATAATGTATAGGATGACAACACTGTACATATTAGTTTCCGCCACAGGTGACGAAGTCTCCTGCTGGCTCATTCCCAACTACTCATTCCTCATCTAATCAGCTCATTCTTCCCATCTGTCTCAGACTCCTTGTTACCGCCTTTTTATCCCAAATAACTGAACCAACTCCTGTTTCCCATGCATCCACACACTCTCCTCCTCTATGAAGCTTCAGTTACGCCTTCTGGGGTAAGTGGACATTTCAAAAAGCAAAATGGATGTGGAAAGTTGTGGGGTGGGGTGCAGTGGGAGGCAGGGTGGAACAAGTATGAAGATCTCGAGAAGATCTGTGAAGTCGCGGTCGGGGATATCTCTCTTCTTTATCTCTGGATGCCCAATGCCTAGCTCAGTAAGTGTTTGCTGCTGCCAGGGCAGTTGGAAGGACCTTTGAGATGTTGTGGTTAACCTCCCACTCCACCCATCTCAAGAATTCCCTTCCTAGGACAGGCCTTTGTGGCTCGTCCACCTATTAACACAGTGTAACTAGGCTGCTTATATGTTTCCCAGTATTCATACAGAAGCACTTAGGCATTCGAAAAATCAGACTCAACCAGACACTGGAACTGGCATTTAGAACTTCCATTTTCTTCTTCCATGGATTTCTTAGTTCTAACTTTTTCTTCCGGCTTCTCTGTTTTCTCTTTCAAATAGTGTCTTTGGTACCCCCAAAGCACCGCACGGTCTTGTTAAGTGAGTATTATCTTGTTAAATGATTATTATCAATTAAAGGATCACTCATCCCTAATATATTGAATTAGAGATTATTTCACCTATTTTTCTTACCTTTCCTTTAGAAACATTTCTTCTTAGATTATATTCAAAACCTAGTACCCACTGACTGCACCGACACCAGCCCACTGTATGTGTTTAGTGATAGGAAACTGCCACTTAACGTGTTTCTGTACTTGGTTCTTTGTTATCTAAAGAGATTTATATCTTTGGTTTAATCCACTAAATTTTTCTGCAGTTTTCTTCAACCACTTTATCAAAAAGAAAAAAGTCAGTAAATAAAGTCAAATGAGCTTCATAACTCTCCCAAATTTATGAACTTAGGATAAATTTTGGTATTCATTATAGTCAGAAGCTCTTTTTCTCACAGCTTTTCAAATTAAAGTTTCCTAATGACAAAGGATCTTTGCATACTTGATTTTACAAGAATACCAGGCAGTAAAACAGAAAGGGGGGTATCCTGGCGTTTATTTAGAAAAAGGTAACAATGTGATTGAAGTTATCAGTATGGCTATTAAGTTTAGATGGCACTGAAAAGCTAACAAAAACCCCAAACTGAAAAATATATCAGTGTAAAAAAGTGATCTTGGCACTAGAAAGTTTTAAATATATTAGTCCTTATAAAACTGGGATCCATGACCCTTCAGGGATTATACATAGTAGACACTGAAAAAGTCTTAGTGCTTGATAAATAGGAAATACCTCCATAGGCACAGATGTCCCAATGTACTTAAGCCAGTGAGGGTCATGGTGGTTTGAGCTCAGTAGACTTTGCAGAGCTTTAAGAATTCCACGTTGAATTTTTATAGTACTTTTTAATTTTCAAAGTAAACAACCATGCATAAAACTCGCAAGCAAGAATGCTGGGTGCTCTCCCTATTTTACAGAAGCTGAAACTGTGACAGGGAGCCGTAAGTGACTACACAAATATACGCAAGACAGCAGAGAGGCATGATCCCATTTCTCCTTTATATTTTGTTTACAAATTCACTGACGACAAATAAAAATTATTAAAGATCCAAGAGGGATTTCTAACACAATATCAAATATTTCCCTTCAGATCACTATTAAGTATTCCTATGTTTTTCTTTAAATGTCTCAGATTTCCCCACCTATAAAATTAAGGTAAATAACAGCTGCCTTCAATACCACAAAGCTAAGGACAGAATCAGTAACAATATAGAAACTAGAATTAAAAATCTTCATAGGGTTGTTAAGAGGTTTAAATGAGATGAATGCATACAAGGTCCTTAGCACAGTGGTGCCACAAAATTAAAGATTTTTAATAATCTTTCTTCCTAAGATTTTTAAGGTTAAAAATATATAGGAAAGAATATGGACAATACAGTTAACTTCAAAGTAACTTTCATAGAATACCTGCCTCATCTGTATTATGTTTCAGATCTCTACAACTAGAGACCAGATGTTGAGAGAAGCCTGCTGAGGAGCTCAGACTATTGAGAATTAGGTATTCAAAGTGTGATACCACTAATTCTGTGCTCTTTCTCTAGACACTTTCTATAGGTCTCATTTCCTCATCTCAGAAATGAGAGTGTGGGGAGTAGATGAGCTCTCAACTCCCTTTAAGCTCTAATATAAAATCATTGTACCAAACATAGAAAGCAAGCTTTGAGAAGCCAAGAGCCCCACCTCTCTGGCTCTACCAACAACAGTGTTTACATATTATTTTCTATGTAACACCAACTACGTTATTTTAAAGTATTATTTCATAAAAATACCAAATCTGGGTTCATTCTTGTCTTGTACTTCTTGATAATGTACAAAGACCCAGTTTTAGTATATCATTCCCTACCCCAGTTGCCTCCTTCACGAAAACAATAGGTTAAGAAGATTGTAGAATTTTAGAAACAGAAGTACACACACGTTTTGAAAATAATTCATATATAATTGTAAAGAAAATATTTTGACTCTAAAACACCTAATTACTCAAGGTCATAGATTGGTACAGCTCAGCCTTAGAACTCAAGTCTTCTGATTTTTGGTCTACTTCCTTCTACTATTTCTACTATTGAATAACTAAATTAAATTGTTTGGGAGGGATTTGAAGATTAAAAAAAAAAAAACACCAAACTTGCAATTTATATCATCTTAAAATTAAGAAAACCCTTATCCCCAATAATTACAAAAGCACAAAAACAGTAAAACAACAACAAAGTAAAAGTGTCCATAGCAAACCGGTAGAGCTTTACAGTTCAACATGTGACAATCATAAGGTCATAAGTCACTGCATTGCCCCAACCAGCATGAAATAATAAAGCATGTACTAACTTAGATGTCATTTCACAATAGCTTTAAAAAATTGGCTATCAAATATACTTTCATAATAGCCACAGCTAAATATTAAGATTATGAAATCAACTAGAATAAAGGTTAATTTTATTGTAAAAAAGAAAAGTTAACATGTATTGCGACAAACTGTATGTCCTAAACACTGCATACTCAAGTTGAACTCTCAAATTGTTAAAAAAATAAAAATTCAATGTAAGATAACGTGCTAAACGTTTACAACTAATCATATCATTAAACCTTTCTCTCCCCACAGATATTTTTGGAGCGCTAACAGCGTGAATGAAAAAAATTCTAAAATAAGAGGCTTTCACTAAATTTGTTGCATTATAGATACTTTTAATCTCGCTGAAACTTGCTCAAAAGAAAAAAGTTTTACAGCGCTCAAAATTAATATTTGAGTTACTCTGGAAAAGTATGTTTAAGCATGCAGCTCTACTAAGATAAGTCATAAATATTTAAACTGGCCCAGAGATAAAATTAGGTGATGACACATTTCCATTCAAAATAATTGGCTTTAAGGACCATATTGCAATATAAATAGTTTAAATGACCATCTGGCAATTGCAGAATCCCATAATTTATTATATATATGTAACATAAATAAGAACTTATTTCCTTAACATTCCAGCAGAAAAATATGCAACCCATGGAAATATATTACTAAAGAAGAGGGTTGTACTCCATAGTCAGATGACAGTGTATGTCAAAGTGCACTAGGAAATATAAAGTGGTTATATCAACATAACACATCATCCTTGTTTCAACTACATGCCAGTAATTAGATTTTTATTGATTAAATAGCAGCCTATAAAGATGGGGAAAATATGAACTTGATCTTAGCTGAAATAATCTAAAAGGAATTAAAATCTCCATTCCATCTTTTTTTTTTTTTGGTAATAAAGTATAGCAAAAGACAACAACGTAATCCTATAAACATCAGGGTTATATTGCCACAATTAGCTTTAGATTTTTACCTCAGATAAAAGAAACTAAATTGCATTCCTGAAACACAGCCCTAATTTTTTCTTTTTTTAGTCCTCTGACTTCATGACAGCTGATCCAAATTGTCGGTTTTCGGAATTGCTCTTGATGTTTCTAAACTTGTCTTCCACCTTTCCACATCTCCACTGCCCCTCCCTCTCTTGCCTGCCTTCCCCCAATACCCTTTAATTCACAAACTCCACTGGAAACCCGTATTCAAGGGACATTTGTGACGGTAGTGAGGAATAAAAAGGCAACCTGTCAAAATTAGGTGTCTGGGGGTTGCAATCACTCCCCACAACTAATTTTTGAACCACTATAAAATTGTTTACTTTCTAAACTATAACTTACTGGGTAAAATCAATACAAAAATTACCATTAAAACTCACACTCTAATCCAGGCTAACATAAAAATGATCATACACAATTCAAAGAGAGAGGAACACTTAACAGATCTTTTCTTTTTTCTTTTTTCCCCTAAATGGAAGTTCCCCATAAGAATATTTTTATTTACTTGAAAATACGAAACACGAGTAGAACAAGCCAGAAGGAAATGAGAGCAGCCGGCTCTCTGAAGTTACAGAAGTAAGGAGAGCATGGGCTTCGAAACACTTCTATGGAGGTCAATAAGTAGTTGATTTTTTTCAGTTATAGTTTAATTCAACAAAATATTTCTTGAAAATTCTTTTGCAACACGATTTACCAATATACATTTTCCTTGACTCAGAAATATGGAAGCAAGTGCCCATTACTTTGGCAAACACCTGTAAAAACGACATTACACAATTACCAGGATGTCCTCAGAAGGGGAAATGCTATTAGGCACAAACCTATTTTGTCTATTTAATTTGCTCAGATAAACAGCAGTACATAATGAGAACTTACTGCTCAGTAAAATTAGGTGTGATCTTAAAAGTAAGAAAAAGTGGGTTTTAAGAAATATGCCCCAGGCTTATTTTAAACCCAACGTAAATTAAGATTTCCTAACAACTAGCCTATTTCAATCACCTGCAGGCCAGTGTGGATTAAGACTTATAATCAACCAATTAATACAGATGTTCTTTCACATTAGTCACTCTTCAATCTCTCCTTCACTAAAACCTCAAAAAGCCCCTAAAGTGATCTCTACACACATATGAATTTTACTACTATTACAATTTGCATTTAAGCTACATTTATGGAAGGTATGTTTCAGAACAGGTCTTTCATAAAATTTATAAACAGTCAACATAATGTTGAAAGTGGTCAGAGTAACTAAAATATCTGTAACATCAATAGATAAAACCAAAACAGCATTATAATACAAATTATTTTATCCATTATAAAAATATAATGGAATAGCCAAAGAAACATCACAAGAAGTAATTTCAATAAAATCTGACCACACGCTAATCACACATTTCTATACTGCAGTCATTCCACACTAAATTGACACACCTGAATACACAATGTGTTTTACCTTGTGGTTTTTTTTTTTTCCTTTTACTAATAATATAGCCTTAAAGAAGTAGAGGGTTTTAAGAAAAGGAAAAGATTATCATAAAGCTAAAAATACACAAAGAGCCAAAAGCAAATCTCCTTTAACATTCAGAAATCGTTTTATGAGTGAATATCAGAAACATTAAGGTTAAAAAAGACACTGATTGAAACACTCACTGCCAGAACCTTTGGAAGGAGAGGAAAAAGGAAGTAAAGAAAGTATCCATTAAAAAGGGGGAAAATCAATAAAAATCTCTTCTTTATGCCTCCCTTCTCTGAGAAAACATTCAACACGATGTTAATAAGAAAAATGAAGGGACAGAATTTGCTTCACTCACCCTGTGCTTGTACAGGTCTTCATTTGCATTACGGTAATAAAATCAGACACAGGTGCAATTAATAATGAGCTGTTAAAATCGACATAAATTTTCATAGCTTCATTAAATGGCAACCAACAGAGCCCTAAACTCCACCTAAGACTGAATTTACAAATTCATCTTGCATCATTCTTTCTCTCCAATAATCATACCCTTCAGAAAACGATCAACTTTTTAATACTAAAGTTTCAACATAATCCCAATAGAAGCTCTAATTCCACCTGAAACCATTTACTTCTTTGCCTCTTTTCAGCAGTTTCACCATTAATGCTCAAGTGAAACAATGCTGAAAATCAAATCACGCAGAAATCTGCCTTCATCAATGTTACACGTTTATGCTAAATTTACTCAATTTCAGAATTTAAAAAGCATATTAAGGTAGAATGGCTAGTTCGTTTTACTTAAAGAATGTATTTGAGTATCAGTGAGGTTTCTCTTGTTTTACTATCAACGAACTTAAACCTTAAAAAAAAAATTTACTATGCTCAATCATAACACTCATAATTTTACAATTTAACATAATAACTGGATGTTGTGCTATGCTGACACATCAGAAGGAATTGCCTTCCCTCCCAAAACAGAGTGTAAAGTGTCTTTTTTCAAGCATACTAAGAAAAAGCAATTTTAGGTGACATCTTAAAAAGTCAAATTACAATTTTTGCTTTAAAAAAACTTAAATAAAAGGCAAGTTATTAGTGGATTTAATATTTCTATATCTAAATTCAGAAAGTCAGTATTCAGTATAGTTGTCTCAACATGTTGATTTACCTGCTGATTACTCAGGGTCACTGGCCTTAATGTTTGGCTGGAACCAAAGTAACATATAGAGAAGAGAAAGCAACTAATTTTAGTTATATCAAGGCTATTGTTTGGAAACAACAGGCTAATTCAATGATGGT
This sequence comes from Phocoena sinus, assembly GCF_008692025.1. Classification (NCBI taxonomy): domain Eukaryota; kingdom Metazoa; phylum Chordata; class Mammalia; order Artiodactyla; family Phocoenidae; genus Phocoena; species Phocoena sinus. The sequence continues at coordinate 52,038,578 of NC_045765.1, read as the reverse complement.
AAAAAAGAAACATTGTTTCCATTTATTTGGAAGAAGCTTTGTTCTGGGTAATCACAGTTCCCAATGTTAATCCCATTAGATACAAAATTTTCAAACTTTCTCAAACTATCCTGTAAAGATATTATACCTTTTCATTAGGACACAAACTACTGATTATAATTCCAAATCACACACTGGCATAAAATAATCATTTCACTGGATATTAAAGAATCTTGAAAGAGCCACATCATCATTGCTTTGTCTACTATAATATGGCTGTTATGATGCTGACACACTTTAAATGTTATAAACTACTGGAAAAAGTACTAAAATGATCTTTAATGATTTAAGGATAACTATATTCATCTAAGACTTACTCTCCAGATCCTAGATTCTATAGGGCTTAATGAAAGTTCACTGTGAATGGAAAATGATATGTTCTTGTTCCATGCCTTTTTTATAGTAAGGAAAATGGTAACATTACCATGCTGATTATCAGAACAAAAAGCATTAATAATCACCAAGCTTTTCCTAAGATATATGATTTTTCTTTGTACAATTACATGTTTTATAAATCAATGTAAGTTTCCTACAGAAAACTTAGTCAAACCAACTGTACTTACGCTTTCAAGACAAACAAGCACATTCAATCATCAATTCCACTGCCAAAAATTTGAGATTGAAAAATTTAAAACACAGCATGTCTTTTAACATTTAAACACAACAGCTTATGCGATAACATCTCAAATCTCCTTACTGAAAACATTTTAAACCTTCATTTCAGAATGATAGCAATAAAAAGTTGAAGTGTTCTTCTAAGTAAAATATTATTATTTTAATAATAGATTAGTAGGTAGTTTATGTTAAGACACACAAGGATTTTTTTTTCTTTTGATAAGAAACATCTAAGCCTTTTAAAGGAACAGAACATAGCCTAAATCTAAGTCTAAATTTCTTCCCCAACAAGCAAAGCTTCCTACTTAAAGAGGAAAGAAAAGAGACACCTCAGTATTAGAATATACCTTTACCAGAAAAAGCATTTTTAAAGTGAGTTTTAAATAAAATCTTCAATGACTAGTTAATGTGAACAGTGACTATCACGAATATTTAAGAACTTACAGTACTTACATACAAAGAAATCACTGTGTCTACTATGCCCTTCCTCCTCCCTTAAAAAAACCCACTGATTAATCAATCTTGTGTCTCTACAATTACATTTTTATATTTTCCTTCACACCTAAAATGTGATATACATTTATCTGAACTGGGGGTGGGGGTACAGGATAGAGAACTTAACCCCTAGGGAGATACACCTACATTTAGAACTTTCTCCTGGTAATTACATTTTAACAGACCTTTTTGAGGTCAAATGGAAATGTCAATATACTTATAAATAATGGAGAAAAAAGGAGACAGAGAAACAAATCAAACATAGCTGAGACTGAAGCTCAACAATGTTGGCCATCAGCTATCTACTTGAGAACTTGTAAGAACATTTGAAAGTAAAATCAAGCACCCTGTTGCCACCAATTCCTTTCTTAAAGAGACCAATCAGCAGACACAACTTATCTGCTTTAGGTCAGGAACTCTGTGGGCAAGTCCCACGTCTAATACTCTCGGTCAGGTACACTGCGCACTGACTGCATTGCTTTAGCAATCTCAGAACTCAGATTCTTCAAGGTTCAGTTTGAAGAAAAGGGTTCATTGTTAGTACTTCTAATTTTTAACCCTTTAATCTCCTCAGGCTAACACTTCACAAATGTACAAATACAGCACAACGTTTGATTACGTGAAGTATTACGGGTGTTTTTCATCGTAGTGTAAGAGCATATTCTAAAACAGCTTAAAAAAATGTACAATAAATATATATTTCTAAACATTATACCCCCTTGAATTTACATATTTTTTACCAAAGACACCTGTAAATGAGCAGTATTCTTTTAAATTTTTACATAAAAATTTCAATTACTGGCCAATGGGATACTAAATACCATTATTTCAGGGGGAAAAAAAAAATACTGGGAAGGGTTTTGTACAGACCAATCACTTAGGTTTTCTACCATGCCTACTTTCAAGAGCCCGCTTAAACTTATTCACATGAAAAAGCACTTGAATTGCTGTCGGACACATTCAAATAAATGAATATTTGAATCTATCAATTGATCTTAAATGTACCATTCTCAAGAAACAGAAAGCATTAATCTTACCTTGAATAGCCGTTAGAAAAAACCGATCGACCGGAGAAGTTCAAAGTCCCTAAGGAAGTCAAGTTATCATCTCCAGATCCTTGGCATCTATTCCAATTTTCTGAACCAACAGGAATTGGTGGAATGACATTAAAAATAGGTTTCTGATCCTGCTGTTGAGAAAGGGATGCTGTATTCATGTCATAGTGGTACATCTGTCCCCCAGAGGTACTCACACCATGAACAGAAATGGCAGACATTTTATTACCAATTATATTTGCTCCAGAAAAGCTGGCCTGACAATAAACTGGGCCCAGTTTCTCCTGCTTAATTACTCCAGGGGTGCAGAGTTCAATAAAATCTTCTTTTTCTGTTTTCACTTGGGGCAGTGGCACACTGTTAGGGCTTGATAAGATCAGATCTCCATTATCCTTAATTTTAGGTTTAGTGTCCGGTAAAACAAGAGGCTTACAGTCCTCTTTTGAGTTTCCTTCCAGAAGGAATGGATCATCCTCTCCTGCCAAAGGAGAAAGCAAACAGTTTTCATCTATCAAGAGGTCTGAGCTCCAAGGACTCTCACTTGTCTCTTTACCTGGGGACCCAGAAGAAAACTCCAAATCCTGGAGTTTTTTCCTCCATATGTCAAAGGTGCTTTGGTCTGTGGTATACAACTTCACGTTACCCCCATTAGTGCCAGTCTGGCCCTTCAAATTTTGCTGTTCTGAAGATACATCAGAGTGAGTTTTTGGAAACTCCTTCTCTGGGGGGGCAGCAGAGGCAGCAGCTGATGCTGAATTCTTGGGGTTCTCTGGAACACTGGTCGACCTATTGAGGTTTGCGATGCTTTCTTCCAGAAGCCGAAAGTCTGTTTCCCCAGAGGAAAGGCTCATTTGGCCCTGCTGTGGGAATCCCAGGTCATTTCCCATTACTTTTGTCTCTGTCTCTCCCATATACAGTCCCATTGAGAGTGAAACTGCCTTGGACAGATCTGGCTGCTGCGCATTGCTTCCGGAGCCTTTTGGAAAATCAACCAAAAGTCTTTGCTGCTTGGAGTCTGCCTGAGAAGCAGCAGCCAGTGCGGGTGAAGATGCAGAAACCTTCACAGTAGCTCCTCCCCTTAGGGTTTTATAGAAGTCCATCACATTTCCCCTCTCTCGACCAAGCACACTGCTGGGGATTTCTTCTCTACTGGGGGGGCTTAATGATTCCTTGGGGTCCATCAGTGAATATCAGCTACAAAAAAAAGAGAGGGGGATATAATAAGCTATAAAATCACATTATCTCTGTGATCCGATTAGTAAGAGCCTGTTAAATGAACCTTTTAGTTAATTCCGAATCTAATTCCTTGTTATCAGAAGAGTAGATTCTGACTTCCATAATATGAAAGCCGTGTCTCCTGCTCGCATTCAGTGTGCCACATTTAAAAGTACAATGCAGTCCATTCGCACAGCTGAGAACAAAACTATCAAACTAAGCTTGGCTATTCATCCTGCCACTCACAAATTGGTAACTTTGTTAATCACAGACATTATAATTCATTACATCTGTTTATTCTGAAGGTTCAAGTTGATGTCAAAGTATTTAATTTAAAAAAAGGAAGTATGATCATTGAAATTCCTACCTCTTTTCAACCAGTCAAGGCTGTTGGCTTTTCTGAGAACTAATAAACATAAAATCTGATAAACACTATGCTAGAATTCTCTATCTCTAATTACTCCCAATTCCTCTCCTACGGGCTGGTCACACATCCAAACCTTTTAGTACAACGTACTGGTGAACCATGCATTTTACTTGGAAGATAAACAATGATGGTCTGCTCATCTTCCAATAGGGTAGGAAAAGGCTCCTATTTTTAACCGATATTTCTTACTGAATGTGCCTAATAGTGCCTGCTTTCAAATTTTGGATATATGAAATGAAACACACTGTATACAAGCTAACTAAAATTTAGATTTAAAAAGGAATGCGTAGTAGCTTCTCATTACAATATTTTAAATACGGTATAAGAAATATAGCTCTCTCAAACCCTTACAACACAATAAAATCTAGATGAAGCTACATTTTCTTTTAAAACTGCTTAAGACCCTCAGTATGAAATACTATGATGTCTCTAAATTAAGATTTTTCCTTTCCATATATTGAAGTATCGAAAAACAAAGGGAAAAAAAACCACCCCAGAATTGTAAAATCACGTTCATATAAATCCAAGTAAAATAATACAATGCTCAGAATAATTCTCCCTGCATTCTAAACCTTCACCTATCCTAATTCTGAGCCTACTCTCAAGAGGGTTAGGTTGCTAGAAGATTGTTGACAATCAATATGTTTTAAGAGGCGGGCAGAGACTTTGATAAGCATGTTTGCGACAGTATAGTCAAATCCTGTCCAATGAAAGTCTTTTCCCGTACAGAGACTTTAAGAAGCATAAACTTCACTGGCCCTCGCTAAAAGTGGAGCGTGATGAAGGTAGACAGAGAGGTGGGGACGTGCCACTACAAATCTTGAGGTTGAGGGTAAACTGCTTATCTCCCCGCCCCTCCGCCGTGTTTAGCTGATAACGATCTCTAAACACAAGGTATCAAATGGAGCCTAATGAATTTCCACGCCACTGTGACAGCTGCCTTCAAACTCGAAACCAAAACAGTACTTCATAAAACGAAACGATCCCTCAAACGATTTTATCCCCGTTTAAATTGCAAATAACCCTGTCACAGTAATTGGCCTTAATGAACCATGCCAAGGGGTCTTAAGCAGCATTTCAAGGTTGCAATTATCAAGTCTGCAACCTCAAAACGTCCGACTAGCGCTTGTCAAAAATCGCACCACGAAACTATTATGGTTCGGGAGGGTCTTCTTCTAAAAGGGGCCACTTCAAAACGTCAGGAGCGAAGTGAAGCCAAGCGCTAAAGAACAAACCCTCGCGGGGCGGGGCGGGGGGGCGGGTAGAGAAAAGCGCGAGGTTAAAAGAGAAATGTGTCCAGACCTGTTGAGTTCTTTCTCCGACACGCCCACTTCTACCAGATAACACCAGCCCTGGCCGAAGTCTCCGAGTAGCAGGCTGTCAGCCCCCTTCGTGTGTACACGCGCGCGCACACACACATTCACACACACCCCTGCGCGCCCGCCAGAAAGGAGACGCACTGGAGTCTCGACACAAACCCTGCTCGCGCTCGGGCGCTCTAGGGTGGAGCGGACAGAGTCGGGCGAGCAGGATTCAGACGCGGCTCAGCGTTCACCAAAAAAATGGGTGTCTGGGAGGCCCCCTGGGAGGGAAAAGAAAAGGGACTTGGGGAAGAAGGAAAAAAAAAAAGAGAGAGACCAGGATTCCTCACCAGCGAACGAGAGCCTGGAAACCCGGACGGCTCGACAAGGCTCCACTCGCAGAGAGCTCGGGTTCCTCCCCCTCGGCCAGGGGACGGCGGTCCAGGGGACGGCGGTCCAGGGAGAGGAAGAGGCCAGCGCTGTCACCCGCGCGCTGCCCTGTCGTCACCGTCCCCCGGCCCTCGCCAGCCCCCACCCCCACTACCCGAAGCTAATAAAACTTTGCAGGCTCCCGCGGCGCCCCCGAGCCGGCCTCCCGGCCCCGGCCCGCACCTCGGGGAGCGAGCGCCCGTGGGGGCCCAGCCCCCGGCCCTCCCTTCCCCTTACCTCTGCCGGCGGCGCCACTCACCCCACACCGTCCGCCGCTCCCACCGCAGCCGAGATAAACAACTTAGCGTGTGAAAGCAGGAGGAGCGGGAGCGAGAGATTTTTTTTCTCTCTAAAAAAAGGAAGTAAACAGCCGCCCCCTTCTCCATGGGGGGAGGGGAGAGCCCCTATTTGAGAAAGTCTCCCATTTCCCGGCTGACAAGCCAGCTCCTCGCCCCGCGCCCGTCTTCGCGGGCCGGGGCTCTCGGGCGCCCGTCCTCCGTGCCGGCGCCCCGCCGCTCCGGCTGCGGCGTCTCTTTCCACCCACTAGAATCCGTCCCCGACGGGCGGGCGGTGACTGGGGTTCCCGTCACTGACTCGAGCTCGCAAAATGGAGGAGGAGGAGGAGGAGGGGAGGCAGCGCGGACAAGCGAAAGGGCCGCCCGGCCGCTGCAGACGAGCGGGACCGAGCGGGGGGCGGGCGGAGGCGGCGCCGCGGCGCGCACACACTCGCACACACACGCGCTCCCACCCCACCCCCGGCCGCTCCCCGCCCGAGGGGCCGCGCGGCGGCGCGGGGAACGGTGCAACCTGTTGGCGACGCTAGGCAACTGCAGGGGCGGCCGTGGCCCCCGCCCCCACGCCCTCCGCGCGGGCCCCGCCACCCCGGCCGCGACGGCGCCTGCCCGCCCGCGACCCCCCGGCGCGGCCCCCGCCGAGGCTGCTTCCTGGGTGCTCGAGGCTTCTCCTCGACCCCCCATCCCTCACCCCCCCCCCCCCAGGAAAAAGGAGAGGAGGCAGCGGCGGGGGCCGACCTGGTCTTTCTGGGGCGGGCTTCGGAGGAAAGCCGAGTTTCTCTAGTTTCTCTTCTCGCTGCTCCTTCCCGCCCCAGCCCAGCTCTGCGACTCCCGACCCACTCCGGAGCTCGCCCGGTCCCTCGGCAGCAACCGTCAGCGCCCCTGCGGGTGACAGTGGGCTGGCTAGGGGAGCCGGGGCGCGGCCCGCAGCAGAGCCGCGAGGGTGGTCCGCGCCGCCGCCCCCGGGCCGAGTTGAGCGAAGTGTGTCACTTCGCACGAGGCTACAGGGTTGCACGGAAACGGTGCAGCGGCGTCTCGGCCCCTCGTAGGGCCGGACGGCCAGACACGCCTTCTGGGGAGTCTTCAGGGAGGGGAGGGCAGGGAAGGGGGTCGGCGCATACATACTCTGGGCCGGGGGTGAGTCGCGTGCCGGCGGTCCCCCACCCCCGCATTGTCTGGGCGGCCCTGTCTGCAGCCGCCGCCGCGTGCTCGCACCGGGAGAGAAGTTGCAAAGCAGAACCCACCCTCCCCTGCGCCCCGACTGTCCCCCACCCTCTTCTCCGAGCCTGCGAGGCGGCGGCGGCGGTGGCGGCGGCAGAAGGAGGCGCCGCCTGCCAAGTTCAACCCCCATCTCTCCCTCCCTCCTAGCGCGCTCACACTTGAAGGAAGTTGCACGCCAAATGCAAAACCTCCAGCGAACTGGATTTCTTTGCATTTTTAAATTATTATTTTTAAGGAAAGCGGGAGGTGGCAGGCTTAAAAGCAAGTTGCAAGCGAAACAGTAAGTTGCTTGCACAGTACGCCCTCCTTCCCCCCACCCCAACTCCTGACCGCTCCTTCCACCCCCTTCGGGGCCCACGTCCAAGTTTCCCGCGGAGGCCCCTCCCCCGAATCTTGACATTTGCTGCACTCGCCTCAATGCGTCGCCCACCCTTTCGTGTTCGTGGGACCCCCCCCCCATCCCTCCAAATAAAACAGAACACACGCAGCTTTAAAATGTCAGCATTAAACTCCTTCCAGCTCTTCCCGTTACGCGCCTCCCCCTCTGTCCGAGGGAAACACGTGGCCTGTCCCCAACGAAAGGGGAGTGGGGGGAGAGGAGTCCGCGCCGGAGGCCCCCGCCCCAGCCCCTTCCCCAGCTCGCCGCGTCTGGAGGGCTTGGGCGACGCCGGGATCGAGCCGCCTACCTTGGGCGGCACATATTATGATTTGTGTGACTCGGAGAAAGGTTGTGCTGTGTTGCTTTAGGGGTTGGGGAGGTAACTTTTGCGACCCCACAGGTGACAGCGCTTGCCAGCTGCAGCCGGGGGCGGAGGCTGCCTCAGCTCCACCTAGCCCTGCCCGGGCGCCCGGCCGTGCTCAGACTGGCGGCGGCCGCTCTGCCCTGACATCTTGCAGAGGATTTGGGGGGAGTGCGTGCCGGAAGCCGCCTGCCGCCATCTTGGTAAAGGCAGCTGACACCGCCCGGCCGCGCGTCCACCATCTTGGCCAAGGTTCTCTCTCGCGGGCAACCTAGGTTGTTGCCCTCTCTCGGTTCTGGGGGTGTAGGCGCTGCCCCGTGTGTCGTTCGAGATGACGGGAGAGAACTAGGCTATTAGCGAGCCGCCCGCCCGGAGGCGATCTGCGGGGGCCGCCTCCAGATGATGCCAGGGCCGCCATGTTGGCAAAGGAAGATACGCGCACAGCCTCGGAAGAGAGAAGGGAACCAAGACCTTTGCCAACCCTCAGCCAACCCTGGCTGGTAGAACCCTCAGCCAGGAGAATTTTTATGAAGAGTGCCGAGCAACCCAGTTGTTAACAAAACCCCTCTGGATACAGACGAGATGACTCCTCTTTTCTTTCCCTTGGTTCAAGTCAGCTGGAGGGAGGCCCCTGTCTTGGGTGCTCATAGTGGATAGTAAATGAGAATTGACTCGAGAACGCTACTTAGCCTACTTGCCAGGTGTCCTACCTTCTGAGTCTCAAATACTAGAATCAGATGTCTTTACTGCATTGGGTCCCCAAACAACCAACAGCTTCATGAAAAAAAATCAAGACTCAAACCTACAATACATAATATGTTACGCATGTTTTAAAAATGAGTTAAATAACGTACTGAAATGATCATCCTTGTACATCTCCTTAGAAGTAATAGTAGGAACTATTTATATATGTAGTATATTACATATAATAATTTGTACATATATATGTAAAGGGACCATAACAGATACCTAATCAAGTACCTCTTCCCATACCATAAACCTATTTCATAGTTGAATCTGTTATCTAAAAAAAATCCACCTCATCCCTCTTACCTGTTCACATTGTAGGTGGTGGATACCCTGCTTTTAAACAACATCTGCTTTTATAAGAGTTCCCAATTAACTTTCTCCCCACTCATTTTTTCCTGCAGGTCCAGTGGATAACTTTAAAATGGGAGAGGACACATCATTTCAAATTAAAAATCGCCCTTGAAAACACTTTCAATGGAGCAAAAGTGTGGAATTTTCCTGATTTTTTTCTTTTCAGTGGTCTAAATATGCCTGTTAATTTTTTAATTTGATAGAAAAAACTCTCATTCTTTAGTCTTGCATGTTCATTTGAAAGCATGCACAAACTGTAGATTAGCCCAGTGTTTGCTTTTCAGAGTTAGAATTGTGCTTTATGGCTAACATTTATTGATTAACCCAACAGACACATACACACACGTCTGCTGCCCACTTCTGCTGACAATAGCTGAATGGATAGGTATTACTCTAATTTTTCAACATGAGGAAACTGAGGCTTACAGAGCTTGAGGTGTATCCAAGATCACACAGCTAAGCATGGAGGATAGAAATAGACAATATTAAAGAGATTTTTCTTCACTGATCTTGTAACTTCCATGAAAGAGTATGTAAATTCCATGATAGGCTTGCAATAACTGTGTATGGAATTTAGTTCAAGAAATGACATCCAGTGTACCAGAAAAGACATGAGATTAAGCATTGTAATAACAACAGCAATTCTAACAGTAGTTAATATTTATTGAACTTCTACGATCTGCCAGGCACCACTGAAAGTGTTTTATATATACTATCTTAAATCTGTAGGTATGAAAATTACTAATCTGTAACTCTGGGAAGTTATAATTACTACAGGAGAAGAAATAGGATGAATCCCCATCTGAGGGGGAATACATTTGATTGTCTCAGAAGCAAAGGTGAGAATGAAGGTAATATATCCAAACTCAATCAAGGCAAGAACCTTTTCTGTCTTGTTCATTGCTGTATGTCCCACTCCTACAACAGAGACCAGTACGTAGTTATAATAAAACATTCAACTAGTCATAATATCACTTTTACTGAATTGTTGTGGAGGCCAAATGAGTTAATGAAATGCGTACAGGTAGTACTCAAGATCCTCATTTTAACTGTCTTACATTTAAACACCCAAGTACTCCTTCCTAAAACAAACAAAGACCTATTACTGTTTGTTCCTATACTGTCCTGTACTTTACTTTGGTAGCACATTACAGTGATAGTTTGTTATTTCTGGATTCATTTGTTAAATTTCTGTGTCCTCCACTAGAATATAAAAGCCCTGCGGTGGCAGAGCCTGTGTCTGTCTTTTTCATCGCTATATCACTAGCGCATAGTAGGTGCCCAGTGGATATTTGTTAAATGAATGAGTGAATGAAGGAAGGAAGGAAGGAATGGAAAGGGTCTGAGACTGTGTCCTAAGGTCAATAAAACCTTAAACCTGAATAGTAACCAAACCACTTTTTACATTTATATAGTAGTTGATATATTATCCAAGTGAGTTCTCCCGTTTTGTTCATCTCTTGTATCATTTCTATTAAAATAATCCAGGCCTCACTGCCAGATTACTCCTCCAAATCAATGAAATCCTGTCATGCTCCTGCTCAAGTATCTACCGTAAATCCCTATGCCAGTGTATACAGATCTCAACTCCCATTCTGGTATGTACTTAAGACCACCGTTTTCACTTGCCCCTCTGTAGAGGGCAAAACCTTCTCTCTGATGGGATTGGACTGGTATTTAATTCAATTAAAAAGTCAGTTAAAAAATAAAAAGTTGGGCTTCCCTGTTGGCGCAGTGGTTGAGAGTCTGCCTGCCGATGCAGGGGACACAGGTTCGTGCCCCGGGCCAGGAAGATCCCACATGCCACGGAGCGGCTGGGCCCGTGATCCATTGGCCGCTGACCCTGCGCGTCCGGAGCCTGTGCTCCGCAACAGAAGAGGCCACAACAGTGAGAGGCCCGCGTACCGCAAAAAAAAAAAAAAAAAAAAAAAAAGTTAAAGCAAGGGAATCGTAAAAAAAATATTATACTTGGAAATTTTAAGCTTTAAAACCTACAACCTGTGGTAGAACATTTATTTTCTAATCCTCTGATGAAGGTCTGAAGCTCTGGGGAGCCCACTGACTGGCGTTCCATGTTTCCATTCATGTATAAACTGTACCCACATGGCATCAGTACAGCATAGCTGTTAAGAGCCAGACTGACTGGCTGGCCTCCACCACCTCTATAAAGAATGTAACCTTGGGCAACCTAACTCTCTGTGCCTCAGTTTCCATCATCTATAAAATGGGGATGATAATAGTATTAATTCAAGTTATTATAAAGAGTAAACAAGTTCGATATATGTGAAGTGCTTAGACTAATTCCTGGGGTATATTAAGTGTTCAATCATCACTAGCAATTATTATTAATATGTAGTATTACGATTTCCCAGTTTTCTTTAAATAGCAACAAATTAAAATACTTACAAAATGAGTGTAGATTTCTAAGTTTTTATGGTTCATCCCCCCTGCCCTTGCCACAATCTTTTAAAGTAGTCTCACATCCACCTAGTTTGACAGCAGTTATTTATAGGGCGTTTTTCCATTTAGATTTTATAGAACAACAACTATTTCTTCTATTACTCATATTTCATCATTTTACTTAATATTTAATTAAATCGAGTAATTACAAGAATGACACAAATGGAATAAACATATTTTTTGGGGAAAAAAACTCCCAAAACACCAGGAAGTGTTGGTAAGCACAGAGCATAACTGGTGGGAACAGCAATGTGTGGAGTACAGGAAGTAATCTCGGCCCCAGTGTTCAGCCTGCCCTGCATCAATCAGTATGTTTTCCAGGGAGAATGGAGAACCTGGATTACTTGAGATGAATGCATTCAGTAGTTTCACTTAAGAGACAGCCTGATGAAGAAAGAGCACAGCGTATACCACCTTTACTGTTGTTTATCACACGTTTCCTTTGACATAGGGAGACCTTGTAACTTATTTTCCTATAGCCCATGATTCCTTGTCGTGGCAGTAGTTTCCATTGATTCTATCATCCTATCCCTCCACCCCACTTTAGATCTATGATATCAAATGAAAATTGGAATCAAATAAATTTTTATCATTTTTGTATGTATTAATAATTTTGAATATGATAGTCCACTGAATATGTTAATTTTATATTAAGCCAACACGAGCATCTTATGTGGGTTGTCAGAACTTACTTTAAAAAAACTGTCCCTGGAATGTCTCTGTGTGTCTCATGGTTCTGTTCAGAATCAGCTAGGACCCCATTTGACAAGGACATCTTATTGCCATGTGGCTGACAGGGTCTTGGTGCTACAGCTGGGTGTCAGGCCTGTGCCTCTGAGGTGAAAGAGCCAAGTTCAGGACATTGGTCCACCAGAGACCTCCCAGCTCCACGTAATATCAAACGGCAAAAGCTCTCCATCTCAACGCTAAGACCTAGCTCCACTCAACGACCAGTGAACTACAGTGCTGGACACCCTATGCCAAACAACTAGCAAGACAAGAATACAACCTCACCCATTAGAAGAGAGGCTGCCTAAAATTATACTAAGTTCACAGACACCCCAAAACACACCACCATACGTAGTCCCTCCCAGCAAAAAGACAAGATCCAGGCTCATCCACCAGAACACAGGCACTAGTCCCCTCCACCAGGAAGCCTACACAACCCACTGAACCAACCTTAGCCACTGGGGGCAGACACCAAAAACAATGGGAACTACGAACCTGCAGCCTGTGAAAAGGAGACCCCAAACACAGTAAGTTAAGCAAAATGAGAGGACAGAGAAACACACAGCAGATGAAGGAGAAAGGTAAAAACCCATCAGACCAAACAAATAAAGAGGAAATAGGCACTGTACCTGAACATTAATTTAGAGTAATGATAGTAAAGATAATCCAAAATCTTGGAAATAGAATGGAGAAAATACAAGAAACGTTTAACAAGGACCTAGAAGAACTAATGAGAAAACAAACAATGATGAACAACACAATAAATGATATTAAAAATTCTGTAGACGGAATCAATAGCAGAATAACTGAGGCAGAAGAACACATAAGTGACCTGGAAGATAAAACAGTGGAAATAACTACCACAGAGCAGAATAAAGAAAAAAGAATGCTAAGAAATGAGGACAATCTGAGAGACCTCTGGGACAACATTAAATGCACCAACATTCGAATTATAGGGGTCTCAGAAGAAGAAGAGAAAAAGAAAGGGACTGAGAAAACATTTGAAGATATTATAGTTGAAAACGTCCCCAATATAAGAAAGGAAACAGTTGAGCCCAGGAAGCACAGAGAGTCCCATATAGGATAAATCTAAGGAGAAACACACCAAGACACATATTAATCAAACTATCAAAAATTAAATACAAAGAAAAAATATTAAAAGCAGCAAGGGAAAAAAAAACAAATAACATACAAGGGAATCCCCATAAGGTTAACAGCTGATCTTTCAGCAGAAACTCTGCAAGCCAGAAGGGAGTAGCAGGACATATTTAAAGTGATGAAAGGGAAAAACCTACAACCAAGATTACCCAGCAACGATCTCATTCAGATTCGACAGAGAAATTAAAACCTTAACAGACAAGCAAAAGCTAAGAGATTTCAGCACCACCAAACCAGCTTTACAACAAATGCTAAAGGAACTTCTCTAGGCAAGAAACACAAGAGAAGGAAAAGACCTATAATAACAAACCCAAAACAAGAAAATGGTAAGAGGAACATACATATGGATAATTACCTTAAATGTAAATGGATGAAATGTTCCCACCAAAAGACAAAGACTGGCTGAATGAATAAAAAAAACAAACACCTGTATATATGCTGTCTACTAGAGACCCACTTCAGACCTAGGGACACATACAGACTGACAGTGAGGGGATGGAAAACGATATTCCATGCAAATGGAAATCAAAAGAAAGCTGGAGTAGCAATTCTCATATCAGACAAAATAGACTTTATTATTTATTTATTTTTTAACATCTTTATTGGGGTATAATTGCTTTACAATGGTGTGTTAGTTTCTGCTCTATAACAAAGTGAATCAGTTATATATATACATATGTTCCCATATGTCCTCCCTCTTGCGTCTCCCTCCCTCCCACTCTCCCTATCCCACCCCTCCAGGCTGTCACAAAGCACCGAGCTAATATCCCTGTGCCATGCGGCTGCTTCCCACTAGCTACAAATAGACTTGAAAATAAAGATTATTACAAGAGACAAGGAAGGACACTACATAATGATCAAGGGACCAATCCAAGAAAATATAACAATTGTAAATATTTATGCACCCAACATAGGAGCACCTCAATACATAAGGCAAATGCTAACAGCCATAAAAGGGGAAATCGACAGTTACACAATCATAGTAGGGGACTTTAACACCCCACTTTCATCAATGGACAGATCATCCAAAATGAAAATAAATAAGGAAACACAAACTTTAAATGATACACTAAACAAGATAGACTTAATTGATATTTATAGGACATTCCATCCAAAAACAACAGAATACACTTTTTCTCAAGTGCTCATGGAACATTCTCCAGGATAGATCATATCTTGGGTCACAAAGCAAGCCTTGGTAAATATAAGAAAATTGAAATCGTATCAAGTGTCTTTTCCGACCACAAGGCTATAAGAGTAGATATCAATTACAGGAAAAAAATCTGTAAAAAATAGAAACACATGGAGGCTAAACAATACATGACTAAATAACCAAGAGATCACTGAAGAAAACAAAGAGGAAATCAAAAAATACCTAGAAACAAATGACAAGGAATACACAATGACCCAAACCCTATGGGATGCAGCAAAAGCAGTTCTAAGAGGGAAGTTAATAGCAATACAATCCTACCTCAAGAAACAAGAAACATCTCAAATAAACAACCTAACCTTACACCTAAAGCAATTAGAGAAAGAAGAACAAAAAAACCCCAAGGTTAGCAGAAGGAAAAAAAATCATAAAGATCAGGTCAGAAATAAATGAAAAAGAAATGAAGGAAACAATAGCAAAGATCAATAAAACTAAAAGCTGGTTCTTTGAGAAGATAAACAAAATTGATAAACCATTAGCTAGACTCATCAAGAGAAAAAGGGAGAAGACTCAAATCAATAGAAGTAGAAATGAAAAAGGAGAAGTAACAACTGACACTGCAGAAATACAAAGAATCATGAGAGATTACTACAGGCAACTATATGCCAATAAAATGGACAACCATGAAGAAATGGACAAACTCTTAGAAAAGTACAACCTTCTGAGACTGAACTAGGAAGAAATAGAAAATATAAACCGACCAATCACAAGCACTGAAACTGAAACTGTGATTAAAAGTCTTCCAACAAACAAAAGCCCAGCACCAGATGGCTTCACAGGTGAATTCTATCAAACATTTAGAGAAGAGCTAAGACATCCTTCTCAAACTCTTCCAAAATATAGCAGAGGGAGGAACACTCCAAACTTATTCTAAGAGGCCACCATCACCCTGATACCAAAACCAGACAACGATTTCACAATTAAAAAAAAAACTACAGGCCAATATCACTGAGGAACATGAATGCAAGAATCCTCAGCAAAATACTAGCAAACAGAGTCCAACAGCACATTAAAAGGATCATACACCGTGATCAAGTGGGGTTTATCCCAGGAATGCAAGGATTCTTCAATATATGCAAATCAATCAATGCGATACACCATATTAACAAACTGAAGGGTAAAAGCCATATGATCATCTCAATAGACGTAGAAAAATCTTTGACAAAATTCAACACCAATTTATGATAAAAACTCTCCAGAAAGTAGGCATAGAGGGAATCTACTTCAACATAAAAAGGCCATATATGACAAACCCACAGCCAACATCATTCTCAATGGTAAAAAAATGAAACCACTTCCACTAAGATCAGGAACAAGACAAAGTTGTCCACTCTCACCATTATTACTCAACATACCTTTGGAAGTTTTAGCCACAGCAATAAGAGAAGAAAAAGAAATAAAAGGAATACAAATTGGAAAAGAAGTAAAGCTGTCACTGTTTGCAGATGACATGACACTATACATAGAGAATTCTAAAGATGCTACCAGAAACCTACTAGAGCTAATCAATGAATTTGGTAAAATAGCAGGATACAAAATTAATGCACAGAAATTGCTTGCATTCCTATACACTAATGATGAAAAATGTGAAAGAGAAATTAAGGAAACACTGCCATTTACCATTGCAACAAAAAGAATAAAATACCTAGGAATTAACCTATCTAAGGAGACAAAAGACCTGTATGCAGAAAACTCTAAGACACTGATGAAAGAAATTAAAGATGATACAAGCAGATGGAGAGATATACCATGTTCTTGATTGGAAGAATCAACACTACAGAAATGACTCTACTACCCAAAGCAATCTACAGATTCAATGCAATCCTTATCAAACTACCACTGGCATTTTTCACAGAACTAGAACAAAAAATTTCACAATTTGTGTGGAAACACAGAAGACCCCGAATAGCCAAAGAAATCTTGAGAAAGAAACACGGAGCTGCAGGAATCAGGCTTCTGGACTTCAGACTATACTACAAAGCTACAGCAATTAAGACAGTATGGTACTGGCACAAAAACAGAAATATAGGTCAGTGGAACAGGATAGAAAGCCTAGAGATAAACCCACAGACATATGGTTACCTTATTTTTGATAAAGGAGGCAAGAATATACAATGGAGAAAAGACAGCCTCTTCAATAAGTGGTGCTGGGAAAACTGGACAGGTACATGTAAAAGAATGAAATTAGAACACTCCCTACCACCATACACAAAAATAAACTCAAAATGGATTAAAGACCTAAATGTAAGGCCAGACACTTTAAAACTCTTAGAGGAAAACATAGGCAGAACACTCTGCCATAAGTCACAGCAAGATCCTTTTTAGACTCACCTCCTAGAGAAACGGAAATAAAAACAAAAATTAAAAAGTGGGACCTAATGAAACGACAAAGCTTTTGCACAGCAAAGGAAACCATAAACAAGACAAAAGGACAAACTTCAGAATGGGAGATAATATTTGCAAATGAAGCAACTGACAAAGGATTACTCTCCAAAATTTACAAGCATCTCATGCAGCTGAATATCAAAAAAACAACCCGATCCAAAAATGGTCAGAAGACCTAAATAGATATTTCTCCAAGGAAGATATACAGATTGCCAACGAACACATCAAAGAATGCTCAACATCACTAATCATTAGAGAAATGCAAATGAAAACTACAATGAGTTATCACCTCACACCAGTCAGAATGGCCATTATCAAAAAAGCTAGAAACAATAAATGCTGGAGAGGGTGTGGAGAAAAGAGGACCCTCTTTCATTGTTGGTGGGAATGTAAATTGTTACAGCCACTATGGAGAACAGTATGGAGGTTCCTTAAACAACTAAAAATAGAACTACTATTTGACCCAGCAATCCCACTACTGGGCATATACTCTGAGAAAACCATAATTCAAAAAGAGTCATGTACCAAAATGTTCATTGCAGCTCTATTTACAATAGACAGGACATGGAAGCAACCTAAGTGTCCATCGACAGATGAATGGATAAAGAAGACGTGGCACATATATACTATGGAAGAGTATTCAGCCATAAAAAGAAACGAAATTGAGTTTTTTGTAGTGAGGTGTATGGACCTAGAGTCTGTCATACAGCGTGAAGTAAGTCAGAAAGAGAAAAATAAATACCGTATGCTAACACATATATATGGAATCTGAAAAAAAAAGTTTTTTCAGAACGTAGCGGCAGGACAGGAATAAAGTCGCAGACATAGAGAATGGACTTAAGGACATGGGGAGGGGGAAGGGTAAGCTGGGACGAAGTGAGAGAGTGGCATGGATTTATACATACAATCAAATGTAAAACAGCTAGTGGGAAGCAGCCACATAGCACAGGGAGATCAGCTCAGTGCTTTGTGACCACCTAGAGGAGTAGGATAGGGAGGGTGGGAGGGAGACGTAAGAGGGAGGAGATATGGGGATGTATGTATTTGTAGAGGTGATTCACTTTGTTATAAAGCAGAAACTAACACACCATTGTAAAGCAATTATACACCAATAAAGATGTTAAAAAAAAAACACAAAAGTGTTCCTACAGCTATCACAGCTATTAGATGTCTCTTTAAAATAGTATCTTGTCTTTGGGAAACACTGCTGTTTTTGTTTAACTTTAGAGGTAAGAGGTTCAAGGGAATCCAGCTGAGCTTCGAATGCCCCATCTCTCTGTGCTTCAATATTTGCATTTTACACCAGACCTGCCTTTTATAAACAATTCACACTTAGAACAGCAAGTTCTTAATCATAATGAATTCCACTTTGGTACTTCGTTTTGTAATTGGAATTAACATTCTCACATGAACTGGGAAATGTTAAATTGTTATCAGCATCCCTGGTGTTTTGCTGCTTCTCATGATGCTTTCAATGATTTCATCTTAAGCTACCTAAAATATCACAATTTGTACTCATATGCATGATATGCTTCTGAGTGTCGTGTTAAGTCTATATTCTTTATGCTGGCAGAACTTAGTCTAAGCAGTACCTGATTCAAAGTTGAAGTAAATATCAGCAGATAAATGAGATAAATGTCGCAGTGAGCAGGAAAGTAATGTTTTTAGTGTTTGGAGATATTAGAGCAAGCACACTGAATCATTGTGACAAGTATTATGTACTTTGTTTTTCAACCGTGGCATTTGTGGCTGGCCATTATGTCATTAGCTTTCTTCCTCTTCTGATTTAATCTCCTTTTACATCCCGTGTTCCTTTGGTAGAGAGTGTCTCAGTTGGCTCCGTTTCTAGGTGGGACCTCAGCTCATTTCTGAAAACCTACATTTTCATTTTACTGCTTACACCTTATTTATTTATTAGGTCACCCTGGGCTTTTGTTTTGTTTTAAGCTAAGTTAGAAATAGTGGCGTTAAAAGATCAAAACATCCTTGGCATGGGGGGGGGGGGTGTCCCTTAACAGGATATGAATGTACTTTATATCAGACTCCGAAGCGTTAAAAAGGACATTGGTTACAACTTTTAAATTTGATGTCAGTATTAATTAAACTTTCTGTAGCCTCTTGTTTGTCAATACGAGACCTGAATTTGAAATCCAGTTCTGTCACTGGCTTAACTCAATCAGCTGGGGCCAGTCATTCACTTCTCAGTCTTGCTTTTCTATTTGTAAAAGAAGGATAATGATATCTACCCCTGCTACCTCACAGGAATCTGTAAGTCAAACAGGGTGATGCATACAAAGGCGTTTTTAAACACCAAGCTTGGGAAAACAGGGAGGGATGTGTAGAATTTTTTCATTGTTAATTCATCACAACAAAAGGACTTATTAATTTTATTGAGAATTGTCATTGCCTCTCTTTACTCATTGCCCAGATAATCAGTGCAATGGGTGGCCTGAAAGTTTGAGCAGAGGAGTGACAATTCAGAAGAATGCTGGAGCCAGCTGCACCAGCTTGGGGAGCTGATTGCTAAATTTTCAGCAATTCTGTTAGTCAGTTGCTCATCATGGCCAAGATTAAAAACAAAATTATTTAGAAACTTACAATTAAATAAAATACTTCAAAAAGAACGGTAATAAATGCTCAAAACGTCATTTCTTAATTATTTTACTATTATCTATGCTTTAAAGTTACTTCTGTCCATCCTGCATGATGGATATCCTATATAATTGGTGTGATACAGCATCTCTTCCCAACTTTGCATTCAGAAATGTTATTTCAGTAGTTTGAAATCAATTATGGTATAGTATTTACACTATGGAAATTGGAAAACACTGCAAATCAGAGCTTGATTTATTGTGTTGATTGTCTAAACCTAAGAAAGTGATAGGAGAAAATTTTAACAGTAAAGATTGAACTTCAAAGTGTGTTCCTTTATGAATAACACAAAAAATTGAGGAAATATTTTTCCAGTACTTGAAAACTATTATCTGATCAGCAAAGAAGCACTCATATTGTAGACGAAGTGTAGTCTGAACGTACATCTTTGTTGTTTCACTTTCATCTCGCCCATTAACGTAAAGAAATCACCAACATTCATGTTTGAACTTCAGTGGCATGAGCACCTTCTTTGCTGAATTGAATATTAACCAAACATGATCTGCTTTTGCCAAACATAATTGAATTGCAGCTGTAGGTTGACTATGGATACAAGAGTTTGGCAAAAATCACTGAAACCATTCTGTGAAAGTCAATGGGTTATATATGGATAGAATTTACTGTGAAAAAGTGTTGTATATTTTATTACTTTTTGGTAAATTGTGTGATACGCATTCTTTATATTAGTAAAATGTATAATAGATACATAGATACTCTCTCCCAGCAGCTGTTAAACATTTATCAGCACACTGATTATGGATGTAATCTGATTTACTACTTGAAAGCTTATCCCGCCTGTAACGTGGAGCCTGGGGTGCAGAAGCTAAGACAGGAAGCAGGCGGAGCAGCGAGGAGACAGGCACATTGGTCCAGGGTAAGACACAGGTTTGTACTGGGGTGGTGGCGGCAGAGGTGGGAAGATACGGTTGGACAGGGGAAGCATTTTGGAGGCCAAGGGAAGGCGAACCAGTCATTCAGCAGCTCCATGGAAGAGATGGACTTTCAGAAACTGCCCTTGCTGAAGGAAGACTGTCTGGCCAAGACTGAGAAGGCTCAGTGGTTGGAGGAAGTGAGTGCATAGAAAGCTGCACCTGAGAGAAGGAGTCGGGAGCAGCATGTGGAAGGAGGGAAGGAAACAGAAGCAGTGCTAGAGCTCAAGTCCAGATCTTTGAAGCACATGAAGAAAGTTAGGCTTGATTGCTCTGCAGTGGGAAAGGGGAGGGGAAACCCCAAATACCAGTAACATGTCGTAACTGGAACTCAAGTACTCAGAAGTTTTCTTACTCATCTCGAAATTTTATTAAGATTTTTGCCCATATATCTGGAGAAAATCATAATTTGAAAAGACACATGCCCCACAGTGTTCACTGCAGCACTATTTACAATAGCCAGGACATGGAAGCAACCTAGATATCCATCAACAGAGGAATGGATAAAGATGGTGTGGTACACATATACAATGGAATATTACTCAGCCATAAAAAAGAATGAAATAATGCCATTTGCAGCAACATGGATGGACCTAGAGATTATCATACTAGGTGAAGTAAGTCAGACAGAGAAAGGCAAATATCCTATGTCATTGCTTATATGTGGAATCTAAAAAAAAGGGTACAAGTGAACTTATCTACAAAACAGAAATAGAGTTATAGATGTAGAAAACAAACTTAAGGTTACCAAGGGGAAAAGGGTGGGGGAGGGATAAATTGGGCAATTGGGATTGACATATACACACTACTATATATAAAACAGATAACTAATAAGGGCCTACTGTATAGCACAGGGAACTCTACTCAATACTCTGTAATGACTTATATGGGAATAGAATCTAAAAAAAGAGTGGATATATGTATAACTGACTCACTTTGCTGTACAGCAGAAGCTAACACAACACTGTAAATCAACTATACTCCAATAAAAGTTAATTTTAAAAAGATATTTGCCCACATAGAGGGATTATTTTTTCATCCCAATGCCTTGATCCTATCCCAATCTGTAGTAGATTTTTTTGTTTGTTTTTGTGTTTTTTTTTTTTTTTCTTTGTGGTACGCGGGCCTCTCACTCTTGTGGCCTCTCCCGTTGCGGAGCACAGGCTCCGGACGCGCAGGCTCAGCGGCCATGGCTCACGGGCCCAGTCGCTCCGCGGCATGTGGGATCCTCCCGCACCGGGGCACGAACCCACGTCCCCTGCATCAGCAGGCGGACCCTCAACCACTGCGCCACCAGGGAAGCCCTGCAGTAGATTTTTTGTCTAGAGTTCGCCCATATTAATTGTAAAACTTGCTCTCACTTGATCACCCTGTGCTACACAGATAGTGCTGCCTCTTTTTACACTTCTCAGTATCTTGTTATTCTTTGCTTTGTCACAGAAGGCCCCTACTGTAAGCCACCCTACTGGATTGCCTTGTAGTTACCAGCAAGCTTCTGGCTACCACTGCTCTCCTTGCTTCCACCCTCACAATCTACAACCTAGACTCTATGTTACAGGTTGTATGTTTCAGTCTTAGCATTTTGCAAGAGGTTATTAAATTTTATGGAATTTAAAATATAGCCGATATTTTGCAAAACAAACAAGCAAACAAAAACAACCACCACCTCCTTCCCATTCACCCAGCTTCTCAATCCTAATGACCAGAGAAAAGACAATTTCTCTACTAAACAGCCACCAATGACTGACAGTTTGAGGAGTCAGTTTGGATATATCAGTTTGGTATACTTTGGTCTTCTGATACTAGTTATTTTATCCACTGTTCCCATTAATCATGGAATCTTTATTAACAGAAGGGACTTTTCCGACTATTTTTCTCTCCCATTCATTCATTTCTTCAGCAAAATACAATTTCTTCAACAAAATAGCAGCTATTATATGTTAGGCCCCAGTGTAAGGCTGCAGGGATATAAAAATTATGAAGATACAATCTGTGTTCTGGAGGACACGGAGACAGCCACAGTAACAACTCATTATCAAATAAGGCAGACTGGTAGAAATGTGGTGATAGCTGCATCTACACTACATATGCATCAAGTCACCTGGGTGTTTAAAGGTAGGGAGGAAGGTGTGGGCGTAGAGATGGTGGTCAGGGAGGGCTTCTAGGAGGTGAGCATGACTCGTTTGAATTATGAAAGGTCTTCTCCAGTTTATTTGGTTATTTCTTATGGAAATAACACAAAGAAAATTTGCCATTAGTATTTTATCAGGACATTTTTGTGATGGATTTAAAAGAAACCCAACTGTTAAAGCAAAAAGAAAGTTTTTTGATTTACTTAAAAGTCAAAAGGAAGTTTAGTTTTAGGCATGGTTGGATGCAGGGGCTCAAACGATATCAAAAGGACTTGAACTCTCTCTCTTAGCTTTACTTTCCTCTGTTTTGGCTTTATTCCTGGGAAAGTTATCTCCACCTGGTGGCCCGCAGCACCTGGATTTAAAACACTCTACCAGCTTAGTAACTTCAGTGGAAAGTTCTCTTCCAAAAATTTTAGTGGATGTCCTTGGGAGGAGCTTCATAGGTCTAGCTGGGTCATGGGCTCATCCCTGAAGCAATGACTATGACCAAGAGATGTAAGGGATGTATACTCTGATTGCCAAAGCCTAGGTCAAGTGCCCACCACTGACATTTATGAGTAGGGTACAGGGCTTCCCTGGTGGCGCAGTGGTTGAGAGTCCGCCTGCCGATGCAGGGGATACGGGTTCGTGCCCCGGTCCGGGAGGATCCCACATGCCGCGGAGCGGCTGGGCCCGTGAGCCATGGCCGCTGAGCCTGTGCGTCCGGAGCCTGTGCTCTGCAACGGGAGAGCCCACAGCGGTGAGAGGCCCGCGTACCGCAAAAAAAAAAAAAAAAAGAGTAGGGTACAAATGGGAGAGAGTGAGAGAGAAGGAGAGAAGGACAGAGAGAGAGAGGAGAGATGCTCCTCCCAGTAACTGGGCTTTTAAATTAAAGTAGGAGAAAAGGCCATGCAGAAAACAACAGATGTCCACTACAACAACTATTTGTCAAAATACTAACAGTGACAAAATATCATATTTTACATTTTAGGGGAATTAGTCATGACCTAAAATGTTTGTCAGCAAAGAACCCTGAAAATTAAGTATAGTTGTTACAAGTCCTACTGATTCCTCTTCCCAACTTTAATAGAAGAATAAGGATTTGTACTTTAAAAATTTCAGAGTGTACAAATGAATTGACTATTGCTTTGCAGAAATAATACCTCCAGTAATCGGCTCTTTTAGGTTGACGTAGTGATGTTTACAACTTCTAAGCTAGTTTTACAGCCTTTCACAGAAGGAAATTATCTCACTCGCTTGTGATTCCAGTGAACATGATGGGGTATTAGAAGGCTGCTGTGAGCCTCTGCCTGCTTATTTTGCTCCTTCTGTCTTGACAAGCTGACTGTGGTGCAAATGTCTCCAGCCTGGGCACTGGGCAGGCAGGAAGCCAGAACCAGTAATAGAAGCAGGAGGCACACTCTATGAATACTTGCTGATTAATTTTAGCTCCATAGGCCTGATGGGTTTTCCATCCCTATAATTACCATCAGCAAATAGTTATTGAATTATGTCCAGCATATTTTTATTCCTCTTTCCTTGGTCCTGATTTTCATTTCCTATTTTACCTCCCTGTGATTTCGCATGTGTTTCTGTTCATCAGACCAAAAAATCTGTTTCTAATTGCTCAATTTCATTCCACACATGAGATATCTATCTATCTATCCATCCATCCATCCATCGATCCATCTATCCATCTATCTAAATTTAGTTTTATTATAAAGAGTTCAAGTAATCCCTGATATTAGTGAGGGGATAAATTGTGAGGGGGGAAAAAAATAAAAGGTTATTGAATGGCTATTCTGTTAGTACATTCCACATATGCCTTAGAAGTCCATCTTTTTTATTAGAAATAATGCCTAATAATGCTGTAAGTCTTGACTGGGTCATTCTGTAGAGCAAATGGAGAGCAGTGAGGAGTGAGGGTATGAGTTATGAAAATGGTAAGTGGAGAGAGATTTTACAGAGGGAACATTGGGGGCTCCCAAGAAGAAATGACTATCTGCGTATGAATGGCATTAGAAGAATAAAACATAATTTTAATTTATTTTATTTTTGGCTGCACTGGGTCTTTGTTGCTGCACCCGGGCTTTCTCTAGTTGCGGCGAGTAGGGGCTACTCTTCGTTGCGGTGCACTGGCTTCTCATTGCGGTGGCTCCTCTTGTTGCGGAGCACTGGCTCTAGAACGCAGGCTCTAGAGCACAGGCTCGGGAGTTGTAGCACACGGACTAGTTGTTCCATGGCATGTGGGATCTTCCCAGACTAGGGCTCGAACCCGTGTCCCCTGCGTTGGCAGGTGGATTCTTAACCACTGCACCACCAGGGAAGCCCAAAACATAATTTTAGATATTACTTCTGTCTTAAAAAGAACTTTAAACTATACATGCTAAAAAAATACTTATTTTTAAAAATCCAAACATACAGAAGACAGAAATACATAAATTAAAAAGTAAAAACTCTCCCCCATATGATCCCATCTTGCAGGTGTAACAGTTTTAACGAGTTGGTGTGCACTCTTTCAGACCCTTCTTGTCTATGCATGTGCACACAGTTTCTTAAGAAAACAAAAATGGGATTTTACTATACATTTTTTCAACTTTATTCATCAAATAAGATATTTCTGGACATCCTTCCATAAAATATTTTCAGGTAATACCAGCACAGCTTTCTACTGTTTGGCTCTAATTTATTTAACCTTTCCCTTATTGACAGATACTTAAGTTGTTCCCAATTTTTCACAATTTTCAGCCATGCTGCAATGAATATCTTTGTATCTATATCTTTATGCACCATTGTGAAAGTATTTCTGTAGTATAGAATTGGAATTACTCAGGCAAATGTGATTCACGACAACCATCAAGCACCCAAATGTGCCACACCAATGGGCTTATTAAAAAACTGCCTATTACCAGCTCAATTTCTACTTTCATCTTCCTCTAGGCATTCTAGAAAAATTCAGTTAGAGCACTAGTCACGGATGGCTATACAAAACAAGCTACCACCTGAAGATCCTTCACGTCTTGCTTATGGATCCAGTTTTGCTGGATGCATCCTTATGTTAACTTATTATAAATTCAAGAGGATTGGTTTACATATGAACTAAGAAGAGTCACCTGCATGGGATCATTTAGGGGCACCACAAGGCTTCTGATGCTCCATCTCCATCCTATGACGGTACCTGGTATGTCTCCTACGATAACCAGACGGGGTAGATACTGTTCACGCCTGCCACACGTTCACTCTCCACATATGGTACTAGGACCTCAATTTTCCTTTGGAAAACCATCCTCTTCCCAACTTGAGTCCATGTGTTTGTGGTGGGATTAACCCCATCCCAAACTCTATAGATGGGCTAGGACCGGCCTTAGGTCAGAGATGGACATGAGACAGGCACAAATGAGCCTTCATTCTAAGACCTTCAGGGACTTGCCCTTTTGCAACAGGAGTAGCTAAGCTGATAAGCTTCCAGCTTGGAGCAGCTGTATTCTACTACTTAGAACCTCCGTCAGAAAGAGGTTTACAAAAAAATAAGAAAAAGGAAAGGGATCTGAAGATAGATAGATTCTCAATTACATAATATGAATGTCTAGATCCTCAGGCTAGGGCTACCCCTAGACTTGACAATTACACACTCCGATAAATTCTTTTTTTTTTTTTTTCCCTTCTGCCAGTTGGTGTTAGCTCTTTAACACTTGCATCGGAAAGGATCCTGACATAAGAAGTAAAGGTCTCAAACACAGGGTGCTGCTCCTTCTGGAAGAGAGAGGCAGGCTAAGGTTACTAGGCATCTAGGGTGACCCCAAAAGAGAAGCCAGAGAGAGAAGCCAGTTGAACACCTGAAAATAAACTTTACCTGCTTCATGAGTTTGGCTAGAGTTTCCAGTTAATGATTAACTAGGTGAGATGGTCAAGCTCCTTCTTTATTTAAAACACATGTCTATAAATGAGAACATCAACCTGCAGTTAATTCACTCATGCTGGCTACATCTGCCTCAGATTTCCTTTTCTTTTTTTTATTAATATAGAAATTGCTTCTCTATTTTAGGTTGTGCTTTAAAAGAAAAAAATAAAGCCTGGTAATATTCCAAAAGAAATGTCTTATCTAGTTTCTCTTTAGGGAAGCCTAAATTATTACTCTGCTTTCCATACTGATTTGTTTATAGTAGACTTGATAATATATTAACTTAAATACAGTACCTGTAAATACAGCTTAGTGAAGTATATATTAAAATATTTTTATATCTTCTTCTAATTTGTGTTTTTGAAACTCTAACTTGATAGCTGAAGGAAAACCTCCAATAATATGAAAAACCAATCTTCAGTTGAATTAAATCCACAATACTTATACAAATATTGCTATCGTTTTCCATATGCAAACTTTATACTTTTCTCTCATCTGTAGCAGGGGAATGAGAGGCGGTGGTAGATAAGGATATCATTAATTGGATTCAGTAAACATTTATTGAGTTATTAATAGCTCCAGCTCTCTCTGAAATAAACTTGAGACTGTACCTCTTAGTAGACATGCGTCTTTAGGCAAGTTAGCCAACCTCTCTGAGTCTTAGTTTCCTTATCTGAAAAATAAAGGTAATAATAGTATTTGCTTCATAAGTTTCTTATACAGCTTAAACAAGCTATTCTATGTTAAGCATTAAGCACAGTCTCTGACGTTTCATAAGTACTGTTATGTTACATGATTATTGTTGTCACTAAGCCCTGTGCTAATGACTGGCAATGTAAGGAAACCAACAAATCATAAGCCCTACAGAACGTGAGATGGACACATAGGCATACGCCAATCAGAAAGGACACACACACACACACACACACACGCGCGCGCACTGCACTAGCTTCCTTCAAATTGAACCACTTTCCTCCTTACATCATGGAATGTGAAGTAAGACTTGCTGAGCACCTGCTGGGGATTCTGTAAAAGAAATTCAGCTGGAAAATTTCACTGTATGATTTATCAGGCTCCCCAAAGCTTTGGGGTTCTATAATTGTATAAACCACACAAGTTACAGATCACTGTGGGATTTTATCCTACTAAAACCCAAGAGAACCACAGATGTTCCCAATCCAGCTGAGCATGCTCAAATAAAGACATTTAAAAGCACAGAAGTTGATTACATGCTCTTTAACCAGCAAAATTCCACAGCCAAAAGAAAGAAACGCACAGAGAAATGGAATGATTTGACTGGAGTCTTCAATGATTTGCCAAGGAACCAAAATGAACATGCAAGCCTTCCTGATTCCTGGTCCAGTTCTCTACACAGTAAACATAGTGACACATAATCTTCAGATGTCAATATTTACCTTTTATGAATTTATTGTTGGCCATGTGTCGACCCACAAATTCATTTGTTTACTTACATCAGTGCCATCAAAACCTCTTTCAGGGGTTTTCCTGGTGGCGCAGTGGTTGAGAATCCGCCTGCCAATGCAGGGGACACGGGTTCGAGCCCTGGTCTGGGAAGATCCCACATGCCGTGGAGCAACTAAGCCCATGTGCCACAACTACTGAGCCTGAGCTCTAGAGCCCGTGTGTCACAACTACTGAAGCCCGCGCCTAGAGCCCGTGCTCTGCAACAAGAGAAGCCACTGCAATGAGAAGCCCGGGCACCGCAACGAAGAGTAGCCCCCGCTCGCCACAGCTAGCGAAAGCCCGCGCAGTAATGAAGATCCAATGCAGCCAAAAATAAACAAACTCACTTGACCATCAATGTTTGTACAATACAGTGGACAAAGCACTGAGCAGGGGGACAGGGACTGGGTTTCAGTTTTGACTTTGGGGACCGCTTCTTGCCTCACCCTCAACTACATGATCTTGGGAACGTTTCTTTTCCTCTTTTCAACTGTCTTTCTCCGCTCTGGTCCCTGGACTTCTCCTCCTTATCTCTTTCAACCCATGCAGAAGTAATCCTGTTCCTAGCTGCAGAGTTTTTACTGGACAGCCCATATTTATTGGCCTCCTCCTGTATGCCTACATGTAAGGCACTGCAGATAGAGATAAATAAGGGAAGCTTCTGACCGTCAAAGCTCTCCCAGTGAAGAGGGGTCAGAAACACAAACAGATGATGTGACACAGTAAATGCAGTAATGAAGATGTGTACAGGGTGTGACAGGAACAAAGGAGGTCAGGGATCAGGGAAGGTTCTGGAGGAGGCATATTGAGACTTAAAGGATGAACAAGAGTTGGTGTCGAGTAGGGGCAGATAGATATAGTGTGAGCCTCTCGAGAGATGACAAAGGTCATGATGTGAGAAAGGAACTGGCTTGGACTAGGGCAGAACCAGAAAGGACACAGGCTCTGATGCTTCTGATCTGATATGTGATCTTGACCTAGTTACCTCAGTTTCCCAGTCTATTAAATGGGCATAATGATTGGATTCTCTCTTAGGGCTGTTGTGAGGATTCAATGAGATTATTTATGCTAATTTTAGCACAGTACTTGATACTAATAACAGTAGTAGTAATAGTTAATAGTAATAATAATAGTATTACCAATTTACTGTCACCAAGAACATATGTGTCCCTCTTCCAAGGACACAAGCATATTCATATCCTGCTATTAAATGTATTTTGTTTATAAATATTTTTAGGGATAACACCTGAGTATTTGAAGCACTGTGCTTGAAATGTGAACATTTCATGCAAAGCGTGAAGAGATCATAGAGGAGCCATTAATTATAATGGTTTCCCCTAGATCAGTAGTTGTCAACTGGGGGTAATTTTTGCCCAGTGAACAGTTGGCGATGCCTGTTTATCACAGCTGGAAGGGGGGGGATCTCACTGGCATCTGATGGGTAGATGCCAGAGATGCTACCAAACATCCCACAATGCACAGGACAGTCACCATGACAAAGAATTATCCAGCCTAAAATGCCAGTAGTGTGGAGCTTGACAATCCCTGCCCTAGATGTAACCCACTCACTGCTGGCTTTCAGTCACCATCAGGAAACACAGCAAAGCAATGTTTCTAAAGATCCTAAGGTCAGATGCAAAAGTATATCCTCCAGACATTTTACATGTTTTAACATCTCCAGAGATAAAGGGGGCTCCTTCAGAGCTCCTGGTAGCATCGTTCAAACTTTTCTTGCTACCAAAATAGTGGTAATTTTAAAAAGTCATTTTCCCCTACCTAGGTAACTCAGGACAAATACATTCTGTTTTTTTTTTTTTTTGGATGGTTGCTTTAATGAATTTTACCAAAAAGAGATTCAATTAACCCTAATTTGGGAGTCTTAGACACTTGGAACAGTCTTGGCTTGTCTCCACTGCCACAGGAGTCCAAATGACCAGCCACCCATGGTGCCCCCTGTAGTCTCTGGGAGGAGGGAGCTAAGCGCCCTTTGGGCTCCCATGGTCTTTCTAACATTCCTACCAGAGCTGGGTCAGCAACAGGGGGCCTCAGAAGGGTTTGTGTGTTCACTTCTCTCAAATGAAAATTTGCAACTAAGTCACTTTTTTTTTTTTTTTTGGCCACACCGTGCACCACGTGGGATCTTAGTTCCCCAGCCAGGGATGGAACCTGTGCCCCCGGAATTGAGAGTGCAGAGTCTTAACCACTGGGCCTCCAGGGAAGTCCCTCCAAGTAGCTTTTCTAAATCGCACCATTAATGGCCTCATCCTTCATTCCTTCTTTTTATCTTTCGTCTAGAAGCAGCCTGAGAGTGTGAGCTCTTGTGCAAAAGTTCCTGGGTTTGAATCTGGCTCTGCCATTTGTTACCATGTGACCTTGGCAAGCTTCTTAACCTCTGTGTACCTCAGATTCCTTACCTGTAAAATGAGGGAAGACAATAGTACCTGCCCCATAGGATTGTTATGAGAATTAAGTAAGTTCTTATACATAAAGCATCTAGAACACAGCCTGGCATATAAGAAGAAGTAAATAAATGTTACTTCTTTCTCTTACTATTCGTACTTATTTGCCCTTATGGTTCATTTATTTGCTCGTAGGATGCTCTGAAATCCTATCATTTTAGGTATGAGGAGGACTTGGTAGGAGGTACATGTCATTGCAGGATATGCCATACAGTCACAGCCAGGGCCAGCTGGGGGCCAAAGTAGGGGGTGGCTGACGGGTTCATTGCTTGGTCAGTTCTACTTCTTGTTTAGACCACCAGTAGCTTGTGTTTTTCTTTTCCCCTCATCTTTACTAGTACCCAGTTTTCTCTTGCTTTTCCTGGCATTTCCTCCCAAGCGTGACATCACAGCAAAATCCTCCTTGCTTTGACCCTCCATTGTGTTTTATTTGGCCATTCCTTACAGCATCGGTTTCCAACTGAGCGCTCCACCAAATCATTTGGGAATTTGTTTAAAGTACAGGTATCTGGGCACCACCTCAAACCTACTGAACCAGTCTCTAAAGGGAGCCCAAGGATCTTTATTTTAGTCTTTATTTGAGAGGCAGCCTGGCATAGTATTGAAGAACATGACCAAGGAGCCAGACTGCCTAGCCTACTTGCTAGCTGTGTGACTTTGTTGAACTCTGTCACTCACGTTCTTTTTTGAAATTAATTAATTAATTTTTGGCTGCATTGAGTATTGCTGCATGGACTTTCTCTAGTTGCAGCGAGCGGCAGCCACTCTTCGTTGCGGTGCACAGACTTCTCATTGTGGTGGCTTCTCTTGTTGCGGAGCACGGGCTCTAGGTGCACGGGCTTCAGTAGTTGTGGGTGCTGGCTCAGTAGTTGTGGCTCACGGCTCTAGAGCGTAGGCTCAGTAGTTGTGGCACACGGGCTTCGTTGCTCCGCGGCCTGTGGGATCTTCCCGGACCAGGGCTCGATCCTGTGTCCCCTGCATTGGCAGGCGGATTCTTAACCACTGCACCACCAGGGAAGCCCCTTCACTTAGGTTCTCATCTGTAAAATGGGGAGTATAAGAGTACTTATCTCATAGGGTTGCTGTGAGAATGCATGAGATAACGCCTCTTAAAACAATGCCTGGAACATTATAAACATTTAGTAAGTGTTAGCTATTTCTTTTCTCTTTCTCTTTTACTTTGCTTCCCTTCTCAAGTATCCTCCCTTCTTTCATTATTGTCTTCTCTCTTTCCAACAAACACATATTGGCCCTCTACTCAGGACATGACTCTGGGGATCCAGAGACAAATTGGACATGATTCTAGTCCTCTATGGGGTTATAGTCTAATGGGGGGAAATAGACACATAAACAAATAAATATAATAAAATGTTCCAGGTGCTGATAGATGTATGTACAGTGTATGAATGAAGAAGTTACTGGTTTTCTTAGAAAGGAGAAAGGGTTGAGGAAAGGCTCAAAAGAAGAAGTGACTTTGGCATTCAGAATTAGATTAGAGATTAAACCAATCCAGTCTATGCAATAAACATTTCAAAAGTAGCATATACCAAGCACAGGTCACAGTGCCTGCTTGAAACTGTCTTTCTTTAGTGAGTTGCAGCTTCATTTTAAACTTGATGTTTTAAAAAGTTATTAACCCAGAAGAGCAAAATAATCTTTTAAGAGGAGAGTAAAGTTGGAGGACTCATAATTCCTGACCTCAAAACTTCCTACAAGGTCATAGTAATCAAGATAGTGTGGAATGGCATAAGGATAGACATTTAGATCAATGGAATAGAACTGAGAGTCCAGGAACCTTTATGTCCATGGACAACTGATTTTTGCTGAGAATGTCAAGACTATTCAATGAAGAAAGAATCATCTTTTCAACACATGGTGCTGGGACAACTGGATAGCCATATGCAAAAGAATGAAGTTGGATCCTTACCTCATATCATATATAAAAATTAACCCCCAATGGAACGAAGAATTAAATGTAAGAGCTAAAACTATAAAACACTTAGAGAAAACACAGGTGTAAATCTCCGTAACCTCGGATTAAGCAATGGTTTCTTGGATATGATACCAAAAGCACAAGCAAACAAGGAAAAAAATTGATAACCTGGACCACAACAAAATTAAAAACTTTTCTGCTTTGAAGAACACAACGAAAAAAATGAAAAGACAACCCACAAAATGGAAGACATATTTGAAAATCATGTACCTGATGAGAGTCTAGATGCAGAATGTATTAATAACTTTTACAACTCAATAATAAAAAGACAACTTTATGTTTTAAAAAATGGCCAAACGACTTGAATAGACAGTTCTCTAAAGAAGACACACAAATGGTCTACAAACACGTGAAAAGATGCTCCACATCATTAGTCATTAGGGAAATGCAAATAAAAAACACATGACGTATCTCTTCAAACTCACGAGGATAGCTAGAATTAAAAAATCAAAAAGGAAAATAATAAGTGCTGGTAAGGACGTGGAGAAACTGGAACTCCCAAACATTGCTGATGGGATTATAAAACGGTGCAGCCACTGTGGCAGTTCCTTAAAAAGTTAAACACAGAGCTGCCATATGACCCAGCAATTCTACTCCTAGGTATCTACCTAGGAGAAATAAAGACATATATTCACACAAAAACTTATACACGGCAGTTCATAACAGCATTATTCATAATAGCTGAAAAGTGGAAACAACCTAAATGTCCATCAACTGATGAATGGATAAACAAAATGTGGTGCATCCATTCAACAGAATTTTATTCAGCCATAAGAGGGAATAAGTACTAATTGATATATACTATAACATGGATGAACCTTTAACACACTATGTTAAGTGAAACAAGACAGACACAGAAGGCCATATATTATATGATTCCATTTATGTTAAATGTCCAGAATAGGCAGGTCCACAGAGACAGAAAGTTGATTAGTGGTTACCAGGGGGTTTCAGAAGAAGGGAATTGGGAGAGACTGCTAACAGGTGCAGGTTTTATTGTTGGCGTGATAGAAATGCTCTGGCACTAGATAGTGGGGATGGTTGTACAAAATTAAGACTCTACTAAATACCACTGAATTGCACTTTAAAAAGTGGTTAAGTTTACGTTATGTGAATTATGTCCATGGTAATAATAAAAAAGAAAAATATTATTAAAAACCAAAAACACATGCTTTCTATTTTCTTTGGAATGTTGCTACATTGATACAGATCAGCTAAAAGAATAAAGCACAAGAGTTATTCCATTAAAATTTGTTTTATAAGAATACATGTGTTTCATCCTAGGTGAGAAGTTAAGGTTCATTTAGATTATGATCAAGAGTAGTTTAGAGGGCAAGGGAGGGCCAAGTTTAAAGGACCTGATTGTTAAGAGTCTGTTGACTAATTTTTAAACTCCCACATGATAATTCATCTGCTCATTAAAGCAGCACTTTGAAAAAACGAAGTTTATTACAACTTTATGGTGCACTAATTCGTGGGTCAAACACTGTCCCAAAGTCACAAGTTCGTCCTTTTGAGAGATGTGCAGGCTCTGGAGGGCACTGAACAGCTGTGTATCTGGGGCTAGCCCATGGGGCCCTGTGATTACTGGCTCCCCCAACATGTTTCACAGTGAAGTACCCCGCTTGTTCTCTGGGTGGTGTATCCATGTTAGTAGGTGGATGATTTGACTTGTTCATGGGGATGTAATTCATAAATCGTACGGATCCCGTTTTGTTTACCGAAGCAGACCTTTTCCTCCATTGCTGCTTTCTTTGAAGGAGTTCAAAAGTTGGATGCTCTCCCCGTGAACATTTCTAACCCTTGAGTAAGAGCCCTGGTCCACACTGTTAGAGACAAGGATTTTCATTGTTTAGTGGGACAAACTGTGTTCTTCTTAAACATTCCACTTCAGATATGGCTGCTTTCTTTCCTTTTTTTTTTTAAAGGAGGATATAAATAAGGATTCTGAAGCACTTTGCATATTATTAGGTAAGGATGACTAATCATGTTTGGGGACTGCCCTGATGGTGGGGTGGAAGGAATTACCCTCATAGTTTGACTATGAAATTCACTTAAAATAGATGCAAAGTCATCTAAAGGGGCAGAATGGCAGATAAGACCAGATGCAGAGGGAAAAGAGAGTTGGCAAAACAAAACTCAGAACTGCTTTCTTAGGCCCCATCTAGGAGATAACAGGATTTGGGAATTCCTGTTTTAGCAGGAAGGCCATGGCCAGGGTGGAAGTGGGTGGAAGGTTGTAACCAAAGGACTTTGTGAGATGAGGACCGGCTGGCAATATCACTCTTCTGTGAAACGGTTGCACCTTAAAACTGGATTTTCTGCCTTCCTTTCCCTCATGGATTTAACGTCCCCTAGCAACCTTCTGAGCATATTTGCCTTCTTTGGGACACCATGCTGTAGCAGTCAAGAGCCCCGACTCTAGTTTGTACCATGTGGTTCAGTTCCTGGCTCTACCGCCCACTAGCTTTGTCATCTTACAAGTTAAATAACCTCTGGCTTTCTCTGTAAAGGGGGCTTAACCACGGTTCCTACCTGATAGGCTTGTGGTTAAGATTACACAAGGTAATCAGGCTGAGTGCTTCATACCGTACTCAGCACATGTTAGTAGACGCCAACCATTATGATTATTGTTATGTTATTCCAATGTAGGTATGTCGATGGGGACAGCTCACTGGTGGCAACTACGGTTTTCACTGACAGTCACTAAGCTGGGCTTCTGACTTAACACGGTTATCATTTGAACTTAGTGTAAGTCTGACAGGAAGAAAGAGATGTGGGCCGACAGATCTGGAGTTCTGATACTGCCTTGGATTAATACTAAAGCCACGGCAAATTCACCAAGGTTATAAATGCTGCCACCTGAGGCGCCTTGGGGTCTGGCTGTTGATACCACCTCAGTCAGAAGCTTGCTCTGAGTTTCCATAGGAGGAGGCACTACAGAGGAAGTAATCAAGGGCGACCAGTGGTTCACATGGTGATTGAAAACTGAAATACTGGTCGACTGAGGGCTTATTCATACCAGATCATACTCTTTCCAAAACCCTATGAAGGCTTCCCTTCTGCTCTTCGGGTAAAAGGAAAACTTCATGCTGGGGTCCACAAGGTCTTTCCTATGGGGCAACTTCTGCCTTTCCAGCCACATGGTACAACTCTTCCTTGCTTGCTGTGCTCCAGTCCAGGGGCTGGCAAACTACAGCAAAGTTTCATAAGGTTGCATTGGGATATAGCACACGCATTTGTCTGCATACTGCCTAGGGCTGCTTTCATGCAGCAGTGGCAGAGGTGGGCGGCTGAGACTGAGACTACAAGGCCCACGATGTCACATGGTAACACCTAACTGCAGGGGACCTGGGACACGGGGTCCACTTGTGGGTCCAAGGAGAAATGGTTTTGTTCATCAGCTAACAATTTTTGCCATGAAAACAAAGCTATGCTCTTGGTGTGTGCGGGGTGGGGGGGGGGGGGCGGGTCTTGAAATTCCCATTGCCCTTACCATTCAATTTAGCATGCCATTCCCTACCAGGTCCCTGGGGCACACTGCAGAAATGACAACTTCCAGGTGCACATTTTGAAAAACACTGACTTTACTAATTTGCTTGGGCCTTTTGAATAAAGTTACCTCGGTATTCTGGTAACATTTGTAACTGCGTGATATAGACATACTCACACCACCAGCGCTTTAAGAACATTCAACGGGAAGCCAGTGACTTCCAAACAGCTTCACCCTGAGTCTAAACCCACTGCTTAATAGTAAGTTACAATGACAATAATAGTAACTAATGCATGCTACATGCTTTAAAAGCATGATCTTACCTAATCCTCACCTATGAGGTGCTTTTGTTACCCATTTGATAGATGAGGAAATGGAGGAAAAGAGAAGTTAAGTAACTTGCCTAGGTTACATAATAAGTAATGAACGATGGATCCAGAAATCAAAATCAGCTGTCTGAGGCAGAGCACTGATGAATTCACTTAGCTCTATAAGCACATTATATGGTTACACGAATGCCTCATCTTGTGTAGGAGTTTACCATTTACAAAACTGATGAGGTTATCCTTGTTGTCTAGATAAGGAAACTGAGGCAGGTAAGTTAAGTGATTTGACAAGGCAATGTATCCACTTTAAGATAGAAGAACATTAGGAACTGGGTGTCTGGATCCCTCCCACCAGAAACAAAAGCTGAAGTGGACCCATGTGCTGCTGCCTGTTCTCCAGCCCAGTCACCCACCTAGAACCTGGAACCACATCACAACCGGCTGTTCGCATGACATTATACCCACAAATGCCAAATATCTATCCCTTGAGAAAGAAGTTCTGCTCCTAAGTATATGTCCTACCTCACTAAGAATAAGAGAGGCACTGTGTGCTAATAAAAAACTAGAAAGCACCCTAATCTCAACCAGTGGGAGAATGGTTAAATAAATTATGTTGCATCCATAAGATGGAATGCTGCCATCATAAATCATGATTTCCCCTTAAAGGAAAATGACATTTTTTCTTCTCAAGCTAGGACAGGTAACGAGAACTAACAAAGGGTCAAAGAGGATTTTTGCATGTGAACATGCAGGTTTTGCTTAACTCTGTATCGATTTAATACAAAGAATATGCTATACCTGAAACATTGTGGTCTACTGTTATTTAATAAACAAACCTCTCTAAAAAAACCCCATGATTTCCTAATTACCTGGGAAAATGCTTACAATAAAATAATAAGTATAGGTATACTTATTGTATTATACATACTAGTAATACATATTTATATATACATATATATCGGTATGTATAAATTGTGTGTGCATAAAACACATATAATACTGTCTTTTAAAAATATATCTTTACTGGGGCTTCCCTGGTGGCGCAGTGGTTAAGAGTCTGCCTGCCGATGCAGGGGACATGGGTTCGTGCCCTGGTCTGGGAAGATCTCACATGCCGCGGAGTGGCTGGACCCGTGAGCCATGGCCACTGAGCCTGCGTGTCCGGAGCCTCTGCTCCACAACAGGAGAGGCCACAACAGTGAGAGGCCCGTGTACCGCCAAAAAAAAAAAAAAAAAATCTGCCTGCCAATGCAGGGGACACAAGTTCGAGCCCTGGTCCAGGAAGATCCCACATGCCGCAGAGCAACTAAGTCTGTGCGCCACAACTACTGAGCCTGCGCTCTAGAGCCTGCGAGCCACAACTACTGAAGCCCGCGCGCCCTAGAACCCGCGTGCCACAACTACTGAGCCCACGTGCCACAACTACTGAAGCCCACACTCCTAGAGCCTGTGCTCCTCAACAAGAGAAGCCACCACAATGAGAAGCCTGTGCACCTCAAGGAAGAGTAGCCCCTGCTCACCACAACTAGAGAAAGCCCGAGTGCAGCAACGAAGACCCAATGCAGCCAAAAATAAAAATAAATAAAACAAATGAATTTTTAAAAATCTTAATGTATTTCATGCCTTTATATTAGATTATGTTTTCTAAAATATATTAATTTATGCTAAATAATTTCAAAGGAAATGCACTAAAATATTAACCGTGGTTATCTCTCAGAAGTGGATGACAGTTGATTATTATTTCCTTCAGCATATTTTTCTGTAATTTTCTACTTCCTCCAATAAAGATGTATTACTTTTATGAGGAGAAAAGTTTAACAATGCATGTTATTTTAAGGAAAGATATTGGTAGCCTATATTTCACAGCCTGTCTCCTCAACCAGGTCCCACTCTGTTTGGGAGTGTTGAGCATTTACATGCCAACACTAAAAACACATTCCCATTTTGAACTTGCAGATAATTCTAACTTCCACTTAGGAACTCACAGTTAACCATTAGTACCAGCTAAACAAGTCCTGAATTCAATCATCTACAATGTTCCTTGAGCAGAGATGTGGGGAGAAGAGAGGAGGTTTTAGTCTTTGTGGCTTCATGGGATGGACGGTTGGTTGTCCTTTCAGGGGAGAAGAGGGAAAAGGTTCAGATGTGGTTTAGGACAACAGAGTCCAGGACCTGGTGTAGACTGTGGCTCCGGAGCTTCTAGGAGGGAACTAGTCTACTCCCTTTCCCAATGCATTCATTTGTCTCTACTGACTTTCAATAGAAGGGCTCTGGAACCTCCCGAGAAAAGACTGGAATCCTGCCCACCAATGCACTGCAAACCAACATCTGCAAAACGAGGTGCTCCCAGGTGGAGGACATATTGTAGAGGAACAGGAGCCTCCAGGGAAGAACGAAACTGGCACTGCAATTCCAGGAGTAAAGGCTGACAGTAGTGGAGAGTGGGAATTACAGGTAGTCTCTCAACTGATCCCAGAACCTCTCCAGATCCGGGCAGCCTGGGGCATGTTTGCAACCTTGGAGAAAGGCACAGTGGGTGTGACTTGGGAGAATGATAACCCTATAACGGTAGAAACACATTGGTACTCAAGCAACTTTGCAGTGGGCCCCCTAGCTGAGTGTACTACAGCAACGACATCCTCTGACTTTGAATCCCAGTTATCCTGGCTTGGGCACAGAGATGACTCTCCCCGAGGAGATGAGAGCAGCTGCAAGGGTGACAGCAGCAGAGTTTCAACCTTGGAGACGCAGTGCTCGGGGAGAACTGTCAGGGTGTGGGCTGACACTGCCCTGCTTGGCTCCCACACCTCCTGTGGGGAAGCCCTACCACGAGCCACTGTGACCTCTGAGGTTGAGCCAATGTGCCGTGGGACTTTTGGCTGAATGTCACCCCGAGTGTCCTCCTCTTGCTTTGCTGAGCGGGGACGTGATAAGAGCTTCCAGTTTAGGGAACTGGCAGGTATTCCAAATTCACCAGGATTGCAGGTGATGCTCACTGTAACAGCCACGGGGATGGGGACAGACTTCTAGCCCCGAGGAGCATCTTTGGGGAAGCGTCAGAGTCTCAGTCCATGGATTCCCGCCATGGTGGGGACACTCAGCCAAATTATTTCTGATCACATGTCAGTATCCCTGGGCATTTCCAGAAATATTTAGGGGAAAAGAACTCTGTAAAAGGCTGAGGTAATGTACTAGAGAAGCATGAGATGCTTGGGGGGAGTTTGTTTAAACAAAGCAAGCCAAAGGGGCTATTAAGGCATGCTGTTCTCCATGAATTCAACATTTTCCTGAAACAGTTTGGTTTCCGTAGCTACTTGTTGCAATTATTTCAAGGAGGTGCCCTTCTAGGACTGCATTATTATTAGATGAGAGAGACACTATGATGTGAGGCAAATCTGGATAATATTTCACAATAGACAGAATTTATTTTTGGAGGTTCTCCCTGCAAGGGATCTTCTCAATCTGTCCACAACATACTCAGCAACTCCCCAGCTGTCGCGTCCTCTGCCCCATATTTATTCTTTCCTTCCTCCCATTCAAACTTAAGTCAGCTATAATGGCAGAAAGGCAATCTGATATGTGAATTCACCTAAAATGGCAAATGACCGACAGTAGCTCGAGTCAGAGTTTCTGTTTTAAAGGAGTATGTCTGGGGTCCACGACGCCTGAACAGGGAAGAATCAGACTAACTGTGAAATCCTTTCATCATAAGAGGCCATTAGAGGGAGACTTTTGGGCAGGGGAGCTTCCTGGAATCTATTAATGATACCCCAAAGTCAACTCAGCTGACTCATAAAGTTAACTCTGAAGGTGCTTATGATGTTAACTAATAATCATAGTCCCTAAGCCTGAGCTGCCTAAATTCTAGAGTTTTGTTCAACACCTCCTTTTGAAGTAAGTAGAGAGGAAATGAGCACCCCTAATTCTCAGCCAAGATACTGAAGACCTGAGAGGGCCCCTCACGTGCCCTAGTCTCTCACCTAGCAATGGGTGGAACCAGGACTAAACAGAGAGTCACCTCGTTAGGCTGAAAGGCCGGGTGTCCAGGAGAAGGGTGGCTATTCCTTGGCCCGATGGGTATCCTGGAATATGAGGTTGTAAGGGATTGACAGCACAGCTAAGTTTTCTGATCTGCAAGCCTCTCTCTCTCTCATGCCCCATCCCCATCCTTCAGCCAATCCTGCAGACTTCACGCTTGAGAACCTGCATGGAAACGACCACCTTCACCAGGCCCTCTGGTCCACCTCTACCCGAGGATTCACCATCTCTCATTTACAGGATAATTTTCAGCAACGGCTTCCTGACTGCCTCCCTACTTCCCCTCGCCTCTCTCCAGTCTGCGCACACACCAGCCAGAGGGATCTTGTTCAAACTGTCAGGTCATGGCAAGCCCTTGGCTGAAAACCCTTTATTGCTCCCTGTCTCACTCAGGGTCAAAGCCAGAGGTGACCCCCTGGCCCCTGGCGGCCTTGCTGGCCGCGTCTCCCCACCACCCCAGGTTCTGTGTGCTCCGGCCATGCTGTTGCTCAAATCTGCCAAGCACCTTCCTTTCTAATTGCTGTTCCCCTGCCCCGAGTCCCCCAGATAACCACATAACGAGCTCCTTCCCTTTACTCAGACATCTGTTCAAACATCATCTCCTCAGAGAAGCCTCCCACCCACTCTATCTAAAACAGCCCCCTCCCAGCATGCTTTATCCCCTACGTTTTCCTTTTCTTCATAGCACTCTCCACCTGATGCACCATATATATTTTAAAAATGCCTTGTCTGGCTCTCTTATCTAGCACCATATGAGTTTCGTTATATCCTCACTGCTAGAAGAGCGTGTGGCACCTACTTGCTGAGTAAATGAAACCGAGAAACTCAGAGCGACACATTTCTTTTTAGATAAGAATGTTTTCTTCCTTTTCGTTTTAAACTACCCAGCTACACGATATCAGCCCTGTGATCAATTTTTTTTTTTTTTTCTGAAGCTCTGACCTCTGGGTGGCCTTTAGCAAGTAATGTGACTTTGTTAGAACTCACTTTACCCGGCTGTAGAATGGGAATGAAAATACCACCTCCCTCCCTTCCCTGACACTTGACTGAAGCAGCCTCTGACACGCCTTCTTTGTTCTTTGAGGGAAGGAGCCACACACAAGAAAATTCTCCCCATGAAGTTACGGTTAAAAGCCCCAAGAGGGTAGGAGCCGTACTTTGTTTCTCTCCATTCTTACACAAAGTAGGCCTCCATTAAGTGCCTATCAAAGTTAGTATCTGTGGGACATAAATTGCACCTGCTTCTGCAGCCCTGCTCACAGAAGCCGGCCCCTTTCTGGGCTAATGCTCAGAAATAGCAGAAGAACGAAATCTAGCTTAGTAGTGACGCAGATTCCTTTTTCCAGAGGAAGCCAACTGCACAGCCCTTGATGGACAAATGGTGACCATGGATGTGTTGTTTGCTTTGAA
This sequence comes from Phocoena sinus, assembly GCF_008692025.1. NCBI lineage: Eukaryota > Metazoa > Chordata > Mammalia > Artiodactyla > Phocoenidae > Phocoena > Phocoena sinus. The sequence continues at coordinate 51,996,926 of NC_045765.1, read as the reverse complement.
CGTGGAGCAGGGAATTTCACAAGATGAGAAAAATTCAGATCAGAGGATTCTTCCTCCCAGCTATAACTTTTTTTTTTTTTGGAGTGGCCCTGATTAATACCATGATTCTCTTAATTTGGGTGAATTTCCTTGTTCAGCTCAGAGCTACTGATTCAGCAGATATTCCCAGAGTCAGACCCTAGTGGAAACTAACATGTGATGTCAGGCACTTCCCCATGCTCAACAAGGATTTATAGATGAGTGCGTGGATACTCACACCACACTGTTTCTGTCTTCACCTCTTTGCCTTTCTTTCTTCTTCTCTTCCCTTTCTGACTCTTTTTTATCCCTTCCCCATTTATGCCCCAGTGCTCCTCTGAGACACGTGGGCATTTTATGGTTTTGTTGGTCTTGACAGATGACTGACCTTCCAAAGCCCAGTGATTTGGTATCAGAAGATCTAAGTTTTTTCCTTTTCTCCACGTTCTAAAGAAGCGTGTTGTAGTTTCCCCAGCAGAAGTGAAAGTGATTAGCGGGCGACTCAGATGTCTGCACAGGGCACAAGAATGAGGGGGAGAGGGGGCAAGACAGGAGGAAGAGGGGACTTTTGGAGGGGCTGAGAGCAAATCCCCGCACATGTTCTGACTACCCAGTGGAAAGAAATGAAATCCCCGTGTTCCAGGGCAATATTGCCATTGTTGATAATTCTCTGTCATCCAGCAGGTGCCAGGATAAAAACCTTCATTTTGATTTTTATACATTCATTTTAACAACTGGGACTTCCTCATTTGCCTGAGGAGGAGGTATACAAGGGTGCACAATTTATAGTTAATTTGAAGATGAAGAAAATATTAGCATATCTTTTGTTGCCCCTAAAAACACAATACCTAAATTAGCACAGTGCCCTGATTGCCATCCCGTACACGCATTTAGATTGTAAATGAGCTCCATTTCAAGCACATTTGTAACGGTTGCGAAAGTGAGGGACCAATTATGTGGCCATATTGATACTAATGATGGTGACGTCCAGAGAACTGTCCCAGCCTAAGAACACCCACAGTGCAACCAACAATCATGGCTTCAGTCCCAATCAGAAGGTTTTCATTCAGTCTTAATCATAGTGGAATCTGTCAAATGGATTTGTTTCCAGAAAGCTTGCTCGACACAGGTCAAATGGCAGAAGTTGCAAAAATGTCATTGTTTTACATAAAATATATGCAGAAATTACACCTAGAAACTGTTGCCCTTTTATCCCGTTAACTGGCGTATACAAAGTAACAGCCAGGTCAAATGGTTACCATGGTGGCAACGATCATTTTATGGTACATTTGTAATTGTTCTAAAACAATTAATATGAAACAAAAGTGACCAGAATTAAGAGGTGATGTTTTGCTCAAGGAGGGGAAAAGATGACAATTCATTAAGAGCCTGAGAAGAAACTGGTTCTAAGAAACGTGTTACTGTATTTGTTGAAAGAATATTGTCAAGGTCTTTATCCATATTATGTGGCCCCACAGAACATAGCTTCTTTAGATTTTAGTCTTAGCTTCCACAGTAGTGCTGGTTTATTTTAACCTTATAGAAACTGTAGGTTTTTATACATTATCATATTTTCTTCTTTGCTTTGGTTGGTAAGGAGCTCAAAACCAAACTTATAGACTATCTCTAATGACTCTGCAGAACTTCACGTTTGCATTTGTTTTTCTTTCTTTTTCTGAGGGAGGTGAGTGGCTGTGTATTAATTTTATCCTTCACTTTATTTTCTTATCAATATTTTCTCTTCACTCTGTTTCCTCCACTTGTTTCGTTTCTGCTTTTCTATTATATATATTCTTAAAAGCTATCATGCAAGGATATGGAGCATGAATATATAAATAAATCTGGTCTCAAGGTGATAAATTTAACACATCCAAGTCATCATCCTGGTGCTACTATTTATCCTATCTTGCTATCTTTTTAGAACAATAAATTTAGAATGCTGTCCTCCTTCTTGAAGTTATAAAAACATTTTTCTGAATTAGCATATACTGAACTTAGGTTTTCCTCTTAGTCTTTTAAATTTTGTTGTCTCTTTTTTTATCCTTTGCCTCAAAATAAATTAATGTGAACTATTACCTTAAGTTCTATTAGTCATCAGCTTGGGGACATACTGCTGCTACACCGGCTACACTTATTTTTTTTAATTGTTCCAAGAGGGGTGATGAATCTATCCTGAGCCATCACATTCTTTTACTCTCTCTGTCTCCTTGCATTTACTTCTTTACTTTCCAACTCAACTTATCTAGTTATTATTTGGCCATTTCATATTCTCTCTCTCCCTCTCTCTCTCAACAATCCCCCCACCCCAACCTTTGCCTAGCTTTTTCCCTTTAGCTCTCTTTTTTTTAAAATGAAGTATAGTTGAGTTACAATGTTGTTTTAGTTTCAGGTGTGTACACCAAAGTGATTCAGTTATATATATATTCTTTTTCTGATTCTTTTCACTTATAGATTATTACAAAATATTGAGTAGAGTTCCCTGTGCTATACAATACATCCTTGTTTGTTATCTATTTTGTATATAGTAGTGTGTATATATTAATCCCAAACTCCTAATTTATCCCTCCCCCCGTTCCCCATAAGTTTGTTTTCTATGTGGGTCTATTTGTGTTTTGTATATAAGTTTACTTGTATCTTTTTTTTTTTTTAGATTCCACATATAAGCAATATCATATGACATTTGTCTTTCTCTGTCTGGCTTACTTCACTTAGTATGACAATCTCTAGGTCCATCTATGTTGCTGTAAATGGCATTATTTCATTCTTTTTTATGGCTGAGTAATATTCCATTGTATATATGTACCACATCTTCTTGATCTATTCCTTTGTTGGTGGACATTTAGTTTGCTTCCTTGTCCTGGCTATTGTAAACAGTGCTGCAATGAACATGGGTGTGCATGTATCTTTTCGAATTATGGTCATATGGTAGTTCTATTTCTAGTTTTTTAAGGAACCTCTATACTTTTCTCCACAGTGGCTGTACCATCCCTTTATCTCTTTCCCCATCCATCCATCCATCCATCCATCCATCCATCTATCCATCCATCCATTCCCTCCTCCTTTCCTTCATCTCTCCCTCCCTCCCAAGTATGCTTCCCCAGTTTAAAAATAACAACAGAAGCTCATATACAATCAGACCATGAAAACATAAATAAAATTCTAGAAACCATAGGAAAGGAAGAAGAAACATGTATAACAAAAATCTAGTTACAATGACAGTCAAACTCAGTCTGGACTCTGTAAGCTCATATGAAGGGAAAATCAGAATAGATTCTGTAAGGCCTAATGGCAGACAACTTGTATTAACATATTGGCTGTAAATATGACTGGACCTGGAGTGGGTGGAGGTAGAGAAGAAGAAGGTTGTGGTGGATCTTGAAGATTTATGTGACTATATAATGGAATGAAGGTAATGAGACCGTATTGAAATCATCCTGACTCCTCCCTTTCTTTCGTACCTCACATGCAGTCCGTTAACAAATTCTCTTATTTCTAGCCTCAGTATATCAGAATCTGCCACATAGTTCCTTCCCCAGTACTATCATGACACAAATCATCACCTCCTGCCTAGACTGGCATTGTCCCTTTTGGTGGGTCTGCCCCTGCCCTTGCCCTTCTTGCTGTTCTCGACCCAGCAGCCACTGTGATAGTGTGAAAATGTGGGTCACGGCCCTCTGCTCAAGCATCCCCAGTGTCTCGTCTTTTCATCTCACTCACAGTTAGAGCCAAAGTCCTTCCAATGGCTATTCAGCCCTACAAGCTCTGGGCACCAACCTCTCTGAGCTCTTCCCCTCACTCACAGTGCCTCCGCCACTCAGCCCAAAGGTGTCTCCTCAGGTTTGTTCCCTTTTCCTGAAAGATGTCTCAGATAAAGTCAGTACCCGCAGGTTCCACATCTGTGGATTCAACCAACTGCCAATGGCAATTCGATCGCTTTACATAAGGGACTTGGGCATCCATGGATTTTGGTGTCCACCGGGGATACTAGAACCAAGGGATCATATACCTGTGTCTCACTCCTTATCTCTTTCAGGTCTTTGCTCAAGTGTTTTCTCATCAGAGAGTCCATCTGCCTTGGTTCCTTATCATCTTACTGAAAATTAAGGCTCCTTTACTACCCCTGCCCTTTCTAGCCCCTTGTTTCATTTTCACAGTAGCACTTATTACTTCCTAACACACCATATGCGATCATACCAATTTATTTATGGTCTATCTCTGCCCACCCTCCCACCAGAATGCCAATTCTGTGAGGGCAGAGTTTTTAATCTGTGATGTTTATGCTGTATGCCTAACACCTAAAACAGTACCCAGTGGGTACTTAGCTCAATACATACTTGTTGAATGAATGGATGAAACTAAATACTCTGACAGCATTGGCACCAATTCTAAACAGCTAAGATAATATAGCAGAGTGCCATTCAAAATAAATTAATAGAATGAAGCAAGTTCCCCATTGCCAAAGTAAAATAGAAAGTCAAAGCAATAACTGGGTCATTTGTAGAGACATGGATGGACCTAGACACTGTCATACAGAGTGAAGTAAGTCAGAAAGACAAAAACAAATATATATTAACGCATATATGTGGAATCTAGAAAAATGGTACAGATGAACCGGTTTGCAAGGCAGAAATAGACACGGATATAGAGAACAAATGTATGGACACCAAGGGGGGAAAGCAGGGGGCAGGAGGAGGCGGGGTTGTGGTGGAATGAATTGGGAGATTGGGATTGACATATATACACTAATATGTATAAGACAGATAACTAATAAGAACCTGCTGTATTAAAAAAATAAAATTCAAAAAATAATAAAAATGGGCTTACAGAAAAAATAACTGGTTATTTAGGGAAAAGGGATTTTTTTTTTATACTGTTAGAGGATCACAGAGAATCATAGGAGTGAAAGAAATCTGTGGTCTCACTCAGTCCTGCCTCCTGACAACAAGAATGAGGGGCACATTTACATCAAGTGAAAGGGGATCTTTTCTGTGTTTAAGGGCATTTGGAGAAATACTATGGTTTTCCAGTCATTCATAATTTTTCTTTTTGATGTTCAACCATTCACCATCCACTCCCCTTCTTAGGAAAGTCATATCTCGAACTTAAATCACACTCACTGAAATGAAAAGCCAACTGCAATTACAGCCACCTCCCGCTTCTCTTTCTCTTTAACTATCTGTTCCTAAACAGCAATAGAAAAAAGCACAATGTTTCTCAGGTATCTATGGCACAAAATCAAAATTCTACCAAATAGTAATGAAGACTTTGGCCTTTTCCTAAGTTATTTCCTTTGAAATACATTTTTCTATTATAGGTTGCAAACAGCTTTCCCTTTTAATTTTTTTTTTTTAAAAAGTAGGAAGGAACTGCTAGCTCATTTGTTTTTTTGGTGTTTACACATCATAGGTTAAATTCTGTTATGACAATGTGTTACAATTTAATAAAATCACATGGGGTAAGATTTTCTGGTCTGGCAAAAGGCCCACTTTGGGCTATAATAGTATTTATGTTGGAAGTTGTTGGAAGTCAACTCAAACCAATAGCAAGTTTCCAGTGAAACAAAATGTGAGAGAAGGTATATTAGACTGGAAGTCAGGAGACTGGGCTGGAATCTGATTCTCATTCGGTTATGAACATGCTGTGTGAGCTTGGGGGAATTTACTCAACTTTACTGGGCTTCAGTTTTTCTTCCTGCAAAAGGAGAGCTTTAGATTTAAAGGAACTTTGTATTCCCTTTCATCCCTAGGATTTATGATTCTTTGTATAATTGAAATGAATTTAGCCTGAAGTTTTATATTTTGATTTCTTTTTCCTCCCTGCCTCCCCTGCTTCCTTCTTTTCCCTCCCATCTATCCATCCATTTACCCATCCATCCATCCGTCCTCCACCTTTACTTATATTTTGATTCTCTTCTTTCTTTCCTTCTATTCTTTCTCCCTTTTTTACCTTTCCATTTTCTTTCAATAACTTTCTTTTCCACTTCTTTCTTTGTCTTTTTCTTTTCCTATTTCTTTTATTTTGTCCTTTCCTTTTCTCTTTGTTTATTTTCCCTCTCCCTCCTTTCCAGCTTTCTTTCATCCTTCTCTTTCTTAAATTCTTTCTCTCAGCAGCAAATCACTCAACATTTCAACAAATCCATAAATTAGCGGTAGCTTTATGGGCTGGTGCTAACACCTATTCTGATCAACCAGGCATTGCAAACTGATGTGAGTGCTGATAGGGTGGCTCAGGCCTTGCATGGAAAGTAGCCAAATCAGCACACGGCTATTGTTTAATGATGCCAGAGACTAACAGGAAGTCTTCTGCAAATTGCCTCACAAATTATACAGTGGTTCCCTGCCTTCTTGTTATTGGCACGAAATAGATTTGTGAAACTAGGCTTAACATCCAAATTCTTTCTCTGTTATAAGAAGTATCAAAGCTACCTTTTTAAACATAACAGTGAAAAAATAAATTTTTACAGAAAATGCCATAAACAAAGAAAGTATAAATGACAAACTTGGGAAATACAGTATAATGACAGTCAAAAGGTCTAATTTCTGTAATATATAAAATGTTCTTGCAAATTATTTATATATACACACATATGTTTCAATAGAAAGTGGCAAATTTTATGGATAATTCACACAGAAGGAAATAAAAATGGCCAACAGACATAGGACGCTCAACCTCAAGAGTTAAAGAAATTCAGTTTGAAAGGTCATTTTCTCGAAAGAAAATTTATTATTTTTAACAAAGTGTAATGCTTTAAATTAGCCTGAAGAATAATATTAGTATACATTTTATCAACTTTTTTTTTAAAGGAATATAAAACTATTTACTGACCACTGTTCACCAGTATTTACAATAGAGTAAACAATATATAGTTGAATAATATTCTGATTACTACAAAGTTATTGTTTTTCCTGGCTTCTGCTGCACCAGTAACCCAAAATACTGAGAAGATTGAGCCTACATGTAAGGAATGGGTTGGGGTAAAGTTTGAAAAAACATGAAGGTCAAGTTTAGATTAGAAAAGTTTGTTCACTCATTTATTCCTGCAGATCCTAAATTGCCAACATCTCTAACCATCTGATTAGGTTTCCATTAACAAGGCTGAGACAGTCCATGTATCACAGTCTTTCAGTAAACACAGCACGGGGATTTCAACTTCTTATAAAAGAATGGTTTGCCAAAATGAAGCTTTAAATGTCCATTTAACTAAGTCTTGCTTGGCTAATTAAAACATACCAGAATTTTTCTAGTTTTTTCATTTGGGTTGACAGAGATAAAATTTTCCTTTCAGGGGTTTTACATATAAAACTGCCTTTATATGATGGTAGATACGGCTGCAGATTCTGGTAAGGCTGCTTTAAAAAAATATCCAATTTAAATTGTTTACATTAATTTGCCTAATTAATTACAAAATTATTTAATTTGAAAGGTTAAGACTTAAATTTTCAATTTAAGTTGAAGTGATTTCTTATATTGCTCAAAATGACAGAATCCCAGAAACATGGGCTTATCCATGGTTGTGAAAGGCTAGTTTTGTTTTGGTAAATGTATTTAAACAATAACCAAAAAAACCCCAAACCATTTACATATGTGTTTTATGTATACACATACAAAAAACCCAGAATGGTCCTCGGGCATATATGAGTTAAATGCAAATTCTAAATTCTGATTAAGTAATGACTACGGAGATTTCCCCCAACATTTAGAAAAGCTGTTCTCTAATGCAGAGGAAATAATATACCGTGGTATCAAATGTTCTTTTCTGCTAAAGGAAGCAACTACAGAAAGCTTTTATTTGTTCAAAGTAACCAGTGCTACAGATGCAAAAAAAACAAAAACAAACCCCCCCCAAAACCCCATAACTTCCCCAATACTACTTCAAAACAAACATATCAAACTTGATTTTCATTAGAATGTAGTTATTTCTTCACACTAATAAATCAAAACAAAAATAAATATATATAAAAAGCAATGCAAACAATTATTGAGCTTCATCTTCTGGACAAGAATGCTAAGTTAGTCTCTCTTCATAAAAAGCAATTACAATTTGAGGACACTTCATATTTGCCTCTTTTGCCAGCACCAAGTCCGCCTCATCTGAAACTTTCCATTTCCTGAGAAACATGAATTCTCCACTGCTGTCTGTGGCACCAGTTATAGCTCTGGGTCGAGACCTCTGGCCAAACCTCTTGGTTTGTCAGCAGCATCTCTTTTCTTCTTTGATTTGCTAGGTTCATCAGATTCACTGTCGGATAAAGATTTTCTTTTTGTTCCATCTTTTTCTTTACCAGCTTTTTGAGAATTAAGAAATGCTTCAATTAACTCTGGACAATCTAAATTTTCTTCGGGTTCCCAGGTATCGTCTGCATCTGTAAATCCCTTCCACTTCAGGAAATACTCCACCTTCCCATTCACTACATGATGGTCCGGTACTTTTTCTACCACAAATTCTTCAGGTTCTGCCTCTTCGACTTTTTTACTCTTTCCATTCTGTTTTTTTCCCATTTTTTGCAATGTAGTTTTATTGGAGGCCATTTTTTATTGCAGACTTGAAGAGCTATTATTCACCGCCTCCGAGCAGCTCTGGGTCCTGGGTCTGCTGTGTCTCCGGCCCTGCACGCCTCAAGCTCCAGCCACATCTGAGGGGGAGGGGGCTGGGGAGCTATTTTTCCTTAACTTTTTAAATCTTGCTTTCTTTTTTATACATTTATTTATTTATATTTTTGGTCGCGTTGGGTCTTCGTTGCTGCACACAGGCTTTCTTTAGTTGCGGCGAGTGGGGACTACTCTTCATTGCGGTGTGCGCGCTTCTCACTGTGGTGGCTTCTTGTTGCGGAGAACGGGCTCTAGGTGTGTGGGCTTCAGTAGTTGTGGCACACGGACTTCAGTAGTTGTGGCTCACGGGCTCAGTAGTTGTGGCTCACGGGCTTAGTTGCTCCGCGGCATGTGGGATCTTCCCGGACCAGGGCTCGAACCCGTGTCCCCTGCATTGGCAGGCGGATTCTTAACCACTGCGCTACCAGGGAAGTCCCTAGCCATGCACATCTTTAAATGTGATTCTTAAAAAGTATTGTCTCTCAGGGGGCTTCCCTGGTGGCGCAGTGGTTGAGAGTCTGCCTGCCGATGCAGGGGACATGGGTTCATGCCCCGGTCCGGGAAGATCCCACATGCCGTGGAGCAGCTAGGCCCGTGAGCCATAGCCGCTGAGCCTGCGTGTCCAGAGCCTGTGCTCCACAACGGGAGAGGCCACAACAGTGAGAGGTCCGTGTACCGCAAAAAAAAAAAAAAAAAAAAAAATTGTCTCTCAATAAACAATTTTGCCAAATTGTCTCCCCTTCCTGTTCTTTTAAAAATGTAGGTTATAAAGAAATGGGGGATGTTTTTCTAAGTAATGTTTTACTTAAGCCCAATTCTTCAGACTGGGCTGCCAATTATTCTTCCCCATTTCCCATCCCTACTGAAATACTCAGAATATTAGGTATCACTGCCATTTTTCAAATGTATGTTTTAAAACTTAATGAAACAGGAAGGAGTTGGGTCACCTTTGAGATTCCCTTCATGTTTATCTCTTGCTTAGTCAGTACAACGGCAAGGTTAGGTCACAGGATTTGGAGTCAAACCGAACCTGAGTTTAATCTTTGCTCTGGTATTTAGTTACCTATATCTGATATCTAAGTTTCTTATTCTCTTGAACCTCAACTTTCTCATCTGTAGAATAGGACTAATACTGGCATGTGTTTCACTATTCTAAGTGATACAAGGCATGTGGAGCACTTAGAGTAAACAGAGTAACAGAGGACCAGATAAATACACTGCTGAGACAATGATGGTGATAATGATGAAAGCTTAAGATGACGGGGGTGGGGATGATGGTGGTAAAGATGAAAGCTTAAGAATGTAAGAGAACTGATCAGAACTATGAGGGGAACTCCAGGTCGTATCTACTTAATTTAGAAGGAACAGATGGAATGTCACCTAAATGCTAAGAAAAGAACTTTGCAACTTATTCAAGGTTTGAATCTAAGTCCCTTGAAATCTCACTGAGACAGTATAATACAGAATATCTCATTCTGGTAAAGAGCCAGGCTTTAAACTCTTTCATCAATTTAAATACAGTAGAATGAGGGAAACAGATGAGAAAAGAGAATGAGAGTAGTCAGAACAGTAGGGGAGGCAAACACACATTCAGATCTATGTATAATTTTGACACAATATGGGTCAACATCTAATAATATTTCAAAGATGATGCAGGTAACCTTGACAACTCAGCTGATGCAGGCACTGAAAGAATAAGAGATTCACAGGGAGACCCAGGAGAAAATCTGGGCCATTTTCTTGGTTGACTGATGGCTCATAGCTTTTACTCTGTAGAAAATTTGTTATAACTCGTAAAGCAGTCTTTTTTTTTACTTAATCAACAAACATCTATTAAATGTTTGTAACATGCCAAGACACTGTGCTAGGTCTTGGGGATATAGAGACATTCCCTTGCCACGAGAAGCTTCTCAAGAAGGACAATCCCACTTACAGCCAGCTAGAATGCAACCCTGCACTTCAACCTCACCCAGGAACCCTGCAAGTCATGGCTTATTAGTGCAATTTTATCGACCAAGGTAACTGAAGTTCAGAGAAAATACAACTAGAAAGGGCCAAGGCTAACATTTCAACTTCACTCTGCCTGGGCTCGATTCTCAGAAGAGTGACAAAAATGAAGTGATTTATTTTGGTTGGGATAATGCTAATAATGAGAATAAAAACAGGCTAGGTTTGTTGCAGCAGCAACAGCAGCAAAAAAAAAAAAAAAAAAAAAAAAAAAAGCTTCTTCACACCTCAGTGGCTCAACACAATTTCCTCTCTCCATCATGCTACATGTCCATGTAGGCTGGCAAGGGACTCTATGACACGGAGCCACTGAGCTCCACCATCTAGAACCGGCAGCCTCCTCAGTTGCAGAGGCAGAGGCAGAGGGCATGGAGGATTGTCCAGTACTGGCTCTTGAGGGTCACTTCCAGGTGCAGCTCACTGGCCAGCCCTCGTCACATGGCTTTACTCAGGGTTGGGACGAGGCTGAGAGGAGTGAAGCCCTTAGTGTGACATCTAAGGAGGCATGGGCTCTCTGGGTCATGCAAACACAGGACTGGCACTGGTGTGACCCCAAAAGCCAGCGGTTCCTTATATTTTTTACTTTAGGCAACTTACCGGTCTCACCCAGTCATGGCCCCCACCTAACTGATAGGAGGCTGGGAAATGCAGGGTCTCTCATGTTTGGGAGGGAGAGAGAAGGTGGATACTGGAGAGGACTAGGAATGTCTAGTAACCTGGGCTTGAAGCCTTACCCTCACCTGTGATGCTGCCTTCTGCTCCTTTTCTCCCTGCCTCTCTAATCCAGGCAGTTGCCAAGCTTTGGGATTTTTTATTTATTTTTTTACATCTTTATTGGAGTATAATTGCTTTACAGTGGTGTGTTAGTTTCTGCTTTTTAACAAAGTGAATCAATTATACATATACATATGTTCCCATATCTCTTCCCTCTTGCATCTCCCTCCCTCCCACCCTCCCTATCCCACCCCTCTAGGTGGTCACAAAGCACCGAGCTGATCTCCCTGTGCTATGCGGCTGCTTCCCACTAGCTAACTATTTTACATTCAGTAGTGTGTATATGTCCATGCCACTCTCTCACTTTGTCACAGCTTACCCTTCCCTCTCCCCCATCCTCAAGTCCATTCTCTAGTAGGTCTCTGTCTTTATTCCTGTCTTACCCCTAGGTTCTTCGTGACATTTTTTTTTTCTTAAATCCCATATATATGTGTTAGCATACGGTATTTGTCTTTCTCTTTCTGACTTACTTCACTCTGTATGACAGACTCTAGGTCTATCCACCCAAGCTTTGGGATCTTAACCAAATACAGCAAAAGCTGTATGTCAGATGCTTGCTGTGTGCCAGGTATTACACTATCCACGCTTATGCTCATCAATGCATTTATTCATTTCTCACAACAGCCCTCTGAAGAAGTTCCTATGGGTAGGATGGGAGGGAGGTCCAAGAGGGAGGGGATATGTATAGCTGATTCACTTTGTTGTATAGCAGAAACGAACACACCATTATAAATCAACTATATCCCAATTTTTAAAAATTCAGTTTTTAAATGAGAAAACTGAGGCTTAGAGAAATTGAATAACTTGCCCAGGTCATTTCTATAAAGGGTAAAGTTGAGATCTGGACTCATATCTAACTAGAAAGACTTTTTTCCTCCTCTTTAACCCTATGCAACCCATCCTTGTGGGAGCTTACAATCGTGCTGTATTCCAAGTTTATTAAATGAGAGCGTGGCTACATCAGCCCAACCCGTGAAATAAATGGAGAGAAATATTGACATGCCACTGGTAGGAAGTATCTGTAGCATCATCATCAGTGATACTAAGCCTATGTCATTGATAAAAGGTGATGGGATTTTGTTGTTGTTGTTTTCTTTTGGTTTTCTACATGAAAATTCAGTGCCATCTGTTATTAGCACATGTGGAATAGAGAATGAGGGTCAAGATGTCTTTACCAATTAGATGTATGATTGGGGCAACTCCCTCTGTTTTGCCAGCTACCAAAAAAAGGGGGCTGAATCAGATTTCCTAAGGTCACCTCCACTATTGACCTTACAAAATTCAGTGTCCATGGCAGCGATAGGTAAGATCATAACGGTGGAAAATATTTTATTTTATTTTTTTCATTTTATTTTTAATTTTTATTTTTTAAATAGATCTTTATTGGAGTATAACTGCTTCACAATACCGTGTTAGTTTCTGTTGCACAACAAAGTGAATCAGCCATATGCATACATATGTCCCCATATCCCCTCCCTCTTGAGCCTTCCACCCACCCTCCCTATCCCACCCCTCTAGGTCATCAAAGCACCGAGCAGATCTCCCTGTTCTATGCTGCTGCTTCCCACCAGCCAACTATTTTACATTTGGTAGTGTATATATGTTGATGCTACTCTCACTTTGCCCCAGCTTTGCCCTCCCACCCCATGTCATCAAGTCCATTCTCTATGTCTACCTCTTTATTCCTGCGTTGCAACTAGGTTCATCAGTCAACTTTATTTTTAGATCCCATATATATGGGTTAGCATATGGTATTTGTTTCTTTTTGACTTACTTCACTCTGTATGACAAACTCTAGGTCCATCCACCTCACTACAAATAACTCAATTGCATTTCTTTATATGGCTGAGTAATATTCCATTGTATATATGTGTCACATCTTCTTTTCTAATTTTTTTTTTTTTTTTTTTTTTTTTTTTTTTTTTGTGGTACGCGGGCCTCTCACTGTTGTGGCCTCTCCCGTTGCGGAGCACAGGCTCCGGACGCGCAGGCTCAGCGGCCATGGCTCGCGGGCCCAGCCGCTCCGCGGCATGTGGGATCCTCCCAGACCGGGGCACGAACCCACGTCCCCTGCATCGGCAGGCGGACTCTCAACCACTGCGCCACCAGGGAAGCCCTCTAATTTTTTTATAATAACTTTTTTTTAACATCTTTATTGGAGTATAATTGCTTTACAATGGTATTAGTTTCTGCTGTATAACAAAGTGAATCAGCTCTACATATACATATATCCATATATCTCCTCCCTCTTGCGTCTCCCTCCCAACCCTCCCTATCCCACCCCTCTAGGTGGTCACAAAGCACCGAGCTGATCTCCCTGTGCTATGTGGCTGCTTCCCACTAGCTATCTATTTTACATTTGGTAGTGTATATATGTCCATGGCACTCTCTCACTTCGTCCCAGCTTACCCTTCCCCCTCCCTGTGTCCTCAAGCCAATTCTCTACATCTGCGTCTTTATTGCTGTCCTGCCTTTTTTAGATTCCATATAAATGTGTTGGCATATTTTTGTTTTTATTTCTGTTATTCTAGGAGGTGGGTCCAAAAAGATCTTGCTGTAGTTTATGTCAAAGAGTGTTTTTCCTATGTTTTCCTCTAAAAGTTTTATAGTGCCTGGTCTTACATTTAAGTCTTTAATCCATTTGGAGTTTATTTTTGTGTATGGTGTTAGGTAGTGTTCTAATTTCATTCTTTTACATGTAGCTGTCCAGTTTTCCCAGCACCACTTATTGAAGAGGCTGTCTTTTCTCCATTGTATGATCTTGCCTCCTTTGTTGTAAATTAGGTGCCATATATGTGTGCGTTTATCTCTGGGCATTCTATCCTGTACCATTGATCTATATTTCTGTTTTTGTGCCAGTACCATACTGTCTTGATTACTGGAGCTTTGTGGTATAGTTTGAAGTCAGGGAGACTGATTCCTCCAACTCCATTTTTCTTTTTCAAGATTGCTTTGGCTATTCGAGGTCTTTTACGTTTCCATACGAACTGAAAGATTATTTTGTTCTAATTCTGTGAAGAATGCCATTGGTAGTTTGATAGGGATTGCACTGAATCTGTAGATTGCTTTGGGTGGTACAGCCATTTTCATAATATTGATCCTTCCAATTCAAGAACATGGTATACTTCTCCATCTGTTTATGTCATTTTTGATTTCTTTCATCAGTGTTTTGTAGTTTTCTGAGTACAAGTCTTTTGCCTCCTTAGGCAGGTTTATTCCTAGGTATTTTATTCTTTTTGTTGCAATGGTAAATGGGACTGTTTCCTTGATTTCTCTTTCTGATTTTTCATTGTTGCTCTATAGGAATGCCAGAGATTTCTGTGCATTAATTTTGTATTCTGCAACCTTACCAAATGCATTGATTAGTTCTAGTAGTTTTCTGGTGGCATATTAAGGAATTTCTATGTATAGTATCATGTCATCAGCAACTAGTGACAGTCTTACTTCTTCTTTTCCAATTTGTATTCCTTTTATTTCTTTTTCTTCTCTGATTGCTGTGGCTAGGACTTCCAAAACTATGTTGAATAAGAGTGGTGAGAGTGGACATCCTTGTCTTGTTCCTGATCTTAGAGGAAATCCTTTCAGGTTTTCACCATTGAGTATGATGCTTGCTGTGGGTTTGTCATATATGCCCTTTATTTTGGTGAGGTAGGTTCCCTCTATGCCCATTTTCTGGAGAGTTTTTATCATAAAGGGGTGTTGAATTTTGTCAAAAGCTTTTTCTGCATCTATTGAGATTATCATATGGTTTTTACCCTTCACTTTGTTAATATGGTGTATCACATTGATTTGTGTATATTGAAGAATCCTTCCATTCCTGGGATAAACCCCACTTGATCATGGTGTATGATGCTTTTAATGTGCTGCTGGATTCTGTTTGCTAGTATTTTGTTGAGGAATTTTGCATCTATGTTCATCAGTGATACTGGCCTGTAGTTTTCTTTTTTTGTGACATCTTTGTCTGGTTTTGGTATCAGGATGATGGTGGCTTTGTAGAATGAATTTGGGAGTGTTTCTCCCTCCACAAGTTTTTGGAAGACTTTGAGAAGTATCGGTGTTAGCTCTTCTCTAAATGTTTGATAGAATTCGCCAGTGAAGCAATCTGGTCCTGGACTCTTGTTTGTTGGAAGATTTAAAATTACGGTTTCAATTACATTACTTGTGATAGGTCTGTTTATATTTTCTAATTCTTCCTGGTTCAGTCTTGGAAAATTGTATCTTTCCAAGAATTTGTCCATTTCTTCATGGTTGTCCATTTAATTGGCATATCGTTGTTTGTAGTAGTCTCTTATAATCCTTTGTATTTCTGCAGTGTCAGTTGTGATTTCTCCTTTTTCATTTCTAATTTTATTGATTTGCATCCTCTCCCTTTTTTTCTTCATTAGTCTGGCTAAGGGTTTACCCATTTTGTTTATCTTCTCAAAGAACAAGCTTTAGTTTTATTGATCTTTGCTATTGTTTTCTTTATTTCTATTTCATTTGTTTCTGCTCTGATCTTTATGATTTCTTTCCTTCTACTGACTTTGGGTTTTCATTGTTCTTCTTTCTCTAGTTGTTTTAAGTGTAGGGGTTAGATTGTTTATTTGAGATTTTTCTTGTTTCTTGAGGTGAGAATGAATTGCTATAAACTTTCCTCTTAGACCTGCTTTTGCTGTATCCCATAGGTTTTGGGTCTTCGTGTTTTCATTGTCATTTGTTTCTATGTATTTTTGATTTCTTCTTTGATTTCTTCAGTGAACTCTTGGTTATTTAGTAGTGCACTGTTTAGCCTCCGTGTATTTGTGTCTTTTACAGTTTTTTCCCTGTAATTGATTTCCAATCTCATAGTGTTGTGGTCAGAAAAGATGCTTTATATGATTTCAATTTTCTTAAATTTTCCAAGGCTTGATGTGACCCAAGATGTGATCTATCCTGGAGAATGTTCTGTGTGCACTTGGGAAGAAAGTGTATTCTGCCACTTTGGGGTGGAATGTTCTAAATATCAATTAGATCTATCTGGCCTATTGTGTCATTAAAAGCTTGTGTTTCCTTATTTATTTTCTGTTTGGATGATCTGCCCATTGGTGTAAGTGGGGTGTTAAAATCCCCTACTATTATGGTGTTACTGTCGATTTCTCCTTTCATGGTTGTTAGCATTTTCCATATGTATTGAGGTGCTTCTATGTTGGGTGCATAAACATTTATAATTGTTGTATCTTTTTCTTGGATTGATCCTTTGATCATAACGTAGTGTCCCTCCTTATTTTTTGTAACAGTCTTTATTTTAAAGTCTATTTTATCATATACGAGTATTGCTACTCCAGCTTTCTTTTGATTTCCATTTGCATGGAATATCTTTTTCCATCCCATCACTTTCAGTCTGTATGTTGTCCCTAGGTCTGAAGTGATCTCTTGTAGACAGCATATATATGGGTCTTGTTTTTGTAACCATTCAGCCAGTCTGTGTTTTTTGGTTGGGGCATTTAATCCATTTAAATTCAAGATTATTATCAACATGTATGTTCCTATTACCATTTGCTTAATTGTTTTGGGTTTATGTTTGTGGGTCTTTTTCTTCTCTTGTGCTTCCTGCTTAGAGAAGTTTCTTTAGCATTCGTTGTAAAGCTGGTTTGGTGGTGCTGAATTCTGTTAGCTTTTGCTTGCCTGAAAAGCTTTTCAATTTTCCATCGAATCTGAATGAGATCCTTGCTGGATAGAGTAATCTTGGTTGTAGGTTTTTCTCTTTCATTGCTTTAAGTATATCCTGCCACTCCCTTCTGGCCTGCAGAGTTTCCACTGAAATATCAGCTAGTAACCTTATGGGGATTCCTTTCTATGTTATTTTTTGTTTTTCCCTGGCTGATTTTAATATTTTTCTTTCAATTTAATTTTTGTTACTTTGATTAATATGTGTCTTGGTGTCTTTTTCCTAGGGTTTATCCTGGATGGGAGTCTCTGTGCTTCCTGGACTTGGGTGACTATTTCCTTTCCCATGTTAGGGAAGTTTTCCACTATAATCTCTTCAAATATTTTCTCAGACCCTTTCTTTTTCGCTTCCTCTTCTAGGACCCCTATAATTCGAATGTTGGTGCATTTAGTGTTGTCCCAGAGGTCTCTGAGATTGTCTTCAATTATTTTCATTCTTTTTCTTTCTTCTGTTCCTTGCCAGTTATTTCCCCCATTTTGTCTTCCAGCTCACTTATTTGTTCTTCTGTCTCAGTTATTCTGTTATCGATTTCTTCTAGTGTATTTTTCATTTCACTTATTGTGTTGTTCATCTCTGTTTGTTTGTTCTTTAGTTCTTCTAGATGTTTGTTAAACATTTCTTGTATTTTCTCAATCCGTGCTTCCATTCTATTTCCAAGATTTTGAATCATCTTTACTATCATTTATCTGAATTCTTTTTCAGGTGGATTGCCTATTTCCTCTTCATTTATTTGGTCTTGTAGGTTTTTACCTGGCTCCTTCATCTGTGACATATTTTTTTGCCGTCTCATTTTTTTTTGTTTTTTATGAGTGGGATTGTGTTCCTGTTTTACTGGTTGTTTGGCCTGAGGCTTCCAACACTGCGGTTTGTAGGCTATTGGGAATAGTTGGGTCTTGGTGCTGAGATGAGGCAGTCTGTGAGACCTCACTATGATGAATATTCCCTGGGGTCTGAGGTTCTCTGTTAGTCAAGTGGTTCGGACTCGGAGCTCCCACCACAGGAGCTTCCCCCCAACCCTGGGCTTTCAAATCAAGATCGTGCAAGCCATGTGGGGTGGCAAAAAAAAAAGAGAACAATAAAAATGTAAAAAATAAAATTAGGGGGGACCTTGAAGATGGCAGGAGAGTAAGACGCGGAGATCGCCTTCCTCCCCATGGATACACCAGAAATACATCCACACGTGGAACAACTCCTACAGAACACCTACTGAAGGCTGGCAGAAGACCTCAGACCTCCCAAAAGGCAAGAAACTCCCCACATACCTGGGTAGGACAAAAGAGAAAACAGAGACAAAAGAATAAGGACGGCACCTGCACCAGTGGGAGGGAGCTGTGAAGGAGGAAAAGTTTCCACACACTAGGAAGCCCCTTCGCGGGTGGAAACTGCGGGAGGCGGAGGGGGGAGCTTCGGGACCGCGGAGGAGTGCACAGCGACGGGTGTGGAGGGCAAAGCGGGGAGATTCCCACACAGAGGATCAGTGCCGACCGGCACTCACCAGCCCGAGAGGCTTGTCTGCTCACCTGCCGGGGAGGGCGGGGCTGCGAGCTGAGGCTCGGGTTTCGGTTTCGGACAGAGCGCAGGGAGAGGACTGGGGTTGGCGGCTTGAACATAGCCTGAAGGGATTAGTGCACCACGGCTAGCCGGGAGGGAGTCCGGGAAACGTCTGCACCTGACGAAGAGGCAAGAGACTTTTTCTTCCCTCTTTGTTCCTGGTGCGCGAGGAGAGGGGTTTAAGAGCGCTGCTTAAAGGAACTCCAGAGACGGGCGCGAGCCGCGGCTAAAAGCGCTGACCCCAGAGACGGGCGGGAGACGCTAAGGCTGCTGCTGCCGCCACCAAGGGGCCTGTGTGCGAGCACAGGTCACTCTCCACACCCTCTTCCGCGGAGCCTGTGCAGCCCGCCACTGCCAGGTTCCCGGGATCCAGGGACAACTTCCCCGGGAGAACGCACGGCGGGCCTGAGGCTGGAGCAACGGCACGCCGGCCTCTGATGCCGCAGGCCTGCCCCGCACGCAGTGCCCCTCCCTACCCCCTCCACCCCCGGCCTGAGTGAGCCAGAGCCCCCGAATCAGCGGCTCCTTTAACCCTGTCCTGTCTGAGCAAAAAACAGACGCCCTCCAGCGACCTACACGCACAGGCAGGGCCAAATCCAAGGCTGAGCTCCTGTGAGCTGTGAGAACAAAGAAGAGAAAGGGAAATCTCTCCCAGCAGCCTCAGAAGCAGCGGATTAAAGCTCCACAATCAACTTGTTATACCCTGCATCTGTGGAATACCTGAATAGACAAGGAATGATCCCAAATTGAAGAGGTGGACTTTAGGAGAGAGATCTATAATTTTTTTCCCTTTTCCACTTTTTGTGAATGTGTACGTGTATGCTTCTGTGTGAGATCTTGTCTGTATAGTCTTGCTTCCACCATTTGTCCTAGGGCTCTATCCGTCCATGGTTCTTTTTAAAAAAAATTTTTTTTTCTTAATAATTAATTTTAATTGTAATAACTTTATTATACTTTACCTTCGTTCTTTCTTTCATTCTTTCCTTCCTTCCTTCCCTCCTTTAAACAACGAATCACCCCAAATTGAGGAGGTGGTCTCTGAGAGCAAGATTTATGATTTTTCCCCCTTTACCTCTTTTTGTGAAGGTGTATGTGTATGCTTCTGTGTAAGATTTTCTCTGTATAGCTTTGCTTCCAACATTTGTCCTAAGGTTCTATCCGTCCCTTTTTTTTTTCTAAATATTTTTTAATTCAATAACTATATTATACTTTATTTTATTTTTACTATATCTTCTTTCTTTCTGTCTTTTTTCCATCTTTCCCTCCCTCCTTCCTTCCTTCCTCCCTCCCTCCCTCCTTTCTTTCCTTCTTTGCTTCTTTCTTCCTTCCTCCCTTTCCTCATTTCCTTCTTTCTTTCCTCATACTTCTACTAATTCTCTCTACTTTTTCTCCCTTTTATTCTGAGCCGTGTGGATGAAAGGCTCTTGGTGCTCCACCCAGGAGTCAGGGCTCTGCCTCTGAGGTAGGAGAGCCAACTTCAGGGCACTGGTCAACAAGACACCTCCCAGCGCCATTATTATTATTTATAATAATAAACGGTGGAAATATCCCAGAGACCTCCATCTTAACACCAGCACCCAGCTTCACTCAACGACCAGTAAGCTACAGTGCTGGACAACCTATGCCAAACAACTAGCAAAACAGGAACACAACCCCATCCATTAGCGGAGAGGCTGCCTAAAATCATAATAAGGCCACAGACACCCCAAAACACACCACCAGACGTGAACCTGCCCACTAGAGAGACAAGATCCAGCCTCATCCACCACAACACAGGCACTAGTCCCCTCCACCAGGAAGCCTACACAACCCACTGAAACAACCTTAGCCACTGGAGACAGACATCAAAAACAACGGGAACTACGAACCTGCAGCCAGCAAAAAGGAGACCCCAAACACAGTAAGATAAGCAAAATGAGAAGACAGAAAAACACACAGCAGATGAAGGAGCAAGATAAAAATGCACCAAACCTAAAAAATGAAGAGGAAATAGGCAGTCTACCTGAAAAAGAATTCAGAATAATGATAGTAAGGATGATCCAAAATCTTGGAAATAGAATGGACAAAATGCAAGAAACAGTTAACAAGGACCTAGAAGAAATAAAGATAAAACAAGCAACGATGAACAATGCAATAAATGAAATTAAAAGTACTCTAGATGGGATTAATAGCAGAATAACTGAGGCAGAAGAACGGATAAGTGACCTGGAAGATAAAATAGTGGAAATAACTAATGCAGAGCAGAATAAAGAATGAAAAGAACTGAGGACAGTCTCAGAGACCTCTGGGACAACATTAAACGCACCAACATTCGAATTATAGGGGTTCCAGAAGAAGAAGAGAAAAAGAAAGGGACTGAGAAAATATATGAAGAGATTATAGTTGAAAACTTCCCTAATATGGGAAAGGAAATAGTTAATCAAGTCCAGGAGGCACAGAGAGTCCCATACAGGATAAGTGCAAGGAGAAATACGGCAAGACACATATTAATCAAACTGTCAAAAATTAAATACAAAGAAAGCATATTAAAAGCAGCAAGGGAAAAACAACAAATAACACACAAGGGAGTCCCCATAAGGTTAACAGCTGACCTCTCAGTAGAAACCCTACAAGCCAGAAGGGAGTGGCAGGACATACTGAAAGTGATGAAGGAGAAAAACCTGCAACCAAGACTACTCTACCCAGCAAGGATCTCATTCAGATTTGATGGAGAAATTAAAACCTTTACAGACAAGCAAAAGCTGACAGAGTTCAGCACCACCAAACCAGCTTTACAACAAATGCTAAAGGAACTTCTCTAGACAAGAAACACAAGAGAAGGAAAAGACCTATAATAATGAACCCAAAACAATATAGAAAATGGGAATAGGAACACACATATCGATAATTACCTTAAATGTAAATGGACTAAATGCTCCCACCAAAAGACACAGATTGGCTGAATGGATACAAAAACAAGACCCTTATATATGCTGTCTACAAGAGACCCACTTCAGACCTAAAGACACATACAGACTGAAAGTAAGGGGATGGAAAAAGATATTCCATGCAAATGGAAACCAAAAGAAAGCTGGAGTAGCAATTCTCATATCAGACAAAATAGACTTTAAAATAAAGACTATTAAAAGAGACAAAGAAGGACACTACATAATGATCAAGGGATCGATCCAAGAAGAAGATATAACAATTGTAAATATTTATGCACCCAACATAGGAGCACCTCAATACATAAGGCAAATACTAACAACCATAAAAGGGGAGATCAACAGTAACACATTCATAGTAGGGGACTTTAACACCCCACTTTCACCCATGGACAGATCATCCAAAATGAAAATAAATAAGGAAACACAAGCTTTAAATGATACATTAAACAAGATGGACTTAATTGATATTTATAGGACACTCCATCCAAAAACAACAGAATACACATTTTTCTCAAGTGCTCATGGAACATTCTCCAGGATAGATCATATCTTGGGTCACAAATCAAGCCTTGGTAAATTTAAGAAAACTGAAATTGTATCAAGTATCTTTTCTGACCACAACACCATGAGACTAGATATCAATTACAGGAAAAGATCTGTAAAAAATACAAACACATGGAGGCTAAACAATACACTACTTAATAATGAAGTGATCACTGAAGAAATCAAAGAGGAAATAAAAAAATACCTAGAAACAAATGACAATGGAGTCACAACGACCCAAAACCTATGGGATGCAGCAAAAGCAGTTCTAAGGGGGAAGTTTATAGCAATACAAGCCCACCTTAAGAAGCAGGAAACATCTCGAATAAACAACCTAACCTTGCACCTCAAGCAATTAGAGAAAGAAGAACAAAAAAACCCCAAAGCTAGCAGAAGGAAAGAAATCATAAAAATCAGATCAGAAATAAATGAAAAAGAAATGAAGGAGACGATAGCAAAGATCAATAAAACTAAAAGCTGGTTCTTTGAGAAGATAAACAAAATAGATAAACCGCTAGCCAGACTCATCAAGAAAAAAAGGGAGAAGACTCAAATCAATAGAATTAGAAATGAAAAAGGAGAAGTAACAACTGACACTGCAGAAATAAAAAAAATCATGAGAGATTACTACAAGCAACTCTATGCCAATAAAATGGACAATCTGGAAGAAATGGACAAATTCTTAGAAACGCACAACCTGCCAAGACTGAATCAGGAAGAAATAGAAAATATGAACAGACCAATCACAAGCACTGAAATTGAAACTGTGATTAAAAATCTTCCAACAGGGCTTCCCTGGTGGAGCAGTGGTTGAGAGTCCACCTGCCGATGCAGGGGACACAGGTTCGTGCCCCGGTCTGGGAAGATCCCATATGCTGCGGAGCAGCTGGGCCCGTGAGCCATGGCCGCTGAGCCTGTGCCTCTGGAGCCTGTGCTCCGCAATGGGAGAGGCCAAAACAGTGAGAGGCCCTTGTACCGCAAAAGAAAAAAAAAAAAAAAAACTTCCAACAAACAAAAGCCCAGGACAAGATGGCTTCACAGGTGAATTCTATCAAACGTTTAGAGAAGAGCTAACACCTATCCTTCTCAAACTCTTCCAAAATATAGCAGAGGGAGGAACACTCCCAAATTCCTTCTACGAGGCCACCATCACCTTGATACCAAAACCAGACAAGGATGTCACAAAGAAAGAAAACTACAGGCCAATGTCACTGATGAACATAGATGCAAAAATCCTCAACAAAATACTAGCAAACAGAATCCAACAGCACATTAAAAGGATCATACACCATGATCAAGTGGGGTTCATTCCAGGAATGCAAGGATTCTTCAATATACGCAAATCTATCAATGTGATAAACCATATTAACAAATTGAAGGAGAAAAACCATATGATCATCTCAATAGATGCAGAGAAAGCTTTTGACAAAATTCAACACCCATTTATGATAAAAACCCTGCAGAAAGTAGGCATAGAGGGAACTGTCCTCAACACAATAAAGGCCATATGTGACAAGCCCACAGCAAACATCATCCTCAATGGTGAAAAACTGAAAGCATTTCCACTAAGATCAGGAACAAGACAAGGTTGCCCACTCTCACCACTCTTATTCAACATAGTTTTGGAAGTTTTAGCCACAGCAATCAGAGAAGAAAAGGAAATAAAAGGAATCCAAATCGGAAAAGAAGAAGTAAAGCTGTCACTGTTTGCAGATGACATGATACTATACATAGAGAATCCTAAATATGCTACTAGAGAACTACTAGAGCTAATCAATGAATTTGGTAAAGTAGCAGGATACAAACTTAATGCACAGAAATCTGTGGCATTCCTATATACTAATGATGAAAAATCTGAAAGTGAAATCAAGAAAACACTCCCATTTACCATTGTAACAAAAAGAATAACATATCTAGGAATAAACCTACCTAAGGAGACAAAAGACCTGTATGCAGAAAATTATAAGACACTGATGAAAGAAATTAAAGATGATACAAATAGATGGAGAGATATACCATGTTCTTGGATGGGAAAAATCAACATTGTGAAAATGACTCTACTACCCAAAGCAATCTACAGATTCAATGCAATCCCTATCAAACTACCACTGGCATTTTTCACAGAACTAGAACAAAAAATTTCGCAATTTGTATGGAAACACAAAAGACCCCGAATAGCCAATGCAAAATTGAGAACGAAAAAAGGAGGTGGAGGAATCAGGCTCCCTGACTTCAGACTCTACTACAAAGCTACAGTAATCAAGACAGTATGGTACTGGCACAAAAACAGAAAGATAGATCAATGGAACAGGATAGAAAGCCCAGAGATAAACCCATGCACATATGGACACCTTATCTTTGATAAAGGTGGCAGGAAAGTACAGTGGAGAAAGGACAGCCTCTTCAATAAATGGTGCTGGGAAAACTGGACAGGTACATGTAAATGTATGAGATCAGATCACTCCCTAACACCATACGCAAAAATAAGCTCAAAATGGATTAAAGACCTAAATGTAAGGCCAGAAACTATCAAACTCTTAGAGGAAAACATAGGCAGAACACTCTATGACATAAATCACAGCAAGATCATTTCTGACCCACCTCCTAGAATAATGGAAATAAAAACAAAAATAAACAAATGGGACCTAATGAAACTTCAAAGCTTTTGCACAGCAAAGGAAACCATAACCAAGACCAAAAGACAACCCTCAGAATGGGAGAAAATAATTGCAAATGAAGCAACTGACAAAGGATTAATCTCCAAAATTTACAAGCAGCTCCTGCAGCTCAATAACAAAAAAACAAACAACCCAATCCAAAAATGGGCAGAAGACCTAAATAGACATTTCTCCAAAGAAGATATACAGAATGTCAACAAACACATGAAAGAATGCTCAACATCATTAATCATTAGAGAAATGCAAATCAAAACTACAATGAGATATCATCTCACACCAGTCAGAATGGCCATCATCAAAAAATCTAGAAACAATAAATGCTGGAGAGGGTGTGGAGAAAAGGGGACACTCTTGCACTGCTGGTGGGAATGTGAATTGGTTCAGCCACTATGGAGAACAGTATGGAGGTTCCTTTAAAAACTACAAATAGAATTACCATATGACCCAGCAATCCCACTACTGGGCATATACCCTGAGAAAACCCTAATTCAAAAAGAGTCATGTACCAAAATGTTCATTGCAGCTCTATTTACAATAGCCCGGAGATGGAAACAACCTAAGTGCCCATCATCGGATGAATGGATAAAGAAGATGTGGCACATATATACAATGGAATATTACTCAGCCTTAAAAAGAAACAAAATTGAGCTATTTGTAATGAGGTGGATAGACCTAGAGTCTGTCATACAGATTGAAGTATGTCAAGAAGAAAAAGACAACTACTGTATGCTAACACATATATATGGAATTTAAGAAAAAAAAATGTCATGAAGAACCTAGGGGTAAGACAGGAATAAAGACACAGACCTACTGGAGAACGGACTTGAGGATATGGGGAGGGGGAAGGGTGAGCTTTGACAGGGCGAGAGAGAGTCATGGACATATACACACTAACAAACGTAGTAAGGTAGATAGCTAATGGGAAGCAGCCGCATGGCACAGGGATATTAGCTCGGTGCTTTGTGACAGCCTAGAGGGGTGGGATAGGGAGAGTGGGAGGGAGGGAGATGCAAGAGGGAAGACATATGGGAACATATGTATATGTATAACTGATTCACTTTGTTATAAAGCAGAAACTAACACACCATTGTAAAGCAATTATACCCCAATAAAGGTGTTAAAAAAATAAATAAATAAAATAAAATTAGACTAGGAAACTAACAGATATGTTAGAAATAATGTAAAAATAAAAATATAAATGAATCAACAACTGGAAGGTACCTCAGTACCACAATAGTAAAAAAGAGGATGAGGGAAAAGAAAAAAAAAAGTGTGTGGGGGGAAGGCCTTGGCTGTGGAGGGCGGGGCCTAAGCAAGGGTGAGGTTTGGGTGGTGGGCGGGTCCAATGCTTCTCTAACTTGGAAAGTTCTCTAACTTGGAAATGGTGCTGGGGGCTGTGGGGGATGGGGCTTAGGCTCAAGGAACAGAAGGGGCCCAGGCCTGCCCCCCAGCCTGGTCTTAGAGGGCAGGGGACCTCACCTGGGCACTAGCAGGCTTCCTGGGCTCAAGAGGACAGGGCAAACGCCCTCCTCTCCTCTTCTGCTCCTCCAGTCTGGGGTCTGAGAGGGCCCCTCCCACCTGCCTCCCCTGATCTCCCTAGCCTTCCTCCTATGCCTCCAAGGACCCATGTGGCCTGGAGGGCAGGGGATCGGCCTGGGAGCTCAGCAGGCTCCCCTGGCCCAAGTGGGTGGGGCAGTTGCCCTCCGTTCCTCTCCCGCTCCTCCTGGATGGCCCCTCCAGCCTGTCACTCCTGATCTCCCCGGCCTCCTTCCTATGCCCCCAGGACCCACGCGGCCTAGGTGGGGCTTTACATAGGGAAGGAAGCAGCTTGGGAGCTCAGTAGGCTCCCCTGCCCGAGTGGGCCAGGCGATCGCCCTCTGCTCCTCTCCTGCTCTTCCCAGAGAGTCCCTCCCTCCTGCCTCTCCTGATCTCCCTGGCCTCAGGGGCACTGATCTTCTGGAAAATATTTTAGAATACATAGAAGTATTCTCTAGCAAAGCTGAAAACCTTGCTATCTGAAACAAAATAGAGCCTGACTGCTAATACAGATGCAAACTTATCATAATATTTCAACACAGAGTGTAGAATCATCCTTTAATCAGACAAAACTGTAAGGTTAACTGGAGAGAGAATAGAAATTTCACATGTTAATTTGCAGTGATTGAGTTCACATTGGTCAAAAAGCTAAAGTGTTTACTCTGGGTTTTAAAAATATAGGATGAGTGTGAGTGAAGCTGTTTGACCCCTCCTGAGGGCGCATGGGACAGTCACACATGGCTGAAATGCTGAGAGTTTGTGAAGATGGAGACAATAGATGTTCTCTACACAGGAACTGAAGGAGAACTAATTCGCTTAATTAAGGAGGTGGAGCATTTTGAGGCAGTTATTAAGGATGAAGTCATATGCACCAATGCACACAAAATACTTTGCCTTACACTTTTTTTTTGGTGGAAACATCTGGCAAAAATATGTTGAGAAAAGAGAACTTTTGTGCAGTGGGATCTTGCTGTGAAGAGATGAAAACTTGGGCTAATTACAGGATGTCTGTAAAAAGAAAGGGCTAGCTTTATATTTCAGACCCATTTTTCTCCCTGTAGGGTAAACATCTAATGTAAAAGCAGTGGTATGCTGTGGGAAATAAATATGGGGTGAGAAACAATGAATTGCATCTAATATATAATACTGTACCATAAAGGTTATTAAAATAGCATTCAGTTTATACTTGCTTTTATAAGTATGCCAAGAGAAAACCAGACGAGTCTGAAACCTGTATGACAAAGACCACAAAACTGCACAATTTCTTATATGTAGAATGTTGCAGACCTCTTAATTAAAAATGACCCAGCTAATGTCCTATTTAGAAGTAAATAATGCACAGTTTGGAATTTTGCTTCACATTTATTTTAAAACTATGATGACCCCAAACTCTTTTGAAATCTCCTCTTTCAATGTCCTTTAGCTCCTTTTGCCTTTCCCTATAATCCTACCTTCATTCTGTTCCTTATCCAGAGTCCTGTGATGCTTCAGCCTAAAGACCAAAATTTTAGAAAAAGAAAAAGAAAAATTAAAAAAAGTTGGGTGGTCCTAATCTCTCTTGGAGCATCCCATGTGACTCCGTCAAGACTCTAATCATAGGCATCCAGGAGATTAAGACCAACCCCAGCCATTTAACAAGCCCTATAGACATTAACCATTCTAAAAGCACTAAGATTTAATCTAGCAGAGGGATGCTTAATTCTACTGGCTTCTTCCCACAGGAACAAGATACTTAAAATCACCTGGAGAGGAATTTTCTGACAGTCTTCTCAAGAGGATTGAATGAAAAGTATTTTTTTTTCCTTCCCCATCTCTATAATTTGGGTGAATGTTAAAGAAGATCTTTATAAAGAGGTAGGCCAGTCATTATCGTCCTAGTTGTGCAACATTGCCTACACTGTCAGGTACGTGGCTCAGCCTTGTGGGCTCAGGGACTCAGGGAATATGGCTCCTATAACCCAGTCTTCTGGAGATCATACTGTATCTTACCCATGGCCCTCGCAACTGCCTGCCACCCTCTGTCCATTACCAGCACCCCACTATCGAAAATCAGTTCTCTTCAGACTGATCTGAGCCAGAAATCTCAAAACCATTCAGAGACTGTGCCACCTTTACTGTTCAGTGGTAGCATTCTCCTCTCCTGCGAACCACACTTCTTACCACGCACTATTGTCTCTAAAACTGAGACTATAGTGTCTGCCATTTACTAGCATTTTTTTTTTGCGGTACGCGGGCCTCTCACTGTTGTGGCCTCTCCCGTTGCGGAGCACAGGCTCCGGAGGCACAGGCTCAGCGGCCATGGCTCACGGGCCCAGCCGCTCCGCGGCATGTGGGATCTTCCCGGATTGGGGCACGAACCCATGTCCCCTGCATCGGCAGGCGGACTCTCAACCACTGCACCACCAGGGAAGCCCTACTAGCATTTTTATAATGCTGGGTTTTTTTAAGTTGAGAATGATTTCTCTATAACTATGTGTCTACCATAAGTGGGAAAATTAAAGAGACCAAAAAGATTGTGTGGCTTTTCTGACATCTGCCTGTTCCCTGTGAGTTTTTGATTTGCAGTCTTTGCAATAGGACTCTTGTCTTCATGAGGGCCATGACTGCACCTGTTTTTGCTCATCTTTGTTCCTTCTTCGAGACCCTAGAACTGTTTTTGGTACCCAGCAGATGCTTAGAAATTTAACCTGTCAAGTAGAGGATTGAATGCATCTACTTTGGCCATGCATTGTGCTAGGTGCTTTGAATATAGATATGAATAAGACACAGTTCTTGCCATCAAAGCCTGACAAAGGACTAATCTTTCCAACATGACTTTCTGCGCTGTTGGACTTAAGCAAAGCAATTTAAGTGGACATTCCCGTTAAAGCTCTGGTTTAGGGATCCTAAGGGAAACTCTGCTCCCAAATGTCTCTCCCATGAGCCAGATAGCACATAATATTTTCTGCATTTATTAACAATGGTAACAGCCATGGCAAACATGACTTGTGGGTGCCTCTCCTATGTTGGACACTTGTACAATGTGCCTTGCATATATTCTATAATTCTCACAGTCTCCCCTTTATAATAGATGTTACGATCATCTTATTAATGAGGAAAGAGAGGCTAAGAGATGTTATGTGTCCTAGTCGGTATACCAGCTACACAACTGGTAAGATGAGGTAGCTGCTTTCATCCCTGGTTGGTCAGATTTCAAAGACCAGACCCATAACCACACTCTGTTCTACCTCCCACTGATAAAGTAATTTTCTCAGGAAAGGGCATTGACAGGTATTACTTGGTCTGACTCTGTCACTTGTGAAAAACAAAATTGGGTACCTTTTGAATTCATTCTTCCAACCATTCTTTGATATGGGAACCAAGTATTATACCAGTACTTTGTATAGTTGAGGGACTTGGGAGTCCCCAGAGTCACATGGGGAACAAGTAGCAGACTGCTGGTCTGACTAGATGCCTGTACAGTATTCTCTCCACTGTATAGGGAGGGAAGCCTCCAGGCATTTCAGAAAGACATTTTCTGTCCCATGTTTTCACCAAGGGATGGGACTCTATGAAGCATTTCTGCATCCAGTCCAAAGTGGTTTAAGGAGACCAAATTGGTGATTGGAAAAATATATGACCAAAAAGGCCAATGATGGGTCTTGCCTCATCTAGGTCTGCCTTTCTTGAAGGATGAAGAAACAGTCTCTGCCTGCTAGCCTCTCCCACCCTCTAAACCAACGGTTCTCAACAGTGGTGATTTTGCTCCCTGGAACATGTGGCAATGCCGGGAAACATTTTTGATTGTTATAACTCTAGCTGGGTGTATGCCACTGGAATCGAGTAGGAGAGGCTAAACATCCTACAATGTACAGAACAGCCCCCAAAACAAAGAATTGTCAGGTCCAAAAACCCTGCTTCAAAGTAATGTTCTACCTATCCCATAAAAAGCCTTATTCTTTCAAAAAGTATAGAAAACCCAGACAGTTCAACAGCCTGGATATCGAAGTTAATCATATAAAATACGATGCATAGGACCACTGAAGAGAAGGGAGATGTTTTACTTATTTATTTGAACATGATGTTCTTAAAAAATATTTCTCCCACTCCCAAACAGGAAAGACATGTATAGTATCCTAAATGTTAAAAGAATCCAGTACTTTGAAAACAAATTATTATACAGCAACTAATAAGATATTGATTGGGGTCCTTTTTCTATTTAAATAACTTAGAACAAAACAGAATGTTGCAGCTATTTTTTCTAATACAGTCAGTGATGTAAACATCAAACAGATGCACATGGAAAATTAAAACAATTTCCTGTAAATGAAAAGAAAAGTGAAATGAGGTTAATATAAACCTTTAATTCACTGACTCCTTTCTGAGGCTTTGAGAAGCATTATTTTTAGCAATAATTCTGCTTATGTGGCACGTAGTCTGTGTTTCGTTCCCTCTGCTATTTGTTTTGGGGACATATGTGGGTAACCAAGTATTCATCCTTAAGCATCCTGCGTCAGGAACTGGGACCCCAGAGGTGCCGTTGCTAGGGGCCCAGGGCTTCAAGCCCAGAGGCTCGGTGGTATCTCTCCAGGGACAGCAACAGCAACCTGTTTTCTTCTTCTTCGTCTTCTTTTTTTTTTTTAAATTGAAGTATACTTTATAATCTTATATTACCTTCAGAGGTACAACATAGTAATTCAATACTTTAATAGATCATACTCCCTTTAAAGTTATTACAAAATAATGGCTACATTCCCTGTGCCTTGCAATGTAGTATTCTTGTTGCTTATCTATTTTATACATAGTAGTTTGTATCTTTTAATCCCATAAGCCTAGTTTGCGCCTCTCCACTGGTAATCACTAGTTTGTCAACATGGCTAATCGTCAGGGAGATGCAAATCAAAACCACGAGATATCACCTCACACCTGTCAGAATGGCTATCATCAAAAGACCGCAAGTAGCAAGTGACGGGTGGGATGTGGAGAAAAGGGAACCCTCGTACCCTGTTGGCGGGAAAGTAAATTGGTGCAACAACCTGTGTTCCGAAGCCAGGCTCCTCATTTCAATCTTCTCAAGGCTGTGTCCTCTGCAGAGTAAATGCTTCTTCTCATTAAATATTTCAAGAAACTATTTATTTTTTGATGCAAACCAGGCACTGTGTGAACACTGAGTATGTACAGCAAGAAAATGATGGGCGTGACCCCTGCCTTGAGGGAGCTGATAGCCCAGTCAGGGAGAGAGAGAGGCAACTGATAATCTCGTAAATGACTATTCACAAATGTGATTAATGTGATGGGCTAAATAACATAGGATTTGATGAGGGCATATACAGGGGACCCTGATCAAGTCTCCATATCTGGGGGTAGGAGTAGGGTAAGGGGGTGACGATAGGGTTGACTAGGGAGGTGACGATTAAACTGGAATCCGTCAGATTAATGAGCTGTGTGCGGAAAACGTGTGCCAAGCACAACGCGCCCCCTCACAGTTTGTTCTTGCTGATACTTCTGGCTCGAATGTAAATTCACCTTGCACACAGGTCTTCCTGCCTTTTTAGCTGCTGCTACTTCTGCTTATAGCCTTACTATCAAATACTTCCGCCGTCATTTCATAAGAGGAGCTGGTGAGGTTGGTTCATCTTTTCACCCTTGGCTTGTAGGACTTCTGAGTTATTTCTATTTCTGCAACTGGAGTCAAATTTCTTCTTGGGCAGAAGCCAGGGTCTTCAGATAACCTTGTTTTGCATCCTCTGGAAATCTTCCTGGCCACATGACAATCCCTCTTTCATATGGGCAAAGAGGGAGTTTTGGACTGCGTGGCAATGCGACACTTGGGCTAATCCAATGTCATGTGTAATTTCCCTTGTGACAATGAGAGGTGGAAAGGAGAGCATGAGATACTCTTCTACATCTTTATATCTTTCTCTGAATAAATCATTTTGGGCACAAAAGAGAGAGAGGCATGTCCTCCCCCTACATCTCCACTGAGCTTGGCTATAGATGGACCTCTCTATCTGTGCTTCTGAAAATAGGGTATGATCGTGTTTGGATTTCTCAAACTATTTAAGATGCCTCATAGTTAGAACCTGAGAAAAAAGCGTGGTTAATATCTTATTATTACTTAATATCATCTTGAGTAGAAAATAAAGTCTTTATTGAAAAACGCTTTTGGGTGATTCCCATGCTTGAGAGTTCACAATCTTTCACCCAATTACTTAATTTAGGGTTGACAAGGAGAAGGGGATCTCTTACGTCATGTCACGAATTACCCTAAAACACACAAGGATGCCATCTGTTACTTCTTTTGTATTCACGACAATGCACAGTAGGAGCTGAACAAAAGGTGATGCCTAAGAAGACTGCCCCATAAATATTCAGTTCAATGAACAAAAGAGGGAGAGCATGAAGTCTTAGCCCTAACTCTTTGGAATCTCATTGACATCCTTTCCCAGAACATTTTCTCATTCTTCTGTTGTAGCACTTACATTACACAATCATCAGTATTATTACTATTGTCATCATCATTGCCAACACCCATTCTGAGTTGCCTACTAAGGGTTGTTACTAAGGGTGACCTCGGCATGACTGCAGAAGCTTGACTGTCTCGGTCATTCACCTTTCCGTCCGTCCATCCATCCATCCATCCATCCATTCATCCATCTAATCATCCAGCCCTTAGTGACCATCTTGGTCCCTAAGTTATTTAAAGTCTGATAACACCATTTTGACCACAGACAACTACTTCTTAGTGGTTTGGGTCCTTAAGATACATACAATGGGAGAGTGAGGTAGAGTGGGGGACATAAGAGTGTGTGTGTGTGTGAATATGAGTACTCATAGTAGCAAGGACGTACAGATTCGCTTATCAGCTACTTTTGAATGAGACCAATAAATATGTAAAACTATTTTAGAGATTTGCATGGCTTTCTCTGGGAAAACCCCAAGGTCTTGAACAAAGACCTTATATGAGAAGCCACAAATAATGAAAGCCACCCGTTTAAAGAAAGCATGCACAAAGAGGAGAAACTAACTCAAGGGAAACGTTGAGAAACAGGGAAGCATTGAGAAACAAGGAAGAACCTTAGTGAAGAGGAAGTGGGGTGGGAAGGGGGTAAGCAAAACCCATTATGCTTAAAAAAATTAATGACACTATTTTACTTCTCTGCCAAAAACAGTCTCAGGCATTGAGGCAGAAAGTGGGACTCCAGGAGGAGAAAGGACCCTGACTCTGGCCCTAAAGAATTCCTTGCAGTTTCTCTAGACTCTGCACCCCACCCTGCCACTCAACACCACTAAGCCTGTTTTCTTAATCTCTGTGAAGCTGTCCTTGATTTTCCAAGTCAGTATAAGGCATAACCTCATTTCTGCAACCATAACTCCCACCCTGTTCATCTTCCTCCTAAGAATTAATTGTTTTATTACACTTTATTTACTTGTCTGGACCCCCTCACCTGGCTGTGGACTTGTGGGCAGGAATTCTGCCCAGGTTGTCTTTTGATTTCTTACTTAATAAACATTTGAGAAAGGGAAGAGAATTGAAGGAGAAGTTAGATGACTCTATTATAGTTACTAGATAAAAAGACACATTCAGTGAGACTTTAGACATTCATTCATTCACTCACTTGTTCAACCAACCAACAAATACCAGTATTTACTAAACGCCAATCACTGGGATAAGACATGATTCTAGCCCTTGAGGGCTTACTCTCTATCAGGGGATTCACACTTATCAATAGGCAAGTACAATGCAATGTGATACTAAGAGGTAGGGAGTAGTAATGCTTGCACATCCTGTGAATATGATTAATGCCATGGAATTGTATACTAAGTGATGGTTAAAATGGCAAATTTTATATTAAAAAAATATATTTGTGTATAACTGAGTCACTTTGTTGTGCAGCAGAAATTAGAACATTGTAAATCAACTATACTTCAATAAAAAAAAATAAAATTTTTTTAAAATGGCAAAGTTTACTGGTGATTACATGGGTGTGTACAATTGTCAAAATTCACCCAACTGGGCATTTAAGATCTGTGCTTTTAATTGTGTGTTACGTATTTGTCAGTTAAAAAGTAAGGTAAATTTTTAAAAAGGAGGTTAGGAGAGGCGTGTTTATATGAGAAACAGGAGGCACCAAAGCCCCCTAAGTGATGGGGGTCAGAGAAGGCTTCTTTAAGGACAGACGCCTAAGTATGTGCAACATCAAAGAGATGCTTACACATCTGAAAGAAGGGAAAAGAGACTCAGAGATGGGAAGTGACATGTTCAAGGTCACACCTGGCTGATGGCAGAGCTGGAAAGAAAACCCAGTGTTTTGATTCCTAACCCAGGGCTCATTCCCTAAACCTGTTGTTCTGGTTATTATCTAAGGTCTTTCAGCCCCAAGCTCACTGCCCCATGTTCTGCTCTGTGATACTGCATTTCCCAGACACCTGAGTTTCCAAGTTAGGTTCTGCCGGTGGGAAGCAGGGATGGAAATTTGGAAGGCAGGAGACAGGCAGGGAGAGGGCGCAGCGTGAAGCTCTAGTCCATTGTTTCTCGGTGTTCAAGTACCAGTGACAAACATCCATTCGAGGTCTGAGCACCAGCCCTGCAGTTTTCCCACAGAGGTTCAAGTACTAGTCACCTAATGATCCCACTGGGAGGTCCCAGTGCCAAGCCCCTAACCTCAGAGGTATGAGTTCAGGTCTGAACAATGAAATTAAAACCAAACTCATGATCTTTCCTCACCAACCAAGTCTTCTTTTGGTGCTTCCAAGCTTGGGGAATGACAGGTTATCCAAAGAGTTACTCTTGACACCTGCCTCTCCCTCACTCCCTCTGTCCAAAACCAACACCAAGTCCTGGCCATTCTACTTCCTAGAAGCCTCTTAGATATGTTCACTTCTTCTCCCTACTCTCACCCTAGGCTAGGCTACCATCATCTCTTGCCTGGACCTCCATAATCAACTCCTAACTGATCTGGCCTTCACTCTGCCCCTCCTTGTTGACTTTCCATTCTCCCTTGATTTAATGCAGTTTTCAGCAACTGAATTAGGAGACTTGATGCCTAGTCACAGCTCTGTTGGTATCCAGTACAGTCTTGGGCAAGTCAGTTAATTTCTCTTATTTCTAGTTTCCCCAAATATAAAATATCAGGATCTATACACACACCAATGTTTTTATGAAAAAGGAAGGTTTTACAGAGGAAGTAGCACTGGACCTGGACATTGAAGGATGAGAGGCTTTTGACCTGTGTTTCAAGTGAAAACTATGGCCCAAAGAATGGGTAACGTGTCCTTGTGTGTTTGGAATAGCACAAAGATAGAAAATAGCTGACAACTGTATTACAAAGTTGATTTCCTGGGGTATGTGATGAGACGGCCTAGAACAGGGCTCCTTCCCGTCTTCTTCATCTTACTAAGTGGCACCACCGTCTAGGAACTGCCCAATCCAAACCCTCAATCCAAAGCCATCATCTATGATTCCTCTATTTTTTCCCCACCAACCCACATTCATTCCATCAGTAAATCTTGTTGACACTGGCCAAACCCAGTCAAACTCCTTCCCACCTCCCACTTCTCTCCTCCGCTACCACTCAAGTCCATGCCACCACTGCAATTGCCTCTTTTTTTTTTTTTTTTTTTTTTGCGGTACGCGGGTCTCTCAGTGTCGTGGCCTCTCCCGTTGCGGAGCACAGGCTCCGGACGCGCAGGCTCAGCAGCCACGGCTCACGGGCCCAGCCGCTCCGCGGCACGTGGGATCCTCCCGGACCGGGGCATGAACCCGTGTCCCCTGCATCGGCAGGCGGACTCCCAACCACTGTGCCACCAGGGAAGCCCACAATTGCCTCTTAAGTGCGTTCTCTTCTTCCACATTCATCCACTTAAAATATGTACATAAAGCAGCCAGACTGCTCTTAAAGGTCAATCAGATGGTTTTTCTTACTGCGTAAAACTCTCCTTTGGCATCCTCCTTCACTTGGAATAAAATTAAAATTCTTTACCATGACCTGAAAGGCTCATAGGGATTTGCTCCTACTGTGTTTTGCTGCCCAGATTCCCTTCCAGGACAAAGGACTTCTCCTCCCAGCTGTTGGCAGTGCTGCCATCTGACAGTCCTCACCTATCAGCACTAGCTGGCAGAGAGCAGCCCAGGCCTACTGACTCTTCAACATTGGGACAGGAAGGCTGTCCCCCTTGACCCAACACTAAAGGGCATCCCAGTTCAGAGCTCCCTGCAGAGGCAGCTGAAGTCTTCTTTTGACTGCACCATAGCCCAACTTCTCCGTCCACGTAATCTTACTCTTTCCTCTTCTCCTCCTAGTTGGTGATCCCAAGAGCCAGGGAACCCAACTGACAACAGCCCCTGTGTAGCCTGTATGCCATTTCCCTTCTCCAAGCCAATCACCTCACCCTTCTTTGCTTCCTATATGGCACCATGCTCCTTCTGGCCTTGGGGCCATT
This sequence comes from Phocoena sinus, assembly GCF_008692025.1. Classification (NCBI taxonomy): domain Eukaryota; kingdom Metazoa; phylum Chordata; class Mammalia; order Artiodactyla; family Phocoenidae; genus Phocoena; species Phocoena sinus. The sequence goes on along the minus strand of NC_045765.1, from coordinate 51,960,195 downwards.
TCTCTTCTGGTTTTCCCCCTCTGTCTGGAAGTCTCTGTCTGCCTTTTGCCTGATTAGTTCCTACTCCATCAATACTCAGTTCCAAAGAGACTTCCTCAGGGAATTCATCCCTGATCTGTCAGACTAGGGCAGGAGTTCCTGTTACAAACTCTGACAACACCCTATAACTTTTCCTGGCACTTAGCTCTTATGACGTGTTTAAGATCAACCTTTCATGCTAGAATATAAGCTTCAGGCAGGTAGTGGCTTTGCCTGCTTTCTTCCATCATGTCTGCTTAGCACTGAGCAGGCTGCCTTACATTTAATAGATGCTTAATACATTCATTTGTTGGATGAGTGAATGCGTGAACGATTTAATTCCCTTGTTTTGGCCCACGGTGATAGGCAGAAAAAGGCAATGATAAGGGTCTCTGAGTCACTGTGGCTGACAACTGCTTGTTTTCCTGCTCATGAGAAAACAAAGCAAAACAAAGAAATGCAACAAAAGAAACAAAAGCGGCAACTTAGAAAAAGTGTCTGGACCACAGCCAGAGTGAGAAACATGAGTTCCCAGTTAGAGCTGCCATCAATGTTTCAGCCAACGGGATAATCAAAGTAAAATATCCCCAGGCAAGATTAGCAAGATTCCTTCTCTGTGTCTAATGTGGAGTTAAGTGGGTCCCCAAACGTGCAAAATGTGTCCATTAAATTGGACTCAGCTCAAGTCAAGGAGCATCTGTCTTTTCTTTTAATACTCCTGAGGTTTCCATTTTTACAGTGAAATCTTCCATCTTTTTGGATGGTTATCTGTTGCACAATGAAACAGCCAAATCAAAAAAATATACATGAAGGCCTTAATAACTATGACTCGAAATCTAGAAGCCATAAAATAAAAGAATAAATTAAAGTATGTAAAAATTAAAACCACTTGGCCTAGCATTTGAAACCACAAGAGCAGAGAATAGATTCAAAGGACACACCGAGAAATTGCAATTCGTACTGAAAAGTATTCATCTCTCCAATATCTAAGGAATGACTTGAAACTGAAAAGAAAAAGGCCAACAATTGTAAAGAAAAATGGGCAAGGGATAGGTATAGACAATTCACAAAGAAGACAAAACAAATGGTATATAAACATATAACGAGAGTCTCAGGTTCCTATGAGAGAAACTGCATTGAGACACCATTTTCTACTTATGATTTTGGTAGAAATCCCAGTGTTTGATCACTCATTTATTGGCGAGGCTTTTGGGAAACAAGCAGTGTCAGTCATCGTTTGTGGATATATAAATTGGTAAGCTCCTAGGGAGGACAATTTGACAGTATCAATTAATAATGCATAGATTCTTTACCCCAGAAATTTCACTTTTAAGAATTTATACTACAGCTGTACTGGTACATGTGTGAAAGGTCTGTATAAAAAGTTTTTCCCTATAGCACTTTTGTAACAGCAAAAGATTGGAAATAACCTATAGCACATTAATCAATAGGACATTTTATGATTGATTTCTATGAGTGATTTGCAAAGAGGTTCAAAATACATTGTCATGTGAAACAAAACAAAATGCACAAGTGTTATGGTAGCTACCTTTTATGTAACTAAGAGGGAAAAATAAGAATACGTATCATATTTTCACAGAGAAATATGTGGAATAACAGGAGTTTTCTTTTTTTGGTGGTATTGGGGGCATGTGAACCAGAGAGAAGAGAAATTGGAAAGAGACTCTTCATTGAATATTTTTTATTATTTAAAATTCTTGAACAATGTGAGATTCATCACTGAATATTTCGCCTTAAAATTTTGTATCACCTATTCACAAATTAAATAATAACACGGAGAAGCAACTGTGGAATACCACCTGGGTACCTCCCATACTCCCGGGGTGTGAAGATAGCAGAGAGAGTCCTGGTCTCAAGGAGCTTGCAGTCTACTGTGGGGATCACATTTAAACACAGGGAAAAGGAGGAGAGTGCTAGAGGGCTCTATCAAAATGTGAGGTGAAGAAACAAAGTACTGAGCGAGAGAAGGATCAAGAACAAAGTGGTGAGGGCTAGAGTTTAAGAGGGTGAGTTCATAGGAAAGATACAAGGACTAACTAGGTCTTCAAGACTGAGCCTACTTGGGAAGGCAGGAGATCAGGTCAGGAATTGTGCTAAGCCGGTTTCAGGGGCTACATTCTTTAATCTTCCCAACAAACATAATGAGATTGGTATTATCATCATCTCCATTTTTAGATGAGGAATGTAAGTTATGGAAGGGTAAGTAACTGCTCAAGGTCACTTAGCTAGTAAGCGGTCAAGCCAGGATTCATAGGTACATCTTCCTTCAGTAGCACCCTGTCTCCCCTTTAATAGAAAAGAGATCATTGTTTTTACTGAGGTAAATTTTACACATGGTGAAATGCAAAGATTCCAAATGTTTGTTCAATTTGGTGAGCTTTGACAAACATATAGACTTTTGTAACCAATACTCCAATCAGGACACAGAATGCTTTCATTACCTCATTATTATTTCATTACCTTATTATTACCTTAGAAAGCTCTCTCGTGCCTCCTTCTAATCAATCCTAATCTACTGCAGAAAACCATTTGCTCTGATTTCTATCACAACAGTTTTGTCTATGTTGTTGGACATATCAGTACTGTGTTCATTTTTATTGCTGAGTACTATTCCATTATATGGACATACCACAGTTTGTTTATCCATTCTCTTGCTGATGGACATTTGCTGACAGGTTCTGGATGTTAAATAAAGTTGGTATGGATATTCTTGTATAGGGTTTGTGTAGACATATGTTTTTATTTCTCTTCAATAAACACCTCAGAGTAGAATTGCTGGGTTATAGAATAAGAGTATCTTTAACCTTATAAGGAATTGCCAAACAGATTTACAAAGTGACTATCCCATTTTGCAATCCCACCAAAAACATTTGAGAATGCCAGCTGCTCTACATGCTTACCAAAATTTGGTATTGCTTTTTTGATTTTAGCTACTCTAGTGGATATGAAATTGTATCTCATGGTTTTAATTAAAGGTATTGAGCACTTTCATGTGCTACTGGCCCCTCATACATCTTTGTGAGGTATCCAAGTCTTTTTGCCCATCTTTACTTTTTTTTTAAATTAATTTGCAATAGTTCTTTATATATCTGGATACAAACCCTTTGTGCATAATCTATACATTATAAATATTTTATCCCTATCTTTTAATGAGAAGTTTAAAATTTTTATGAAGTCTAACTTATCATTTATGATTAGTGCTTTTTGTATCATCTAAGAAATCTTCATTTATCCCAAGCTCATGAAGATACTATCCTAAGTTTTTAGTTTTTTTTTTTTTTTTTTTTTTTTTTTGCGGTACGAGGGCCTCTCACTGTTGTGGCCTCTCTCATTGCAGAGCACAGGCTCCGGACGTGCAGGCTCAGCGGCCATGGCTCACGGGCCTAGCCGCTCCACGGCATGTGGGATCTTCCCAGACCGGGGCACGAACCCATGTCCCCTGCATTGGCAGGCGGACTCTCAACCACTGCGCGACCAGGGAAGCCCTATCCTAAGTTTTTTTGTTTTTTTTGTTTTTTCCTAGAAGTCTTCATGTTTAGGTCTAAAGTTCAAGCTTTTATGTTTAGCTCTAGGATCCATTTAGAATTAATTTCTGTATATGGTATAAAGTCCTTCCTTCCTTCCTTCCTTCCTTTCTTCCTCCCTTCCTCCCTCCCTCCTTCCCTCCCTCTCTTCCTTCTTTCCTGCATACTTATCTAATTTTTCCAGGACAAATCATTGAAAAGATTTTATTTTCTCCAGTAAATTGCCATGGGTTCTTTGTTGAAAATCAATTGAAAAATACGTGTAGGTCTACTTCTGGACTCTGTATTCAGATTCATTGATTTATTTGTTTACCCTTATACCAATGCCACACTGTCATGATTCCTGTAGTTTCATAGAAAGTCTTAAAATAAGGTAGTGTGAGGCCCTCCAAATTTATTTTTCTGGGTCAAACTTGTTTTGGCTGTTTCAGGTTCTTTTCATTTCCATATACATTTTAGAATCATCATATCACTTTCCTCAAAAAGCCAACTTGACTTTTATTGGGATTGCTTTGAATGTCTTTCAAGGAAAGACAAGTTATTTTTCAAGGAATTTGTCCAATTAATCTAAGTTGTCAAGTTTTATTGGTATAAAGCTGTTTATACTATTTTCTCATTACCCTTTAATGTCTGTAGGTCATGTAACGACACACCTTCTTTCATTACTGACATTTGTAATCTGTATTCTCATCCTTTCTTCATTAATCAGTCTCACTACGGGTTTATCAATTTTATTAATATTTTCAAAAAATAGCCTGTTTTGTTAAATTTTTCTATTGTTTGTTTTTCATTTCATCTCATTGAATTTTGCTCTTATATTTATTCTTTCTTTCTTTCTATTTACTTTGGTATTGAGTTGCTCTTTTCTTTCTAATTTCTTAAGGTGTAAACATAAATCACTGATTTTTGCCCTTTTTCTTCTTTTCTAAATAAGCATTTAAATTTACAAATTTCCTTCTAAATGCTGGTTAACCAATATCCCGCACATTTTGATATGCTGTATTGTCTTTAGCATTCATTTTGAAATATTTTCTAATTTCTTCTTTGGTCCATGTGTCATTTAAAAATGCATTGTTTAGTTCTAAAATATTTGGAGAGTTTAAAGATATTTTATTGGTATTAAGTTCTAACTTAATGTCATTGTGGTCAGAGAATATGCTTTTATCTTAATCTTTTAAAAGTTATTGAGACTTATTTTATATTTGAGGATATGGGGTATTCTGGTGAGTATTCCACATGCACTTGGAAATAATGTATATTCCGCAGTGATTTCATATGGTCTATAAATATCATTTAGGTCAAGGTGATTAATAGCATTTGGATATTCTATATACAACACTTGCTCTATCAGTTACTGTCTACTTGTCTACTTGTTTTACCAATTACTGAAAGAGGGAGGTTAAGATCTCCAATTATAATTGTGACTTTATCTTAATTCTGCCTTTAGTTCTGTCAGCTTTTGCGTCATGTATTTTGAACCTCTGTTTCTAAGTTAATACACATTTATAATTGCTATGTCTTCTGATGAAATGACCCTTCTATCATTATGAAATGTTCGTCCTTTTCTCTGATATTACTCCTAAGTCATCTTTGTTTGATATTATGTAGCCACATTAGCTTTCCTTACAGTTTGCATGATATATTTTTCCATCTTTTTGCTTTTAACCTTACTTGATATTTAAAGTGTGTATCTTACAGACAACAAATAGGTCTTGCTTTTGTTTCTCGTTTAAAAGTCTCTGCCTCTTAATTGGTGGCTTAAGCTATTTATTCTTAATGTAATTATTGATAATGTTGGGTTTAAGACTACTGCCTTATTATTTGTCTTCTATCTGTCCATTCCTCTTCATTCCTCTATTTGTTCTTTCCTATTTCTTGTTAGGCTAATCAAGTATTTTTAAATATACCATTTAATTCCTTTCTTGGCTTTTTAGTTTTTTCTCTAAGTATTTGAATAGGCATTATCTCCTAATGGCAGTCTATTTAGAATAATATTGTACCACTTCCTACAAAATACTTAGAAAAGTATTTTATTACCTCTATGTCCTCTGTGCTATTCTTGTTTTGCATCTTCCATCTGTCACACAGTAGGAACATGATAAATATGTATTGAATGAATTGATGACAGGTCAGAGTAAAATATACAAGAGAAGAGAAATGTCTCATTATAACTTTGACCACAGTTAGTCTTGCTGTGGTTCCTAAGTCCAAGGTTAGTGGTATTCGTATGACTTCACCGCGATCATCATTTTCAATTAACTGCTTACTGAATATCTAGGGGGTGCAGTGGTGACAGAACAGAAAGAGGAGGAAACAGAGTCAGGACTCTTGTTTTGCAAGTTAAAGAAACCCATGTCAAACTGGTTAAGCTAAAAACAAAGGAGAAGGACAGGTATTGATCAGCTTTCATAAATGAGAAGTTTAGGAATGCTTTCTCCAAAGGCTCAAACAATGTCATTAAGCCTCTCTGTGTCTTTCTCTCTTTTCTCTTTCCCCTCTGTCTCTGCTTCTCTTTGTTTGTTGGCTGGAGGTAGACTCTCCCTACGTGGCAGAAAAATATTTTCTGGAAACCCCAGGCATGTATTTTTTCAGCTTGTCAGAGTTACAGATTTTTTTTTTTTTTTTGCGGTACCCGGGGCTCTCACTGTTGTGGCCTCTCCCGTTGAGGAGCACAGGCTCCGGACGCGCAGGCTCAGCGGCCATGGCTCACGGGCCCAGCCGCTCCGCGGCATGAGGGATCTTCCTGGACTGGGGCACGAACCCGTGTCCCCTGCATCAGCAGGCGGACTCTCAACCACTGCACCACCAGCGAAGCCCCAGAGTTTCAGATTTTGATTGGCTCTGCTTAAGTCACATGGCCTATTCTGACCCCATCACTGTTCACCAAGGAACTTGGTATTGTGATTGACCACCACTGAGTCATGGGCTCTTGTGCTCATTGGCCAGGGAATGACTGATACTCCCAACAGGGTCTTGTGGAATGAGGAATGAGTTCTTCTAAGGAATCTGAAGAAAGCAAATGGGAAAGTCTGTTGGGCAAACAAAAACTGGCCACTGCAGGGTACTATAATTTCTTTAAAGTCCTGTGTCCACTAGCTTCTCTACGACTTTAGCCAAATTACTTCCCTTCTCTAGCTCCATTTTCTCATCTGCACAATGATCTCTGATATTTATTCTATCTCTACTTTGGAAGAAATATAAATGTCTCTCAAAAGTGGAAGGAATAAATTATAAAATGCTCCTATAATGAAATACAACACAGTAATGAAAATGAATTAACTAAAATTACATATTCCAACACAGGTAAATCTTAAAAACATAATGTTGACCAAAAATGTAATTTGAAAAAGGCTATGGACCACACTATACCACTTAAATAAAATTTTAGAACACAAGATAAAAATATAAAAGCATGATTAATACAAAATTTGGGACCGTAGCCACTGCTACGGTCGGATGGGATGGATGGGAATGGGAGGTGGGAAGAGTACAGAGGGGGCTTCAACTCAGTAACACCTGGAATGTTTTGCTTCTTAAAAAAGATATGAAAAAATATGGCATAATATTATGATTTGATAAAGTTGAGTGGCTGGGGCATGAGTATTTGTTACTTTCTATGCTAAACTTTTCTGTATGCTCAAAATATTTCAAAATGCCAATGCCAATAGTTATCAATACAATACTATTTATCATGTTCTAGGCATTCATGTAATGACTTTACATAAATCATCTCATTTAATCAAAGTATTAGCTATCTATTGGATGGCACACAGCATGACTGGAAAACTCTGAGTGACTGTGCAGGCAGGTAGTGGGAGGCAGGTGTAGAACTACGGGATGTAGTGTAGTGATGGAGGCCAAGAATACCAGCCCAAGGCCTAAGGAAGTCTAGAAAGATAGCAAGGCAGAGAGAGGCACCTCAGAGCTAGGCTTTAGGAAGGACAAGGGCAAACTGGGAGATTAGAGGGAGGAGCCTAAAGTATGGAACCAGCCATGAGGCTATCCAGCGAAGGGGGGTAATGGAGGTGGTGGCCGACAGTTGGACAGGTGGAGATGGACCAAGAGTGTCCAAGAACTGAACTAAGCATTTTACAGTTGCTATCTTGTTTAATCCTCACCAAAGCCCCATAGGGTAAGTATTATAACACCCATTTTGTTGATGAGGAAACTGAGTCCCTACTCTCTGAGACCTGGTTCCTGATGGCGAATCCCTCTGCTCTAGAAGGAAAAAAAAACTATGACATCTACCTTCTGTCAGCCCTTCCCAACTTACAGTTTCTGAGAACTTCCCTGCAGTGACCTAAAAAAAAAAAAATCTTCCTTTCTACTAAATATAGACCAGTGAAATTACTCATTATTAGATTGTTCCTGCCTTAAAAAAAAAATCTACAGATAGTTTTCTGGAATGGTGGAATAGAGAAGAAAATAGCCTCATTTCTTTAAAAAGTAAATGGGACTGTTAGAAGTGGCTCATGCACTGGAGTTTCACTTCACAAGGAGAGTTCACCCAGGTAAAACTGTGTGCGGCAGGAAGTTTGCTTTGGTAGTGCTGTGCCTCTCTGTCCAGGAACTTTTAGGAAGAGAGGTGGCGCTTCCTAGAAGTTTTTCCCGGCCGTGTCTATTACCAGCTTTAATGAAGACCCACTGCAGGCTAAGCCCTGTGTGTGGATGGGTGGTACAGGACCCTGCCCTCAAGCTGCTGATGAAAGCTTAGCCACAGATAACAGCAGGGCACGGGGCACAGAGAACCTTCACAACTACGCTCATAAAATTAAGTTTGTCAGTTTGCCTGTCATACATCCCAGGGAACAGCTGGATAGACTTTCATGATACCTGGAGGGTACGTTTGGGATAGCCTGACATAAAACGTAGGCTCTATGGAGTAGACAAGAATTAACTCTGGATGCCAAGGAGAGCATTTCAAATAGATGGGCAATTATCCTCCAGGGCACCTGAAACTGGACAGAACAAGTCTGTGAGACCAACAATTGGGAGAAGTATGGCGTGGCATAATAATACTATTAAGAAGAACTAACGTTTGTTGAGTGCTTACTCTGTGTTAAGATGAAGCAGACAGAGTACCAAGACAATGGCTTTCTATACGAGCCTCAAGAGGAAAGTCACTGACAGCAGATGCTCGCAGCTGTCGACACTTATTAGCAATGGGCTAGTCGCTCTCACCAGGGCAAATATATAGAGTGCTTCAGGATGAGTAGCAGCAGGAATTTATTTATTTTACTACATTTATTAATTCTCCTGAGCAATGTCAAGGAGGCCCATTACTTCTTCTACCACCACCATTAATAATAGCTACCATTTGCCATGGGCTTGCTACGTGCCAGGAAATGAACTACGTGCTTTTACACTGGTTATCTTGTTTATTCCTCACAACAACCTATGAGGCAGGTACTATAATGATGCCCATATTATAGAGAAGGAAACTGAGGCTGAGTAATGACCCACTAACAGGTGCTAGGCCGCCACGATTAGGATAAACCTTCTCAAACCCCAATCAGACCCATGGAACAACAAAATATCTCTGCGTGATTTATGTATTTATAAGAATTTTAACCAATGTATAAAAATTCACATACACTTATTCAATAATGAATCACTTCTATTGAAAATATTAAAATGATATCAAATTAACACTGTCCTTGGAAAGTCTGGGCTGGAGGGTTACTGGTTTGGGGTACAGAGGGGGAAATCATGCCCATCAGAGGGATGCCAATGCCACTTGGTTCCTCCCTGTACCACCTCTGCCCTGTTTTGAGCATCTCTGCCCAGACTTCTGTGTGTTCCATGACTCCAGCCTCCTTCCTTTGCCAGTCCTGAAATTCAGATCCAATTGCACTCCTCTTCTGCTAAGAAACCTTTAATGATCCATTATTTTCAGAATCAAATCCACACTCTTTAATGTATCTTCTGGGGCTCTTCACGGTCTTCTTGCAGACTGCCTCACACCAAGGATAATTTTAAATATTTAAAAGTAAGTTAAATTAAAAAATTTTTAAATAAAAATAATTTTATTGAAATAAAATCATACTTAAATCCCTTTCATATCTGTGGTGTGCAGCAGAGTTTAGAAAGTACACTCACATACATTAAGCCATTTGATATTCATAACAACAATACCAGGCAGGCAGGCAGGTGAGCATCCCTATTTTTTAAAATAAACTTTTCATTTTATAATAGATTTAGATTTACAGAAAAGTTTAAAGACAGTGCAGAAACTTCCTAATACCTCACAACCAGTTTCCACTATTGTTTATATTTTGCATTAACGTGGTACATTTGACACATTTATGAACCAGTATTGATCCATTACTATTAGCTGAAGTCCATACTTTCTCCAGATTTCCTTACTTTTTCCTCACTGTCCTTCTTGTGGTCCAGGATCCCATCCAGGAAACTACATTACATTTAGTTCTTATGTCTTAGGCTTCTCTTGGCTGTGACAGTTTTTCTGACTTTCCTTGTTTTTTATGACCTTTACAGTTTGAGGAGTACGGATCAGGTGTTTTGTAGAATGTCCCTCAGTTGGGATTTTTCTAATTTTTTTCTCATGATTATTCTGAGGTGATGCATTTTTAGGAGGAAGACCCCAGAGAAGAAGCACTTTTCTCATCCCATCGTACTAAGGGTGCATACGTTCAAGATGTGGTACATATATACAATGGAATATTACTCAGCTTTAAAAAGGAATGAAATTTTGCCATTTGCAGCAACATGGATGGACCTAGAGATTGTCATACCAAGTGACGTAAGTCTAACAGAGAAAGACAAATATTCCATGATATCACTTATATGTGCAATCTAAAAAACTAATCCAGATGAATCTATTTACAAAACAGAAACAGACTCATAGACACATTAGAAAGCAAACTTGTGGTTATGAAAGGGGAAAGGGAGAGATGAGGGATAAATTAGGAGTATGGGATTAACAGATACACACTACTATATATAAAATAGATAAGCAACAAGGATTTACTATATAGCCCAGGGAACTGTATTCAATACCTTGTAATAACCTATAATGGAAAATAATCTGAAAAAAAATATAAAACTGAATCACTTTGCTGTACACCTGAAATTAACACAACATTGTAAATCAACTATACTTCACTAAACAAAAAGATGACATCACTTTTGATGCGAGCTTTGGTCACCTACTCAGTGTTTGTCAGATTTCTCCCCTGTGAAGTGACACTTTATCCTTCCTTTTCCACACTGCACTGTTTGGAGGGAAGTCGCTATGCACAGCCCACCTGGTGGTGGGGACTGATGCCCTCCTTCTTGAGAATATTTACTTAAGTTATTTGGAATTCTTCTGCATGGCAGATTAGTTCTTTGCCCCCATTCATTTATTCCATCCATCATTTATATCAGTGTGGACTTATGAGTATTTATTTTTTACTTTGGGTTCTAATTCAATACTACTTTATTTCTTCCTCAAATTGCGCCACCTGGGGCCACTGGGAGCTCTTTCAGTGGCTCCTATGTTCCTTTGACAGGCTCATCTTGTAAATTTCCTAACCCAGTTCTAGGGTTTGTCATTTCTCCAAGCAGCCCTGGTTCCCTTCATTGGAGGATGGTATTAGAAACTGAGATCTAGGCATTGGGAGGTAGTTGCTCCCAGGCCTTCTCAGCTAAGGTAGCTATCACCCCTATTTTCTGTTGGAGAACAGTTAAGGGTCCAGGATATTTTCATTATTTCTTGAAAACACCAAAAAATGTCCTACAGTCTCACCGCCTTTGAACACCTCTGCCTCACTGTTCTGTGCAGTGAAGTAGCTTCTGGGGTGCACCTTGTGAGTTTCCTCCTCTGAAACGCCCTCTCCCGCTGCACTTGTTAATAGCATCAGCATATGTTAGAATTAGTTAACATCTGCCTGATCAGCTGCTCTGTGTTGCTCATCTAGCATACCTAGTAGGTGCTCAATAAACACTGAATGAACCGTGTTTACAAACACAGATACTATTTGAAAATAAAGAATAGGCAGAGGTGTGAAGAGGATGCCTTGCAGGATGCCTGAAGTCCCCTGACCTCTGCCCTCCCCACTTCCTGCTAAGAATTCTTCCGTTTAGTTAAGATTTATGGCATCATATGTGGAAGACAGGGCCATAGCGTCCTTGTAGGTCATCCAGGTAAGGTTTTCTTGGTCCGAGTCCTATAGCAGCTATTCCTAAACATGACTACACCTAAGAATCACCTGGGAGCTGTTAGTATACCGAGTCCTTCCCCCAACCTCCACTCTAGAAATGTGTTTTCCGAATGTCTGGAATGGGGACCGGAGAACTGTATTCAACACCCTCCCCCGAAGAAAGTAAGCCAGTGAAGCCAAAGCAGACTGTCTGCGGTCTAATAATTTTGGAACGTCTGTGAAATCCAGCCTCTCCGATCCAATCTGTAATATTTGAACAGTTAAAAAAACTGCTGCTGGAACCTACATCTCCTCCCATGGTAGACATACAGGGGAAGTAAAATATATCAGCTTAACTGAGGAGGCTGCCTCAGAGGAGCCTGTTGAAGACTTCAGTACTATAACCTTAAAATTCTCTTTACAAGGTTAAACTGGGTCAAATCAAATTTGAAAGGTACAGTTCAGAGTTTGATAACTGGGAAGTCCATCTAGTCTCAATGGTCATGATTTATTTGAAGCTCCCTCATCCTGTGCTGTGGTTTTGAGAAATATTCTGCTGGGAACAAAGGACTGAGTTAACAGGGTAAAATCTGTCAGTCCTTACAGCTGTTCCAAAGTTGCTTAGGGATGTGGCCTTACTCATCTTCCACAAGCAAAGATGGTTTTACAGTAAACCTGTTTTCTAGCAAATATCTTCTTTACAAGTAAATTTATAAAAGACTTTTCTTTCCTCCCTTCCCTTTCCTCCTTCCCTCCTTCTATACTCACAAAACTCATTTGTTTGAATTCAGAATAGGGTAAAACCTGAGTTTTAGAATATTTTTAAAAGAATTATAGTTTATAGCTTTCCACTATATTTCGTGACACAGATGAAGCTGGAAACATTGACAGAAATGTTGACACAATGAGATTTTTCAAAGCTAAGCATTATAGACGAGCGCACTTGTAACTCGTTTGAATGCACCATTTCTGGGAAATAGTTTTTTGTAAAAATTAATGTTGCTGATGTCTTAACATTTTTTAAATTATAGAAGTATACTCTGCCTCTCACAACCTTGCTTATTTTATGATTTTTCTTAACAGGATGAATTTTTTTCAGAGTCCGTTAAAGGTAAACACTTCAGTCTGGTCCCAAATGACCACACATTTTAGTAATTTTTGTGATGACGACGATTATGATGATAATAATAAAAAGTCAATGATTTTGAGTGCTTGCCTTGTGCCAGGCACTTTACACGCATTGTTTTATCCAACCTTCGTATCGACCCTATGAAGTGGATAGATATTATTATTATTCCCATTCTCAGAGAGGTTATTAAATAACCCACCTAAAGTCAAACTGCTAATAAATGGAAGACTTAGCTTGACTCTATAGTACAACAGACCCCACTTTGGACCATGACGCTATAGCATCCCAATGACTCATACAGGAGCTAGGGCTGTACACATTGATATGAAGATGACAACAATGTTGATAGAAAAAAATTTATACACAAAACTTTTAAAGCCTTCTCAAGCTTTCACTGAAGAGTGACATCAGCAACATGGTGGAATCAGAATTTTCAGCTGTCATCCCACCTACAGAACATCAATTTTGACAACTTCCATGGATGAAAGTACCATTGTGGGAGTGTGAAAATCCAGCACATGACTGGAGAAAAAAATAATCCATGAATACACACAATGAAGAGGGTAAGAAGAAGAGTTTCACTTTATCTGCATCACCCCGCTCCCAAGGTGGCACAGCCTGATGCCAAGAAAGACCTCCTCAGCCCCAATTTCTCCCACAGGGGCAAGTGAGAGTGTAGCCAGTAGGAGCCCAGCTTTCCAGCTGTATGGAATGTAAACCAAGAGGCACACTTGTTTCTCCCTCACCCAAAATACTGAGGGGATCAGCATGGCTAAATGGTTGGGAGAGACTGGGAGCAGGGAAGAGAAGTGGGGACTCATGGCCACCAGGATTCAGAATTCAACGAAGAGGGCTGTGGGTCCTATTAATGGCTTTACAGACTCCATCAGGAGGTCAGCCTTGCTTGTGGACTCCCCAAAGGGCCCAGAGGCACCCCCAATTTTCTGGTGCCTCCCCCCAACCATAGCTGGTTCCTGTGTGCTCCCCCACCACTAGGTGAGTGCGAGTTTTTGCAGACAGCTCACAAGCAAACCCTGAAAGCTGGCTGTGGTATTGGGAGAAGGCACACACACTTAGGCATGTCTAGGTAGCACCCTGGGGAAAACAAACAGAAGGCTCCTTGTTTGGTCTTGGTGATGATTTTTGGGGCTTGACAGCAAAAGCAAAGGCAACAAAATAAAAAAATAAGTGGGATTACATTACACTAAAAAGCTAGGAAACCATCAACAAAATGAAAAGGCCACGTACTGAATAGGAGAACATATTTGCAAATCATATATCTGATAAAGGGTTAATATAAAAAAAATATAAAGAACTCATTCAACTCAATAGCAAAAAAACCCCAATCTGATTAAAAAACGGGCAGAGTATCTGAACAGACATTTTTCCAAAGAAGACATACAGATGGCCAAAAGGTACATGAAAATGTGCTCAACATCACTAATAATCAGGGAAATGCAAATCAAAGCCACAATGAGATATCACCTCACACCTGTTGGAACAGCTATCATCAAAAAAAACAAGAGATGACAAGTGTTGTCCAGGATGTGGAGAAAAGGAACGCTTGTGCACTGTAGGTGGGAACATAAATTGGTATAGTCACTATGGACAACAGCATGGCAGATCCTCAACAGATTAAAAGTAGAACTACCATATGATCCAGCAATTCCACTTGTGGGTATTTATCTGAAGAAAAAAACACTAAGTCAAAAAAATATCTGTGCCTCAGGGATCATTGCAGAGTTATTTACGATAGTCAAGACATGGAAACAACCTAAGTGTCCATCAATAGATGAATGGATAAAAAATGTGATATATATATCCACAATGGAATATTATCCAGCCATAAAAGGAAGGAAATCTTGCCATTTGCAACAACATGAATGGACCTTGAGGGCATTATGCTAAGTGAAATAAATCAGACAGAGAAAGACAAATACCATGTGATCTCATTCATATGTGGAATAAACAAAAACGGAAACAACGATGAACTCAAGAAAGGCTGAAGCCTGAACTCATAGATACAGAGAACAGATCAGTGGTTGCCAGAGGTGGGGCTTAGGGAGTGGGTGAAACAGGTGAAGGTGGTCAAAAGGTACAAACTTCCAGTTATAAAATAAAATAAATCCTGGGGATGTAATGTATAGCAATGGTGACTATAGTTAATAATACTGTATTGTACATTTAAAAGTTGCTAAGAGAGTAGATCTTAAAAGTTCTCATCACAAGAAAAAAATATGTAATGATGTGTGGTAATAGATGTTAACTAGACTGAACTGTGGTGGTTATTTTTGTAATATGTACATATATCAAATCATTCTTTTGTACACCTGAAATTAATAAAATTTTATGTCAATTACATCTCAGTTAAAAAAAAAAGAAAAAATTAAATTGAAGAAGTTGATCTGGTGTGATGATAGGTGTGCCTGAAGAGGCATCTTTGAGACTCACATATCCCCTTGGTACTTGATAATGCAAGAGGAAAGCATTTCTCAAATAAAAGCAAATCTTCCAACCAAAGCATGGGCAACATTTAGCCTGATTTCTTACAAACCTTATAGACAGGTGTTTTTTAATGCTTCACCACCAGGAGTTGAGAAACCATGTCTGTGGGCCAAATTCTATGTGTTTTTTTTTTTTGTAAGTAAAATTTTACTGGCACACACACACACACACACACACACACACACACACACACAATGCAACTGACTTGTATGTTGATTTTGCATCCTGAAAACTTGAATTCATTTACTAGTTCTAACAGTTTTTTGATAGAGTCTCCAGGATTTTCTATATACAAGATCATGTCGTCTGCAAACAGGGACAAATTTACTGTTTTTTCTGGTTTGGATGCCTTTTATTTATTTATTTTTTCCTGCCTAATTGCTCTGGCTAAGGCTTCTAATACTATGTGGAATAGAAGTGGTGAGAATGGGCATTCTTTCTTGTTCCTGATCTTAGAGAAAAAGCTTTCAGCTTTCACCACTGAGTATGATGTTCACTGTGGGCCTGTCATACGTGACTTTTATTATGTTGAGGTACATTCCTTCTATACCTAATTTGTTGAGTTTTTATCATGGAAGGATGTTAAATTCTGTCAAATGCTTTTTCTCCATCATTGAGATGATCATATGATTTTCATCTTTCATTCTGTTAATGTTGTGTACCATATTTATTCACTTGCATGTGTTGAACTGTCCTGGAATCGCAGGGATAAATCTCACTTGGTCACGGTGTATTATCCTTCTAATGTGTTCTTGAAATCAGTTCACTAGTATTTTGTTGAGTATTTTAGCATCAATGTTCATTATGGATATTAGACTGTAATTTTTTTTTCTTGTAGTGTTCTTGTCAGGCTTTGGTACCAGGGTAATGCTAACCTGGTTCTGGAAGTTGTCACTCTTCTTCAATTTTTTAGAAGAGTTTAAAAAGGATTGGTATTAATTATTTAAATGTTTGGTAGAATTCACCTGTGAAGCTATCTAGTCCTGGGCTTTTCTTTATTGAGAGATTTTTGATTACTGATTCAGTCTCTATAATCATTATTGGGCTATTCAAATTTTCTTTCTTTATGACTTAGTCTTGGTAGG
The DNA here is from genome assembly GCF_008692025.1 of Phocoena sinus. Lineage (NCBI taxonomy): Eukaryota > Metazoa > Chordata > Mammalia > Artiodactyla > Phocoenidae > Phocoena > Phocoena sinus. The sequence continues at coordinate 51,943,769 of NC_045765.1, read as the reverse complement.
TTGTATGTTTATAGGGACTTAATTATTTCTTCAATTTGTTGTCATATAATTGTTCATAGTAGTCTCTTATGATCCTTTGTATTTCTGTGGCATCACTTGTAATGTCTTTTCTTTCAATTCTAATTTTATTTACTTGAGTCCTCTCTCTTTTTTTCTTGGTAAATCTAGCTAATGGTTTGTCTATTTTGTTTAGCTTTAAAAAAACAGCTCTTAGCTTCATAGATCTTTTTAACTGTGTTCTTAGTCTTTATTTCATTTATTTCTGTTTTGTTTTCCTTTTAGAATTTTCAGGATTTGGTAAGTTGTTTTTTTAAAAAATATTTATTTATTTGTTATGGCTGTGCTGGGTCTTAGCTGTGGCACACAGGATCTTTGTTGCAGCATGCAGGCTTCTCAGTTGCAGCATGCAGACTCTTAGTCGTGGCATGTGAATTCTTAGTTGTGGCAAGCATGTGGTCTGATCTTTCTTATTTCCTTCCTTCTACTAACTTAGTTTGCTCTTTTTCTACTTCCTTGAGGTATAAAGTTGTGTTGTTTACTTGAGACTTTTTTCCCTTAATGTAGGCATTTATCACTATGAACTTCCCTCTAAGAACTGCTTTATTTGTTTTGTTTTGTTTTATATCCCATAAGTTTTGGTATGTTGTATTTCCATTTTCATTTGTCTCAAGATTTTTTTTAACTTCAATTTTTTTAAACAGATCTTTATTGGAGTATAATTGCTTCACAATACTGTTAGTTTCAGTTGTACACCAAAGTGAATCAGCCATATGAAAACATATGTCCCCATGTCCCTTCCCTCTTGAGCCTCCCTCCCATTCTCCCTATTCCACCCCTCTAGGTCATCGCAAAGCACCAAGCCAATCTCCCTGTGCTATGCTGCTGCTTCCCACCAGCGAACTATTTTACATTTGGTACTGTATATATGTTGATGCTACTCTCACTTTGCCTCAGCTTCCCCCTCCCACCCCAAGTCCTCAAGTCCATTCTCTGTGTCTACCTCTTTATTCCTGCCCTGCAACTAGGTTCATCAGCCATTTGTTTTTTAGATTCCATATATATATGTTAGCATACAGTATTTGTTTTTCTCTTTCTGACCTCACTCTGTATGACAGACTCTAGGTCCATCCACCTCACTACAAATAACTCAATTTTGTTTCTTTTTATGGTTGAGTAATATTCCATTGTATACATGTGCCACATCTTCTTTATCCATTCATCTGTCAATGGACATTTAGGTTGGTTCCGTGTCCTGGCTATTGTAAATGGTGCTGCAATGAACACTGTGGTACATGTCTCTTTTTGAATTATGGTTTTCTCACAGTATATGCCCAGTAGTGGGACTGCTGGGTCATACGGTAGGTTCTATTTTCAGCTTTCTAAGAAACCTCCATACTATTTTCCTTAGTGGTTGTATCAATTTACATTGCCACCAACAGTGCAGGAGGGTTTCCTTTTCACCACACCCTTTCCAGCATTTATTGTCTGTAGATTTTTTGATAATAGCCATTCTGACTCGCTAGAGGTGATACCTCATTGTAGTTCTGATTTGCATTTCTCTAATAGTTAGTGATGTTGAGCATCTTTTCATGTGCCTCTTGGCCATCTGTATGTCTTCCTTGGTGAAATGTCTATTTAGGTCTTCCACCCATTTTTTTTTTTTTTTTTTTTGGCGGTACGCAGGCCTCTCACTGCTGTGGCCTCTCCCATTGCAGAGCACAGGCTCTGGACATGCAGGCTCAGCGGCCTTGGCTCACAGGCCTAGCCACTCCGTGGCATGTGGGATCTTCCCGGACCGGGGCATGAACCCGTGTCCCCTGCATCGGCAGGTGGACTCTCAACCACTGCGCCACCAGGGAAGCCCTTCCACCCATTTTTTAATTGGATTGTTTGTTCTTTTGATATTGAGCTCCATGAGCTATTTGTATATTTTGGAGATTCATCATTTGTCTGTTGCTGCATTTGCAAATATTTTCTCCCATTCTGAGGGTTGTCTTTTTGTCTTGTTTATGGTTTCCATTGCTGTGCAAAAGCTTTTAAGTTTAATTAAGTCCCATTTGTTTATTTTTGTTTTTATTTCTGTTACTCTAGGATGTGGGTCAAGAAAGATCTTGCAGTGGTTTATGTCAAAGAGTGTTCTTCCTATGTTTTCCTCTAAGAGTTTTATGGTGTCTGGTCTTTAATCCATTTTGACTTTATTTTTGTGTATGGTGTTAGGTGGTGTTCTCATTTCATTCTTTTACATGTAGCTGTCCAGTTTTCCCAGCACCACTTATTGAAGAGGCTGTCCTTTCTCCACTGTATGTTCTTGCCTCCCTTGTCATAAATTAGGTGACCATATGTGCATGGGTTTATCTCTGGGCATTCTATCCTGTACCACTGATCTATATTTCTGTTTTTGTACCATTACATACTGTCTTGATTACTGTAGCTTTGTGGTATAATCTGAAGTTGGGGAGCCTGATTACTCCAACTCCGTTTTTCTTTCTCAAGATTGCTTTGGCTATTCGGGGCCTTTTACGGTTCCATACAAATTGTAAAATTTTTTGTGCTAATTCTGTGAAGAATGCCATTGGTAGTTTGATAGGGATTGCACTGAATCTATAGATTGCTTTGGACAGTATAGTCATTTTCACAATATTGATTCCCCCAACCCAAGAACGTGGTATATTTCTCCATCTGTTTGTGTCATCTTTGATTTATTTCATCAGTGTTTTATTGTTTTCTGAGTACAAGTCTTTTGCCTCCTTAGGCAGGTTTATTCTGAGGTATTTTATTCTTTTTGTTGCAATGGTAAATGGGATTGTTTCCTTAATTTCTGTTTCTGATTTTTTGTTGTTGCTGTATAGGAATGCCAGAGATTTCTATGCCTTAATTTTGTATCCGGCAAGCGTACCAAATTCACTGATTAGTTCTAGTAGTTTTCTGGTGGCATATTTAGGATTTTCTATGTATAGTATCGTGTCATCCGCAAACTGACAGTTTTACTTCTTCTTTTCCAATTTGTATTTCTTTTATTTCTTTTTCTTCTCTGATTGCCATGGCTAGGACTTCTAAAACTATGTTGAATATGAGTGGTGAAGTGGACAGCCTCATCTTGTTCCTGATCTTAGAGGAAATGCTTTTAGTTTTTCACCATTGAGTATGATGTTTGCTGTGGGTTTGTCATATATGTGTTTATTATGTTGACGTAGGTTCCCTCTATGCCCATTTTCTGGAGAGTTTTTTTTAATCATAAATGGGTGTTGAATTTTGTCAAAAGCTTTTTCTGCAACTATTGAGATGATCATATGGTATTTATTCATCAATTTGTTTATGTGGTGTATGACATTGATTGATTTGTGTATATTGAAGAATCCTTGCATCCCTGGGATAAATCCCACTTAATCATGATGTATGATCCTTTTAATGTGTTGTTGGATTCTGTTTGCTCATATTTTGTTCAGGATTTTTACATCTATGTTCATCAGTGATATTGGTCTATAATTTTCTTTTTCTGTAATAGCTTTTTCTGGTTTTGATATCAGTGTGATGGTTGCTTCATAGAATAAATTTGGGACTGTTTCTCCCTCTGCAATTTTTTGGAAGAGTTTGAGAAGGATCGGTGTTAGCTCTTCTCTAAATGTTTGATAGAATTTGCCTGTGAAGCCGTCTGGTCCTGGACTTTTGTTTGTTTGAAGATTTTAAATTATGGTTTCAATTTCATTACCTGTGATAGGTCTATGTTTTCTAATTCTTCCTGGTTCAGTCTTGGAAAATTGTACCTTTCCAAGAATCTGTCCACTTCCTTGTGGTTGTCCATTTTACTGGCATATACTTGTTTGTAGTAGCCTTTTATAATCCTTTTTATTCTGCAGTGTCAGTTGTGATTTCCCCTTTTTCATTTCTAATTTTATTGATTTGTGTCCTGTCCCTTTTTTTCTTGATTAGTCTGGCTAAGGGTTTATCCATTTTGTTTATCTTCTCAGAGAACCAGCTTTTAGTTTTATTTATCTCTGCTATTGTTTTCTTCATTTCTATTTCATTTATTTCTGCTCTATCTTTATGATTTCTTTCCTTCTACTGACTTTGGGTTTTCTTTGTTCTTCTTTCACTAGCTGTTTTAAGTGTAGAGTTAGATTGTTTATTTGAGACTTTTCTCGTTTCTTGAGGTGAGGATGAATTGCTATAAACTTCCCTCTTAGAACTGCTTTTCCTGCATCCCATAGGTTTTGGGTTGTCGTGTTTTCCTTGTCATTTGTTTCTATGTATTTTTTTTAATTTCTTCTTTGATTTCTTCAGTGAACTCTTGATTATTTAGTAGCGCACTGTTTAGCCTCCATGTATTTGTTTTTTTTACAGTTTTTGTACTGTAATTGATTTCCAATCTCATAGCATTGTGGTCAGAAAAGATGCTTGATATGATTTCAATTCTCTTAAACTTTCCAAGGCTTGATTTGTGACCCAAGATGTGATCTATCCTGGAGAATGTTCCATGTGCACTTGAGAAGAAAGTGTATTCTGCTACTTTTGGGTGGAATGTTCTATAAATATAAATTAGATCTATCTGGTCTATTGTGTCATTTAAAGCTTGTGTTTCCTTATTTATTTTCTGTTTGGATGATCTGTCCATTGGTGTAAGTGAGGTGTTAAAGTCCCCTACTATTATTGTGTTACTGTCGATTTCTCCTTTCATGGTTGTTAGCATTTTCCTTATGTACTGAGGTGCTCCTATGTTGGGTGCATAAACATTTATAATTGTTATATCTTCTTCTTGGATTGATCCTTTATTCATTATGCAGTGTCCCTTCTTATCTTTTGTAACAATCTTTTCAAAATTTCAAAGCTATTTTAGTGAACTGGAAAAAAATTTAGTCTTGGGACTCATACTTGAGTAAAATGTGTTTCTCTTGCTATTTTTCTTCCATACTAGGCCACCTTTAGAGTAATATCAGTAATGGTAGACTTAACTTTGACAAAAAAGTACTGTTCTTTGCAAACCAATCTTTTAACCAGTCTTAACTCTGGCACCAAGTCCCCTTAAGGTTGTAACCTTCCATTCTGTGAAAAAGTTTATTCCCAAGTTCTGTTTTCAACATTCTTTGAAAGGTTCAGATAACTTAGAAACCCAGAAACTTAGTGCAACCTTTTCCCAGCCTATGTTGACTCAATGGGAAGAGAGACTGAAGCAGTCATGCATCAAGCACCCATGGATTGTTACCTTCCTCTCAGTACCAGCATCTCCTTCCCTAACTAATGGACTCTTTGAAGAATCCACCAATGTGGTCACTTTGCAGAAAAATGTTTTTCCATGCTCGGTTATTGATGTTTCTGGAATGAAAATCGTTTCCTTTGGCTTCCTCTTGACCTAAAGCACGTTTCTCTTAATTTTACATTCAAGAGTGGTGAGGGGAGAAAGCCATAGTCTTACAGTAGCATCGCATCATAGTTCTTTTCATAGAAGAGAACATATTTACCAAAAATGTGCCATTCTTAACACCAAGCGGTTGTGAGAAAATTTTATAGCATATCTTTTTCTACGTCACGTGTAAGTATCATTCTTTCATCTAACTGGTCAACAATATTTAAGGAGTACTCCCTGTGGTGGTAGTCACTGCTTAGTGAACAAAATAAAGAAGATCCTTGCCCTCATGAAGATTACAGTCTACCACAGAAGGTGTAAAAACAGAAGAATAATTTTTTCAATTTTCTTTACTGACACATATTATGATTTGCCCTAAATAAAATAAATAAGAGAATGAATAAAGATTTTTGTTTTGGACCTCGGTAAGGATGGAATGGCCTCCATTTTGGTTTGGGCTAGCTGATTTCACTCGGGTTTTCCATGGTTATTAGAAATAAATCTCTCACCTACCAAACCTCTTGCAAAATTCATTTTACTGATCACAGGGGGCCTGCATAACAGAATGTAGATGGATGAATCTGTCCTTACATTGATACCTAGACCCAGAAGTCAAAATATGTGTCGTATGGTCTGACTGATAATGCATCCAGATGGCTTACCTATCCTCAAATGCCCAGACTGCCTCTTCATGATGCCTCCTGAACACTTGCTAATAAACAGAATTCAGCCTAAATTATATCATGGAGAAATAGATCATCTCTCTATGTCTTTCGGATTTAAACAGAGGCTTCAAAGTTCAAAAGTGAAGGCAATCCAATTTAGCACTGGAGAAGGTAACATTTTAGTTTGCCTAATAAAATAATTCCAGTCTTTTATACTGAAACAATAGAACCCACTATTCATTTGTTCATTCATTCACTCACTTATTTTTTCTACAAGCACTTTTTACCTGCCTATAATGGGCCAGAAACTATGCAGGCACTGCCGACAGAAACCTGAATTGTATTTGGTCCATAGCTTGAAGCATCTTGCAAACTGGAGATGGAGGAAAACACATAAGCACAGCGTTCAATTCAGGTGTTAAGTGTGTGGGACCTGAAGCTTGTGTAGGGTGTTGATCTGATGTTTAGGGAGGCCTCAGAATATGTACCTTTTTTTCCTAGGTGGAGGGAGGGGATTGGGGGTAACTTGAGAAACTGTGAGTGGCTTAGCAAGGCCACTCAGCATAGCTTGTGTCTGGGGAGATTAGTAGGGAGGGTAGCCAGAGAGGAACTGGTCAGGTGTAAGATGTAGAAAGTAAAGAGGATCCTACAGCATACAAATGATTGTAGAGTTTCGCAAGTTGTTTAAAAGACCTCTTAGAGAGAAACAAGGTTGTGAAAGTCAATTGATTTTCTTCTCTCTCTTTGCATTAGCGTCAGGCTGTTTGGGTGCTGTTTTGTTTCCACTTGTACAAACTTTGTCCTACATCATAATGCAATCTCATTGCTGTAGTTTTACATTTTTGACTGTAACCTCTCCAAGCAGGTCAGAAGTACTATAGCAGGAAAGAAAACTTACACAGTCCAGTAACTTTGTACCTCAGATCAGAGAGAAAATTCAGCATGGGATTGCCAAACTGGCAGCTTTCTTGGTGCTGAAATCAGTGTGAATTTGTCGAACTTTTAACAAAGAAATTAAAAAACATCAGACGTTATGTAACTTGGCTTTGAGAGCCATTTTCTCTTTTTGGGGGGTATTGGGCCTCTCCTCTCTGCCTGGTGTGAAGAAATGTGCTCATCTGAGTTGCTTTCAGAATAGGCCTTGCACGTTCCTCCTGACCCTTCACTCACAGTAGATTTTTCTAATTGATCACAGCCCCCTTTCTTGGTGAGTCAGATATGCCCAATGGAGGAGTGAGGCAGGAAAAGCAGAAATCTCTGCATCTTTTTTTGTCTGAACGTGAGTCACATATAGAAAATTTTCTAGTATCCGCATTAGCACACACCCCTAAAAAGGGACAGGGGAAATTAATTTTAATCATAGATTTTATTTAACCAGATGTATGCAAAATATTATCATTTCAAGATGGAATCAAAGTGAAAAATTAGTCATGAGATATTTTACATCTATATTTTCATAGAAGTCTTCGAAATCTAGTGTGCATTTTTATATTAATAATACATCTTAATTCACACATTTCAAGTGTTCAAGAGCCACGTGGGGATAGTAGCTGGTCTGTTGGACAGCTTGCGTCTTGATGTTACCCCAAGTTGCACAGGTGAACCTGAGGGATGGGCTCAGAAATACTCCTCTTCCTTTGGTGGCCAAGCCCCTTCTGTGGTGAGGAGGGGTCCCAATTGGGGTGGGACTAGAGAAAGCCCACTGTCACGTGGGCTCCTACAGAGCGCGTCCTAAGGCAGGAGGAACTGTCCTCGACAAAGTGGGAATGTTTTTAGATTGGCAATTGACAGAGCCTATCAATATTGTTACATATTTCCTATGGATGTTAGAAATATTGTGTGATCAAAATGGAAAACATTCTTTTCATGCAGCTTTTGTTTTCTTTTAAGAATAATTTAAATTTGGAGATCATAAGAGGACTACAAACAGAATGCTGGTATTTAGAGAAGATATTTAGAACAGATCAAAGACTCCAGAATGTTAGAGCTGGAAGAGACTTTGAGTTCAAGTTTACATGTTTGGACACTGAGAGCCACAGAATTTAAGGGGCTTTATCCAAAAGCTGGGTGGAGACAATGCTGGGTCTAAAACTCAGTTCTCTTAAATCGTTATCCTAATATAGACACCTTGGCCCTATATCATGAGGCAACAACACATTAAAAATGAACTATTATTGAAGGAATATGGAGCTTATTTTAAGACTGCAGTTCACAGCAGCATTATTTACAATAGCCAAGGTATAGAAAGCAACCTAAATGTCCATCATCAGATGAATGGACAAAGAAGATGTGGTGTACGTGTATATATATATATATATATATATATATATATATACATACACACACACACGTGTGTGTGTGTGTGTATGTGTGTGTGTGTGTGTGTGTGTTGGGTTGGCCAAAAAGTGCCTTCAGTTTTACTCCAGCTTTCTTTTGGCTTCCATTTGCATGAAATACCTTTTTCCATCCCCTTACTTTCAGTCCGTATGTGTCCCTAGGTCTGAAGCGGGTCTCTTGTAGACAGCAAATATATGCGTGTCGTTTTTGTATCCATTCAACCAATCTGTGTCTTTTGGTGGGAGCATTTAGTCCATTTACATTTAAGGTAATTATCGATATGTATGTTCCCATTCCCATTTTCTTAAGTGTTTTGGGTTCGTTATTGTAGGTCTTTTCCTTCTTTTGTGTTTCTTGCCTAGAGAAGTTCCTTTAGCAGTTGTTGTAGAGCTGGTTTGGTGGTGCTGAACTCTCTCAGCTTTTGCTTGTCTGTAAAGGTTTTAATTTCTCCATCAAATCTGAATGAGATCCTTGCTGGGTAGAGTAATCTTGGTTGCAGGTTTTTCTCCTTCAACACTTTCAATATGTCCTGCCACTCCCTTCTGGCTTGCAGAGTTTCTGCTGAAAGATCAGCTGTTAACCTTATGGGGATTCCCTTGCGTGTTATTTGTTGTTTTTCCCTTGCTGCTTTTAATATGCTTTCTTTGTATTTAATTTTTGACAGTTTGATTAATATGTGTCTTGGTGTATTTCTCCTTGGATTTATCCTGTATGGGACTCTCTGTGCTTCCTGGACTTGATTATTTCCTTTCCCATACTAGGGAAGTTTTCAACTATAATCTCTTCAAATATTTTCTCAGTCCCTTTCTTTTTCTCTTCTTCTTCTGGAACCCCTATAATTCGAATGTTGGTGCATTTAATGTTGTCCCAGAGGTCTCTGAGAGTGTCCTCAGTTCTTTTCATTCTTTTTTCTTTATTCTGCTCTGCAGTAGTTATTTCCACTATTTTATCTTCCAGGTCACTTATCCATTCTTCTACCTCAGTTATTCTGCTATTGATCCCATCTAGAGTATTTTTCATTTCATTTATTGTGTTGTTCATCATTGTTTGTTTCATCTTTAGTTCTTCTAGGTCCTTGTTAAATGTTTCTTGCATTTTGTCTATTCTATTTCCAAGATTTTGGATCATCTTTACTATCATTATTCTGAATTCTTTTTCAGGTAGACTGCCTATTTCCTCTTCATTTGTTAGGGCTGGTGGGTTTTTATCTTGCTCCTTCATCTGCTGTGTGTTTTTCTGTCTTCTCATTTTGCTTATCTTACTGTGTTTGGGGTCTCCTTTTTGCAGGCTGCAGGTTCATAGTTCCCGTTGTTTTTAGTGTCTGTCCCCAGTGGCTAAGGTTGGTTCAGTGGGTTGTGTAGGCTTCCTGGTGGAGGGGACTAGTGCCTGTGTTCCGGTGGATGAGGCTGGATCTTGTCTTTCTGGTGGGCAGGTCCACGTCTGGTGGTGTGTTTTGGGGTGTCTGTGGCCTTATTATGATTTTAGGCAGCCTCTCTGCTAATGGGTGGGGTTGTGTTCCTGTCTTGCTAGTTGTTTGACCTACGGTGTCCAGCACTGTAGCTTGCTGGTCGTTGAGTAAAGCTGGGTGCTGGCGTTGAGATGGAGATCTCTGGGAGATTTTCACCGTTTGATATTATATGCAGCTGGGAGGCCTCTTGCGGACCAGTGTCCTGAAGTTGGCTCTCCCACCTCAGAGGCACAGCACTAACTCCTGGCTGGAGCACCAAGAGCCTTTCATCCACAGGGCTCCTTAATTTGGGATGATTCGTTGTCTATTCATGTATCCCACAGATGCAGGGTACATCAAGTTGATTGTGGAGCTTTAATCCGCTGCTTCTGAGGCTGCTGGGAGAGATTTCCCTTTCTCTTCTTTGTTCTCACAGCTCCCAGGGGCTCAGCTTTGGATTTGGCCCCGCCTGCTCGTGTAGGTCGCCGGAGGGCGTCTGTTCTTTGCTCAGACAGGACGGGGTTAAAGGAGCCGCTGATTCGGAGGCTCTGGCTCACTCAGGCTGGGGGGTCGGGGGGTGGGGGGGGGTAGGGAAGGGCACAGTGTGCGGGGCGGGCCTGCGGCCAGAGGCCGGCGTGATGTTGCCAGCCTGAGGCACGCCGTGTGTTCTCCCGGGGGAGTTGTCCCTGGATCCCGGGAACCTGGCAGTGGCGGGCTGCACAGGCTCCCCGGAAGCCGGGTGTGGATAGTGACCTGTGCTCGCACACAGCCTTCTTGGTGGCGGCAGCAGCGGCCTTAGCGTCTCATGTCTGTCTCTGGGGTCCGCACTTTTGGCCGCGGCTCGCGCCCGTCTCTGGAGCTCCTTTAAGCAGCGTTCTTAATCCCCTCTCCTCAAGCACCAGGAAACAAAGCGGTAAGAAAAAGTCTCTTGCCTCTTCGGCAGGTCCAGACTTCTTCCCAGACTCCCTCCCGGCTAGCCGCAGCGCACTAACGCCCTGCAGGCTGTGTTCACGCCGCCAACCCCAGTCCTCTCCCTGCACTGCGACCGAAGCCTGAGCCTCAGCTTCCAGCCCTGCCCGCCCCGGCGGGTGAGCAGACAAGCCTCTCGGGCTGGTGAGTGCCGGTCGGCACCGATCCTCTGCGCCGGAATCTCTCCGTTTTGCCCTCCGCACCCCTGTTGCTGCGCTCTCCTCCGCGGCTCTGAAGCTCCCCCACTCCGCCACCCGCAGTCTCCGCCCGCGAAGGGGCTTCCTAGTGTGTGGACACTTTTCCTCCTTCACAGCTCCCTCCTGCTGGTGCAGGACCCGTCCCTATCCTTTTGTCTCTATTTATTTTTTTCTTTTGCCCTAACCAGGTACGTGGGGGGTTTCTTGCCTTTCGGGAGGTCTGAGGTCTTCTGCCAGCGTTCAGTAGGTGTTCTGTAGGAGTTGTTCCACATGAAGATGTATTTCTGGTGTATTCTTGGGGAGGAAGGTGAACTCCGCGTCTTACTCTTCCGCCATCTTCCCGGAAGTCTCCGCCTTCAGTTTTTAAGTAAAAATAAAAGACACAGTTTTCATTTTCACCACGAACTTTATTGAACATATTCACCCTTTTGTTTTACTACCTTCTGACATTTTCCAGGCAACTTCATAACTTCATCTTCCCAAAACTTTTAATCTTTTGGAGCAAAGAACTGTTCCAGGTACCCTTTACAGTCTACCAGGGAATTGAAATTTTTTCCATTAAGAGAATGTTGTAAAGATCTAAATAAATGGAAATCTGAAGGTGCAATGTCTGGTGAATACTGTGGATGAATCAGAACTTCCCAGCCAAGCTGTAACAGTTTTTGCCTGGTCACCAAAGAAACATGTGGTCTTACGTTATCCTGATGGAAGATTATGCGTTTTCTCTTGACTAATTCTGGACACTTTTCATCGAGTGCTGATTTCAGTTGGTCTCATTGGGAGCAGTACTTGTTAGAATTAATCGTTGGTTTTCCAGAAGGAGCTCATAACAGAGGACTCCCTTTCATTCCCACCATATACACAACATCACCTTCTTTGGATGAAGACCGGCCTTTGGTGTGGTTGGTGGTGGTTCATCTTGCTTGCCCCACGATCTCTTCTGTTCCACCTTATTGTACAGTATCCACTTTTCATCGCCCATCATAATTTGTTTTAAAAACGGAACATTTTGGGCTTCCCTGGTGGTGCAGCGGTTGGGAGTCCGCCTGCCGGTGCAGGGGACACGGGTTCGTGACCCGGTCCGGGAATATCCCACGTAATGCGGAGCGGCTGGGCCCGTGGGCCATGGCCTCTGGGCCTGCGCGTCCAGAGCCTGTGCTCCACAACGGGAGAGGCCACAACAGTGAGAGGCCCGTGTAACGCAAAAAAAAAAAAAAAAAAAAAAAAAAAAAAAAAAAAAAGGAACATTTTCACTACGTTTAAGTAGAGCATCTCTTGCGGAAATACGGGCAAGAAGGTTTTTTTCTCTTATGTGGAACCCAAACATCAAAGCGATGAACATGACCAAGCTGGTGCAAATGACTTTCAATGCTTGATTTGGATATTTAAAGTATATTGGCTATATCCTGCATGGTATAATGTTGACTGTTCTCAATTAATGTCATGATTTGATTGCTGTCAACTTCAACTGGTCTACCCGACCGTGGAGCAACGTCCAGCAAGAAATCTCTATCACAAAACTTTGGAAACCACTTTTGACACATTTGATCAGTCACAGCTCCTTCTCCATACACTGCACAAATCCTTTTTTGTGTTTCAGTTGCATTTTTACCCTTCTTGAAATAATAAAGCATAATATGCCAAATATGTTGCTTTTTTTTCTTCCATCTTCAATATTAAAATGGTTACAAAAATTCACCACTTTAGATAAGTTTTTTTTGTTTTAAATGCACGCTGATATGACAGTTGTCACAATACAATCTAACAAAATTGTTTTGAATAAAGTTAAAGACAAAGCACTACTAGTGCCATCTTACGGAAAAAAAGGAACAAACCTTTTGGCCAACCCAATATACGCGTGCGCGCACGTGGACTTAGAGATTATCATACTAAGTGAAGTAAGCCAGACAAATATCATATGATATCACTTATATGTGGAATCTAAAAATTACAGCAAACTAGTGAATATAACAAAAAAGAAGCAGACTCACAGATATAGAGAACAAACTAGTGGTTACCAGTGGGGGGGGGCAATATATAGGTGGGGAAGTGGGAAACGCAAATTATGGGGTGTAAGATAGGCTCAAAAGATGTACTGTACAACACAGGGAATATAGCCAATATTTTATAATAACTAAATAAAAGTAACCTTTAAAAATTGCGTTAAAAATCGACTGCTTCTACATATCATAAAGTGGAAACCTAGACATCATCTGGCTAACCTCATCTATGAGAGCAAATAAATAAATTGTTCACATGAATTTTATTTTGTGGGTGGAGGTGGATATTGGCTTCCTTTTTCAGATGTGCTTGTTTTTATCTTGGTCAATTTACCAAGCAACAGTTACTTTGCTCTACATTATGGAGGGGGAAAAAAATAAAAAGAGAGAGAGGTGTACACAAAGAAAGTAAAAGAAAGAACAAGGGCAAATATTTGGATAAACGAGGTCAAATAAGACTGTCATGTGAAGACTGGGGATGAATGACAGCCAGATGGCTGCCTCTCCCACCCACCCCATTTTGTTGGACTTCACAACCTTGAGGGTTCCCTTCAATGTCAAACGCCGGAGAGTCTTAAGATCTGTTTGACATTGCTTCTCAGAACTAGGGGGGAAAACGGTTCTGGTTCTGAGTGATTTTTAAAGGGGAAAAAATGTAAGCAGGTGATTTAATTACCAGCTCTTAAACTGATTTATTTTCAGCAGTAACAATAAAGTCATATAAACCAGTGACACGAGTCAAGTGATTACTCTTTAAGTGTGGGCGATAAAGAGGAGAGAGAGAGAGGGAAAAAAGCTCTGACTTCATATGAGGGCTTCAAGCCAGACTGCAAAGAAGGAATCTGTGAAATTCAAGGTCTTGGAGTCTATTATTTCTCTTTGCTATTATTTCTGAAACAAGACCTGGGCAAAATCAATTCAGGTTCAGAAAGAATATGACTAATTTTCTACATAAAATTTTCAGGAAGTCTGAGCTAGAAGAGGGGAAAAGACAGACAACTATCACCCAAGAAGAAATTAAATGAATAAATTAAATGAAGCACAGTACATTTATATTACCAGAACTCTGGCCATGAGACAAAACAAATCTTCTGGCACAAACTCACAGGGATATAAAAACACTAACCAGCAACAAAGATGATGAGGTAATGTCCCCCAAAATAAACTCTCCCTTGAGTGTTAGAAAATCAGTGCTAGATCAATCAAACAGAATTTTATTTTGATGCAAATGTCTCCTTAACGCTTTGATTATATTTCATCCTAGAATATGTGATTTTCCTAAAAGTTTAACTTATATTTCCCCCTCCTCAAGTGACTGACATATAATTTTTGAAAAATGCGGAAGCTCTTGGGCAAGTCATTCTGCCTGACAATGATGAAATACTGACTTTTTTGTCCTCCTTTCACATTAGGTTCTCCACCAACCATAAATTCAATCTGCCTCTCATTCAATCTCTACCAGATGTCAAAAGAATAGCAAAGGAATCTGAAGAAGTGGGTGATAACACTTAGATGAGCCTACCCTGCAAATGTTCATGTCGTTCACAGTCTGGTGGGACTATCTTATTGCTATTAAGCTTTCAGCATTTTATGGAGCTTCAGTTTTTATTCTTTAAGTTTTTGTCCTTCCCTCTTGGTTGGCAAAAGCTTTTTCAGAGGTTTTTCGGGCTGAACTGCAGGCCTTTGGGGAATCTGTCAGGATAGTCTGTGGCTGTTTTTATATTGTTTGTATGATGTTTCCTGCACTCTCCCCTCATGAGCTAAATGCCAGTCCATCCTCCGGGTGAAGAAGCAGAAAAGGTTGGGTTTTGGCATTCCGTTCAACAGAATCGTTGAGTGCTTACTCTGTGACCAGCGCGTGCTAGATGCTGTGTCTGTGAGTGGCCACGTGCTTTACGTGGTGAGCTTACCTCTGGAGATAAGGCAGTTCTATTTTTCATCACTTTGTTTTAGATGCACGCTGACCTTATTCCCTCTTAAGTAGACAGAATTCACGTCCTGCCCAGTTTGGGCTGGGGTATTGCCTCTTGGTTAGGACTTATTCTGAATCTTTGCCTGCAAATCAAAACTTACTTTCTCTGTGTCTCATTCTCTCCTGATTTTTCTCTCCAGTGACAAGAGCTAGACTGATCCATGACCTTTCAGAGCTGGAAGGAATCTCATAGCTTATACAGTCCAATGTTCTCATTTTAGATAAGGGGGAATGGAGTTCTGAAATGTTCCATTCGGTAAATATTTAATAAGCATCTCTTTGGGGCCAGTGAGCATGCCAGGACCTGGGGTGGTATATATAAGTACGGTGAGATTTGTACCACAATTATTTTGTTGGATTAGAATCACAAGAAGGTAATTAGAATACTTCAAGTGCTAAGGGAGAGGTATCTTTAGGGTATGTTGGTGCTCGCGGAAGCACGGAGCGGAGGGCTTCTTGGAGATGATGTCTAGGCCAAGTTATCAAGGATGAGATGGAGTTGGCAATGTAGAAGTTGGGCGAGGAAAGGTGAAGGGCACTGCAGGGCAAGGCATGAGCAAAGTCATGAATAGATTCAGCTCGGGGTGTGTGTGCGTGGGTGTGAGCTACAGGGAACTCAGGTTGCTGGGATGACAGTGTGAGGCCAAGGGGATGAGGTAGAAAAGCAGGCAGAGGGTCTTGCATGCTACTGAGGGGCTTTGGACTTGATCCTGCAGGCAGTGGGGCTGGGGTTGGGAGATAGGGGTGGGGTGGGTGGCAGTGAAGAATTTCATGCTGAGGCATGGTTAGATTTGCATTTTAGCTGGATCAACATGGCAACACCGTGGAGATGGATCTGGGGATAGACAACAGGCAGGAGAAACAGTGAGTCTAGAACACCGGTCTCTTCCTTCAGAGCCCAGTGTTCCGCCTACTACACCATGTGGCCTCCATGCACTCAGCTGGAAGCCAATGCCTCCAGAAAGCCTTAAGTGATTCCCTTGGTTTTCTGGGCATCTGCTATTTTTGCCTGATGGGCACCCGTTCCTTTATCTTATGGTAACAACATTTTGATTTCCTTTTGGGGGAACCATTCCTATCCCAAACTCAATCTGAGCTTCCACGGGAGGCTGACCACTCCCCCAGGCTCCAGGGATTGGTACCTGACCCAGATCTAGCTAATCAATATATTCTGTCTTCCTAGGAAAGTGACTGGGTCAGTGCTGGACATGTGACCAGGCCAGGACAATGAGACTCAGTGCTACCCTAGACTTTTCAGTTATGTGAATCCCTCTTCTGGCTTCGGTTTCATCAGCTATTGGAAGGTTCCTAGCAAATATTTCCAGAAACATTTCCAAATGCTTTCTATATCTCAGGCACTGTTTTAGGATAGACCCCACATGGAGAGTCCAAGTGCCGTCGCATGGGTGTGGACAAGGATATTTGGGGACTTATACCTAATGGTCAACTGTTTTCTACTTTGGCCAATGCTGAAAGCCAGCCCTGATCTCCAGATCCAACTGACTACAGCAATATAAACTGATTAAAACATTAGCCCTACAAAATTACTGGCTTCCTTGGCAGGTAGAATAGGTGGCAAAACCTCCAAGGGTGAGGCTCAGGGAAGCTCAGTGGCTTGGTCTCCTTCTGTGGGTGGTGACCCATTTCTCTCTTCTTATCGGAATCACGGCTCCTGGCACTGAGGGAGCCACTCAGTGATGACTGGTTGATTGAAGAGATCACTGAATGAGCCCTGTCCTTGGTCCCTCTGCATTGCAGTTTGGGATTCTAAGGAACAGAGTAGTTTGGAAAACCCAGTAAGGCATAAAGAAGAATAAAAACCCAGTAAGCCCGAGTCCCACTGTGCAGATCTACCTGCTGTTAAGAGTTTTTGTGTACTGACTGCTTTTCTATGCAAACATATTCATGCATACTTATAAGTGCACGAGCACATAGAGACACCCAGGGTGTTGGATGCTGCCTCTGGTGCTTTGTCCCTGGCTTTTCCCACCGCACAGTGTAGCTTCGGCATTTTCCTCATATGCATGGCATTCTTAAGCGGCTAGTTTAACCTCCAAACAGTTCCAAGATGCCCTTATCTGACTCCCACGTTTCTAAGTGTGCGCCAGCTGCCTGAAAGCAGTTTCTCTTGGCCACTCTTCCAGGGGAACATCTGCCTGCTGCCTCTTTCTCCCTCTGCTGCAGCCAAGTGATCCATCGACCCCAGAAGAAGTGCAGGGCCAGGGTCAGGGATAAACCCTGTGGACAGGAAGAGGAGGAAGCATCTTACTAACTCCAAACACGTACGCAGTGCTAGTCGCAGTAACATTACGAGGATTCAAATATAAATCTGATCTCTCCACCCACCCCCTGCTTAAAAATGCTCCTTGGTTGCTCAGTGCCTTTAAGATAACTACCTACATCCTGATCAATGGAGGGGGCCGCTGGGTAGTCTGGTCTGGGGACCTCCCTGGCATCATGGCCCCATCTGCCCTTGTGGTCTGGCCTCACCTCCTCATTCTTAGAAGTTAGTCTGCACTCATCATATTTGCAAACGCACATCAGCTGATGTGATTGCTTGCTTGAATCAAATTCCATGAGGGTGGGGATACTGCCTGAGCTGTTCACTGGGTAATCCTTAGTGCCCAGGTCAGTGCTGAGCAAGGAGTAAGTTCTCAATAAGCCAATGAAGGAAGGCATAATGCTGTCATTACTGTCACCTGGGTGGGAGGAGAGGCAGGAGGCACACACGGAGGAATCCGCTTCATGGCTATCCCTCTCTCTCTCCTCACCTCTCTTTCCCTGCCACCAACTCTGTTGACTCTTCTAGCAACCCCTCTCCCGATGCAACCCCCCAGCAAGGACTCCAAACCCCTTTATCTGGCTTCCCTCCTCTATTTCCCTGCTAGAAACGGGAGGCAGGAGGGAGAAGGGTCAGGACCATAGCATTTTGTTTCTAAAACACACAGATGTGAATCCCTGCTCCCAACTGCCCTAAGGGCCTTGAGTCCACCAGAGCAAGCAGAGACCTCATACTAGTCAAATTAGCCAAGGTCCTGGAGGCAGAGGAGATGAAAGCTCTGCTGTGGGAACCTTGGACGTGGTACAGCCCATGCTTATGTAACTCACCAAGTCAGGAATTATAAAAGGACAGTAGTTACTGTTTTCCTTTCTGCCGGGAGCTCTGGTTTTCTGCTCTTCTCCTTGGAGGGAGAGGCAGTGGCTATTACTATAATAACAACACCTCTAAATCGGGCCTCCCTTTGAGGGTGGAGAGTTTCCCATCTGCGAGCTCACAGAACGGCGCAACAAATCTGCCCACTCAGAAGAGTGTTTTTGTCCTTTGTTGCTGAATCTCAGCTTGATTTTGTGTTTCGGAAGTGTGCCCCCCGCCCAGTTACTGAGAAGGACCGTATCTCCCACAGCTACCAAGCATCTGTCACGGCTTTACATAGTCACTTCTGGGCTCAGAAACCAACGATGGGTCTTTTTTGTTGGAGAAGAAGATTCCAGTTCTTCGCCAGACATCCAAGGCCCTCCTGGCCCAGGCTTCCTCTCCAGGGTCCCCTTCCGGAAGCTGACTAAACAGGAAAGTTCCACTGTGACACACATCGTACCCCAATGGCTACTTTGCTGTTTGGGTTTTAGGCAGTGCTGTTCCCCGGCCCAGAATGCTTGTCCTCGTCCTCTGCATGTCTGGGTACTATCCCCACGCTGCTTCTCGGGATCAGCCCAAGCCCTGACTTCACCACCTCAAACTAAAGCCAGTAACTCCTTCCATGCCCTCATTTACTTGGCATCTCGGCAGCATTCAACTCCTCTGTCCTCTCTTGCTCCCTCTTCTTTGTGATACCCTCCCCCCACCACCACCGCCTTCCTCTGTCTCCTCTGTGGATACACCTTTTTCTATCCAGCGTTTCTCTAAGTATGGCCCTAGGCTCTCCTCATTTCTCACCTGTGTACAAATGACTCACAGACTTGTATCCTATCCTAGATATTTCCTCCGAGCTCTGAACTCTTGCATCCAGCTCTCGGACCCCCAGCCATACCTCATCCCCAGTACGGCTGAGACAAATTCATGACTTTTGCCCTGCTCCCTGCTTCCTCTGCTGTCAGTCTTGACCCTTCCAGTGTTTCTTCTCTCAGCGAATGGCTTTACCATCCGTCCAGGCACAGAAGCCAGAGTGCTGGGGTCCCTCCTGGGCCCTCTCGTTACAGACACACCTACTGATGCTGACTATGGACCAGACTCTGGCTTCCATTCGTGTCTGTCATATTGTCTTTGTTCTCTGTACACATGTGACCTCTCTCTCCACTAAGACTGCAAGTTACTGGAGAGTAGAGAGACTATCTCTCATACATCCTGCCAGTCCTAACTCCAGCACACTGTCGCATTCCCAGCAGGCACTCGAGTAGATGTTTACTGACCGCTTAAGTGGCCATATACCAATCTACGATGTGCAAACAAGGTAGATATTCAGAGGGTAAAAGAGGAGTGCTCTTTCATTCTTTAGTGCCGCCCGATACCAGAGGCCCGACTTGAGTAAACATAAAGGATTTTACGGTCTCTTCCTGCTTTAAAATCTGTGAATCTAGGAGAATGTGTGTGTTTTTAAACCAATGGAGATCCTAATTCCAAGCTTTACTTCTAAGTTTTCAGATGCATGTATGGTAATAGAAGGGCTGGATTCAGAGCAGTAATTTTGTTCCTCATAGAGTAGTGCTGGGACAGGAAGCAAATCTTTCTTCAACTTTTCTCAGGCGTTATGGTGTAACACATTAGGTCATCTGCATGAAAAAAAGGTTGAATCCTTTCTGTCACAATGTGAAGGGTTATGTAAATTGAAAAGGCCGTAAGGGAAATGATTTATGAAACTAACCACAGGCATAAGAAAGGGTCAGATTTATGGCATTTGGTGAGCAATCGCAGGCATCTGAATATGAAAATCATCAGATGGACAGATATGAATTTTACACATAATTGTGAGGGATTTTTTAAAAAAGTGGGATCTTGGACTTCCCTGGTGGTGCAGTGGTTAAGAGTCTCCCTGCCGATGCAGGGGACTAGGGTTCGATCCCTGGTCTGGGAAGATCCCACTTGCCCTGGAGCAACTAAGCCCATGTGCCACAACTACTGAGCCTGTGCTCTTGAGCCCACATGCCACAACTACTGAAGCCCATGCACCCTAGAACCTGCGAACCACAACTACTGAACCCACGTGCCACAACTACTGAAGCCTGTGTACTCCAGGGCCTGCATGCTGCAACTACTGAGCCTGCGTGCTGCAACTACTGAAGCCTGCATGCCTAGAGCCCATGCTCTGCAACAAGAGAAGCCACTGCAATGAGAAGCCCGTGTACCACAATGAAGAGTAGCCCCCGCTCGCCGCAACTAGAGAAAGCCTGCGTGCAGCAATGAAGACCCAACGTAGCCAAGAATAAATTAAAATAATAAAAAGTGGGATCCTGAGTGAACTAAAATGATACACTGCATTTTATAAAATTTCAGGGAATAGAGAAAGACCTTACTAGTCCAACTCCTTAGCTAATGTTTTATTCCTTATACAATGGGTTTGCTCGGTAGTTAATCAGGCTGTTCTTGAATACCTCCAGTGATGGGGTATCCACTACCCTATCTTTGAACATATCTGATTATTAGAAAGTTTTTTGTTACGTCTGAGCCCAAGTCTTTCCATGTAGCTTTTACCTGTCTAAAATTAGTCTTCCCTTTAGCAATACAGAGTAAGTCTGAGGACTTGTCCACACAAAGACCACAGAGGACAGCTCCCAGATTCCTTAGAATTGTGTTTATTGGTTGTTCATTCATTCAACAAATCTCTTTATGTGCCAGACAGACTTTAAGAAATGTAAAGACATAATAATATCTCCAGGGCAAGGATCTGTATCTCCAATGCTTTCACAGTGTCTGGCATATACACTAGTGGATATTAATTGAATGAATGGTGGAAGCCATGACTCAAATAGAGATGCTCATGGTCCGGCGGGGGGAATGAGACATAGAAAAGAAAACAAATTCATGGGAAAATGGGTGAATGAGATCAACAGGAAATTAAAGGAAGGGGAAAGCCAAACGGCCAATAAAAATCTGACATAATGCTCAATCTCGCTAGTAATCAGGGAAATTAAAAGAGACAACACACCATTTCACACTCATGAGATTGGCATAATCTGAGAAGCCTGACAATACCAAGAGTTGGTGAAAACGTGGAGCAATTAGAACAATAATACCCTGTGTTGGATGGTTAACTGATAGATCAGTTTGGAGAGCCATTTGGCAATATTTTGTAAAATTAAAAGTTCAGAGAACTTTTGACCCAGCAATTCCACCTCTGGGTGTATGCCTCAGAGAAATAATTTCATGTATGCAGAAAGAGGCATGTACTAGAAATTCACTGCAGCATTCTTACAGTAGCAAAGAATTATAAATAAACTAAATGTCTATCAATGAAGGAATGCATAAACAAATTGTACTATTTTCAACAAATGCTTTTTATACAGCAGTGAAACTGAATGAACTAGACCATATGTATAAACATGAGTCATTCTCAAAAATTATAATTAGCTAAGAAAGGAAATTGAAGAGGGCTAAGTTACAGTATTTGCACAAATTTTAAAACAGCCCAAGTGAGATTATGAGAATAACCATATATAGTGAAAATACGTGTGGGAATAATAGATCCCAAATTCAGGATAGTGGTTGGTTATGGGATCAGGGTAAGGAAATGCAACTGAGAAGTGTACAGGGGGCTTCAACTGGATTTGTGATTTTTTTTTTAGCTGAGTATTCTTGTTTGGGTGTACATTACAAACACATTTTATAGTAATGAAACTTTTGCAGTTGTGTCTGTATCTTAGCCATAGCTGATGGGTCAGGGTGGATACCTGACTAAGCTAGACCAATCAGATTCTCTCTTTTATATATACCTGAAATGTTTCTTTTTTTAAAAAAGGAAAGGAAATAATGGCAATCGTGGCAGATAGTAGTGTTTGGCTGAAATATAGCTATTGTAGATCTCATTTTTCCTTGTCACCTTCTAGCAAATACCTCCGCAGCCTCTCTTGCATTAAAGGTGACCATGAGACACAGTTTGAATGAATGAGATATAAGAAAATGTCTTCTTTGAGTTTCCTCAGAGAAAGCTTTTGCTTTTCTGGTACTGTGGACAGATCAAGTTAATAGCCCTCTTTCTCCACTTTTTCCTGCTTTGAACATGGATGAGATGTCTGGAGCGCTGACAGCCATCTTGCAACCATGAGGAAAGGTCAATCACATCGACAGAGATGCTAGCCTTAACATCATTGGACCAATGACCTGATGCCAGAAACAATCTTCTGTAGACACTTTCCTGTGTAAAAATAAATACATTTCTAACTGTTTAAGACCCTGTGGATTGGAGTTTTTTTTAAAGCTTTTCTAACTTATATGAAGGTATGCTGTAAAGAAGTATTGATATTATTAAATTCTGCCATATCCTGTCTCAGTTTGCCAATATCTCTTTTAGTGAGGTGCCTCAAACTCAAGACTCTATTCCACAGGAATCAGATTTTTATCCAATAGAGGAAGGTTGTCATCGCTCTCATTTTAATGCATATACTTATATTATTATGATCCAAGATCATGCTTGTTTTTTTGGCAGCCTCATAAGACTCGTGATTCATCTTAAAACTTACAGTCAACTCAGGTCCCCAAATCCTTGACTAGCAATTTAAGGTTTACAGAGTAGTGATCCTTACAGTAGGAGGTATAATCTATTTTACTGATAAACAGAGGCTCACAGAGGTGAAATTACTTTCACTGAGGTCACACAAGTCACAGAATTCCTTTAACCCTTCGTTCCTCTGAGAGCATCTCTTCAGTCTGCTCGGATCGGGTCCATGAACCCATGCTTGCATTCTTGGTCCTAGTTGTTTGGCTCAGGGATGGATACCTGATGGAAGCTGGACTATTTACATTATTTCTGTGGAATGCTTTCAGCATTGGAAACTGGCTCTGATTGTTTAGAATTCACTGCAATAAAATATGAAGTGAGACTCAGAGACCAAATATTATTTTAGGGACATGTTAATCTTATAGAGCTGGTATGCACAGGTAATAAGAGATGGGAATGGAAAATGCCATCTGCAGAAGTTGGTGTGCCTCTCTTATTCTGTGCTCACACCTTACCTGACCCAGCCCTGGTGAGCATGTCCAGCCTGGTCCAACACCACTGTGGTTTAGGTACCCCATGCCTTTATCTCTGTCTCCTGTTTTTGTCTCTCCACATTCAACCTAACATCCTTCTTCCTTCCTCACTTGAAGCAACTGTATGCTACCACATCTCTTACCATGGAGTAAGAAATTAACATTTTTTTCTCTAAGTAATATATACTCATTCTGCTACCTATAGGCATATCTACAAAAAGAAAGCAATGGGAAGAAAACACTTTTAATTCTAAGGTAGGGAAAGATTTAACAAATTGACTGCAAGTTATTAGGGATTGATTACATTTTTCCTTCTGTGGTTATTAGGGATTTTAAGGCAGTTTTCACAAAAGGTAGAATTCACGCATTAGAGGGAGAGAGATTTTAGGGCCTCTCTGGCAACACAGGGACAGCACCTAGGGGTTGGCCTTCTCGGCTTGTGCATGGGATTAGCTGTGAGTATAACCCAAAAGTTTATGCAATAACTTGGGTGGATCTTGGACTTTCATTCCTGAGGAGTACAATGAACTTTTTCTCCTGAGAAAGCCTACATTTGAATGACATGTTTTAGATTACAAGAGCCCTCAAATTTCAATTTTAATTAGCTGAAACAATCTGACATTTTTTTTGGTGTATAAGATTTGAAGAATAATGATTATTCTTTGTCTCTGAAACAGTCTTGAGGAAAAACAAAATAGTTAAGGTAATTTCCATAAAGATCCCTGTGCATAGCAGCAAACTCCATTGATAGTTAAACCCATTCAGAGAGATGGGTATGGAATTCAGCTAACATCTTTTTTTTAAATATCTCCCATACTGCTGACTGTCACTTGGGACTAAGAAAATTTTAGAATGTAAGGGGAAGATAGAAGAGACTGTTTGAAGCAAATAAAACAGCCTATTAGGTCAAGATGATCATGCAAGGAGTCCCTGTGGGGTTTGCATTGAGCATAGCTTTACAGAAAATACAGATTGAGGCAATTAGTCCCTTCCAATTTTAAGCAAGCAGTAGCAATGGGAAGTATGCCAAGAGGGATGATTAAGGATTAAACAACAGCATGGACACTTGATCAGAAGTTCCAAAATTTTGTTGCCAGCACCTGATATTTCTACGTCACCACCTCCTTGATTATGAAAGGATGGGGCCCTTCTCCTAGACCCCACCCCTTAGTCCACTTATTGCTAAAGGGAAAGTTATGGAAGAGAAGGCTTCTGTCTCCACCAACTTTTAAGAGAGAACACAGCCAAGAGAGGCAGGAAGAAGCATGCTCACTTCCAACCCTTTTGGCAAGCTTGAATGGGAGCAAAAGCCATTGCCAGTTCTATTTTTTAATACAGATTTAAAAAGGGTTGTGTCTACACATGCAAAGGGAAGTGCTCAGTGAGCTGTGTTAAACAGCACAACATATTTTTTTTAATTAAAAAAAAAAAAAGCCTAAATCTTTGCCTGATTATCCAGGTATTTGTTTTCCGTGTGGTAGGAAGATCTAGTGGACCCTGATGTGAGTGGCACTTTGGTACTTTGAGTTGGACAGCTGTCAAGAGAGAGGAAGATACCAAAGGGAAAAGCAGGGGAAGGATAAATTAGGAGGTTGGGATTAACACATACATACTACTATATATAAAATTAACAACAAGGACCCACTGTATAGCACAGGGAACTATACTTGATATTTTGTAATAACCTATATATAAAGGAAAAGAAAATACATGTGTGTGTGTGTATATATATATATATATATATATATATATATATATATATAAACACACACACAACTAGAATCACTGTGCTGTATGCCTGAAACTAATGTGGCACTGTAAATCAACTATACGTCAATAAAATAAGTAAATTAAAATAAATTCAAAAAAGAAGAGGGCTTCCCTGGTGGCACAGCGGTTGAGAGTCCGCCTGCCGATGCAGGGGATATGGGTTCGTGCCCCGGTCCGGGAAGATCCCACATGCCGCGGAGCTGCTGGGCCCGTGAGCCATGGCCACTGGGCCTGCGCGTCCGGAGCCTGTGCTCCGCAACGGGAGAGGCCACAACGGCGAGAGGCCCGCGTACCGCATAAAAAAAAAAAAAAAAAAAAAAAAAAAAAAAAAAAAAAATTATAAAAAAAAAAAAAAAAAAAAAAAAAGAGAGAGGAAGAGAATGAGAGGGAGAGAATACACAAGTCCCAATTCTCTCTCATCTAGTCTATGAATATTTCCCACAGCCTGTTCCCCAACAATATTTAAAAAGTCAATTTGTACAAAACTAATGCACAGAAATCTCTCGCACTCCTATACACTAATGATGAAAAACCTAAGAGAGAAATTAAGGAAACACTCCCATTTACCACTGCAACAAAAAGAATAAAATACCTAGGAATAAATCTACCTAAGGAGACAAAAGATGTGTATGCAGAAAACTGTAAGACATTGATGAAAGAAATTAAAGATGATACAAACAGATGGAGAGATATACCATGATCTTGTATTGGAAGAATCAACATTCCAAGATTCAATGCAATCAAGATTCAATGCAATCCCTATCAAGCTATCAATGACATTTTTCACAGAACTGGAACAAAAAATTTCACAATTTGTATGGAAACACAAAAGATCCCAAATAGCCAAAGGAATTTTGAGAATCAGGCTCCTGGACTTCAGACTCTACTACAAAGCTACAGTAATCAAGACAGTATGGTACTGGCACAAAAATAGAAATATAGATCAATGCAACAGGATAGAAAGCCCAGAGATAAACCCACACACATATGGTCACCTTATCTTTGATAAAGGAGGCAAGAATATACAATGGAGAAAAGACAGTCTCTTCAATAAGTGGTGCTGGGAAAACTGGACAGCTACATGTAAAAGAATAAATTAGAACACTCCCTCATACCATACACAAAAATAAACTCAAAATGGATTAAAGACTTAAATGTAAGGCCAGACACTATAAAATTCTTAGAGGAAAACATAGGGAGAACAGTCTTTGACATAAATCACAGCAAGGTCCTTTTTGACCCACCTCCTAGAGAAATGGAAATAAACACAAAAATAAACAAATGGGACCTAATGAAACTTCAAAGCTTCTGCACAGCAAAGGAAACCATAAACAAGATGAAAAGACAACCCTCAGAATGGGAGAAAATATTTGCAAATGAAGCAACTGACAAAGGATTAATCTCCAAAATTTACAAGCAGCTCATGCAGCTCAATAAGAAAAAATCAAACAACCCAATGCAAAAATGGTCAGAAGACCTAAATAGACATTTCTCCAAGGAAGATATACAGATTGCCAACAAACACATGAAAGGATGCTCAACATCACTAATCATTAGAGAAATGCAAATCAAAACTACAATGAGGTATCACCTCACACCAGTCAGAATGGCCATCAAAAAATCTACAAACAATAAATGCTGGAGAGGGTGTGGAGAAAAGGGAACCCTCTTGCACTGTTGGTGGGAATGTAAATTGATACAGCCACTATGGAGAACAGGATGGAGGTTCCTTAAAAAACTAAAAATAGAACTACCATATGACCCAGCAATTCCACTACTGGGCATATACCCTGAGAAAACCATAATTCAAAAAGAGTCATGTACCACAATGTTCATTGCAGCTCTATTTACAATAGCCAGGATGGAAGCAACCTAAGTGTCCTTTGACAGATGAATGGATAAAGAAAATGTGGCACATATATACAATGGAATATTACTCAGCCATAAAAAGAAACGAAATTGAGTTATTTGTAGTGAGGTGGATGGACCTAGAGTCTGTCATACAGGGTGAAGTAAGTCAGAAAGAGAAAAACAAATACCGTATGCTAACACATATATATGGAATCTAAGAAAAAAATGGTTATGACGAACCTATGGGTAGGACAGGAATACAGACGCAGACATAGAGAATGGACTTGAGGACATAGGGAGGGGGAAGACTAAGCTGGGATGAAGTGAGAGAGTGCCATGGACATATATACACTACCAGATGTAAAATAGATAGCTAGTGGGAAGCAGCCGCATAGCACAGCAAGATCAGCTCGGTACTTTGTGACCACCTAGAGGGGTGAGATAGGTAGGGTGGGAGGGAAACACAAGAGGGAGGAGATATGGGGATATATGTATACGTATAGCTGATTCACTTTGTTATAAAGCAGAAGCTAACACACCATTGTAAAGCAGTTAAACTCCATTAAATATGTTAAAAAAAAAAAGAATACATATATATTCAGAGCTGTCCTGATGGATATCCTTAAGATTTCATTTCTATGAAGAGGAAAGCTGGGAACAGAGAAGCATGTGACACCAGAGATCTGTTAAATCTTTTAGTCCAGAAATCAACAGAATCACAGGACTATGTATATTTCTTAGACTGGGAATTAAATGGCACTGATTAAGGAAGTTGTAATGACTATAAAAAATTAACCTTCCATCTGAGGAAATCAAAACAGGGGGGTGGAGCTAGTTACATAACATGAACTTGGCTGGGAACAACGGACTGTCAGCCCAGACAATCCGGGGAAATTCTTTCCGATCAAGTAAAGTGTGATATTCCAGAAGGGGTAGGTCGGGTTCCTGAAGGGTGAGACTGGTTGTTCCAGGTTAAGTCCTTTACATGCATCATCTCATTTAATTCTCACAGAAGCTGACCGAGGCAAATGGGATTATTGTCCCTGTGTGGCCAAGGAGGAAACTGAGGCACAACGAGGTGATGTGACTTGCCCAGGAGTCTGTGCTCTTACCCATCACAGTTAGCCTGGAGAGGAGGTACAAGTTTGTCCCATAGAGAGCATGGTGAAGGTGACATAGATGGGGGTTTGTCCAGGTGGTTAACATTGGGCCACATACCTTACAGCTGCAATCCTCTGTGTTCTCATCTGTAAAATGGGCATAGGCATGGTATCTAACTTATAGGTAGGGCAGTACCTAAGGCAATTCATACAGAACACTGAGCACAGTGGCTGGTACACGGTTAGCACTTGAGAAATACATTAAGAACCATAATATACAGATTGCTTCTCCTTTTTTTTTTTTTTTTTACTGGTATCAAAAATCACAATGATTAAGATTAGGCCCTTTATATATAGATTGTAACTATTTTATATTGTAATGAGTATCAAAGTGTCTCTTGCCCAGGAAGTAGAATAAATATAGCGTAGACCATATGTCACTAGTGCTAATGAAGCCAAGACGACAGTTACGGATTTACTATTTTTACCAGCAACTTGCTGGACTCCATGTGGCTTCAGAATTGTCCTCTGTGGGACTCAACTGTGCCATCCACAGAATGAGGTTCCAACTACAATTTCTAAATTCTTAAGAAAACGAAGAAAATTCTAAAAATAATCCCCCTGCACACAGAATAAACCCTTGCTTGGCTCTCACTGATGGAAGCGTTTGTCCTAGGGGTAGAGAGTCTGAGTTAGAGATCTTTTTTTAAAGAGAAATACTGTTGCACCATAATATGGTGATAATAGTGACTGCTTAGGACCCTCACGACTCGGCCTGGGCCATGTACCTGACACACATCAGCTTATTTGGTCCTCTCAACAGTTCTGTGAGTTCAGCAGTGGTATCCGTTCCTTCTTAATTAATAAAGAAGTTGAGGATCTCAGAGAGAAGATATATCAGCTTCTCTGTTATCCCATTTCCCCCCAACCTTGTCATAACAGATATATGTGTTATGAAGTCCCTGTAAATAGCTGGAATGAAACAGCCAAAAGAGTCCTATAATGGGTTATCTAAAAATTTTTTGTTTTACATATAGTTATAGTTTTTATCGTATGACACGATGACCTGTGGCAAGTAGTTTCCTGGCTTAGTTCAAATCACAGACTTTCTCAATTATGTGCTATCGTGAGCTTCAGCCACGTAGGCTGTGCTGCTTTTGAAATCCTGAAGCAAAAAGGACAGGGAAACAGACTAGCTGACTCTCTGTGCCCCTAACCCAGAAAGGTTCCCTCCTGTGGGTAGTTGGCCCAGGGCCATTGTCCCCTCCCACAACCTCAGGAAGACCCCTTCAGGAGGGTCCCCTTGCCCCCCTGGTGTTCGTGCCGGCAAGACCGTTCAGCCTCCTGCTTGTAGGCAGCGGGGGATGATGTCGAAAACGGCTGTCCTTTAAGTTGTTCAAAGAGAAAGCACTTGGGGAAAGATTAACCTGGAACTAAGAACCTTTAGTGTGATTCCCAAGTCAAGGTCAAGTTTCAGAGAAGCACGCTTGGAGGGTGCCTCTGAGCCACAGTCTTAGGACAGGCCTGCTGCAAATAGGAAACAGATGGGGGGCAAGTCCAGGCTCCCCATGGAAGTCTCCTTGATGGACCCGCCTTCAGCCCGAGAGGATCAGGCTGCGGAGGGCGTGCCAGCTTCACCATGGCCAAAGGCAGCTCCGGAGGGCCACAGCAGCTACTCTGGCCTTAAACGGCTTCCATTACGCACAATTACGCACATGATTTTCAGTTTCCTCGCTTACGTTTCCTTGAGCACTTCCCACGCTTGCTGCCCCCTCTGTGAGGAAATGTCTTTCCTCAGCTCCTCCTATTTCAGGTCTCGCCTTCTCAGAGCTCCTCCCTGACCATCTTCTCTGTAAGGGCTTTCCTGCTGTCCTCCCTTCACCCTGTTTGCTCCCTTCATGGCACGTGGCGTTGAGTCTAATTCCAAATCTTCTTATTTGTTCGTCCGTTCAGTGTCTGTTTCTGCCATCAGTCTGTAAGTCCCAGAAGGGCATGTCTGACTGCTCAGCGTTGATTCCAGTGCTGAGTGCAGAGCTGGGGACAGAGTGTGTGTTCAATAAATGTTTGTCAAATAAATAGAGGGAGGAGTGCAGCTCCCAAACCCCCGCAACATGTTTGGAAGAAAATTTCAATACAGCCATGGAGTACGGAATTATTAAGGGCCTTTGGAAAGAGCTTATTCAATTTTTCAAACATCCTCAGAGAAGAATCCCAGGAGGAAAAGACACATAAGTTTGTTGGTGGCATTTTCTGAAACTGTCTTAATGACAGACCTATCTGACATCCAAAACCTGTGGGAATGTTGCCCCTTTCTGAGTCCTTCTCTTCCCAGTCTCATTTCCAACACATTAATCACGATAAAAGTTCTAGAAAATACCAGAAGAGTTAGGTTTTCCATTATCCTGGGATCACATTCATGGATTTGAAGGGCTGCCATGCCAATGTTGTCATATTGGCCACTTTACTACTCCTCAGCATGAAAAAATGAATATGAAATCTAGATATTCATTAACAATTTTAGTAAAGATGTGGGAGGAGAGGGTGTAAGTGCTATTGGCCAGACTGAAGTTTATATTAGAACAGAAAATTTCATTTATTTAGATATCCCTAGGCCCCATGACCGTGGTCTCAGATTGGGAGTATCTGAATCACAAACCCGGCTCTAGATTGAGACAGTGATGGTTGTGACTGTCACCGGCTGGGGCTGGACCTGGGCCTGGTGGAGCCTCACAAGTGGCTGCACTGACCTGCGGGTTGAGGCATTTACCCCCAGCTTCAGGACCATTATTAGGGCTGCAGAATTAAGTTGAGCACAAAGCAGATCTACTCCTTGGAATATGGGTCATGCATTCAGATGGAGAGGAAATGTCAAATCACACTGGCGAGGGAGGAAGGGAATACCCTCTTTCATTCCTAGTATTTATATAGGGGAGGCCCACGTAGGATTCATTCATTCATTCATTGATTCATTCCCTCACTCATCCCGAATCAAAATTATATCAAAATTATACTATGTAGCAACTAAGTACAATGCAGCAGTTCTCACTTTGCACAGTAGTGCAGGACCATAAAAATTAGCCTGCAAACAAGCTTGCAAAGTGATCATCGCTCGTAATCAATGGGAGAAGTATGATTTTTCCATGACCTTTAAAAACTCTCTTATTGTTGGTTATAAATGTACAGGGAAATGAAAAAAATAGTAAGACCATTATTTATTTAGTACTCTGTAATTTAAAACATTAGAAACATTGAGAATTGGTATAAAAAATGTATCCAGAGTCATTTGAACAGTGCTTCCCTTCTCTTTTCAGCATATAACAGCACGGAACAAACATACTTTCTATGTCTTGGGAAATGATCATACTCCTTTTTAAATCTGGATCAGCTTCTAACATTTTACCCTTTGCTCTTTCTACGTCAATGTGAAGTATCTCGGAGAGTTCCTTCAATGTGAAATGGTTTGCCAGGATCACTTCTTCTGGGACATCAATCATCCTTTTTGTCATGACCACTTTGCTCATTTATGTCAATAAATTTGCCTTCACCAAGTTCCTCTGGCTGCATATCTAGACCATGTTCAATGGGAAAGACGTCAACATTCCATGGTCAGCTCTTTCTTCTACAACTCCATGTACATTTAAGTTTGACTTCCAAGGTAATCACTCTTCATTTCTTTGCTGCACTTCAATCTCTCCTGGCTAATTCCCTCTTTCGATTATCCATATTTATAAAATGTCACGTGGGTTTATCACTGGGAGACAAGGAGGCAACACAACTACTACCTTTGCTGCCTTTGTGTGAAATGAATAACAAAAGTGCAGTGACCACTCACCAACAGAATTTTGAAAAAGTGACATAATTTGTTAGTGATCACGATGTGAATCTGTTCTTCACGAAGTGATTTGTGGACTGAAAAGCCAGCAGTGAAGTTTATACAATTACTCACAGTTCATACACCGTGGTAACTGAAGTCTGAACTGTGTTGTTGGAGGACTGATGTTATATAACTAAATCGCGGTAATTGAAGTTCGTGCATACCAGAACTACGCAAACCGAGGACTGCTCACACATAATAGGGGTAACTAGAGAATGTCATGGCGGGTGCGTAATAGAGATTCCCAGCCTGTGGAGGCAGAGGTTTCTTGCAGAAGGTGACATACAAGCTGAGACTTGATAAATGAATAGAAATTAATCTGATAAAGGAGGAGTGTAGGGAAGATCGTTCCAGGCAGAGATTAGAGGAGGTATAAAGCCCCAAATGTAACAAAGTGCATGGGGCCTGGGGTGGCAGCTATGATTGTTGCAGGCTGATTGTGGATGATAATCCCATTGACTGCAAGCTGTTGTTCCTGGTTACCAGGCAGCACTGGCTGCTGTGATTGGGAATCTGGAATGCTCTGTTTTGGGACAGTCACCTGAAGAAAGTGTTAAAGGGCAGTCTACTGCTTCCCCCAGACCAAGAGGCCCACCTCTGACAGCTAGGAAAGTCACCAGGAAAATGGAACCAAATCAAACAGAGTGACCTTAAAGCCTGGCTTGTTTACATGATCCAGGAAACACTAATGATTCAGATACAAATGCCCTAAGTATGGGATGGTACAAAGCAGAGAAAATCCCTTTCACAAGTCACAATTCAAAGGTTCAAATCTTTAAATGAGAAACTGTACTTCTAGTCAAGCTAAATACAGAGTACAGTATCTTAATCTATTTTTGCTAAAATCTGAATGGTTTCAGCCCAGGCAAAGCACTGAAAATAATCTCATGTAATTTCCACCACACCCTTATGAATTAGCTATTATTGTTCCCATTTTACAGATGAGGAAACTGAGGTTCAGTGACCATGGGGTCACAGAGCTGGGATTCAAATGTAGGACTTACCCTAAAGCCTGTTCCTTTAGCTAATACAACATCAGTATATTTAATTGCAATAAATGTAAACAAACACAAATGCCAAATTGAGTTACTATTCGGTATAAGATAAACAGACCAAGATAAATGCTAGTTGAAGAACAGGGCAAGAATGTTCCATCCTCACGGAAACATTGAGACACAGAGAATGCTCAAGAGCAGCAGTTTTAAGAAAAGTTCGGTGCAACTGTGTGGAGTCCCAAGCATGAGAAATGCATGCAAGATTCTATTAGGAAAACAAAACAATGAGATTATCTCAATTATTGAGTTAACCATGAGATTTCACCATCTACATTCTAGCCATGAGTAAGACGTTTGTTTGAATTAGATAAGAAGATATAATGTCATTTGAAGGAGGCCCAGTAAAATTAATAACAGAGATAAATGAAACTGACAATGATCTCACAGTTTATAAATCTAAACATGGGACCAAGGTTAGACACAGGGACCCTAGCAGTTGATGAATGAGCTCGAATGCTGCTTTTTTTTTTTTTTTTTTTTGCTACGCGGGCCTCTCACTGTTGCGGCCTCTCCCATTGCGGAGCACAGGCTCCGGACGCGCAGGCCCAGCGGCCACGGCTCACGGGCCCAGCTGCTCCGCGGCACGCGGGATCCTCCCAGACCGGGGCACGAACCCTCGTCCCCTGCATCAGCAGGCGGACCCCCAACCACTGCGCCACCAGGGAAGCCCCCTGAATGCTGCTTTTTACACCACCAACGGGAGACCGGACATGATTTTTTATGTTCCTTTCTTCTAAACAAGGAGATTAAGAAAGAATTAATTCAATTCCCTTTAAACCAAAGCACAGGAGGAAGAAACAACCTTGAACCTTTCCTCCTCAAACAGCAACTTTGCTGGTAATTTAATCACTAACTGAGTTGTGTAACTTGCCTATGACAAATGGTAAAACACCTTTCAGTGTGGAAATGTGCCAGAGCCATTCTTTCATAGGAAGGGGAGGGAAAGCCTTAGCTGGCGTACATACATTTTCTGTCTCCCTGTCTTTTGCGCCCTGCCTTAATTGCTGAAATTGCTTCTGTATTGGGAGAGAATATGGGAACAAGTCTGGATCTAGCAAGAGAGTAAAGTCACTGAAGCGTTTACGAGATTCTGCTTCCCTCCCCACCCTTCCCTCCCAGTTCTGTACTTGTCAGCATGTAGCCCCATACCAGGCTCCATCAAGTTGAAATGGCAGCACTGTGGAGAACAGTATGGATATTCCTTAAGAAACTAAAAATAGAGCTACCATATGATCTTGCAATTCCACTCCTGGGCATATATCCAGAGAAAACCATAATTCAAAAGATACATGCACTCCTGTGTTCATAGCAGCACTGTTCATAATAGCCAAGACATGGAAGCAACCTAAGTATCTATCGACAGATGAATGGATAAAGAAGATGTGGTACATATATGCAATGGAGTACTCCTCAGCCATAAAAAAGAACGAAATAATGCCATTTGCAGCAACATGGATGGACCTAGAGATTATCATACTAAGTGAAGTAAGCCAGAAAGAGAAAGACAAATATTATATATTATCACTTATATGTGGAATCTAAAAAAATGATACAAATGAACTTATTTACAAAACAGAAACCGACTCACAAACACAGAAAACAAACTTATGATTACCCAAGGGAAACGGGGGGATAGGGAAAAATTAGGGGTTTGGGATTAACATATACACACTACTATATATAAAATAGATAACTAACAAGGACCTACTGTATAGCACAGGGAACTCTACTCAATGTTTTGTAATACTCTATAAACGGAAAAGAATCTGAAAAAGAATATATATATATATATATATAGCTGAATCATTCTGCTGTATACCTGAACTAACACAACATTGTAAATCAACTATACTTCAACTAAAAAAAAAAAAAGTTGAAATGGCAGCAAGGAATGAATGGGAGGTCCTGCATGGTCTGACTTCTTCCTCATCGTCCAGCCTTATCTCATGCTTCTTTCTCCCTTGCTTGCTCCAACGTTAGTTTTAGACATGGACATTTGGAATACAATTAATCTGGGCTGTTCTTCCCCTTCCTAATAACTAAATCTTTTCATTCTTCAGTCTTGGCGTAAGTTTCATTTTCTCTTGGAAGCTTTCCTAGGTCAACTGAATTATATTTGGTCTCTGTGTCACAAACTTCCATAGCCCCCTGTGCTTCCTAGCACGACACCTGCTTCTTCTATCTTCTCTGCTAGATGAGAGGGTCTGCGACAGCAGGGGCAGCGTCTACCTTGTCACCACGTATTCCAGTACCCAGAACCATGCCTGACATGGTACCTGCCCTCAGTCAATGTTTGCAGAATGAATGATTGCCTTCTTCACTTTTCTTTTTGAAAAAGGTATAAAATATTTAAGATATACACAGATGTGTAAAGAAAAACATCACAACCCCCAGGTATCCATTACATATGCAAGTTTACATCCCTGCTTACCACTCCCTGATCATATTCTGCTCTTTAGAGGCAGCTAGTAGTCTCAATTTGGTTACTATTTCCACACATTTCTTAATACTTTCACTACACACATATGCAAACTTATAGTATTATTCTGTTTTTATAGTTTATATGTGTTATAGGTATCCTTCTGCAACTGGCATCTTTTGGTTTTTGTGATTCAATCTCGCTGTTGAATTTAGCTAGTCGTTATTTATTTCACTGCTGTGTAGTATTCCATTGTATGACTACCTCACTATTCATCTGTTTTCTTGTTGATGGATTATTTTCTAAATTTTTCCTTTAACACATTGCCATGAGTATCCTTACTTGCAATGTTTTTCTTTGTTCGGATAGCGCTGTGGTATCCAATATACTGGATCTTTTCATTATTTGCCCATTAAAACTGACATGGACTGGGTCTCTGAAAGCTATATGAGAGACAGATTAACTGGAAAACCCAATTAATGTTTGTGTGAAAGTGTGTATCAGTGGATTTTATGAGAAGCTGTGTGGAATAATGATAACTGTAGAGCGCTGATTTGGGAGTTAAACATGGGTGGGTTCCAGTGCCCACTCACTCAACTGCTTAGCCATTGTGCCACATCCAAATACAAAGCCTCACTTTTCATTCTGTAAAACTGGAATAACAGTCTCCTATCTGCCTACCTCACAAAATGATCAGATGAAATAATGCTGCTGGAAAGATTTTGAAACCTGATGTATTATACAACATTGGAACACCAACAGCCAAATTTTATTACCCAAGTGTGATATGACAGAAGAGTTGTAATAAAATAACAAGACCACAAGAATATTAATAATTTATCATCACCTATATTTAAATTTGTTATTATCTATAACGTATTATCTCCTATCTCTATTTAACTGGGGTGTTCTAGAGATAATACCTTACCCCCAAAGGGCAGACTAGGGGAAAGTCAGGCTCTTGAGAGAAATATGTTTAGGTCAATGGGTTTCCACTGCCCACTGCCCATAAAGTCCTACCGGGAAGGTTACTGAAATGAGTCAAACTGGTTCCAGAAAGGTATTTACTGCAAAGGTTATTTCTTCACGCTTAGATATACGTTGAGTTACGAGACTTGTAATGGTTACAGGAAGGGTTTTAGAGCTTGAAAGACTTGGGTTCAAACCTTGCTCTACTCTCCTTCTCTTTACTGACGCTAATAATATAATCATGTAGGACTGTTGGGAGGACTAAACGAGCTAATGTACGTAACGCAGCATACTCATCCCCTTCAGGACGTGGCTGAAGACCAGCCTTAGTTGAAATTTCCCAACGGGTGAGGCAAGGTTGTTGGGCTTTTGTTCATCCCACGTGATCTCAGTTACCTCAGTTTAACTCCTATTTATTTTTTACGAACTTATTTCTCACAGTTCTGGAGGTTGGAAAGTCTATGATCCAGGTGCTGAGTGATCTGGTTCCTGGTGAGGGACCGCTTCCTGGCTTGTAGATGAACAACTTCTTACTACATCCCCAGGTTTGGAGAGAGAGATCTCATCTCTCTCACGTCTCTTATTTTTTATTTTTATTTATTTATTTTTTTGGCCGCTCTGCATGGCATGTGGGATCTTAATTCCCCAACCGGGGGGATTGAACCCACGTACACTGCAGTGGAAGCATGAAGTCTTAACCACTGGGCCGCCAGGGAAGTCCCCCTCTTCACTTTTTTGAAAGTGTTGGTCAGGCCATTCTGTCAGGACCTTCAGCTGTCATATGTCTAACTGCCACTTCTGAATATATGACCAAGGCAGCTACAATGTGTTCAGCGCACAAAGAGTGTTGCCACCACTACAGTTTTAGATGTGCCAGGGGCTTCTGACCGGAAATCTTGACTTCTGGTTTGGAAACTGAGAAAGAGCAGCCTGGTTAATTTGTCTGATTCATTAGCAGGGAACCAAAGAGAGGGCTCCAAATAGGTCAATAAAATCCAATTTTAACCATGCCATCTTGGTCTCTTGTCAATGCTGGGGACAGATAAGGTTAAAACCCAGTGTCACAACTCTGGGTTTCTGCAGAATTTTCGCTCTCCGTATTCTGCTGTACCAGAATCCTGTTTTATTCTTACAGTGATAATAGGTCAAAGAATAGATTTACTTTGTGCATTTGCTCACTGATATCTGGGTTCCTGGGAACTGGCTTGCTTTGCAAAGCACACATTTTTCTCTATAAACATATCCCCTGTAAAGGTCTTTCCACGATTAGGAAGCAGGTAAAAGAGCTGGGAGGAGGGACAACAGAACAATGTCCTTTCTGTTCTAGTAATCTGGGGAGGCTTCCTGGAGGGCATATGCCTGGAAAAGATGGGTGGAGGTGAACAGATGGAATTTTGCTGTCGTAGATTTCTTTTGTTGCTCTATATTCTCTCCTTGTTTACTCAAAGAAGTTTATTAAGCTCCTGCTACCAGGCAACATAGTCTAGTGGCTTGGGTGCTAGAGTCTTGGGTTTAAATCCCAGTTCTGCCACTTACCAGTCGTGTGACCTTGGGCAAGTTGTTTAATCTCTCTGTATCTCAATGTCCTCATCCGTAACATAGGGATAATAATAGTACCTATCTCATAGGGTTGTTGTTGGTAAATTAATTTTTTATATCTCTGTCTCTCTATCTCTATATATTTAAAGAGTGGCTGGGCCATTGTAAAAGTTCAATAATTATTGGCTGTTATTATCACTCTCTGCTAGGGACTGTAATTGGTACTAAAAATAGTAGTCTTGTGAATCTTAAAGACAGCTTTTCTGATAGGTTATCAGTTCTTCAGGGTTAAGAAAAGGCTTAAAACAAAACAAAACAAAACAAAACAAAAGCGCTGAGGTTATAATCTTCTTGGCCATGACAAATAACTTAAACTTGGTGGGCTGATGCCTAGAACTGGTTTGGGAGGCAGACACCAAACTATGTTCAATGGTAAAGAAAATAAATGCTATTATATATCTGCTAAATAAGCCATCCTTTCCAAATGGAAAACATCACTGTCATTTGTTTGCCATTGAGTTTGGCCAATGCCATTGGAGAGCACAAATGGAAAGTAATATAAAAGTATACACATAATGTACTGTTCTAAATTCAGAGTGCATTTCTCTTACATGGATGTTCTCTGAAATTTTCAGAGAGATGATGCATAGAATGAGGTGGTTATTAAGCTTAAAAATGAACAACAGTAAAACAGAGGAGAGATCCCAAGGCCTGAGAGAGTTGAAGGGAAACCATTACATATTATAGGTAATAGGAATGAAGGGGGATTATAAGAAAATGTGTTTGCCCTCTTACTTTATGAGAAGACGAAACCCACTGCAGTTTGGAGTTCACAGATAAAAATCTTTAAAGAAACAAGATGGGAACAAAGACACAGACCTACTAGAGAATGGACTTGAGGACACGGGGAGGGGGAAGGGTAAGCTGGGACGAAGTGAGAAAGTGGCATGGACATATATACACTACCAAACGTAAGGTAGATAGCTAGTGGGAAGCAGCCGCATAGCACAGGGAGATCAGCTTGGTGCTTTGTGACCACCTAGAGGGGTGGGATAGGGAGGGTGGGAGGGAGGGAGACGCAAGAGGGAAGAGATATGGGAACATATGTATATGTATAACTGATTCACTTTGTTATAAAGCAGAAACTAACACACCATTGTAAAGCAATTATACTCCAATAAAGATGTTTTAAAAAAAAAAGAAAGAAAAGAGACAAACAAACAAAAAGATGTCCATAGACGGAAAACTTACATGTTTGCTCAATGGCCTATTGTTCAACAATGTTCCTAAGAAAATGACTTTTGTGTAACCTAAATTCCTCACGCTGCAGCCAACGTCTGCCTAAAAGATGCTGCTGCAACAACAGAAAAAAACCCCACATAGCTAGAATTCTTAGGGAATGGGTTGGTTTTACTGTTGCTGTTTCAGTTGTTCTGCTTAGCTTGGACTAAGAAGAAAATTTATTTCAATCTTTCTGTTCACAGACTTTTTGGGTTTGGGGGGAGGCTTAGAAAACATTAGAGAGAAAATATTTTAATTTTCTTTGAATAATTCAGGACTCTCTAGGGTTTCAGGGCTCAGTAGGAGGAAGATGATTATGACTGGGCAGGAGAGCAGATGTAGAAAGTTTAGAAGACCTGACCTAGTTTTCATTTCTTCCACCTCAGTCTTGGAAGTGGCGTTTTTTTATGGGAGACGGAGGGGTGGAAAGACACTCAATATCAGAGCCTTTTCTCATGAGTTAAGGGCGAAAAATTTAAAAAAAAAATGCAGTTCTACCCTCCTACACTGTTGGTGGGAATGTAAGTTGGTACAGCCACTATGGAAAACAGTATGGAGGTTCCTCAGAAAACTAAAAATAGAATTACTGTATAAACCAGCAATCCCATTCCTGGGCATATATCCAGACAAAACTCTAATCCAAAAAGATACATGCAACCCAGTGTTCATAGCAGCACTATTCACAGTAGCCAAGACATGGAAACAACCTAAGTCTCCATTGACAGAAGAATGGACGAAGAAGATGCAGTACATATACACAATGGAGTACTACTCAGCCATAAAAAAAATAAAATAGTGCCATCTGCAGCAACGTGGATGCAACTAGAGATTATCATATTAAGTAAAGTAAGTCAGAAAGAGAAAGACTACTACCATATGATATCACTTATATGTGGAATCTAAAATATGACACAAATGAACCTATCTACAGAACAGAAACAGACTCACAGACAGAGAGAATGGACTTGTGGTTACCAGTGGGAGGGGGTTGTGGGAGGGATGGAGTGGGAGGTTGGGGGTAGCAGATGTAAGCTATTATATATGGAATAGATAAAACAACAAGGTCCTACTGTATAGCACAGGGAACCATATTCAGTATCCTGTGATAAACCATAATGGAAAATAATATTAAAAAAAGAATGAATCACTTTGCTGTACAGCAGAAATTAACACAACACTATAAATCAACTATACTTCAAAAATAGCGGTTCTAGTAAATTTGAGGATTGTGACAGTACTTCTAGTTCTTATAAGTTTTTAAAAACACCTTTATGGAAGTATAGTTTACATACCATAAAATTCACCCATTTAGAATGTACAACTCAATGGTTTTTAGTATAAGATGTTATGAAAAAACCCTAACGAACTTTTTGGCCAACCCAAATTATTTAGAGTTCTGCAACTGCCACCACAATCTTAGAACATTTTCATTACCCCAGAAGGAAACCCCATACCTATTAGCAGCTACTCCCCATCCCTGTCCCAACCTCGGGCAGCCACTAATCTACTTTCTATCTCTGTGAATTTGCCTACTCTGGAAAGTTCACATAAATGGAATCAACAAAATACTAGCAAACAGAATCCAACAACACATTAAAAGGATCATACACCATGATCAAGTGGGATATATCCCAGAGATGCAAGGATTCTTCAATATACGCAAATCAATCAATGTGAAACACCATATTGACAAATTGAAGAAGAAAAACCATATGATCATCTCAATAGATGCAGAAAAAGCTTTTGACAAAATTCAACACCCATTTATGATAAAAACTCTCCAGAAAGTAGGAATAGAGGGAACCTACCTCAACATAATAAAGGTCATATATGACAAACCCACAGTTTGCTGTGGTTTCATCATTCTCAATGGTGAAAAACTGAAAGCATTTCCTCTAAGATCAGGAATAAGACAAGGATGTCCACTCTTGTCACTATTACTCAACATAGTTTTGGAAGTCCTAGCCACAGCAATAAGAGAAGCAAAATAAATAAAAGGAGTCCAAACTGGAAAAAAAAGAAGTAAAATTGTCACTGTTTGCAGATGATATGATACTCCACATAGAAAATCCTAAAGATGCTACCAGAAAACTACTAGAGCTAATCAGTGAATTTGGTAAAGTTGCAGGAGACAAAATAAATTGCACAGAAATCTCTTGCATTCCTATACACTAACAATGAAAGAGCAGAAAGAGAAATGAAGGAAACAATCCCATTCACCACTGCAACAATAAGAATGAAATACCTAGGAATAAATCTACCTAAGGAGATAAAAGACCTGTATACAGAAAACTATAAGACACTGATGAAAGAAATCAAAGATGACACAAACACATGGAGAGATATACCCTGTCCTGAGATTGGAAGAATCAACATTGTGAAAATGACTCTACTACCCAAAGCAATCTACAGATTCAATGCAATCCCTATCAAATTACCAATGGCATTTTTTACGGAAATAGAACAAAAAATCTTAAAATTTGTATGGAGACACAAAAGACCCTGAATAGCCAAAGCAATCTTGAGGGAAAAAAACAGAGCTGGAGGAATCAGACTCCCTGACTTCAGACTATACTACAAAGCTACAGTAAGCAAGACAATATGGTACTGGCACAAAAACAGAAATATAGACCAATGGAACAAGATAGAAAGCCCAGAGATAAACTCACGCACGTATGGTCAACTAATCCATGACAAAGGAGGCAAGGATATACGATGGAGATAAGACAAGTCTCTTCAATAAGTGGTGCTGGGAAAACTGGACAGCTACATGTAAAAGAATGAAATTAGAACACTCCCTCACACCATACACAAAAATAAACTCAAAATGGATTAAAGACCTAAATGTAACACTTGACTATAAAACTCTCAGAGGAAACCATAGGCAGAACACTCTATGACATAAATCGCAGCAAGATCTTTTTTGACCCACCTCCTAGAGAAATGGAAATAAAAACAAAAATAAACAAATGGGACCTAATGAAACTTAAAAGCTTTGCCACAGCAAAGGAAACCATAAAGAAGACAAAAAGACAGCCCTCAGAATGGGAGAAAATATTTGCAAATGAATCAATGGACAAAGGATTAATCTCCAAAATATATAAACAGCTCATACAGCTCAATATTAAAAAAAAATACACAACCCAATCAAAATATGGGCAGAAGACCTAAATAGACATTTCTCCAAAAAAGACATACAGATAGCCAAGAGGCACATGAAAAGATGCTCAACATCACTAATTATTAGAGAAATGCAAATGTAAACTACAATGAGGTATCACCTCACACTGGTTAGAATGGGCATCATCAGAAAACCTACAAACAACAAATGATGAAGAGGGTGTGGAGAAAAGGGAACCCTCCTGCACTGTTGGTGGGAATGTAAATTGATACGGCCACTATGGAGAACAGTACGGATGTTCCTTAAAAAAGTAAAAATAGAACTACCATATGACCCAGCAATCCCACTACTGGGCATATACCCAGAGAAAACCATAATTCAAAGAGACACATGCACCCCAATGTTCATTGCAGCACTATTTACAATAGCCAGGTCACGGAAGCAACCTAAATGCCCATCTTCAGACAAATGGGTAAAGAAGATGTGGTAGATATATACAATGGAATATTACTCAGCCATAAAAAGGAAGGAAATTGGGTCATTTGTAGAGACATGGATGGACCTAGAGAGTGTCATACAGAGTGAAGTAAGTCAGAACCAAGGGGGGAAAGTGGGGGTGGGGGCGGGGTGGTGGTGGTGGGATGAACTGGGAGATTGGGATTGACATATATACACTAATATGTATAAAACAGGTAACTAATAAGCACCTGATGTATAAAAATTAAATTAAAACATTTATAATAATTCTTCTATGAATATCTGTGTACAGGTTTTCATGCAGACATATGTTTTCATTTCTCTTCATTACAGTTGAATTGCTGAGTCACATGCTAGCCCTAGGCTTACCATTTTAAGGAACTGCCAGGTTGTTTTCCAAAGTGGCTGCACCATTTTATATTCCCACCAGCAATGTACGTTCCAATGGCCACATCTTTGCCCAGCATCTGTTATGTCTTTTTTATTATGGCCATCCTTATGAATATGAAGTGGCATCTCACCGAGGTTTTGTTTTTCTAGTCCCTAGTGACTAATGATGTTGAGCATCTTTTCATGTGCTTTTGGCCATTTGTATATCTTCTTTGGAGAAATGTCTATTTAAATCCTTTGCCCATTTTAAACTTGGGCTATTTGAGTTTTAATCATTGAGTTGTAAAAGTTCTTTATATATTCTGGATACAAGTCCCTTGTCAGATATATATGATTTGCAGACATTTTCTTCTATTCTCAGGGCTGTTTTTCCAATTTCTTGAGAGGGTCCTTTGAGGCTTCACCAT
Source organism: Phocoena sinus (assembly GCF_008692025.1). NCBI lineage: Eukaryota > Metazoa > Chordata > Mammalia > Artiodactyla > Phocoenidae > Phocoena > Phocoena sinus. The sequence continues at coordinate 51,900,406 of NC_045765.1, read as the reverse complement.
TTTAAATTTTGATGAAATTCAATTTGTGTTTTTTTTGATTGCTTGTGCTTTAGGTGCCATATATAAGAAACTGTTGCTTATTCTAATGTCAGAAAGATTTATATTTATGTTTTATTCTAAAAGTTTCATTGTTTTAGCTCTTACATTTAAATCTATGATCCATTTTGAGTTAATTTTGTGTATAAGGCAAAGAAGAGGTCTGACTTTATTCTTTTGCATGTGGATATCCAGTTTTCCCACCATCATTAGTTGAAAAGACTATTCTTTCCTCATTAGTTCATATATAGTTGACCCTTGAACAATGCGGGGGGCGGTTAGGGGCACCGACCCTCTGCTCAGTCGAAAATTCTCATATAACTTTACAGTCAACTCTCTGTATCCACAGTTCTGTATCTGCAGGTTCAACCAACCACACATCATTGTGGTTGGTTGAACTGTACTGTAGTATCTATCTAACAGTACTGTAGTATCTATTTACTGAAAAAAATCTGCATGTAGGTGGACCTGCACAGTTCAAACCCATGTTGTTCAAGGGTCTGCTGTACTTTTAAAATTTATAGCTAAATACCAGAAAAATCAGCTACAAAACATATATGTGTGTGATATGAAAAATTGCTTTTATGGATTTTTTTCCCTCCCTAGCACAACTGTTTGACTTTGGAGCAAACAGTTTTCATGCACTCGTCCGTTTGTTTCATTCATTTATCAGTGATGTGCTGAATGTGTATTTGGCAACAGTGGGCACACAGTGGAGAATGTGACAGTGGGTGGATTTAACTTGAGGCTATTCCCTCTCTTGGTAGAGAAAACGACACATGAAGGTATAAGAGAAGGGATGAGGATGGTACATTCTTGCATCTTCTGTCCTCTTCCCCTCCAACACACCACTATTTCTTAATATGTCAGGGTCTTCAACTATACTGTTCCCCTCTCTCTGAAATGCTTTTCCCTTTTCTCCTCACCTGGTTAACTCCTCACCTCAGCTCTCAACTGAACCATCACTTTCTCAGGGAACATTTCCTAATCCTCCAGGTCAATTCCTCCCGTTTAACACATGCACAGGGTCCTCTACTTCAACCGTGTTAATAGTACTTTCCATAATGTTAGGAAGTAATTAATGGGGTAATTAGAGGCTGACTGTGCATCTCCTCTGTTGTTGTGATAGATTCTACGGGGTGGGTATCATGTCTATCTTTTCATGCACACTATTCCATAGTACTTAAGAGACCACACTCCAGAGTCAACAGACAGACCTGCTGAGAATCCCAGCTATAGTTAACAGCTATGGATTTCTCTCTTCCCATCTATAAAATGGGGATAATAATGGCTCCTGCCTCTCGGGCTTTTTTGAGAATTAAAGAATAATAGCACGTAAAATGCCCAGGTTGGTGCTTGGCATGTGGCTGTCAGTTGGTTAAGATATACTGAATGAATGAATGCATCAGCCCTGTGGGGCATCTGACACGCCCAATGGACCTGTGTGGGAATGTGCACTTCCCATGGTGGCTGGGCAGAGAATGCTGAATGACAGAGCGGCCCAAGACTCCTTAACAACATCCTGGAATCACAGGTATTCCCTCAGCATACTGGGTGGAGGTCAAACCACTCTAAGCGGGGGGGGGGGGGGGGGGGGGGGGAGGGAATGATGGCTTTCTGAAGCATTGTCTATAAAGCCATTAAAAACAATTAGCCAAACTATATAGATTTTTATTTCCACAGAATTCCAAGCAACCAATTTGGCTAATTTAAAGAAAGAATTTTTATGTCAACGTTATTATATCTTAGTGTTTAACCTAGTGCTTAAGAGGGGAAGCTGTGGAGTCCCATTGCATGGGTACCCATTCTAGCTCCTCGACTCAACATCTAGGCAAGTTACACACTCTTATCGAGCCTCAGTCACCTCCTCTGTAAAATGGAATCACACGTCGTATCTTCATTGTGGGCTTGCTGAGCAGACTCGGTGGGACAGTGCACACACAGCACTTAGCTCAGTCTCTGGTACATCCCACGGGCTCAGAGAACTTGAGTTCCTTCCAGTTGTTAGTGTTGGAGAGGCTCTGGTTTCTTGTTATGAGAGATTTAAATCTCCAAGTATTAGCTTCATTAAACCCTTGACAATCTTCCAAGGAGAATGGGAAACAAAGGGCATATAAAACACCCATTTAGTGCTATTTTATTGTAAGCTACAGTTAATCGGATTGCCAAATTTTCCATTCATTCCCAAGAAGTCATGTGTGTGTGTGTGTGTGTGTGTGTGTGTGTGTGTGTGTGTGTATTTGGTGGTGGTTAAAATTCAGCCAACTTATTTTTGTCTGAGTTTATAGAACATGAAACAAGTTACTCTCTTGAGTATTTCCATTGTTCCAAATTAAGGTAAAATGTCAGTATCCACTCATATTATTCCTGTTCTTCAGGGAAATTTCTTTTGCTTTAGGTCTCCCACAGTCATTTTTCCTTCTATCCCTGAAGAAAGCTGAGAGCTCTGCCCCTTTTTTCCTCCCTCCCTTTCTTCCATCCTTCTGTCCTTCTTTCCTTCGTCTGTTCCCACCCCCCTTTTCTTTCCTTTCTCTCTCTCCCTAATAATGAGATAATGGCATCTCATTATTATTTTAATTATCCCCATCTGACATAAAGATGCAACGCAAAGTGACAGCGTTGCATCTTCATGTCAAGTGGGGACAATTAAAATAATGATGACTTCACAGGACTGTTGTAGAATTAAAGGAGGCTTGTTGGTTCCTAAAGCAGGGCCTGGCATGTAGTAAGCCCTTCTACATTTTGATCATGGTTCTGATCACCGTTTGAAAAAAGGCAAGTTACCTATCTTATTCCTTTCCTCTTGGTTCTTCTGTTTTGTCTTTTCAAACTCCAAGTCTTGGGAACAATTTGCCTGTATTTCTTCCCCTAGTTCTTTCCATTGAGGCCTGCTAGTGGCTGTCAGTAATATGAGAGAGCCAGACCTGCTAGTAAATATTTGTGTATGAGATGCCTTAGGAGCCATGCATCGAGCCAGTGCCTCATACGAGCTGGGATATGCTCAGGGCACGGTCAGTGTCTGCTTAGGGCCTGGTTGCCACTGTCATGTTCAACCTGTCCCAAGGGTGCAGGGGCTGTGCAGCAGACGGGCAAGGGCAGGCTCACAAGCAACACCTGTTTCCATAGGAACGGGTCAATACCCCCAGGGTCAATTGTGAGTGCCTACAGCCTTGTGCACCATATTAAGTAGCATCAATGGATCTCTGAAGTTCAGTGTTCTAAATTAATGCATAGACAGGGCCAAGTTCAATTCTTCATCTTCGGATTGTCAGTTGTTTAGCCTACTGGAGGTGTTTCTCTCTTGTCCTAAGGACTGGGCCCATAAGAAAAGTAGGAAAGATGCTGGTGTTCTCCTTCTCTGATTCTTCCCCTGTGCCTTACCAGGGGGGACAGTGGTCCTTAACTTCAGCGAGCATCTAAATTCTCTTGTGAAAAGCATATTTCCAAGATTCCACCCCACCAAGACTCAGACTCAGTATGTCTTGGGGGAAGAACAGGAAACTGCAACTTGAGAAGAACCCCAGGTTTACCACTTTTGAAATCCTTTCTTTATCTGTGGTCCCTTTTGCCTCCCTCCATCAGTGTGGAAGCTGTTGGAAGACAGGACCTTGTCTATGTTGTTTACTGCTGTACCCTTACGGCCTGCCTTCCAGGAAGGGAGGGAAATGCAGTCTAGCATCTCCCAACCTTCAATCTGCACCGGGATCACCTGTGAGCTTGTGAAAATGCAGATTCTCATTCATTCAGTCTGGAGGAGGGTCCAAGAGCCTGCATTTCTAACTCTCTCCTGGATGATGATGCAAGGTCGCCACTGTGAGTAGGCAGGGGGGCATCTCGAAGAGTACAACTGGTGTCAGACCACCTGGATTTGAATCCTGCTTCCACCTCTTGCTAGTGGGGAGGCCCTGGGACATCCTCTTTTCTTGTAAAGTGGGGCAATTACAGTACCTCCCTCACAGGGTCCTTTTGGGGTATTCAGGAGGTAACATATTGGAAGCATTTAGCCCCATATATGGTGAGTGCTCAATTAGTTTTAACTGTCATAATTATTATGAAAAATACTAGGAAGTTAAATCTTGGTCACAATTTAAGAAACTGGCCTTGTGGTTAGCACACAAAGTTCAGCATCAGACTGCCTGGGTTTACATCCTGGCTCCACTACTTATTAGTTGTATGACCTTGGGCAAGCTTCTTAACCTCGCCATGCCACAGTTTCCTCATCTGTAAAATGGGGCAAATAGTGGCACCTACCTCCTATGGTTGTTGGGAAGTTTGGACAAGTTAATGCGTCCAAACTCCTCACTCTGGTACCAGGCCTCTGGGAGCCCCTTTTACTCTTACTATTACTATCGATCAGTTGTAGCTGGGGAATTTTGGTGTGAGTTTGTAAACTACTGGGACGTCTGAGCTGGCTACTCCAAACTACTGGTCAGGTGCATCGAACACGCTTGTGTAGCCCTAAGATGTCAATGCAGGTACCACTCTTCAGCTATTCCTTTAGAATAATCACAGCTGCATTTATTAGCTGTATGCCTTTGAGAGTTATTTAACATCTGTGTACCTCACTTTCCTGATCTGTAAATAGGAAAAATAACAGTAGCTGACACACAGTATTATTCTATGCAGATAAAGCAAAGAATAATCAGTACGGAATTTGGCCCATGGTAAGTGCTCAATAGATGTTAGCTATGATAGCAGTTATTATTATTGTTAGATTATCATTACATTATAATATAGTGTATAAAGTAGATGTTAGCTATGACAATAATTATAGTATAGTTGTATATTACACAAAGTATATATTATAATATAATAATATCATATGTTAATACTTATAATTAAACTGTAATCGTTTGCATTATTTATGTCTGGAAATATCTTTATTTTGCCTTCATTTAAAAAATTTTAAACTGTGGTAAAATACACATAACGTAAAATTTACCACATGAACCATTTTTAAGGGTAGAGTTCAGTGGTATGGAGTACACTCACGATGCTATGCAATCATCACCACCATCCATCTCCAGGACTGTTTTCATCTTGCAAAACTGAAACTCTGTACCCATCAGGCAATAAGTCCACATTATCCCCTGCTCCTCAGTGCCTGGCAACCACCATCCTGCTTTCTGTCTCTATGAATTGGTCTACTTCAGGTACCTCACATAAGTGGAATCATACAGCATTTGTTTTTTTGTGGCTGGCTTATGTCACTTAGCAGAAGGTCTTCAAGGTTCATCCACGTTGTAGCACGTAACAGAGTTTCCTTCTTTTTTAAGGCTAAACAATATTCCACTGCATGCATATACCACATTTTGTTTATCCATTCATCCATCAGTGGATACTTGGGTTGCTTCCACCTTTTGGCTACTGTGAATAATGCTGCTGTGAACGTGGGTGTGCAAAATCTCTTCAAGATGGTATTACTTTCATGGTCACAGAAGTTGTATCTGTCCTTATAACTTCTGAACCTAGTCAGAGATGTTTCTCTTTTACACTATCATATACCACGTAAAGGAGAAAGCCAAGAAACAAATAAGCAACAAAAACTTCTTTCACTTATTTACTCATGCTCTTGTCTATCCATTCCCAACATTTCTTTGATCATCTCCTACGTAGCACATCTAGGTGCTGTAAGACCCGAACAGTGGCCAGTATTCTAGTTGGCTATTGTATAGTGTGGAAAAGTTATATATACAGAGTGACTTTTCTTCCTTCTCACATGGCTACCTGGAAGCTCCTTCCTCTGGAGGAAGGAGAATTCCAGCCTCAGGCACACTCAGGAACTTTGCCTGAGTCCCAGATGGAACAGCCCTCTCAGATCTGGCAGTTTTTTGGGTTTTTTTTTTTTTCCCCCAAAGGATTTCAAAATAGTCTCAGTCAAGACTTTGCAGGAATTGGGAGTCTGTAGAGGTAAAACTTGTGTAAAAATTGGAGAGGTTTTTTTTGGGGGGCGGGGGGAAACATACAATTTCGATTTAACTTTAGGCAAGCCAAAAACATAAACTTCTACACAAAAGCACTTTCCAATCCCCTGTGTCTTAAAACCCTTGTGGTGAGGTGCCTGCAGTGGCAGGACCCCGTCCGTGCCTGTGGGGAGGCACAATGGCTAAGAGTATGAGCGTGCACGCCAGACAGCCTGGGTAGAAATCTCAGTTCACTTCCAGGAGGTGACACCTTTGGTTCAGGTTTAATAGCACGAATCCTAACCTTCCTGATTCACAGTTTCCCCTTCAGTAACACGAGGTGAACGACGGTCCCTACCTCAGAGGGTTGCTGTGCAGGTTTAGTGGGCTAATACTCATAATGGGTCTGCTTGTCAAAGGCCTGGCACAGAATAAGTACAAATTAATACTGGCCATCCGTCACCAAAATGAACGCACTCCCTACTCCCTGCTGCAGCTGCACAGACCATTTTTTACTCCCTCAAATATGCCACGCTGTTGCTCCACATCTGGCCCTTTGCCCATGCTCTTTCCTCTCTTCTCCTCCCCCACTCTGCTCCTACTGTCATTCTAACCCTATTCATTCTTCATGTCCCATCCAAGGTGTTTTCTCCAAGAAAACTGGTTACATGTGTCTTCCTTGAGCTCCACAAATACCCTGCATGTATCTCTGCCAGGGCACCCATCACCCCGTACTGTCACTCCAATCTGGTCACACTCTCCCTGAGCTGTGAGCTCCATGAGGCCAGATGGAGGTCTCTGGGGGATCTCAAGTGAAAGGAGTTAATGAAACATAGACCTGTACGTGGAGTCAGCTTCCACCGGCAGGACTGCTACTCTGGACCTCCAATCTCAGTCACCCTGGAGACCCCCGGCGCAATGTACGTCATGACCCGCCCACACAGTGTGTCTTAGAAAGGGTGTTAGTCAGCTCCCAAGGCACCACTGGTTGGCTACCAAAGTGCCAAGACTGACTTAGCTTCTCAGGACTCTAATTCAGCTCTTGGATGGAGCCATGAAGATTTTCAGATAGATGCTCTTGTTCGGGACCACTGGCTAGAGGTTCTGTCCACCGCACACTAAACTGACTGGTCTTCTTTCTTCCTCAAACCACTGTCTCGGTCCTCATTAGCCATTCTCCATCCTGATTCTTACAATGGCATATTTGCCCCCCCTTTCATTCCAAATGAACTGTAATTAGCTATGGGCCTTGCTGGGCGGCTGCTTTCTCAGAAAGGCTATGTTCTCGGTGATAAGACACTTCTGAGCTATTTCTATTCAATCTATCAACCTTCCTGCCAAATTAATTCCTCTTGGATTAATGTAAGACCCATGGCTATAATAATAAACATTTATTAAGTGTTTCTTTGTGCCAGGCACTTTGCGAGGGCTTCACCTGTGTTATTTCATTTAATTTTTACAACCACCTCGTTAATTAGAAACTGCAAATAGCCCCTTTACAGCTGAGGAAATTGAGGCACAGAGAGATGAAATAATTAGTTCAAGGCACACAGGAAGAAAGTGACAAAACAGGAACTCAAACTCAGGTCTGCATAACCTCAAAGGCTGTGCTCTTAACCATGAGTTTCCATCACTGACCTATAATTTTCAGTTATTATAATGTCCTGATTTGAAAGCACCAGGTACACTCAAAAATATACACTTTGTACCCACAGTGACTTAGCTACTGTGATCTTACTGAACCTGGGCTTTTCGTATTACATCCTACCTTACATTTTGTCTTTTGTTTGAAAAGTAAATGGGACAGAAATATTTCATTTTCTCCCCTACTTCCTTTTGGAACCAGGCACTGTTTTGTTTGTTTTGGGTGAATGCAGAAGGTTATAGGATTGTCAATGGTTACCTGGTTAGCTGGTTACCTGGCTAAGCAAGATGAATCTGATGATTGTTTTTATGGGAGGCCCTTTGCTCCTCTTTGATTCCAGAGCTCTGGCATAACCCATACCACCCATTTAGCAAAAAATATTCTTGTACATGAGAGGGAACGAAGGGACAGTCTGGATAGCTCTGTGTGCAAATCCCTTTCTGTTACTGAACAAAATAATGCGCTCATTAAACTTCCTCCGTTGTTTGTGTGTGTGTGTTCGCGTGTGTGTCTCAAGATGAAGAGAGATGGGGAGAGATGAGAGAGATTGAAAATCAGTAACTCCCACCTTTGATTTCAAAGTAAATTCTTCTGATTTACCAAATTCAGAAAATTAAATCTGATACACATAGCAAATTGTTCGTTCTTATTCAAACTGCTTTTATATACAAACTATGACAGTGGAAGAACTTAATACTTCTTGGAAAAAACAATAAGAAATAGTGTTTAAATCTCACATTCATCATTCATTAAACACTTATTGGCCTTCTAACATATACTAGGTACCACATTCAGCACGGGGCTTGTGGAGGCAAGTCAAAACTCCCACCTTCGCTAAATTTATAGTCTGCATACAAATACTTAGAGGTGATGAACAAGATTAATTTGACAATGGAACATAGAAAACAAGAACCATCTCACAGGTATTGTTAACACAATGGATGAGACTCTTGGATGGAATATAAAAGGGAGGAAGTAGTACTCTCTTGTCTTTGGTCTATATAATCTTTTATTAGGAAAGTATTTTCCATATTTTTTTACCTAGCTTGGTAGCAACAGAAATCATAGTTAATGTCTATTGCTTTTTATTTTTTCTATAGAAGTGACAAGTGCTTGACAAAGCGAGAGAGTGGCATGGTCATATATACACTCTACCAAACGTAAAATAGATAGCTAGTGGGAAGCAGCCGCATAGCACAGGGAGATCAGCTCGGTGCTTTGTGACCACCTAGAGGGGTGGGATAGGGAGGGTGGGAGGGAGGGAGGCGCAAGAGGGAGGAGATATGGGAACATATGTATATGTATAACTGATTCACTTTGTTATACATCAGAAGCTAACACACTATTGTAAAGCAATCATACTCCAATAAAGATGTAAAAAATAAAAAAATAAAAGTAATTTGGGTTCTGATTCCACACACACACACACACACAAACCCACAAGAGGTTGCTTCGGGTAAAAGTTCACTGATTAATGATGTGGAAAAGATGAGGACCTGGGAGAAGGTGACCCTGCCATTAAAGCTAGGTGATTCTAGGCACTCAGCTGTGTGTCCCAGGTTTTGGAGGTAGCTTTCAAATGACCTGAACACGATTATTATGGCAGAAATTCTAAAAGAGATCTAGATCAAGAGATGTAGGTACTAAAGATGGTAATTTTGACTGCTTATTTGTGAATAATTCCAATGAAGAGAAAAGGGAATATCTACATCAGGCACAGTGAATAAATGTGATCTCAAATGTCAACCCAGAATAATTGGTAGCAGGGATTGAAACACTGTTTGAGAAGGATTCTGAATCTTATCTAGAATACCACTGATAACAGACTAAACACTAAATGCATTGACATTAGATTCAGATGTGCTTGTATATTGTAACTCCTCCTGAATGTCTGACTGAGTCAGGATTCAGAATAACTTTAATATACTAAAGCAGTGAATCAAAACCAACAAGATAAAGGCTAATGAGGATAACTATATGTTCCTGTATTTAAATTCAAAATTCAGTGATGGTTTCCATTGTGGGATTGGGGAAACTTGGCTTGACAGCAGTTCAGGAGAAAAGACTTGACCCTAAACTCCATATGAATCAATAGGATGGTGTGGCTAAAGAAAAATACCAGAGCAATTGTGGGCTGCTAGAGTTGAACAGAGAAGCCCAACATCAGCCACTCCACGGGAAATGAATTTCAGTGTCTCTTTTTCCCAGCCTGCTGCTTTGCTTGTAGACTTGAGGGTGTGGATAAGCTCCTAGTTTCTGGAGCTGGACATTTTCCCTCTCTGAGGATGCTAAGGAAAGTGCTCATATAGAAACAAAGAGTAAAGGTGCCTAGAAAAGATCAGGAATTCTTTGTCCTTGAAATAGGCTAGATTTTGAATCAGTAAAAAAAAAAAGTGCATCAAATGATTTTTGCAAATACGTGGGTTTTTGAAAAGCTTGGAATATGTTTTGCCCCGAGTGCTCTACCCTTAAACATACCCACATGCATTTCAGGAAAAATTTCATCCATATGGTATATTCGTTGGCAGTTAACTCATCAAAATCACTGTTGTGTCAGAACCAATTGATTTTGGACTTGCCATTTAAGTTGTTCCAAAAAAAAAACCACTCCTGAAAGCTTATTTTCTTGAACTAGGATATGGAGTTTGGTAAAAGGCATAAAGAGAATGTAAATTTCTCAGTTTGAACTTACTTATTTATTTATCAAATAACTTTAATCAAGTTAACAGTAAGAAGTAAAAATACTACTACAGGAAAAGCCCCATATTTTACATGTAAATTGTTTTTCATTGTCTTTACCTGTAAGGTATTGAAGGTGGGATCCACTCCTGAATCTTCTTTCTAGTGGTAGAATAAGGTACATGTTGTTGTGGAGTGCCACTCACGGTGAATTTATGGTTTGTCCACATGAATTTACTAGCAGTAGGTGGTTTTGTTGTTGGAGGATCATCAGTCATAGAGTGAAGCCAACGATGCCGTTCAGGGGGGGCGCCATGCTTCCATCCACACCCCAGAATGTGTTTTTCAAAATTAATTAATTAATTAACATATTTATTTATTTTTGGCTGCGTTGGATCTTTGTTGCTGCATGCAGGCTTTCTCTAGTTGCATCAAGCGAGGGCTACTCTTGGTTGCGGTGCGCAGGCTTCTCACTGCGGTGGCTTCTCTTGTTGTAGAGCACGGGCTCCAGGTGCATGGGCTTCAGTAGTTGTGGCACATGGGCTCAGTAGTTGTGGCTCGTGGGGTCTAGAGCGCAGGCTCAATAGTTGTGGCGCACAGGCTTCGCTGCTCCACGGCATGTGGGATCTTCCGGGACCAGGGATTGAACCCACGTCCCCTGCACTGGCAGGCAGATTCTTAACCACTGTGCCACCAGGGAAGTCCCCCAGAATGTGTTTTTTCCATTCATTTCAGTAGTATATATAATCCATCGGTGACGGCCAAAAAACTGCTTATTGTCTTCGCAGCATTTGTTTCCATATTTGTGTTTCCCCGCTAATGCGCCAACCCTCACATCATTTGCCCTGAGAAAAACCTGTGGATAGCCGCAGAGGCCGCTGTGGCCACTGACATGCTGTAGCTGGAGCTTCAGGACCTGCATCAACTCCATCTTGTCCCACAGGCCCCACCTCTCTGGCACACTGCCTCAGTTTGAATTTAACACAGAGAGAACATTCAAGAATTTTAAGCTTGCTGGAATCTGTTTTGTTGTTGTTGTTGTTTTTTATACCAGGTTAACCTTGCCACCTTCTTATAAGAACAATGAAGATAATGATGATGACTGTGGTTATTCAACTGATTGGGTTTGGATTATTTTGTGATTGTTCCTGGAACAAATTTTTTCCTAATAATTATGCTGTAAAAATAGAACAAGCATAAGAACTGGAAGGGAAAATTAGAAAACAGGGATAGTCGGGCTAAAAGCAATGGCACACCTAAAGGACATTAAGTTTAAAGGCAGAAAATCTAGTCTGTGAATTGACTTTCTAAGTAAAAGGTATCTAATCAGCTTTCACTTAGTCTCCTTGCAGGAAGGCAAGTTCCAAGGTTGGGAAGTTAACAGTTGGATTGTTAATGCCTATGCAGGGGCCATCTGGTTGACATGCACCTCACAAGAGGGACTGGGGACCTGGCTTAAGCTAAGATAGTAAATGCAGATTGGAGCACAAGCTTCCAATGGCTGTTTAGTGGACATTTGCGGTTTTTTGATGAATTTTCACATTCTCCTCATCTAATTGTCTTTTCATCAAAGACGTGAAAAAAGACTAGAGGAATAGTCTCTGGTGTCTTGAAAAGTAAGTAAAAGTAAAAGTAACCCATGTGTAGACTTGAAAAGTAAGTAAAGTAACCCCTGTGTAGACTTGGTCTAATGATTGGTCCTGGTCTAATGATTGGTCCTAATGAGAGGCCTGTTTTCAGGTCAGAGCCCCAGCTGCCTTCTGACTTAACAGATGACAATTGAGAGGGATAAGCAATCTCACTTTGTAGTCTTTGAATTCACTTTTCTCAACTGATATTTGAAGAGAAGAATTTTACCTAAACTGAGATTCATGATAAAGGTTAGAGAATAGATACCAAATCAGAAGGAAAGGTATAGGTGGTTGTAAGTACAGTTGACTTGAACAACACAGATTTAAACTGGGTGACTCCACTGCATGCGGAATTTTTTCAACAGTAAATACTAAAGGACTGTACGATCTGCAGTTGGTCGAATCTGTGGATGCTGAACTGTGGATACGGAGGGACCTCGAATGCTGAGGGCCTACTATGAACTATACACAGATTTTCTACTGTGCAGAGGGTCAGTACTCCTACCCCTCAAGTTGTTCAAGGGTCAACTGTAACATCAACTTGGGTATTTTGGTGAGTACATAATGAAAGGCCATGGAATAATAGGTAATTGTTGGATGGTAAGGAATCAAGAGGATTTAGCGTCTCTCATTTTAATTCTAGCATCCTCTGGAAAGTATTATTTGCTACACACTGTATGATTATTCTATAGGAACAGTTAACTTCAAACAGGCCACGCCTCACGTCCTATGCTTTTTCTAGCCAAGGAACTTCGAACATTTTTAGTGACACGAAGTCATTACTGTAAGTTGTAAGTTATAACAGACACAAACAAGTTGCAGGTTTATGGCTGCTAGGTGTTCATTTTGCCAAGGCTGTCATAATAAATACATATTTACCCTAGCAACTCTTCATGATATTCTAGTTCCGCGCTCCTTTGTGAGATTCCAATATTTTCTCTAAGGCCAGTGGAACTGTTAAATTGGCTCCAACATTTTATAAAACAGCCAGGGTGGTTTTGATTTTGAAAACAAAGATGTAAATATACTTGCCCAAGGGAAGAAAACTCACTGTCTTAGGAAGAAACTTCCCAGATAGCTGGCTAAACCAGACCTACTTCATGAACAATTTCTAAGAACAATTTAGACTCAAACTTTTAAAAAAGTCTGAGTTCTATTTACACATTATAGATTCTCTCATTCTTCCACTGGTTTGGTCATTGATTCCAACCTCTTTTGGGCAAAGAGTGTTAAGTAAGTAAGGGAGAGGGGAAGGCTTTGGCTTACCATTCTACCTAGCCATAGAGAATTGGATTTCAGGGAGCTGGCTTTTCCCGTATCATCTAATGAATTCTCTGACCAACATGGTGGTATTCTTTGAATAAATAAAAAGGACTATACTGTTTCTAGGAAACTGCAAATCATATCACAATGACAGAATTCCATTTTGCAGTGACCAAAAACTATCACTTTTCCTTGGCAAGCTCGTTTTTGTTCTTTTTTAATGTTCAAAGAGTTTGTCTTACTTTCCCGGTATTTATTTTTCCCTACTTCTGTCATTTCTAAGCCCAGTTAAAAAAAATCTCATTATATGAATCTCTGTTTATTACTTATTTTTACTTCTATTAGCATTAAATCACTCTTTGAAGCACACTTACAGCCACAGAATAGGAAATTATAACACATCCCCCTGAGAACAGAGGAAGTCTCAGTAAAAGTTTGTTATATCAAGTAGCCAAAAATAAGGTCCTAATGCAAGAATCTAATGTCCTAGGAATGCTTCATCATTCGTTCATTTGTTTATTAATTTAGCAAATAGTACACATGTAGCAGACACTGTTGTGGGGTGTTGAGGACTTTGCGGTGGATAAGACAGAGAGGGCCTTTGTGCACCATGAAGTTTACTTTCTAGTTGAGGAGGCACACAGCAAGCAAGCCAACCAAACAAATAAGGAAACTAGCAGAGTGCCATGCATCATTTAATTTTATTAAAGAAGGTGATGAGATAATTGGGTCACCACTTTAGATTGGGTGGTCAGGGAAAACCTCTCTGAGGTATTTAAGCTGAGGTCTTATTTCAGCTACTATGGCTGCATACTGAAGTACCCAGGACCTTGGTGGCTTTGAAACAACAGCTTATAATGTTCACGGATTCTCTGGATCAGGGATTCTCAGAAGGCATAGTGGAGACAGCTTGTCTCTGCCTCATAATATCTGGGGCCAAGCTGAAAGGCTCAAAGTCTGGGGCTTGGAACCATTTCAGGGTTTGCTCAATCACATGTCTGGTGGTTGATACTGGCTGCTGGCTGAGTGCTTAAGTGGGACTGCTGGCCAGCACACCTCCACAGGGCCTCTCCATGTGTCCCGGTCTCCTCACAATGTGGTGGCCGGGTTCCAAGGGTGAGTGTCCTGAGAGAGAGAGTGAGTGAGCCAGGTGGAAGCACTATTATTTCTTGTGACCCAGCCTTGGAAGTCACTTCTGCTGTGTTCTGTTGGTTACGATGATTACAAAGATCCACCAACTTTCCACAGGGAGCAATAGAGACCCCACCTCTTGGAGGAGTATCAACCTCACATCGCAGGATACATAGTGGTGTGGCCATCTTTGGAAAATCTCATCTGCCACAGGTCTGAGTGACAAGAAGGGGTTAGGAACGTGAAAATCAAGGGGAAGAACACTCCAGGCAAAGGCCCTAAGTGAAAGCTAACTCGGCACATATTTGAATCACAGCTGGAAGCCCAGTGTGGTAGGATAAAAAGAACAAGGGAAAGAGTAGTACAAGATAAGTTGGGAAGGTAGGTAGGACAAGATCACGAAAAACTAAGAAGTACCTCTATCTACTCCAGGCAAAAGGAGAAAGAAGACTGGGTTTGTCTTGGAACTCATTCATGCCTTCTTTGGGTCAGTGTCGATTTAGACCTATAACTCTTTAGATTCTCACAGTACTCTTCCTAGCAGTGCTCTCATTTGAAATTCTCCCAGCTCTAAATGTTTCCCCTTTCTAGATACTGGACATTGTGGAGTGGGGAATTGTAAAGAAGAGCATTTTATTCCTTCAGCCTTTCAAGTTGCTTTTAATTTAGTTGGAGAGATTAATATGGGCAACGCACATACACAGATGGTAACTAAAATATGAGTCAGTAAAAGTTAAGTATCAAATATGTGCTCAGAATCATGCGATTCAAGAATTATGAATTCTTGATTCTGATTCAAGAATCACAACATTCTGATTCAAGAATCAGAAGTCACACAAAAAAAGAAATCATCAAATGTCGAACTAAAATGAATATATTCCAGCAGTTATAAAGGAAAACCACATAAATGAAATAATTCTGTATCGTAAAAAATGACATAGAGAAAGTAAAAAGATAAATAATAAACTAGGAAAAATATTTTTCTTGAATGCCTTTTTTCCCTTTTCAGTTCAAAACAACTTATATACTCCTTAAAAGCAGATTTTTCAAACTTTGGTTTTTGACATATGACTTTTGTGAATCCACAAATAGTAAAACTGTACTAAAACAAAATGGTTAAGATAGTTCAATGACAATGACAACTACATCAGTTAAGACTGTCCTGATTTAAACAATGTCAACATGTGAAAATAACCTCAAATAAATAGCTGTGTACTAAAAGAAAAAAATATATTTGCTGCACACATGACAAAGCCTATCTTTATATAGAGATAGCTTGTACCATTCACTGCACAAAATAGAAAATTTTAAAAATGAGCAAAGATTACAAAGAAGAAGCTCACAGAAAAAAAAAAAGTGACCAATAATCATGAAAGGATGTTCAACCTCATCATAATGAAAGAAACACAAAGTAAAGCAACACACTTCACTAGATTGACAAAACAGTATCAAACAAAATCTTTTTACTAACTCGACAATAATTACTCTGCTTGATAAAACTCAGTATTGGCGAGGATGCAGGGGAATATTGGCACTTTTGTACACCACTGGTATAAACTTTTTCCATGGAAACTTGGTAATATTTATCAGTTTAAAACGCATATTTCTTTGCCCTAGCAATTCCACAGTTTGAAAACAATTTTATGAACATACTCACTTCTATATGCAATTATATATATATTTGAGGATGTTGATTTCCATATTATTTATAATAGCAAAATAATTAAAATTATTCAGTTGCTTATAACTAGAAGACCAGATTTATAAATTATGGTGTATGGACCTCTGGAATACCATGCAGCTATTTAGAAGAATGTGGAAGATAAAAAAGTATTGACTTAGAAAGATGTCCAAAATGTATTAAGTGAAAAAGTGAGGTAAAGACAGTAGGAATAAGAGGATGTTATTTGTTTAAAGGGCTTTTATGCACTGACATTTATACATATATGTCTGTCTACCTTTCTATCTATCTATCTATCTATCTATCTGTCTATCTATCGTACACTACCCAATTTCTGGAAGGATATATGGCTTATGAAATGTTAATAGTAGCTTAGTAGCTTTTGAAGTATACAACTCTAGGCTGAAGGAAGTGGAGAGAGAATTTTAGCTCTCATCGTATAGCCTCTGTAATGTTAAAAAAATTTTCTTTATAATCTTGTACATAGATATCAATTTAAAAGTAAAGACTAATACTAAAAACATCATGAGCATGTCTCTACCAGGCCCTTAGGTTGTGAGGTTAATGGCGGGAATTTCAGGCACTGATATATTGTCATATTTTAGGCCCTCTGGTGCCCCTTAAATTATATCGTTTGCCATTCTTGCTGGCTGGGTGTGCCAAAGCATAGACCGCAAACAGTACTCTGAGTTGAAAGTAAAGAAGTCATAAACCATTGTTCCTACCTCTTTGACTCCTATTACCAAATCTTAAATGTTTCCATCCTTGAGGAAATTATACTCCAGGGTATAATTGCAAAAGTACCCTGCTCTAATTTCAGTGGCAGACGCTTACGTCACTATTCGACTCCTTCATTTTAATTTAGAATCACTGTGGAGGTGCTGGGAGTATAAGGGGTGATATGGGTGGGGGGATGGGAAGAACTGTATTATGGAAGAGATGACAGTAGTCTTCCTCGGTCTCCTTGGGCCTTTAACACCCGTAGATGTCTATCTTTTGTTTTCCCGTTTTTAAAAGTTCCATGATCTGACACATCATCATAAGACCTCTGTGCCTAGATTTTGCAGGAAACAAGTATCACGAGTAGCGTGCTTACCACTGTTATATCTAGATTTAAAATAAGTCTGAGGCTTTAAATGTTCTTGAGTTTAGAAAACCTAGTTGTTTGCAAATGGGTCACTGATTTCTTGCTGATAAATTCCCTACTGCTCTTCAGTGCAAACCTGTCATCTTCTGTGAAAATTCATCATTGTGACACGTATATTCTTTTTTTCCTTTTACTTGGTTTAACAGTATGTGAACTGGCTGTCACTTCTTTCTCACTAAATAAGAGTTCTTTAGTTTCCCTCTTAAATATAATTCAAAGTCACGTTTCAAGCCAATGGTAAACATTCGATGATAATACACGCCTGCCTGACTCACCCACGTGTGTGCACACACAGTCTACAGCAGGTAGGACAAACCAGGATACCAACTTAAGCAGAATACCCAGCAGAGTCTGGAAGGAGACTAGAAGGCCCAGAAAGGCAGACGGCAGTCTTTGGATTGAGAAAAGATCACCCTAACTTTAACCTTGACAGTGAATGGGTTTGGGGGGCTGTTGGCATGAAAATAAATCTTGGAGGCTTTTTTTTTTTTGCGGTACGCGGGCCTCTCACTGTTGTGGCCTCTCCCATTGCGGAGCACAGGCTCCGGACGCGCAGGCTCAGCGGCCATGGCTCACGGGCCCAGCCACTCCGTGGCATGTGGGATCTTCCCAGACTGGGGCACGAACCCGTGTCCCCTGCATCGGCAGGCGGACTCTCAACCATTGCGCCACCAGGGAAGCCCTTGGAGGCTTTTTAAAAGCAGCTAATCACCCACCTCCTTCATCTCCTTTCTGACTTTCTTGAGTTCCTGTAGAGATCCCTTCCCTTGGCCCTCTTGCAAATGAGAGCTCTTTGCTCCAGCTTGGCAGCACCATTTAAAAATAAAAATGTGCCCCGTGACCCAGCAGTAACATCTCTAGGTCTCTACCCTAGTAGTCCCTTGATTGTGCCCAGGGGCCCACAGATAAGGATGTTCAGCGCTGGATGGCTTAGAATAGTCCCACAGTGGAAACAACCTCCAGGTCCAACAGAAAGGAAACAGAGAAACTATGGCGAAATCATAAGAGGAGATGCCACACGGCACTTGAAAGAAATGACTGGATATGTATCATTATGATAGATCTCCCAAACACGTTTTGCACCGGAAAAAGGAAGTTGCAAGCAGTATGATACCATTACTGTCAAAAAAAAAAAAAAAAAACCATATTATATATTTTATAAAAATTATGAATATGTGTGTCCACACATGTGCATGGGTATCTGTATATGTAGAAGTAGGAGGCAAAACACTCTCATTACCTCTGAGACATGGAGGATGGGACTGAATGTGAGGATATTGGTCAAAGGGGACCTCAGCTTTATTTGCAACGCTCTCATTTTTAAAAGGAGGATTGAGTCATGTGTATTACTTGGGGAACTAAAAATAAGTTTAAATATTTAAAGAATTCTTAACATTCTGCCTTTAAACAAGGCCTGGATAAGGTAAGATAACATTCCCCAAACTGGGTTCTACAGAACATTTGTGCTCTGTCGGGGTCAGTAGGTTTTTATTGGGATTTAATGTTATTAATCCAACAGAGGTCAGAGACCGAAACAGAATTAGCAGTGAACTCAGAGGGAGCAGAAAACTCTCAAACTTTCCTCCCATCTTTAATCCCTGCCAGGATGGTCCTGACGGGCTCCAGCAGCTTCCCTTTCTTTTAGCTGCATTAGAATATTTCTGTTAAACAAACACCTCTTTAGAGGTAAGGACTTAACTTCAGGCCTCTGTAAATAAGGGTGAGGGAGGTAAAAAATGCATGTTGCCATCTACCTATAAATTGAGGTTTCTGAAACCTAGTAAAGGTTCAAATCAGCCTTGCCGTGGCCTGTGTGCAAAATTCAAAGAAAGGATGAGACCTAACAGGACAGGGGCTGCCGTCTCTCTTGGTAAGCTCTGTCTCCTCTTCCCCAACTTCATCATGACGTAAGGAAATCACATCATCATGACAGTGTCGGTGAGGAGCAGTTTGGAACTGCTGGAGGAGATTGTGGGCAGTTGTTTTCATTTTGGATCGTTGTGAAAAGCTTTCTGGGTCAGGATGTTCCGGGACTCTCAAGAAGGAGGTGGGGCACCATGAAGTCAATGCAGTTGCTTGATTCCCTGATTCCATTGGCCTTTGCATGCTGTATTTTTCACTTTCATGACCCCAGAATCCAGGGGGTGCCATGGCCACTTGGGGGAATGTGGCTTTGGAGCCACACGAACTCCCATCCTCGAAAAGCGCTGGGCAACACTGGGGAGAGCGAAGTTAATATGTGTCTATACTGCAGGACTCCTCAGAGCTTTTTTTTTTTTTGCGGTACGCGGGCCTCTCACTGTTGTGGCCTCTCCCGTTGCGGAGCACAGGCTCCAGACGCGCAGGCTCAGCGGCCATGGCTCACGGGCCCAGCCGCTCCGCGGCATGTGGGATCTTCCCGGACCGGGGCACGAACCCATGTCCCCTGCATCGGCAGGCGGACTCTCAACCACTGCGCCAGGAAGCCCTCCTCAGAGCTTTTGATAGATCAACTCTTATCATGACTCTCCAAGGCAGGGAGGAGCAAATGTAGTGGGTTTCCACCTGCTTTTGACCTTTCCTCTCCTGGTTCTTTGCCTAGCCCTGCAGCGGGGAGTGCTTCTGGAACACAGGTTGGTAAGAGGCAGAATCAGGAAGAACGACCTCATCTCAGTGAAAGTGAAGTTCCCAAATCGCCAACCAAAAAGTGACGCTTCCTGGACTCAGTGGCTGGCTCTCACACTGATTCTAGCGAGGGAAGAGTTGAGACCGTGTGCCACTGTGCGAATAAGAACTTACAATTCTTCTTGTATAAAAGCCTGCTGTCGAGGCCAGCAGAAACGCCATGCCTTTGGTATGCGTGGCTGCTGCCAATGTGGCTGGCACATGGTGGGCATGCATCACTGCACTCATGGCCTCCGACAGTGAGGTGAAGAGGCGCGTAAACAAGTGAGCAGCTCTGCCCCACTCAGGGGAGCGATTCAAGGGTAGATCTAAAATTCAGGTTCGGGAGTTTTGCAGGCTTTGAGCAGAATTCAGTTTCTGCTCTTTCTCCATTTCTTGGAGGACACAGTGTCATCTTAGCCATGACTGGTCTGTCTGAGCTGTATGGAAGTCCGTGGTGACAAATGACCAAAAAGACTGAGGAAATTACCCCATTAATTCAGGCCGAGCACCTATATTATCGTCAACTCCATAAAAATGGCCTTCTGCTCGCAGTAGAGCTCATCTATTAACAGGATGGTTGTATAATCAAAAACGGTGATGCAAAGCAGAGGAGGACTGGGTCCTGAAATCTACATGTGCTTGCTGACAATGAACAGCCCAGATAAAGTGTGACAGGCCGTGATTAACTTAAAGTGTCTAAATACGTCTGAACCCTGCAGAATAAAATACGTAAATCCCAGAATGGCCATCAGGGCAGTGGAAGCTTGTGGAGGATTTCCAATGTCTGTTTTCTTTTACGGGTAGTCTATGTTAGATGAAGTGCAGAGATGTGGTTCTAAGCAGAGGCTCTGGAGTCAGGGGCCTGAGGCCATATCCCAGGCCTGCTGTGTCCTAGCTGTGCATGCTTGGATACTTGGGCAGGATTTTTGTGCGTATGTGCAACTTTGTGCGATTTTTGTGCCTTACAACACAAAACCCCTGGCTTGTTGTAAAAATGAAAAGGGTCAGTGTGAGAATCCAAGTACTTGGTACACAGTGCGTGCTCAGTAAATGAAAGACATCATTGCCACTGTCACCACCAACATCATCATCATCACCAAGCACGTCACCATATTCACAAGTAGATGCTTGGACAGGAGTACAAACCATAATGTTTGGTTTCTAGTCTGACAGAACCGTTAAATAGGTGTTCCAAACCTATCTAATCCTAGTCACCTATGGGAAAGCAGCTTTTTCCTTAATATGTTCCAGAAATAGTTTTTTTTTTTTTTTAAAGGTTATGGTTTGGTGGTTTAGTTGGATATGTGGTGGGGAGGACACAATTCACATGAACTCAGGCTTGAATTCCAGCTCTACTCCTAAGCAGATAAGTGACCTCAGGCAATTGGCTTCACTGCTCTGAGCCTCAGTGGCCTTATCTGCAAAATGGGGATAACAGCTTCTGGGTTTCAGGGAGGATTAAGAGTCAGATAACATTTGAACGGCACCAGGCACATCCACTTTCCATCACTGTTAGTTCCCATTTCCAGGGGGACCTGGATGAGCTCGTGGGAATTTTAAGGGAGCATTTTAAACTGCCTTACAACACAAACACATGGCTCACAGGTGGCTGGATCTAGTATTTCAGCAATGCCAATGACACAACTAAATCATAACTCAGTTGATCCGAGCTGTGGGTGTCCCCTAACCCAGCAGAAAAACCCATAAGGACACAACAGAAACTCTTCTGAGAACACATAAGTCCTCTGCCCATACAAGGTATTATTATTAGCGGCTCATTCCTAAAACAGGCTAAATCTGGGACTGGGGTCCCTGCCAGAGTTGTTCTCCAGGTCATGGATGAAAACATCTGGGCTACATCCACAAACTGATTGCCTGGCTATTTTTTGCTTCCCTCATCACAGTCAAAATGCCTTCCTGGCACGTTTCCGCTGGTCTTGCCTTCATTCCCACTCCAGGCATCATGGCAGCAGCATAACTTCAGGATGACGGTGTCTCAGGGGCTCTGCCTACAGCATATCAGCTGCCAGCTGGTCTTCCTCGGGGCTCAGAGGGGCTTCTACTCCAGCCTGGCCAGCCTGACAGGGGAGGGATTGAGGAAGAGGGCAGCAAAGTGGAGGTGGCCTGTGGAGGAAACTCCTGTCTGAGGAGGGGTCTGGGGCAAGGGGCAGCTAATGTGCAAAAGGGGCAGGGCAGAACCAGCTGCCCTGAAGGACTGAGGTGGTCAAGGATGCTGCTGTAGCATTTGTAGTAGTAAAAATCTGGACCCAATCAGAATGCTTGTCAGTAGGGGAATGGCTCACTAAGGAGGGATGCATCCCTGCTATTGTAGAATATTATCTAGCTCTTAGAGTTAGTGAGAGCTCTATCCCTTTACCCTGAGCAATGTCAGTGCTGCAGGGAACACATGGCCCAGAGAAATGTATGTAAAAACAACCTCTGTATATGCACAAATAATGATGTGCATTTAGTATCTTTCGTATGCCAGGGACCACGCTCAGTGCTTCTCATGTGTTAACTTATTTAAATCTCACAACCATCTCATATAGGTACTATTATTACTCTGATTCTACAGAAGAAAGATTCTAAGGCCTAGAGATGTCTGTGGACATAGAATTGCTAAGAGCGGAGCCAGAATTTTAGTCTGGATGGCAGCCAGAGCTCTTGACCTCTTCCCGTACTGTTTCTCATATATGCTTGTATGAGCAAAGAAAGAGCTATGGAAGGATTTATATCAGGACCAGGCCATCCGTGGTTAACTGGAGGAGATAAGGAGAACATATTACCCAATAATATGGGAAAACTTTATGATTTTTTCCTACTTTTATCTATGATT
Source organism: Phocoena sinus (assembly GCF_008692025.1). Classification (NCBI taxonomy): domain Eukaryota; kingdom Metazoa; phylum Chordata; class Mammalia; order Artiodactyla; family Phocoenidae; genus Phocoena; species Phocoena sinus. Next base: position 51,877,808 of record NC_045765.1, on the reverse strand, counting down.
ACTGCAAATATGAAAAAAATGTATGTTCACATGGACAAAGTTCGGAAGGGAACATAACCAAATGAAAACTTCGATTTGATAGGAAATCAGGCTATATGGCGATTGAAACTTTGCATTTCATTGATTATTTCCATTTTTTTCTACCAATAGAGTAATTTTTAAAGGGAATAATCCATATGGTTATATTCATGGTATGTAGGCTGGTCATTCCTGTTCTCAAAGTGTGGTCTCTAGACCAGCTGCATCAGCGTCAATTGGAAACTTGCGAGAAATGCAAATTCTCCGGGCTCACTCCAGAGCTATCAGAAACCTCAGGGGAGGGGCCCAGCAATCTGTGTTTTCACAAGTCTCCTAGGTGATGTTGATGCACCAAAATTTGTAAACCACTGGGTTAAACAAACAAATGAACCAGCAAACCATTCCAAGGCAGAGGAGGTATTAATGAAGGTGGCACTTGCAGAAAAGACAGAGGGCTCCTCTTTGCTAGTTTATCCACTTGGCAGAATGTAATTCATTCTTTGGTCATCTCTGAAGGTGCTCAAATCATTTTGGCCAAGTCTCGCCTTTGACCATGCATGGTCTCAAATGGTTCTGCCATTATTTTAGATGGGTCATTGCACCAAATGCACTGGGAGATTTCACAACATTCCCTTCACCCCCCTTCTGGGGCAGAGTCAACACTAATAGTCACTGGGACTTCCCTGGTGGTCCAGTGGTTAAGAATCCACCTTCCACCTTCCAGGGTATGAAGGTTCGATCCCTGGTCGGGGAACTAAGATCCCACACACAGCAGGGCAACTAAGCCGTAATGCCACAATTAGAGAAGCCCGCATGCCACAACAAAAACCCAGCGTGGCCAAAAAACCCCCCAAAAACAAAAAAAGCCAAAAAACTAATAACCACTAACTAGTGGTGACCGGTTGTTAGCTGCTGCTGTTTCAGGTCACAGAATTGACTCTGGAGTTTGAATTTTTTAATTTGGTTGACCTCAGTGGTCAAATTAACTAGACACTTGATCACTTGATTAATCTCCCTTTCTTACAATGTGGAAATGGCCTTTTGACTGCGTTCTGTCTCCTATTATGAAAGTAACAGATGCTTACTTTTAAAATTTCAGAAAAATACAAGTAACTATAAAGAAGAAAAGGAAAGTCACCTGTAATTTTATAACAGAGGTAACCACACTAACATCAACTCAATATTTAAGATATAGATTTCTAGGCTTTTATCAATGTGCACATATACTTTTAAAATAAAAATGTGATCATACTATCAATTGTCCTCTAACATGATTTTTTTCACATAACACAACACAGACATCTTTCCGTGTCAACAAATACTGATCATTTACAATGACTGCAAGGTTATTCCATTGTACGGACAAAGTGTTTTAACTAGTTCCCATACATATGCAAATTCTAACATTACTTACGTCCAAGATATGATTGTAATTTATATACATGTATTACAAAACACCGGTCTGATGATTTCTTCAGGCTAAATTATTAAAACTGGTGTTTCCAGGCCAAGGGACTTTTAAGGATATTGATATATATTGCTAAGCTGGCCTTCAGAAATGTCCTAATTTACACTCCTAACAGGTATATACAAAAGTGCCTGTTGCTCTAACCTCTTGGTAATATAGGGTGTTATCACTGTTTTCATTTTTGCCCTTCTAATAGTTCTAAATGTGTTTCTTCATTGTTTTAACTCCCATTCTTTAATAACTTGTTAGGAAGACAAATTCTTATATTTCCTGGACATGTATGATTGTATCTCCCATTCTTTTACTGATTTTTCTATTGTGTCAGTCTTTCCTTCACATAGTACCATACTGATGAGCTGATTTCTCTGAATGCCTTCCTTTAAAATTATAATCCACAATAGTATTTACTGACCAGTTATGTAAGAAATAGACGTGGTAGTAGTAGTGATAATATCAACTAGCATTATTCTGAGTATGCTTAAAATATTAACAATTTAATCCTCACAACCACCTTACAAAAGTAGATGCTATTATTACACCCATCTTACAGCTGAGGAAAGTGAGATCCTGGTTGTAGTCCAGAGCGGGTGTGCCCAGGCATGCAGCCTGTTCCCAAAGCCTTTGCCCTGAACCACCACACTTCACTACCAGTCTTTTCCCATACCCAGCTCCGTCCACATCACCGCTGTTGCCACCTCAGCCGTGACCACCGCCACCGCCATTTCTACTGCCTGTCATCACTGTCATCCTGTACTATTCACTGGGCACTTATTGGTACATTCCCAGTTTCTAAGTAAATGCTCTTTCTTTTGATTCAGCATTCTTTCAACTAATGTTGCCTTTGTTGAAGGCCTACTATATCCTTGGCACTATTTTAGTTGCTGGAGATGTAATAGTAAACAAAACCAACAAAGTTCCTTGCCCTGATTAAGGTAACTGTTTAGTAGGGAAGAAGACAACAAAAATTAACTGTATAAAATTTGGTGCCTTAATAGGTGGTCTCAGTCAATCCCTATGGCAACCACATGAGGTGCTGTTATCACCCCCATTTTGTAGATTAGGAAACCTAAGCTAGAGAGACTGAAGATCTTGCCTAAGGTCACCGAGCTAAAAGTTGACTGAGTCTATGCCTTCAGACTCTTTCTCCATTAACATTCCTGTATATCCATCTAATGGTGACAAGGGCACATCTGCCATGTGCCATGTTCCCAAACCATGCTCTCTGTTTGAAGATGAGGGCAGAGAGTTCTGTGAATGGAAATCATTTTTTGTGGTTTCTAGCCCCTCCCAAATTAATTCACTTCAGGATCATTTAGTCTCCTTTGTCAATCTCAAGATAAAGTACTGAAGCACCTAGAATTATTTCAGTATGAATAAAAGACAAAGATGGGGGTACAGGAGGTATCACACACACACACACATATGTATGCATGTGTATATATACCTATCTAGACATACATACATGTATATAAACACATACATATTATATGTATTTAATCTTTACACATTTCCCTAGAGAACTGAAGACATTTAATTGAAAGGCGAGGATGGTCAAAATCCCTCCCTACACATATTCTCTCTACCTCTCTCTTTCATTTATTTAAAAATGTATGTGAACTAGATGAACCTGTTTGGCTGTGTCTATTCAATTACTAGATTTAATTTGTGTTGTCCAACAGCTTTTCTTTTTTAAAATAATAAATAAATTAATTAATTTGGCTGCATTGGGTCTTCATTGCTGCTTGTGGGCTTTCTCTAGTTGTGGTGAGTGAGGGATACTCTTCGTTGCAGCGCGTGGGCTTCTCATTGTGGTGGCTTCTTTTGTTGCAGAGCACGGACTCTAGGTGCGAGGACTTCAGTAGTTGTGGCATGTGGGCTCAGTAGTTGTGGCTTGCGAGCTCTAGAGCACAGGCTCAGTAGTTGTGGCGCACAGGCTTAGTTGCTCCATGGCATGTGGGATCTTCCTGGAGCAGGGCTCGAACCCGTGTCCCCTGCATTGGCAGGCAGATTCTTAACCACCGTACCACCAGGGAAGTCCTGACAGCTTTTCAAAAGAAAGTAGCTTCCCTGAATCCTCAGGACCCACAGACAGCACACATTAAAAACCAAATAAAAATAAGGTACCCATGTTGGCTATGTTAAAATGTCCTTTTATATAAAATAAACTGGTTTAAACCCAAGAAGGTGAAATAGTGCCTATTAATTGTCATTATTTATAAAATATTGAAAGTGCACAGGGAGACTCAGGGCCATGTAGAGGTTATGGTCTCCCCCTGGAAGTGTTCTACTTGTTTACAGATGAATTTAGTGCCTGAGAAAGCAAGTCTGCCTAAGGATTCAACAATGGGGCTTGGGTGTTTGAAAATATCAATATTTTCAGAAATTAGGTAAGTTTTATGGATTAATTTCAGTGCAAAGCAGAAATAGCCTAAGTTTTTTCTGATTATATAAAAGAAATATCCTATCCATGTAAAACATTCAGACTATAATGAAAAGAACATGGAACAAATTAAAACATAGAAACTATCTTTAATCCTACTCTTGGAGATAATTTCTCACATTTTGCTATATTTCTATCCATCATCATAGTATGTTTTATTATCAGTTATAGTCTAATAATTTTGATGACCTAGTTAAAATGGATAAATTCCTATATAAATGATGAACTGCCAAAACCGGTATAGAGAAGAACTATAGAATTTGACTACATCAGTGTGTACTGAATAATTTGAAACAATAAACAAAGACTCGTCTTTCTCAAAAAACTTCAGGCCCAGATGGTTTTTTTTTTCCTTAATACTTAGCTATACTTTATTTTTATTTTTCCTCTTCAAGAAAAAAGAGCTAGTGAGAGCAGAAAGGAGACGGAGACATTCATTTGGTAATTCAGACTGAGTTGCTAATGTAAGCCTTATGGAGGACCCTGAAGAAAAGCATCAAATGAAGGTCACATAGCAGCTCTGCTCGCACGTGCTGTTATCCGCAGTCACTGTCCACTGAAGTGGGCCGGGCGGTTAATTTACAGGGAAGGGACTTCCATGTGCGGGATTATAACAGAATTTCAGCTATCAACAGCACTGGATTTAGAATCACAAAACCTGAACTTGAACCCTACTCCTGTTATTTACTAGCTCTGTAAACTTATGCAAACTCTTTTACCTCTGAGTCTGCTTTCTTATCTGGAATGAGAATTTTCCAGGATCTGCTGACTGGAACAGGAATTTTCCTGGGCTTTTAGAGGGATTAGATTGAAATCACAGAAGAAGAAACACTCCAGACAATACCTGATACATGACAGACATAGAATAAATATTAGGCTATTTTCTTCCTTCCCATTTTAATTAATAAAGTATAGCTTTTGAAAAAATTTTCTGTAAGTTACATTTCTAACTACTTAGAGCATTGGCAGAGACAAAAATCTATGTAAATTACTTTATAACAATTTTCAATGCACTACCAATCACACACTATCCCAGTGAAAAGGGGTCTGACCTTTGCAATCTTCTAATCCAATTCCCTCATTTTGTAGACAAGAAAATTGACACAGAGGTGTTAAGTGAGACACACCGGTACATGGTAGCACAGTCAAGACTTGAAGCCAGGTCTATTGTCTCGAGTCCAGAGTCTTCCCTGTTCAGGCCCAGATGGTTTTAATGGAAAGTTCTACAAAATTTTTAAGGAATATTAATTTCTATCTCATACAAGTCTTTAGAAAATAGAAAAAGGGAAAAATCTATGCAGATCACCTTACAAGGCTAGCCTAGCCTTATTCCAAAATTAGATAAGGACAACACATAAAAGAAAATAATAGGCCAATTTTACTTATTAACATGGATTAAAAAACCCTTAATAAAATATTAGCTATCATAACTGTAGTTTAAAAATAATACATTAAGATCAAGTAGAGTTTATCTCAGATATACCAGATGGTTCAACAGAGAAAATTTATTTATATGTGTTAGTGTAGTAACATATTAATGGAGAAAAAATTGTATGATGATATAAATCAAGATAAAAATACATTTGATAAGATACTATTCAAATTTATGATTAAAACTCTTAGCACTAGGAATAGCAGAGGATTTCCTTAACTTGATAAAGGTTATTTATACTAAGAACCTATAGTAAGTATGATAGTAAATGTAGAAAGTTAAGATTTCTTCTCTTTAAAGAAAAAGTAAGATAAGGATGCTTACTATTATCATTAGAAGTCTTGGCTAAAGAAAAAGAAGCTAAAGACAAAGAAATAATAAGAATGAGGGTTAGAAAGGGTGGTAGATTATATTCTTGTTCACAATTATTTACTATCCTCTTCTCAGCCATATAGTTTGCAGAGCCTTCCTCTGGAGGAGGAAACTTTAAACCCTGTTGTCATCAGGCTTGACCATGGGATTTATTTTTGCCAATGAATATGAATGGATTTGGCACTATGCCAGTTCTAAGCAGAAGCTTCAACAGTCATCATGTGGATTAACTGGCTGCCCTGTGCTTTTCCTCTGCTATAAGAATGGCATGCTGCTGATTAGGGCAGAGCTGTAGCCAACAGCTATAGAAGTGAGAAATACATTTTTGCTGTTATAAGTCATTGAGATTTGGGATTGTTTGTTATCATAGCATAACTTAGTGAGAGCTGACTAACAGAGAATGTAAGAGATAGAATTATCTTCATTTGCATACCATATGATCACCTATCCAGAAAAACCAACAGATTCAGAAGATAGACTATTAGAACCAATAAGAGAATTAAATAAGATCAGTGACTACGAGATCAATTTTTAGCACTAACAACAACCAATCAGAAAATATAATAAATAATATCATTCCCACTATCAAGAAATCTATTAAACATCTAAGACTTAATTATATTAATGAAATAATGTACAAGGTATATACAGAGAAAACAGAAAACTTCAAAATATTAATAAAGTATGTAAAAGATGATCTGAATAAATGAAGAAAATCTTATGCTTTTGGATGAGACAACTTAATATTATACTATAATGACATCAATTCTCCCATTTAATTGATAAATTCAATACAACTCCAAAAAAATTCTACTTAGATTTTTTTGAGGAACATAACGACTTACTTTAAAATTTATTTGGAGGAATAAGAGTTTATGAATAGCTAAGTCAAGCTTGAAGAACATGAATAGAAAGGGAGCTTGCCCTACTAGATATAGAAATACACAACAAAGCCACAGAAACAGTGGTGCACTGGTAAAACAAAACAACCAAAAACAAAAACAAAAAACAGATAAATAGGCCTATAAAATAGGACAGAGAGTTCAGATACTGATATTATGTATATGTGGAAAACTAAATATGATGGAAAGGATATCACAAGTCAGTACCTAGAAACTTACATTGGGAAAATTGGCTCACTGTAAAGACAGAAATAAAACTGGATCTTTGCCTCATATATCATACAAATGTGGACTCCACATGGATTAAAGATCTAAGAGAAAAAGGTACAACTATAAAGTGAGTGGAGCATAATGTAGAAGAATATCTTGGTGACCTAAAGGCAGGGAAAAGCTTTTCATAAAATTTTTTCAAAAGCACAAATCATAAGGCAAAGTACTGATGACTTTGAGTTCATTTACATTAAGGCTTTCTGTTCAAAGACACCATGGACACATTTATTACACAGAAGGCAATATGAGAAAAATACTCAAAATGTCTAAACCCCACTACATGAATAACACAAGTAACTTCTACAAATTAACAAAAGAAAGGCATCGACCCCAGTAGAAAAGTAAGTAAAGGATTCAAAAAGGCAATGTACAGAAGAGGAAACTTGAATTACTACTACACAAGTGAAGAGAAGTAATGCCTCGAATCATTAGTAATCTGAGAAATTTTAAAGAGATTGCATTGAATCTACAGATGGCTTTGGGTAATATGGGCTTTTTAACAGTATCAATTCTTCTGGAATATCTTTCCATTTGTTTGCATCTTCTTCGACTTCTTTCATCAAAGTCTAGTAGTTTTCATTGTACAGATTTTTCACTTTGTTGGTTAAATTTATTCCTAAGTATTTTATTGATTCTGATGCTATTGTGAATGGGGTTATTTTCTTAATTTGTTTTACTTTGTATTTCATTGTTAGTATGTAAAAATGTAACTTCTTTGCATATATTGATGATATTTTTATTATTTATTTATTTATTTTCTTTCTTTCTTTCTTTCTTTCTTTTCTTTTTAATGAAGAGCAAAATCCCATTATCACACCAGTTTAATAAATCACCTGCTCTGATTTTCTCTGGGCTGAGTACTTGGATGTCTCTCTCTCTTTTTTTTTTTAATAGATCTTTATTGGAGTATAATTGCTTCACTATACTGTGTTAGTTTCCGTTGCACAACAAAGCGAATCAGCCATAGGCATACACATGTCCCCATATCCCCTCCCTCTTGAGCCTCCCTCCCATCGTCCCTATCCCACCCTTCTAGGTCATCGCAAAGCACCAAGCCGATCTCCCTGTGCTATGCTGCTGCTTCCCACCAGCCAACTATTTTACATTTGGTAGTGTACATATGTTGATGTTACTCTCACTTCGCCTCAGCTTCCCCTTCCCACCCCAAGTCCTCAAGTCCATTCTCTATGTCTACCTTTTTATTCCTGTCCTGCAACTAGGTTCATCAGCCATTTTTTTTTTTAGATTCCATATATATGTGTTAGCATATGGTATTTGTTTTTCTCTTTCTGACTTCACTGTATGACAGACTCTAGGTCCATCCACCTCAATACAAATAACTCAATTTCATTTCTTTTTATGGCCGAGTAATATTCCATTGTATGTATGTGCCACATCTTCTTTATCCATTCATCTGTCAGTGGACACTTAGGTTGCTTCCATGTCCTGGCTATTGTAAATAGTGCTGCAATGAACATTGTGGTGCATGTCTCTTTTTAAATTATGGTTTTCTCAGGGCATATGCCCAGTAGTGGGATTGCTGGGTCACATGGCAGTTCTACTTTTAGTTTTTTAAGGAACCTCCATACTGTTTTCCATAGTGGTTGTATCAATTTACATTCCCACCAACAGTGCAGGAAGGTTCCCTTTCACCACACCCTTTCCAGCATTTATTGTTTCTAGATTTTTTTATAATAGACATTCTGACCAGCTTGAGGTGATACCTCATTGTAGTTCTGATTTGCATTTCTCTAATAATTAGTGATGTTGAGCATCTTTTCATGTGCCCCTTGGCCATCTGTATGTCTTCCTTGGTGAAATGTCTATTTAGGTCTTCCACCCATCTTTTAACTGGCTTGTTTGTTTTCTTGATATTGAGCTCCATGAGCTGTTTGTATATTTCGGAGATTAATCATTTGTCTGTTGTTTCATTTGCAAATATTTTCTCCCATTCTGAGGGTTGTCTTTTTGTCTTGTTTATGGTTTCCTTTGCTGTGCAAAAGCTTTTAAGTTTAATTAAGTCCCAGTTGTTTATTTTTGTTTTTATTTCCGTTACTTTAGGAGGTGGGTCAAAAAAGATCTTGCCGTGGTTTATGTCAAAGAGTGTTTTTTCTGTTTTCCTCTAAGAGTTTCATAGTGTCTGAGAAATATACCATGTTCTTGGACTGGAAGAATCAATATTATGAAAATGACTATACTCCCCAAAGCAATCTACGGATTCAGTGCAATCCCTATCAAACTACCAATGGCATTCTTCACAGAATTACTACAAAAAATTTTACAGTTCGTATGGAAACACAAAAGACCCCGAACAGCCAAAGCAATCTTGAGAAAGAAAAACAGAGTTGGAGTAATCAGGCTCCCTGACTTCAAACTATACCACAAAGCTACAGTAATCAAGGCAGTATGGTACTGGCATAAAAAGAGAAATATAGATCAATGGTACAGGACAGAATGCCCAGAGATAAACCCATGCACATATGGGCACCTAATTTATGACAAAGGAGGCAAGAACATACAATGGAGAAAAGACAGCCTCTTCAATAAGTGGTGCTGGGAAAACTGGACAGCTACATGTAAAAGAATGAAACTAGAACATTCTTTAACAACATACACAAAAATAAACTCCAAATGTGCATACTGATTTTATATTTCTATATTATACAATGTCATATGTCAATTTAAAAATAAGATAGACTTTTGGATGATGCTGAAAGATGCTGAAGGAAGATGATAAATTTCACTAATGTGGATTAATCTTAGCAGTCTAAAAACAACGATGTCCACAATGAATTTTCTGGGCATGCCTCACAAGAGCTGATTCTACTCAAGAAGATAACAATAGCTTCAAAGGATATAAGCTCATGAGAAGGGAAATGTTTAACAGCTTGTGCTGGTTACTTTTCGTAATAATGATAGCACATGGTGTTGGAACAGAGCTTTACACTTCTTAAACTGCTAGCACAGCCACTGACCCATTTGATCCTCACAACAGCCAAATGACAGTGGTCAGGGAAGTGACATTATCACCTCCTTAAAAATGAGGAAACTGAGGCTCTAAAGATTTAAGAGATTTCCCCAATTTCACAGCAGTATCTTCCTGGGAACTCCAAGTTCAGTGTTCTTCCTACTACTCCATACTTGCATACTTCCACTGAACGTGAAAGGGAATGGCATTACTTATGCTGAATTGTTCAAACTAATTAACTTAAAAAAATGATGTAGAGGATGTACAGCGGCAGGAAATATCAGAACTGATTTCAGTGCTTGTTTAGATGAGCCTGCTTTGTAGTACATAGGTTTAGCAAGTTCATGTGCAAACAAGCGTTTTAACCAACAGAATGCAGTCCAATAGTTAATAACTTGCCTGTACTCTCACACAGTGGATTTTGGTTGGAGAGGAGAGTGAGGTGAGAGAGGGTGGGAATTCTATACTGTTCTGAAGCACACAGGATGGAGTTTATCTGAGAGGCCAAGTGTTAACAGATTTTGTCTTGTGGTCCCCCTGTGGGTTAGACAAAGGTCATTCACTGTGATGTCATGCAATAAAACAAACCTCAAAACAATGCAGATTTCCTTCAGATCTACTGCAAGGAGCAGCTTTACAGAAGCCCTTATGCTGAGCAGTGACAGTCTATTTAAGACACATATGTTGAGTATCTGCTCAAATACCAGTTTGATATTTTACAAAGGTAGTAGAAATACTTCAATTGCCATTTGGTAAACAGAAGAATGCAGTTGGGCTTCCACTAAAATTGGAGGTACAAAGTACTATCTAAACAGAGGGCAGAAATGGATCACAATGAGGGACATGGGAGAATAGGGAAAGCAATTTGAATTGGAATTTCAGGTCCAGAAAACTGTTAATAGGCAGAGATGGAGGGAAGAGGCAGGATGGGATGGTATGACAGCCCAAGAGGTCAGAGGTGGGGCACCTGAAGGCGTTTTCAGCAAAGCCCTGTTGAGCTGGTATCACCGTGGATAGTACGGTCCTTTGAATGTCACATACCTTTTCCTATTCCCACTTGGGTCCCCCTGCTTTGCAAACATGGCTTATTCCCTCTCCCTCCTTGCTATCCTGGAAAATCCCTATTCATCCTCAAGAGTAAGCACAGGTGTCTTCCACTTTGAATGCACCCTTTTCTGATCCTTCCAAACATGATGCATTCTTGTCATTGTATCTAAACACCCCTCCACTGCACTTGTCCTGCAGTATGACATCCGTTTGCTTGGGTATCAGTTTCTTCCACCAGCCTGTTGGCAGGGTAGGAGCATCATGTCTTATTAGCCTTTTTATTTCCACTGCCCAGCAGAGTGCCTAGCACACTGTAAGCACTTAATAAAATATCCTTAAATAGATTGCTAATTTTCTACATAAAGCTTTACACGTCCATTGTAGGATTTGTTCCTCAATACCTTACATTTTAGAACCTATTACAGTGGTATCTTTATAAAAATATATATTTTCTACCTGCTTATAGCTGGTAACTAGATTTGCAATTGACTTTGGTATATTGATCTTATATCCAGTAATACTGCTAAACTCTCCGTTAATTTCAAGAATTTCTCTGTAGATGTTTTTGTGCTGTCTACGTAGATAATTATATCAGTGGTGAGTTTTATTTCTTATTTTCAGTGCTCATATGTTTTCTTTTTCTCTTCTTGCTATTCTGGCTAGGATCTCCAATGTGTTGTTGAACACAAATGGTGATGGAGGGCATCTTGTCTTGATTCTGATATTAATAGGAATGTGTGCTGTGTTTCTCAAATGAACATGATGGTGGCTCCAAGTTTTCTGTAGATACCATTTATCAGGTTAAGATTGCTCCTTCCCATTCCTAGTTTGCTAAGAGAGTTTATCATGTATGGTTGTTGAATTTTCTTAAATCTTTTTTTTTATCTATTGCAATAATCACGTTTTTCCTCCTTTCACTGGATGGTGGTGGTGAGCTACATTCATAGATTTTTGTATATTGGAACTAAATTTGCATTTTGGGAATAAGCCCAAAACCCAAGTTATGAGTTATGCCTTTTTATACATTGCTTAATTTGGTATCCTAATATATTGCTTAGGATTTTTGTATCTATGTTCATAAATGAGATTGGAGGGTAATTTTCCCTTCTATTTTTTATTGTCAGTTTTCCCTATCAAGGTTACATGAGCCTCTAAAATGAATTGGAGAGTGTCTCCCCTTCCATCATTTCTTCCCCCCTACTTTCTGAATAGTTTGTTTATGTTGAGATGATCCGTTCCTTGAATGTTTGATAGAACTTATCTGTAAAACTGTCTGGATCCTATGTAATCTTCAAGGAAGTTTTGTAACTACTGATTGATTTCGACTGATAGTGATAGCACCATTCAAGTTTTCTACTTTTTCTAGGATTGGTTTGGGCAATTTTCATAGTCCATTTTAATACATTTTCAAATTTGTTGACATAATGCAGTTTATGATATTTTCTCACCTTGTTTATTTTGAGCATCTTTACAGGTTTGTTACATAATTTAAATGCAATAAATTCATCCATTTAAGTGTAAAAGTTCAACAAGTTTTTTTTTTGTTTTGGTTTTGTTTTGTTTTGTGGTACGCGGGGCCTCTCACTGTGTGGCCTCTCCCGTTGTGGAGCACAGGCTCTGGACGCGCAGGCTCAGTGGCCATGGCTCACGGGCCCAGACGCTCCGCGGCATGTGGGATCTTCCCAGACGGGGGCACAAACCCGTGTCCCCTGCATCGGCAGGCGGACTCTCAACCACTGCGCCACCAGGCAAGCCCAGTTCAACAAGTTTGGGTAAATATGTTCAATCATGCAAACGACGCTACAGTATGCTCTAGAATACTTTCATCACCTCAAAAAAATTCTCATACCCTACAGTGTTCAATCCCTGCCCCTATGCAACCATATATCTCTTCTGCCTCTATAGTTTTACCCTTTTCAGAATTTAATATAAATGGAATCATATGATATTTAGTCTTTTGTACATTACTTCAATTAACATGATGTGTTTGAGATTCATCCATGTTATTGTGTCAGTAGTTTATCTCTCTTTACCGTTAAGCAGTATTCCATTGTATGAACATACCACATTTTGTTAAATCCATTCTCCAATTGACAGGCATTTGGGTTGCTTCCACTTTTTGGCTGTTATGTATAATGACTGCTATGAACATTGTGTACAAATCTTTGTGTGAACATATGATTTCATTTCTTTTAGGTAGATACTGAGCAGTGGAATTCCTCAGTCATATAGAAAGTATATGCTTAATTTTTTTCAGAAACTTTCAAAGTGTTCTTCAAAGTATCTGTGCCGTTTTGTATTTGCACTAGTAATATATCAGAGTTCCAGTTGCTCCACATACTTCTCAACACTAGGTATCATCAGTTTAGTTTTGTTTTTTTTAAACAAACCTAAAGAATTTTAGCCATCCTAGTATATGTGTAGGCATATCTCATTGTGGTTTTGATGACCAATGATATTGGGTATAATTACCTATACTGGTTCATATATCTTCTTTTGCAAGTCTTGTTCAAATGATTTTCCTATTATTTATGCATGTGCCCATTTAAACTTTTATTAGGTTGTTTGTTTCCTTGTTATTCAATTTAATAGTCCTTTATATATGTTTCAGATCAAATCTTTTGCCAGACTCTATTATCTTTTTAATGCCTGCACCATATGTTTTTTTGCATTTCTAATATTATTTATATATGCCTTCTTTCATTTTTACCTTGATCAAGCTTGCCAATTATTTATTGTATTGTAAATTTTATTAGTCCTTTCAAAGAGCTAACTTTTGGGGCTTCCCTGGTGGCGTAGTGGTTGAGAGTCTGCCTGCCGATGCAGGGGACGCGGGTTCATGCCCCGGCTGGGCCCGTGAGCCATGGCCGCTGAGCCTGCGCGTCCGGAGCCTGTGCTCCGCAACGGGAGAGGCCACAACAATGAGAGGCCCGCGTACTGCCAAAAAAAAAAGAGCTAACTTTTGGTCTTGCTGATCTTCTCTATTGCATGTTTTTTACTTCATTGATTTCTACTCATATCGTTATTATTTTCTTCCTTCTACTATACTTTTCAAATTTTTCCTTACAACCAAAGTAGATACTTAGCTGGATCATTTACAACCTTTAAATTTTTCTAATCTAAGCATTACATTTCCCTTTGATTGCTACTTTAGCAGTAGCAGCACATATATTATTGCTGTAAAAGATTTTAATTCCATCCTGACTTAAAAACTCTGCAAATTAGACAATTTCTCTTTGCTTTCAGTTTTGCAGTGTCCACTATATGTCTAAGCATGCATTATTTCTTTTCATTTGTTCTTTTTCCTCCTCCTTCATCTTTCTCCCTCTAAATCGTGCTTAACTTTTTGAAGTTGAGTGTTTCACCAATTCTGGAAAATTCTAAGCCATTTTCCTCATCAAATATTTCCATTATGTCTATGAACTTCTGTAACTCCAATGAAATGTATATATAGATTTTACCACTGTTTCCTTTGTCTCTTATCCTCTTTTTATAGCTCTTTCTCTTTGTGCTTCTTTCAGGAATTAGTCTTCTGTTCCATCTTCCAGTTCATTAACTGTCTCTTTAGTTATGTCTAATCTGCCTTTTAATCCCTCCATTGAATTTCTAATTTTAATTTTTATATTTTCATTTATAGAAAATATGTTTGGTTCCTTTTTTGTATCTGCCTAATCAAATTTGATAGTTTATTATTTCTTTGTTATAACTTCAGTAGTATTTTTGTTTAGATTTTTTTTTTTTGTGGTAGGCGGGCCTCTCACTGTTGTGGCCTCTCCCGTTGTGGAGCACAGGCCCCAGACGCGCAGGCACAGTGGCTATGGCTCACGGGCCCAGCCACTCTGCGGCATGTGGGATCTTCCTGGACTGCGGCACGAACCCGTGTCCCCCGCATTGGCAGGCGGACTCTCAACCACTGCGCCACCAGGGAAGCCCTGTTTAGATATTTATTCAAATATTTTTATGTTCTGTAGCTGATACATTGATTGTAAGTAGACTTTTTGATTTGTCTGATTCTGTAGTTTGTAGAGTTTTTGATTTGTCTGATTCTGTAGTTTTACTGTCTTTCACTAATGGTGGCTTACCTCCCATGTATTTATAAACTTTTGATGGGGCTCATTTTTTTTTTTTTTTTTTTTTTGCGAACTTTACCTGTGAGATATTTTCAAGATCTGTTTTGAAAATATATTATTTCCAAGAAGATTTCTGTTGGCAGAAGCTGGCTTCTGGGGAAACCCCTGACCCCACACCACCTTAAATTTTCTTTTTTTTTGCCACAAAGGTTTTATGAATTATGGTCCCAAATCTGTGGGACTGCAGTACTATATTTAGGAATTCTCAGAGGGACTCTATTTTTTCATATGCCACCTAAGGCTTTAACCCAAATTGGCTCTAACTCCACAATCTCTTTCTGGATTCTGGAGATTCTTTTCTTTTTTTAAATAATGAAGCATCATCTATGAGTCTCATGATCTAGGGTCCTACTCTGCTTATGTCTCGGAATTTGCCTCTATCTTCTAGATTCAAGTCCTTTTAAAATCCAAATTTGAATTTGCCAGGAATTGGCAGATAATCTCATGGCAAGTGCCACTCCAGTGCTTACTTTGCCTTCTAGGCTTATATTTTTAGCCTTCAAGGAATTCTTTTACATTTACGCCAGCTCAACATACATTTGTGGGTGTGTGTGTCCATCACCTTTAGATGTCCTGTTACAGGAAGGGGTTCCCTACATATCTAGTTCACCTTTGACTAGAAATGGAAGGTTTCAGTTGGATGGTTTTAAAGTTGTTGGGGGTGTTTAATCCAGAGTTCCACCTGATCATGCCTTACTCAAAGGCCTCCAGTGACTTTCCAGCATATTTAGAATGGTATCCAAAGTCCTCACCATGGTCTGTGAGGCTTGGCAAAATCCAACTTCTTGCTGCTCCTCCAACCTCATATTCTCTCACTTCCTCCTCACTCATTCAAACATACTGGCTTCCTTACTGGTCCTTGAGTATGGCCAAGGATGCTCCTGCCACAGGGCCTTTGCCCTTGTTCTCCCATCCACCCAGAACTCTCTCTAGATATTCATATGCCTTGCACTCTCATTCCATTTTGGTCTCTTACCTAATTACACCTCTTCTGAGATGCCTTCTACTTCTGCGTCTCTTATCACTCATCATTCTTTATCCCCTTTCTCTACATTCTTTTTCTTCAAAGTACACGCCATTATACATCTACTTATTTGTGCATTTGCTTTTGCTTTTTTGAATGGAATCACTAGGAAAGTGTGTCTGTGTTGTTCACCACTGACTTCCCAGTGCCTAGAACAGTACTGCACACAAATAGGTACTCAAATATTTGCTGAATCAACAGATGAATATCACTATCATTTTAATAAAAAATTGAGTCATTCTCTTTTAGAAAGGGAGCTATATTCTGGGGCATGTGGCTTTGAAACTAATACTAAAAGAATATCATGTAACACATGGAATAACATTTTTTTTAAACAGGTCCGTTTGGTTCTTGCAAAATGCACAATTTCCAAGCAGCTGCTTAAAGACAAGGCAATTTATTTCCAAGCTGTTTCCTGCAAGTACATTTGATAGTGTTACATATTTATTAAGTGCCAGGGTGCTAAATTAGGTAATGGTGGAGAGTGACCACATTTCAGTCCAGCTAGTGTGGGTCTAGAGAACACAAGGAAGAGAGTTGTGGAGTTGGCCTGGCCCCCTACCTCAGAGCCCTCAGGATTCACTCCCCAGATGGGGAGAGGTAGTTTTAGAGAAAGTGGAATAATTGTGTGTTGAATGTTACAGTGGCCCCAAGCATTTCCCAATTCAGTTTCCCTTGTTGCAAAAGTAATTTAGACAAGAAGGTAGGTTGGGACTTTCTTCTGGGCCACCTTTTTGTTCTTGGAATGACTGGGTGCTTCTTAGTAGCAGGAAACTTAAGAATTTCATGGTATAAGCTTGCTATGTATTCCTGAAAATGGGAATTCTACCTGAATATGCTCAATAAGGAGCTGCTACATTATGTTCCTGGGACTGTGCTTTAACATGGGCTCTCCTGGTTCCTTTAAATCCTCTGAGTCCTGACTTACCATGGACCCTAGTTGCTTCCAGCTGCAGGTCATCCTCCCAGGTGACAGTGACATTTCCTACATTCTTGATATTGTTGCATAACTTCCGTAAATCCCCAATTACCTGCTGAACTTAGCTCTCTGTTTTGTCAACCATTTCCTTAAAAACACATTGAGCCTTCATAAACTGGCATTTTAGAATCATGTTCTACCCGCCTTAACTTCTTCCCGGTGAGTCCAGCTCCATTACCTGACCACCTTCATCAGCCACTGTGAGTCAGAACTGTCCACCAAGGCTGAAATGAACGGCAGAAGAAGGCCATGCATATGCGGAAATAACCCACCTTGTCGGACCACACTCAGCTCAAGATGGTGCAGTGGGGGCCCCCTTGGCTGAGAGGGTGGGCTATGTGGTGCAGTGAAATTTAATGGCTGAAGTGGGGGAGAACTGTCTCCAGTCCTGGCTTGAGTCTAAAAGTGTACATTTTTGGATTGGGTTGTTTGTTTTTTTGTTATTGAGCTGCATGAGCTGCTTGTAAATCTTGGAGATTATTCCTTTGTCAGTTGCTTCATTTGCAAATATTTTCTCCCATTCTGAGGGTTGTCTTTTCATCTTGTTTATGGTTTTCCTTGCTGTGCAAAAGCTTTTAACTTTCATTAGGTCCCATTTGTTTATTTTTGTTTTTATTTCCATTTCTCTAGGAGGTGGGTCAAAAAGGATCTTGCTCTGATTTATGTCAGAGAGTGTTCTGCCTATGTTTTCCTCTAAGAGTTTGATGGTGTCTGGCCTTACATTTAGGTCTTTAATCCATTTTGAGTTTATTTTTGCGTATGGTGTTAGGGAGTGTTCTAATTTCATTCTTTTACATGTACCTGTCCAGTTTTCCCAGCACCACTTATTGAAGAGGCTGTCTTTTCTCCACTGTATATTCTTGTCAGAAAGAGAAAAAACAAATACTGTATGCTAACACCTATATATGGAATCTAAGAAAAAAAAAAAAAAGGTCATGAAGAACCTAGGGGTAAGACGGGAATAAAGACACAGACCTACTAGAGAATGGGCTTCAGGATATGGGGAGGGGGAAGGGTAAGCTGTGACAAAGTGAGAGAGTGGCATGGACATATATACACTACCAAACGTAAAATAGATAGCTAGTGGGAAGCAGCCGCATAGCACGGGGAGATCAGCTCGGTGGTTTGTGACCACCTAGAGGGGTGGGATAGGGAAGGTGGGAGGGAGGGAGACACAAGAGGGAAGAGATATGGGAACATATGTATAACTTATTCACTTTGTTATAAAGCAGAAACTAACACACCATTGTAAAGCAATTAAACTCCAATAAAGATGTTAAAAAAAAAGTGTACGTTAAGTATATACTGTAATAGATCATTTTACCTTTTCATTTAGGAAAATGTTCCAGAGATTTTATTATAAAGAATTGGTACTATGCAGCATGGCTTTAACCAGAGAATGCATATCGTAGCTGGGATTCTGCAACATAACTGACTTTAGCTGTGGTCACACACAAATGAGTGCTATGGGCTTTTTATAGTTTTTATGTGGGAAGATCCAGGGTATAGCCTGCCCTTTTAGGATATCCACCCACACAGGATATTTATATAATATGTACATGTATCTAAACATATATTATAGATATGTATAAATTTTGCAGGAATCCAATTTAGTTTAGTAAAATTTTACTGAGCACTCACTGTGTGCCAGACAATTTTCTAGAATACAAAGATGGAACAGGAATACACCCTGCCCTCAAGGAGTTCACTGTGGTTAAATAATATATGGACTTATTCCTTCACTCCTTCTTGGCAAGGGTGGGTATAGTTCCCAAGACCCAGGAGGGGTTAAACCATTCATGTATTTATTGTTTTAGCAACCACATGGCAAGTTGTTACTTGGCTTGAGTTGGATGGTAAGTTACAGTTTGGCTTTTTCGTATTTTTTTTTTTATAAGGTTTCAGCTAAAAAATATCCAAACCCTACAGCTAATTTAAAAATTAAATTATTGCTTAAGGTCTCTTCTATTTTGACATATAACATGGATTTCTTTTTAACTTTTTATTGGAGTATAGTCGATTAACAATATTGTGATAGTTTCAGGTGCACAGCAAAGGGACTCAGCCATGTATATACATGTATCCATTCTCCACCAAACTCCACACCCATCCAGGCTGCCATATAACATTGAGCAGAGCTCTCTGTGCTATACAGTAGGACCTTGTTGGTTTATCCATTTAAATACAGCAGTGTGTACATGTCAATCCCAAACTCCCTGTCTATCCCTTTCTCCCCATTCTTCCCCCCAGGTAACCGTAAGTTCATTCTCTAGGTCTGTGAGTCTGTTTCTGTTTTGTAAGTAAGTTCATTTGTATCATTTCTTTTTAGATTCTGCACATAAGGGGTATCATACGATATTTCTCTTTCTCTGTCTGACTTACTTCACTCAGTATGACAATCTCTAGGTCCATCTATGTTGCTGCAAATGGCATTATTTCATTCTTTTTAATCGCTGGGTAATATTCCATTGTATATATATACCACATCTTCTTTATCCATTCCTCTGTCAATGAACATTTAGGTTGCTTCCATGTCTTGGCTATTGTAAACAGTGCTGCAATGAACACTGGGGTGCATGTATCCTTTCAGACCATGTTTTTCTCCAGATATATGCAAAGGAGTGGGATTGCAGGGTCATATGGTATCTCTATTTTTAGTTTTTTAAGGAACTTCTGTACTGTTCTCAATAGTGGCTGTACCAATTTAATTTCCCACCAACATTGTAGGAGGGCTCCCTCCTCTCCACACCCTCGCCAGCATTTATTGTTTGTGGATTTTTTGATGATAGCCATTTTGACTGGTGTGAGGTGATATCTCATTATAGTTTTGATTTGCATTTCTCTAATAGTTAGCGATGTTGAACACCTTTTCATGTGCCTCTTGGTCATCTGTATGTCTTCTTTGGAGAACGTCTATTTAGGTCATCTGCCCATTTTTTGACTGGGTTGTTTGTTTTGATGATGTTAAGCCTCATGAGCTGTTTGTAAATTTTGGAGACTAATCCCTTGTTGGTCACATCATTTGCAAATATTTTCTCCCAGTCTGTGAGTTGTCTTTTCATTGTGTTTATGGTTTTCGTTGCTGTGCAAAAGCTTTTGAGTTTAATTAGGACCAATTTGTTTATTTTTGTTTTTATTTCCGTTATTATGGGAGACAGGTTGAAAAAGATATTGCTGTGATTTATGTCAGAGAGTATTCTGCCTATGTTTTCCTCTAGGAGTTTTATAGTGTCCAGTCTCACAATTAGGTCTTTAATGCATTCTGAGCTTATTTTGTGTTAAAGAATGATCTAATTTCTTTTTTTATTTTACATGTAGCTGTCCAGTTTCCCCAGCACCATTTATTGAAGAGACTGTCGTTCTACCATTGTGTAGTCTTGCCTCCTTTATTGTAGATTAATTGACCAAAGGTGCATGGGTTTATTTCTGGACTTTCTATCCTGTTCCACTGATCTATATTTCTATATTTTTGTGTCAGTACCATACTACTTTTATGACTATTCCTTTGTAGTATAGTCTGAAGTCAGGGAGCCTGATTCCCTCAGCTCCATTTTTCTTTCTCAAGATTGCTTTGGTGATTCGGGGCCTTTTGTGTCTCCGTACAAATCTTAAGATTTTTTGTTCTAGTTCTGTGAAAAATGCCATTGGTAATTTGATAGGGATTGCAGTGAATCTGTAGATTGCCTTGGGTATTATAGTCATTTTGACAATATTGATTCTTCCAATCGACAAACATGGTATATCTTTCCATCTGTTAGTGTCTTCTTCAATTTCTTTCATCAGCATCTTATAGCTTTCAGAGTAAAGGTCTTTTGTCTCCTTAGGTAGGTTTATTCCTAGGTATTTTATTCTCTTCGATGCAATGGTAAATGGGATTGTGTCTTGAATTTCTCTTTCTGATCTTTTGTAACATGGAAAATTTTTGATTATGTAAAGTGAAAGACCACTTAGTGTTGAATGTTTAAACTAGACTCAACTCAGCTTGGTTCCACTTATCCCATATCACAGATAGTTAAATAAATGAGGAGGATGGGAAAGGAGGAACGAAAACAAAAAAATGGAGGAGAAACAAAGAATAAATATGTCAATGAGCTGATGATATTTTTCATGTCCTAAAGATAATCTTTGAAGGCAGAACATGAACTGAGGAACACATCTGGTAGAAGCTAATCTCTCTAATCTCTTTCTTTGTATAATGAACTTTCATTCACTCAACAGACAATGAGCGCTGACTATGCCAGGCACTTTGCTAGGCACCCAGGAAATGGAAATAAACCAGTTATAGTCCCTGTCTTCAAGGAATACATAATTTTTTTTTTTTTGCGGTACGCGGGCCTCTCACTGCTGTGGCCTCTCCCGTTGCGGAGCAACAGGCTCCGGACGCGCAGGCTCAGCGGCCATGGCCCACGGGCCCAGCCGCTCCGCGGCATGTGGGATCCTCCCACACCGGGGCACGAACCCGTGTCCCCTGCATCGGCAGGCGGACTCTCAACCACTGCGCCACCAGGGAAGCCCAAGGAATACATAATTTAATAGAGGGGACTAATCATATTAACAAATATGTACTAAATGAAAAAGAGAGAAAGAGACAGAGACAGAGAGACAGATTTTTTAAAATTAAAAAATATCCAAAAAACCTTATGATTACCAGAAGGTAAGTGGGGGCAAGGGATAAATTGGGAGATTGGGATTGACATATACACACTACTGTATATAAAATAGATAACTAATAAGGACATACTGTGTAGCACAGGGAACTCTACTCAGTACTCTGTAATGACCTATATGTGGAAAGAATCCAAAAAAAGAGTGGATATATGTGTATGTATGACTGATTCACTTTGCTGTACATCTGAAACACAACATTGTAAATCAACTATACTCCAATAAAAAATTTTTTTAAATGTATCTATATACAAGGGTAATCCTGATGATGGGTCAGAACTATTCATCTCTTCAGGGACATGAGGATTTTTTAAAACCTGGCTTGTGGCATTTCATATGAGTAATCTATTCCATTTGGTTAAAGAGAGTACATGTCATTGACCTGGATTATGGCCAGAGTTCTTCCAGCTTATGGCTGAGTGGCCTTGGGCTAGTCACATCACCTCTCTGAGCATATTGCCTCATTTGACAAAAATGGAGTTAGCTTTCTACGGGAGGATGTTGATAGGAGAAAGCACTTTGCAAATGAGAAGTACTATAAGGTATGACTACATTCTTCTTAAACAACCTTTTAGCAGTATGATCTCTAATCTTTCCAGTTGCCCATCTTGCATATCCAGCAGACAAAGGGATCTTAAGTTAGGTCCACCGATTAATTATTGGCTCCCAAGTTTGGGATACTTGCTAAGATCACTTGTAAAGTTTTGCATATATATTCACATGCACATTTTACTAGTTCTATAGTTTTCATCAGATTCTCAAAGGGGTCCATGGCTGAAAAAGAGGTTAAGAACTACTGGTCTAGATAGAGTGATTGCGGGGAAGGGGTGTGGAGAGGGTACCTTATTTATCTTTGTATTCCAATACCTATGTCACCATTCCTTGTACACAGCAGAGGCTCCTAAATTTGTTGCAAAAATACATATCAAAATAGATATGCGTTATGATGGCAAACATCCACTTTCAAAGTGAGTCTGGCTTTATCCTAGGGATGAAGTATTGATTTTGATGAAGCCTATCATTGGTTGTCAAGTAGGAAGAGGTGCTAAGTTTTAGAAGTCCTGGCAATGGCACAGTTTTAAGCAATTTTTTTCAGAAATCTATGTTGCTTATATTCTCAACCAACTTTGAGAATTTTGAAACTCCATCTTTCGTCTTTGTTGAACTTGCAGGTGGTTTTGTTTGCTTGATTGTGTCAAGGTTGAAGGCTGCTCAGTCATGCAGGCGTCCTAAAGACTCTCCTCCAAACACATGAGAAGGACCTGGTGATCATGTGCTCCCTCCGGGAGAAACCACAGCCTAAAAGCAGAGGCAACTTCAGGGGAACTGTAAGGTTCAGGGGAGCCACACCGGAGACTGTAAAGTTTGAACATATGTCTCATACAGAAGAACAACCAAAATAGGTGAAGCACTTAGCCTGTCAAAATGTATCACAGGTACAAGGCTGTTCATGGCATCATTGCTGTAATATTGAAAAACTGGAAAACAACCTAAATGTCTGGCAACAGGAGACTAGTTAAAATCAGTACCCTATACCCTAGCAATAAAATACTAGTAAAGCATTCAACAGAATGAGGTAATTATAATGTACTGAAGTGGCACTATAACTAGGATACAATTTTTTAAAGTGAAAAGTTTATTGCTTTTTAGAAAACATTTTATTCTGAAATACTTATGGGCTCAAGAGAAGTTGCAAAAATAGGGCAGTAAGTCCCATGTACCCTTCACCCAGCCTCCCCCAATGGTACATTTAAAATAGGTTTTAAAGACAAAGTAGGTTGCAGAATGGTATATATGGTAGGATTCTATTTAAGTAAAAATAAAGGGAATAGATCAAATGGTTAGCACTGGAAATCTCTGGGGAATGAGATATGATAGGCAGCAGCAGGAGAAGAAAATGAACTTCTAGTTTTTAATTGATAAATATCTGTGCTATTTAAGGTAGATATCTACACTATATATCTATACAGATACCTATATATCTGTGTATAGATAAATATTTCAATGAGCGTATATTGCTTTTAAAAACACCCAAAACAATAAACTTAGGAGAATGATTTCTATGATTCAAATCCATGCAAATTAATTCAAGCTTTAAGAACGTAGTTATTCTAAGGTTGCCAAATTTTAAAAGACAATGGAAACTACAATTCAGAATTGTATTATAGGCATTTGTGCCTGTTGCTCCAGAACTCACCACAACATTCCTCATAAAATATGTCCTGGAATAGGGCATTTTTCATGAAACACAAAACCTATTTTCCACAATTCCATGGATGTTGGACCCTTCAGGCATGACTAGATTACATATTTGGAAACCAAAGTATTGGGTTGGCCAAAAAGTTCTTTCGGGGGTTTTCCATCAGATATTCTAAAAGGCCTCAGTTTCTATATTTAAGTAATTTTACCAGCAGAATTATACTACGACCATTTCTCCCTAAGCCAGCTTTTGGATGTGCACAAAGCTTTAGTAGCTAAAATTCAAACCTGGCCTTGGTATGCAATCTTGACTATTTTAAGCTCTCTGATTCCTCACGTGCTTTTTCTCAACCTTTCTCCATTCTACAACTATTTAAATTATCCGGTACACAATCAAAAATGCATTCCCAGCTGTATTGTACCAGTCAGTAGAGGGTGACGGGGCCTTCCCATATCATTTCTCTTTAAGCTTCAGCATACGTATTTGGACTCTTCATTCTATCTATTTGGAGCTCTCCCAAATTCCACAGGCTGCTCCACTGTGGGGAGGTGGGGAGGGAAGGGGGAAACGAAGGGAGGTGAGCGCTGCTGAATGTGCAGGGTGTGGAACGTAACACTCAATTGGGTGCTGCTAATGTATTTAAACGTTTGTTTAATGAGTAATTTATCTCTGGCATGTTAGGAGGTTGTTAATGGTGTTAGAGAGGAGTAATTGCTGTTTTTGTGATTAAGTGGAAATGAACACAGGCGCATAGTTAACAAGACGTGGTATTTATATGATATTTGTGAGTCATATAAATAGATTTTTCTTCCTTGAATGCTAACTAGGGGCACATGAATCATTCATGGTGTTTATGTGACTGAATGAGTGCTGATTCCGCAAGCAGAATTAGCAAAGAAGTCGATTCATATGAAGAACACTATCATTTCTACTTTTTGTTGATCAGAATAGCCTATATTAAAGAAACCAAAAATATACTTTGCGAGTTACATTAGCAATATCCCCGTTCCTTGACAGACAGACACACACACACTGATGTGTATCCATCCCATCCATCTAATAGGAATTGCAAGCCAACAATGTGCCAGGCTCTACTGTATGAGGTTGACAAGCCAATTCTGAGCAAAAATAGATCCAGTCTCTGTTCTCACAGGGCTTACAAATTCTGGGGTGGAGACTGCCACTGATAAAGAATTACCCAAATTGTTATATAATTAGCAACTGAGTCAAGTACTCTGAAGGAAAAAAATAGGTTCTATAAGAATGTATAAGATAAGAATCTAATCTAACATGGGAGGGTCAGGTAGGCTTTCCTGCAGAAATGGAGCTTGAATTAAGATATGAAGGATGACAAAGAGTTAACTAGGTAGAAGAGGATTAGTGATTGATGAGTGTATGTGGTTGGTAAGTGTACGTGTGTGTGTCCATGTGTATGTGGTGTGAGTTGTCCAGCACTGGGAACTATATGGACAAAGGCTCTGGGATGGGAGGGAAGATGATGGTGTCAAAGAATTGAAAAAAAATGACAGGTGGCTGGACCACAGAAAAACTGGGTCAGGTGACTGAGCATGAAATGAGAAAAAGCAGGGTTTAGACCATGCATGGCACTGTAAGCTGTGGCAAGAAACAGGTGCAATGGGAAAACTTTGAAGAGCTCTAAGCATGATAAAAAATGCTTCCCTTCCCCCTTCCCTAATACACATTACACACAAGATAAACAAAAAGAACATATGTGTCCAAAAGCCATTGGGTACTGTGTTATATTTTAGACACCATCCCATTAAAACTGGCTCATACTCTTATTCAGGGTTCTGTGCACAACCATGGCAGAACAATTCCCAAAGAGATTTTTTTTTTTTATAAATGAAACTTTCATCTATTGTTGTGATCTGTCCATCACAGAGTTCCTTTATGCAACTGAGAACATAAATGTATATGATCACCCTGCAGACATCAAGAAGGTACGAAATTCCCAGCTGGACCCATAAGGCTAGTTAAGTGCCTGTTTGGGGCTTTTGTTGTGTTTCTAGAGCTAGTGGAATCTCACCTTTATGGAGACAAATGAGAAAGTCAATAGAAATCAGATGTGTTGCAAACTGATTTAGAACAATGGCAATGAGTGTGGGCATTTCTGAGACCCCAAACCAACATGTTTGGTGTCAGAGAGCCCACTCTGTGCTCATTCTATTATTTCACTCCCAAAGAGTTTTGATGATTAAGATGTGTTTTATGTGGCTGCCTCCTTGTGGAACCATCAGGCCTGAGAAGATACCACAGTCTCTCAATTGTTTTCATAAGAATTGCCCACCATCTAGAGGTGTACACACCCAAGAAAAGTCAACATGCTACAGTCAAAAGAGGAAGGCTGAAGTGGTGGACTCCACATGCTGTTTATTTAGTTATCCTATAGCTTTATGACTTGGAAATATCAACGGAGATATGCAACCATCAGTCACAATGGCGGGGATTCAACAGTCCCCTGTGTTGCAGAAGGACACAGCTTGGATCTAGAGAATGAAGACCTCCTGAAACTTGTGAATAAACCCTCTGTGAGCTCATCCAGAACATTCATGTCAAAGAAATAGAAATAGCAACTAAAACCCATCACTGGGCAAAGCTCAGGAGGACTGTCTAGCCAAAAAATTCTGAACAAGGAGGTTAGGGGAAGAGGAAAATCTATGCTTCATACATATGTATGAAAATCATCTCTTCTACTAGCTTTGAAACCAAGGTAATAAAATAATAGCAGGTCTTGGAGGACAGTAAGATGGGGGGACTTTTATTCGTAATTTGTAAAACAACAGTGTCTGCCTTCCGCAACCAATCTCCAGGGAATCACTTTCAGAGTCCAGAGTGGAAGAACACTTAACTTGGAAACTGCTCGTTACAAACATTAAGCAGATGGTCCACAAAAGTCTATGAGATATGAAAGCTATTTTAACCCAAGTAGGCAAATCAATCGATAGTTGTTCTAAATATCTGTGTACCTAGTTCTCTGATAGGAGCGATGGTGTGTGCACATGCACGTGTGTGCGTGTGTGCGTGTGTGTGTGTGTGTGTGTGTGTGTGTGTGTGTATGTCTTGGGAGTGGAGAGTAGGTGCATTCATTCAGGTACAGGAAAGGCTTTTTTTTTTTCTGATCAGTTTTTTTTTTTTTTTGATAGAATGGGTAAAACTGTTATGGTGTCATGGAAACCAGCCATGGAAACCTTATAGAAATATCAGGAGATTAAGGGAGGGAGCAATGAAGAAAGCATCACAGAGACTGCTACCAACTGATTCCTGTAGACGCTACAAAAATAACCACTCTTATCTCCCTATTGTCGGTGAATCTCACTATTTAGAAAATCATGCTTGCTGTTCTGCAGCTTTTCTCTACAAATAGCTCATAAAACAACTCGGAAAACAGTCACTCATTTCTCTTGAATTGAACTGAATTGAATAGGATGTCTAGGCTGAGGAAATGAAGCTCACTTTCCAATCTGTGCCCTCCCTCAGCCTCCATATCAAGTACATCCACGAGTCCCTTCATCTTATGTCATCAATATGCCTTGAACCCACTTCTCTTCTCTTCTGCCTCCAAGCTACAACCATTATCACCATTCCCACCCCAATCACAGTGTCCTCCATGCTTTCATGGCCCTCTATGCTCTTCTCTCATAGCACCCACTGCCCTTTATGTTTATTTGTGTGATACTTCATTCATTCACTTGTTCTTGTATTCATTCATTCATTTATTCACTCAACCAATATTTATCAGGAGCCTACTCTGGGCAAAATACTGCTCCAGCCACTAGTGACAGAGGAGTGAGAAGAGACAAGGTCCCTACTTCCAGCGAGCTGACACCTGATGGGCACAGACAGGGATAAGTGAATAAACAGCATAAAGAATAGTGCCTACTGTCCAGGGAGGAAGACAGACATTCAATCCATGATTCCCTCAGCACACAGCATGAGCCGGGAACACAAGCCAGCTCAGGTCAAGCGCCCACCCAAAATCTTTCAATGGCTTCCCGTTGTACTTAGAATAAAACACAACTCCCCAACATAACCTTACTGTGTTGAGCCACAGAAGATGGTACTTTGATCTTAATATACCATAAGGTGGACAGACAGGGTTTCAGTTCTACTTTATGAAAAGCAAATGAATGCTCAAAAGAATGGGTGTCCTCCCCAACCCCTTCATTTTCACTATCTACATGGATGAGCCGGTGATGCATTTTGTTTTGTACCATCAGTTTTCATAAGTTTATCTAATTTTTTAAACATTGGTCTTTTTTTTTTGATTATCAGATCATCTCCTAGAAAACCGCTATATAATGAGTTATTTATGAACCTTTCCACGGTTCAGCTTCCTCATCTGTAAAATGGGGATGGTCGTATTTTACTTCATGCATTTGCTTTGAGGATCAAGTGATCTAAAGGGCAAAACAGCTGCCACAACAGGAATGTCGAGTTATGTATCCTTTCCTCTGAGCAAATGAAACAGCACGCATCCTTGAGAAGTCACTGAAATACTAGTAACTGTTTAGTAATCGTTTACTTCGCAGCGGGGTAATGGCTGGAGCAAGGAGGCATCTGCAGTCTGGGTCACTGGTAACTTCTCTGAGAGACTGAGTAGACACCAAGCCTTACTCTGAAGCAGGTATTTTTGTGCAGTTAACCTTCTCCGGGGCTTGTGATTATGCAACATGTTTGTTCCCAGAGCACACACTGTTCTCATGTGGCTGGCGTGGTCACTAAAAATCCTACCTACTTTAGAATCTTCCTATTTGCAAATATCAGTCAATGTCACCAAAAGGGCTTACAGGCTGGGCAGAGGAGCTGAAAGAATCCTGAGGTCAAGATGCATCTGCTTCGTGTGCGGTACTTTCTGAGGGAAAGACGTCTTCATCTGTCAGACCTCAACCCAAATGCACACTCCTGCCCCATCTCCCTGTCACCACCTCTACTACTTTGCTCTTACAAACCTGCTCTTTCAATGTTTTTATAATGCTATCAATTTTTTCTCACCATACAAGTAAAACAGAAACAGAGAGAGATGGGTGGGGGGGAGGGGAAAAGAGAGAGAGAGAGAGAGGGAGGGAGGGAGGGAGGGAGAGGGAGATAACAAATGAGAATACAAAATACATGGCAAGAATAAAGTACAGATTACTAGTCGTTCTACCCTCTCTCTATCTCCAAACAACAATATAACCTTTTTAAAAATTTATTTTATTGAAGTATAGTTGATTTACAATATTCTGTTAATTTCTACTGTATAGCAAAGTGATTCAGTTATACATATACATAGGTTCATTTTCATATTCTTTTCCATTGTGGTTTATCACAGGATATTGAATATAGTTCCCTGTGCTATAGAGTAGGACCTTGTTGTTTATCCATTCTTTATATAATAGTTTACATCTGCTAATCCCAAACTCCCAATCCATCCCTCCCCCATCCCTGGCAACCACAAGTCTGTTCTCTATGTCTGTGAGTCTGTTTCTGTTTCGTAGATAAGTTCACTTGTGTCATATTTTAGATTCCACATATAAGTGATATCATATGGCATTTGTTTTTCTCTTTCTGATGTAGTTCACTTAGTATGATAATCTCTAAGTCCATCCATGTTGCTGCAAATGGCATTACTTCATTATCTTTTATGGCAGAGTAAAATTCCATTGCATATATGTACCACATCTTCTTTAGCCATTCATCTACTGATAGACATTTAGGTTGCTAAACAACAGTGTAACTTTGCTTGACGTTTGGTTACAGACTTCCAGATATTTTTCTAGTCATCTACATAGATATATTAAGTTGGTAAGAATAAGGTGGTAGAATAAGACCTTCTGGCTTAGAACCCAGGTGTGTCACTTATTAGTGAGGAGGCCTAAAGGACATTATTTTTCATTCTTCTGTCTCAGCTTCCTCATCTATAAAGTTGAAATTTCTCCTGGAGTATTGTGAGGATTAATTAGGTAATACATGTAAAATGGTTAGAACAGTACCTAGCACATAGTAGGTACTCAATAAATGCTATCTAGATATAAGATAATATATAAAAACTGAGTTAGGAACACCTAACTGTGTGTCTCGGGAAAGAGAAGAAGAATGTCTCTTGCTCACAGCTGAGTCCCCAAAGCACACAGTAGGTGGTTGATAAATGTTTGTTAAATGAGAGAGCGAGGCAATGAATGGATTAATAAGAAGTATAAGAGTGGATCAATCATGAGAATGGGTCAATGGAGTATAAATGCAGAACCCAGAGGAAAATTACTGGATGAAGGGAATCTTTGGGTGCTGGTGATTTGTCTAGAAATATTGGTTAAAACTTACATTAGGCACTTGAGGCCTTCTTGGGAAGAATAGGATCGCATGGAATCACTCTAGAAGGCGGAGGGAGGAAGGCAGGTGACTGAGGCTGACGGGGGTCTCCTCATTTGTTACCACATTTCCTCCGGCTGCTCAAATGTCATGCCCACCTTCCTGAGGGGGGCTGAAGGTCTCCGCTCCTCAGTGTGGCTCCCGCTTCTCCACATGCTCAGAAGGAGGCTCCTGACCTGCAAATGCTGGAACCCTCCCCTGACTCAAGGCACCTCCTGCTACTGGGCTGTATTTACTGTCTTGAAGGAATGCAGACATCTAGTCACTTGCCATGAGGCCTCCAGAAAACCTCTGCAGAATTTCTCCAAGCAGAGTGCCCCATCTCCCCTTCCAACTCAGATCAGGGAAGCCATTGCAGCTGAGGAGCCTCTCTGAGTTCTTGAGGAAAGGCAGTGCCTGGGAATGGCCCCAGCATTCGTCCTTTCAGTCATCGGGCTCTTAGAAGGGCCTGGTTTCAGGGAGGGCTTGGAGAGCGAGTGTGACGAGGTGCATGTGGCAGAGATGCACGGTGGAGCGGTGAGGGCCTGTCTGGGGCCTGGCAGGACAGAGGGGGCATTTCACACTTCTCACAGTGAGGCCTGTTTGCCACCCTGGTCCAACACCATGACATCACTCTTTTACAGTTACAGGAAATTCAGTGAGTGCCAGCCACAGCAATTCCCTGTGATCCAAAGCAAACACAGCCGCCCCTCCTCAGTCCTGGAGGCTGACAACGTGCAGAGAAAAAGCCAATTCACAGCATCCTTCTGTTGATCCTGAGAGGCTGAGAGCAAATCCGCTGGGTGGGCGGGTGGGCAGACAGTGGGCAGCTTTCTGAGGGCATAAATGACCAGGTATTGGGGACACACACTCCTGTCTTTTTCTCTTTCTAAAGAAACATTATTTGAATTCCATTTTACCATTTGACAGACTACCAGGGCTGGCACCCCAGGTCTGCTGTCTCTAATGGTGAGAACTTGGGCAAGTCCCTTGACCTTGCTAAGCCTGTTTCTTCATCTGTAAGCTGGGGCTAATAATAGGACCAATCTTCATGACACATGTGAGAATTAAATGAATAAAGTATGGAGCACAGTGCCTGGCATGCATTACACGCTCAATAAATGTTTTCTTTTATTGTTATCACCAATGAGGATGGTCAGACCATATTATTTAGGGCTCTTACTGCCTTCTCTCTCTCAAATACAGAAATTATTTTAAAGTAAAGTTTTACTGAGTTAAAAAATCTACACTCGAAGGACCAGAAACCTTAAGTGACTAGTTTGATGAATGTTTACAAAGTGAATGGCCCCCATATAATCACCATCTAGATCAAGGTATGTAACATCACCAGCTCCCAGAAGCTTTCTGCACCCCTTCAAACTCATTATATTCACTATTTTGACTTCTATTGCTATAGATTAGAGTTTTTTTTGTGTGTGTGTGTGGTACGTGGGCCTCTCACTGCCGTGGCCTCTCCTGCTGCGGAGCACAGGCCCCGGACGCGCAGGCTCAGCGGCCATGGCTCGTGGGCCCAGCTGCTCGGCGGCTCGCGGGCTCCCCCCGGACCGGGGCACGAACCCGTGCCCCCTGCATCGGCAGGCGGACTCCCAACCCCCAACCACTGCGCCACCAGGGAAGCCCTAGATTAGCATTTTTAAAAGTAAAATCATTGTCCTAACCACCACCCAAATAAAAACATAGAACATTTTCAGCCACCCAGATGGATCCCCACTCCACCCAAAGAGAATTTCTCTTTTGACTTCTATTACAATAAATTTTTTTCCTGAATTTATATAAATGGAATTATACAGATTGCGCAGTACGTGCTCTTGGGTGTCTGGCTTCTTTTACTCAGCCATATGCTTACTTGAGAGACTTATCCATGTTGTAGCATGGAGCAGGCATTCACTTCTCATTGCTGTATAGTGTTGCACTGAATGAATGTTCCACAATATTTGTCCATTTTATGGTTGATGAGTATTTGTATTGTTCCCAGTTTTTTCCTATTACAAATAATGCAGCTGAGGATATTCCATTGTATACATACACCACATCTGCTTTATCCATTCATCTGTCAATGGACATGTGGGTTGCTTCCATATCTTGGCTATTGTAAATAAAGCCGCTATGAGCGCAGGGATGCAGGTATCTTTTCCAATTAATGCTTTCATTTCCCTTGGAAAACTATTCCACAAGTGGAATTCCTGGGTTGTATAACAGTTCTCTTTTTAATTTTTTGAGGAATCTCCATACTGTTTTCCATAGTGACTGCATTGATTTACATTCCCAACAACAATGCATGAGGGTTCCCTTTTGTCCACATCCTCACTGACACTTATTTGTCATCTTTTTTGACAGGTGTGAGGTGTTATCTCATTGTAGTTTTGATCTGCATTTCCCTGATTAGTGATGTTGAGCATCTTTTCATGTGTCTGTTGGACATCTGTACGTCTTCCTTGGGAAAATGTCTGTTTAGGTTCTCTGCCCATTTAAAAATAAGATTAAAAAAATACCAAGATGTGTGATTTCTTTATATATTTTGGATACTAACCCCTTATCAGACATTATTTGAAAATATCTTTTCTCATTCAGTAGGTTGCTTTCTCATTTTGTTGATGGTTTCCTTCACTGTGCAAAGCTTTTTCATTCGATGTAGTCTCTTTTATTTTTGTTTTTGTTGCCCTTGCCTGTGGAGAAAGCTGTAGAAAGATATTGCTAAGACCAATGCCGAAGAACATATGGCCTATGTTTTCTTTTAGGAGTTTGGTGGTTTTGGGTCTTACATTTAAGCCATTAATCCATTTTGAGTTTATTTTTGTATATGGTGTAAGAAAGTGGTCCAGGTTTAGTCTTTTGCTGTCCAGTTTTTCCAAACAATTTACTATAGAGACTATCTTGTTCCCACTGTATAGTCTAGGCTCCTTTGTTGTGAATTAGCTGCTTTATATAAGTGTGGGTTTATTTCTGGGCTCTCTATTCTGTTCCATTGATCTATGTGTCTGTTTTTTATTTTTTTTCTTTTTGTATCAGTACCATATGGTGTTGATTACTACAGCTTTGTAGTATAGTTTAAAATCAGGAAGCATGACACCTCCAGCTTTGCCTTTCTTTCTTGAGATTGTTTTGGCTTTTCAGGGTCTTTTATGGTTCCATATAAATTTTAGAATTATTTGCTCCAGTGTTGTGAAAAATGCCATTGGTATTTTCACAGGGATTACATTGAATCTGTAGATTGCTTTGGGTAGTATGAACATTTCAACAATATTAATTCTTTCAAGCCCTGATATAGAATAACTTTCCATTTATTTGTGTCATCTTCCAATTTCTTTCATTAATGTCTTACAGTGTTAAGAGTACAGGTCTTTCACCTCCTTGGTTAAATTTATTCCTAGGTGTTTTATTCTTTTTGATGCAATTGTAAATGGGATTGTTTTCTTAATTTGTTTAGTTTATAGAAATGCAGGAGATTTTGTATCCTGCAACTGACTGATTCTGTATCCTGCAGCTTTACTGAATTCATTTGTTAGTTCCCATAGTTTTTGGGTGGAATATTTTGGGTTTTCTAAACACAGTATCATGTCATCTGCAAACAGTGACAGTTTTACTTTTTCCTTTCCATTTTGAATACACTTATCTCCATTATTTTTGTCTGACTGCTGTGGCTAGGACTCCTAGTGCTATGTTAAATAAAAGTGGTGAGAATGGGCATCCTTGTCTTGCTCCTGATCTTAATGTGATGTTAGCTGTGGGTTTGTCATATATGGCCTTATTATGGTGAGGTATGTTCCCTCTATACCCACTTTATTAAGAGTTTTTTAAATCATAAATAGATGTTGGATTTTGTCAAATGATTTTTCTGAATCAATTGAGATGATATGATTTTTATCTTTTGTCTTCTTAATGTGATTGATTTACAAATGTTGGATCATCCTTGCATTCTGGGATAAATCCCACTTGATCATAGTTCAAGTCAAGTTCAACCACTTGATATAGTTCTTTTGATGTATTGTTGTATTCAGTTTGCTAGTATTTTTTGAGGATATCTGCATCTGTGTTCATTAGGTAAATTGACCTGTAATTTTCTTTTTTTTTTTGTAGTGTCTTTGTCTGGTCTTGGAATCAGGGTAATGCTGACCTTGTAGAACAAATTTGGGAGTGTTCCTTCCTATTCAATTTTTTTGGAGTAGTTTGAAGAGGATAGGTATTAACTCTTCTTTAAATGCTTGGTAGAATTTCCCTGTGAAGCCATCTGATGCTGGACTTTTTGTTGGGAGTTTTAAAATTACCAATTCAATTTCAATGCCAGCACAGTCTATTCAGATTTTCTATTTCTTCTCAATTCAGTCTTGGGAGATTGTGTGTCTCTAGGAATTTACTCATTTCTTCTAGGTTGTCCAATTTGTTGGCATAAAATTGTTTATTGTAATCTCTTATGATCCTTTGTATTTCTGTGGTGTTGGTTGTATCTTCTTCTCTTTTATTTCTTTATTTATTTGGACCTTTTCTCTTTTTTTCTTAGTGAGTCTGGCTAATGGTTTATTAATTTGGTTTATCTTTTCAAAGAACCAGCTCTTAGTTGCAATGATCTTTTCTATTGTGTTTTTAGTCTCTATTTTATTGATTTCTGTTATGATCTTTATTATTTCTTTCCTTCTACTAACTTTGGGCTTTGTTTGTTCTTCTTTTTCTAGTTCCTTGAGGTATAATTTAGATTGTTTATCTGAGATTTTCCTTGTTTCTGGAGATAGGCCTGTGTCACTATAAACTTTCCTCTTAAAACTGCTTTTGCTCAATCCCACAGATTTTGGTGTGTTGTCTTTCCATTTTCATTTGTCTCAATGCAATTTTTTATTTTCTCTTTGATTTCTTCATTGACACTGGTTGTTTACTAGCACATTGTTTAGCCTCCGCATGTTTGTATTTTTTCCATTTTTCTTATTGTAATTGATAGTATTTGTAATTGGTAGTATTGTAATTGGTAGTATCAAACCATCGTAGTTAGAAAAGATGTTTGATGTGATTTTAGTCTTTTTAAATTTATGGTTTTGTGGCCTACCATGTGATCTATTTTGGAGAATGTTCCATGTGCATTTGGAAAGAACGTGTATTCTGTTGTTTTTGGATGAAATGTTCTGCACATATCTATTAAGTTCATCTGGTCTAATGTGTCATTTAAGGCCAGTGTTTCCTTATTGATCTTCTGTCTGGATGAACTATCTACTGAACTATCTACTGATATCGTGGAGTATTAAAGTCCTCTATTATTATTGTATTACTGTCTATTTCTCCCTTTATGTCTATTGATACTTGCTTTATATATTTAGGTGCTTCTATGTTGGATGCATAAATATTTAGGAATGCTATATCCTCTTTTTAGATTGACCCATTTATCATTATATAATGCCCTTCTCTGTCTTTTATTACAGGCTTGGTTTTAAAGTCTATTTTGTCTGATACAAGCGTTGCTACCCCAGCTTTCTTTTTGTTTCCATTTGCATGGAATACCTTTCTCCATCCTTTTACTTTTAGTCTATCTGTGTCTTTAGGTTTGATGTGAGTCTCTTATAGGCAGCATATAGAAGGGTCTTGCTTTTTATGTATTCAGCCACCCTATCAGCCACCCTATCATGTCCTGCTTAAGAAATCATTGCTCATCCCAATGTGTTGGAAATATTTTCCCATGTTATCTTCCAGAAGATTTTTGTTTATCCTTTCACATCTGAAATTGATTTTTGTAAGTGGTGTGAGGTAGAGGTCATGATTAATTTTGCCCCTATATGATAATTTAATTGACTCAGCATTATTTTTTGTAAAGGTCATCCTTTCCTCATTACAGAGCAATGACAACACTGTCAAAAATATCATGACTATATATGAGGGAGTCTTCTCTGGATTTTATTCCATTGGTTTTTTTTGTCTGTTCTTATGCTATTACTGCACTTTCTTAATTACTGTAGTTTTATAATAAATTTTAAGATTTGGTAATGCAAATCTTCTAGGTTTCTTCTTTAAGGTTATCTTCACTAACAACTTGTCAAATTTTTTTTTTGTGTGTACACACACACACACACACACACACACACACATACAAATCTACTGTGTTTTTGATTCAGACTTCCTTGAATCTATAGACCAATTTGGACAGAAAAAGGTTGAGTCTTTTAGTCAATGAACATGGTAAAGCCCTTTGCTTATTTAGGTATTCTTTAATTTATTTCAGTAATGTTTTGTAGTTTTCATTGTAGAAGTCTTATACATCTTTCACTAGATTTATCCTACTTATTTCATGTTCATCTGATGCTATTATATATGGTATTTAAAATTTTTTGCTTCTAATTGTTGCTGGTGTATAGAAATACGATAGCTATTTTGTGTACTGACATTATATGCACCAATCTTGCTAAATTTGATTATTAATTTTAGTAGCCTATCTGTTAATTTAAAAAATTCTGTGTACACACTCATATCATCTACAAATAATGACAGTTCAAATGAAGTTGTGGGGGACTTAAATTACTTTCCAATTTACAGAATAGACACATCTCCCATCACAACATTTAAAATAAAAACCAAAGTGCTTTTTACCCTCTTAAAAGGTTTAACTTATGATTTCATAAGTATGTTGAATAAATAGACCCATGTCCCCAAAATAACATCTGCTTCTGTTCACAAGAAAGTTCAGCACTCAAATGAATTCCCAAATTTCTGAAACAATTTCTTCTCTTATATTTTACCATGCTAAGGTGGAAACTAATTTCTGGGGACAGAAGTCCTAAAAAGTAAATACAAACTTGTACATATATCAGCAAGTATTCCCCCCATATGATTTCATACAAATGTGTTATATAAAATGTATACAATTTATCATTGGTATATAGTTTTCAAAATATGTTATTTTCTACCTAAATGTAATTGGAGACTGCATTCAAAGTAATTGTCAATATCCAATGAAATTGGAGGACCTAGGGAAGGGATGGTAAATATAAGACACATGGGCACCCATGCCCATCTCCCATGATGACGGCAGACATAGCTAATAAATCGTGACATTCTCTACTATTTAGCCCAGAAGTGGCCTCAGAATCCTTCTTAACGCAGGATCCCAGGGAATCACTCCCATCAGTTGATTGGAATTGTCAGGTAAAATGAAACCTATTTTCCACCTTTAATGTAGAATTTCTGGCAGCACTTAACTCCACTGTATCCTTGAAACTTGCTCTTTCCAACATAATCATCCTAAATTTTTCTCTGAGTTCTCTAATACTGTATAGTTGTGATTGAATTATACTGTATTTAAGGTGTTATGAAAGAAGATAACTCGCTGGCTGGCTAGCTGCCTCCAGCAGGCCTGCTCAGGTAGGCAGTTCCTTGGTAACGTAATCTCAGGACAAGACTTCGCCCTCACCTTTGTAGCTTTAGACACTTTATTCAATCAGCTGTCTCTGAGTTTATCAAGCTCCCAGGCACTGACTCATAAGGAAACTAAATGGAGACAGATTTACAAATCAGAAAGCCAACAGAGTGATACATAGTGGGAACATAAAACTTTTCAATGGGAAGAATACTGGTTTCACTCCCTCATATTGAGCTACTTGGGAAATTGAATTAGGAATTTGAAGGTTAGTGATTAAGAGCCAAGGCTCTGGAGTGGAATCCTGCATTTCAATCTAGGTCTCGGTGATCTCAGGCAAGTTGCCTTTAGCTTCTAAATCTCAGTTGTCTCATCTGTATATTGAGGGTCGCGGTGAGGAGGGTAATAGTGATTACTTCTGAGGATTCAATGCACCAATGCATATGCATCATTTAATAGTTTAGGACCAGGCACATAGTAAGAAGTCAATAAATGATAAATTATTAGTACAGACTCAACACAAAAGGAACAGAATACTTTTAAGAGTTGTTTTGCCCAGGCTATAGAAAAGCTTTGAACTGCCCCCTTCTTCTCCTTTTTAGGGGCCAAAATCATTAGCTTCCTCTGATAAAGTATCTGTCACTTTCTTTTTGTTGGATAGTTCTGGCTGACTACTAACAATTCTTAAACACCGAATCTCCATTCTCTAGATTTCATGCCCACTACTATCCTCTTCTGATGACAGTCATCATAAGATTAGAGCAAATAAAAGGACTACAACGTAACATTTATGTTGGTCACATTCTAACCCCGAGGATAGAAGCCGGGCATCTTGATTAGATGACAGACTGAGAGATACTTTAGTCTTTTGACCAGCCCAAGAAGATACTTTGACCTCCTTGACAAAGCCTTGGGAGAGGCCAGGAGGAACAGCCAGGTGCAGACGTACCTATTTTGATTGTGATTTTATTGGTGATGGGGTGAAGAGGAAGAAGGAAATGTTTCCTGAGTGGTTGATGTGTGTTATAATCACTTCACATGCTCTGTTTCAGTTAGTCTTTATAATAACCCTATATAACTTTGGTCTTATCCACGTTTTATGGACAGTGTACAGAAGATGTAAATAACTAGACTAAGACCCCCACAGCTGGCAGGTGGTGGATTTGAACATCTGGTGGACTTGAACCTGGAGCCATCTGATATCAGAGTCCATGTTCTCTCCATCACACCTTACTGACTAATTTTAGCTGAATTTTCAGAGGTTGACATTCCTTCTGACCTCATCTCAAAGATGATGGTTTGCAGACTCTGTAGCAGTTAGTGTGATCACAAAATCTTTGTCACTTATATCAGGATTAGAAGACAGAGAGCTGTGAGCAGATCCAGGAGAATGATACTGAGTGGAAGGAAGGAAATTATTTAAACCAGTGGCTCTCAGACTTGAGTGTGCACCAGATTCACCTGGAGGGCTGGCTAAACTATAAATTGCTGGGCCCTACCCAGAGAGAGTTAGTGGGTCTGGAGTGGGACCTGAGAATATGCATTTCTGATAAATTCACAGGTAGAACTGATGCTGCTGGTCCAGAAATTATACTTTGAGAAGCATTGGGTGATTTAAAAAATGAGAGAAAAGGGAAAAAGAATGGAAAAACACTGGGCCAGAGGGTTAATTACTACCCAAGGCAATCTACAGATTCAATGCAATCCCTACCAAATTACCAATGGCATTTTTCATAAAACTAGAACAAAAAATTTAAAAATGTGTATGGAAACACAAAAGGCCCTGAATAGTAAAAGCAATACTGAGGAAAACAAACAAACGGAGCTGGAGGAATCAGGCACCCTGACTTCAGACTATACTACAAAGCTACAGTAATCAAAACAGTATGGTACTGGCACAAAAATAGAAATATAGGTCAATGGAATAGGAGAGAAAACCCAGAAATAAACTCATGCACCTATGGTCAATTAATCTATGACAAAGAAGGCAAGACTATACAATGGAGAAAAGACAGTCTCTTCCACAAGTGGTGCTGGGAAAACTGGACAGCTACATGTAAAAGAATGAAGTTAGAACATTCTCTAATACCATACAAAAAAATAAACTCAAAATGGATTAAAGACCTAAGTGTAAGACTGGATACTATACAACTCTCAGAGAAAAACACAGACAGAACACTCTTTGACATAAATCGCAACAATATCTTTTTGGATCCACCTCCTAGAATAATGAAAATAAAAACAAAAATAAACACATGGGACCTGATGAAACTTAAAAGCTTTTGCATAGTAAACGGAACCATAAACAAAATGAAAAGACAACATAGGACTGGGAGAAAAGCGACTGACAAGGGATTAATCTCCAAAATATACAAACCGCTCATGCAGCTCAATATCAAAAAAACAAACAACCCAATCAAAAAATGGACAGAAGATCTAAACAGCCATTTCTCCAAAAACAACATACAGACGGCCAAGAGGCACATGAAAAGATGCTCAACATCACTAATTACTAGAGAAATGCAAATCAAAATTACAATGAGGCATCACTTCAGACCAGTCAGAATGGCCATCATCAAAAAGTCTACAAACAATAAATGCTGGAGAAGATGTGGAGAAAAGGGAACCCTTCTATACTCTTGGTGGGAATGTAAATTGGTACAATCGCTATGGAGAACAGTATGGAAGTTCCTTAAAAAACTAAAAATAGAATGACCATATGATCCAGCAATCCCACTCCTGGGCATATATCCAGAGAAAAACCATAATTCAAAAAGATACATGTACCCCAATGTTCACTGCAGCACTATTTATAATAGCCAAGACATGGAAGCAACCATGACATTTAGCCAAGACATTTAGCAACCCTAAATGTCCATCAACAGAGGAATGGATAAAGAAGATGTGGTACATATATACAATGGAATGTTAGCCATAAAAAGAATGAAATAATGCCATTTGCAGCAACATGGATGGACCTAGAGATTGTCATACTAAGTGAAGTAAGTCAGACAGAGAAAGACAAATATCATATGATATCACTTATACGTGGAATCTAAAAAAAATGATACAAGTGAACTTATTTACAAAACAGAAATAGACTCACAAGACTTCAAAAACAAACTTATGGTTACCAAAGGGAAAAGGTGGGTCAGGGGAGAGATACATTAGACGTTTGGGATTAACATAGACACACTATTATATATAAAATAGATAATATACAAGGGCCTACTGTATAGCACAGGGAACTCTACTCGAAAGTCTGTAATCACCTATATGGGAAAAGAACATGAGAAAAATGGGTATGTGTATATGTATAACTGATTCATTCTGCCGTACACCTGAAACTGACAGAACATTGTAAATCAACTATATTCCAATATAAAATAAAAATTAAATTAAAAAGTTTTATTCCCTTGCAGCACTCTCTGCTTTGTTTCACTGGATCCATACTCTTGTTGTCTATTCACTTCTATCACCAGTCCACATGCCTATCAGTTCTGAGCGTGGTGGAGAGGTGATTGAACAGGACAAAGGCAAGGAGGGCCAATTAGCAGAGAAGGAAGAGGAGGCCATGAACTTGGTGAATTAGACAGGAGCTCTGGTATGTGCCAGGGTCCAGGCTGCCCTTTCCAGAGAGAGAGAACTGACTTTGGCCTGGCCTTCTGCAAGGAGGGCTGGACCAGATCAGACAATGCTATCAGGCAGATCTTCTTGGACCAGCCAGGCCTCCAACACGGAAGGCTCAAAGCACAGAACTGGCTCTTGAATTGCTCACGCATGCTTCTGTACTGATATATGAGCCAAACTAAGCCAAAGTTTTCCTATCAAACTGCTCTCCATGAGTCTCCCACCAAATTTCAAAAAAGAACAAAAACCAAGGAGGAGGCTCCCCCCCCCCCCGCCCCGCCCAACCGGAAGACGTGGAAACTCACCTGGGTGGGTGGAGCGGGGGAAGAACAGAAGGAGGTTAAACAATTCGCTCTACTACTTACTCTTCAATATTGGACTTTGAGTCTGGAACGTGGTTTGAAGAAAAATATTTTCTTCTTGACAGATTGTCCTTGGACAAAGAAGAATGTCAACAAACCTAAGCAAAAGCTTTATCTGCCATTATCTGCCTCAGCAGAGGTGTTTGTTTTTATATCTCTCTAGCTTCATATATTGCTTTAGGTGAAAATTATAGTGATTCATTTCAGGCGCTGTTGACTTTATCTGAACCGTAGGTTTGCAGGATTCCTGAGAGGCCTTGTTTTCTTGGCCATAAAAGAGAAATGTTGATGCTAGACGTTTTGAGTCACTTTGAGAGGGGATATCACGTGATGTTAATTTATGTTGGGCGAGAATTTGTTGAGCACCTGGTGTGTGCTAGGCACTGTTAGGCGCTAGAGGTATCTGTAGTGGAAAGAGCACTGATCCCAAAGTGTTAAGACCTGGTTTTGAGTTCCAGCTGTACAGCTTACTAGCTGTATGTTACTGAGCTTTTCAGAGCCTTAATTCCATCTGTAAAATGGGTATACACTCGGCATACGGGACTGCTACAAAATGACTTCAGAAATCATAAAAAGCCATACAAGAGGATGGCTCAGATGCTCAATGCTCTTGTAGCATTTGAGCCATCCTCTCTTGGCATTATTCACATGGACTTTACCGTGTGGCCCGGGGTCAGCACAGGGCCTGGCACATTCGTGGAAAGAAGGAAAGAAGGGAGGAAGGGCACTATCACTCGCAGATCCTTGGTCTTGGCCTTTTGGTTTCAGTTCTCCGAGAGCAAAGGTCCACGATAAGGGTAAACTAACTGGCGAGGTGGGAGCTGAGTTATGCCTGTGCTGACTCACTTCAGGCCAGGCCTGAGCACTAATCCACGTTCTCTTGCCTACTGACCACTGACCCTTTGAGATGACCTCGCTTCTGAGCTAACGTCTCCAAAAAATGAACGTGTATTTCCCACTCTGCCCACCTCACGGGCTGCTTTGAAGATCAAACAAGATAGTAGCCATGTCTGCGATACAAACAAGGTGTTTGCTTATCTCTATTTTTATTTACACCTGCCTCTTTTCAATGAAAGGCTTAAAAGGAGGTCTTATATTATTTTGTTGGCTTGCTAGGGCCCTTCTCTCTCATGAACTTGGGGAACTACTTGTGGAAAGATGAAAACAAGAGAAAAATAACCTTCTGAAAGGTTATTTTTTAAGGGAAAGACCACAGTAAAAATGATGGGTTGTAAGAGAGGTGAGAAAGAATACTGTTGTGAAAGGGAGAGAAAGGATCTAATGATCAGTAGCCAGCAAGGAGGGCAGGAAGGACAGGCAATGGGTGATCAGGAGCTCTTGGTTGATGGTGGAGATGATCAGAGCAAACTCCGGTTGCTACAGCAACAGACCCATCTTCCCTGGGTGGAGACAGCTGGTCCATCAGAGGGCAGGTCCTCCTCTTTTTCTTCAGCTTTGGCATTTACCAGGCAAAGACCTCTGCTTTGCTAACTGCTACCTGAGCTGCTCCCTGGTCCTGTGTGTGAGCCTCAACAGCAGGGCACTCTTTGTAGGTCCACAGGGCCAGGCCAGGTGTGCAAACAAGGAAAGTTTGCAGGCGAAAGAAAGAGGGAGTTTGGGGCACTGGACAAGCTCAAGAACAAATACCTGAGCTAAAAGTAGCAGCTGCTCCAGTTAAATGAAGCCAGTCTGGAATATGATCCAGTTTTTCTAGATCATCCAACTCATAAAGAAAAGCAAGAAATCTGGATTTCAAAGGTGAGATCTACTGATTTTCAATGTTAGAAATACTGTGTAGGGCCAAGAAGATATCTCTCTGATTTGCCTGTTTGCTGTCTCTAGCTTAAACCCTCATATGCATCACAAACACACTTTTAATTATTTGTATGAACTTCTCATAAGAACCAGCTGCATACGCTTTATGTACCCCCTACTGCCTCAGAGCACGCTCACCTCTTCCCTCTTAGAAAAGCCACTGTACATCTGGTTGGGGCACGAGCACTATGGTGCAGTGGTTTTGAGCTCGGACTCTGGAACTGGACAGCCCTGGGCTTGAATTCCTGCTTTATCTCTTTCCAGCAGTGTGACCTCAGATTAGACACTTAACCTTTCTGAGCCTTGGGTTTCTACTCTGACATGGAGCTGGTTATACTTTGTTCTCCAAAGGGGTATTGTCAGGATTAAATGAAATATATATATAAACTACCTGGTGCCGTGCCTGGCACATCAGTGAACACTGAATAAATGTTAAATATTCTATTGTTAATAATAACAAGCTGTTGAGTAGTTCGTTTTTCCAAGCATTTTAAACTTAATCTAATCAAACATTCTTCTTTGAAGCAGCAATTCTCTCTCCAACTTCTAGTTTATATCCTTCAGAGTCATGGGCCCAGCCCGGGTCCTCAGATGCTGGATGATGATGTTTACTACTACTACCATCATCATCATCATCACTATCACTTCATCATCATCACCTCCACC
Organism: Phocoena sinus; assembly: GCF_008692025.1. Classification (NCBI taxonomy): domain Eukaryota; kingdom Metazoa; phylum Chordata; class Mammalia; order Artiodactyla; family Phocoenidae; genus Phocoena; species Phocoena sinus. The sequence goes on along the minus strand of NC_045765.1, from coordinate 51,833,721 downwards.
ATCATAACTGTCACCATCACCATCACTACTATTACCACTGTCAACATCATCACCTCCACCATAACTGTCATCTTCATCATTACCACCGTAACTGCCACCATCGTCATCATCATCTCTAGAGCTATTATTTACCGTGTACATCATGTCCCATCACCCATATTGGTGCTTTCCATATCTATTTGGTTTGCACTCTCACAGCAACCCTACTAACTGGGAATTATTCCTCCTCTCTCTCCACTTTATGAATGAGGATGACTGGGTGCTAAGGAACTAAACATCTAGCTCAAGGGCACCTCTACAGAACATGAGGACAAGATTGAGACCCAGGCCCACCTGACTCCCAAACCTGAGCTGTCTTCCTTACACCAAGCTCCTGATCAATTTGGGAAATGGAGGCGGTGGAAGCTACAGATCACGCAACTGGTCTTGCCTCCCTCGGCATTCTGAGGTGCGTGTCCCTGTGCGTTTTGGTACATTGAGATCATTTTGTCTTTTTCAGATGGCTGATAGCAGTTTATTTATAACTGAGGACTGACTGTCTGTTTATCCAAATTGCTCTCTGAAAGGTTCCAATTATGGTTCCGCCCCATCTCTGAAGACTAGTGGTGGAGATCCAGCTCGACACTATCTGCGCCTGCCTAGGTACAACACACAGCAAAATGCCGTTCTTTGAGAGGAGCCCCAGTTGGGGCTGGGATAGCTACACCCCAGGGGAGGTCAATACCAAACACAGCCTCTAGAATGGACGCTGACCACCCTTCAGCTCATGTCCTCTGTTGTGATTAATTCTCCTGGACAAGGCATGGTATCACAGATCTAACTAGGAAGTCCTCTGCCTTGTTTGACTTCCAAAAGGTGGGTTTCTACTCAGCCCTAATTGATAACCTCAGCCATGAGGATATGACCTCCATTCTCACCTCTGACTCGTCATCAAGATAAGCTAGAGAGGTCGCAGTGGACTTGCAGTTGGTCAGTCCACAGCAACAGAGCAGCCTCTGCAGCCCAGGTCCTAGGCTGAGCACCAGAGAGGCACTCAAGACACAGGATCCAGAACCTTGGCCGCTGCTGGGGGAAGAGATGAGGTCAGATGTGTAAGCTGGGGCTGGCCTGGGGGTGTGCCTCCTATCAGGATGCTCTGTGTTCAAGTGTGATTCTGCACTTCGAGGGACTGCGTGGAAGCAAAAAAACTTGATCAGCAGACACAGCGTAGCCGAGCGAGCCGCTTATCAGACATCTTTGGCCACAAACTTGCTATGTAAGCTTGGGCTGGCTGCTTCGGCTGGAGTCAGACTGTCTGGGCTTGATTCCCAGCTTTGCCACAGGCTAGCTGTGTGACTTTGGCAGGCTGGTTAATTCCTCTGAGCCTCTGTTTTGTCTTCTGTACAAGAAGGATACTGGTCAATCTCGCACCGCGTGGTTAAGAGAATTAAACAGGATAATGCACGTGAAGTGCTTATCATTGTACCTTGCACATAGTTAGAGCTGAAGGAGTGATAGCTAGGAGAATAAGAATTAAAATGAGTAAATATTCTTATTAGTATGTTCCAGGGCTCAGTGCTAAGTTTTGTTCTCCTTTACAGCTCCACTCACTCTGCAGATGACATCATCCTCTCTTGACTTTAAATACTATCTCCAAATTTATACCTCAAGTCTCAGCCCTCTCCTGAGCTTCACCCTCATCACACACACACAGATGTATGCATATGTGTATATGTATATATGTGTATATATTTGTGTGTATGTATGTGTATATATGTGTGTGTGTATATACATATATACACACACACATATATATATATACATACTTTGCATAGACCAATAGACCTTTAAAACTCTGCAAGACCTTCACCTAATTCTCCATTACACCCCTACTCCACCAAACCTTCTCCCAGCTCAGTAATATCAGCCCCACCTTTCTTGATGCTTAAGCCAAAAAGCTTGGAGTCATCCTTGATTCCTCTCTCTCACTACCACTTGTCTCCTACATCAGAAAATTCTGTGGACTCTATATTCAAACCCAGAATTTGATTACTTCCTCATCTCCGCCACATCCACTCCAGTCCCAGCCACCATCCTACCTCCCCTGGATTATTGCAACAGCATCCTCACTGGTCCCCTTGCTTCTGCCCTTGCCCTCCTGCATTCTACTTTCACACAGCAGCTGGCGGGATCTTATTAAGACCCAAGTCAGGTCACGTCACTGCCCTGCTCAATGCTTTCCAATGGCTTCCCATCACCCTGAGAATGAAACAAAGTTCCATGCAGCCTGCAAAGTTCCCGTGAGCCCTGGCTCACAGCCTCATCTCCCGTCACCCTACCCCTTCTCATTGAACTCTGCACCGAGCACACTCCCACTCAGGGCTCCATACTGTCTGTTCCTTCTTCCTGGAACACTCTTGTCCCAGATATCCACATGCCTTGTCCCTTACCCCCTTCCAGTCCCTGCTTAAATGGTGTCAATCAAAGAGGTCTTCTACATCTACCCTATAAAGGAGAAACCCCATCCCTTGTCCTCCTTTACTCTCTCACTCTTTATATTGCCTTATTTTTCTTTATAGCACATATCCCCTTCGGACATATCATATGCTATGTTGTTGTCGTTTACTGCTTCTCTCCCCCTAGTAGAACATAGTCTCCACGAGAATAGGATTTTGTTTTGTTCACTGTTGAAGAGTATGTACACAGTAGGCATTCAAATAAATATTTGTCTTATTATGAAGGAAGGAAGGAAGGAAGGAACATTAGAAGCTTCATTTTTCCTGTCTCTAAAGAGCAGTGGTCAGGTTAGATACTCTCTAAAAGATCCCTCCAGCTCAAACATTCTGTCACTCTATCAAGTCAGTAGAGGTCAAATCAATGGTTCTCAGCTCATGTATCTTAGCAAGGCCAGCTTACTCAGAAGACCAGAGTCCTTCACAACAAATTAAGACGTTTACCAACACCCCCAGACCCCAAGTCTCATGAACTGAATCAGATTATCCTTAAAAAGACAGTCTTGAGCGAACTTCAAACCCACTCACTTTTTTTTTTTTTTTTTTAAATTCTCTGGTCTGCCTGTGAAGTTGGGTGACAAGCACTGACCAGGCATGTGAGATGGACTTTTTCTTTTTTAAAAATTAATTAATTAATTAATTTTTGCTGTGTTGGGTCTTCGTTTCTGTGCGAGGGCTTTCTCTAGTTGTGGCAAGCAGGGGCCACTCTTCATCGCGGTGCGCGGGCCTCTCACCATCGCGGCCTCTCTTGTTGCGGAGCACAGGCTCCGGACGCGCAGGCTCAGTAGCTGTGGCGCACAGGCTTAGTTGCTCCGCGGCATGTGGGATCTTCCCGGACCAGGGCTCGAACCCGTGTCCCCTGCATCGGCAGGTGGACTCTCAACCACTGCGCCACCAGGGAAGCCCAAACCCACTCACTCTTAACCCCAGTGCTGGTTATTTTCTGCTTGCCCACCACAGCCACCTCTCCTCTGACATCTGCTCCTCCTTCCTTCTCTGTGCCTCAGGAGGCTGGTGCATGGACCACTCCATCAGGGCTCCGTTGCCTGCTGGCTTGTCTGCTAGGGTTTGGTCCCTGGAAGCAGGAGACGAGGGGCAGGAAGCGAGAGAGGCTGGCATATTTTGTCCCTGCTCCTTATTTTCCCCTCACTGTCTTTTGGCCACGCTCCTCTGTGGCCCCAGCACCTTCTCGGCGGCCCTCCCCTGCCAGCCCCAGCTCTACTGGGCTCCCACGACACCCTTTTTTTTTTTTTTTTTTAGCTTCAGCGGTGGAAATGAAGTCATTTCCTCTTGTTGGTCCCTGAAGCTTCAACCTTCTTTGTTGGTCCATTTACCCTACAAATAATGCCTTTATTAAAGTCTCTTCAATTAAAGCCCGTGAGAGGAATTCTGTTTTCTATCTGCCAGGACTTTGACAGCATTGAGTGGATCTAGTTCCTTTTACTTTGAAAGGCATGTAAGTTGAGATACATGATGCTTTCTCAGTAAACACTTGAGATGGCGTATGTGTGAGCCATGCGGTGGTTTAGAACCGGACCTAGAGATCTTTCACAATCTGGGAAGCAATCCATGTGTTCTTTTTACTTGGTTCAATTCCCAGACCTGTGTGAAATGAAGACTTCTTGAAGAAATGTCCATGGATTGACACACAGTGGAAGTTCCACTGATACATACTCCAGGGTGGGGGGTAGAAAAATCTGGCTGAGTATTAGTTAATTTTACATTCTTACTGTTCAAAGGAAAAGCCTGAGTCATCTGCTTTACTGTATAGGTATGAAAAATCACTCTGCATGCCTTTCTTGGGACAAGAGTTTTGAATTCCTTTCTTTATCTTTATTCAGAACCGTTCTGCACATTCCTGAAGAAACAAGCTTTAAATCCAGAGAGCTGGGTGACAGGACAGTGGCAGAATGCCAGGAAACATATTATCATGCGTGCTAACCCTGTTTAAGAAAACAGATCATTTTAAACTTAACCAGGTTACATAGAAAAACAAAGTGAAGCATAACCAAGGAGCCCTAGCTCCATGTAAAATGAGACCATAATACAAACTAAGATAAGAAAAAGACAAAAAGGGGAAAATATATTGGGGAGGAACAAACGAATGAAAGAAAAAGCCAAGTTAATAATCAAGTAAAATGTTCTATTCTTTTGCCTTTGTACTTTTGCTAGAGATAGGGGTATCTCTGAAAATGCGTGTGTTTCAAAATAAGATATTCCACCTAATCTGAACTATCTAGCCATCACCGCAATAAAGAATGAGCTAGATTTCCCCAACAGGTGAAAGGCACTAAATTCACTAACATGGAGCTGTGGGTGGGAAGGTTTTATAAACTGGAAGGTAGCAGTGTTCTGTGTATGTTAATTTCACCTCTGCAGGCTGCTGAATACATGTATCCTTCAAAACAGAAAGGATATCTGAGTTCATTAAATAATAAGCCCTCTAATGCCCACTAGGAGAGAGGACAAAGAGGAGAGGCTGAAAACTAGAATGAACACCTGATGAGGGGAGAATTGCTCCCTCCTCCAGACCCTGTGATTCACCAGATGCTACGGTACCAGAGCTCTTAAGTGGAGCTCAGAGCTGATCTGTGACTTGGGACACAGCCAGAACACACACACTTCCCTGTTTCAATAGAGCTCTGAGAGGACCCTGTATTCCCACATGAATCCCTTTTCTCCATCTAGTTCTGTAAGCAAGGCTGTATGAGAATCCTTCTCAACCTTCTGAAACCTACTATTTATTCTATTGCTCACTGGGTCCTTCCCTGACACTAGGGTCCATGCGATACATCGCACCTAGGACTTAGTGCTAAGAGTTTCCCTTTCCAGGCAAATTGGTACTCCTCCTTTTCCCAGCAAAACAAAAGCTAACACATTACTTTTATTCTTTATTTTCTTTTACAAGTAATGTCACTCATTATCTTTCCCTTTTTGTCTCAGTGGACAGGAGTCTCAGAGCAAATACAACAATATTCAAAGTATAATTTTTTTAAACAGCAAGGCAACTCCTTCAATGCAAAGCTATAGGAGTCCAACTATAAAACAGACATGCGAGGCACTATTCTGAGTGCAGCAGAGACAGAAACGCCCACAAATATGGCCTTTTCTCACCTCTCTCCTTCCTGGGTAGCCTCTAAGTCACCTCGAAGAATCCTCTCAGGGTAGAGAGGGCTTCTCAAACGCAACTCAGAAAGCACACACCACAAAAGAAAAGATCCATACACCTGACAGTGTTTAATCAGTTTCTGCACTTTTTGGAAAAGGCACCCCAAATGAAGTTACGTAAGTAAGCAATCAACTGGGAGAAGATATTTGCAATTCTTATAATGAGCAAACATGTTTCTGGATTATATAATGAGTTGCAAATGAACCAGAAAGAGATGAACCTTCCAATTAAAAAAATGGACAAAAGTTATAAATAAGTAATTTCTAGAAGAGAGAAACTGGCTAGTAATTAGGACATTATAATTAAAAGGACAGTTTCACACATATCAGATAGGGAAATGTTTTAAAAGTTTGACAGTCATTATTCCTGGGGAAATTCTGATGTGCTGCTGGTGGGTGTGTAAATCGGTGTGAGCCCTTTGGCAATGTCAGGAGAAGATGAAGCTGCACAGATGTGCATAGCTTATACGGCATGAGTTCTCTCCTAGATGTAAGTTATTTATACACAAAGTCTCCACATGCAAAAATATATGCACAGGAGAGCTCATTATAGAGGTTTTTGTAGTAGCTAAAATTTGGAAGCACGCTCAGTGTCTATCAATGTGTAAATAAACTAGTTTATTCATGCAGTAGAATGCTATTCAGCAGTTAAAACAAATAACTTAGATCTACATATATCAACATAAACACTGCAGACATAATATAGAATGGAGAAGGCACACTACAGGATGAAAGGTACAGTACACTGCCACCTGCGTAAGGCTGACACTAACAATACACTGTGTTACATGGATAGATGCACGTGTAGAATAAGTATAGAAACTTGGACACAGAGGATTCCCACCACTTAGGAAGAGTGGTTACCTCTAAGGAACAGGAGGGGACGAGAGCTGGCCAGGCACAGGAGGACTACAGCATATCTGGGACTTTTTTTTTTTTTAATCATAAAAAGAAAAGATCTGAGTAAAATATGGCAAAAGGGCTTACATTAGTGAAATCTGGATGATGGGTGGAATGATATTTGTCAGAGTGTCTGTTCTATATCTTTGAATTTTTTATAATAAAAATGTTATATTTCAATGAAAACTACTACAATTATGGAATCAAGTAATCCCAGCCATGATTTCTGGAACAATTTTCTTCTCCTTTCACGGTCTAGCTCTTGACCTTCTGCCCTCGTTGTAGAGGTCTTGCAATGTATATGCCCCAGTCTCTGTCCGGACGCGCAGGCTCGGCGGCCATGGCTCACGGGCCCAGCCGCTCCCCGGCATGTGGGATCTTCCCAGACTGGGGCACGAACCCGTGTCCCCTGCATCGGCAGGCGGACTCTCAACCACTGCGCCACCAGGGAAGCCCCCAGGCTCTGTTTTAAATGAGATGATGTACGTAAAGATCCTAGCATAGTGTGTAACACAAGGCAAGCATGTTGTCACAGTGTTACACATCCCAGTCACACCATCCCACTTGAAAGCCTTTCTGCAGCAGTAATATGGCGTATTTGAATAGTAGCTAGCTGGCTGTCCTCCATGTTCCGAGTCACTGGCACATCAATTTACTACCTCACAGTTCTATCAATCAGAAGTACAGTGGGCTTGGCCGTGGGTCACACAAGGTCAGAATCAAGGTGTTGGTCTCCCTGGGGTCTAGGGAAGAATGCACGTCCAGGCTCATTCAGTTCGTCGGCAGAGTTCAACTCCAGGCGGCTATAGGACTAAGGGCCCGTTTCCTTGCTGGTTTTCTGGCCAGGGTTGTTCTCAGCTCTTAGAGGCCTCCCACAGTCCTTGGCTCATTGCACCTTCATTTTCAAAGCCAGCAACACTGGGGTGAGTCCCTCTCATGCTTCGTGTCTTTCCTGCCTCTTCTGATTGATTCTTCCACCTCCTCTCCTTCTAAGGGCCCACGTGATTACATTGGGCCCACCCAGATAATTGAGGATAATTTTTCCGCCTCAAGGTCTGTAACCTTAATCATAGCTGCAAAGTCCCTTTTTGCCATATGAAGTAACATAGTCACAGGTTTGGGGATTAGGATGTGGACATCTCTCGAGAACCACTATGCTGTCCTCCGTATTTCCCATTCAACTATTATGGGACCAAAAACAACAACAACGATTAAAATAGTAATGCCAGTGTTATAGATGACAAAATATAGGCCCAGTAAATCCTGGTGCCATGATAAGAAATCAGGCAGTCTGACTCCAAAGCCTGTGCCCTTAACCACTATGCCACTGCAAAAGGGCTTGACGTAAAAATTTTGGAATGTGTAGAAACAACAGATTGCTGTTTTAGCTCTGACTTTCATTATGCCTTGCTAGTTTCCTTGCAGTACTCCAAAACAGAAATGATGCCTCAGGATGAGGCCTGGAGAGACGGGGCTTGAAAGTCCTTTCCATTTACAGAGAAAATCTGAATGCTTTTACTCACACGATAGTGACAGAGTCACAGAATTAGGGTCTTAAATATGTCACTTATACACGTAGGACTGGACACAGAATCAACTATAAAAGTGTTAATCATAGAAAATGCTCACAATGTAAAAAGTGAAAATAGTTGATAATGGACTAGGAATCAATGACTATTTATGGAGCACCTGGGAAATACCAGGCACTGCACTAGGCACCTGGATATAAAGTGAATAAAACAGATAAGCTTCCCACCCCATCCTACAGGGACTTACATTCTATGGGTTGCTGGGAGACTGACAATAAATAATAGGCACTGAAAATAATATATATATATATATATATAAATTATATCTAATACATATATAATATAGTATGTTAGAAAGTGATTTGGAAAAAACAGAACAAGGTAAGGAAGACCAGGAGTGGTGGGAGGTGGGCAGGTTTCAGTTTTAAGTGGGGTGCTCAGATAGGATTCATCAAGAGAGTGATACTGCAGCAAGGACTTGCAGCAGGCGAAAGATCTGTCATGCAGATACTAGGGGGAAGAACATTTCAGGCAAAAGCGATCTCCAGTGCAAAGATCCTGAGGCAGAAGCATGCCTGGTGTGCTTGAGGAAGAGCAAGAAGGTCAGGGTGTCTGCAGTGGAATTAAGAAGGGGAACGTAATAGGAGAAGAGTCAGGAAGTAGAGGGGCCAAATTATGTGGGACCGCGGCTTTGACCCCAAGTAAGCCACTGGCGGGCTATTATCTGATTTGCTCCACGTGGATTGGTGTGGCTGCTGTGTTGAGAGTAGACTACAGGGGGCAAAGCAGAAGCAGGGTGGCTAGTAAACCTGGCAGGTCTAGACCAGGTAGTCATAGCTGGAGAGTCTGGACTCTGGCTCTGTTTTCAAGATAATAATATGCTGCTGGATTGGTTACAGCCTTGAGCAAAAGAGAACTGTGGGCTCCCATCAACTGAGGTGGGGAAGACTGAGGGCAGAACAGGTTTGGTAGGGCTGGGAGTGACTGGAAGGGAAACATGAGAGTTCATCTTGGACATGTTGAGTTAAAAAATGCTTATTAGACATTCAAGTTGGGTTGGCTATTGGTTATGAGTCTGAGGTCCAGGAGAGAGTTCTGGGCTGGAGATAGAATTCTTGGAGTTGCCAACAGAAGACTAAAGTCACAAGGTGAATGAGATCACCAAGGGAGTAAAATTAGAGTTGATGGGGTCCCTGAGGCACCCCAACTTTGTAGAGAAGAAGGGGAGGAACAAGCAAAGGAGACCAAGGAGCAGAGACTGGGAAGGCAGGAGGAAAACCAAGTGGCATACTGTGAACTGATGTCAGAGCTTAATACTGACCATTGGATTTAGTGACCAGTGGTCACTGGTGACGTTGAAGAGAGCTCTTTCCATGGGGTGGAGGAGTTGGGGAAACTAGGCTGGACGGGGCCTAAGACTTCATGGGAGGGGAGGAATTAGAGTCTCTAAGTAAAGACAATGGTTTTGAGGAATTTTATTGTCAAGAAGAATAAAGAAATGGGGTATAGCCTTGGGGGACTTCGAGATTATTAATATTATTATTAAAGATACGAGAAATAATGGCGTGTTTGTTGGCTGATGGGAATGATTCAACAAAGAAAGGGAGGGAAGAATTGCTGAAGTATTGTCTTTAATTGGCCAGAGGGGATTAGGTCAAGGGCATAGAAAAGGAAGACTGGCTAAAGATAGGAGGACAGGATAACAATGCTCATCACTGGGGCTGAGGGAACTAAATTCTTGAATGGCTTTTGCATTTCCTGGTCAAAGAGGGTACTTCTCTCCCCATGAGGTCACCACGCCAGCAACTGGAACGTTCAGGATCTGGGAGGCTAGATTCTTTTGGTGACCTGAATATTCCTTTTGCTAGAACCAAGCTGCCTTAAGGCTTTCTACCTGTTTAGTTTTTTGCTTTTGCTTTGCCAGGGAAAGTTCACTTAGCAGGTTAGTATAGCAAAACTTACTGGGCAAAGGTAGCTACCTGATTCCTTTCTGGACCCAGCACTGGATTATTCAAAGGACAGAACACGCATGTACTTAATGTCCCACCAGCAAATGAAGGGCACTAAAAGAGAGATGAAAGAGGGCAGAGGAGAGAAGAATTCAGATTAATTGCATTTTGCCAACAGAATTTTGCCATCTCTGAAGCCAAAATGAAGTTATTCTGATCCCTGAGTGCATGTAAATCTTGTGTTTTACCGTTAAGCACTGCTTTGTTTTCAACTTCAGAGGGCGTCATAATTTGTCGATGCTTATGGTTTCTAAATATCACAATCCAGCCCTGTTTAAACCATGTCCCTTTGAGTAGAGGAAGTCCTGATCTATGGTCAGAGACTATAACCCAGACTATACAAACAGGTCTTTTACAAGCGCCTGTCCCAAAGGGGACTGAGAAAAAGCACCTGCAGCTGGGCTTTAACTTATCACCTCTAAGTGAAGAATAATTGGAAATGCACATCCTAGAACAGTGGGCCAGAGTATCATGTCTACATGTGACAAACGGCACATGGTCAGTCTAAAGAAACATTTTATTTTATGAAATCCAATCACATCCAAGCCGTAGGCAGCTCCAGGTCTGCCCCACCTTGCTCCACAGCCGAAAGGCACTGAAGTTATGGATGGGTGCCTTTTCTTATAGGGCACAGGAGACACATCATTCTCTAGTTGACTTTCTCAGTGATCTTGATCTTCACATGATCAAACAGTCAAGCATTTATGTTCCTTTTTCCCAAATTCTATTCTCCAGAAAAGAAGTGGAAAGGGTGGATGGTGGACTTGTCCTTCCCTAGTGGTGGACCTTTTGAAGAGATGGGAGGCAAGTTTATAGAAGAGGAGGGTAAACTCCAGGATATTAACAAGAGAGAAAACAGAGAGGGGCAGTCAGGCAGTAAGGGAGAACAGGAGTAAATTCAGTTCCCACTTGTCACGTGCTAGAGCCACAAAGAGGAATAACCTACGCTTCTTGCCCTGGGCAGCTGATGGGTTAGAACAGAGGTTCTCAACATCTTGAGTCATATCTATTAGATAGTATTTCACATGCCACGCCCACTCACATTATCAGTTAGGGCACTTCTGGGCTGTGATAAGATACTCTGCAAAAGATGTAGAGTTCTGGGCTCAGTAGCCACACATCTTCCCTTTTCTCCACTGCCCTCTGTGTGTTCATTGCTGCCAGCCCTCCCGTCCCTACCTCTCACCTCTCCCAGTGCATAATACTCATGGGGTTAGGGTGATACCGACCCATCCCCAGCTCTAGGACTGAAGCAAACCCTTCATCATTCTGTTTGGTTCAGGAGAAGGAGTGTGAGCTCTCTTTTCCTGGAGAGAAAGCCAGGACTGTGGGGTACTGGTTGGGGTAGGGGGGTAGGGTGAGGAAGACAAGCTCTCCCTCCTACCTGCGGTGCAGTGTGGACGTGGGACCTAGAACTGCTGCTGTCATTTTGCTTCCATGAGTGACGTCAGCTGGAGAGGAAGCCAGCAGAGCTGAGAGCGTTGCAGCTCAAAGGAGCTAGAGCCAGACACAGACAAGCCAAAAGTCTCTATAACGCATCTATATGTGTGTGCGTGTACACATATCTATTTATTTCTGTATTTTAGTTATAGGAGCTAATACATTCCTTTTATGGTTTAACCCAGTCTGAATCGGGTGTTGGGAACTTGCCACCAAAAGCACTGATACACACAACAAGTCTCTCAACGCTGTAGCCAAGAACGTCTGGTCTAGAGTAAGTTCAAATATGTTACTAGTTTGACAAATAAAACAATTATATGCTCATAATAATAACTATTATGGTAATATTATATATGTCACAGAGATTATATCATGTCATATGTAAGTATATACTATTATAGATATGTAAAATCCAAAAGCAAACAACAGCATTTAGAAAGATGTCCTGGGATGGAGGTGGTGATAGCAGTTGTGATATGCAGCATGAGAGACACAAGACAGAGGATGAAAATGAAAACTGCAGAGGAGGAAATACTTATAATTCTTCATTGGCTCTAAAATATATAGGGTTACCAGAGAGGTCTTCCCATCATGAAGCTCTAAGTTCAGGAACAGTAATGGGAGAGGCATTGCTGGACGAAGAGAAAGCCCCTGTGGATAGCGGGCGGCAGGTCCAGACAGGAAACGCTAAAGCATTACTGGACTAACCAGCAAAGCTAAGGCTCAGTGTGGCTGACATATTACAACCATCTCGGAGGCGCGGGGTATTCATGCCACTGGGGTGTTAATGGGTAAATATTTGGTCATTAACAGAAAAACAAGTGTCCCAGACACACAAGCAGCTAGTTTGCACAAATGGAGTGTATTTAAACTAGTGTGTTAGAGGGTCCTCCAGAGAACACAGTACCTGAGGATACCTGAGGGAGGATCCATCAATTTAGTTGATTCAATGAGACGTGCCACCTTTGGCCGTGTCCTTTAACGACAGTGTTCACGTCCTTCTTTTAAGATCTTTTCCCCCCTCTCCCTCTCAGCTCTCCTTTTATTTTTTCCTTCCTTTTCCTTGTGTGTGCTTGCTTGCCTTTAAGTAGAGCTTCTCCTCTGATACTTGAGATCATTACATGCTGGGGCCTTACATATTTGTGCAAGTTCAGCCTGAGTGGCTCTAGGCAGTTTCTTGAACTTGACTGCATTCGGGAAATTTTTAATATTTCCTGGAAATCGCCTAAGTCAGCTCAAGAATCGATGATAAAACATATCCTGTAAGTCCTGTGTACAACATGTGGGCAGAGAAAAGACAAAGCAATTTTCCAGCTGCTTAAATCATAAGAAGAGGATTCCCTTCAGAGAGTTCCTTTGCATAGGGTAGAAATCTAAGGCAGGATGGAGTAGGCAGGAAGCTTGGATGAAGTCTGGAAAATGAGGTGGGAGAGAACCCAGTGTGGTCGTGGTCACGGTCGTGGGAAGGCCTCCGAGCACCAAGAGGACAGGTTAAGACTGGACTCAAACCAGAAACTCCCCTGATTTTCATTGTTCCAAACACAACTTTGTTGGCATCTAAGGGAGCCGCAGGAAAAGAAAAGAGCGAAGCGTGTTTGGAAAACTCAAAAGAACAAAACGTACGTGGCTTTTCTGTCTCACAAATCCTGTATTTTACCTTGCAGTTCTTAGATTACAGATGGGCAGCGTCACTCAATTCACATATATGGCTGGGTAAAGTTTTAGAAACAGAAGACATTTTCTCTTTGGTTCCAAGTGCTCGGATTTCTCGGGTACAGCAGAAATCTAGTAATCTTGAGTCTCTCCACTTCACACAGAGTTTTACTAAACCTCCCTGGGTTTGGGACCCTCAGGGAACCGACTACTTTCTTTGACCTCCCTTTCTCCCTCCCTCCCTCCTTCCTACCATTCATTAAAACAACAGCTCAGAGACCACTGATCACTACCAGACAGTATGATAGGCGCTGGGCATACAAAAGTGACTAGGCATGGTTTCTGTCCCAGAGGAGGTTATTCTCCAGTTGAAGAGCCAAAATAGGACTAGATAGGTTACAATATAGAAAAAAGACTGTTACAGAGAACACCCAACAGTGGGAGCCCGAGCTGGCAGTGGGGTGCGTTTCTAGCTAAGGTAGGGTAGGGGGCAGCTCACCAAATACCGCCACGGAACCGGGCACCCAAGAGATCATCAGCCACCAAGAAGTTCTGACACCAAGAATAACATTTTAGCTGGCAGAGAAATACTCTCAGGCAGAGGTTTGAGGAGTTGGTGTTACAAAATTGCCACTTTTCCTTCCACAGACTCAGCTGGAGAGGAAACTGGCATTGTTTTTTATTTGCTCATTCATTCTTTTCGAGGAGAGAAGTAATCTGGTAGTTTTTCTACCAAAATAAAAATGGACATAAAAATACACATCTTTGGGCTTCCCTGGTGGCGCAGTGGTTGAGAGCCCGCCTGCCGATGCAGGGGACACAGGTTCGTGCCCCAGTCCGGGAAGATCCCACATGCCGCGGAGCGGCTGGGCCCGTGAGCCGTGGCCGCTTAGCCTGCGCGTCTGGAGCCTGTGCTCCGCAACGGGAGAGGCCACAACAGTGAGAGTCCTGCGTACCACAAAAAAACAAAAACAAAAACAAAAACAAACAAACAAAATTACACGTCTTTGACCCTGCAATTCTATGCCTAGGAATCTGCCCTCAGATACATTCTGAAGAATGTAACAGGATAAATGTATAAGTAAGCTCACTGAAACATTGTTTGTAATAGTGAAAACTTATAAATGACCTAAATGTCTAATTATAGAGGAATGGTTAAATAAATTATGAAATTCTCTGCATCACTTTAAAGGATAATGTAGAGATCTAAATGGAAAGAGATTGTTGAGTACAAAAAGCATGTTGCAGAATAATTTACATAGGCTAATACCAATTATGATTTTTAAAAACCCTACACACATACATTCTATCTATGTATCTATATATCTACCTAGAAAGAAGCATGGAAAGATGTCCACAAGTTAATAGCTATTTCTAGGGAAGGGAATAAGGTTGAAAGTAGGGATGAGGGTGGGTGGGATGGATATTCACTTTTCCTTTACCTATTGCTATGTCATTTGAATTTCTTGTTTTACACTCAGCGTGCATTTGTGTGTTACTCTTACTAAAACATAAAAATGACATTAAAAATTCCAATGGCATCCAACATACCACTTGGGGCATGAGGCAGGAACAGAATCTCTAGTGAAGTGGTGAATGGTTGGCAAATTTCAGCGGCACAGAAGTGGCCTCTGACATTCTGAACACGCTCGAAAGGGAGAAGGCCTCAGACTTGCTCTTTCACAGTCAAACCTAGGAATCTAGAGAGTCAGCCAAGCTTATATGAATGTGTGAAACCTCTGAGCTGAGCTTCTGGTCCTGTCCATACGGTGCCACAGGGGCAATCGGAAAAGTGGAAAGTTCAGTCAATTTAACTAGTTGCTTCAACTACAAAACTGGGCCCGTCCCTCCCCAATAGGGCTCATTGACAGCATCGGTCAAACCAGTTATACTTGTTGTCATGCAGACAATAAGCCCAGTTATTGCACAGAAACGTTCCCTTTCCCACCAGTAGCGGTCCCTTCTTGCACAGACATAAACAAAAATGTGCATGGTGCTCTCCGGCTATTAACCTTAGTAGTCGGGTTCTCCTTTGTTCAGACAATCTTTGAAGCTGCTTCTTGGCAGCAGTGTGGAGGGGGCCCAAGGAGTTCTCAGCGCATGAGACGAAAGCAATCCGGCTTGCAGGTGGGCAGGGAGGCACAGAGGAAGACTGGCTTTGGAGTCTGACAGATCTAGAGCTGCACCCTGGCTGCCCTCGCAGGCTCTGTGACTGTGGGCAAGTTCCTCTACCTCTCTGGGCCTTACTTTCCTCATCTGCAAACGAGCAGCACATTCTGCCATTCAGTTGCTTGCTCTGAGGATTAAATGCACCTTAGTGACGCACCAGCCACGTCATCCCCGTGTTATTGTAAGCATATCGAAGAACATTTGCGTTTGTTTTCCAAGCAGAATATCCTTGAAATTATCATCTGGTCCACAGTTTTCCTTCTCGTTTGCCTTTTTCAATGCAGCAAAGGCCTCTTTTCTGGCTGGAGAAATGTCTTGGACTTCAGGTTCAAGGAAGTTTGGTGTTCAGGTGGGGAGGGTTCAGTGCAGTCTGGGGGCATCCTAGCGGGAGTCTGTTTCCTGCAGCTTGCCCATGTCTTCAAAATATCTGGTAAATACTGAAAGCAAATTTCACCGAGCCGGTAATTCCAGAGGAAAGAGGATTTCAGACTGTTTACCGAGAAGACACCCAGGTAGGCACTAAACTATTTGGTCTGATTTTTACCACTGGGGACAATTTTACTTTTGAGCCCTCTCAGTTCTCCTGCGGCTGCAGCGAGAATCCTTTGGGGGTTAGAGGTCTGGCCGCTCTGTGGGCTGCAGTGAGCCCCACCCATTTCTTGGTCCTCTTCAGAAGGCCAGAATAACAGGGGCAGGTATAAAAAGTACATTCAGCTTCTTGTGTCTGGAAGCAGACCAACCTGAAGTATGGGGAACAGTGGACTGTATTAAAAGCCCAGCTGAGAACACTGCCTTTGTAAGTCCAGAGGGGAGAAATGAACGCTTTACGAACGTGGCTGCATTCCCGCTGAGCTGAGCTCCCTATCACTTAGCACCTGGTCACGTGGCTGGAGCCACCATCAGTTTGAGCAGGAAAGTCATCTCACGGAGCTGCTTGGCAAAGGCTGCGGAACGGGTGAGGGGGTCAGAGGAAGATCGCCCCGCGGGTCCACTGAGGAGCTTGGATTTTCATCTTTGCTGTTTGGCCCCCAAGTCTGAGCTCTGAACCTCTGGGGTGATGGAAAGTCCTATGGACCCTGTCACAGTGGACCGACCAGCCGGTGACTCTGAGCAAGTGGTTAAACCTCTCTGCAACCTCAGTTTCCCCATCAGTAAGAATGGGAATAAGAAGCAGCTCTCTCTCAGAAGCCAGGTGTATGGGTTCAGTGATGTAATACATCTAGAGTTTACTGCACAAGGTCTGCACACAGTAAGTGCCCACGTGTTGTTATTTACGGGTACGGTGTTTATTGTTGTTTCTGAATCCCGGAGGCCTACAACAACTCCATCAGATAGTCAGGATGGCCATTTCACGGTGGGGAAACTGAGGCTCAGAGCTTTTCAGTGACCTACTCAGATGAGTGAGTCAGTAAGTGGCAGAGCTCAGGGCCCTCTGACTCGACGTGTACCAATGCTACAGCTACCCATGCCTGCGTGGAGGTGGGAAGCTGGGCATTAGCAGATGGTGAGGGACGTGCCCTGGAAATACAAAGCACTGAAGTAAAACGTGAAGGGTTGCTTTTTAGCCTAGGGGTGAGCTCTTTATTTCTCTGCTCAGGCTCCTGACTGGTGCCCTAACCTCTCTCCCAGGTTCCCAGGCAGTAGTAAGCCCTGTTACAGCCCCTGTCAGCAGCCTTCCCCTTCACCCCATTCTCAGTAGATGCCTGTGAGGAACCAGCCTGTCTCCTTCACACAGGGGAGAGGGCAACTTGGCAGCCAGGGCTGAACCTTCAGAGGCAGGCGGGTTTGAGAGTCTGGACCTTGGCTTCTGCCTGAGGATCAGCAGAGGTGGCCTCCGGCCCTTCTAGACTGTTTGGCTGTGACAGAAAACTAATTCCAGAGGCCCCCACGTGACAGGAAGCTGCCTCTCTGAATCAATCTGTGCTCATGGTGCAGCTGTGTGGGTGCTCAGGGTGTGGGGAAAGCAGAAACCTCTGTCAGGCAGTTAAGCGAAAAAAATGAAAAGGACAGGAAGAAAAGGCCCTGCAGGAGATTTTTAGGACTTTTTGGTGTTTTATGCACAGCGATGATGTATGCGGCTTTCTGGAATGGACTTAGACAAACAGAATTTTCTAGGTAAAATCTTTTTTGTATAGCAACCTCTGTTAGTTATTTAACAATATTTACTATGTGCCTAATTGATGCTGGGTGCTTGCTGGGTGCCAGGTAGAGCAGGGAACATGACAGGCCCCATCCTTGCCCTCAGGGAGCTCATGTTCTAGAAGGGAGACGGGCATTAAACATGTACTTAAAAGAATCATTATATGCACTATAACAGGCATTAGCATAATGAAGGAAAAGGCAAAGAATGAAGGAATCTGACATAATGGGGTAGATGGTGGACGGTCAGAGAAAACGATATTTAAGCCGAGGTTTAAGTCTGCAGAGAAGTTTGCCAGGCAATCAGGGTGGAACAGATTCATCATTCATTCATTTATTCAACAATTATTTACTGAATACCTCCTACTGTCAGGCGCTATACTAGAATATTAGGAAACACTAGTGACCAAATCAGACTCAGACTGCTACGCTTACAGAGTTAAATTCCCAGTTGTTCTGATTATCTATGGCGATGTAACCAACCACCTAAAAACGTAGCGGCTTAAAACCACCATTTTATCTGACTCACAACT
This sequence comes from Phocoena sinus, assembly GCF_008692025.1. Lineage (NCBI taxonomy): Eukaryota > Metazoa > Chordata > Mammalia > Artiodactyla > Phocoenidae > Phocoena > Phocoena sinus. The sequence continues at coordinate 51,815,689 of NC_045765.1, read as the reverse complement.
CTGTGTGCCAGGAAATCAGGAAAGGCTTTGCAGGCTGGTTCATCTCCACATGGCGTCACTGGGGCTTCCTCACTCATGTGACTGGGTTTTGTCTGGGGTGGAGAGTGAGTGATGCTGGCTGATGGCTGGGAGCTCTGCAGGGAATGCCCACTGGCCTGCCCGTAAGGCTTGGGCTTTACAGAGTGAGCATTCCAAGAGGCCTGGGAAGAAGCTTCAAGGGTTCTTTTCCTTTGTTCTCCTTTTTGTAAATGATCCTGATTTATGCTTCAAGTCTTCTTATGATCTACCCTCAGATGTCTCAGAATGTCACTCCTGCCACCGTCTATTGGTCAAGCAAATCACTAAGGCCAACCCAGGTTCAATACAAAAGGAATTAGATTCCTTCTCTCAACAGGAGGAAGAAGAAAGGATGTAGGTCATTGTCAGCCTACCACGTGGAGAGAAATTAATATGTGATATTTTACAGGTCTCCAAGGTCAGTCAAGTGTGGGTAGGACCTCCGACCCTGATTTCAAAGCCAGGTGCAGATTACTGAAGAGTTTGGGAGACTCTTCAGTATTTGTTTAATCGCTTTGGCAACAGCAAACCAATGAACATGAATTGAGCACCTCTGACATATGCCTATATAGCAGGAGTCAACAAACTGGTCTGCAGACCGAATAGAGCCCTCTGCTTGCTTTTACATATAAAGTTTTATTGGAACACAGCTATGCCCATTTATTTAGCTTTTGACTGTGGCTGCTTTCGCACTATAATGAGTAGTTGAAGAGTTGAATGTTTGTGACAGAGACTCTCTGGCCCACAAAGCCTAAAATATTCACTATCTGGCTTTTTATAGAAAAAGTTTGCTGACGCTTGCTATATAGCTTCCATTAATTAAATACTTATGATGCATCAGTTACTGGACTAGGACTGAAGATCCTCACAGCAGTTCTTTGAGAAAGGTATCACCCCCATTTTATAGATGGCATATAAAAGTTCAAGGAGGTTAGATAACATTTCCAAGATCATAATGAGTTGTGGAACCGAGATTTGAATCCAAGCTGTCTGATGTTAGAGACCTTCTTTTAGACTTTCGTGATGGACTTTCAGGATACCAGCCATTTAAACTCACAACTGCAAAAAGTGACAAGTGCTGCAGACAAGGTGTCCAGGAGGGCCAATCATGGAGGTAGCCCCTTTCAGGCCATGATGAGGTGCTCATACTGTAGTCAGAAAGCAGTGGGAGGCAAGGAGGAGTTTTGAGTAGGGAAGGACAACAGGAGGGTGGGATCAGGGCAGATTGGTCCTTACACCCAAGGACTCCCCTGGGCCTCAGGCCCCTCGGCTTATGGTCTGGGACCCAGATCTGTCCCCTGGAGAACTCCTATGGGGCCCTCCATACTGGTATTGCTTCCACAGGTTGGGGACTAGAGGCAAAGTTAGGGAAGTAATAGCAGGAATGCAAAGATGGAGATGGACGAGAGAAACTTAAGGAGAGGTGTGGAAGCGAGTACAGTGACTTTCCAGAGATGTCCATGGCCTAATTTCCGGAGTTGATGAATGTGTTAGGTTACATGGCAAAGGGGATTAAGGTTGCAGATGGAATTAAGGGTGCTAATCAGCTAGCATTACAATAGGGAGATAAAAATCTTGGATTATCTAGGTGAGCCCAATGTAATCACAAGGGTCCCTCAGAATGAAGGAAGGAGGCAGAAGGGGAGCCAGAGAGAGATCTGACAATGCTACACAGCTGGCTTTGAAGACGGAAGAAGGAGCCTCTAGAAGCTGGAAAGATCAAGGTAACAGATTCTCCCCTGAAGCCTCTAGAAGGAATGTAGCTCTGCTGACACCTTGATTTTAGCCCAATGAGACCCATTTCAAACTTCTGAACTCCAGAACTGTAAGATAATAAATTGATGTTGTTTTAAGCCACTTAGTTTGCAATCATTTGTTATAGCAGCAATAGAGAACTAAGACAGGGCACAACCCACTGGGTCATCGTATGGCAAACCCAAGCACTTCAACAAGGGAGGTGGGCAAGGAAGTACTGATTAAATTAGAGGAGATGCCCTTTGAGGCAAAAATCCCATCAGTTAAACAAAGGCAAAGAGAATGGCCTAAGGTGAACATTCTGGGTACAGTCTTAGCTCTTGCTGCCCACAATAACAGCAACAGCATTGACCATGACTGAGAGCTTACCATGCTTTAGGCACTCTGCACACATCTCTATTCTGTACAAGTTCATGACATAGGTTTTGGGCTCTATATCTCTATATGAAGAAAGACTCAGAGAGCTTAAGTGACCTACAAGAGGTTACACATGTAGTAAGCGGTTTTGAACTCAAGTTTCACTCCATATGCAACATCCTTGGAACAACTCTACCACGGGTTTGTTTTACGCTTGCAAATCATTTGGGGGAGAGGAAAGACAGAAGGTTATATACCCCACCGGGGAGAGATGTTATCCATCCTGCTTATTACTTAATCCCTCTGCCTAGAACAATACCTAGGGCATAGGAGGTACTCCATGTATATACATTTTTTTCCCAATGAATGAATACATAAATGGATGGATGGAAGGAAATTCTCATGTAGGAAAATGGAAACCTAAGTTACAATCAAAGAGCCTTAGAGCTGGAAGTGACCTCAGAAACGGTTTAACCCACTTTACTTTGGTGCATGGCAAACTGGGTCCCAGTGAGTAGAAGAGAGTGATCTCATGAGTGAGTTCAAAACATGCTCTGCTGAGGAGGGGTGGTTCTGGATGAATAAACATTTAAGAGCAGGTTATTGGATTACAAACTGGAACTTCACATGTAAAGGATTCCATTCCAGATATTCTAAGCTGAGCTCTAGAAGATAAAGGCTAATGTGGGTCATTCTACTATCTCACTTTCAGGACTATTCATCATCTACAGACAGTGGGAGAACAGGGGATGCCCAAGCAGACAAGAGAGAAGGCAAGAGAACAGAGAGATTGACTTTTAAAGCTGATTCTTTTCTTCAGCCCTTGGTAAAGTCGCAGGTACTACCTGACCTTGGAAAACTGTGGAGTTTTCACCACAGTTCAACAGTATTGTACTTGTCGAAGCATGCAAAACTGAGAAGGAGGAGGTTATAGAAGCAGGTGGGCAGGGGAGTAGTTGAAAGTAGTTTTTGTAAAAGGAGAAAGAGAACAGAGCAGGAATGTCTGTTCCCTTCAGGGAAGCCAAGACACCTGGGACACCTGAGACTGGTGAGTATGTAGCTAGTAAAGTGAATGCAGAACTCTCTGAGCTCCAGAGACCCTTGTGGGCTTTAGATCAGGTCCGTCCTTTAAAGGCTGGAGGTAATAACAGCAGAGATAGGACTGGGCTATAAAATGATTGTGTAGCTTCACCTGTTATGTTAGGCAACATGTGAAGGTCAGTGTTTCAACGGGTTGAATGAAAAGTTCAAAGTTTTCTCTTTATTTGTTGTAAGGAAAATGTACTCGACAATTCAAAGGTGTGCTTTACAGACTGTGGATTTAGGGTGGTATTAAGAGGCTTTTAATTTGGAGAACTGGTTCTTTGCAAAACAGAAAGGATTGATATGATAATATAGTCAGGTGCAGACAGATTGATTCATCTTCAAAGGGAGACAGCACAGTAGTGGGCTAAGAACTTGAACTTGGAGTCAAGATGGACTGCCTTTTACTTTCTGCGGACATTGGCTCAAGCTGCTTCATCTATGAAAACAAAGTAACAACGGCAACCCCTTCATAGGATTGTTTTGAGGATGAATTAACACAGATAATGCACGTGGTGCACAGTATGTGCTCACTAAACACATGTTATTTGTATCCATTTCTAAGCTTCCTGGTGATATTTTTCATCACTCCGTATTTTAATGAAGCTACTGTGTGTATATGCATCTCTGCCTCTCTGATCTTTTAAAATGTTAGATCACATGTGCCCAGAGCAAGAGATGAAAATAACACTCATCCTCCAGCTTTGCTGCCAAATGAGTCCTGGAGAAGAAAAGGACAAAGGAGTCTGTGTGTGGAATGCAGACCTAGCCACTGAGGGTGTGCGCAGGGGTCTCAAGCCTGCTCCCCCAGCAATCTCGTGCTGAGGACTGGTGCCTCTCTCTGCCTTAACACCTTGTAAACCCGGGGCCATTTTCCTGTGGTCTTCCCTCAACTCAGGCCTCTTACTTACAGAGACAAACACATATACTTTTTATACACGCACCATGTGGAGCAAGCCCTAGATCTTTCCTCACATGGACTCCAGACAAATGTGGTTTGGTTCCTTGACCAAACACCGGTGTGTGATTTGTTTACAAGTATCTGGCGAGCAAAACCAGGAGAGGTGCTCCATGGAGGCAGGCCTGTGTTGACCCCAGGAAAAGAATCCAAAAACCCCGCCTCCCTGGCACCTTCCACACCTTCCTGGTGTGCTGACTGATGTGTGTGCTGATTAAATTCTTAACCCATACCTATTTGGGGCTTACGTCAGTTTTGCGTCTTTGATCCTTAATTTTGCAGTGCTTTGATTCTCAATTTATTGTTTTTTTCAGTAAACTGCATAAATGACTCATGAGCAGGAAATGTGAATAAATAGTCAACTTAACTGAAAATACAAATAAACGTATTTCTTGTGTGGGGAGGATTTGCTTAAAGGGGAAAGAACCTTGGGAGGATAGACTGTAGTTCCCAGGGCTGGTGTTCCCAAATCTTCTGCTTTCTGTGGGATTTTAGCCCCTTTCTCTGGGACAGAGATGGCCGGAGCCCAGCTGCTAAAGTGACACCTACCCATGTGGTGAGTTTGGGATTACTGGTTTGGAACTGGCTGTCTTTTCATCGGGAACTTAAGTGATTTTTTGAAGACTTATCTGATAAGCGTTTGTGCGCTCACACGCGTGCCCACGTGCACTTTCTGTAATCCTTATGAACAATCTTTCTGGTCACTCATACAACTAATAATATAGCCTCATATAAACGGAGGTCTATTATTTTATTTATTTGGTTTTTTTCACCGTGCTGTGCAGCTTGTGGGGTCTTAGTTCCCTGACCCGGGATAGAACAACACTGAAAGTGCCGAGTCCTAACCACTGGACCACCAGGGAATTCCCCAAATGGAGGTCTAATTCTATTAGTCACCAAACAGACAATGACCCTGAGCACTATTAAACATATCATGAAAAGACTGAATGAGAATTAGCAGCTAGATCGAATCACTCCCATATGGGAACAGTCTCTGTGGACCTAAAGACAGTTTCTTGATTACAATGTCCACATGCCCTTTGATTCCGAAATCTTCTGAATTTCCATGTAAACAACTTTGTTAGCATGGCAATCACAGGGAGCGGTTACAAGAACCTGTCTTGTGGAAAAAAAAAAAAGAACCTGTCTTGTATCTCTTGACCAAGATGAAAGAGAGGCAAAACAGCGGTGGTGATGAAAGCATTGCATCAAGAGTGCCTTTCCGTATTTCATGTCTGGACTAAAGCCAAGCTGCGAAGTTCAGGAGGCCCCATGAGCCTGCTGGAGAGACTTGACTCATGAGAGGTGGAAATATTTCTCTTCCTTTGTTCAGGCCTTGCCATCAACTCCCTCTGCTCTCCCACCCTTACCTCCTTGTGAGTCCTGAGGTGGGTAATTCCCCATCTTTCCCCTCTGTGATGTGCCTAAGAACTTACTGGGACACCACACTGGCAGGAAGGGGGGCACTCACAGGAAGTTTCTCTCCATTATGACTTTTTCTATTTAATATAGAAAATATGAACCTCCAATTAATTTTCTGATACTGGAGACCTAGAAACTTGGCAAATGCAAAATAAAATTCAAGGCAACATGTTATCTAGGCACAATGAAACTGAAACGGTTTTGTTGTGTTTTAAAGTAGTGATTAATACTAAAGTTTAAAAAAAGTTAAATTTACTTGAAAGGATAAAGAATAATTATCGTTCCCATCACTTCATAATAATACATCCAAAATTGGTACAAGGTGGAGGGGAATTCAAGACTCCTCCTACAAAACCCCAAATAACTATATTAAACTCTGAAATATCAGGATGCAGTCTCTAGACACCAGCTATACTCAATTAAGTATCAGGGAAAAGCCAAAACAGACTCTTCTTTCTCTGACTCTGGGAATTCTGACTCAAGAGGAGCATGGAGAGATACAGGAACACTTGCAGGAGAGTCATTCTGGCAGGTCTTCTAGGTGCTTCAGCAAACCCCTTAGTGATATGACATGAAAATTCATCTCGGTTATGAGTTTAAAGTATTCCCCCATATTGATACCGCCTTCAATATCTTTCCAATTTTATTAGATGCAGATTTCTGGTTTTGATAGAATACTACACTACTACTCCTAGTAATCATAGCTGCTAATTCTTGTTTACTGTTGACCACCCTCTTGTAGTTGTAAGCACAGTTCTGAGTGCTATGCAATTATTTTCTCATTTACTACTCACAATACATTCATGAGATGAGCATTCATATTATTCACACTTGACAGGTGTGAAAACGGAGACACTAGAGAGACGCCAAGACCTACCCAAGGTCACGCATCTGGTGGGAGCAGGGGTGGGGCAGGATTTGATCAGAGAAGCACCTTCTCTGGCCATGGGGCACACACACGTAGAGGGCTGAGACAAAGGCTCCAGAGCTCCCTTCATTCTGAACTGCTCACCATGGCTTGCTTCTCCTTACTTGTAGCACCCTGATGCAATTTTTTTCCCTAACAGCTCTCACAACAGTCATTAAAAAGTATTATTTGTTTAGCTTCTCTCTTCTCTCCCCAGTTATAAGTTTCTTGAGGGCAGGGACTATGGGTCCTGCTGAATCACCAGGTCCCAGCAGTGGCTCAAACTTAGTAGATATAAAATAAAAATTTGCCGAGTCAATGAATTCCCTTCTCGGGAGATGTATGATGTTTGGGAGGCATTCATCCACACAACCCTAGAAAGTCAGGACATTCAACCCTTTTCAAGACATATTTTTAACCTCAAAGATGAATAGCCCTTTCTTTACTATCATAAAAAAAATTGGAATAAAACTCCTCATGGGCCATGGGTAAGGATGAATTTGCTCTTTGAAACAACAGATGTCACAGTATGTGTGTGTATTTTCATTTAATTGAAAGTGGCTGGATCAGTGCAGTGGTTAAGAACTCACAGATATAAGCCAGATGCCCTGGGCTGTCACTTATCATTTGCAAGACAGTGGGCATGTTATGAACGCACTGTGCCTCAGTTGCCCTGTCTATAAAATGGGGACGATAAAAGAACCTATCTTAATAAGGATGGTTGTGAGAATTAAATGAGTTAACGTACGCATAATTTCTGAAGTGGTGGCTGGCACAAATTAACTGTTATATAAATATTAACTACTATTCTACTCCTAATGTGCTATGGTATCGTGTCTGTTTTCCTACCATCTTTATTAAGCTAGTTTATCATCGCTGAACATTATTTTTATTATTTCAGTATTTCATATTTTTTGGCCTCTTACACCTTGTTCAGTCATTTGCTCATTCATTCATTCTTTAACAATTTTTTTTTTTTTTTTTTAGTATTTATCATGAGACAAGAACATAAGAACATTTGAATTACTTCTTTTGAGCACATTAAAAAAAATTGCTGGCCTTCCTTAGTTGATATTTTTTTTTCTTTTTCCCGTAATTACAGACACATTTAATAGTCTGTCTCACTGGCAATGAACCTCACCTTAGCGAACCTCACCAACATTTCTGCCAGAAACTATTTCCTCGGAAATGTCTCTTTGTCAGTACTCAGAAACTATATACGTAGGTGCCTACATATTTAAAAAGGAATCAGTTTTGTCCTTCTTTCATTTCTTTTCTTTCCTATAATAAATCTTTATTGAGCATATGCTAAATGCCATCCACTTGGCCGGGCCACTTGGCAGGTACAAATGTGCCAGTGGGAAGACAGATGTTCAACAGAAAGCACACAAATATATTTGTGATTCCAAATTATTATTGTTATAAAGAAAAAATTAAAAACGTGCTGAGAGAATATTAACGGGTGACTGGATTTAGAATGGCAGGGTCAAGGAAGGGTCCCTGAGGAAGTGACATTCAAGGTGAAGAATGGATGAAGGGCCTTCGGGGCAGAGGGAAGGACTGTGTGAGGAGCCTGGGGCAGAAGAGCCCATGCAGAGCTGCTGCAGGGCCTGAAACGGTCCCCTGGTGGAGAGAGGCAATGGGGGCGGGTGAGAGGTGTGGCTGGCAGGGCAGGCTGGTTCAGGGTTCTGTGCTTTGCTGTCACGTGCAAGGACTGCCTCTGAAGGGCTGCAAGCCATGGAGTTCTGCAAGCAGGTTTACTTTTGGGAAAGATTATCATGTGCTCTGTGAGCTCAGTGGGCCAGAGGATCACTGGGGGACCTTAGCAGCTCTGGGGAGGTGCTAAGCCCACGACCCACCGTCACTTGATTGGATCAATGAAGACCATCTAAAGTCCTGTTGATGCCAGCATCTGCTACCCTTACCACTGAGCCCACTACGACTTTAGGGGATGGTGGCTTAATCCAGTGGTCTCCACCATGATGTGACACACTGTAAAAAGTGCAGGAGACAATGCATTATAGGGTGGCAGGGAAATATTAGGATTTCTATTTTAAAAAATAGCAAATAGAAAAATTAAAGATCTCATTCTTTTCAAATTATCCATTTCTTTGTATATTTTATAATGTACAAAATGTAAATACATAAATATATATACATATGTTCATATACACACATATGTGTGTACACATATATACATGTATATATAATTTACAAGCAAACACATATACAAATATGGGTGGTGCTAAAAAGCTTTTTACTGATTGGGTGGCTTTTCCTCCCATGCTGTGAATCTGTTGTCTGTGTCAAAGGCTACTCTGGCTCAACCCCTGAATTATTATTCTAGGATTTTTATTGAGATTTAGGGAAAACTTAGGTCAAAATTTACACCAATAAATGAAAACAAATAAAAACAACAAATTAAAACTGAACTTCTGCTCATCTCCCATGCTCAGCCTTTCCAAAATCTAGGACAGTGCCTGACACACAGAAGGTGTTCGATAAATGTTGAATGAATGCATGGATGAAGAAAGAACTAATTTATTGAATAAAACTAAAATTAATTCTGCGACCTAAAATGTACCTATGAATGATCTTAAATTGCTTAAGTGCACTAATAAATAGTACTGCTAAATCCTCACTTGTCTGGATACAAACATTTCAGACACCTTATTTTTCTGTATGACTCCCTAGTTCCTTTGCGGGGCTGTTTCAACTTGCACCCTTTCCCCCACTTTGCCCCATCCAGGCTTTGACAGTTTCTGGAAGCTGGCTGGCTTCCCTGCCTGGCAGATCCTCAGCTGTGTGTCGTTCTTAATTTCATTCCCTCCCATCCTCACTGGCTCCCCTTCCTCAGGGCCATTCACAGTAAACCACTGGTTCCGGTAGCAGAAGCCCAAGTGAAATGGAAATCCCATCTCAAATGGATCTTATTTTCTCCAACTAGTCTGGGTATTGATTTAGGTTCTTTTCTTCCAAGTGATGGCTGACAGAGCGTGACAAGATAAACAGCACAGGTTCACATTCTTAGGAGCAGCTCAGTTTCCGGGGTGAGTAGGGAAGCTCAGAGAAGTGTCTGCATTGGCTCTGGTGGCCATAGCTCCTGAACTCTCTAAAGCAGAGGCTGCAAAATACAGATGTCTCTGGAGGGCTAGCAGTTAACGTCAATGATGAGTAGGTTTCCACAGATGTGGTAGACAAGAATTTAGGCGGTGTCCAGAGGGAACAGGTGCTCTTCGATTCTACCCTAATGCTGCCAGGCAAAATCTTTTTATAGGAAATACTCTGATTTTTAAATGTTGGCAATTAATTCAATTTAAAAGACCTCACTATCCTGGCTGAAGAAAACATGGCTGAGGGCCTGAATCAGCCCTGGAGCCACGTCTGCAACTTCTGGTTAGAGCTATTTTCTTCCACAATCTCTCTAGTTCGTTCTTGGCTTGTTGTCACATTTGTTTCATATCTTTCCATCCTCTCATCTAAATAGCCTTAAATTAGGCCAGGTTTTTTTTCTTCATTCCTTATGGAGGAGGAAACGATAGGGATTTAAAAATATATATATAAATAAATGTTGTTTGGAATTTAAAAATTAAAACAACCACAGATCTTCCTTTTACGATGCGACAACAGAGCCGCCTGGCGTAGACTCTGGAGCAAAGGAGCAGGTTAGAAGAAACTTTGGAATAAGAGCCAGGTAGTCTGCTTTCCCTCCTTAGATCTTTACCTGAACCCCATGTCGATCCTTTGTTCCCCGGCAATGCCCTTCTTGCCTTACTGTTTCAAGGGATCTCTCTTCTGGCCGAACCTAGGGCTGGGGCCCCTTGCATCCAGGTTTGGAAGAACCTTAAGTTCTCCAGTCCCTTGTGGTGGATGTGGGTGGGTTTTGCTTAATGGCAACTTCATTTTCCTTTGGGAAAACACTCCTCTCCACTGGGATGCACGGGTTGTATCTATCCACATGCCCTTCCCTCCTCTTCCTGGGGACTTGCACTTGGGCTCCCAAGGGAGAACAGGTCCCCACAGGCACCAAAAGAAAAGAGCCCATTGGCTGGGCAGGCAGAGCTAACTGGTGACCACCACACCCAACACTGGGTAATGCGATTTAGGGAAAAGGGCGGTTCCCAGAGAAGCCCTTGCCTAGTTCCCTCATGCTTTGGAAGAGGAAGCTGAAGCTTGGAGATGCTGGCTGACCAGACTGAAGCACAGGAGATGGGACCGGCATTTTGTCATCCACTTCTGATACAGCTTAGGAGACGTGGACCATATTGGTTTGTCGGTCCTCTACCTCAGTTGCCTTATCTGCAAAGTGCTCACAATTGTTTCCGACTCAGATAAATTTTTTGAGAATGAATGAGTTCTTATCTTCAAAGTACACTGTGCCTTGAAAGTACAGAAGTGATTGGCAAACAGATTTCCGTGGAGGGGTTCACATCCGGTAAAATTAAGTAACACAAAGCCTTGAAGAGAAGGCTTCTCCTTCCATCCCAAATTATCTCAGGGACTGGAGGACCCTAGTCGTACTGATTCTTGACCGAGTCAGATTGCTCTGGAGAAGTTTCCAGTTGTTGATTTCTACCACAGAGAAGTAGCGTAGTGTGGTGGCTAAGAGTGGGCTGATAGACCTGGGCTCCAATTCTGGGTTTGTCACTTTCTCCTTTGACCTTGGGCAAGTGACCACAATTCTCTGTGTATCAGTTTTCTCATCTGTAAAGGGAATGAATGGTGGTAGCTACCACAATAGTGGTGAAGACGGAAGGCAGTCGGAGAGGAAGTGCTTAGGAGGCTAGGGGGTACACATGCAGCTCTCTAGTAGTCATGGTGGTGCCGGTTAGTGAGTATATGGAAGGATCAAGGGTGAGCATATCACAGATAAGCTGGCTCAAGTGGCCATCTGCTTTTCCCCTTACTGCCCCAGGCAAGTCCTTCAAGGCCAATTGTTAGAGGCAGTAGGGTCACCCAGCCTTGCGAGGCTTGTGCAGAGAAAATGTCCTCCTTTCTAATAGACGGAATGACTATGGAGGGAAAGAGAAGGCAAATGAGGCAGGATTGGCCTGGTGATGGTGGTTCTTTCTTGCCTCACTGTCAACCTAGCATGATGGTTTCTCAGAGAGTCCTTTTCCAAATATCCAGGGGGCATAGGTCTCCCTGTTATAACCTCCTGTGCTTTTTTCCTAGCCCCCATCACAAAATAACTAAATGTTTACTTGTGTAGTTAATTGTTAACCTTGTCTCCCCCACCAGACTATGAGCTCCAAGAAATCAGAGACTATTTCTGTCTCCTTCACCACTGAACTCTCGCTACCCCTGTCTTTCCATATAGTACGCTCTCAGCAAATATTTGCAGAGTAAATGAAAACATGAATCCGTCACGAGCTTCCTGGTTCTATTTGTATCTGAGAACACGAAACAGGATGAAGTTTGTGACAAAACTGCCTGAACGGATCAGGTAGCCCTGGCTGGAATCTTCATTTCTCCTCCAGAAGAAATTCCTACATGAGGTGGAGACCAAGCCCACAGTGACACTTCTTACTGGGAGTAACGCAGCCTCACTCCATCTGGGTTAACACTCACACACTGGCTTTGACCATATCAACCAAGTCAGGCAAGGATTCATTCAACTTGGGCCAGGCCTTGGGAATTCAGTGAGAAGACAGAAAGACGAGGTCCCTGGTCCTCAAAGAATTCACCTTCTAATGGAGAAGACCAAAAAGGAAAAAGTAGAAAAGATAATTTCCGGTAGTGATGGGAACCATGTTGAAAATAAAAGATGGCTGAGGGATGGGAGGAATCATAGAGATTTGGGTGCTCAGGGAAGGCCTGAGGAGGTGGTAGTTGAACTGAGACCCAAATGACAAAGGGAACCAACCCTATGAAGATCTGGGTGGAGACTATTCCAGGAAGAGGCAAAGGCCCTAAGGTAGGGGATAGGCTCGGTATGTTTGAGGAGCAGAAAGAATGACATGGGAGCACATTGAGTCTCTGTGGAGTAGAATGAGATCAGTCAGACAGGTCAGGAGGACCTGGATCCTGTAAGATAAAGCATCCGTACTTTATCCTAAGTGTGATGGGAAGACCTTAGGGGGTTTTACCAGGGGAAAGTGGGTTGTCAGGAATCGGCAGCAAAATCAGGCATGTTTTAGCAGTCCAGGGGGGAAAGAGAGAAGGCGTGGACTTAGAAGAGCAGTCGTAGACAGCGGAAGATGTAAATCACCTGCTGATGGACCTGATTCAAGAGAAAAAGCGGAATCAATGATGATTCCTAAGGGTGGGTTTGAGCAACTGGGTGAGCGACGGTACTATTTACTCATTTGGGGAAAAACAGGCAAGAAGTAGGTTCTTGGGGAATAACTTCCACAAAGTTCTGTTTTGTTTAAGTTTGAGGCCCTAATGAGATGATCATTTGGAGATATCAAGGGGCAAGTGACTAGTACACAGCTTCGAGCTCAGTGGAGAGGTCTAGTCCTGGAGGAGCCATGGAGTTATCAGTGTGTGATGGTGCTCAACTCCATGGTTCTGAATAAGACCACTGATGCAAAGTACTGAGATCATGAATAAGGAGGGGAAGGTCAACACCTTGAATATTTAAGCCTATCAGCTATGCTGATTTATTTTATTTTAGGAATCAGCCTGAGAGTTTCTTCAGTTTGGCACCATAGTTTGCCTCTGAAGAGTCATATGTTTTTATAAGTGAGGTATTTGGTAGAGAAATTGTTACTGTAAGCTATCCGTAATCACATTCTATAAATCAGTTGGTGGTAACAGATGCACATATGACCAAAGGAAATGCCCAAACCCACTTCCCATGGTTGTTCCTCTTGCTTGTACACATCTATTTTTAACACTCATGATTGCAAGGCCAAGCCCTAGGCGCTTGAGGGAACTGTGTTTCCCAAGAGGGACCCACAGAAACCAGACACAGGGAGTGGTGTGTCCTTGTGTGTCAACATTTACTGCTGCTGATTTGGCAACAGAACTCAAACCGCAAGGAAATTTAAGAATGACCCTTGGTAGCTTTTGTGTGTGTGTGTGTGTGTGTGTGTGTGTGTGTGTGTGTGTCTGTGTAGGGAGATGGAGTGGTTGCAGAAAACCATTTCTATAGTTCTAAGCGTTTCCTAACATGTCAAAATTTCTCAGAAAACCTTGCTAATTTAGGACTTTTTGACTAATGGTCAGAAGTATTTACTCATCTCTTTCCTAAGAACTCATCCTCAACAAACCCTCAGCTAAACGGATTTTGTTCTTTTCTATCACGTGTTACATCTTGACCCAATAACCGGAGAGCGAAACCTTGAGATTCAAACCCTAACAGGTCCCTGCTGATTCCCTGGAGCTGTGTTTCCATGGCTCCCGAATACCCAGTTGAAAAGCTAATTACTGCTTAACAAACTGCTTGAACTAGCTACAAATAAATCGTTTGTTTTGGGGGTCAAAATCAGCTATTCCAGTTAAGTGGCTCCGCTTAAAGGTAGCCTGTTTTGTAACCATAAGCCCTTGGTTTGGCTTCAGACTCCAAAACTTACCAGTTCTATTACTGTGGGGAGGTCACCAAATATTTTTGGTCTATTGTTTCATTGTCTATAAAGTGTATGTTACTGTCATAGCTACTCCAGAGTCCTAGAAGGACTGTACTGTGCTTCCTAAATCACTAAGTGCCACATAAACCTTGAGATAGTGGAAAAAGCCTTACTATTTCCCCTTTTGTTCAGAAGGATTTTTGGAAGGGAGTGGAGGGTTAGAGGGAGAATTCCCATCCCCAAGGATCTGCTGAGCTCGTGAATTCTCAATCACAGAGGGCCTGGCCTTTTAGTTTCACATCTACCTCAGAAACACCTGGAGTAGAAAACCATTGTGAAGTCAGGCCACAACCTCTCCCTAGTTCTTGCCTCTGCTTCTCTCTGTATTTCTATCTCATTCTTACTCTCTGACACCTGCTTCTGCTGATCCCCAGTTCTCATGGCAGAACCTGGAGGGCCATGGTTCTCAAACCCAAATATTGGACTACGCATACCAAGTGAAGTAAGTCAGACAGAGAAAGACAAATATCATATGGTATCACTCATATGTAGAATCTAATTTAAAAAAATGAAAATGAAACAAGTGAACTTATTTACAAAACAGAATCAGACTTACAAGTATTGAAAACAAACTTATGGTTGCCAAAGGGGAAAGGTAGGGGTGGGGGGAGGGATAAATAAGGAGCTTGGGATGAACATACACATACTGCTATATGTAAGCTACATAATCAACAAGGACCTACTGTATAACACGGGGAGCTATACTCAATATTCTGGGATAACCTATATGAGAAAATAATCTAAAAAGAATGAATATATGTATACGTATAACTGAATCACTTTCCTGTACACCCGAAACTAACAAAACATTGTAAATCAATTATACTTCAATAAAATTAAAAAGAGAAGATGATCTTAAAACAAAACCAAACAAACAAAAAAAGAAGACTAGTCAAATGGAGAGACTAAGGAGAGGCTAAGTTTCCTTCCCATGATCCTAATTTAGAGTCTTTGATTAGCTCAGCTTGTGCCCAGTGTCCGGCCCCTGTCCAGTCAACAGTGGCCAGTGGATTGGGTCATGTAGTAACAAATGATTGCTGAGGACCCATTCAGGCTGAGGGTAAGGAAAGTCATCGTGGGAAGGCGCTCCAAAAGGTATCTCCAACAAGACTATTTATTAGATGCTTTTGGCAAGCTTGAAAGACTGGGCTGCTACGTTACAGATGATGCTAGTTTTACTTGCCAAGACGCTAATTCACTCTTTTTTGTTGGGCCACTGATTTATTTTGCTAGGAAAGTTCACATTGATGAACTTGTAGTACAGAAATACTGGTTATTTTTAGTGCTATAATGTACTCACTTTAGATATATTGATATTTAGTAGCTTGACTTTGCTAGTAGCTAACCAATTCACACAGGCTGGAGTCGCTTGGTGTCTGAGACAACTCAACTATCATACTGGGCAGTGTCAAAATTATGAGAATGAACACTTTATATCACCAGAAGATATTCTGTCTTCTCAGCCTTTAATCAACTGACACACCAAGAACTGACTGAAGGATTGTTGTGCAAATATATTTTTAAGATACACCAAAAGTAAAATGAAAGAATAAAAGTATCCTACATAGAAGTTGTATATTCATATCCATCTATCCATCTAGCTAATATTTATGGAGTACCTACTACAGGTCAAGCACTTGCTAGGCATCAGGATTAAAGGGTGGTAATAGCTGCTCTCAAGAGATTCAGTCCAGTGGGGGAAACATTCATGCAAATAAAAAATAATGTACCATGTTAAAAGATATGGATATGCGTAGGAAGTTAGAGTTCAGAGGAGAGGTGGAGGGATGAGTCTTGTACAGGGTATGAATCCCTCTACCTTTGAGAACGGGTGAGGAGGAAATGGTGGATTCAGTTTTAGGGAAAGTGAAGGTTTAAAATCTCTTAAACACACCCAAATGAAGAAATAGTCACTACAATTTTGGTTTTCTGTACATCCATCTCGGAGCTTCAAGATGACCTGTCCTTTCTACACAAAGGAAGAAACAGCTAGCTCATTTAATCATTCACTGGACTGAGTCCCATGAGGTCAGAGCCCATGTTCCTCTTGTTTACCACCATGTTCCCTACACCTTCATCATGCCTGGTGCATCATAGGTGCTCAGTAGCTATGTCTAAAAGAAAGCTGTTTATTGAATGGAAATGTACATACAGGAAAGTGCACAGATCATAAGTGCACAGCTTGATGAATTTTCATGATGTGAACACACCAATCTTGGAGATCAGCAAATATTAGTGGCAACCCAGAAGACCCTCAAGTCACCTTCCAGTGACTACCCCTAAAAGGGTAAACACCATCCTGACTTCAATCACCATAGATGAGTTTTGCCAGATTTTGGACTTTAGAAAATCCAAAAATAGAATTACACAGTATGCATTCATTTGCCTCTGGCTTCTTTTGCTCAATATTATGCTTGAGAGGTTCATCTGTATCCCTGCAACTATTAAATCTGTTCATTCCCTTGCTAAATAGCATTGCATTATATGGATATACCACAATTTATTCATTTTTCTGTCAATGGATATTTGGGTTTGGGGCTCTTAAGAATAATGTTCTTATTAATGTTCTTGATTATGTCTTTTGGTGTAAAAATTTCTGTTGGGAATATTCTTAGAAATGGAATTGTTGGGTTGTGAGTAAATCTCCAATGCGTGCGTTCAACATTTGTTCCCACCAAAGTTTTCAAAGTTTACCAATTTACATTCCTCTCACAAGTATGTGAGCTTGAGTTGCTCCTCATGCTTGCCAGCAACTTGGAATGATCAGTCTTTTAAATTGTAGCCATTCTGGTGGTTCTGTAGTGGTATTTCATTGTGGCTTTAATGTGCATTTCTCTGATAACTAATAATGCTGATCACCTATTCGTATATTTGTGGTAATATGAATATCCTCTTGTGAAGTGCCCTTTAAATCTTTTGCCCATTTTTCCTTTTGAGTTATTGGTTCTTTTCCTCTTTGAAGGAGTTCCATATATATTTTGGATATAATATATACATCCTCTGTTCAGATACAGGTTATCACAAATATATTCTCCCACCCTGTGGCTTGCCTTTTCACTCTCTTAATGGTAGTTTTTGATAAATAGAACTTCTTACTTTAATGTGATCCAATTAATCAATTTTTATGGCACTTTAATGCTTTTTGTGTCTTGTTCAAAAATCTTTGACTACCTCAAGGTCATGAAGATATATTCTCCTATGTTTTCTTATAGGTATTTTATTGTTTTGCCTTTCACACTTAGATCTAAAAATATGATTGGATTGATTCTTGTGAATGGTGGGGTCAAAATTCAATATCTAGTTGTCCCAGCACCATGAAAAGGCCATCTTTTGTTATAATTCAGGTAATTGTATATGGATGGGTCAATTCCTGTACTCTCTATTCTGTTCCACTGTTTATTATAGTGCCAATACCATAGTGTTTTAATTATTGTAGTTTTACAATGAACTCTGATATCCAACTTTACTCATCTTCAATGATACCTCGGCATTCTTGGCCTTCTCATTTTCATTTAAGTTTTAGAATCTCCTTGTCAATTTCTATGAGAAAAACCTTCCGGAATTTTGGTTGGAATTGCCTACCTCAAAGCCAGCTATTTAATCAATAAATCAACTGATAATATTTATACATTTATATATTGTATCTTCCAATCACTGAACATGAAATATATTTTCATTTATTTAACATCATCTTTACTTTCTCCTAATAATGTTTTGTAGGTGATTTCGTGTAGGGTTTTGCCTATCTTTTGTTACACTTATACCTAGGTATTTGATGTTTTATTTGCTGCTACTGTAAATGTTATTACTGTTTGTTTTAATCTAAGACTATATTTATTGTATTTAGCTTAATAGAATGGTGCAGGGCATACCATATAGCAGTAGACCTCTTTAATTTGTTGGAACGCCTGGCAGCTCCCCAGGTACACAGTTTCTTTTGTCCCTTCATCCACGTGGAGTGTATATGTATGCTACAGGTGATTTCCCACTATTTTCCCCAGCTTTACTGAGGTACAATTGACAATTAAAAATTATACATATTTAGGATAGATGACCTGACGACCTGATATACGTATACATTTGTGACATACTCACAACATATTTACAATA
Source organism: Phocoena sinus (assembly GCF_008692025.1). NCBI lineage: Eukaryota > Metazoa > Chordata > Mammalia > Artiodactyla > Phocoenidae > Phocoena > Phocoena sinus. The sequence goes on along the minus strand of NC_045765.1, from coordinate 51,797,466 downwards.
GCCGAGATATGAAAACAATCTAAGTGCTCATCTACAGATGAATGGATAAAGAAAATGTGAGACATACACATACACAGTGGAATATTATTCAGCCTTAATAAAGGAAATCCTGCCATTTGTGACAACAGGAATGAATGAACCTGGAGGACATTATGCTAAGTGAAATAAGCCAGTAACAGAAGGTCAAATACTATATAATCTCACTTAGGTGAGGAATCTAAAATAGTCAGACTCATAGCAATGGAGAGTAGAAAGGTGACTCTCAGGGCCTGGGGAAAGAGAGAATTGGGGAGACATTGGTCAAGGTGTACAAAGTTCCAGCTATGCAAGATGAGTAAGTTCTGGAGAACTGGTGTGCAGCAAAGTGACCCCAGTTGATGATATTGTATTGTGTACTTGAAATTTGCTAAGAGGGTAGATCTTGGTTGTTCTCACCACAAAAAAGAACAAAGAAGGTAAACATTATTGCTTTTTAAGTTCTCTTTTCTACTTCTTGTTGTTGGTTTAGTAAATAATAATATAAATGAAATAAATAATGAAGCAAAACAACTCATCAATTTAATTGAGAAAAAGTAAAACTAGTTATTTGGTATGACAGACAAAAATGACGTGGTTAAATTTTTTTCCACTTTAGAACAGAATATGGAAGAGCAAGTATGTGAGGTGGATATTGCTCAGAAAGAGAACAGAGGTAGAACTGAGAGCAGAAGACAGGCAACCTTTCTCCTTCCCTCCCTGGTCTAATCACTAAAATCAGGGGTTTTCATCTGTTGAACCATCAGGCCTACAGATGTGATCTGTTGAGTCAACATGTACAATTGGGAGATTTTACAAAACACAGCCTTCAAGATTTTCTTGAAAAGTTGGAGATCTGACACTCTGGGCTTCAATTTCTGTACGACTGAAGCTGAGCTGAGCAAAGGTGTGCTGGGTCTCCAGTTTCACCACTGTCTTTGTGACTTACTGTCTTCTGAAGTGGACTCCTTTAGTTCCCAGACTAGCTTTATTTTTAAATTTCCCTTTGTATCAAAACTCCTTAAAAGAGTTGTTTAGACATAGTGTTTCTGCTTTCTCACCTCCCAGTTCCCTCCTCATCCTTCTTTAGATGGCTTTTGTCCCCATCCACTCCACTGAATTGGCTCTTTCAATGTCTTTACTGACTGAAATCTTACCAAATCCAGTGGCCAATTCTCTGTCTTCATCATACTGGGTCTCTTGCTATAGCCATGGCTCAGGCTGATCATGCCTTCTTTCTTGATGAAACCCTTAAAGCTTTATGATGCCAAGCTCCTTTTTCTCCCCTTCTATCCTACAATGGACTCCTGAGTCTCTCTGCCTTGTTTTACTACTGTCAGATTCTAAATGTGCTCCATAGCTCTGGCCTCAGCTTTCCTCTCTTCTTTATCTGTCTTCTCTCTAGATGAGCATATCCAGGAGGGGAGAGTCTTCATCATGTTCACCCCTGTCTTCACTGTCTACAAAAATGCCTAACACAGGATAGGAGCTTAACAAACGTTGGTTGAATGAACAAGTGTAAATGTTGGAAATGAGGGTTCTCTAGGATTCTTGGTTTCCAGTATTGTTCACCCTTAGACTCCCAGAGTCTCCCTGCTGACAAATGAGCTCATTAAATGGGACTGAGGAAGCCTAGAATTAATTCAAAAAAATAATTAGTTTAACAAAAATTTATTGGAAATAAATGCAGACAGTGGAAATTATCTGTCGTTGAGTTTCATATATATGGTCATGCCGGTTTTTAAAATATAAGAAATATAATATTACAGTGCAAAAAAGGCAAATGGGGTCCTCTTCATTAAATATGACTCAATAACACTCCTAATGGGGTTGGGCTGTCTTTAGAGGATCTATTTTTTTTTTTTAATTTTTTTTTAATCTCAATCAGATGTCCTTTTCTCCTAACTTTTGAGAAAACACTCGTGATACCTTTGCTTCTCAAATGATCTGATTTTACTATTAATGAAAATTACACTGAAAACCAATTCAACTTATATTCTTTACTACAGCCAAAGTCTGGAAAAATACCTTTTGATCATTTTTGTAGTTTTAGCTTTACCGTTTATCATGCAGTTTGCTGTGGACCCCAGAATTTTATGCATTTCTGCACCAATGGTCATAGAACTAAATTTTATTTTTGCCAATTGTTCCAATGAGATTCCTTTCCAAAGACAAACTACTATATTAAGGACAAATGTCACAAGAAAGGTATTATCCCTATGTGCATATATTAAAACACAGAGCAAACTGTGTAGCCTTTATTTCAGGCACAAAGCTATACTTCACTGTGTATCTTTATTGGTGTTAAAGCTTAGAAGTCAGGGAAATTCTCTCCTTTCTGCTAGTCTTCCTAGCTGTTCCTTCCTACCCATAGGTGGAGATTTTCCTTTCTATTAAATACTTCCTAGAGATTTGAGTACTCACTTGCTAACTACATTTAGATGAGCTGTTTTATCTCAGCCAAGACTTCTTCCCATGTGTGCATAGAACTTTCTAAACAGGGTTCACATTAACCACTCGAGCATCGTTTATTTTTTTTTCTTTTTTGCGGTACACGGGCCTCTCACTGTTGTGGCCTCTCCCGTTGCGGAGCACAGGCTCCGGACGCGCAGGCTCAGCGGCCATGGCTCACGGACCCAGCCGCTCCACGGCACGTGGGATCTTCCCGGACCGGGGCACGAACCCGCGTCGCCTGCATCGGCAGGCGGACTCTCAACCACTGCGCCACCAGGGAAGCCCTTGAGCATCTTTTAGAGTTGCTCTTAATAAGACAAGGTCAGCTTAGTTTAGGGAGTAGACCACCATGTAAAGGAAAGGCTGTGAGGACCATAAGGAGGTCAGATGGCTACTTGCTGGATATAATCCTCTGATCTATTTTATAAAGATGATTATTACAGCACTGCCTAGTCACACGAGTATCAGAGCCCAGCTGTCTGCAAGTGAAAGTGAGAGGGCTGTTAGCTCTTGATGAAACCCGATATCCAGGTCAAGAAATAGTCTCCATCCTTTCCACTCTCATTCCTCCACCTGTGCTTTTGATCCTGGGCTCCTAATAATTCTTGCTCTCCTCTTTGTCAAGATTTCCCCCACCCCTGGACTCTTTCTCTCTGCTGACAAATGAGCTCAGGTCACCCTTAGGTGGGATTGAGGACATAAGGCATTCATTCAACAATTAACTAATTTAACAAATATTTATTGAACAACAGTCAGGGACAATTCTAGGCTTTGCAGATACAGACTGTCTTGGGCAAGACAACCAAGATGCTGTTCTCAGGGAATTTACATTCTAGGGTGGAAGGGGGTGATGGTGGGGAAGACAATAGACAAATAGATGGACAAGACACTGTTTGATAATGTCAAGCACTACATAAAAAATAAAGAAGAGTGGTGGGATTGATAGAGATTGAAGGGGCTATGGGGGAGACCACCCTAGAATAGCCTGGAGCTTGGGAGGGAAGTGTGATGGGATCCACTATGTCTGTTTCCTTTCCTACACCTTCACCTTCTGTAGCATCTCTGTTCATTCAGGACCAAATGTCCAGTAAGTGCACCTGGATCTGCTGGGACCTGAATCCCTGCTGCCCACTCATTCCTTTACCTTTAACATGCTGAAAACACTGAAATAACTCCAAGGTGTCTTCACAACTGTTATTTAAGCATGTCCTTTGCACCTAGGCACTGTTCTAAGCCCTATTCTCCCTTAGCTGTCACAAGAGCGGAATACCTTTATTTTTCATCTTACATATGAATCCCACAGACATTACATAACTGGCCCAAGACTCATAGCTAATAAGTGTCACAGCCATAGGGACATACTGCCTTTCAAATCTCACCATTTTACACACGGTGTAGCCCTGGCACTTACCCAAACTCCCACGGTACATAATAAACCTTGTCTTAAAGCTCTCTCATCCCCTTGACTTTCCTGCCACGACCCTCCTAGACTTCTTCCTACCTGTCTGCCTGACACTCGCCCCAGGGATCTGTCTCCTTCTCTGCACTCATCTCTGACCCTGGCATCTAAACCCTCCCATGCCCAGAGACTCTCAAACCTCTGTTCAAAGCCTTGGTTTTTCTGATTTGCTATGGTTGGGTAGGATTTCCAGAGACTGATATTCCCAGGTCTTGTAATCGAAAGGATTTGTCAGAATGGTGATTTTTTTCTCAGAATCACACAGGCCAGCTGTACTTCTGGAAGAAGTTGGGTTAATGGGTGAAACATTCTTGGGTCTACAGGACACTGGAACAAACTCAAAATACACAGTCACAACATAACCAAATGTACCTAGCGTGCACTATTCCAGCCCCTGGAATCAGGGACAGGGGACGGGGTGGTGGATGTACTGCCACTCTCCTTTCCCACAACAGCTACAGCTTATCACCCTTACCACCCTGTCCCCAACGACGACAGAGACTTCCTCAGAAACAATGCCAACTGATCAGAATCAATACAAGAGAAGAAAAACATTTGCAGTGGGATAAGCACCAGGGTTATGCTAGGCACTGGGAACACAGAGATCAGGATGACAGGACCCCCGCCCCCAAGGACCGTCAGGGAGAGACCCAATACAAACAGGTAAGAGCAGCAAAGCGGTGTGGATGCGAGGTAAGAACTGTGTGTAGGGAACAGCAGAAGCACAGTTGCCAGTTTGACTAGACTGGGGGTTTGGGTGGGGAACACGGGTGGACGACACCAGAAGAGACTCCATAGAGGGATTATTTTCCACTGTGGGCTAGTTACTTAGTCTCCCAGGGCCTCAGTTTACTATTCTGTGATCTTGGGCAGGCTACTCAATGTCTCTGAGCCTCAGTTTCCTCATCTGTAAAACAGGGGTAATAATAATACCTCCCGCATAGGGGTGTTGTGAGGATTGAATGGATTAATCCACATAAAGTGTTTAGAAAGTATCTAGTTCACAAGACGTACTCAAGTGGTAGGTGATGTTACCTCTTAATTCCTTTCGAGGTTGAAAGTGGAAGGGTCTCTCATTTCGTGGGGCTGTCTAACAGCTTCAATGAGAAACAAAGATTAACTTGGGGACAAGTCACTTCTCAACCTGGGGGCAGGTGGCGTCCCTCTGTGGCTCGCTTGAGTGGCCCTTGCTCTGCACACTGACAGCTTTCCTTTCCCTTCCTCTCTGGGGCAGCTGTTAGGTGGACACACTGGTTGTGAGTCACAGTGGGGCCGCAGAAGCTGTGTGTCGAAGGGTACATTCAACTTGTGCGGTTACTTGGGGGATCTGTGGCTGGACCTCAATGCTGGGCAGACTGGGAACAGGAGGCAGCCACGGAGAGCAAGGGACAGGCAACAGGGACAGAGACAAGATGGAGATATAGATCTGACAGATAATTTTAATTATTCTATATGTCTTATAGCATAGTATAAACAAGTCTCTATTTGGAAGGGATCAAAGAAAAGCCAAATCTCTTCATGTAAAAAAAACCCAAAAACAAAAAACAGTGTCGATTCAAATTCATGATTTCAAACTAGAGAATGACCCAGACTCCCACAACTTAGTTTCCCATTTTCCGGCTGTATTTATACAGAAGCCAGAGAAAATCTATCTTAACTTTTCTTGCACCTAAATCTTCTTTCAGTGAGGGAGAGAAGAGCTAGGAAGGACTTTAAGTAACCAACTAAAGGGCAGTCTTTGATTTTTTTTCTGCCGTTGGGTCTATGTCTTTGTTTTCCTGGGAATAAAATGTCTTTTGGGCACTGAACAGAGAACAACTTGGATACCTCTCTTCATCTTTATAGTCTCAGAGAGGCAGCTCTACCATAAAGTTGCGATTCCTAGGTCTGAACATTTCAGAAGCAGCTATGTTTTCATTTTTATTTCTTTTGCTTGAAGTAGATCCTAGAAAAGTTCACCCTTTCAATCAGTTTTTCATTTGACTTAAAGCTAGGCTCCACTTTGAGGTATCTCTTTTGCCTTTATTGTGCAGGCGTGGATGGGAATGCAGTCCCACAAATTCTGCTGTTAATCAACTGTTACCCACAAGTAGGTACTCCAGGTGCCACATGTACCCTTCCTCCTCTAGCCAGAAAGCATGCACCTGCAGACTCCTCATCCAGCACACGGCAGGCACTTCATAAATGTGCCTCAATGAGACCACTTAAAAAGCGAGTCTCACTCTTTAAAAGAAGAAGAGAGCATAGCATGACTTTCAGTGCTGCGTGTCAAAGGAACCTTTAAGAAATTCTATTAGCTAAACCAACCGTGGTGACTTCCTGTCAGAGCAGGAGGCAAGAGGCATTTCCCAGCATTGACAACAAATTTGGTTTGGTCAGACTGCTTATACGGTGCCCTGACGAAGTGAGCGATAAAACAGTGTGTAACATTTCTACCTCAACCAGGGCAGGATCCTAGCTGTCAGGTGTTGGAAACAGACTCTGTCAGTGAGAAGTTAATAAGTTTAAGATGGTTCCAAAGGGCTTCTTCAAGGGCTTTAACATGCCTTAGAAACACGCTGCCATTGACCAAGAGTCAGTCTCTCCTTTCTTCTTAATCCTTAGCCCTTAACAGTTAAACTCAAGACCTAAACACTCCATTAGCTTTCAGATGGTGATTTCAGATTTTATGAGTTTTTAAATCTCAGTTTCAGATTATCTTTGATGTTCAGGCCTTTCTTTTCATGCTTCATCTCCTAAGAAAATGGCCATTGAGGCTCTCAGATAGACTGTGCCCTCTCATATGGTAACGGCAAGCCTGGGCAACATGGGCTATGATCTCATCCCTCATCCATCTCTTGTGATCTCACTTGCTGTCAAAGTCCAGCTTTCTGGTCCACTCTTTTCTGGCTCCTCTCATCCACTATGAAAGGACTGGAACAAGTATTTGCTTCTTCAACTCTCCTGGGTTCCTCAACTCTTTTCAAGGAGCTGTTGGGACAAGTGCTCCATTGTGGACTTGATGATGGAAGTCCCTAGTGGATGTGCTCTGTCTCTTCAGTTATTATCATGGAAAGAGGGTTGTTTGGTTCAACATTTTCTGTTCACTGCCAACTCAACGGACACTCAAATCAATGTGGTCTTCCAGTTCAGCTTCGACCTTCCTATCCATTTAGGAGGGAAAAATACTCTGACCAAGCCAAAGTATTAACAATTAATGTAAGCGAGTATTAGTTGAGTGTGGTATGACTGCCTTATATGGGGAGATTTTGAGATGTGTGAGGATATATCTCATAAGACTGTTAAACAAACATGGTTCAGGTGCTTCTGTCACACTAAATATTTAATCTAATCATGCTTTTCCTTTGTTTAGAACCCATTAGTAGCCTCCCACTGTATTTAGAGTTTAAACTTTGTGCCAATGACCCCCAGCCCTGCAAGATACGGCCTTTTTTCCTAACAACTTTGAGGAAATGTTGAAGTATAATAACCTGCATATATTTATAATGATCTGCACATATTTAACACATACAACTCATTCAAATATTAGAGTAGAATATCAGTGCAGGGGAAACTCCATGAATTTTGAAGTCCCCCAAATTCTTTAGAATTTATTTCTTCCTATAAAGGCAAGACAAACACAATGGTGACCTAATGGGATAAGACGTGTTTAAAATATGTACAAGAACTCAAGGGACCCTTTTTAAAAGGCAAATAAATAAATAAAAGGAGCAGTCTGCCTAATTTGGATGGATGGTGGCCCTGACTTGGCTCATTGGAGTAAGGGAATAGACCCAGAGCTCTTGAAAAGTCTGAGGCAAAACTTGGAATGGAATTCAGAAGAAACTATGCCAGTTGGCAGGCGAAGGGCATACTTCCCCTCTTGCTTTGCTTTTGTATGGAAAGTTTGCCACTCTGACACAGCTGGTCAGACACTTCAGATAAACCATAAAATCCAACAGGATCAGGGAGAGCTGTCGGACTCGTTCGATGGCGGGACTTCACTGTAAGGCTTGGGGCCCTTCAGATTTGCTTAGAAATGTAACTGGGAGAGACTGATGAGTTTTGGAAAAGGGATCAGTTTTATTTTGCTCTTCGCAAAGGATGTAGAAAACTGAACTTGACAGAAGGATGAGAAGCAGGAGAATGAGTAATCATCCCTACAACCACAACATCTAGGAAAAAGAGAAGCAAGCCACTGAAACTGACAATACCTTTTTATAGCCTCAATCCAGAATCAATACAAAAGGGCTTCATCTAACAACTTCAAGAGGATGCATTGTACTTGATGGTAATCTACGTTGAATCCCTAAAGCCTCTGCTTCCCTGCTCTGTGACCTTGGGTGAGTTAGTCAACCTCTCTGAGATCTGACAGTCTCATTTGCAAAGGCAATAATATACAAGTATAGATTGTGCACGGCAGCTGTGGGGATTACATAGGTCTATGTCAGAATGCTAGCACGGTACTAGCCAGGTAGCAGGTACTCATAAGTTATAGCCATCATTATTATTTTATTTTTAGAAGAAATACAAGCAAGTAAAGTTACTAATTTGGCCTTATGGGGCCTTGGGTTTGAAAAATCGCTTCAGCAAATTTGAGCACTTAGCATGATTTAGTGTGGGGAATATGGTGGGAAACAGCACAGGAAAGTCCCCTTTTCCTTCACAGAGTGACAATCCAGAGAGAAGATACAGACAGCAAATAAGTAAACAAATAAACATGGTACTTTTAGGTAAATATTAGAGCTTTGAAGAAATTAGAGAAAGAAAACAGGGGCTACGATAGGCTTGCACTGTGCATGAGAACAATGGCTGAACCTGTGACATTTGGGGGAAGGATGTCAATCCTAAAGGCTGACGTGAGGTGTATAGATTTGGCCCAGGGAATTTATATCCCACAGTCATACACTTATGGAGTCTTAACACATCAGGTTCCAAACAAATTGGTTCATTCATTTCAAAGGGATTTATTTCAGGACCCTCATACTTCTTTTGGTCGCAGGCAAGTTAGATTACTCACGAAGTATTTTGGCAGAACCCTCAACATATGTGCATTTTTAGTACTGGGTTTGTGTGTAAGAAAAATACAGATGGAGGGGCTGAATGGATAATGGGAGAGGAGAATAAAATAGCAAACTGTGTTTCTCAAGTGTCAGCTCTGTAGTTATGGAATAGAAGTTATTGGGTGATTTATGGAGTATATGAGGCTAAAAAACAAACATAAGCAAAATACCAAATTGCTCAAAGTCTCAAAAGTGAGGGTGTCAATTATCAAAGAGCTTGAGCTGACAAAGAAGAAGGGCCAGAATGGGGGATGTGGGGAGACAGAGACACTGACACAGAATGGTAAGATTTTAGGAGCATGCCCTATTTGAATGTAATGCCCCCAGGTAGGTTTTGAAAAAGTTTGGAAGAACTTCCCTTCCTAGGCCCAGCTGAACAATGTAGCCTCTGAGTAAAGAAGGAAATCGTGGTCTATATCTTTGAATTTTTAGTGTGACCCTGAAAATGTGCACTATGATTTAAGAAAAGGTAAGAAGAGTTTTCAACAACAGAAATAGCTTTTAAACATGATTGTAAAACACTTAGAGGGCTCCATACAAATGTTGGTAAAGAAGGTGGCGACCTTTAAACAGCTCCATCTCATGAAGTTCAAGTTGTTAACTGTATATGCTTTACACGCAAAATACTTTAATATAATTTATGTCACCACTTTGAAACCTAGTCTAGGGAATATATCCCAGATTTGGTTCAGATTCTTCTTTTCTGTTATCCATAGCTGAGCCCCTGATTCAAGCTAACATCATTTATTTCTTCTGTAGACTCTTTAGACTTAAATCTACCTTTTATTTTAGTTTACCATTTTTCCTTTCGCTGAAATGTCATCTTCCCAATCTCCTTCATGGCTTCCTTCTACCCTTCAAGGTTTAGCTCAAACGTCTCTTCTTCAGCGAGCCACTTCTTAAGCAGAATCACCCGTACCTTGATTTGGCTTCCTGGGGCATCTTATATATGTTTTTATGATCCCTTTGTTCATCATTGTCACATCTATCATTTATTATGTGCACGCTCTGTACTGGGTACTAGGTTAAACATATTACATAAATTCCTTAATTTAACACTTGCTAGAGCCTCATGAGATAAGTATTATCATTCCAATTTACTGATGAGGTTAAGTAACTTGCTTCATTTCATCCAGCTAATAAGAGATGGCAGCAAGATTTGAACTTAGTCTTCTTTTTCTAGAGTCCATGCTTTTGAGTACATGCTGTGTGGCTTTCATCTCAAGGTCCTTGCTTTTGCTGGTGCTGTAGTTTCTGTTCATATCTGTTTCCCTACCTAGATGACAAGCATGTACAAGTCATACCTAATTTGGACGGATGGGTGAATTACAGGACTACCAAGTTCATCCTTTGGTTCTGTCCATGTTCCAGTAGACAGAAGTATCAGAGGAGTCAAGGTTGATTACTGAGAGGTCACTTGAAGGAAAATGCCATAGACAGAGCTGGTAGCAAGAATTAAGGGTCAGAGATGAAGAAGCCATTTAGGGCAATGGAACTTACATAGAAAGCAATGAAAAAGCAAGCTCTTGTTCAGGGCAAAATTTAACTGGATACAAGGCTTAATTAGACACACAAAAGAAAGGACATTCTTTTTTTTTTTGCGGTACGCGGGCCTTTCACTCTTGTGGCCTCTCCGGTTGCGGAGCACAGGCTCCGGACGTGCAGGCTCAGCGGCCATGGCTCACGGGCCCAGCCGCTCCGCGGCATGTGGGATCTTCCCGGACTGGGGCACGAACCCGTGTCCCCTGCATCGGCAGGCGGACTCTCAACCACTGCGCCACCAGGGAAGCCCAGGACATTCTTTTTTACTTGGTATCCATAGTGCCCGGCCAACTGTGATAAACTTTTTTGATTTCCTGATTATATAAACTTAAAAAAAAGTCTGTACTCTCCAATCATATCAATTCCTTCTCATTTAGGACTTGTACACATTTATAATTCTTATTGTCTTGTATTGTTTAAGAGTTCACACTCCTTGTTCGGCTTAGATCTCTTCAAGAACAGTGCATGTATCTTACTCATCTTTGTGGTCCAATGTCTAGAATCACAATTACTGAACTACAAAAGGCAGGCCAGTGCACAAATAAAACTGAAGCAAGGAAGAACATTTTCTACAACATTTGTGAATTGATTTGACTATATACCCAAATTCTTGATTTCTACAGACAAAACACGCAGTGCTTTTCTAGAGACATAAGGATTCATTCAACACCAGATAAATGCAGACAAATCACAGAGAATTTCAGAGACAGTAGATCCTAACTATGCTTCCCCTCTTCCTCCATTCTTCTGGAATGGTAGAAATACAAATCCTTTCACAGCTTACCATCAAGGCCTTGAAATATTTAGAAGGTAATATTTACTGGAGAATTAGGCAAAATGGGCAAGTTTTCATCCCTGAAATAAGTTTTCTTACTACTAAAAACAGCATCTGGTGATTGAGAGAACAATCGATCACTTATTTGTGGATTGCTTCATTCATGCAATGAACATATATTAAATGCCTTCTGCATGTGAAGCTTTAAGCTAGCTACTAGGGATCTAGCAGTGAGCCCGAAGAGAGGTGGTCACCACTCTCTTGCTATTTATTTTCAAGTGAGGGAGACAGTCATCAAGCAATTTAAAAAGAACAAAAATTGCTCCTGTGATTACTGCTACAAAGAGAGATGTACGGGGCAATGAGAGCAAATAGGGGAACGAGAGGCATGGTCTAAGCCCAGTGTGGAGACGTGGGGACAGAGCTATCTTGTTGGGTGTAAGACCACATTAGGGATTCTGGTATTTATCCCAAGAGCAATGGGAGGGTTTAAAGCCCTAAGCTAATGTAATTAGTTTGTGCTTTCAATAGACCACTTTGCTTATAGTGTGGATAATGGGATGGAGCGGGCAAGAGAGGACGTTAAAGACAACCGATACACGGTTATTACATTGGGCTTAGTGAGAGTAGATAGAACATGGACCAGGTTTAGGGTCTCTGGACGCTGAGAAACAAATTAGTTTTCACTGCTCTGACTTCAAAGAGAAACCAATGAGTTTAGCTAAATCTACTGAGGCTACTGTTAGCAGGTGGAGGGAAACGATAGGTTGCACCACTTGGAAGAAAAATATCACCTCTTTTCTTCTAGTTCAGATATTTGAACTTAAAACATTTGACCTAATCCAAGATTCTTTAGCTTGAGGAAAGAAGTGGATATTTGAGATAATCGGGGACCAAAATACGTGATCACAAAGGTATGGGTTAGAACTTGATTGCTTTCTACCTTCAGCTGTAGTTTATTCACAATTCTTCATTTAAAAGAGTAATACTCCCCACACACCCCCCCCCAAAAAAAAAGGGTTTAAGACAGTTAACAGATTAAATTAATCCATTTACTCGTCACTTAAAAAAATTTTTGTTTTACACCTAAACTTTGCAACAAGGCACGGATTAAACCATGATTGACCAGGGGCAGGGTCTTATTTGATCTTTGCATCCCCAGTGCTGCTTTTTTAAACTGAATGCATAACGAGAAGAAAGAAAACCTCACTAACTGCAGAGGGACTTCAGATTAGTGGGAAATAAAAAAAAAAAAAAAAAGTAAAAAGGACTTAATGCTACACGGAATGGAAACTTTAGGTGGACTTTGAATGTTTTCTATTTCAATTTCCAATCGACTGTCTGTTTGGTAATTTACATTTGTTTATAGTTGTCTTTATGGCCAAGACTGGCTTCTTTCCCATCTGTATGTACAAATGTAATAAATTAAATAAGTTTATGGTGCTGTGGTTATTCTATGGTATTTCCAGAGGTCTTTAGTGTAACCATGAAAATAAACACTGACTTTTTTCTAAAAATTCTTGCATACTGAGAATTGGATGGTGGATCCCAGGGAAACCTGATACACCAGACTTGTCTTTTCTCCTCTTGCCGGTTTTTGATTGCACAGGGCGGCACTGCTTGGGGAAACAGTGGAGAGTCCGGTCATCAACACATATTTTCTGAGTCTAGAGAGCTGGGTGTGCAAGGAAATGAAGGGCTCGTAAAGATGCCTATAAAGAGGAAGGGATGACACTGATGAATGTGTACTGGCCAGAATCAATGCTATGAGCTAGTGGCTCTGGGGAGCTATTCACAAGGGTGGTGCATGTTTTCTTCTGCTTTATAGCTACTGGAAGGCGAAGGTAACTGCTCAAGGATCACAGAGAAAGTAAATCAAGGTGCAAGCTAGTCCTAGACCCATGAGCGCCAAACTACTCTTTTCTCTTTATTGTAAAGCTCTACCCTGAATCACCTTCCTCCTGAAGATTTGCTCCTCTCCTGGGTTAGACTCCCTCAGTTAGAGGCACATCATTCATCCTGCTGGCCAAGCCAAACCCCCTTGTGCTCAATCTCAAAAGCTTTCAGCCTCAGCAGGTGTCAAGATACATGAAGTGGACAAAATAAGGCAAATGTGTATAGAGAGCCTTGAACAACTGCAGGCCATCAAATATAAATTAAAAAACACATGCGAGTCTGAACTGCTAGCCTGGTCTTAGAGTCATCCTCAACTTCTCCTTTCTCCCTCAGCCATACATCTTAAAGTTTCCTCTGCCCAAGTGAGCCTACCTTTAACATGACAATTACATCTTGTTACTTTTCTCTCTTCCTAGATTCCACTGCTCTGGTTCAGTGTCTCATCTTCTCTCTCGTACTACCTGACCTCCCTGACGCCCAGTTTAGCTGCTCTACTCTCCCTGCATTCGTTCCACTGCATTGTCAACAAAGTCATCCCTTTAAAGTCCAAATGTGACTGGTGTTATCCCACTGCTTATGAACTTCGACAGTTTCCCACTACCCATGGGGTAGGTGAACCTCAGCATGGCTAAACCAACCTAATTTTGAGATGAGAGCAGGCCTCATCTTTTCCATTCCTCCTCTCTTGTCCTCCACTCCAAAATATCAGACTATGTGCTAGTCTCTAAATATGCCCCATAGAGCATCCCTCATGTATGTGGGGTATGAACTCCTGGAAATGGAAAATGCCTGAACCAACTGTGTGTTTCAGCACATACATTTCAGCATGGTCTCCCCAGAGAGGTATGTCTGACAGCATACACTGGCAATGGCTTCTTCAGATTTTCTCAAATCCTCTAAAGTCATGACAGCTTTCTGGTCATAGCTTCTTCTAGGTCACGGGCCACACAACCGTCAGTCAATCATTCCAAGCTTGCAGCTATACTATGATTGGGCCTCATGCCATTGAAGGGATGGATGATCTTTATTGTTGTGCCCTTGATTACTTCATGAAGTGACTCAAGAAGCAAAGCTCACTTTTTCACGGAATACGGGTACTCTTCCTTTGTCTTCGTGGGACTAATAATCCAGGACTGATACTGGCAAGTCTTTCACCAATCGTTATGGGTAAAACCTGTTTCCTAGAATACAACAGCAATGGCAGAAGGAAAGGTCACGGAAGAGAAAACCCAACACATCAAATGAGAAGAGTGTGGTAAGGTGTTCACTGGCTGAGAATTACACTGGTCACAAGTTTATAGCACAGTTGACTGAATATATAATATCTGCTTATTGTATGTGTCTATCTACCGGACCTGTCTGTCATCCATGTGTATATATATATTTTTGAAGAAAAATTCGTTAGAAAGAGTGTTGCAAAGGACGGCATGAACGGGGATACGCACGTGCACTGGGGCGTGCCATTCCCCCAGCCTTGGGGGCACTCTTCTCTTCTCTCCACTTGGTGAATTCCTACTCCTGTTTTAGGCCCTGTTTAATTGTTACCTAGACCCTTACTATTCATGGACCAGCAGCACTGGCCGCTCCTTGGAGCCGGTTGTAAATGCAGAATTTCAGACCCCATCCCAGATCCACTGAATCAGTATTTGCATTTTAACGATATCCCAGTAAAGCTTGAGAAGCAATGGCCTAGTCTTCCCTGCCAAATACACTTGGCATTTAGTATTTATCGCACTGAATCATGATTTGTTGCTTATATGAACCTGTAACAGGAGAAGGTCCTTGATGATGTTTCCCGAAACATGTCAAGACTAATTAATGCAGAGGTCTGCTATTTATTATGACATCTGTAATAATACACTCTAGATTAGCTGACCCAATTTCTTCTCCCCTTCAGAGGTTTAAAAGCTAAAATCCAGGGGGCTTCCCCGGTGGCGCAGTGGTTGGGAGTCCGCCTGCTGATGCAGGGGACGCGGGTTCATGCCCCGGTCCGGGAAAATCCCACATGCCGCGAGGTGGCTGGGCCGTGAGCCATGGCCGCTGAGCCTGCGCGTCCGGAGCCTGTGCTCCACAACGGGAGTGGCCACAATGGTGAGAGGCCCCCAAACCACAAAAAAAAAAAAAAAAAAAAAAAAAAAGCTAAAATCCTGATTTTCTAGCTTCCCTTACAGCCAAATATGGCCATACAACAGGGCTGCTAATGAGATGTAAGTAGAAGTTTGCTTTCTCTTCTTTTGCCTGAAACACGGATACAACATTGGAGGTACAGCTCTGTTGCTGCCATGAGACCAAACAGCTCAAGCCAAGGATGGTAGACCAAGAAGACAGAGAAGTCTGGATTCTTGAGGGCATCCTTCTGACCCCAAACTGCTTCTCTGTAGGCTCCTTATGTGAGAGAAGAATGCACCTTTATGTGTTTAAATGACTTCAGTCGGTTGGCTATTAATCGAGCTGAATGCATTTCTGACTAGTACACTGTCTAATCATTCTGAGAGGCAAAATGGAATCTGCTCTCTTTACTGGTCCTTGCTGAATGCTCTCAAGGTGGAATAGAATCAGGTGTTAGAGCAATGGCTTTTTGTTGTTCCCTTTAAAAGAAAAAATCTATTTCCCTAAATAATTGATTTAGAATAACATTGACTCGCAATATTTCCCCAGTGGGAAACAGGGACATGGGGCAGCTAAAATTTACATGACTTGAAATTTTGGTGAAAATGTACATCTTGGGTCTATCGAAGAAGTTAGTTAGGTCTCTGGTCAATATTGGAACAGAAACCTCTTCCCCTGTTCTTCTCGATACCTTGACTGTCACAAAAATGGGAGGGGGCATGCACATGAGGACTTTTAAAAAATATGGCAATTGTGATTGCTTTAACAGGAGCTTTGTGAAAACATGTCTTTGAGTTATGTTTATATCCAGCCGTACTGCTCTACTCCCATGGCACGGGGATGCTTTGGGTCATTACCGCCTCTCAATCTCTCTCCCATGTCAGTTAAGCACAGGCTACATTTCACTGGGAAACACTGTGATGGCCAAAGAGAAAAACACGGTGCTGATAGCCATAATAAATGTAGTGGGATTTTGCGGCATCAGCCTGTGTGGCGTCTTGCTCCCCACACTACCCCGTAAACTCTGGGTGGTATTTTGCCCCCATTGCATGGCTCTATCTTTGTCAGAATCTGGCAGCTGCTTCATGGCCCATGACTGTCAAAACTACCCTCAGGATCGAAATCATGCAAGCTGATTAGTCCTGGAAAAGTTACGTGTCTACTTCTTGGTACATCTGGCCTCTGACCCACAATCTGGTGTCTCCCGGAGTCTAGGAGATTATCCTTTGTTATCCTGTGGCTGGGCCCCATCCTACCTAGAAGAGCTACATTCTCAGACTGTCCCAGATGGGTGCTCTATTTACGAATACCGAGAAAGGACACGGGCACAGCAGCTCAAAGGCATGATAAACATGTCTGAGGTCATCGCCTGAAGCACATTCTTTTTGAACACCCTCAACACGGAAACCTTGGTCCTCTGAGGCTGAATTTGAGTTTGAGAACCTGACGAAAGACATTTAGAGATCGGCCTGGTAATCTAGCTGCATAATGTGGCTTTTTGTAAAAAACCATCCAAATAAGGAAACAGACAAACAAGATCCACTCTGATCCTAGTCTCTGAAGGTACTTTCCAAAGAGAAGGGTTCATCTGCCTAAAGAATGAAGTATGGCTGGAGCAAGTGCTCATGGGAAGCCAGAAGACCATGTTCCTGATATGGGACATTGTGCTGTCTTCCTTAGATAATCAGCTTCATTTCTTAGTCCATTGGTTCTCAAACTTCGGTCTGCATTAGACTCGCCTGAGGGGTTTTGTAAAGCTCAGGTAGCTGGGTCCTGCCCTCAGGGTTTCTAATTCAGCCGGGCTTGGTGATGGGACTTGATAATTTGCATTTCTAATAAACGCCCCGGTGCCGCTGATGCTGCTGTTCCAGGACCACACTCGGGAGACCACTGCTTTCGTCCAACCTCGCACTTGCATCCCATCAAGCCATCTAACGGCTTGACTGTCAATCTCAAGATTCTTTTCTTTTAAAGCAGCGTGCCCCAGTCACATAGCTTTTATTGTACCCCAATTCTCAATTATCCCAACCTCTCGCATTTTATGATTACGTGGTTCACGATGCTAGATCTCAGACAGTGCGTAACCAGGCACGCCAAGTGCGAGATCAGGCTAGAGAGACTTGCCGTCAGAGACCTTAGGGGAGGATGGAGTGAGCAGGATATGGAGGTGTAATAGCCATAAGCAATTATGACAACTACTGCACAGGACGATCACCCAATCTGAACCCGTCAGGTGAGTTCGTGAAAGGATTTCATTTGCTTTCAGCATGTAAAATTTTAGTATTTCTAACTTGTGGAAGGAGCTGCTGTTCCTCTAGTCACAAGTTTGTCACCTTCTCCCGGTTTGTGTGCCCAGGTGTTCTAAATAGCTATTTTCCCCGCTTTCATGCCATCTCCTTCCTGCTCAGGTACACAGCAGCTGAGCGCCTGGTGCACGTTCAAGATTTCTACTCAAGACTCCCCGGTGAGTTTTCAATTCCTTCCCCACTCCTCTTCGCCCAGAAAAGAAATCTCCCACTAACTCCAAAGTACCAGCTAGCTGTGTTAGCGATCCCTATAGTTTTGGGCCATGGATTAGGATCTTATTTGTCCCTTCAGTAAAGGCTTAATTATTCAGACTTTTAATATTCTCTATTTCCTTTCAAAAAATCATGGTGGTGCTCAGAGGAAAGCCAGTGACCTCCAGGAGGCCAGCTGTCCTTTCCCACAGAGCACGGCCACCTGGCCTCTCTTCCAACCCCACCAGGTGCCCGTCCCCACCTGACTCAGATCTATCAGGCAGAGGGCCAGGCCCTATTGTCGAGCTGCAAAGGGGCTGAAGCACATCCTCTGCTCTTAGACAGTTATGCAGTGAAGAACATCCAGTTCTAATTTCAAATCCCTTTCCCTTCCTCTTCTTGTTCCTCCTCCAATCCCTTCTCATGGAAAGCCACGGGGAGAGTCACTGGAAGAGTAACTCTGCATATCCAAAGTCACCTGCCTCCATGAAGAGGACACTTAGGACCAGAAAACAATGCATGTTTGACAGAGATTTACAAGCGCAAAACGGGGAGAAAATAACCCTTGTCTGACGGTTTGTTTCCTTTTATCCTTGCAGGTCAGGGAACTTCGGAAGCAGGGCTCATTCATCTGGGTTTGGGGACACACCGTGTGTGTTTAGTGCTCTGAAGAGCGCTAAACAACCACAGGATTTTCTAAATATTTGCATTCCATAATTGTCCTTGGACAGGATCTGCTGGGTTGAGTCAACCTGGGGCCACTTTCCCCCCTTTTCTGGTGAGGAGTTGCTGACCGGGGAACCGCTTTCACTTCCTCCACTTGGGGGCTGATGGGCGCTCCTTCAGCCTGGTCACATCTCTCCTTTAAACTGGCACTTCAGAGGGTCCCTACCCGTCTGCCTGCCCCTACTGCTGAGACCCGAAGGGCCTGAATTGCCTGAATGAATAAGCCTTGTCATTCCCCACTGCCAGCCGCTTGGGTTCTCTCTGAGTCTCTCCTCTTTTCCCTACTTCTCCTCTCTTTCCCAGGCCAAGATAAACCTAAACCGAAGCCTCCGGATAGGGGAGTTTCCTGATGTGTCTGCTGACAGCCAGGGATTGGAGTGAGTGTGGCATTTTAATGGAGTTGTAACTCAGTTTGATGGGACAACTTGGGAACTATAAAGGCACCTGGAAATGAGGATACTTGAGACTAAGCATCGTGATATTTTTTTCTTCCCTTCACAAGCAAAGAAAACAAAGCCGACCATTTTTCACCTATGACACGAGAGGATGGGAGGGTGTTTCTACAAAAAGTTTCCTCTCATTCCAGTTCTGACACTGACTAGTGGGTTTGGCTTCATAAAATTCCAGATGGATAAATTTCCTGGGGGTAAGGAAGTGATTTTTTTTTTTTTAAAGGATGTATTTTGGCTCTTGGCACTACTGACCACATTGAAGGCTGACCCCAGGACCTCAGATGAAGATGTTTTGCCTTTGGGAAGTACTGTTTTTCCCCCTTCCTGGTTGGGGCCTTCTCTGATACAGCCTCTCACTGAAATGTTCACACGTACGGGGACCAGCTGTGGATGCTGGCGTGTGGTTATCAATGTCAGGGTACACTTCAGTGCACAGCTGCGTGCAGGCCTCATGTCTTTACTGTGCTTTATTTCAACTGAAGTCGAATCTCAGCGCCCGTCCTACCAGCCAACACGGCAGGAAGGCTAAACTCAGTCATGGCTGGAGCCATCCCCTTCTTGGGTAGCATAGGAGGCTAAGATCACGCCCAGTCTTCAATTTATCATGGTTGCTGCTGACATCCTCATCCTCGACTTCTCTTCAAGCCCTGCAGTCTATTTTTGTGTCTCACTCATGGACGGTAACTTTGCCAAGGCTGGAGAACCCCTGCCCAGGCTCAGCCCCGTCAGGTGTACCAGGCAGCCTTCCTCATCCGAGTCCTGCCCCCTCCTTGGGGTGGGGATTATGAGTGGCACTGACATCTGGCTCTTCAATAGCTGTCTGACTTTCCCCTTCCCAGGCACTAAGACTTGTCTCCTTTCTCTCGCCTCACTCTTGAGGGCATTCCTCTGTCTGCCTCCTCTTCCTTTCTGAGGATATTTAGCACCATCTCCTCAGATAGGAAGAGCCCTTATCTTCAAAAGCCTTCTGGTTTTTCTGCCCTGGAAATCTCTCTGAGGCAAGGAAATAGTAAAAGCCCAGCAACTGGAATAAAAAGGTTGAAGGAGGGGCTTTGGAAAACGTGCACAGGGCAAAACTGAAGTAAACTGAAGTAGATTCAAAGTAATGCTGGATATATCTAAGAAGATGTGGCCATACACACACACACACGCATGCGCACACACACACACACACACACACACACACACAAAATGGAATATTATTCAGCCATAAAAAAGAAAGAAATTTTGCCATCTGGAACAACATGGATGGACCTAGAGGGTATTACCCCTCAGTAATAGTTCACAGAGAAAGACAAATACTGTATGTTATCTCTTATATGTGGAATCTAAAAAAAAATATGAAATGAAGGAATAAATATAACAAAAAAGAAACAGACTCACAGGCATAGAGAACAAACTAGTGGTTATCAGTGGGGAGAGGGAAGGAGGGAGGGGCAATAGAGGGGTAGGGGATCAAGAGGTACAAACTACTACATATGAAATAAATAAGCTACAAGGATATATTGCACAGCTCAGGGAATAGAGCCAGTCTTTTATAATAACTATAAATGGAGTATAATCTATAAAAAGATTGAATCACTATGTTGTACACCTAAAACTAATATAATATTGTAAATCAACTCTACTTCAGTAAAACAAAAACAAAAACATTTCAGTCAGGGAAGCGAGCATTGTACCTAACCATGGTTATACCTGCAAAATGATGCTATAATACAAAGGGAATATTTCGTCCTGAGGGTGGAGGTGCATGAAAAGATGGAGAAATCGTCACAGTGGGCGGTGTGGTACTGTAAGCATGAAATGTCAGCAGAAGGTAAACTTCTTCCAGGCCCCTCCTGCACGCAGCATCCAGAGCAGGAATGAGAAGGATTAGAAGAGAAATAAAACCAAATTGGCTAGGGATTCAGTTGGTGGAGAGATAGTAAAATGAGGAGATGCTGTTACTTTTATTTGGAAGGGAAGGGATGTTATAAAGGACATTTTGGGTAACGGATAAATGGAAAAATTAGGAAGGATCTAGTAGAGCTCAGCAATAAATTACCCTCACAGGTTCATAAATAATAGTTCATATTTTGTAAAATGTATACTACTTGACAGGTGCTACCGTAAGTATAAATAGCATTATCCCTATTTATAGGTGAAGAATCTGAGGCTCCAGAGATACCATATCAGAGAGCTAGAAAGGGATGGGCCTAGATTGGGGCCTGGGCAGCCCAGTGCTCACTGGCCCAAGTGGGTCGAGTGCCCTTTTCGGGATTGCCTTTGGGGTGAGATGGATCAGAGACCCTCGCTGATGAGGCCTGAGTCTCATACACACTCATTTCTGAATTTGACAGAGGACAGAGAGCGGTGGATTTCTAGAAGACAATCAGGGTACTCTTACCCAAAAAAGGTGGGGAAATAAAAGCATTCCCCAGCAGAAACCCATTTCATAAAACACAGAGTGGAGAACCTGCTTGATGCTTTGGTTGTAGCAGGGGCCTGCCTGGAGGCACCCAGGATGGTGCACCCCATCCCTGCACCCCTGACCCCCACCCCCCCGAAACCCTTTAAGCATCTCTCGAAAGCTTCTATGAACTGAGGAGCATATATGAAACCACTGGTCTCAAACCAGTGAGGAGAATCCAGAAAGAAGCATAAAATTCTTTAAGCAACGAAACAGAGGTCACTAAGTTCAGGCAGTGAATTTTGTACACGTGACTAAAAAGGGAGTTGCTTCGATCTCACCCAGAAACCATTTTTGGTTTTGTATCAAGTAATTTTAATAAGCTTGGTTATCTGGCTCCCCCATCCCAGCCAACAAAGTAACAAAGGGCATTCCCTGGCCCTTGGGAGGTCATGTCACCTTTTGCTGCCCTACTCTCTCACCTCCAGCCAGCGGGGGCAGAAAGACTGGAACACAGTTCTTAGTTATACAGCTCTGGGACCTTGAAGCCTCCTTCAATGAGTCAAGCACAAATGATTTCACAGTAACAGAGCCGGTGTTCCTGGGATAATTTGCATTCCACTTTAAACTTTAATGGTTTGTAAGAGCAAGGAGTATGCTCAGTCATTGTGGCCACACAGTTTGGATACTGTGCTTGGCACCACTAAACTGGATCCGGGGAGTGCCTGCCAACTTGGAATTTGTAGATGGGTGGGGAAGAGAGCACAGTGTGTAAATCCCTCCCCTCATCTCTCTTTGTCATCGCTCCCAGTCTCACTCATCTCTGCTTCAGGCAAGGTATGGCCCAATGTGAACCTGCCCCCACCTTGGTTAATGCAAACAAGAGTGGGCTATCTCTCCACAAACTCACCTACAAAACAGACTCACAGACATAGAGAACAGACTTGTGGTTGCCAAGGGGGAGGGGGACTGGGGGAGGGACAGAGTGGGAGTTTGGAATTAGCAGATGCAAACTGTTATATATAGGATGGATAAAAAAGAAAGTCCTACTGTATAGCACAGGGAACTATATTCAGTCTCCTATGGTAAACCATAATGGAAAAGAATATGAAAAAGAATGTATATATAGGTATAACTGAATCACTTTTCTGTTCAGCAGAAATTAACACATCATAAATCAACTATACTTGAATTAAAAAAAAAAAAGAGTGGGCTGTATCCTACCCATAGAGGTACTTTCTCTCTCTTCCAATATTGTGCCCGATGCCAAGGTAGATCCACATGGACGGAAGTATTCCTAAGAGAGAACTGGCTTTTCAATAGCAGAAAGAGCCAGAAGTCCTCCCACACTTCCTTAGGGAGACTTAAGGGACCCTGTGCATCTTCTGGTACCCAGCAGCAGTGAATGCCAAGGTTGAAAATTGGGGTTTGGGCTTGATTGACTTGGATGCTAATCCCAACTCCCCATGTACTACCCTGTGCTCTGGGGCAATTTAGTTTTCCCCGGCTAGAAAATGGGTGTAGGATCAGTACCTTACAGCCCAGCATGGCTGTGAGTCTCCAGTAAGATAATATATGCAAAGTGCTTAGCAGTGAGTCAACCCCCAGAATTCCCGGTTATCCCAGAAATGTTAACCTGCATGGTTATTACCACTATAATTGTTATGACTATTAGTAGCTATATAGGTAACTCAAAAGTGTTAAGAATGTTCCTTCTTTGAACAAAGTCAAATTGTTTTGCCAGTGGTTTCTGTTTTCTTTTCTGATGCATAAAGCCAAAAAACCCAAAGACTATCTTTGGAGTTTGACAATCCTGGACTTAAATCTCCATTTGATTGCTTATTAACTGAGTAATTTAGGAATCATTACATTCAATCAGAAGCCTTATCAGGGTAGGCTGATCCCCATGGCTGGGGATCACCAGGAACAAGGAAACAACAATCCATTCAATGATGGAGCAGCATTTGTGCCAGCGGTACCCATACTGAGGTCAGTAGGATAAGGCACTTTGTTTGGTTGCTAGGCGACAAGGGACCCGCTGTTCTGTAGTCCATCAATATCAACATGAAGCATTAACCAAACCACACTCCTGGTTCCACTTATATGATGGCTGCATTGAAATGCTGGGGAACAGAGAGGATTATGTAATGTGGAAAAAGTGAGAGTTGGCGCTGTACAGCAAGGCTTCATTCCTGAAGCAGGAGTGACTCAATAGGGATCATCAGCTGGTTGTGGCTCCTGCTTAAATTGAAGATCTTAGAAGAAACATACTATGTAGTCCCATGCCAAGTCTGCCCCACACGGTGAAGCAAAAATTTGGGAATTTTCAGCTAATGTGATCCACATCAACAAAGCAGGTAATTCTTGTTCAAAAGTATAGTTTGATTTTTGTGTTTTTTTTTTGCGGTACACGCGCCTCTCACTGTTGTGGCCTCTCCCGTTGCGGAGCACAGGCTCTGGACACGCAGGCTCAGCAGCCATGGCTCACGGGCCCAGCCGCTCCGTGGCATGTGGGATCTTCCCGGACCGGGGCACGAACCCATGTCCCCTGCATCGGCAGGCGGACTCTCAACCACTGC
The DNA here is from genome assembly GCF_008692025.1 of Phocoena sinus. NCBI lineage: Eukaryota > Metazoa > Chordata > Mammalia > Artiodactyla > Phocoenidae > Phocoena > Phocoena sinus. The sequence continues at coordinate 51,773,530 of NC_045765.1, read as the reverse complement.
GCCACCAGGGAAGCCCCAAAAGTATAGTTTTAAAGAATGAGTAACTGTTTGGCTCTGAAATCACCAGTTTATCAGGATATTCCTTGTAAGGGTCATTATTTGTAGCTTTAATTATCCCAATACCCAACTCAATAATGCATCTCACTTTGACCTTATAGAGAAAGGCTTAGCCTCTGAGGTTCCCAAACAGATGTCAACACAGTTACACTTCAGAATATTCTAGATTATAAAGGTACTTGGCCTAGGGACTTCCCTGATGGTCCAGTGGTAAAGAATCTGCCTTCCAATGCAGGGGACGCAGGTTCGATCCCTGGTTGGGGAACTAAGATCCCACATGTCACAGGGCAATTAAGCCCGCGCGCCACAACTATCGAGCTCGTGCGCCTCAATGAGACAGCCAATGTGCCGCAAATTACAGAGCCCATGCGCCCTGAAGCCCGTGCGCCACAACTAGAGAGAGAAAACCTGCATGCCACAACTAGAGAGAAGCCCGCATGCCGCAACTAGGGAGAAACCTGAGCAGACTGTGTGCTGTAATGAAAAGATCCTGCATGCCTCAACAAAGATCCCGTGTGCCACAACTAAGACCCGACACAGCCAAAAAAAATAAGGAAAACAAATAAATATCAAAAAAAATAAAGGTACTTGCCCTAGAATTTATGTGGTTTTCTACCTAGGAAGGAAATAAGCATTGCACTAGGCTATCAAATAACCTATCCATTTATTCGGCAGTATGAATTGCCTCTACACTAGCTTTAAGTGAGTTGATGATGTGAAAGTCAATAACCTAGTATTTTGATCTGAATTCCTTAAGCATGCTCTTATTTATTAGTTCAGGAATAACAAACAATAGGCTATATTTAATTGGAAATAGAATTTTCAACTGGACAGTCAGTGTAGTTTAAGTATTTTATGTTTGGGTACAAGACCCCCAAGGGTATAGCCTGAAATCAAATAGATACAACTGGCTACAGGAAACACCAAAAGAGGCTAATTAGATAGAAATATGGAACACCGAAAAGGAAAAAAGGAGATATGTGGGAATTTTTGAGATTTTGAATCAATTTTGTGACTCTAAGAAAGAAGCTATGGGGAAAGGTTGGGGGAAAATGCAACAGTATACAAGAAACTGAGGGAGTACCAGAGTAACCACAGGTGAGCAGATTGGTCACAATTAGTCACTGCTCATTTGCAGCATCCATCATCACAGCTGTTTTGACACAAAGTAGCTGTTGGCCATATCTTTCTTCTACCCTGCTTGTTTCCACATGTGACTTTACTTAGAGAACTGGCCCACACACCCAGGCCACAGAACTCTTCTGAGATAAATGGAGATGCTCGTGGAGCCACTAAAGGACCGGATTTCATTTGCCGTTGCTGAAAGCTAATGAGAAGAGTAAAAAAAAGTCGCCTACAGGAATTATACTGGTGGGGCTCCTGGGCGGCTGCCTGGAACCCTGGCCAGGTAATAGCTCTGACAATTAAATTGTGGCCACTGAGCCAACATCAGCATCTGCCAGGTCAGGCTCAAGCTCTTCTCTTAGCTCCACATGGGTTTGGTCCAGATCAGACACCCTAGAAGCGCCTCATGCTAATACAAAACAGCTTGTTCTGAAAACTTAGGCTTGCCCATGTCAGAGATGTCTTTGCTGATGTCTGGAAGATTGCACAAGGAGGAAAACATGTCTAGTCAAAACGGGTGAAAGGACCTAAAAAGGCTATGAGTAATCAAAAGATCAGGTGAACACACAAAGAAGTTTTCAAAGGACCTGGATGGATCCTCACATGACCAACTCGCTGACCTTCAGGCTACTCTTAATCATGGATTCTCTTTCTAGAATAGATCAGAAGAGTTAAGAGAGAATCACATGAAATGACTCATGGAACCACCCTACTTTTCACAAATATTTACTGAGAATTTCCTCTGCTTCAGACACAGGGCTAGGTATTATGTGCTGGGTATAAAGCAGTAAATAAAACAGATATGGCTCTTGCTTGTTCTGAAAACTTGAGATGGCCCTCAACTAAAACATTAGCAAATAGGACCAAGCAGAACATTTACAGCATAATATATCCTAAGAGAATAGGATATATTCAAGTAATGCAAGGATAGCTCAACAACAGTCAATCTATTAATATCACTAACCATAGTAACAGATCAAAGGAGAAAAGTCATTTGATCATCATAGGTGCCAAAAATCCATGTGACAGACTTCAGTATCCAGTAAAAACGTTAATAGATAGTAGATATAACCTGCCACAAGAAAAGCCATTTATAGTCTGATAAATATAAAAGGATCAGACATATCCCATTTATAAAAAGAATACAAATATAAAATATTTGAAATAAATGTAGCAAAAAATGTATAAGATATATAAAGAAAACTTTAAAACACTACTCTCAAAAAGAAAACTTGAATAAATAGAAACCATACCATTATCTTGGGTAGAAATATTTAATATCTTAGAGATATTAATTCCCCCTAAATTGATCAATTAAAAGTGATTTTTTGGGCTTCCCTGGTGGCGCAGTGGTTGAGAGTCCGCCTGCCGATGCAGGGAACACGGGTTCGTGCCCCGGTCCGGGAAGATCCCACGTGCCGCGGAGCGGCTGGGCCCGTGAGCCATGGCCGCTGAGCCTGCGCGTCCGGAGCCTGTGCTCCGCCACGGGAGAGGCCACAACAGTGAGAGGCCCGCGTACCGCAAAAAAAATAAATAAAAGTGATTTTTTTTAAGTGATATTAATCACAATAGTAAGGCTCCTCTCTCTGTCTCTGTCTCTTTCTTGCTTGCTGGTGCTCTTTTTTTTTCTTCCAGAACTTGACTAGCTGGTTTGAAAATACATATGGAAAAGTAAACAAAATCAGATAAAAATTAAATTTAAAAGGGTAAACTATGAAAATCTGAAAAATAGGAGATCCAGTGACTAGACTACCTTATATAGGGATTAAACATAAAAACAATAGCAAGTAAACAGTTTTATTCTCGCATAGACAGATAAAACAATATCAAGAGGCTAGAAATAAGCTTAAATATACATGTAGTCTCATATGTGCATATGATAAAGATTTTTCAAACTAGAGAGGAAAACACAGATTATTCAAATAAATGGTTTTGAAAAAACTGACTAACCATATTAAGAAAATATTAAGGCTGTATTACTCCTTCCATTGGATAGCTCAAAGATTTAAACATATGTATTTAAACAGTGAAACTGATAAAGTACTAGAAAAACAGAAAAAAATCCAAAATGGTGAAGTTTTTCCTAAGCAAGATACTGAACACAAAAGCCAGACAGGAAATAAATGATAAATTTAAATCCATTTAAAGAAAAACAAAACAAAACAAAATTTTCACATGGCAGAAACGAGAACTGGGGAAAAAATGTTTCCAATACATATAATAAAAAGTAGCTATTTTTAAATGTTAAAAGAGCTCATATAAATCAAGAAGATGAATCAATCACGCAAAGGCAAATGGGACTGGGGAAAGATGAACTTTCAGTTTATAAAAAAAGAAACATAAATGGCTTGTAAACATGAAAAGATATTCAACTTACTCAAAGATAAGACAAAAGAATAAGATACCATTTCTCACTTATCAGATTGGCAAAGATGATAATATTTAATAATATACAATGTGGTCAAGAGTGTGGAGAAACAGGTTATCTTATAACCTGTTGGTAGAGCTAAAAGTAGGTACTAACTCTTCAGAAAGCAGCTTGGAAATAGGTGTCAAATTTTAAATGTACAAATTCCTTGACCCAGCAAAGTAAAATCTGTCTATCTAATACCTATACTTCACTTCAACATTCCTACCTAAACAGAAACAACCTAAACAGGCATCAGTAGGAGATAATAAATATAGCTAAACTTTAGATGTATTAACACAGAAAGATGCCCGAGGTATATTATTAAGTTTAAGAAGCAGTATTGTTCTATTTATTAAAAATTACGCTACCAAATTTATGCTCGTATATGCATTCACTATTACTATAAAAACATATAAGAAACTGTTAACTACAGTTACCACTGATTAAGGGGCTGGGAATTGGGAGTTATGGAAAGTAGCATTTTACTTTTTATTTTATATCTTTAAATATTATTTAACCTTTTTCTTTGCCATGCATACTTATTGCTTTCTTATAAAAAAGACTTTCCTACTTTGCTGCACTGTGTTTTTAAACAAGGATTACACATGTAGTAGTATTGTTTTGGATAAAGGCTGAACTTGCTAAAAACGTTGAATGTGCCATCTAAACTCTCAGTTATCTGAATGAGACAAACTCCAATCTTTGTGAAATATATTTAAGTGGCAAGCTGGTTTTTAAAGACTGAAATAATCTCTCTTCAAAAGCATTCACTTCCAAAACTTACAACTGGATACATTCTGAAATACAGATTTTCCCCCATGACAAATGATAATTCTCCAAGCAATATGACTGACATACCTGTATATATGTGTATGTTTTAATTTAAAAGTATACTTTTTTATAATTAAAAAAACCCAGTAAAGATCTACAAATAATAAAGACGGTGTTGCTGTGATAAGCTGAAGCTGATAAAATTTCCATTATGGTGTATTACCTGGAAGAGGTTAAGATGTTAAGAATTTAGAGAAAACTGAAATAAAAACAAGCACCTGAATCTGACATATCACAGATGGAATTTAATTTAAATAGTCCATATTTTTTTGTACATCCCAGCCACTTTCATCACCATTCAAATGAAAGCATTACCTAATTAGCATGTAATTACTCTGTAATCTTTGTTTAAAAATGGCTTGAAATTTTAGTATTTTTTCTGTACTTAAAATCCTAGCAAAGCAATTTAAGAGTTCAAACGCAAAATAAGTATAGCACCAAAATGCAGTCACCACATTGCTCGATATCTCATGATTTAAGAGGATTTTTGAGCTTTATTTCCCGGCATGGAACCTCAATGGAGTCATTATGCCTATAAGACCCCTAATAATGATCAGATGTTTCAACTTGCACTTAATGAATGAAGAGGGAGAACAGCCAGTCCTCTATTATGCTGTAAAGTCAGATGACAATTGGTAATCAAGAACAAAGATTAATAAGCGAACTTCAGTTTTTATCTAAAGTATAAAATTAGGAAGTCAAGTATGAAATCTGTAGATGTTGGTCAAATGTTTTTTTAATTCACTGAATTTTTCCTGGGTTAGACAGAGTAATCATTTATTACTGTTTCTAGCAGTATTGGACTTTGCACTCTAATACAAATTGAAGTTAGAGATGAACAAAACTAGGTGTGTGACAACTTGTTCAATCACTCTTTTTTCTCTTTTTTTTCTTTTTTTTTTTTTTTTTGCGGTACACGGGCCTCTCACTGTTGTGGCCTCTCCCATTGTGGAGCACAGGCTCTGGACGCGCAGGCTCTGCGGCCATGGCTCACGGTCCCAGCCGCTCCGCGGCACGTGGGATCTTCCCGGACAGGGGCACGAACCCGTGTCCCCTGCACCGGCAGGCGGACTCTCAGCCACTGCGCCACCAGGGAAGCCCTGTTCCATCACTCTTAATGGATTCAGTTAGAACAAGAAACAACAGCATGTCGAGTTGAATTCATCAATAATCTAGGCCTAATGAGAGAGAATGTATTCAAACCTTCTGAAAGGGAATAAATTAACTGTTTAACTTTTGCCTACTTTGTTTATCAGTGCTAGTCCAGAGAGGATGTAGGTTTGGGTGAGAAAGCAGCCCACCGTATAACTGAGTAGAAAGCATCCCAGACCAGGAAAGAAGGGCTCTGGGTCCCAATTCTGGCTCTGCCAGGAGTGAGCTGGGTGATTTGGAGGAAACGACTGAATCTCTGGCTCACTCAATTTCTCATCTGAGAAAGGAAGGGATTGAATTAGGCTCCTAAGAGCCCTTTTAGCTCTTGATCCATAAATAACACTTGTGACTTTTGCCTGGAAAACAATGGTAGAGAATCTGAAGAAATAGGTGGACACTGTGTTGTCACCTATGACTATATCAGTACATCTGGATCAGTGACGTCCCCTAAAACATGTAGGATGATTGACTCATACATGTGTGAGTACTATAAGCACTGTGCTAGGTGCTACAAAATATACTGGTGAATAAAAGACACCTCCCTACCCTTGTGGAGTGTATGTAGTAGTGTTATTAGATGGGGTGAGAGGGCAGTGGAGTGAGACACAAGCAGTTAAAATAAATTAGACTGTTCACTGAATTATAGTTTCAAATACTTTGGTAAAGTCTTCTAAAAACCAGTATGCCAAGTATCCAAACTTTGAGACTGATACAATTCACGTTAATGTGACACGGCCAATTCAGTCTGGTACACATGAATAGCTTTTCAAACTAATCCATGTATGTTACTAATATTGCCCTTTCTCTCTTAAAACAAACAAACAAACCAATTTTTGTATTCAGGAGTCATCAGTGGTAACATTGTAATCTTATTTTTTAGTTATTATAGGTATATTATAAAACAAATAATTATCTTAATGTTAAGGACCTAGAATTTCAGCATAAAAGGAAATACATGCGAGTATAAAATCAACCAAAAAAACATATTATTTGAAAATATCAGTAGGAAATCATGATTTTCTTTTCCACTTCATTTTTATGTCCTGGCTTTGCCTACTGAAAATACATAGAAACAATGATCATCCAGGAGTGATGAGCAATCCTAGCACCCAGATTGTGGTCTCTAAAGGCTATGTCTCTCTAAAAGGAACCAGAGTTCTTAGAAAAGGCTGAGTGTAGGTCTGGAACAGGAAATGAACGAGATGAGCCTGGGAAATTGGCTTAAGTCTGGGCTAGTAAGCAAGGAAGCCATTAAAGACTAATAGGGAAAATGCCAAAAGACACAGAGCCCAACCATAAGGTGTTTCCACTGTACTAAATACAGGGCAACTTGAATATCAAAAAGAATAATTATAACAGATTGAAACCCATCTAACAATAATATTAAAAAAAACACAACACTGTTTCCAGGGCACACCTTATTGCTCTGAAAACTGATAGATAAAGGAAAGGAATCAAGAATTTCTCTTGCCTTTCTTATACCTCAGGGTAACCAAATGGTTGATGAGGTAAATTTCTTCGTAGAAGAATTCCAGCTAATAAGGAATGACAGACAGAAATAATCACCATTTTGCAACCTTAATAAAGTCATGGATGTAAGCAATGCTAAAATTATGTGAAATGTTGTTGGGCAAAGTTTATAAAGGAGGGATCAAGCTGAAAGCATATAAACCCACCCCTCAATCCCTAAAAGTGGGGCAAACAGACATTATATGCCTCAGAACATTATATAATAGAAAGTATACAGTACCACCCGTGAAACATTCTTGCCTAAAATATGAACTAGAATCTAATGACGCCTCTAAATCTAGCCACCAATTATAAGAAATATGGATGACAGAAGAACAAGTTAAATAATACCACAGTGAAGCCATCAGACAAATCCTGAATATGTAACAGGACATAGGATGGATGACTCAATTTCTCCAACAAATCAATGGTATAAAAAAAAGGGGGGCTGTGATGAAAGAGATGTAGGAGACAAAAAAAAACCCAAATGCATCTTGTGGTCATGTTTTGATGCTGATTTAGACCAAACTTTTACAGAGACATCTTTGAAACAACTTGGGAAATTAGGTATTACATGTTTTTAAGGAATCTGTCAATTTTGTATGAGTGATAATAGCATAGTAACTATATAAAATATTCCTTAACATTTAAAAATGCATACTGAAGTATTTGTGTCATTATGTTTGACACCATGTCTAAAACTGGCCTTAAATGCTCTAGCCCCGTTCCTCACCCAAATCCTATGAGGCTAGACGAAACAAGACTGGCATAAAGTTGATTATTGTTGAAGGTTGGCGGGTGGGTCTACGAAGATTGTAAACTCACTCTCGCTTTTTTGTGTATACTGAGCAATTTCCATAATAAAACATTTTAAAAGTACACACTTCCAGGGGCTTCCCTGGTGGCGCAGTGGTTGAGAACCTGCCTGCCGATGCAGGGGACACGGGTTCGGGCCCTGGTCTGGGAGGATCCCACATGCCGCGGAGCAGCTGGGCCCATCGCGCCTGCAGCCTGTGCTCCACAGCAAGAGAGGCCGTGGCGGTGAGAGGCCCACGCACTGCGACGAAGAGTGGCCCCCCGCTCGCCGCAACTGGAGAAGGCCCTTGCGTGGAAACAAGGACCCAACACAGCCAAGGGTAGATAAATAAATTAATTAATTAAAAAAAAAAAAGTACACACTTCCAGAGAAATATTTGCTACTGTACACATATTTATATTCAGCCAGGCTTCACTTGCTCCTAGTAGTTTCTCACTTTTTCTCAGGGCCCTGGTCGCTGTCTTGTTAAATTTCCATTTTGTTGATTTCCCAGTTTCCTTTGAAGTCAGCACATGTCTAATTCCACTTGTCTCCTCTCTTGTCTTCACAGGGCTCTTGAGATGGGACCTTGTAAATATAATGAGTTTCCTGTGCTCTTAGATAACATAAAACCCTGTGTCTATTTTCTCAATCATCTCAGGTTGCCCTTTATTTTTCTTCCTGAGAAACTTTTCAATTTGTGTTGGATTTGTGGTTGACTTTGCTGATATATACTTCTTTCTAGGAAAGAACTTCAGGAATTCGAGATACAGTTTCAACCTTTACATTTAGAACCTCAAACAAACAGATGATTAATATTTAACTCATTTCATACCAGTAAAAACAGAAGGAGAATGTGTTCTACATTATAGAAGGCTGCTTTCTGTTCACAGAACTTCTTCACTCCTCGTAGGCATTGCTGACATAGAAAGATTGTTCACTATTTATTTTTTTTAGAATTCGGTATGCCATGCTGATCATACATACAACGCAGCCTTCAAGTGCACATCTCAAAATAGGCCACACAACATTCACACACTAGACTGGTATCAGCTAAAACCGGGTCATGAATCATCATCTATTTACAGGCCTACTGCGAAGAAAGCTGTTGATGAGGGAATGTTAGCCCATATTTGCTAAGCATGCACTGTATATGAGGCTCTGTATTAGCTACTCCACATACACTGTTTCATTCATGATAGTTAATAGTAATAAAAGCAGACGTTATCATTACAAAGATCATTTGTTGGCATCTGCTGTGTTCCACTTGATATATTTTTCATTTGAACAGATGAAAGCTCTGAGGTTACTGCAGCTATTCTGAAGTGAGATTAAGTAACTTACTCAAGTTTACTCAGTTATTAAGTGGTGAACTCTGACTCCCAGACCTCCGTTGCCTCCACTAGTTTTTTCCATCAGTCATTTGCATACGACTTGCATGATCTTTGCCACCTCACATACCTCTTGTACAATTATTTACATAATATTTTAAACTTGACATTTTTTTCCTTAAGTGTATTTACCCAAAAAGGAAATGAAATATAGCTGACATAAGTGGAAAACTAATACAATTTGCCATGAATAGAAGGTAACCATATAAATAAATACAATGAAATTTTGGCCTCTGCAGCTTGAGACTGGCTCTCACTCTGATGGAGCAGACTGATTCCTCTCCTCGTCTCTCACTACCCCATGGAGCATACCACCTAAGTCATCTTGTGTACCGTTCGTGGTGTGGGTACCATATTCTAGGCAAACCTTTGTTTAATGTCATCCAATGTGGCTTCAAATAGGTGACTCTATTGTGGCTCATGGGTCTCTTGCTATAAAACTGAAATAGAGTAAAAGCTCACTTATACGTTGGCAAACACACTACTGACATTAGGCATGAAAGCTTGAAAGAAAAGCTTAGTTCAAACAACTAGATTAGAAAACAGAGATATAAATAGAAACTTAATGAATAAATGGGAAATTGTATTTCTTGGCAACAAATTTTGACCATGTTCAGTTTTCTGGTGAGATAGTTATTTTATATGTAGCTATGCAAAAAAATGTGTGTATGCGTATTTGTGGGTGTGTATATGTATGTGTACACATATATACATACACATATATATAGACACACACACACCTACACGTGTATCTCAATGTATGTATCATTCCATGTATACTGGGATGCTTATGCTGTGCATGGGCCTCCGGGGGAGGTCCTGTAAGTGATGCTTGTGTATAGGCTACAGTCCTGATTTATGCACAAGAAGCCAATTCATAAGCACCGTAAGCAGAATGTCCACCATAGCCATTATCTGGCTGAACACTGCGCATTCATTAACTAGCCGGAAGATCCCTCCTGACGGTTTTGGGTTGGCATGTGTGTGGACAGAGGGGTTAAGAATGTCAAATCCATTTAGTAAGCAATGGAAAGCTCATTCTTTACCTTTTTTGCTTTTAGTTCAAAGGTTAAGACCTAAGAACTCTGGTCTAAGATCACAAAGCTCTATAGGCTGGATGTTGGATGTCTCTGGATATTAAAAAAGTTCAAAAACCTCTCTTTTGTGAGAAAAATTTCCTACTGGAAGGCAAAACAATTTGGTAGAAATAAAAGTGACTTTGGAGTCAGAGAGATCTAAAGTGGAAATCCCCACTTTCTACCTACAAGCTATAAGACTGTACCTATGCCTTAATTTCCTCATTCACCAAGGGAGGATAATAGCTCCTTCAGAGGATTTTCATAAGTTTAAACAAGAAGATGTTTGTAAATTATTAAGCCCAGTGCTTGGCCCATTCTATCATCCATTTATTTATTCATCAAACACTGAGTATCGTTATATGCCAGACCCTGTGCTAGGTGGAGACACAGCAGCAAATGAGGCAGCCATGGTGCTCCAGCAGAGAAGCCAGATTAAGAAGATGGTGAATGTGCTATAAAAGCAATTGGGAAATAAATTAAATGAGATAGACAGTAAATGGTGGGCATTGTAGTTAGCAAAATTCTCTCTGAGGAAATTTAATCTGATTAAGCATTTAATCTGAGACCTGACAGTTGAGATTGAGCCAGCCATGGGAGGAAACTGGTGCTACTTGAGGGGGAGGGAGGGGCAGTGGGAAAACAGGAGGCCATTACTATAGTCTGGGTGGAGATAATGGTGACTTGGGTGAGGGCAGTAGCAGTAAAGATGGATCTGAATGTTGTAATTAATATTTATTCTCTTCTCCTAAAATTTCTTCAAAAAGAAAATTGTATCATTGAATAATTTCCACCAGTAGAAATTCAAAGGAAGAAAGTAAAAATGCTTCTTACATATAATGCAGGTTCTTAAGATTTCCAAGGCTAATGGCCTTCCTTTCTATGAATAATTTTTCTTCTGGACCAGACCTTGAGATTAGATATGTTACTATGACAAATAGGTCTGCTTTAGATTTGATTATTATTTTCATTTAGTATTGCCTGTTCGAGAAATACTACCAATTTATTCTTGGTAATAAAACTTTTCAGAGATAATATATATGAAAAAAGAATGAATGTTCTCTTTTTCCTTTATGGATACTCACTCAGCTGACTCACTGGCAAAGAAATTTAATCATAGAAATTAATTGTCGTGTTGTGGTCCCTCTGCCACCGGTAAGGGCGATTCTTGAGTGGCTTGTTGGGACAGCCACAAAAACCCTAAGTGAAAGGCATGAGATAGGACATGTTCCACAGAGAAAAACAACTCGCAGTTCACATTCTTCCTTTCAGTGCTAATACTGGCTTGATTCGGAGAACAGGCAATGGAGACCCAATACTCGGTCTGTTTCCCCAGACAACTGGCTCAGGGAAGTGTTCTCTCTGTAGGAACTCTTGTTCTTGAACTCATGTACTTGAAAGCACAGACAACCTACACACCTTCTACTTTTGCAGTTCCTGATTGGAGAACCCCTCCTTCCCTAGCTGCCATTCTCTTGCCTTGGAGTATGGATCTCCAACACCGTGCTAGCCTCGACTTGTCTTGGATGGTTATTTAATTTAAGGAAACCAATTATCAGTGATGAGTGAGCAACATCTTTAAACTTGCAGGTATGATCAGGTTAGGATTTCTTGCTACTTAACAATCCTAAATGCCTTGGAATGGATTCAGAAGCAACACTGGAGGATAATCACTGAAATGGTCTGAAACAGCTCACCCTTTGCCCTACCTTCCCCCCTCCTTTGGTAATTTTTATGTGGCTGTACATATAACTGCATTTGTGCACAACTTAGCATTGCCTTGTTCATTTCTACAGCTGATGGGTGCTTCGAGACATGTACACATAAACCAGTCAGCTACTTGTTAATGCCCTCCCATGGGTAAAATTAGTTGGAAGTGTTCCTATTTAAAGAAAAAAGATTCAACCTCTGATGCATATATCAGAGAAAACATCATCAGTATAGTGAGGTGGGAACAGCATGGGCTTTGGAATCAGGCTGAACCAGGTTGGATCAGGGTTCCAGTACACAGTAACTGTGTGATCTCAGGAGTAAAAATAGGGATATATTAATAGCACATACCTCATAGAAATCTTATGGGGATTCGATATCATAGTGTAGTGAAGCAGCTCAAAGTCTGGCACATAATAGGCATTCAATAATCATTTTTGTTACCACTACAAATTGCCACTGTTCTTTTGGATTGAATAAAGAGTATAGAAGAATTGCCTCTGGCTGAAAATGAGTTTCCCATAAGGATCTACTAATGACTTTGGTAGAATATCTTCTCTTTTGTATAATTTCTGCCTTGGACCTGCTTCAATACACTGCTAGGTGTTCCTTTATCTCATTGTGGGGGAGGAGAGTGTGCCTCAGTCTTTGTGTATCCTCAGTGTCCTGCAAAGTGCCTGGTGCATGGTAGGCACTCAATACATATGTGTTGAATAAAAGAATCAAACTCAAATAACTTATTTTCTATAATCTTCTGAGCCTCAGATGCTGAAAGGGTTGAAAAATCAGACTTGTTTTAAAATGGAACTAAAAAAAAAAGTTTACGAACTTTTACAGCAGTTCAGTAGGGTATTATTGGACAAATCCTAAGTATTAAAAATATTTTTTAAAATTTTGTAGATTTCAGGCAGCTGGATTTAAAAACAATTCCAAATAATCTCCATTTTCTTTAAGCCAATCCATTCTTGATCTGACTTAAAAAAAATTCAGAGACATAATTTTGTAAACAAAAGACTTGGCTAATTTTTCATAGTGAGATTCCCATAGATATAAAAACCAGAATTAAAAAAAAATCTACTTAAAATACATTTTTAAACTATACTTAATAATACTGTATTGTACATTTGAAAGTTGCTACAAGAATAGATCTTAAAACATTTTGATCACAAGAAAAAAACATTTTGTAACTATGAATGGTGATGGATGTTAATTAGACTTACTGGGGTGATCATTTCACAATACATACAAATATGGAATCATTATGTTGTACACCTGAAACTAACATGTCATATGTCAATCATGTCTTTAAAAATGTATTTTCAGTAAAAATTTAACAGAGAAGCAACTAATTAACTTACTAAAGAGTAGCAGAGTGATAGTACTTCAAGATGTACACATGTTCTTAGACTTGAATGACAAAATTGTCCAAAAGGAAAGGCTGTGTTCTCTGTCAACAGATGCTTCTTTAGAGATTTTCAGGTAGAACTTTTGGGAGGGTGTTTTGAGTCAGTGATGGTGGCTGGGATTGGGGGTAAAAACATGACAACTGAAGACAAATGCAAGGTCTACTCTGGGGGGGTCTTTGTAATATCATCCCAAATCAAGAAACAACCACACAGCTCTACCCACCACCAGTCCCTCCCATCAGGAAACTTCCACAAGCCTCTTAGATAGCCTCATCCACCAGAGGGCAGACAGCAGAAGCAAGAACTACAATCCTGCAGCCTGTGGAATAAAAACCACACTCACAGAAAGACAGACAAGATGAAAAGGCAGAAGGCTATGTACCAGATGAAGGAACAAGATAAACCCCAGAAAAACAACTAAATGAAGTGGAGATAGGCAACCTTCCAGAAAAAGAATTCAGAATGATGACAGTGAAGATGATCCAGGACCTCGGAAAAAGAATGGAGGCAAATATCGAGAAGATGCAAGAAATGTTTAACAAAGATCTAGAAGAATTAAAGAACAAAGAGAGATGAACAATATAATAACTGAAATGAAAAATACACTGGAAGGAATCAATAGCAGGATAACAGGCAGAAGAATGGATAAGTGACCTGGAAGACAGAATGGTGGAATTCACTGCTGCAGCACAGAATAAAGAAAAAAGAGTGAAAAGAAATGAAGACAGCCTAAGAGACCTCTGGGACAACATTAAATGCAAGAACATTCACGTTATAGGGGTCCCAGAAGGAGAAGAGAGAGAGAAAGGACCCAAGAAAATATTTGAAGAGATGACAGTCGAAAACTTCCCTAACACGGGAAAGGAAATAGCCACCGAAGTCCAGGAAGTGCAGAGAGTCCCATACAGGATAAACCCAAGGAGAAACATGCCAAGACACATAGTAATCAAACTGGCAAAAGTTAAAGACAAAGAAAAATTATTTAAAGCAGCAAGGGAAAAACGACAAATAACATACAAGGGAACTCCCATAAGGTTAACAGCTGATTTCTCAGCAGAAATTCTACAAGCCAGAAGGGAGTGGCATGATATACTTAAAGTGATGAAAGGGAAGACCCTAAAACCAAGATTACTCTACCTGGCAAGGATCTCATTCAGATTCGATGGAGAAATCAAAAGCTTTACAGACAAGCAAAAGCTAACAGAATTCAGCACCACCAAACCAGCTCTACAACAAATGCTAAAGGAACTTCTCTAAATGGGAAACACAAGAGAAGAAAAGGACCTACAAAAACAAACCCAAAACAATTAAGAAAATGGTAATAGGAACATACATATCGATAATTACCTTAAATGTGAATGGATTAAATGCTCCAACCAAAAGACACAGGCTTGCTGAATGGATACAAAAACAAGACCCATCTATATGCTGTCTACAAGAGACCCACTTCAGACCTAGGGACACATAGAGACTGAAATGAGGGGATGGAAAAAGAAATTCCATGCAAATGGAAATCAAAAGAAAGCTGGAGTAGCAATACTCATATCAGATAAAATAAACTTTAAAATAAAGAATGTTACAAGAGACAAGGAAGGACAGGACACAACATAATGATCAAGGGATCAATCCAAGAAGAAGATATAACAATTATAAATATATATGCACCCAACATAGGAGCACCTCAATATATAAGGCAACTGCTAACAGCTGTAAAAGAGGAAATCGACAGTAACACAGTAATAGTGGGGGACTTTAACACCTCATTTACACCAATGGACAGATCATCCAAACAGAAAATTAATAAGGAAACACAAGCTTTAAATGACACAATATACCAGATAGATTTAATTGATACTTGTAGGACATTCCATCCAAAAGCAGCAGATTATACTTTCTTCTCAAGTGTGCACCGAACATTCCCCAGGATGGATCACATCTTGTGTCACAAATCAAGCGTCAGTAAATTTAAGAAAACTGAAATCATATCAAAGCATCTTTTCTAACCACAACGCTATGAGATTAGAAATGAATTACGGGGAAAAAAACGTGAAAAACACAAACACATGGAGGTTAAACAATACGTTACTAAATAACCAAGAGATGACTGAAGAAGTCAAACAGGAAATCAGAAAATACCTAGAGACAAATGACAGTGAAAATACTATGATCCAAAACCTATGGGATGCAGCAAAAGCAGTTCTAAGAGGGAAGTTTACAGCTATACCAGCCTACCTCAAGAAACAAGAAAAATCTCAAGTAAACAATCTAAACTTACACCTAAAGGAACTAGAGAAAGAAGAACAAACAAAACCCAAAGTTAGCAGAAGGAAAGAAATCATAAGGATCAGAGCAGAAATAAATGAAATAGAAACAAAGAAAACAATAGCAAAGATAAATAAAACTAAAAGCTGGTTCTTTGAGAAGATAAACAAAATAGATAAACCATTAGCCAGACTCATCAAGAAAAAGAGGGAGAGGACTCAAATCAATAAAATTAGAAATGAAAAAGGAGAACTTACAACAGACACCACAGAAATACAAAGCATCCTAAGAGACTACTACAAGCAACTCTATGCAAATTAGATGGACAACCTGGAAGAAATGGACAAATTCTTAGAAAGGTATAACCTTCCAAGACTGAACCAGGACGAAACAGAAAATATGAACAGACCAATCACAAGCAATGAAATTGAAACTGTGATTAAAAATCTTCCAACAAAAAAAAGCCCAGGACCAGATGGCTTCACAGGTGAATTCTATCAAACATTTAGAGAAGAGTTAAAACCCATCCTTCTGAAACTCTTCCAAAAAGTTACAGAGGAAGGAACACTCCCAAGCTCATTCTATGAGGCCACCATCACCCTGATACCAAAACCAAACAAAGATACTACAAAAAAAAGAAAATTACAGACCAAAATCACTGATGAATACAGATGCAAAAATCCTCAACAAAATACTAGAAAACAGAATCCAACAACACAATAAAAGGATCATACACCATGATCAGGTGGGATTTATCCCAGAGACGTAAGGATTCTTCAATATATGCAAATCAATCAATGTGATACACCATATTAACAAATTGAAGAATAAAAACCATATGATCATCTCAATAGATGCAGAAAAAGCTTTTGACAAAATTCAACACCCATTTATGATAAAAACTCTCCAGAAAGTGGGCATAGAGGGAACCTACTTCAACACAATAAAGGCCATATATGATAAACCCACAACAAACATCATTCTCAATGGTGAAAAACTGAAAGCATTTCCTCTAAGATCAGGAACAAGACAAGGATGTCCACTCTTGCCAGTATTATTCAACATAGTTTTGGAAGTCCTAGCCACGGCAATCAGAGAAGAAAAAGAAATAAAAGGAATACAAATTGTAAAAGGAGAAGTAAAACTGTCACTGTTTGCAGATGACGTGGTATTATACATATAGAATCCTAAAGATGCCACCAGAAAACTACTAGAGCTAATCAATGAATTTGGTAAAGTTGCAGGACACAAAATTAATGCACAGAAATCTCTTGCATTCCTATACACTGATGATGAAAAATCTGAAGGAGAAATTAAGGAAACACTCCCATTTACTATTGCAACAAAAAGAATAAAATACCTAGGAATAAACCTACCTAGGGAGACAAAAGACCTGTATGCAGAAAACTATAAGACACTGATGAAAGAAATTAAAGATGATACCAACAGATGGAGAGATATACCATGTTCGTGGACTGGAAGAATCAATATTGTGAAAATGACTATACTACCCAAAGCAGTCTACAGATTCAATGCCATCCCTATCAAATTACCAATTGCATTTTTTACAGAACTAGAACAAAAAAATCTTAAAATTTGTATGGAGACACAAAAGACCCCGAATAGCCAAAGCAGTCTTGAGGGAAAAAAATGGAGCTGGAGGAATCAGGCTCCCTGACTTCAGACTATACTACAAAGCTACAGTAATCAAGACAATATGGTACTGGCACAAAAACAGAAATATAGACCAATGGAACAAGATAGAAAGCCCAGAGATAAACCCACGCACCTATGGTCAACTAATCTATGACAAAGGAGGCAAGGATATACAATGGAGAAAAGACAGCCTCTTCAATAAGTGGTGCTGGGAGAACTGGACAACTACATGTAAAAGAATGAAATTAGAACACTCCCTAGCAGCATACACAAAAATAAACTCAAAATCGATTACAGAACTAAATGTAAGACCAGGAACTATGAAACTGTTACAGGAAAACATAGGAAGAACACTCTTTGACATAAATCACAGCAAGATCTTTTTTGATCCATCTCCTAGAGTAATGGAAATAAAAACAAAAATAAACAAATGGGACCTAATGAAACTTCAAAGCTTTTGCACAGCAAAGGAAACCATAAACAAGATGTAAAGGGAGCCCTCAGAATGGGAGAAAATATGTGCAAACAAATCACTGGACAAAGGATTAATCTTCAAAATATATAAACAGCTCATGCAGCTCAATATTAAAAAAACAAACAACCCAATCCAACAATGGGCAGAAGACCTAAATAGACATTTCTCCAAAGAAGATTTACAGATGGCCAAGAAGCACATGAAAAGCTGCTGAACATCACTAATTATTAGAGAGATGCAAATCAAAACTACAATGAGGTATCACCTCATACCAGTTAGAATGGGCATCATCAGAAAATCTACAAACAACAAATGCTGGAGAGGATGTGGAGAGAAGGGAACCCTCTTGCACTGTTGGTGGGAATGCAAATTGATACAGCCACTATGGAGAACAGTATGGAGGTTCCTTCAAAAACTAAAAATAGAGTTACCATATGACCCAGCAATCCCACTACTGGGCATATACCCAGAGAAAACCACAATTCAAAAGGACACATGCACCCCAACGTTCATTGCAGCACTATTTATAGTAGCCAGGTCATGGAAGCAACCTAAATGCCCATCGACAGATGAATGGATAAAGAAGAAGTGGTACATATTAACAATGGAATATTACTCAGCCATAAAAAGGAATGAAATTGGGTCATTTGTAGAGACGTGGATGCATCTAGAGACTGTCATAGAGAGTGAAGTAAGTCAGAAAGAGAAAAATAAATATCATATATTAATGTATATATGTATAACCTAGAAAATTGTACAGATGAACTTGTTTGCAGAGCAGAAATTGAGGCACAGAGTAAAGAAAAAAACGTATGGACACCAAGGGGGGAAAGCGGAAGGGGGGCAGGTGGTGCTGTGATGAATTGGGAGATTAGGATTGACATGTATACACTGAAGTGTATAAAATGGATGACTAATAAGAACCTGTTGTATAAAAAAGAAAAAGAAACAACCACAGAAGATAATCAAATTCATGAGAAAATCAGAGAAACTACAGGAGTCCTTTCTCTTTGTGGCAATGAACTTTGGTCAACTCTCTAGAAAGACATGTTTTTCCTATTTGCTTATTCTTTAATAATTGCTCTTCCTTCTCGTATCTGTCCCGTCTGGTGAACTCCTACTCACTCTGAAAAGCCCAGCTCCTGTGTTTCCTTCTCTCTGGAGCTGTTTCTAATCTTTCTCTTCTCACTGCCAGGCAGAATAGATACCTGCCTTCTCAGCACTGTGACATGTTGTATTGCAACAGCTTTGTCTTTGTCTTTTTCCCCACTAGACCAGGAGTCAGCAAACTATGATGCATGGGCCAAACCTGACCTGTTGCCTGTTTCTGTACAGTCTGTAAATTGAGAATGGCTTTTATTAATACATGGCCAAGTGACGGAAAGAAAATCATAAGGAGAATATTTCATGACATGTTAAAATGATAACGAGAGTCAATTTGTACTATCTGTGGTTACTTCCATGTTACAATGGCAGAACTGACAGAGACCATATGTTGGGACAGAGACCATATGTAGCCCACAAAGCATAAGATATTTATTACCCAGCCCTTTACTGAAAAAGTTTGCCACCAACTGCTCTGTGGGCAGGGACCATCATGTCACAGTCATGTAGCTGACATGTCCTGTTACCATATGCAGAGCACGATGCTTTATCTTCCTTGATCCAACAACCCTAAGACGGAACTGCAACATCATTTCCATTTTACAGATGAAGCGACTGAGGCACAGGGATGTTGAGAATTTCTCTGAGAGTTATATGAGTAGCAGCTTGTAAATATGGGATTCAAATCTAGGTCTGTCTGCCTCCAGCCGTCAGCAGGCACCCATGTGGTCATCATCACCCAGGCCCTGAGGGCGGTACTTGGCACTGTTTGTGGAATAAATCCGTTACATCTCTCCCTGTTGCCCTCAACTGTATTCCTCTATTTAGAGGAAGGAACTCCAAAACAACTTCCATGAGTTTTTCTGAGTAGAGTGAGCCCATTACTAGTAGACGGGTTAATTAATCTATTAATGGTATGTGTTGAACATATCCCATGGGCCAGGCTCTGTTGCAGGGCTGAGATACAGAAAAGAAGGAGCGTGCTGTCTAGAGAGGAATCCTGGGCCCTGAATATTGGAATAAGGAGGCAGAAAGCTCTTTCTGGACCCTATCCAGCAGGGTAGATGAGTAGCAGATACAAGATTTCATGGAAGCTTCACGGTAAATGTTCTTGTATTGTTTTCATAGGGAAGCCCTCACTGATTTTGTTTAAGTGTTTTCCCCTCATGGGGAAGATTTGGTGATCAGTTTAGATGGCACTGTGCTTGCTACCACAACAGTGAAGGTTTTCTACTTTGCTCACGACTTCGTCTCCCCATGCTTAGGAAGGAAACAGCTGCGTTTTCCATGTCCCTGTCACTACTTGGGTATTTACTGCAACCCTTGGAGTACAGTGACTCCTTTAATGACCACATACAGCCTGAGGGCCAAAGGGAAGGTGAAAGGGAGAGGACGGGGTGGGGAAGAGTGGGGGCACCCACTAATTAGTTGTGTGACCCTGTCACTTAAAATACTTCCTGTGTTTTATTTTCTTTACTTGGAAAATGAGGATAATAACAGTAATTACCTTGTAGGGTTGTTGTGAGGATTAAATGAGACAAATACAAGGATCTTTTGCACTGTAAGTTCTCAAATGCTGCCTTGACCATTACTCCTACCAGTGTTCTAACTACTGCTATCACCGTATTACTAGGTTCTAGAAATCCAGCCTTGAAAAGAGCAGGCAGAGTCAGGCTAAGGACATATGCTGAGTGTTGTGAAGGGTGCTGAGCAGTAATGGAATCATTATAACGGTTTCATAGTGTGCTATTTGCCGGAATGTTTTTCCAGGCAAAATATTATCTTGAGATCCCTACCTGAAGCCCCTCTGGTGTCCAGTTTAGGGGGTCTGATTGGAAGTCACGTCTTCATTCTTTAAGACCATGGGTCCGAGCTGGCACCTCTAATGCCACGTTGCTTATAGTCCCTCAACACCTCCTCACCAGTGCTCTCGTCCCCAGTTGGTCACAGGCACCGCCCAGCCATGCACCTGCCTCCAAGTTTCATCTTGCTCAGGGCTCTTCCTCCAATGCAGAGCCCTCACCTGTGGGCTCTGTAAACTCCCAATGGGATTTCAGTTGTAAACTTTACTGCACGAAGTGTCTGTGAACCAGCAGCATTGGCATTACCTGGGAGCTTGTTAAAAATGCACAATCTAACAACAACAACAAAAAATGCAGCATCTCCAACTGTTATATCTTCATCTTGGATTGGTCCCTTGATCATTACGTAGTGTCCTTCTTTGTCTCTTGTAACAGTCTTTATTTTAAAGTCTGTTTCGTAAATATATATGCACCCAACATAGGAGCACCTCAATGTATAAGGCAAATGCTCTATGGCCATACCATTCCACCCTGAATGCACCCGATCTCGTCAATATATGAGGCAAATGCTCACAGCCATAAAAGGAGAAATCAACAGTAACACAATAATAGTGGGGGACTTTAACACCCACTTTCATCAATGGACAGATCACCCAGACAGAAAATCAATAAGGAAACACAGGCCTTAAATGACACATTGGAACGGATGGACTTAATTGATATTTATAGAGAATTCCATCCAAAGGCGGCAGAATACATATTCTTTCAAGTGCACGTGGAACATTCTCCAGGATTGATCATATGCTGGGCCACAAAGTGAGCCTCAGTAAATTTAAGAAAATTGAAACACATCAAGTATCTTTCTGAACACAATGCTATGAGATTAGAAATCAACTCAAGAAAAAAACTGTAAAAAAACACAAAGACGTGGAGGCTAAACAACATGCTACTAAACAACCAATGGATCACTGAAGAAATCAAGAGGAAATAACAAAATACCTAGAGACAAATGAAAATGAAAGCATGATGGTCCAAAACCTATGGGATGCAGAAAAAGCAGATCTAAGAGGGAAGTTTATAGCAATACAATCATACTTCAGGAAACAAGAAAAATCCCAAATAAACAACCTAACCTTACACCGAAAGCAACTGGAGAAATAAGAATAAATGAAACCCAAAAGTTAGTAAAAGGAAAGAAATCATCAAGATCAGAGCAGAAATAAATGAAATAGAGATGAAGAAGACAATAGAAAAGATCGATGAAACTAAAAGCTGGTTCTTTGAAAAGATAAACAAAATTGATAAAACTTTAGCTAGACTCATCAAGAAAAAAAGGGACAAGGCTCAAATCAATAAAAACGCAGAATCTCCAGCCCCAAGCAGACCTATTGAATCAGAATCCGTATTTTAAGATGATTCCTCAGTGATTTACACGTACCTTCATGTGTGAGAAGGACTGTTGCAAAGAATAACTCACTTAAGAAGGCAACATCTATCCTCAGGGAACACAGAATCCACGGTAGGATCGAGATGTGAGCACAGCAGAAGGCAGGTGATTCCTCCCATTGCTCATCTGACAGCCATGCTCCTTTGCAGTTCAGGTACCACACTTGGCACTGAGGAAACCTCAGGCAGTCCTGGATTCGAATCCAAATTCTCATGATGCTCACTGTGCATCTGCTCTGAACACTTCCTCCTTCTAAAGATCTCTGCAAAAGCAGGAGACCATTTAACACTCAACATCAGCCTTTCTATAGATCACTTTTTAGTTTAGTGCTCAAACACACTTTCCCTTGTTGCAATAAACACACAGAAATAAATAGGACTTGGTCCCCCCAACATCTCTGGATTCCCAGGAAGAGCAGAGATGAGTTAACAACATACCCTTCTCAGGTTCTTACCACCTTCATTCTGAAGACAGCGATATCAGTAACAAAACTTCCTCATGTTCTTTGAAGCTTCAATAATTTATGAAGTGCTTTGGGATACTTCTTTGGGCTCAAACTTAGAGGTGGGCAGGAGGGATTGTTATTACTATGCCAGTTGTACAGTGAGGAAAGGGGCTCAGGGAAGTTACCTGCCAATACATATGATGGACTGATGATGGGCTAGAGCTACACACAGGTACAGACCCCCTGGAGCCTGTCACTGAGCTGTGGCCTCTTTCTTTTCATTGCCTCCACGGGAGAGGCAGACCTCATTTGATTGCACTTCACTTTATCGCCCTCCATCTCATGTTTTTTTTACAATTGAAGGTTTGGGGCAACCCTACTTCGAGCAAGTCTGTTGGTGCCATTTTTCCAACAGACACTGCTCACTTCATGTCTGTCTCATTTTGGTAATTCTTGCAATATTGCAAACTTTTTCACTATTATTACATTTGTTATGGTGATCTTTGATGTTACTACTATGACTCACTGAAGGCTCAGATGATGGTTCGAATTTTTTAGCAGAGAATTATATTTTAATTATGTGCTTTTTGTAGACATACTGCTACTGCATGCTTAATAGACTACAGTATAGTGTAAACATAACTTTTATATGTACTGGGAAACCCAAAAAATTGTGACTCGGTTTACTGTGATATTTTCTTTACTGTGGTGGTCTGGAATCAACAATATCTTTGAGGTATGCCGGTACTATACATTGGTACCTTTTTGTATTTAAAGAAAGAGACTTCTAGCCCATCTGCAAGTGGCTTGTGATCACCAGGGCAAGATGGGCCCAGATGTGTCCAGCTCTAAAGCTCAGGCTCTTAGCTATCATGGAATCTCTTTCTGTACATCATCCAGGCAAGGGGACTAGGTACTTCCTCACCTACTTTAGAATTGTAAGGTAAAATTATATATGAAGGCAGAACTTTTAGAAGAGAAAATGCCTAATCGAGAATAAGAAACATCCCGTTCTGTTTCTCATTCCCTCCCCTTTACTAGTAAAAGGAAAAGTTCTACCCTTTCCTGTGTTTCTTTTGTGTTTTACATCTCAACCTGATACACAGGGGGCAACTTGGAGAGAGTTAAGCAAGGGTGATACCTCAGAGACTGGTCCAGGGTGAGGCTAATAGCACCAGCAATATACAACACAGATAATACTAATTATTATTAATAATAATATAGATGCAACGCCTTTTCCTTGAGTGCTTACCATGTACCAGACACTCAGTTATATATTCTATCACACTATGAGGCTGGCATTAATATCCCCATTTCATAGCTGAGAAAACTGAGAATCAGAGAGGTGGAGAACCCTGCCCAAAGCTGCATGGCTGCATTAAGGTGAACACAGACGTGTCTGACTCCACAGCAGAGGCTCACAAGCACCATGTGATGGACATTCAGAGGCCAGTTATGAAGGTGGTTGTGCTTTCAACTGCCTCTTAGATCAGTTAAAATAAGGCAATCAGACAGGCCTGAAACTTCGGGTAAATACAGCTGTAGGGTTCTCGAGCTTAAATGATTCAGACCAGTGGTTCTCAAACTTGCCCATGGTTCAGAATCACCTGGAGGCTTGTTAAAATACGTGCTGCTGTCCCCCTCCCTTCTCCCTCCTGGTGAGTTTCTGATTCTGTTGGTCTGGCACGGGGCCTGAGAATCTGCATTTCTAATAAGTTCCCAGGAAGGGCTGTTTAATTTGCAAGACCCAGAGCAAAGTGAAGATACAGGACTCCTTATCCAAAAAGCAGGAAAAAGCAGTGCCATTAATTAAAGTACTAAAAGATAAAACTGTTTCCTTTCTTCCATGGTCCCTATCAACTAGTCATGGTGTTTTTAATTTGTTATTGAATGTTCTAAAGAGAAATTAAAATTATTAGCATGAAGTTTACTGTTCACCTGTAAGTTGCATAATGCCAGTTATAAAGAGTATTGAACTCCTCTGTGGAATCACCAAAATTATACAACTCATCTTTTGTAGTCATATATATACATATACACATATGCATACATACATATACACACATATATTCCTTTCTAACCAGAAGAGTGGAACTGCTGCACAAAACTGAGTCTACTGTTTTAAATTTCATTTCTTGATATATATGCATTCTACCAACTTTTGCTACTTTTGAATTACTGAAAAGATAAGGAACCATGTGTTGCCGTCTCTCCTTCTTTGAGTGTAAGTAGTTGGCTAGTTCACAAGTTAGAGAAGATATGATAGGGTTTCTTGGTGGACTGTTGTTCTTAGAATGCCACTGCTTTTTTTCTGGGTTCAAAGAAAGTTCTGAGTCAAATAGAAAGTGTGACCTCTCTGGGCTGTCAGTGCCTCCTCATCTCCCTAACTTCCCCTAGTTGATTCAGTTGCAGACCTAACATGCTTACCTTATACTTGCTTTGAATCTCAAGAACTCTCACACATATGCAGTACCCTGGAATTCTGTGCTCATGGGGCGCTGTGAATGCTGTCTGTGAATGGGGAAATCTGCTCATACCAGCACTCTGCTGTCCTCTTTTCCCACTGGACTTTACTTACAAAGCAAAGTTAAGAATTTCAAGATGGCAACAGCAACAAACCAAGTATGAGGCCTTTCTTAGTGAGAGGGCCCTGCCCAGGTGATAATGATGATGCTGGTCTGGGGCCCACACTTTGAGAACCCCTGATTCAGAAATTTCTATAGTGTTCCAGTTCACTTTGAATGTATACACTCAAGATCAGGCACAATTTTGCTTCTCATCCCAACAACAAAGGCTTCCAGAGATTTTCCAAAAGAATCAGATTGCTTCCCAAACAAATGACTCCTACAACATAATGTTTTAATGAGCTAAAGGGCAAGAAAATAAGAAACATCCAAATTAAATTTGTTAAAAAATACATACGGTTTTCCAAAAGTAAAGGCTCGAGGCAAATTTTAAATCATATTTTACTGAACCCAAAAGTTTGGGAAAACACTGCAAGATACTCAGCTGGACTCAGGACGCCTGAAGTATTCCCTATTTCTAGAATTTCATTTTGGCAGGTTAGCTCCTGACCTAAGCTTATTCCACCAAAGGGTATAGGATTTCAATAGTGCAGAGGAGAGGCTATTTTCAGAGTTAAATTTTTTCTTATTTGTTATTAATTTTCACTTACTTTTCAAGGTTAATATAATTAGCTCAAGTTATTTCTGTCCTCTTAGCAAGGAAGAGTTTCCCTCTTCCTCACCCCACATTTATTTTTTTCTTTGCGGGTATGATTCAAGGATAAAATCTGCAAGTTCCAAAGCCAATTCCCTCAATTCTGAAGCGTATCCCTTTCACCTTGACAGGATAATATTTTTACTCCCAGCAAATGTGAACATTTATAACAGATGTACAGAAGCAGATTTTGTTTGGGAATGAGCTCACAGGTGAAGCCGGCTCTACAGAAGTGCAAAGGATCCCCCAAATCCTCACCATTACCGTGTGGATACCTGGGTACACACACAGCTTTCTGACCCTGTCGTTTGGTCCAGCGAAGGACTGAAAATATCTAGTCAGGGGTTTTCACTTTTTTAAGCTTATGGGTGTGAACCATTAGCAAATTTAGGCTTGATCAAGTGGCTTCCTATTTTCTGGGAAAACTGTTTTCCCTCCTCTCTTTCTGTCTTTTTGGCTTTTGTTCGAATTTGCTAGCATGCTGCTTTCATCTGTTTTCCTACACAGTTCTTTCAACTCTTAGGGCCCCAGGAAAAGAAGAAGAATAGAAAAGATGGCTTCTCAGTATGATCTTGAATGAAGAGCATGACTTGCATTACGATGGGGCTTTTATACATCAGAGATTTGGAGCTGACCTGAACTAAGAAGCACAAGCAGCTTTGTCACTAAATCTGTGTGATCTTGCATAAATTGCACCATCTCCAGGCTTCAGTCTTATTATGAATAACATAGGACCACTTATCCTAGAACAAATGTTCTTGAACACCGAATATGTTAGAATACAGATTCCAGGCTCTACCTTCAGGGTTTGATCAAGTAGCTGTGCCAGAGACACTTCCTGTTCACTGAAGAGGCAAGGGCTGTTTGGCAAGGCCAAGAGCAGAAGTGACATGCATTTGCCAAAGCATTTCAGAGGTGGTGTATGACCATCTAAGTGCCCTTTTCCCTCTTCCAGATGACCCCGCAAGCCATGTGTTCCAGTGGTAAACCTCCAAGATGGAAACAGCCCGGAGCCCTGAATCATTGCTTGGAAGGGAGTCACTAGACCCATGGTAGACTCTGAGTAAAAAATAAACTTTTATATGTTGTGTGACAGGTATTTGGAGGTGGGTTTGTTTCTGCAGCATAAACTAACTTAAGACAAATGCAGAACTTGACACCAAAGGTGGAGTGCTGCTTTAGCAAGCCCTAAAATGTACAGCATTCACTCAGCAGTCAGGTGACAGGCAGTGAAGAAACTGATAACAAAGATTAGAAATGTGGAGATTGTTATTCAGTGACGAAGAAATTTTGTTAAAACTGTCATCTGTGATAACTTGGGAGGGAGACCCCGTGAGTGCTGAGCTGGAGGCTGTAGGGGGGAGAGTTTTAGAAAACAGAACATCAATAGTGTATATTGGCCACCACTGGCTGCAGTCAGCACATGCTATAAAGAAGAGAAAGAAAGAAAAAAGAAAGGCATGCTCTAGAAAGAATTAGCAGAAATGAAAGGCAACAGAGCCCGGAAATGTGATGCCTTTAAAGATTGGAAAACCCACTGCAACTGGACCATGAACTGTGGGAAATAAGATATAAAAAGGCTGTGAATAACAAATGTCCAGAAACACACATGATCCAAATGACTCAGGGCAAAGATCAGATTTCATGTGTGGCTGTTCAGTTGGAAGGAACCAACAAAGAAATGAGGCAGTTTTGAAAGCCATGTCTCAAACAAGATGTGGATGGGGCTCCTGGCACATGGAACTGATTGCAAGCAAATGTACTGGAAGTCTTCTGAACCTTTGAGAAAGCTGTATTTGTCTAAAAATCAAGAGACTTAAAATGACCCTTAGCTCTCAAACTCCCTTGATTAGAAAGCCCTTAAGGAGGGCATATGCCACAATATCCATTTTATATGGAGCAAAGGAAAATCAGGGGAGATTAAGAACTTCCCAGATGGTGGAGCCAGGTGCTGCAGAAAGTAACAGACAGGGGACTTGCCCTCTCCTCCCAGAGAACAGAATCAGGGTCTCATTGAGGAACCTCCCCCCACATGTGGGTAGGTAGCCACCATAGCCATTGTCCAGGGACATCTCAGAGTGCAACAAACCAGTGACTGTGGTGCATCTCCCTTTTCCAAATGGGAGTATCAATTGCATTTACCAGGTCCCTGTTCCATCATTCTCCGTTGGGGTTATCTGTGGGAGAGTGGCAGATAACTTGCCTTTTTAATTCATAGTTCTCTAGCCCAAAAGGAGTCACATCTGAACCAGGTAATGACTACTGGCCACCACCCAGAAATCCTAGATTTTGAGCTCGGTGCCTCTATTGGATGGGACTTTGGGTTGTCTTTCTTAGGGAGGGATTCAATATGTTCTCTGTGTAGGAAAAGGGGGCAAAGGGTGGAAAGTGCCAGAGACATTTACTGCCCACTCTATGGACTTGTGTTTCCTTGTATGTCCCAGTACCTTGCAGCAGCGTGGGTTCCTGTACTAGTCATGGCAATGGGCTACCAAGCCGAAGTGTAGTAGAGTGGTATGGATTCTCCATGCCCTTTTGTTGAGATAATAGGATGAGAAAATATCAGCAGACTGGATCCTGGGTCACTACTTGGAAAAGAGTATTGGGGAAAACCATCAAACCTGCAGCAAACTTTTAAGTGAGGGGGAAATACATCTTGGTTTTGTCTAGGCACTGAGATTTGGAGGTTAACCTAGCCTCCAAATCCTCAAAGACCGGAAACACTGTCTTTGAGGATTGCCATTAGCTAAATTGTCGGAAAGGGCCTTAGGAGAGAGGAATAAAACTAAAATTTTTTTAATCATGGTTTCCAATAAATGAGTACATGCATTCTTAGAACACTCAGAATACTTCCTGCTTTAATGCATGACGATTGTATTGTCGTTTTTTTCTTTTTTTAAGTTTTTATTGGAGTATAGTTGCTTTATAATATTGTGTTAGTTTATACCGTATAGCAAAGTGGATTGTATTGTAGTTTAAGTGGAAACTGGATCTACTGTTCATGCTACTGGTGTAAACTACAGACCTGTCAAGCGAGCCGAACAGCAACACAATAAGCACTGGGGACATCACACAATGCATACCTCCTGGGCCATGTTTCCAGGGTGCAAAGTCTCAGGTCTCTTCCAGACTGAACAGGCCCAGGGAGTTCACATCTCTCCACTGCCTCCCAGCCAAATTCACACTCTGAGAGAGGCCAGTCTTCTTTGTGAGCAGAAAGAGTTACTCTTATTCCTTGTCCCCTGATACCCACTCTTGCCGATTTGGAAGCCACATACCCTCCGAAATGGGTGAAATTGTACCTTATCCGAGAACCCTTCTGAGATTTATTCCAGCTGGTTCTGATGGACCTCCTTACTTCTGGGTCTATTCCATCCATTGCTAAATATCATTCTTTTTGCGTCTCTTTCCTTAAGCTTAGCAGCTGAAAACTTAGGTTTGATTATTGCACTACTATATACTCACTGAGAAATGTCTGATGAGCTCTTTCTCTCTCCCCTCCCCCACCCCCTCCTGTTCACTCATCTGTGAGGGGAAAATAACAGCGCCTGCACTGGAGGGTCACCACGAGATTTACACGAGACAGGGCACATTAGCACAATGCATGACATACCATAAGTGGTTAAACTTGGCTATTCACATCAGACTGTATTATTCTCAACCTAATCTTGCATTTTAGCCTTTTTCTGCCATGCTCCAAGCTTTGGAGACTAGTAGGTGCCCAATATGTAGTCACTGCCAGACCTCCTGCCTCTCTGGGATATAAAGGAAGGCTTTCCCAAACACTTTAAACCATCCCATAACCAAGTTCACTTACACTATACTTGAACAAATCTTTTTCTTTTTTTTAAAACTTAAAGTAAACCTTAAATTATCAGTTTGGGATTAACATATACACGCTACTATATATAAAATAGTCGTATGGCACAGGGAACTGTACTCAGTATTTTGTAATAACCTATATGGGAAAAAGAATCTGAAAGAGAATGGATATATGTGTATGTATAACTGAATCACTTTGCCGTACACCTGAAACCAACACAACATTGTAAATCAACTATACTCCAATATAAAATAAAAATAAAATAAAGTAAACCCTGACACTGAGCTTGGTGGTAGCTGTAGGCTAACAGGTTAGAAGAGCCTTTTTGGTAAGTGGGGGAAAAAATGGAACCTTGAAGAGTACATTCTTCCCATCAGAATTGTTGAGGAACTAGCTTGAAAAACAGCCAGCTTACCCTGGGTTTAGAGTTGTGAGCCGGGGGAAAGGATTCTATCTTGGGTTTACATAAGAGTTGTGTATTTCTCCACTCAACCTGCATTTTGTGTCTAAATTAGAGGCATTTCAGTGAAGGGGAGGACCTTCCATGTTAATTACCCTAACCATCTACCCAGGATGAGGTCTATTTCATTAATGCTGTCAACACTTTGATAGGGTACCCACTCTTTCGTGAATTATTTCTACCTGTTAGAAAAATGCATTGAGCTTAAACATGCCTCCCTATAACTCATACCCATTAGCCAAGTCCTGTATCTGTCTCAGCTCCAGTGTCTACATTAATGAAATTCAAATCCGTCCTTGCTAAGGGGAAGGGCAGTCATGAGGAAAGACTACCTTCAGGAGGGGAGCAGTCAGTCCCTACCTGAGCCCTTTCCGAAGCTGTGTCCTGATTATTCAAACAGTCCAGCAGTCAAGACAGAACTTCCCAATAGCTCATCTCGGATTCAGGCATTAAAGAAATGTTGCTTAAAATTCTTCCTTTCCTCTATCCTCCTCCCTTGCCCACTGCTGCTGCTTTGGTAACTTGCTCTTCCAAAAAGAAGACAGAAAGATAAACAGACAGACAGACAAATGAACTCTTCTTGGAGGTGCTAAAGTGAGTAAATCAACAAATAAGCAAAGTAAAAGTTTATTTAAAATGGTGTCCATAATTAGAAATTATGATGTGATCCTATTTATGCACAAGTGTAAGAATTACTGAAAGGGTGGCCCATGAAAAAATAAACCAAAAATAATACCACTCATTCCTCAATTCTAGCCTGAGCATCTTTTCAACTTTCTTCCACTTCTGAATACAAAAGCCCTAAAAACCAGGGAGGGAAGCTCTTTGAAGTTTATCAAGGAATGGAGAGAAAATGAGTGGGCAGAACAAGACTCCTTTAGAGTGGGCTGGGGAAGAATGGGAACACAATTTGTCCGTCACATGCAGCACTTAAGAAGAGCGCCATAATCACACTGATGTGAC
Organism: Phocoena sinus; assembly: GCF_008692025.1. NCBI lineage: Eukaryota > Metazoa > Chordata > Mammalia > Artiodactyla > Phocoenidae > Phocoena > Phocoena sinus. The sequence goes on along the minus strand of NC_045765.1, from coordinate 51,742,411 downwards.
CGCAGCCCTAGGGAGTCTGTGGCAGACATCTGATTCTGTTTCTCAATTGAACACATTGAGGCAGATGAATATTTCACTCATTCACCCAAATACTTTCGAGTGCCTTTTATGTGCAAGGCACTGTTTCTGTAAGTTAGTCACCAATTACATGGCAGTTCTTCAGATGGTTAGTAACACCTTTATCTCTACTGTAAAGATGAGCAGTAGAGCCCTACAGGTGTTCAGTACTGTATTAGACATTCTAAGTTTCAAATATATCTGTATCTCTGCATCTATCTATCTATCTATCTATCCATCCATCCATCCATCCATCCATCCATCCATCCATCCATCCATCATGACTGGAGGCAATTCAAGAGAAAAAACTTAAGAAACAGAAGTTGGGCCCTGGGGAGTGGTAGATGGATCTGTCATTTCAACAAGAAATAATTAAAAGTGTTTTAAGAATTCTGTTAAGTCTCTATAAAACATAACACAAACCTAGAGCTAAACTCTCTGAACCTGCACCAAATGTCCAATTTGTTGGACGGTCACTCTGTTGGGGATTCATATCTATATATCTTTTGTTTTCTTCCTAATCAGCACCTAGCACAATGTCAAACACATAGCAGACTCTTAATTCTACAGAACTCAGAGCTGTAGGTGGCTTTGGAGACCAACAGAGACCAACCCCTGAATTTTTGTAGGTGAGGAAACAGGAACTTGCCTGGACCATTAGAACAGCTTCCTAACTGACTGTTAAGCCTCTAGCTCCCCCAAAGTCTACATAGACATTACCTACCTCTCTCTTAGCTTGGCCAATGGCTGCCTATCTGTCAAGTTCCAGCTGGGTGGCCTCATGTGACCCAATTCCCACTCAACCTCCAAACAAAATTAGTTCTCCCTTCTAATTCTCAAAGCATTTCTTCACCCTCTTCTATAGTTTTCCACTACTTATAATTAAACTTTAATTTCTGTGACTAATTTGAACACACCTATCTCCTAACCAAGCTGCGAGTGCCATAATAGCAAGAACTAGCTAATTCATCACTGTATTCCCAGCGCCTAGTATGGTTCTGGCACATCAGAGCCCAATGAATATTTGTTGAATAAATAAATGGTTGGGAGGCATGCACCAGAGCTCTTTTTTGAAGACACAAATCTGATTGTCTTTCTCCTCCCTAAATTCCTTCTTGAGTTCCCCAGTTTTTTTAACAGTGAAGAAAAAATGTCTTAGCATGCCTGAAAAGAGCCATCACAATTTAAAGAGCTTTTCTCTAAGCTGCTCAGGTCCTTTCAGACGCCCAAGTCTTTGCATACCCTGTTCCCTCTAAGGAATGCCCTGCCTGCAGCTCCTGAACAAGTGGTAAGCGCCCACTCATCCTTCCCCTTGTTGGTAAGGTCCAGACTCCCAAAGTGAGGGCTGGTCAGTTGGTTCTTGTTGCTCCCATAGCACTTTTTCTGTTTTCCTATAGGAACAGAAGGGTGACATGGAAAGGGCATGCTTTCTTTCCTCAAACCTGTCCCTGGATTCCCTCTACTGCCCCTAAGGCTGTTGTGAATGATGAAAGGACAGAGGCAACACGCAGCCAGTGGTCCTTCTACCACTTGCCATTGTTTCTCCCGTATCTCTGTCTCCTGTTACTTTCCTGGGCTTTCTCCTCATCTCCCTCTGGCTTTGCCAGGGTCCTCATTTTTAAATTTCACTCCCGGGATTTCCCTCGTGGTGCAGTGGTTAGGAATCCATCTGCCAATGCAGGGGACACCGGTTTGATCCCTGGTCCGGGAAGATCCCACATGCCGCGGAGCAACTGGGCCCGTGTGCCACAACTACAGAGCCTGGGCTCTAGAGCCCGTGAGCCAAAACTACTGAGCCCATGTGCCACAACTACTGAAGCATGCGTGCCTAGAGCCTGTGCTCCACAACAAGAGAATCCACCACAATGAGAAGCCCACACACTGCGTCGAAGAGTAGCCCTCACTCGCCACAACTAGAGAAAGCCCACGCACAGCAACGAAGACCCAACACAGCCAAAAATAAGTAAGTAAGTAAATAAATAAATAAATTTCACTCCTGTTATGTCAGGTGCGATGCTTTAGCTCCTCTTTTATTTCATTGGAAATATGACCCCTGAGAAAGGGGGCAGGGGTTCCCATATCATACTCAAGGAATCCTAGCACGGTATTTTCCAGAATGAAAAGCTCTCTCTTCTGAGGGAGAGTCTGCCATTCCCTTCCCATGCAAAAAGAGGGCAGTCGAGTTTCTGGCTTTATATTGTAACTCTGCCTTCCTCCTGCAGGTAACTTAGAACCTAAGCAAAAACAAGGATCTTTTATAAAGCCACTTCACTTGGACATCTCAAATTCTCAGTGGGCTTTGTAACAGTGGCCACCCATTTCTCTGTCGGGGGCCCTTGTGAAGCTGACTCTATGAACTCCACGAAGCTCTATGAAGAAAGGCACTGTCAGGAAGGGGCTGTGCTTAGAAATGGCTCTGTAGGGTTTAAATTCCAATTCCTCCTTCTGTGTTCAGACCAACTGCTCTTCAAGTGTTCAGTAAAGATGATTGTTTTATGACTCCCGTACTTGACAACATAGAAGGAAAACAAGCCCCACTAAGACAAGGCAGCCAGACCTGATGCTACTCCCCTTTCACCTCCCTTGTGTGGTCTCCTCCATGTGTGGAGAGGCCAGAAGCTCAATCAATTCTGTTCCATAGAGAATAGGGTTTCCCATTTCCCCAACTGTTTACAGGCAAAAGTGAGACACAGGACTGAAGATCTCAGAGATTTGTTTCCTCCCAATCACCCCTCCAACCCCCAAAGCAGACAACTGGACTACGGCCTCTTTTTATCATCTCCATCCTTTTGTTTGTTAAGTCCAAAGGACATGAAGAAGAAGGAAGAGAGAACAGGGACAGAGAATAAGCATAGATAGATGTAATTCAGATAAATCCTACTAAACAAACAAAACCCAGATTTTAATTGACTCAATTACATTTAAATCTGGTGCTTTTTTACTGAAACAAAATCATTCAGAAAATATGACATGACATTTAGTAAAACTCCTGAACACACTGAAGGCATTAAAAAAAAACCAGATTAGCAATGGATGATACCACGTAACATTTATGTATCACTCAGCATATTTGAAAACATTTTTCAGTACCAATAAGGGACACTCTCACATTATTTGTGAAAAGAAGGCAGGAAGGGTATTTTTATCCCAGTTTACGGATAAGAAAACAGTGTCGGAGTCTGAGATTATATGATAAATCAAATAAAAAGATCCTCTCTGCAGCAATTGGGGTTATGGAAAAAATGGTCAAGAGATTCTAGAGGGTTGTTGTTTTTTTAAACTAGTCTATCTTCAATTCAACCCAGAAAAATAAACGAGGGTAAAGCAAGTCAGTGGAAGAAGATAAAAAGGATGTTTCTTTTTCCTTTGAAACGGATTAAATTTAACTGCAGTCATCAGAATTTGAATATGCAAAATATGAAATTAGTCGATACTATAAACTCCAAGTACCAGTTTGAATCTATAAGACAAACAGTGAAACACACTCTTTGTACTTTTAGATTAATATACCAATTTTGATCTGCATAAACAATAAACGTTTATGTCGCACTTGCACACATAATTTTACAAATATTATCATACAAAATCTCACTTTTTTTGTGACTGACAAATCAGGTTTCATGAAAAGAATCTTTGGGACAGGGAAAAGAAAGAAACGAAGAAACAAAAACCATAGGATCAGGAAGGGCTCAGATCACAATGGACTCTTATTGCCCAATTAAAGTCACGGGCAAAGTGTATAGAAGGCATACTTAGCTATGAAGACAAAGTGTCCAATGCTATTATAGTCATCCATGATTAGCTAGCTGGTACATGTCAGGCTCACTTGGTTATAGATAGATAAATGACATGTATCTTTCAACATTCTACATATGACACAGAGATCTATGAGAAATCAATTCCTCAAACATTTAGCATGAAAGAAAGTGACCAACAATTCTAGTTATATCTGTATTACTCTCACACACATTCTACCCACCCTCAACCAAATTAAATTTTGATTTCTCCCCTCAACATGAACTCTACCTAAAATCCCAACCTATTGAAAGCCTCAGGTAGTCACCATCGTGACTAAAGAGAAGTTCTCTCTGTATACACAAATCGTGACAGTTGAAGTCCACTGTGGATCTCTGCTAATGGATCCCCAATTTAGACCCTGGGCAACTGCAGCCAGGCCTCGTTTAACAAGGGGCCCTCGGCTCTGGAATCCCTTGTCTGTCTAGGTCAATCAAAGCTCCACTTGCCAACATTCTGGGCTTCACGCCAACCTTGTATTTTTAGACTAATCAAGTGGCAATCTGGGGCTAGAGTTTTGATAATGTGATTTTTTTTTTCTTAAAGAATTGTTTCATTCAGAGCTGGTACTATGTGTTTTCAATCATTTGAATTAATCTATTTTATCAACATAAACCATTTGTTTAATGGATTTCTTGAATTTTAAAATTATGTTCACTGCAACACTCCTTGGCATAAATACAGAAAATGAACACATCAATTATAATAAAACATTCAAGGACTGAAACAAATTAGGAGAAAAGACAGTAACACATGGGACTCAAAATCTACCATACTTGTATATGCATAGAGTGCCTTTTTCTGTCTAAAATGCCTCTCCATACCGTCTACTACCCGCCTGTTGGGCTGTGGCTCTGCTGATGACATTCTGGTGAGATCAGAAAAGGAAATGATGGTGTGTGGTCATCTACCCATGTTGCTCTCCTCCCAGCCCCGTGCCATGCTCTGAAATGCCCATAGCTTACCTCTGAGAACATTTTTAGTTTCATGCCACAGAGGAGACACACATTAATTATAGGTTGGAAAGGGGGTCCTGGAATGCTGTGGTGGCACATTCCATTTCAATAGAGAGGATCTGAGTGCATGTGCTTGGAGTGTTTATCCTCATGCATGCCCTGACTCTCGACTGCTCCCTTTCTCCATGTTGTGATTTTGTTTTCTTTACTCTTGCTATTATACTCGATTTACACCACTCTAAGATCGGAAAATCACAATGAGAGAAAACAGTGATAGAACATTGTGTGGAAAGAAAGATAGTTAATGAAGAAATTTTAAAATACGTATTTTGTGTGTTAGAGTCTTAATTGTAATCCAGTTTGATGAAGCTAGGATCAAACTACTTGATCCACAACTGGACCAGTCAGGTGAATTATCTGGGAAGTCTTGCTTTGGATACAAATGGTAAGTATTTCCCTCTTTCCTCATATCCCTTACTTTCCAGTTTGCTGTTTGATCTTGGATATTGCTCTCTGCTATTTCACTTTGTCAAAAGCCTTCAAAACAAAATAGGCTCACTTTAAACATTATGGAACTCTCCTGTATATAAAATAGATAACCAACAAGGACCCACTGTATAGCACAAGGAACTATACTCAATATCTTGTAATGGACTATAATGGAAAGGAATCTAAAAAAGTATATGTATGTATGTATAACGGAATCACTTTGCTGTACATCTAAGTGCCATGAATTCTCTATGTAAAAGAGAGACAGGAGATTTGTAAATAATTTTTAATAATGGATAGAAATGCAAATTTTATTTGTGTTCCATCATCACATTTGTACTGGACAGAATGACCCATATGCAGATTGGTAATACGGCTTCAGACTTGTTTATGCAAATGCTTTGGTCAAGAATAATCAACATACCCCTGTATAAAAACATTTATGAAAAATGGATTAGAGATGATTAAAGATTGAAATGGTAAAATGTGAAGCAAGGTGAAAATACATAAAGAAGAACAGAAGTATAAAGTACTATGCAAAAGAACCATTGCAGAACTGTAAATGTGACCTCTTACCACTTGTTCTCACAACATTAACAATACTGCAACATCTCACATTTTTCAACATGGCTCTGAAAACTTGTGTTCGTGATGTGCTGATGAGATGTTAAAGGCTCTAATTCATTACAGAGGATGTAGTCAAGGCTAATATGAGCAGAGCTTCCCTAGCAACCAAGCATCAGATTTTATCCCAGTATAAGAAGATCAGTCAATTTTCTACTCCACTGATGTTTGCTATTACAACAATGAAGTAGAGTATGTTTTCTCTGTAACCAGATGACTAATTTGGCTATTGGCTCTCTGTTTCAATTTCATCTTTTATTTAAATTAGTTGAAAATACACTTTCTGTATTCTTCTTCTACACATTCAGGGTCAGATATAAAAGTAGTTTATTCCATTTGGCTCCAACATTAATTTGGAAAGGGATTTCTATCTTGTCATTTTTTCTCCCTACTTCTACAGGCTCATTATTACAGGTAAGATGATCAACTAGGATTCACAGTCTACAGTGCTGCCCAGTCCAAAGGGAAATTGTGGATATACCTCAAAACTTGCATTTGAATGTGAAATCACATAGATGGACTAAAGCCGAAAAATCTTGAGAGAAAAAAGTCATTTCTTATTGTGCGGGTCCCTTTCTCTTGAAGCCAGATCCTACATTTTAGAGACAGAATTTTCTCATGCCAGTTCATTTTGTGGTAGATGGGATAATGGAGAACTTCAAAACGCTTATGCAGATGACATTTTGATTATATGGACTTGAACAGAGCTTTCTGAACATTGGCCTTGTTACTCCCATTAGTTGATGGCTCTTTGAGAACAGAAGCCATATCTTACACTTCTTTGTATGGTAACTAGCGAAGCGCCCTGCACAAAATAGATGCACAAGAAATGTCTCTGTTAAATAAAGCATCCAGAGAGGTATAGATGAGAGAAAGGTAGGAGATAAGAGGTTCCAAGGACGTATCTCTAAATAGGTACTTACATGTGTTGTGTGCTTTATTTCTGTCCCTCTCTGAACCCAAATGGCCATTTACTTGAGTCTACTGGGATGTAACCATTCCCGTTTCTTAGCGTAACAGCCCTGCCTTTGAAGTCACTAAAGTGCTAAGTCAGGAACGGTCAAGAGGATTCATCCCATAAATCAATCAGTTCTGTTGAATTGGTGGTGATCCCTTAGACTAGGGTATAGGAAAGGGAATTCATACTATACCTGGGCTCAGTGGAAAAAACATATAAGATGGCCATCTCTGGATCTGACAGTTAAGACAGCTTTCTCTGCCTAGTAGCATGATCCTTCTCCCAGATTCAGCCCTCATTCATCTTTCAAAGCCCATATCAAATTCTACTTCTTCTAAGAGGGATTTTCAGATCTCCAGCCTTCAGCTGGAATTAGTCACCCTTCCATCCCTGCTCACATAGCACATTATTCTGGCTTTTATTCTCGTATTTGTCACTGTCTCATCTATCTATGCATCTCTTTACTTACCTACTGACCTACCTAGCTAGTCTTTTATGTCAATTTCACTAAAGCAGTTGCTCTTGGAGGACAGGGACGATCTTTTTCACTTGTCTGACTCCACACGCCCAGCATGGATGGGCTTTACTTATAAGACATGCTCCATAAGTGATGATGAAGGAACGTGAACAGTAGACTAATGGACAAAAGGCCACCCAACCGATCATTGTAGGGATTAAGGGACTGATGGTATGTAAGCGGGGTAGAACCTCAGTCACTGCAGAGTGATTCAGATCTACGGCTATGGAGGCAAGCGTATGGGAGGCCATAGCCCGTGTCAATGGCACAAGATCATTCTTGACTTTTTGCCAGTTCAAGAGGAGATTAATAGCAATCTGAGTCATCCAGTGCTATAAACGTCACTCTACCTCGTGCTCTGTCACCAAGAGGGGATGACCTCAACCGTCATTGAGAAAACAAAACAAGGAAAGTAGACATCAAAAACAGGGCAATGCTCTGCAATTCACAGCCTGTGACTTGGCCGAGTTACTTCATATCTATAAGCCTTAATTTCTTCTTCCCATACAGAGATAATGGTGTCTATATTCTGGAATTAAGTGAGATAATATATGCAAAGAGCTTAGCATGGTAAGCTCAAATAACATTCACATAATAATGAAGATGATCGGATCCACTATTTTCTTTTACCTTCTTTGCCATTTCATTTCCACTCTTGTGATTTTGTTTTACTGCGTATGAGTGAAAAACTGTATACTGGTGGAAAATAATACGGCCTGAGTTTTTTTTTTTTTTGAACTGTCTAAAGCTAAAACAATTTTCTTTTTAACATCATGGAGTATCACTGAAATAAAAACTGATGTCATGGGACTTATTTAGTTTTCCCAAAAGGACTTGTTTACTGGTCTACACATAGCTAGGGCAGTTGGCCTTACTGTTATGAATCACGAATCCTTCAATTCGTTGATGCGTCAGTCAGTAAAGTTGGGATAAATGCCTTTAACGTACGTTCCACAGGACCCCCAGACTTCTATGTTCCTTCCCACTCCCTAACTTAATCCTAAAATGTTAGGCATCTAGACAATAGCATAAACCCAAAACTCATTCTTTAGGACCCTTCCCAATCATTTTCACGTGTGAATATCTTTGTAGATAGAGCAGCCATCTCTGTCTACAACAAAGAAGTCCCAAAGGTTAAGTAACGTAACCATAGCAACCAAGCTAATCAATGGTCAAGTCAGTACAAAGAATCATTCCAGTTGCTCCAGAGATGAAGGAGATAGCTATTTTCCTCGGAGAGGCACAGGCCTAGCTGTGGTCACCTAGCTGGACTGATACCCACATAGTGGTAATGAACAGCCTATGGAAAAATAATAAATTGAATACTAAAATCCCAGGCACAGTGCCAAGCACTTTACGTGAATCATCTCTAATCCTCATAACAAATGGATACGGTGGGACTCTTATTATCTCCACTTTCTAGATTCGGAAATAGGCTAAGAGATATTAAACAATTTGTCCAAGGTCACCCAAACAAACAAATGGTAGAAGATAAGGCTTAAATGCAGGTCTTGCTGACTCCCAAGTCCAAACTCATAACCAATATGTACACCACTTCTTTAAGCCACTTAACACTGACTATGTCTATTCTATGACTAGATTTTATAGTGACTTTGACCCAGCTTTTCAGAGAAATGGGAGTGGGGTGGAGTGGGATGGGGGAGTCAGGGAGAGAAGGAGGTGGGAGGACGGAAGAATGGCTTGTCCACTCAGCCATTGTTTGCCTTCCATGTTTATTCATTTCTACTACATAGTCAGGTACCATGCTAGATGCTCGGTCACAGCTGTGAAGATAAATAACCTTCTGGCTCTTATGAGGCCGAGTGCCCCAGGAATCCTGCATCTACTCCTCCCAGCAAACCGAATGTATATGAACACTTGAGAAGATGTGAGTACCGTGCTGTAACATCACCTACAGCTTTGTATAGGCAAAGCTGATATGAGAGAAGAACTGTCTGACGCCTGGAAACACCTAAGAGAACGTTCATGAGAAGATGCGACTGTTTCTCTTAAAGCCAGTTCTGAAGCCCGTGTTCTGGCTTAGGGTAGGTATGATGTACCATATATTCCCCTTGATGTGAAGTGGATCATATTACAGCCCTGAAGTTATGTGTTACCATAGTGAAGCAGCAGGCATAACACTGCTGTTGGCTGATGACTGTTTCTAATAACAGATGGGCTGTCTCCATGCAGGGTTCTGAATGCATAGCAGGACACAGCTAGGGGTCTCCTTGTTTTCTGTGACCAAGGGTGGAGCTAGCCCCAAGGCAGCTCCCTAGAGCTCATCTAATGAATCTCCAAGCTGCCCTGAAATTAGTCCTACCCTCTTCCTCTCCATGCCAGGGGTGGCTTCCCTGATAGCCAACGCTGTCAGTCATTAACAGCTTCAGGACAGGAAAGAATGGGCCACCTATAGATCCCCCAAATGTGTTCAGCAATCATGCCTCACTGCATCATCTGGCACCAAAGAGCAATTTTGCAAATATTTCTCCTCATCATCTCTTTCCATCAAACTAAAATGGCAGATTAAAAAAAGAAAAAGCCCCAAGTAAAGGATAAAAAGTTTCATAATGGGATTTGAAAGCCTGGGCAATCATGTCATTAAAAAAAAAAAAAATTGCTGGCTGCCAAACAGCTCTCTCAAATGACACCAGGCACATTGCCTAGTTAACTTCAGATGAATAGGTGTTGGAGTCTGTCTGGGCCTGATTTTTGGAGACTTCTTAAAGAGGGGAATCTAAGGCAGGCATGCAAACTACAGTAAGACTGAGCCGTGTGTGGTTAGCTTGAAGGAGCTTGGATGGTGGTCTTTATTGGCTTGCCAGAATTTCTGTGTGGAGTCATGCCCACCATTCCTTCTCCCAAAGAGACAGAAAAACAGACACTCCCCTGGTCCGTGCAATATGGTGAACAGATGTCTGCCTCACACAGCTGAAGTGGGTTGGATTTCCTGAGATGTAAAGGTAGCAGAAGGTGTTTTGCGAACAGTGAGGGAAAGAAGCTAATAAACCATGCACCGCTACCATTCCAGGATGAGGACTCAAATATCCTTCTGGGTCATCCATCAGTAGCTCCCTCCAGTTCAAGATCCAGACGCAAGAGCATGTAACTCAGGAAGCAATATCTACCAGGTATTTCTCAGAGCCTTGGTCACCTTCACCTGGGCTGACAGTGACATCGCTGCTACCCTTAACCCTACGTTTACATTTATACATTCAAACTCTACCCTGACTCACATCCTCTGTTTCCTTCACAGACTTTTTGTCTCCTAGCAACTCTGGGCTAGGAGACATCCACCTCTCCCTGGGCTCACCTTTTTCCTGAGTTGACCCCACAGACCTGTGAGACAGCCAGGGGCCTTTGCCTAGCCCTTGAGTCAGATGAATATACAGATGCCTGTACCTGTGCATCTTTATAATACTTGTGGCCCATCTGCTCTTTGTTTACCAGCTTCTGTACATATGTAAGTTAACTCTGAGCTCTCCCTTGGCAGACATCAGTGCGTAGTGTCTTATGTCACGACCTAGGGCGAATCAAGAACGTTACTTACAGTGAATCAGGGACATTTTTGTTCATGCTACAGAAACCGGTTTGTCTTTTTAAAAAATGTACCTCATTTTTCGAAAGTTTAATATGTGAAAATGCAGGTCCAGGTAAGAAAATTAAATTTACACACAGCTTTTCAGGAACTCAGTGGGCTGCCCAAAGCAATGGTTTTCAAGGAGGGGGATACCACCTCCCTAGAAATGTCTTGGCAATTCGTGGGGGCATTTTTTGCCAGCCCCAGTGACTGAGGTAATGTGGCTGGCATTTAGCGAATGGGGCCCAGGTAGGCTAGATTAGACCGTCTTATACAACAAAGCATTGTCCCGACAGACATCGTGGAGCCTAAAACCAACTCTTTTAGACATAATCACGAAATGTTTTTATACAGTTGTAATGCAGTCTGAATTTTCCAGGAATGCAACTACTGTAAAAATCAAAGAAGGAGATTGGCTTTTGATTTCCTTGGAACTTTACCAAGAGGCTGTCGTCATTGGGAAGGTGGGAGGGAAGAGCAAAAAAAGAAAAAAAAAAAAATCACACCACAGATAGCAATACACTAAGTAGTTTTTGAGTCACCAGTGTACACACCTGTATCAAGCTGCATTGTGGTTGCATTCATGGTACTACATACTATCAGTATTAGTAATAGCAATATCTATGGTAATACACTGTGTCTTTTAAAAAAATCTCTTCTATGGTTGTCACACCTGAGATTTTTACTGATTAAATGTTATGACTTTTATTTCCCTTTTTACATTACATATAGGGTATTGTATTCTTTTCTAAAATTTTATATGAGTTATCAAATCTATGAATTTCTACATAGGATGGTCAAGAAGATGTTATTTTTTTAGAAAAGTGAACTTTGGGTTTGATGGAGACAAGAATCATTGGCATAAAGCAACATCTGTCTGCAATTCAGACAAACAGAAGAATTTCCTGCTGTACTAGATAAGAACAGTGGAGTGAAGATTTTCTATGTTAAGCGATGTGATAGCCTGAAAAAGGTGTTCTATTTGATTGTACCTTAATTTAGTCAGCCACCTATCAAACAATCCTGTTTATGCTTAGATCATTTTCATTCCAATATTTGAGACACTTCCTGATTACATCCCTTTGCCAGATATCATGTGGATTGAGAAATTCAGGGACCTGACCATCTGGAAGCATAGACTACCTCCTCTTGGAGGGCAATCTGCATTAAGATGAGAGCATTTAACAAACTGGCATTCATAACCTTGACACACAGGGCATCAAATGATTTCTTTGAATCGAAATTCTGAAATGCCCCTGATCTTTTCTTATAACATCACTGAGGTGGTTATAATGCAATGCTGGTGTTCTCAAAATCAATTTAGGTGTCTGGTGGCCCATAAGGAGTATGTATCATAAAAGAGAAGGAGAACAAATCGATTTAGAGGAGTGGGAGGAGAGATGGGCTTTAGAGTTACGTAGATCTGGGTCCACACCTTGGTTCTACCACTTACTAGCTGTCCAACTTGGGAAAGCTCAATTTCCTCCTCTGTATAATGAGCATAATATCAACTGCCTCACTGAGCTGATCTGAGGATGAAATGAAATGACAAGTGTAAATCCCTCTGTAGAATGCCTAGCATACAACAGGGACCAAACAAAATGCACAAATCACCATCATCCCATTTTCCTTGGGAATTCTTCAATAAGTCCTAGGACCTAAGAATTGAAAGCAACCTAGTCAGCAAGTCAAATGCTCCATTAGACTATCTATATAAACCTCTTCTGTAGATGATGAACGAAAAATTCTAAGCCCATATTGTTCCCATATTGTTCCTGTCTTGATCAATGGTAACTAATTCTATTTTGGTGACCTGAATATCTTAAGAGTCAAAGCAAAATATGAAAGCATATGAAGTTTAATTTATTGAAACTTATAATCAGCTTCTCCCCCCCACAACCATCTCCCTCCCCCTGCCCAACCAAACGGCTGAGTCATAAAAACAGAATGGATGGCCAGCTTAGATATGATATCTATTTTCAAAGATTGCTTTTAAAAATTTTTAGTGCTCAGCATATTAAGGGCCAAACTGCTATACAGAACATCCCCCCATTCTCTATGTACTTGAGCTCAAGATAACAAAGAAATTTATCCTTTGCCATGAATACGAGACCATTTACGGTAAAATTCTGTTAAGATTACTCAAAGGCCATCTCAAAGAGATGGGTATTTCATAGTCTTGACTATGTGGGCAGAAGAGGCTTTCAAGATTGAGGTCTTGATAGGGATAATTGTACCTCCTTCCTGAAAGAGGCCCTGCTTACAGATTACTTCCTCTTTCGTTACTAATAGTTGTGAATTTTACCCTGCGAAAATAAAATTCATCATAATCAACTAGCGTCAGGGGTCTATAGCATTCTTCCACATAAACACAGGACCCACAGGTATGTGCTCTGTTTCTGATGTCATTCTACCCATAACCTATCTATTCTCTCCCTGAAACTAGGCCTTCCTCAGTAGTCATCAGTGGAAGAGATTCTTTTAGTCCATTCTAGATAGGCAGCTGAGGTCCACAGACTGGTGTTGGGGCAAGATTCTTTGACCTAATGTTTCTTTGGGAATCATCAATTCATTACTCTCTGCATAGTTAGTTTTCTCCTTTCTAAAAGGGAGGGGTCTTACCTTGCCTTTACCATATGTATGTGAAAGTCCACACCACAGTATACCACGTAATGCTTTATACTGTAACATTTTTTAAACTGACAAATAATTGATGTATATGACATATAACACTCTTTTCACTTTAGGTGAACAACATAAGGATTTGATATATGCAAATGATCACAATAAGTCTAGTTGACATCTGTCACCACACATAGTTACAAATTTCCTCTTGTGAGGAGAACTCTTAAGATCTCCTCTCTTAGCAACTATCAAATACAGAATACAGCCTTGCTAACTATAGTCACCATGCTGTACATTATATCCCCAGGACTTACTTATCTGATAACTGGAAGTCTGTGCCTTTGGACCCTCTTCACCCGTTTCACCCATTCCCGGCCTCTGGCAACCACCAATATGTTCTCAGTACCTATAAGTTCAGTTTTTTGTTTTTTGTTTTTTTAAAGACTCCACATGTGAGTGAGATCTTGTCTTTCTCTGTCTGACTTATTTCACTTAGCAAAATGCCCTCAAGGTCCATCCATATTGTCACAAATGGCAGGACTTCCTCTTTTTTTTTAATGGCTAATATTCCTTTGTGTGTATTTTTATGTATATGCATGTATATACATACATGCACACACATATACACATGCAATTTTGTGTGTACATCTATATATCTCCCTATATATCACATTATCTGTTCATCCATCCATGGTCACTTAAGTTGTTTTTATGTCTTGGCTATTGTAAATAATGCTGCAATGAACATGGGGATGCATATATCTTTTCAAGATAATGATTTCATTTCTTTTGGTTAAATACCTAAAAGTGGAATCGCTGGATTATATGGGGGTCCTATTTTTAATTTTTTGAGGAAACTTCATACTGTCTTCCATAGTGGCTGCACAAGTTTGCATTCCCACCAACAGTGTACAAGGGTCCCCTTTTCTCCAAATCCTCACCAACACTTGTTATTTTTTCCTTTTTGAGGATAGGCATTCTAACAGGTGTAAGGTGATTATCTCATTGTGGTTTTGATTTGCACTTCCCTGATGGTTAGTGATGTTGAGGACATTTCATGTATCTGGCCATCTGTATGTCTTCTCTCGAGAAATGTCTATTCAGATCCTCTGCCCAGTTTTTAATTGTGTTGTCTTTCTCTATTGAATTGTATGAGTTCTTTATATATTTTGGATATTAGTCCTTTATTAGATATGATTTGCAAATATTTTCCATCATTCTGTAGTTTGCCTTTTCATTTCATTGATGGCTTCCTTTGCTGTGCAGAAGCTTTTTAGTTTGATGTAGTCTCACTTGTTTATTTTTGCTTTTGTTGCCTTTATTTGTGGCATCTATAATGTAAAATATTAAAGATGACAGAAGGAGGGTGCCATCCTTTGGTCATTCCATGAGTTAGGCTTCACTCATTATTATCATTAATAATAATTAGTCTAATTCAAGGAATGACTAGAGAATGTCATCAAGAACAGCATAGAGTTCTCATATTTTCCTAACATATGTGCCTTGAATCTGTTAGCTTTTTAGCTGTATTTCTTTGTATTATTATTTTTTCTGGCTGCCCAAGGGATTACAATATACATCCATAACTATTTACTGTCTATGTGCAGTTAATATTTTACCACTTCAGATAAATTGTAGAAGTGCTGTATCCAGATAGATCCATATCTACCCTGCTTTCCGTTATGCTAAAGGATTATTTGTATTACATCTACATACATTATAAATCTCACAAGACAATGTTACAATTTTTGCTTTAAACTGTTACATGGTTTGTAAATAAATTGAGGAAAAAGGCAAATGTTTTAAAAGTCTTCTGTGTTTACTCATTTACCATTTTCAGTGCTTTGCATTCTCTTCTGGGGATTTGAGTTTCCATCTTATATCATTTCCTTTCATCCTGGAGAACGTCCTTTAGGGTATCCTGAAGTTCAGGTCTGCTGGTGATAATTTATTCTAGTTTCATTTTATGTGAAAATTTCATTACTTAGTCTTTATTTTGCAGGGTGATTGCTGGGTAATGCTCTGCCCTCTTTTGGTCTCCATAGTTTCTGCCATGAAACCATCCAGTAACCAGAGCACTCTCCCCTTGTATGTAATGTGTCATTTTTCTCTTGCTGCATTAAAGGTTTGCTTTTTATCTTGGGATTTCTATAGTCTATGATGAGCCTTGGTGAGGGCTGCTTTATGGTTATTCTGCTTGGTTTTCATTGACCATTGTGTATCTTTACATTTTTGTTTCACCAAATTTAGTAATTAGTCATGAATTCTTCAAATATTTTCACTCTTTCATTCTCTCCCCCTTCTCTTTATAGAATCCCATTTACACATATATTGGACTATTTGATATTATCTAACAGGTCTCTGTGGCTCATTTTTTGTTGTTTTTCAGTCTTTTTCTCCATTATTCACAGTGGATAATTTTTTACTAAGCTATCTTCAAATTCACTTGCTCTTTTACTTTACATCTCTATTCAACTCTGAAGTCTGTCCAGTTAATTTTTAATTTCAGATATTCTATTTTTCAGTTCTAGATTTTCGTTTGGTCCTTTTTTTTTCCATTTGCTTCTTTTTTATTGTTTCTATTTCTCTGAGGAAATTTCTTATCTATTCATTCATCCTATGCATCATTTAGGTTATAATAACCATGTTCGAATCCTTGTCATTTAGTTCCAACATCTGGATCATTCTGGGGTCAGACTCAACTGATCTTCTTTTCACTTGAGAACATGTCCCATTTTCTTGATTCTTTGTATGTTGGATAATTTTGGAATGTATCCTAAACATTGTGAATATTAAGTAATGGAGATTCTGGATGTTGTTATTTTCCTCCATCAAGTGTCATTTCTTTTGTTTTGGGTGGTAATTATCTTATGAACTTCAACACCAAACTGTTTCTTAGGTGGCAGCTGCAGTCTCTGTTCATCTCTTCTGTCTTCAGCTTAGTTGCTTTAAGTCTACACCATGCATGATAGCTTAAGAGACAGTCACAGATATGGGTAGACAGAACTTGGGCATTCCCTACATCTCTCTCTCCAGATCTTTCCTTTTGGCTATTCCTCCACTCTTTTCAGTGTATCTTGGTTCTCCTGGCCATAAAGACTTTCTTTTTTTCACAAGCACCCCTGCTGCCTTGAGTATGCTGTGTCATCTGTCCTTAGCCTAAGCTGTGAACATGGAACTTAATTTATACAGCTCCCCTTCTACCCTCCTGTAAGTGCGTCCTTCCTACTGGAGCGTCTCTTGTTCACTCTCCAATATCTCCAGCTTTTTACATTATATCAAAGTTTAAAGTGGTTTTCTGCAGGGAAGTCATCCAAGAAGGTCTCATTCCATCATTTCCAGAAGGAGAAGACACATCACCAATTCATTATGAATGTGGAAAGCTGGGAAGCCCCACTATTGAAAAGATACTGAGCATGAACCTAAGAATTGCTTAAAATCTGAGCCATTCTCTTAAAAGAATATCAACTAACATTTTTTCCCTCTTCACTTAGAATTATCACAACCATTTAAAGATGACTTACTCCATCCTTAATTACCATATTCAAAGTTATAAAAGAAGTATTTTAATTTGACAGGATTTGGTTTTCAGAAATTCATCTGGCTATAGATCCATTTCCCCAAATTATCCCTGACTCACTTCAAAGATTGTGGAATAGTTAGAGCCTTCATTTTTTGTTCCCAACAGATGCCCAGCCTGTAGTTTCAGAGATGTGCATGAAAGAGGGTTTAAACCAGTTCACATTTATGGGGTCAGTTCACATTATGGGGTCAATGCCCTTTTTGATTTCTTCTAATGAGATTTGCAGCAACACTGGAACTTTGTGGCTTAGGTTCTGTCCCTGCTGGTTATTTTCCCTCTAAAGCCACAATCTTTCATGACATTATAATCATTTCCACAGTCACCAACTTTTGTGTCACAAGCTGAAAAGTAATACATTCAGATGAAAAATATGTAATAGGAGGAGAAGGGCTACTAGGAAATAACCTGTTTTTAATCACATAAATGTCATTTGTAATAAGACACAAAGAATAAGAAATATTAAAGATATAAATTAATAGGAACTTTTCTCTACCAGTTTCCCGTTTGGCTTCTGTCTCTCTTTTAATATTACTGACGTGACTTTCCTTTTAAGTACACTATTTGGTGGATTTAAGAGGCAAAAGCGTGAAGTCTACCTTATTAGCTTGCCAGCAGCATCAGTATCTATTTAGATGAGTGCAATGTTAATTATGTAAAAACAGAAAGTATGGAAACAAGATTAGAAGTTTGCTCACATGTTAACAACGTGCATCTCTGAAAAGATGGGGCTAAAGGAATTGATTCTTTCATCTTTTTACTGGCAGAAAAACATATTTAATCTCATGATCCTTAGACCAGATCCAGGATCAGCACGGTCTAGATGAAAGGATACTAAATCAGAGTTAGATTGTACTCCTGGGAAGATGGGTTCACCAGGACCCTGGAGGGCTGGTACAGGAACCCATCAGCACTTATCTACTTTTTCTAGCACCACCCCTCACCTCCACTACACTTTTTTTTTCTTTTTTAAATGCGTATTACTTTATTATATTTACTTTTTATTTTTTGGCTGTACTGTGTGGCTTGTGGGATCTTAGTTCCCTGACCGGGGACTGAACCTGAGCCCACAGCAGTGAGAGTACAGAGTCCTAACCACTGGACCACCAGGGCAGTCCCTCCACTACACTCTTCTTCTCACCCCTGCTTCCTGTCCTTGCCAATCGCTAACTCTTAAAAAATCCTTGTACTGTCATTTTAGCAGGGTTTGAGAAGAGAGAAGAGGCACTATTCTAGGCTCTGAGGACAGAGCAGTGAACAAGACAGAGAAGCTTCCTACTCTCCTGAGTTTATGTTCTAGGGAGGGTTGTTAATATATAAATGCAGATGAGTAGAGACACAGATGACTTCACATAGTATTAAGTCTTAAGAATACAACAATATAGGGGGATGTGACAGAGTGCAACAGGTGAGGGGATGATTACTTTAGAAAAGGTCATCAAGGAGGTTTATCTGAGGTGGTAACATTTGAGTTAAGAAGAGCTATGATAAGAAGGAGCCAGCCTCATTAAGTTCTAGGAGCACAAATTAAATCAATGGTGTGTTTTTACAATAAATGGGGTCATTGAAGCAAAAACAAAATTATATCTATGTTTAATGTCTTAAGGAAATAAACCAATATATCTACAGTGGTTACATCTGGATATAAATTAGAACCTGGGAATCCATTTGCCAGTGCATAGTTTTCCACATTTTTAAGACAGAGAAGAATATTCAAAAGAAGTCGTCAACATATATCTAGATACAGGGCTCAAAACAAAGGCAAACTTAGATCCAGTAAGCAACATTTAACCAGCTCAAAATAATTGTGCATTGGAGAGGGGTTACCCTGAGGATCTGAGGGAGTCCCCAAACACAGAGTGTGACAGACAGAACTCTCTAGGGGTTGGAGCAAGGGCAGCAGAGTCAAGCGAGCACAGCGGGACTCCTCTTACATCCAGGCCTCATTCGTGCCAGCAGGGACCACAGCACAGGGACCACCTCTGCAGGGAGCCCTTGGGGTCAAATGCTGCTTTCTGGAGGGAATTCCGTTCTCAACACAAAGAGGAGACTGAGTGAGGCACAAGGAGCTGCTAGAGGGAAGCGAGGTAGAGGAAGAGGTTTACTGATAAAGAACTTGGTGGCACTTCTAGTTTCATGACATGTGCAGAAATATTTTAACTATAAGTCATTAGTTTAACAAAACTCATTTGTCTTTAACTTAAATCATAGGCTTTTGAAGGAAATTTAATTAATGAAAACACAAACTGTTAACTATCTGAAAGCATATGTTATGCCAACAAGAGATACTCTTGTGTCTTAATTTTTATTTTCTGGGAACCAGGGGCAAAACTGGAAACATAAAACTTTCATCAGTTTGAGGCTTATGTTTGGCTAGAGCCTGAGGAAAGAAACTGCAAGGGATTTGAGCTGAAGTCTAAGTTTAGACAAAGAAGCCCCACCATTTCTATATAGAGGCAAAAAAATTCTTAACTCGTAAAAATCAGCTTTTTATCCCTCCCACTCCCAGCGTGTCAACCATGATAGAAAAGAGACTGAAAATCTCAAATAGTTAACCCCATTTTTTTTTTTTTTTTTTTTTGCGGTACACGGGCCTCTCACTGTTGTGGCCTCTCCCGTTACGGAGCACAGGCTCCGGACGCGCAGGCTCAGCGGCCTTGGCTCATGGGCCCAGCCGCTCCGCGGCATGTGGGATCTTCCCGGTCCGGGGCACGAATCTGCGTCCCCTGCATCGGCAGGTGGACTTCCAACCACTGTGCCACCAGGGAAGCCCTAACCCCATTTTTATACGCTGCTTTCATGTGCATCAAAGATGGGGAATTAGCAAAGCAGGGAACCTTCTTATAACACACACAGCTCAATAACAACAACAACAAAATCCATTAAAAATAGGCAGAGGACCACAGATGTTTTTTCCCAAGAAGATGTACAGACAGCCAACGGACACATGAAAAGATACTCAACATCACTAATCATCAAGGAAACGAAAATCAAAACCACAATGAGGTATCACCTCACACTTGTCAGAATAGCCATCATCAATTAAAAAAAGCATTGGTGAGGATGTGGAGAAAAGGGACCCTTTGTGCTCTGTTGGGAATATAAATTGGTGCAGCCACTATGGAAAACAGTATGGAGATTGGTTCCTCAAAAAATTAAAAATAGAACTACCATAGAATCCAGCAATTCCACCTCTGGGTATTTAACCAAAGAAAATGAAATCACTAACCCGAAAAAATATACACACCCTTATGTTCACTGCAGCGTTATTTACAATAACCAAGATACGGAACAACCTAAGTGTCCACAGACAGAAGAATGGATAAAGAAGATGTGGTACATGCATACAATGGAATACCACTCAGCCACAAAAAGAATGAAATCTGGCCACTCGTGACAACATGGATGGACCTAGGGCACTATGCCAAGTGAAATGTCAGAGAAAGACAGACAACATATAATTTCACTTACATGTGGAATCTAAACAACAAGACAAACGAAACAAAACAGAAAGAGATTCAGAGATACAGAGAACAAACTGGTGGTTGCCAGAGAAGAGGGGAATGGGTTTGGGTAAGATAGGTGGAGGGGATTAAGAGGTACAAACTTCCAGTTATAAAATAAGTTACAGGGATGTAATGCACAGCACAGGGAATATAGTCAATAATATCGCAATAACTTTGTATGATGATAGATAGTTATTAGACTTACCACAGTGATCAGCTTGTAAGGTATAAAATGCCAAATCACTGTGCTGTACCCCTGAAACTAATAACATATTGTAGGTCAATTATGCTTCAATTTAAAAATTATGCTTTAATTTACATTTTTGAAATTAAAGAGAGTAGTTTCTTGGTCATGGTCAAGATGGGAGTAGCAACTCAGAAGCTTTGGCATCTGCAGTTTTGGACTCAGACCTTAACATGCTACAAACCCCCCCTTCCAACAGGGAGTTTGTGGATGATGCTCTCTGAGGACATCCCAGCTCATAGGTCTCTATATGGACTTATGAGACCGCTTCACAGTGGCCATGGACAGGCAACCCATAGGCCCAATCTAGCCTTGTGGACACACTTGGCTTGGGGCCCCTTTTTTTTTTTTTTATTGCTCTAACATTTAGAAATTGGAAGAATAATCCAAGTTTATGGATTTGGGGGGAAAAAAATATCAGAAGATCTGGCAACTTTGGGCCTACATTCTTCTGTGGTCATACTTGGCTGGAATTAGCAGTGGCTGCCCCAACTGCATGCAATACCCACCTTGTATTTATGTTATTTTGTACACGCTTTTGTTTGCTCTCTCTGCTGCTGCTCAGGCTGGACCAAAACAGTCAGCCTTTTCCACTGTGGCTCACACTGCCTGCCACACAAACACAGGAGAACTGGCTGTGGCCGGCTGAAACGGCCAGCGCTCATGCATAGGTTGGCTCCGTCTCTACTCCCTGAGCAACAGAGACGTTCTTGCTTCCACTGGAAACAGAGAGAGCTGACTTTCAAAACACTGGGGAGTGATCCTCAGGTGGGTGAGTAAGTTTGAGATCAATGAAAAGCAAAGTACTAATGAGAGCTCTGTTCATTTTTTTTCCCTTTCTCGAGGACATTCTTCTTCTCTCTCGTATCCCTTGGGGGATTTTAAAAGGAGTATTTGGGAGCGAGTTTCATGGGAGAGTCACATATTTTAATGAGAGGGCTTAGAAAAATTTAGTCAAGTGCCAGGGCTTGTATTTTAACTCGGTTTCCTGGTCTGAGAAGGGCCGGCAAGTGGCCCACAGCCAGGCAAGGCGATTG
This sequence comes from Phocoena sinus, assembly GCF_008692025.1. Lineage (NCBI taxonomy): Eukaryota > Metazoa > Chordata > Mammalia > Artiodactyla > Phocoenidae > Phocoena > Phocoena sinus. Next base: position 51,720,443 of record NC_045765.1, on the reverse strand, counting down.
TTAAGGGTGGGGATGACTCACTCTGAGGGGTGTGGAGAAGATGACCCAAAACTTTGGAAAATCTAGTCTTAACTCACATTAGGAAACAGCCCCAAACAAATATACTTTCCACCCCTACTTTCCCCCTCCTCTTCCAACTGTGTTACATTCTATCTGTAAGTGTATCGGGGCTTTCTAAGTCCTTTACGGGTCAGCGGAGTAAAGTAGTCCTTTCATACGGTCAGAGCCCTGGCTGAAAATCATTGCACAAGATTTTAAAAAGCAAAAAGATCCTTCACACAAGCTTGGACTCTCCCCTCCCCTATTTGTATTATTCAAGGACGCAGATATTTCCTGGTTCCCAAAACACAGCTCAACCTTTGAGTACAATGTGGTCTCAGGTCTTAACCTGGATCTAGGCCACAGCTACCTGCTTTGATTCTTCATGGAAAGAAAGCCCTAATAAGCTCACAATATGACAAACAGGCCATTTTAGTGTCTCCAGAATTATTTGGTAGGTGGAATAAGAAAGTACCCTCCTCCCAACTTTTCTTACCTTCTTGACCCAGAGTGTCAAGTGGTCAGTAATTATTAACATTTCTATTAGTCGTCCAGCTACATGTTTAGAGATAACATACTTTTGCTACCGAGAGATAAAACTTTACAGGGAGTCATGTGTGAGCCATCTTGCAGAGAGCAGTATACTGGTAAGATTAGGAAAGCACTGTTTTGTATTAGATACGTGAAAACGTTTAAAAACATTTCCTGGGCTTCTCTGGTGGCGCAGTGGTTGAGAATCTGCCTGCCAATGCAGGGGATACGGGTTCGAGCCCCGGTCTGGGAAGATCCCACATGCCGTGGAGCAACTAGGCCCGTGAGCCACAACTACTGAGCCTGCGCGTCTGGAGCCTGTGCTCCGCAACAAGTGAGGCCGCGACAGTGAGATGCCCGGGCACCGCGATGAAGAGCAGCCCCCGCTCGCCGCAACTAGAGAAAGCCCTCGCACAGAAACGAAGACCCAACACAGCCAAAAATAAATAAATAAATTTAAAAACAAACAAACAAACAAAAACATTTCCTTAAGCCAACAATAGCCCACAAGAGTTTCATTCATGCAGTAATCAACAAATATTTACTTTCTACTTCATTTCTGGACTTGTGGAATTGAGTGGTGACCAAGATCATCACGGGCCTTGCCCTTTAGAAACCTGACTTCTAAGGGGTACAGGGGTTGATGGTGGGGAGATGGAGATGGACACTGATACAGTCAAAGGAGATGAAGCAGATAATAGACAGGGAAGTGACTAGGGGAAAGTGGGATTCTTGGATTAAGTGCTGAGGAAAATCCTCTTTGAGAAAGTGATATCAGTGTTTACTCCTGAATGATAAGAAAAAAGCTAGCAGAAACAGAGACAAAGACGTAGAGAACAAACGTATGGACACCAAGGTGGGGAGGAGGGGTGGGATGAACTGGGAGATTGGGATTGACCTATATATACTTACATGTATAAAATAGATAACTGATGAGAACCTGCTATATAGCACAGGGAACTCCACTTTGCAGTACAGCAGAAACTAACACAACACTGTAAAACAACTATACCCCAATTAAAAAAAATAAAAGCTAGCCATAACAAGGGAAAAGCATTCTGGGAAAAGTAAACATCAAATGCAAAGGCCCTGAAATTGGGAGGGTGGGGGGGGGGAAGCTTGCCAGATTAACAAGAAGAAGACCAGGGTGGCTGGCATCAAGGTGAAGAGTGGTACCAAAGTCAGAAAGGTAGGCAATCCCCAGTCAAAAAACGAAGCCATCAGAAGGTTTTTCATGGTGTCGCAATGCATCTTTTGGGAACTCTAAACCAGGGCTGGCAAACTACACCCTGTAAGGTAAGTCTGGCCCTCTGCGTGTTTTGAACATAAAGTTTTATTGAAGCATAGCCATGTCCAGTCATTTATGTAATGTCTATGGTTGCTTTTGCACTGAAATGGCAGAGTTGCATAGTTGCAACAGAGACTAAATTGGCCCATAAAGATGAAAAATTTTAATGAGCTACCTGGCCTTTGACAGAGAAAGTATACCAACTTGTACTTTCAAGTATGCATTCTTAATGGCTTTATTGGATGTTGCATTTGGTTTATGCAAAACTGACTACCGTGTTAGCTTCATTTTCTCAAACGATGCTAGATAAAACTGCTAAAGCAGGAATATTTCAGAAAATAAAAATTTGCCTTGAAACAGGGATCAGGCTCACTTGTATCACTTTAACAAGTAAACTAGCTAGCCACAGTCTGTTTCATCACAGCAAGAAGCTATCTCACACTGCAAGAAGTCTGTAGGCAAGTTTGACGATTTCCATGGGAAGACACTGTCCTCAAGGATCCAGGTGCTCGCCATCTTTCTGCCGCCTTCAAGGTGTGGGAAAGCTCACTCCTCCTGGTAGCAAGATGGCTACCATGAGCCAAAGACGGTTTAACTATAGGAGTTACCGCAGACAAGATGTGAGCTATCTAGCAACAAAACAGGTTGGGTATTTCCTTTCACATGCCTTTTTATTAGGGAAGAAAAATCCTCCCTGACCCACTGCTCATATCGTCTACTTATATCTCACTGGCTAGATCAGGCTGTGTGCACTCCAGTGTCTGGTAAGGAGAACAGGCTTACCATGATTGGTTTAAGCTACCTAACACTCATCACCTGGGAGCCTACACACATACATGGAGAATGAATGCCAAAACAAGGTCAGGCTTCCACCAGCAAGGAAGGTAGGCAGGAAAGGCTGAGAGCTGGGCAGCCAAGGGTACCTGACACAGGGTGGGATCTTCGTAAAACAATCCTGTGTCCCTGTCTATTCAGAGAATGAATGGGAAAGGTAGAGATCAGCAGAGAAACAGAAACTAAGCAAATCCTCCCATTGGGAGGTGGGTGAGCAGTGGTGGAATATGGTTGATTGCTCAGTTCTTCCATTTAATGTAAATATCATCTATTGTGTCCACAACAGGTTGAGTAATTCATCCTCACATGTGGAAAACTTGCTCTCAAGGCAACATATACATTTAGCCTCTCTGGTGAGTCATCTTTCTGGACAGCTGTCTTCTGAGCTCAAAGAAACCACAATTGTTTGAATGTGGACTTGTTTCAATTGAGTTTTGCAAGTAGGGGCTTAATACCATATTGGGCTTCCCTCTGGTTCCCAAACAGGTTCTTCTCAAACACATCTCTCGTTATTTGCATTCTTCACCTCTCCAGCTGCCTGGAAACCACAGCCTCCTTTAATTGTCTACATCGGGGTTTATTTATTTATTGTTTTGGAAAAACTCCCCTCCTGGGAAAAGCTACATTTGCTTCTTCAGTCTCATGTCTATTCCCCATGTATTTAGAGTGCCTAGTACTTGGCCCTCAGGGAGCTTGAAGTCGGATTCTCAGGAGGCTGAATTAGTTGCTGTGTTAATGGCATTTTCTGTGACAGCTGAAGAGTTACTGTAGAGGAAAATGTTAAAGGTCAGGAGAGCTGAAACCCAGCAAAGACAAGACCAGAAAGAACTGCCCTGAGCTGTGCTTTATTAGATGAATTTCTATAATATCCGAGTCTTGGTTTCGTTTGATTTCGTTTTTAATAGGGGAAATTACAGCAACAGGGAAGTGACTGAAGTTGTGTGATATTTGTGGAGGACTGGCCAAGGCCAAGTCATTTCCATTGTGAGACTAACTCACTTGGATTAAACTGAGTTTTGCCAAGTACAGGCTATAGGTTCAACCTCTGAAGACTAATTATCTTATTACTATTCTATGGAGAAAGATTATTCTTTTGGGCCTCAGCAGCCATCACTCACACCCTCTTTCTTTCACTCATTTATACTTATTTTATAATGAGAACACCTATTATGTGTTAAGCACTATATCTGGCACTGAGAAAACAAATGGATAAGACATTTATTAAGCACCTGTTATGAGCCAGGTGGTGGTTAAGGCAGTATCCCTGCTCTTAAGGATCTCCCAGTCTGGTGGGCGAAATCTGGCATCTAAACAAGTTAACTCCAGCTCAGCGGGATGAAGTGTAAAGGGCACAGGCAGGACTGGCTCATACTTGAGAGCATGAACTTGAGCACCAGATTCTGGACTCACACTGTGTGACTTTGAGTGAGTTACTGAGAGTTCGCAAGCCTCAGTTTCCACATTTGTAAAGTGGAGGTACCACTAGGGTGTGCATCACATGGTTACTGTGAATACCTAAGAGATGTCGGCTCGAAAGTTATTAGCATTAACAGTCGGCACGTGGTGAATGTTTCAGAGTTTGGTTAACTGTCAGCTATTGTTATGTGTCACCAGAAGGGCAGCTCTGCCAGAAGCCTGCTGGTTAAGCACAAAAGTGGCTTGGAAATCAAACTCTACCACTTAATGTTCTGTGACCTTGGGCAAGTTATTACCCTCCCTATCCCTCAGGTTTCTGCTTTGCAAAATGGAGGTATTATCTAACGCAAATAATTGTTGCAAGACTTAAAGATGTGAAACATGTAAAGCTCTTAGCATGATGACTGGCCCATGTAAACTCAATAAATGTCAACCGCACTACTTCAGCTGCTGTGGCTACTGAAACAACAAAGGCAACCACCCACAGTGCCAGAACACATTTTGCAGAGAAGATGACACTCAAAAACGTGTGCTGTTGGTTGCAGTGCAGGGGTCAAAGCCATCTGCCTTCATGGCTGTGAAAACAACTCTGCACCTGTTTTCTGGATCACGGATCAGTGGCATCTTGTTTGTGCAGTTTGAACAGAACATTCAATTATGGAAAATTTGAGAGTTGCTGCCTCTGTATTTTCATAGGATAGTACAGGGTGTGACAAGTCCTGACTCTTGCCTACCTTCTTCTTAAATGGCCAAACTTTCCTAGAAGTTTTCTTCTCAAGTTACAGAAAACACCTTCAAAAGCATCGAGGTGAGTATATACTATGCTACACTGACCCCTAATGTCCTCCCTTCCATCCCCCAAAGGTCTGCTTGGGCACAGGACTCCAATTTTAGTATGTGGACAGCTGTGTGCACTGGCAGAAGTTCTAGGAAATGAATGTGAAGGAAGCAAATGACTGGTAAGTAGGATGACAGGAGAAACCTACAGATGCTTCTGTGCTCTCCAGACCCTCAGTGGCTGGCAGGCAGCCAGTTTTTCTTACCGGCAGTGACATCACCAAGGTGGCGACATATGTCCCTCCTCTTCACTAGTCCCCTTACAAGAGTGTTTGGGTATTAAGTGTTCTTTTAGAAACAGTATCACTATCTTTTCCTGTTAGGGGATAACTCTTCCTCTACTCACAGTTCAAGTACTGCAGTAGAGTTAACTGTACTGCAAACAGTTCCCTAGGGGTACATGCCTGGTGGCATGCCTGGTGGCATGTACATGTCTGGTGGGCATAAGCCCACCAGAAAATTCCCTTCTGCCAGCCTTGGTTTAGGAAGGGGCACCAACTCAATTCAGGCCTACATCTTGCAGAAAGCACCACGGCACAGCCGAGAATGCCCCAGATCCCATACAAGGCCTAGGAGAGAGAAGAAAAACAAGGCCTAGGGACGTCAGTTAAGTCCCTGAAACCTCCCAAACCCTGGACTTTTCATTTATATGCACCTATAAGTTGACCTTTTTGTTTAAGCTGGTTTTATGTTCTGTTTTCTGCCTTTTGCAACCAGCTGAATCCTAATGTCCTCAAGACCAGTGTTTACATCTTGCACAAGGAAACTGGCAAGACGCACACAGTTGAGCTACCATAGCTTATACTTCTTGCCCGGCCAAACCTTGTAGAATACAGCAGAAGAATGTCCAAAACCACTTTGGCTCAAGGGGAGAGTACAAAAGAAGCACTAGCAAATACTCTGTTATCAGTTAAAAGCCTGGACCTGAGGCCTGGCAATGGCTTGCTTTTGTGTCCCTATTTCTATCCTCATCAATCAGAGTATACTCACAGCAGCCCTCCAGGGGAGGGGATGATTCAGAGAAAAGGCAATCCAGGGACTTGCACAGGGTTGGCTCGATCTAGACCCTGTCCCTGGAAAGTAAGTCTCTGTGTAAGACTTTTTACCCAGAAAGCGAACTGTTTTCAAGGATCATATTCTGACTTCCTTCGAAAAATGAACAATTAGTCTTAATTTTTATTCTTGAGGCCAAACTGGGTTATTATTCCCTATCGTGTTTTCTGAAAATGAGAAAACGTTGGCTGGCTGTAGGCTTGTTCCTAGGATTGGTATCAGGTTTTATTGTGTTGTTTATTCCAAGTTGTCTTAAACTCAGACTGTTACTCAATTTTTGAGGGTATTTTGTTTGCGGGTGAGGGAGGAACAGCAGCAATAAAACCAGCAGCAGGGGCTCCCCTGGTGGCACAGTGGTTGAGAATCTGCCTGCCAATGCAGGAGACACGGGTTTGAGCCCTGGTCCGGGAAGATCCCACATGCCGCGGAGCAACTAGGCCCGTGAGCCACAACTACTCAGCCTGCGCCTCTGGAGCCTGTGCTCCACAACAGGAGAGGCCGCAATAGTGAGAGGCCCGCGCACCGTGATGAAGAGTGGCCCCCGCTTGCCACAACTAGAGAAAACCCTCACACAGAAACAAAGACCCAACACAGCCAAAAATAAATAAATAAATAATTTTAAAAAAAGGAATAAGGTCTTTGAATGCAGAGAATGTACTTTAAAAAAAAACAAAAACAAAAAAAACCCAGCAGCAGCCATGAACTGAGCAGTTAGCTTTGTGCTTTGCTTCTGTCAAGCATGTCAAATGTAGTATGTGCATTCACAAGCAAGGTCCTTAGAACAGGGGTAAGTGTGATTATTATCCCCATTGTATACATGAGAAAACTGAGCCCAAGATAAAAGCTATTATCTTTGAGACTCAGAGCTTTGACTCAAAGCCCTTAAACATGACCTTACCTTCTTGACATTACCCTAATAAAAATGACCACGATTTAGTTAGCCATAATACTAGCAAACACAAGAGTTACATAAACCTGAATTCTCTACCCTGAGAAAAATGTACGTTCTAGGGGGATGCCAAGACTCATTGACTCAAGACTCAATTAGAAAAATGACAAAACAGTCTATTTTTTAACCCACATTGTTAAGGGCTATAGAACATCAGAAAAGAGAGCTTTCCTGATGGCGTAGCTGTGGATATGCTGGGGAAGACACTGGGGGTTTTGGATGCTTAGATCACTCTGGCTTTTTAAAATTTCACCAGTCCTTGAAAGCTAAGTAAAGAAAGACTTAACTATTTATTTTGCTTTCTGTAGCCCTTGTTAGGAGCTTGTACAGCCTAATATACACAAACAAATAAATACTGTTTGGTCCACTTAGATAATTACACGCCAGCTATGAACTCATGGATCTGAAAGGTTTTTGACTATCAGAAACAGACAACTACAAGACCAAGAAGATAATGAATTCAAGATTCTCGCTTCTTTTTTCATCCTGTCTTTAAGCGTGAAGATCCCTGGGATAGATTTTAATCAGTCAGCTGGGAATTAACAAGAGCAGCTCATGCATTTTGAATACTGTTCTTGGGACAGAAAATATTAGAAGAAAAACAATTTGGTTTAATGATCATGAGTTACTTCAAAAAAGGGAAACAACTTGCTAAATCTGATTTGCAGCACCAGCCCTGCCCAGCCATCACCCTCCCTTTAACTTTACACACGGTAGCAAATGAGTCTTACGGTAGCAAACGAGTCTTTTGCAGATTTCAATCTCCAAATGACAGTCTTAACACAGAAAAGGCTATCTGGCACCAAAAAATTGAAGGTGGTGAAGTCAAGCTGCAAAAGCAAACAATACGGGGTGGGGCACAGTTAGGCAGTACATGGCTTCATCTCCTTCTCTGAGGGGACATCACAGCATTACTGGAAAGCGGATGGCTGAGCCCTGTGCTGGCAGCAAACTCCCACTTCCTGTGTGACTCAGTGTGCACATCTTTTTTCTGGTCCTTCTACCTGTTGAGGAGTAGCTTTATTTTCAACTGAAATTCAGAGTTTGAGAGAAGTTTACGTTGTGGTCCAAGATGTGGAATAGGCTTTAAGTGGCATGGCCTCTTGGGAAACATCTGTGGCTAAGCAATGTTTGCTTTGTATGTGCAGGAGCTCACTTATGTGTAGGTATGATGACTTGGTTATATATGCGTCATGCACCCCACAGGGTGATCTTTTAAAGGTAAGTCTCTGAAGGGACAATTTCCTGGTTAATGTTTTCTCCTTCCGTACTGAGCTCTTAAGAATCTCTGACCTGATGCTCCTATGTTTTCATGCCATGGCCTTCACCTAAACACTTGAAAATCATCATCAACAGCTACTCTTTGTGGCATACCCCCTGACCAATGATTCTGAGATTTGGGTAGGTGGGTAGGTAACTCTGCACAAACAATTTTACTAATAGGCTCAGCTTCATTCAAATGACAAAGGGGATTGGGAGGGAAGGTTGGAAAAAGCAGCAATAGATCATGTCACTTTGAATAAACTACATGCTCCATGAGGACAGAGACCAGAGCTGGGTACACTGGGGATTAGCAGACTATGGCCCATGGGCCATCTGTTTTCATATGGCCTGCAAGCTAAGAATGGTTTCACATTTTAAATGGGTACATTTTATGTGGGTATGTAAGTCCCTACATAACATCCATGATTTTATTTCTTGGCCTGCAAAGCCTAAATTTTACTTTTTGACTCTTGAATCAAGTTTTCTGAACCCCTGGTTTAAATCATTTTATCTTCAAAGACTAACACATTAATGTCTGACATGGGCATTAGGTTAAACTGAATATTTGCCGGTTTGAATTATCTAGAATTCACAGTACTGACTGTGATTCAATACCATGGTCCATGTGCCTCAACTTGGCGAATGACCAACTTGGGCCACTGATACACAGGGAAGTTTTCTAGGGGATTCTGGACAAGAGCTTTCAGATGGAATCACTGTGCATGAATGAGAGGCCCAGAACTGCTATGGATGAAGCCAACTAGAGTGGGATGAAGCCAACTAGAGTGGGTTGCAGCCAAGAGGATCACAGGGAAATGGTGCTCCTTGGATGAAGCAACCTTACCTCTGGCCCTCCTGTCAAATGAACTAATAGGTTTCCATAATACAATAACTGTTTATTACTTGCTTATATGGCAGTCACTGGGTAATTGTTTTATAGACTTTATCGCATTTCATCTTTAAAACAACCTGTGAAGAAGGTATACTTCCACTGACATATGAGGAAAATGAGGCACAAAGATTTTTAAAAATAAGCTTGTAGCTAGTAAGTGGCAGAACTATGATCCACACTCTGGTTCTACTTCAAAGTTGATTCTCTCCTCTTAATCAGTCTTCTATGCTGCAGCTTTCAGCTCTACACAACTGCGTTACATGCAACACTATATAACATGCTTAGGAGAGGCCCTTTTTTGACAATTTGCACTTGTAAAAGATGCAAGAAACCAAAACATTTTTCTCAGTGTTCTTACTTACGAGCCTATAATATTAAAATTATTTTCTCATCTCATTCTACATAGGATCTTTTTTTTTTCTTTTTGCGGTACGCAGGCCTCTCACTGTTGTGGCCTCTCCCGTTGCAGAGCACAGGCTCCGGACTCGCAGGCTTAGTGGCCATGGCTCACGGGCGCAGCCGCTCCGCGGCATGTGGGATCTTCCCAGACCGGGGCACGAACCCGTGTCCCCTGCATCGGCAGGCGGACTCTCAACCACTGCGCCACCAGGGAAGCCCTTGTTTGGTTTTTAAACGTAAAGATAAAGAGGTTTTTATTAATAGGTACAGGTGGAGTTATATAGCTCTTAAGGTGTTATGCATCTTTATGCTTTTTGGTGGTCTGTAAAACATTTTATTACCATATTAAATCGCCTGGACACACATGCTTTCCAAAGATGAAAAACAATGCTATTTTAAGACAATTTATTAAAAACAATTGTCCCTTTGAAAAGTCTGTTTCTGTGTATTTATTATATCGACTATTAAGGTTATGTTGTTTTCTTGGGCACACACAAATAAGAAATGTCACATCGTCAAGTTAATTCCTGGGAAACTCTTTCGCACTTTCATTGTGAATAAGCTCTTTCAAACCAGGAGGGTGGTGTTTGGTAATTTACTGTTGAAGTAGACACCAAGTGGCATTCTTGAATGGTGAAGAGGAGGGTTCTCTCCCTGGGAGAATCTAGCTAAGCCAACACATTTTGTAAGCTACTGGAGAGAGGATGAAAAAAAATGTCACATCAGAGTGACTGTTCAGTGACACCCAACACCAAATACTTCGACTTGGAACAGCTAGATCACAAGTCTGCTAACGAGAGAATTTGTCTTTTGTTTTTGCATTTGAGTGAAACTTCCATAGCCTAATTTGTCTTTTGTTTTTGCAGTTGAGTGAAACTTCCATAGCCTAATGGTACTGAAATGTCACCTGGCGTCTCTCTCGATGGCTCTAGGGAGAGTTGGTGGTTTTCACCCAGTTCTCAGAACACAGTACTTCTCATCCCAGAAGTGTTCTGAGTTAGACTAAATTTTGCCAAACATAAAATAAGCACTCTTTAGAATACATTAACATTAAGAGCTGAATGAATCCGTCAATAGCATTTATTTGTTGCCCACTGTGTTCAGTCCCAAGGAGGGGGTGGAAAGTCACAATTAAAAGAGAACACATGGGTTGTAGATAGGGAACATTTCACAAGCGAAAATGTCAACTATCAAATTTTAGAGTCTAAAGAGAATTTGGAAAACCATTTTCCAAATTATTTTCTAAGGAACAAAGCTCTGTAAGATATGACTAAGTGCTCTCGGGTCAGATAAGTTTAAAAAAGTGCTGTTAACAGGTTTCTTCATGCATGAACCCCTGGTGCCTTTAACATGCTAATATACATGGCAAAGAATCTCTAAGTGTGGACCTATAAGGTGCAGCCTTCCCTGTTTGGACCAGATTTGGGAAATATTGCCTAGAAATTATTAGTCAACTTTCATCACTTTTTATAAAAGAAGAAAATGAGATAAAGTGATTTATCCAAGATCACACAGCTAATTATTGGCATAACCAGGAGCGGGACTTAGCGTTTTCATTTTGAATCCAGTCTTTTGTCGCAGAGGCTACTGTACAGTCCCAGTTTCGTAAAATATGTATTTGCTCCTCATCTCACTAAATTGATTGGTTGTATTATTACATAATCACAGATTAGGAGAATGAAAGAAGATCAGGGATTTAGGGGATACTAGCTCTGGCCTTGAATCTCCCTCTGCTACCTGGGAAAAGTTTGCAAGCTTACTTATTCTCTTTTGAGCCTCAGTTTCTGCATCCACCCGGTGGGAATAGTAACACCTGTCTGGTTGAACTGTTGAAGCATCTTATGTAGAGGCTGGTGGTAGCCAGACCATCTAGAATCTGAGCTCTGGCTAAGAGGTCAATCTCACTCCCAAGGCAATGGAATTCACTGGAGCAGTTAAGAAGGTAAAGGTCATGAGTTTGGTCAGACTGGAACCTTTCTGAGGAAAAGGGTTTCCTCTCTTTTCTCACAGTGCCTGCTCTAACACATTGTACTAAACAGATGGTTAATCAACAATAAATGACAACACCACACAAAGCACAAACAATAACAGCTTTACCATGCTACCCATATAAAACTACACTTATGTATATCGAGGAGATACCATTAATGGTTTTTGTATCTTATGAAAAATATGTTTTGAATAGTAAGACTCCTCTCTTTTGAGTTCTATTTGATATTGGAAAAGGAAACATCAGCATGTTGAAAAATAATGGGTGCTTAAATGGCTGGGCCCAGGAGGGTAATTTATAGTACTTAATAGTAAAGTTAAAACTAATTTCATTTTCCTAAGATGGATTGCTTTTCCAGTGCCCTGGCAGGTTACCCACGTCATGGACTTTTAGTCAGAGGCATCAACTTCCCCAGGACTGGATACAGAGTTGCCTTGTTACCTCATTTGAAGGATGGGAAAAATAAATTCATTTGTCAGGAATTTTGTGGGGTCATTAACTTCACTCTGCTTTTCCAAATAAATATGCCAGCTTTAATTTTTCATGCCGATGGTTCACCTACATCCAAAAATCCAGGTAGCCCTTCTCGGGAGACAGATGTCATAAGGCGGAAGGAACTCGGCTCTGTATAATCCCACAGAGCTGGGTCCCCATCTCTGAGTGGTTGGAAATGCAGATAAAGAGGAAAGGTACAGAAGAGGGACTTTTATTTACTTTTGTTTGCCTTTAACACAATTTCCACAGGCAGTCATAACCACTGAAAGCTAGAAACGGTAATGACTCTACAACTTCTCTGAACCTTCCAAAATACTCTTACAAATAAAAACAAATGATGTAATAAGTACAATAAGCCTTTGGGGAAACTAACCAGAAAGGACACCGGAGTGCATACAAACATATGTGGCTCTGCCCCACCAGGAACACATTCCTTCTGAAGACTAAACAAGGATCTTACACTTCAACAAGCTGACTGTGACCGACAGGCCTCAGTGTTGTGAGCGCTTTGTTGTTAAACCACAGCCTTTCATTGTCCCTTCAAGACATTCTGAACTATTCTCAACATCTGTAAGATGTGCCACGTTAAGCATAACAAAGGAAAAACAAAACATGCTCCCGGAAACAACATTATTAAAACTAAGTATATTACGCAGTGGCTTGCCTCGTTCTAATTAAAGGGAAAGACCAGGGACAGGAAATTTTGTTTTTGGTTATTTTTTTAAGTTTCAGTGATTTGACCTAACTAGTATATTTGTGTAATTTTGTTGATGCTCTAATTTAAGTTATGCTAAATAGCCAAACACTGAAGTATTAAGGAAAATGCCACAGAATAATTTTATATCGAGAAGAGGAGCTTAATTAAAAGTGACAATTTATCCTTAGGGAGCTTAAATGCTAGAAGTAATGTCATTGGGAAAGAATATTTTCAGATAAAAAAAAAAACCCACAAATTTTGTTAAGGAGTGGATTTGGGTATTTGATAATACAATAGTATAGTAGGTTTTTTTGTGTGTTTTTTTAAACTTGAGTGCTTTCTTGGAGTTGTAGAGGCTTGCATAAAACTGAATTTATGTTGGCTTAGGTTAGCCACTAATGTTTTTCATAAAACAACTAAATGTGTACTGATTTGATGACATCATACTTTGCACCCCCTTCGCCACCATGGCAGACAGACTCTAAGGTGGCCCCAGGACTCTTGTTTCCTAGTGTTCATGTCATGCTGTAATCCCTTCCAACTGAGTGTACACAGAAACTTTGACTTACTTCTAACCAATAAAATACGGCAAAGATTTCAGTATATAAGTGGTTACAATACTTACGATTATAATGTCTGTCTTGCAAGGAGCTCTCTCCCTTGCTGGCTTTGAAGAAGCAAGTTGCTCTATGTTGTGAGCTGCCTGTGGAGAGGGCCACTTGGCAAGGAACTGAGGAAAGCCTCCAGCTGACAGTCAGCAGAAAACTGAGGCCCTCATTCTGACATTCTGTAAGCAACTGGATTCTGTCACCAACCACGTGATCTTGGAAATGGATCCTTCCCCAATTGAACCTCTGATGAAACCCCAGCCCTGGTCCACACCTTGACTGCAGCCTTGCAGATGATCCACTTAAGCCTTAGGTCTTTTCTAATGCTGTGGCATGGGGTGTCCATGGGAACCCACTCTGCACTCACAAATGCACAGACCCAAACTGTAGGGGACTTAATGCCTGTGGAACCACTGTTGAACATTGGGCAATGGAGGATGTGGATACATACTTCTCCCCTTTCTCCTTAGGAAATGCATTTCATAAATGTCCTCAAGAGGTCTAATGGATTTGAGTACTCAAAGTCTATAGCAGGTGCCGACTTGACAAAGCTTCCTTGCATTGGCCCTTCCTCTTGTTTCTATCTTATTCCTTATTCACAGAAACCATGAGATAGTAAATATGTATTGTTTCAAGCTGCAAAGTTTGTGGTAGCATTGCTAAACAACAATAGATAACTAATACTCTTAACTAATTCTAGATATTAAATGACCCATAGCTCTGGGGAAAAAAAAGAATGAACCAGTATCACTACTTTTGGCAGCCAACTGTAAGCTATGTTTATGGGAAAACAGACTGGTCTATACCACATTCATTGGTGTTATACGGAGGCACGTGATCTGCCTTTCCACCGTTCAAAGCCCTTTGATTAAAAACGATAATCAGTCGAATTTTATAATTTCTCCAAACAAAAATATACTCTTGTACGATACAGCATAGTTCTGAAAATGTAAGTTTTAGTCAAAAATCAGAATGAAACATTTCTGGCCTGACACATATTAATTTTATGTTTTAAAATAGCAGAAGCCATCAGGGCAGCGAGAGTGTGCCCTTACTGTTGCCTTTTTATTTCCCTGTATTAAATTATATGTTAGAATAAAACATCTAAATGGTTTATCTTATGCCATCTAATATGCCCTTGGGCTGATGGAGAGAGTCACTTTCTATAAGTAGGGCACGGAACGCACCAAGTGGCTGGACTTTCTGTTTACAGAGTACTTTCTGCACCAAATTCCACAGCATCTAATCCCACTGATCCCTGAAGACCCCCTACATATCTCGTTAGGTGGCAGATACCACCCAGGGGAATGGGGGCAGCAGGGGGCTGAGGAGCAGAAGGCCTCATGATGAGGTGGCCCAGTTCTTACTGCCTCTTCAAGTTGCACTGGTGGGAGGGGGATGACAACAGAGGCTATTTGGGCATCTTCCCTTTGTCTGGTTGACTAGGCAGGAACAGATGCTTAAATGGCACAAACATATGAATGTGGGTGTTTAAATGAGGTTATAAGACACAAGAAAAAGAGCAATTGCAAGTTGTGGAGCTTGGACGCAGAAGCTGGTTAGATCCAGCACCAGATAAAGCTCTAAAAAGTCCTACTCATTTGTTCGTTAATCATTTGCCCATTTAAATCTATAGGTCAACTACTATTTGCAAGGAATGAGGCTTGGTGCTGGGGATCAATGGTACACAAGAAAGACATGGTCCCTGTTTGAAAAAGAACAGCATATGCAAAGACCCACAGGAATATGGTGAGCTGTAGGACCAGGCCAGAGGCTCAGAGAGGTGGGAAGGAGAGAACAGGCAGAGCTTGGAAGCCAAGGCAAGGGTGTTTGAAGAAGTACAATTTGTAAACAGTTTCCCCGACTTACTCTTTTGTACTTCTCACTGCCATTCTATTGCTGGAACCCTTATATTTTGTTTCTGCCAAGTGACTCCGTGCCCTTTGCCTTGGCACTCTGAAGAGGCCCAGCCTTTCTTGGCATTCTCTGGACCTCTTCTATCTCATTAAAGCATATTGGGGGTCATAGAGCATAGTAACAAGGGCATGCACGGGCCCTGGTGTCAGACAGCCCTGGCTTAACACTTCATTTCCACCACTTCAAGTCCAATGACCTTGGGTAAATTGTCCAACCTTTTTAAGAGCATAAGGTTGTTGAGAGCGTGTTGAGCTTCTTGCCTAGGAGGCAGTGTGTGCGCAAACAATGATAGTCATTATTAATGTTTTCTGCTCCTGGAGCATTGGCTAATGCTGATAAATTAATATGCAGTAATGTGTTAAAGGAGCACTCTATAAATACCCTTCGGAGGAGCATTTTTAAATGCCTAAACCCATTGAATTGGTCCTCTAGTGCTGGGAATGTCAAATGGCAGGGCAGGCTCATGTTAGAAAGAGCTCCCATTTTTCGTTGTGTACTGTGGACCAGATAACATGCCAAGTGCTTTGCATGTCTTTTCTAATTTAATCCCCACAACAAATTTATGAAGTAGAGCTACCACTACTTCCTTTCTACAGATGAGATAACTGAGGTTTGGTAGATTACCTTATTGGTCAAGTCACGTGACTGTCACTGTCAGTAGGGATTTCTCTATACTCTTCCCAAATGAGGTTTCCAGGGTGAGAGATCCCCTTGAATTATGCTCATGGTATCTGCAAATGGGTGCACCATGGGGCAACCAAACAGGGTACATGGATCCAAATGGAAGTTTCCTTTTTGTTTTTGGAGAGTAGCTAGCTCAGCCCCACACCCTCCTTGAAATATAACGCAGTTTATAGTTTTTTGTGTCCACCGCATGACAGCTTTCCAGTATTCCAGGCCTCTGCTTCCTCACCACCCTGGCCTGACTGTCCCCAAGCCCCTACCCAAAGCCATCCTTTGGACCAAAAAAATGTTTACCTGGTCAGTGCTTAAGAATTTAACTAGTCTTGAATTTAGCAAACAGAATTTGAAAAATGTTACCCGTGGCTCCAAAGCAAAAACAAAGCTAAACTTAAAAAGAGCCTGGTTTCCTCCAGGCTCATTGCACCTGGGAAGGGGTACAGGAAGGTGAGCAAACAAAGCCACTTTGTCCTGACTTCAGGCACAGAGGAGCAAAACTAACAAAAAAGAACAGAGGACCGAGGTGCCCCCCGGTTCAGTGGGCTTGGATATGGTGCTGGTACAGAAATGACAGGCATACCTTAGAACCCAGATGAATTGCTGGGCATGAAATAATGATTCCACAACAACTGACAAGTCTGAAAGTAACTGAAGGCTTCAAGTGGCAAACAAAAAGATGATTTCCCTGTGCTCTTCCAAGCCAGCCAGTGAATTCAGAGGAAAAAAGGAAGACAAACAGCTGAGACTCATGGAGGAGACAGGGATAGCCAGGGGAGAGGATGAAGGAGAGAGGAAAAGAAAATATGAATTACAAAGACGCTCATTCAGTCAACAAGCATTTGGAAGCAGTAGAGTGCCAACAGTTGAATGCATGGGCTCCAATGTCTGTTGGCTGGGAGACTGGGCCTTGCCCTGTGCTCCTCAGTCTGTAAAGGGGGAAAAACATAGGGATAGGACTAGTATTTACTTCTTAGGGGAGTTGGATAAAGCTCTTGGGGTACCATCTGAGACACAGAGCCCCCGAGCTGTTACTGTCATTATTTGTAGTATTATTTACTTGTTCACCATTTGCAAGGCCCTTGGGGGGAAGGCATTATTAAGGTGACAGAGAGACAAGAACCCAGCTCTGATCTTATGATCTAGTGGAAGATTTAAGAGGAGTGCACTCTCCTGCCTTTGATTGCAGTTTTGAGTCTCATAAGTTACCAAGAATTATGGGATTCAATAAAGTTGCTCAAATGAATAGAGTGCCAAAGAGATACGCGCAGGCATTGCTGTTTTATGGCCAGAGAGCAATGCTGGAAATAGAATGCTCAGATGGATTAATTGCCTTCCTGGGCCAGGAGATCAGAGAGAGGGGAGAAGGCCGCAGAGAGGAGTTTACATGCACAACTTCCTACCTTCTGGTCATCTTTCTGCATTATCTAGACTTGTATACAGGTGCTTGTTGTGTATCTGGAGCTAATTTAAGGCGGAGATAATTAAGTGCATGGATTTAGAATGACAAAAGTTGTGTGTTTTGTGTCTCTAATATTAGGTTTCTAAGCAACAACAAGATGTCTGGTCAGATAGGTCTTCACGATATATTAATTCCTCTGTATTATTGCTCAAAGAATTTACAAATGCTATTCAAATTATGTAAGAGGCTGGCCTAGAGATGATCCTTTTCTAGGCCAAAATTCTCAGCTTTTTATGACAGTAGCAGCAACCTGAACTTTTAAGAGGAATCAGGTTGTTGGGAAGGTTGTTAAAAGCCAAATTTCCAACTGGAACGCTTGCTGAAAGCACCTGGTTAGCTCAGCAGTAATATAAATTACGAGAGGCTTTTGTCCTTATCCCCTCCTGGGGCACGTGGAGCACAGCCCTAAGGGAACTCCTATTACTCTTTTTTCCAGTGCTCCAGGCGACATGCACATCTGTTGTTGACACATGTGGAACCTCAGCTCTCCCACCACCTCTCACACTGTTGATGTGATCATATTTTCAAACCTAAGGAAGGACCTCCAGGCAGAAGTAAGACACACCTGACACAATTAAAACCAAAACAGCTGGCACGCTGGGATACAGATGAGGAATTTACTGCCTTTCTCTGTACACTCCGAGCTGCTGGATGTTAGTGAAGGGTTAAGCTAAGGACAAAATTAAAGAATTGTATCTGTTTTCTCATTACATGAAGAGGTTGCATCACTTGGTTTTTCCTTAAAATCTCTGACCATAAAATTGTGACACTTTCCTAATCTACCTGGACTACTTAAAGTTTACTTTGGGGAACTCCTTTCCATAGACAGATTGACATTGCCTTTTAGGATCTTGCAATGAAGGCTGGTTAAGAATCTTAGTCTGGGAACCACCCGGACCTGGGTTTGATAC
This sequence comes from Phocoena sinus, assembly GCF_008692025.1. Taxonomy (NCBI): domain Eukaryota; kingdom Metazoa; phylum Chordata; class Mammalia; order Artiodactyla; family Phocoenidae; genus Phocoena; species Phocoena sinus. Next base: position 51,702,184 of record NC_045765.1, on the reverse strand, counting down.
TTGACTCACCGCCTACTTACTAGCTGGGTGACCTCAGGCAAGTAGCTTCCCCTCGGCAAGCCCATCTCCGTATCTGTAAAGCAGGTGGGACACCCCACTGCCAGCCTGGGAGTATTCTTCTGAGGATTCAGAGAGACCTTGGTATCAAGTCTTCCTCTCGTGACCGACACATAGTTAAGTACTCAATAGTTTCTTTGTTTTTACCATTGTAATTGTTTTACAAAAGAGAGTCGAACAAATAAAATGCACAAGCTGATCTGTAACATAATTGAAAAACTGAAGGCGATGCACATGTATTTTGGCAGTTTAGAATGTGATAACTGGACAAACGTTTCTTCCTTGTCGAGTGCTCAGCAGAGTCTGCATACTGTGCTATTAGAAATGCCTGTTATAAGAGGAACAGACCTCCACCAGGTTCACAGGATCATTTGAATTTGAAGGCATTCCTTTCTCACAAAAGGAATTGCCATTTGAAAGGACAAGTCCCTATGAGGAGTAGAACGGACAGCAGAAGGTCTTGGCTTTTAGCTGCCTGAGCCATCTCAAATAATTAATCCAGTCTTCTTGACCTCTGCTTCAACCTCTCTGTCCAGAAAAGCAACAGGTATACTGCATGCAAGGAGGTTACTGATTCCTTCAAGTTTGATTTTGGGGTCAGACAGAACTAGCTTCAAATTCTAGCTGCACAGCATGCAAGCTGTGTGGCTAATGATTTTGAGCCCTAGTTTATGCCTCTGGGAGGAGATTAATGGGGTACCTTCCTGATAGGTTTGCTGGGAGGATTAAAAGACAGCAAATTGCCCAAGCTTTGCAAATGGCAGCTAATAAAATAATGAAAACTTTTTGCCTTCAGAACTCTATCTTAAATTGAGGACACCAAAGAGCTTCTGTGACTATTATTAATTTTTAATTAAAAGTAAATTAAATTTTATTTTATTACTATGAGAAACGAAATGAGAAACTTTAAAAATATTTGTGTATTAATTTAAAAATCACAGCAAACTATATGCTAACATAAAAATACGTTTTTAATGAAAAGTAACTTTTTTTAAAAAAAGGAACAAAAGAGAAGACTTCATTATTGTTTGTTTTTTTTTTTCAAGTCTCTTTAATGTCTTAGTAGGAAGGAGTAGAATTCTCATATCTGCTTCCACTAAAATCTGTTGCAGTATCACACATCACGTAACTTCTGGAAAACTCCACTTTACACCCAAGATGGAATGAAAGTAGAGAAAAGCAAATAATATCTTGGCATTATAAAAATAGTTTTGACCTCATGGACTCCCTGAAAGGGACTCAGGGACCCCCACGCTTTGAAAACAACCGACTTGGGACAACTGTCTTTCAAACTCTCAAACTGTAGAAGATGAGCCAAAGGCTTATGTAGAAAAAGAATGATACAATGCATAAGAGAAAGAGAAACATCAAGGCCAAGAATATAGAATATCTGAGTCCCACTGAAGAATTTACTTTTAGAAATAAGCTTGTACTTAAGTAGGGGGCAGGAGAACAGCAGGAGCCCGAACATATTTACAGAATCAGGCAAGTATCAGGCAAATATATTCTCCAAACAGACTGGATAAACTTCTGTGATGCCAGTAATCCAGACATCACAGATCACTGCTTCTATGTCTCTTTCTCCGTTCTCCACCACTCCACCCCAGCACTGCAGGAAAATACCCATTTGCTCTCTGGATTATCGAATGTTGTAGTTATACCCCACCAGGGCATGGCGACTCAAACTCAGAAAAACTCATGGGTTTTTCAAACACACAGACCTGGGTTCAAATGCTAGAACTGCCACTTAAGAGCTATGTAGTCTTGGAGAAGTTACTTAAATTTACTGAATCTCATGTATATGTTGGGGATTGTGATAGACTAAAAATGACCATATTCTCTGCAACTCCTCCCATCAAAAGTGTAGAATGCAATGGAATACTACTCAGCCATAAAAAAGAAATCTTACCATTTGCAATAACATGGATGAGTCTAGAGGGCATTATACTAAATAAGTCAGACAAAGACAAATACCATATGTGATCTCACTTATATGCAGAATCTAAAAAACTAAACAAAATGAAAACAGACTCATAGATATAGAGAATAAATGGATGGCTGCCAGAGGGGAAGGTGGGTGAAATAGCTGAAGAGGATTAAGAGGTATAAACCTCCAGTTATAAAATAAACAAGCCTGGGGATGGAATGTATAGCACAATAATGGTCAATAATATTGTCATAACTTTTTATGTGGACAGATGGTTACTATATTTCTCGTGTGATCATTTCATAATGTATGCATGTCAAATCTCTATGTAGTATACCTGAAACTAACATAATATTGTATGTCAACTATCTTTCAATAAGATTTTTTTTAATTAATTAAATTTATTTAACACACAGAGCTAATTCAAGTAATCTTCTTGAGTGAGCTTTGGAGTTTTTGTCTTCAAGGAATTTGCCCATTTCAAGAAAGTAATCAAATTTTTTAGCAAAGTTGTTTATTATATTCTCTTAATCCTTCTAATGATGTAGATCTCTAGTGATATTCTTTTTTCACTCCTTATACATAATGTATATATTCTACCTTTTTTTTGAATTTTTGAAATTTATTTTTTTATACAGCAAATTCTTATTATTCATTTTATACATATTAGTGTATATATGTCAATCCCAATCTTCCAATTCATCAATAATGAATCTTTCAATAAGATTTTTTGAAAGTTGAAGTCTGTTTTCCCATGCCTTGAATTGGGCTGGCGCTGTGTCTTCATCACTCTATGTGGTCGAAGTGGCAATATTTAACTTCTGAGCGTGGTTTCAAGAGGCCCTGCAGCTTCCCCACTTAACCTGTGGAACCCTGAGGCCCCCACGCTGTGATGAAAGATTCCATGGAGGAAGAGGGCCAGCCATCTCTGCTGAGGCCCCAGACATCTTATCCCATCCAGCCTCAGCCAAGCAGCCATATGGAGAGTTCCGGTGAAAACAGCAGAACCACCACCCATTCAGCCCACAGAACTGTGAGAAATGATCGTTCTGTTTTAGGCTACTAAATAGATGGGTAGTTTCTAGTTTCAATTTGTCCCAGTTTGCCTGGGACTTGCCCACTTTTAGCTGCCAGTCCCACATCCCAAGAAACCCCTCAGCCCTAGTTGGTCACCTATTTGTAGCACAACTGCAAATACCTTACACAGGAATAAGAGCGTTCAACTCAGTGTTTGAGAGAATTAAGTGAAATGATGAGGTAAAGGCAAAATATAGATAGAGCCCATAAAATGAAAGGTTTTGTTTTTCTTGTTTTCAATTTATAACTTTGTAATAATTTATAATTACTCTATCTTTAACAAAATAATATTTCCATAGCTAATTAAAATTTGATCTTTTATCTTTGTCTACAACTGAACTTCTCATTCAGGGCCCTAATTGCTTTTTATCTTTTTTTAAATTAGTTTATTTATTTTTAGCTGCGTTGGGTCTTCGTTGCTGCACGCGGCTTTCTCTAGTTGCGGTGAGCGGCGGCTACTCTTTGTTGCTATGCGCAGGCTTCTCATTGTGGTGGCTTCTCTTGTTGCGGAGCACGGGCTCTAGGCACGTGGGCTACAGTAGTTGTGGCACACGGGCTCAGTAATTCTGGCTCGCGGGCTCTAGAGCTCAGGCTCAGTAGCTGTGGCGCACGGGCTTAGCTGCTCTGCGGCATGTGGGATCTTCCCAGACCCGGGCTCGAACCCGTGTCCCGTGCATTGGCAGGCAGATTCTGAACCACTGCACCACCAGGGAAGTCCCAGGCCCTAATTTCTTTAAATATACCAGACAGCATTCTCTGCTGGAGAATGCTGCATTTCCAGCTAAGCACGAAGGTAGCAGGCCCCTGGGAAATTATGAACCAAAAAGAGAAAGAAAACATTGGACTTAACTAAATTCAAACTGGCTGTGAGTTCTATCACTGTTGAAGATGGAAAACACTTAATACTATGTCATTCTGGGTGGGTCCAGAAAAGGACCTCTTTTTGGACAATATTTTTCCCCAGGGGCATGTCTAGTGAAAACATAATCCACGGAGATGATCTGCAGATAAGGTCAATGCCGTGTGCCCACAAAAAGGCAGAATCTCGGGGGCCTACTGGGTAAGAGAGTTGAAACCTTTGAAACTCTATTTTAGAGCTGTTCCTTAGGAAGAAAAGTGGGAGGCTGGGGTGGTGGTGTGGGGTGGGTAGAATGCTTGTAAAAGTCTGAAATTCATTAAACGATGGTGTAATCTTTCCCTCATGTCATAATTATTTGACCTAAAAATGTATTTTAAATGACCAAGAGGTAACATATCTTTCTGCCTAACTGAAATTGCCTGTTATTCACACAATTAAAATGACTTCCCCACCCTAGTGGCCAAAAGAACTTCACGCTGCTAAGAAAATAACTATTCTGTACATCGCTGAAGAATTCTGACTCTGCAAAAAATACATGTGAAATCATTCAGCAGGATGAACAACAAAAAATGTCAGCCTCCGAGAATTTAATCAAGAAGGTATTTCCTCCTGCAGACTTCCCATAGGCAGCATGCTGAAAATGGTCCAGACACATCTGTACTGCATGTGTCTTCCATGCACAGAAGGACATATATCAAGACACTAAGGAAAGCATTTCTGTTGCTCTGCAAACAAGCTCATGCCCAATTCTTGAACAAGATCAAACTAGGAATCGATCAGCCAAGTATTAACTGCCTTTGCTCCTTAGAGAGAACAAATATACAAAGAACATAGATCTTAACTTTTTAAAGAATGGAAGGTAGCAGGACTCTACATTGTTTAACAGCCTTTAAAAGCAAGAGACTGCTCTCCATGGCATGGATCTGTGTATTTGATGATACCCATGAACTGATGGATATATGGATATCTGCATCTATCCCCATTTTCTGCATCTCTAACCCTATCTGCATCCATCCACCAGGCACGGTTATAACTCACTGAACCGAAGTGATACTGAAGACTACAGTCCCTTCACTTTGGAACACTAGAGTATCTACCCCCAAATTTAACAAATTCTGTATTGTGCTGGCAATCAGAAAGCCACTACAACTGTAATTGGAGGTACACTTAAACATTGGAAAGCAGTGGGTTTAAATACTCATGATTTTCCAAATTAAAAAATCAGTCGGGAGCCAAGTTTTAGACACATTGGGATAGATTTTCTAGCCATTTTCTAGATGTCTGTAGGAATTTCTAGAATTTCAATTTTCATTCTCTAAAATTAAATACCTCATAGTTTGCTGGTATAAAAATGTATACAAAGCTACATGAACAAAAACCACAAATCAAAAACCTGCTTTTCAAAGGATAAAGCTGTAACAAACACTAAATGAAATAAAAGTATGGCAAGAATTATGCATTCAAGAGAATAATAAAAGGAGACTGGGACACATTTGAAAGATACGTTTCATTGTAAAAGTTTTTCTAAGTAGCCACAAATGCCACCAATATAGTAAAATATCAAAAAGTCATTCCTTTCCCACAGCCACCATCCTCTTTCATCTGAACGGGGATACAGGCTTCTAATCTGTACCCCTTTTACCTACAATCTATTCTTCACATAGAAATGAGTAGGCTTAAATAAAAAAGATAATTAGTTTCATCAGCTCCTCTGCTTAACATTTAACGGCTTTGGACTTTTATTCTAAGAGCAATGCAAACTTCTTACCTTGGCTGACAAGGGATTAGGTGACCTGGCCCTTGTCTACCCTCTTGACTCGTTTACAAATTACTCTGTCCCTTGGTCACTGTGTGCCGGTTGCACAGGTCTCCTGTTCTGCTTCTTGAGAACATCTGAGTGCATCCTGCTTTCAGGTGTTTAATGTCCCTCTTCCTGTTGCTTGGGATTGCCATTCCCCTGGCGCTCAACACGGCTGTCTCGTCTCACCCTTCAAATCTAACCCAACATCATCTTCCTAGAGAGATTTCCCTGACCACCTTAATTTAAGTAGCCTCCTCCCTGCTTCCCTTACTCCCAATCATCTCATTCTGTTGCACACCTCCGTGGCTCTTATCAAAGTCTGAAATCATTATTCACCAGTTTTCTCATTCATCATCTGTCTTGAATGTTAGAAGGTAAGTACCTTGGAAGCATGACCTTGACTTGCTAATCTACTTCTGGATTCCCTGTGCTTAGAATGATGCCTGGTTTTGGTGTTAGGAAAATTGTTCTGTCTGATACCTAGAGAATCGATTGGAGGAGGGCAAGGCTGGAGTGGGGGGAACGTTTAGGAGGCTGCCATAATCTAGGGGAAGGATGATGGTGGCTGCAACCCAAGTGAGAGTAATGGGGATAGAGAAATGAGGATGGATGAGAGAAATCTTCAGAGGATAGAATCAGCAAGGCTTGATAATTGGTTGGATAAGGGAGATTTAGGGTCAGCGTCCAGTTTTCCCCCTTTACACTGAATTTCCCAAACAGGTTTCTTCTTCCTTAAGTTTACATGACTAATAAGATTTTAGTGAAATCAGCCTGCTACTGACTGCAGCTGATTGGTACAGGGAGTGATGTATGGGACATGGTACCCATACGTAGGTCATAAGTAGGAGGGCAAGACATTTCAGTTTTCCCAGGGAAGTCCTGGGCTATTGTTCCTGGATATTATTTGCTCTTGTTTCTTTTCTTAATTTTTTTTTTTTTTTTTTGGCTGCACCACACAGCATGTGGGATCTTATTTCCCTGACAAGGGATTGAACCTGTACCCCCTGCATTGGAAGCATGGAGTCTTAACCACTGGACTGCCAGAGAAATCCCTCCTGGATATTAATACTGCTGCCTTTCCCTCTCTAAAGTGTCCTGGTTTGAATGATAACTTATATGGTCACACTAGGTGCTTAGGGAAGGTAGCCCAGTGTTGAATGGTGCCTATGCCAGTAGACTCTAGCTTTTAGGAACACAAATGCTATTTGAACAAAGAGAGAGTGGGTCACAGAAGGTGGTGCCTCTATCTAGGCCATTGGCTACATATTCCAGAGCACTATTTCACTGTGAGTGACGGTAAGACTGAGAAATTCTCCCCTCCCTGATCCCTGGCACTCCCTGCAGGTTACTTCCATCACTGAGAATCATTTGAGCTAATCTCTTTCTCACCATTAATGAGCTGAAGTGACCAAATTACCACCCTAAGGCAGCAGGAACATCAAGTGGGTGGTGCCTACATTTTGTAAGGACTTGCCTTTCATGGATAGAAAGTTGCACTAGGAGATCCATGAAGGCTTCTCAACCTGTAATGGTGAGTCATAGAAGCCAGAAAGACTAAAGACTTGACCTCATGCTAGGTCAAAGAGCTCGGAGCTGGCAACCTTCAAATGAGAAATAAGTTCTCCTAATGATTGTGAGAAGGAATGGAGACCCACCACCAAAACATCTCTTTAACACATCCACAGATCCCAGGATCTGAAGAGGTTTTGAACTCAGAAAATAAAGAGTGATTTTATAAGTGATAATTTTAAGGCCTCATGGTTCAATAATGTCTTAGAAATCAATTTCCATGTTTCTTAATTGTTGGTCTGAGCTTTCAGTGGGCCATTGGTCTATAAATTGCAGCAGTTCCTGAACCTTCCCTCTAACCCTATTTTTTTGTTGGGAAAAAAATACTAGTTATGACTCCACCAGGCATTTCCTTAAAACCAAAGACTAGGTGGTACTGTGACCTGATTGATGTTCAAGAAAGCAGTCTAAAGTTTCAAATGCCTTATACACGCCTATACTCCGGCTTGTGGAGATTATTTCATATAGTTAGCCTCCTGTAAAATGTTGTTGAGGCCCCCCTTTCTTCTGTCTATTGGCTATTAGTCACCACCCAGAAAGAGAAACTCCGAGTTAGGATGGAAGGTAGGTCTTAGATCGACTGAAAGTGTAGAAGCCTTGACCATAACTTGATTCACTGGGAGGCAGAAAACCTGAATGATAACCAGCAACTTAAAAAATTTGCCAGCTCTGCAATGCAACGGTACAGCTTCAGAAATTGAGAAAAGCACTTATATAAATACATTCCAAGCACTGAAGACTTACACAAATTTCCATCCTCCAAAATGTAATAGGTACATATAGAATAACACAAAAGAAAACAAAAGGAAACAGGGCTACAATAAATGAAAAGGGCCCCCAGATATTTAAATCCAATAAAAATACCATTACTGGCAAAGTTGACCAAAGCGTCAATGGAAAAAGCAGTACTGACATTTTCTGTTCTTTCTTACTCCTTGCATTTTTTTCCCTTAAATTAAAACTCACAGCAAAACAAAGCCTCTGGCTGGACTATGAGGAACGCTATTCACCTGATTAGCCAGAACATCTTTTGAATGATTCGTTTTCAATTTGCACCACTGCCAGAGAGGAAGGCCCCCAAATTAATCGTTGCATAGATTGTTTATGCCTCTAAGAGGCACATTAAAAAATTTCAGCAATGCTGAAAGAAATGCTGATCTTCGGAAAGTATTTTATTTAATGGATTTTTTAAAACTTAAGGGTCTTGGAACTTGCCAAAACTTGTTTAAAATTCCACTTACAAGTTTGTCTGCCTAGAGAGTTGGAGTGGTGAGGGCTTTGTCATTTCTTAGTGTGAAAAGCTTTGTCCTTAAATTCTGGGAGCCTTGGACCCACCAGTGGAGATCTTGATAGAACTGCAATTCTGGCTCAGATGTAGGGCCCATTTATTAAGGGCTTTCCCTTAATAACAAATGTGGTCCCTCATCACTCCCTCAAGTGTCCCTCCTGGGTGGTTTCTCCTCTCTGCCTTAGCTTTTGGAGCCACACTTAGGAAAAGAAAGAGAAAAGACATTGGTCTGTTTAGTTGGCACAGAGGGATGGGAATTTGCACAGGGCTTTTGTTGGGCAAGTTTTCCTTAGCTCCCTGCCAAGGAAGTTCTAACGCTGTGCCTCAAGTGGAGGAAAGTAACAATGGATTAGATGACTATTCCTTCCATCCTACATCGACTCTAAAGAACTGCAACATGTACCTGCAGCAGGGCAAGGACCACACCAGAAGCAAGCTCACTTTCATCATCGACATCTCCCATTTTGAAATCAGCCAATATAATGATGGAGTGGCTTATTCATGACAGCAGCATGCACAAAGTGACAGCTCACGGAGGACTCATGAACAATATCCAGGGATAAGAAGCAGAATCATTTCTGTTCTTGCTGAGATCTGATGACTATGGTTTATGCCATGGCAAATGAGGGTTCGTTAGCTATTGAAGTAGTTCCCATTATTTAAAGTGGTACTCAACACTCATTTTTCTCAATCCCATCTTATCTCCTAATCCTTTTTATGTGTGTCTTAACCAAGCAGTCATACTCCCCCCTCAAATGCCTACATGCTTCTGGGTTAATGCTTTGACCTGGGTTGGCACAGAAGAGAGGTGTCACTCTTAAATGTCACTTCATTTGAATGAGGTCCAGTGATGGGAAAAGAGATGGTCAAAACCAGGAGCTTGTGGAGCTCTGGTAAAGGGTAGAGGTCAAACTGATTGAGACTTGGTATCTAGCATTTGGAGCCCTACAGCCACCCCTGAAAGCATTCCTGGGCTCAGACCTGCTGTTGGAAGGTCAACAAAGTCATGACTGGTTCTCCACCTTCCACCTGTATAAAACAACTACTGTTGAAAGTAGCAGGGCTCTGCAATCATTGCCTACAAACCCCACAACCTTAATACTGATCACGGGTTCCATATGAATCATGATGGGGTACCTCCGATTTTCTCCCTACCCAAAACCACAGCACTACTTATTCATAGCTGAGTGGTGGTATTTCTATTATTGTTGCTTTGACCATGTGGTATGAATACTCATAGGGACCTGATAACTTCCTTCCAAACACAACAGAAAAGTTTGACACTCGTCATCCAAGTTTCATGCCTGCTACCCCAACATGCCTGCTACCCTGTTGTTTACTACATTCTACCTAAGGTCATCTCCCATTCTTGGTTCACTTACTTAGTTTGGGGGTTTGCCATCTTCTTTATCCAATGCATGGAATGGTTTTCTTCTTAATTATATTGTATTGCTCAGGTCCTTTTACAAATCTTAAGAACAAACTGTTGCATAAAGCTTTCCTGGAATCATTGGCTCCACTTTTCAGTCCAAAAATAATAGCCTATGTTTCAGTCAAAAATGCTGTGATTATATTTCCTAGTAGGACACATCTCCTGGTATACTAAAAGCCTTGAAAACTATCCTTTAAAGATACTTAAGGAAGATGCTGAAAACCAGGGGAGATTGGTTCAAGATGGCAGAGTAGAAGGACGTGCACTCACTTCCTCTTGCGAGAGCACTGGAATCACAACTAACTACTGAACAGTCATGGACAGGAAGACACTGGAACTCACCAAAATGATACCCCACATCCAAAGACAAAGGAGAAGCCACAGTGAGATGGTAGGAGGGGCGCAATCACAATAAAATCAAATCCCATAACTGCTGGGTGGGTGACTCACAAACTGGAGAACACTTATACCACAGAAGTCCACCCACTGGAGTGAAGGTTCTGAGCCCCACGTCAGGCTTCCCAACCTGTAGGTCCAGCAACGGGAGGAGGAATTCCTAGAGAATCAGACTTTGAAGGCTAGTGGGATTTGATTGCAGGATTTCGACAGGACTGGGGGAAACAGAGACCCCACTCTTGCAGGGCACACACAAAATAGTGTGCACATCAGGACCCAGGGGAAGGATCAGTGACCCCATAGGAGACTGAACCAGACCTACCTGCTAGTGTTGGAGGGTCTCCTGCAGAGGTGGGGGGTGCCTGTGGCTTACTGAGGGGACAAGGACACTGACAGCAAAAGTTTTGGGAAGTATTCCTTGGTGTGAGCCCTCCCGGAGTCCGCCATTAGCCCCACCAAAAAGCTGGTAGGCTCCAGTGCTGGGTCACCTCAGGCCAAACAAGCAACAGGGAGGGAACTCAGCCCCACCCATCAGCAGACAAGCAGATTAAAGTTTTACTGAGCTCTACCCACCAGAGCAACACCAAACCCTACCCACCACCAGTCCCTCCCATCAGGAAGCTTGCACAAGCCCCTTAGATAGCCTTATCCACCAGAGGGCAGACAGCAGAAGCAAGAAGAACTACAATCCTGCAGCCTGTGGAACAAAAGCCACATTCACAGAAAGACAGACAACACGAAAAGGCAGAGGACTGTCCAGGACCAGATGGCTTCACAGGTGAATTCTATCAAACATTTAGAGAAGAGCTAACACCCATCCTTCCCAAACTCTTCCAAAAAACTGCAGAGGAAGGAACACTTCCAAACTCATTCTACGAGGCCACCATCACCCTGATAACAAAACCAGACAAAGATACTACAAACAAAGAAAATTACAGACCAATATCACTGATGAATATAGATGCAAAAGTCCTCAACAAGATACTAGCAAAAAGAATCCAACAACACATTAAAAGGATCATACACCATGATCAAGTGGGATTTATCCCAGGAACGCAAAGATTCTTCAATATATGCAAATCAGTCAGGGTGACACAGCATATTAACAAATTGAAGAATAAAAACCATATGATCATCTCAATAGATGCAGAAAAAGCTTTTGACAAAATTCAACACCCATTTATGATAAAAACTCTCCAGAAAGTGGGTATAGAGGGAACCTACCTCAACATAATAAAGGCCATATACGACAAACCCACAGCAAACATCATTCTCAATGGTAAAAAACTGAAAGCATTTCCTGTAAGATCAGGAACAAGACAAGGATGTCCACTCTTGCCACTATTACTGAACATAGTTTTGGAAGTCCTAGTCACGGCAATCAGAGAAGAAAAAGAAATAAAAGGAATACAAGCTGGAAAAGAAGAAGTAAAACTGTCACTGTTTGTAGATGACATGATACTATACATAGAGAATCCTAAAGATGCCACCAGAAAACTACTAGAGCTAATCAGTGAATCTGGTAAAGTTGCAGGACACAAAATTAATGCACAGAAATCTCTTGCATTCCAATACACTAACAATGAAAGATCAGAGAGAGAAATCAAGGAAACAATCCAATTCACCATTGCAACAAAAAGAATAAAATACCTGGGAATAAACCTACCTAAGGAGGTAAAAGACCTGTACTCAGAAAACTGTAAGATGCTGATGAAAGAAATCAAAGATGACACAGAGGGAGAGAGATATCATGTTCTTGGAATGGAAGAATCAATATTGTGAAAATGACTATACTACCCAAAGCAATCTACAGATTCAATGCAATCCCTATCAAATTACCAATGGCATTTTTTACAGAACTAGAACAAAAAAATCTTAAAATTTGTATGGAGACACAAAAGACCCCGAATAGCCAAAGCAATCTTGAGGGAAAAAAACGGAGCTGGAGAAATCACACTCCCTGACTTCACACTATACTACAAAGCTACAGTAATCAAGACAATATGGTGCTGGCACAAAAACAGAAATATAGATCAATAGAACAGGATTGAAAGCCCAGAGATAAACCCATGCGCCTATGGTCAACTAATCTATGACAAAGGAGGCAAGGATATACAGTGGAGCAAAGACAGTCTCTTCAATAAGTGGTGCTGGGAAAACTGGACAGCTACATGTAAAATAATGAAATTAGAACACTCCCTAACACCATATACAAAAATAAACTCAAAATGGATTAAAGACCTAAATGTAAGACTAGACACTAAAAAACTCTTAGAGAAAAACATAGGAAGAACACTCTTTGACATAAATCACAGCAAGATCTTTTTTGACCCACCTCCTAGAGAAATGGAAATAAAAACAAAAATAAACAAATGTGACCTAATGAAACTGAAAAACTTTTGCACAGCAAAGGAAACCATAAACAAGACGAAAAGACAGCCCTCAGAATGGGAGAAAATATTTCCAAACAAATCAACAGACAAAGGATTAATTTCCAAAATATACAAACAGCTCATGCAGCTCAATATTTTAAAAAAAAGCAACCCAATCAAAAAATGGGGAGAAGACCTAAATAGACATTTCTCCAAAGCAGACATACAGATGGCCAAGAGTCACATGAAAAGATGCTCAACATCACTAATTATTAGAGAAATGCAAATCAAAACTACAATAAGGGACTTCCCTGGTGGCACAGAGGTTAAGAATCCGACTGCCAATGCAGGGGACACAGGTTCGAGCCCTGGTCCGGGAAAATCCCACATGCTGCAGAGCAACTAAGCCCATGTGCCACAACTACTGAGCCTGCGCTCTAGAGCCCACGAGCCACAACTACTGAGCCCATGTGCCACAACTACCGCAGCCCACGTGCCTAGAGCCTGTGCTCTGCAACAAAGAGAAGCCACTGCAATGAGAAGCCCACACACTGCAGCAAAGAGTAGCCCCTGCTTGATGCAACTAGAGAAAGCCCGCATGCAGCAACCAAGACCCAAAAATAAATTAATTAATTAATTTAAAAAACACAAAACTACAATGAGTTATCACCTCACACTGGTTAAAATGGGCATCATCAGAAAATCTACAAACAACAAATGCTGAAGAGGGTTGGAGAAAAGGGAACACTCTTGCACTGTTGGTGGGAATATAAATTGATACAGCCACTATGGAGAACACTATGGAGGGTTTTAAAAGACTAAATATAAAATTACCATATGATCCAGCAACCCCACTACTGGGTCTATACCCTGAAAAAACCATAATTCAAAAAGACACATGCACTCCAGTGTTCATTGCAGCACTATTTACAATAGCCAGGTCATGGAAGCAACCTAAATGCCCATCGACAGACAAACGGATAAAGAAGAAGTGGTACATATATACAATGGAATATTACTCAGCCATAAAAAGGAATGAAATTGGGTTATTTGTAGAGACATGAATGGACCTAGAGACTGTCATACAGAGTGAAGTAAGTCGGAAATAGAAAAACAAATATCATATATTAACGCGTATATGTGGAATCTAGAAAAATGGTAGAGATGAACCGGTTTGCAGGGCAGAAATAGAGACACAGATGTAGAGAACAATTGTATGGACACCAAGGGGGGAAAGTGGGAGTGATGGGGTGGTGGTGGGATGGACTGCTAGATTGGGATTGACATATATACACTAATATGTATAAAATAGATAATTAATAAGAACCTGCTGTATAAAAAAATAGATAAAATAAAACTCAAAAAAAAAAGATACTTAAGGTGCCTAGCAGGTTATCAAACTGGGTTAGGGGATAAACATAGTGGGTTGTGCGAGCAGTTTGCTCTGGTAGCAAAAGTATTTTGTTACTGGCATTGCTTAGAATTACTGTTGCATAGCCATAGTGAAAAGCAGGCCAATTTTTAGTTGGTTTTATTATTGTTTCAAAATTCTCTACAGACAAGGAACCCCCTTATCTTATGTTACGTTTGGCAGAGTGCTCCCACCCCATCTTTGTACGCCACTGTTCAAAGAAAGTCCAAAATGACCGACTTCTATTCAAAGACAAAGCAATTCTTTAAGATCCTCCTTACTGAAGCACCTATTTTAACCATTAACCAATAGCCAAAGATTTCAAAGACTATAGGAAAAAGAGCCACACACTTGTACAACAAGCAATTACTGTTATTCTTATGTAGATCTAAGATTGCAGAAGACACTTGTGTGGACTTTCATGCCCTAGCTTATTCCTTCTGTGTTAACACAAATAAAGTACACCACTTAGAGTCTATAAAATCTCACACTTCCCTTTAATTTGATAGTTTTGTCTCCACTATACCCAGCTGAATTTCTTTTGGGGTCTCCTCTTATTTAGGTAAAACTAGTAACTCTTAACAAGAAATGACCAAACCAAGTGTAAATATTTTTTTTTCTTATCTTTCTCTGGGGACTTTCCTGAGACTCAAGGCTCCCCATATACAAGGTCATGTCCAATAGTTTACCTTCCTGTCACTGAAAACACTTTCAATAACTCTTTCAATGACTTTCTTCCCTAGTATACCAGTTAGGAAGTTTAAAGTGCACATGAAATTATGTGCAGAGTTAGGTACATGGCAGGGTTTTGGGGCCAGGCCTGGAATGACACACCTCATTTTTGCTCATTCTCGGTACCACTCATTGCTAGAACTCAGCCATGTGTCACATGCAGCAGCAGTGGAAGCTGCTGAATGTCCAGCCGGGAAGAAGGGGAAATAGACGTTAGTGGCTAATTAGTGTTTGTATTATCCCACCAGATGGTTAGAGCCAGGAAGGCAAGGCATGCTCAATCCCGTCACTGCCAAAGATCTGTGCTCGGTACAGCACCTCATACACGGTCGAGTTTTAGTCAACATTAGCCACCGGATGGGAAGTAAGCATCTTATGAACAGTAAGGAAAGAATTGGGCCTAGAATAAAATTCAAAGACTTTAACTTTAGAGGTAAGACTTAATCTGCTAAAATCCAAAAGGAGACTCACTAGACTCCATGAATGCTGATGAATTTCTAACATTTGGTTGAGAATTTCAAAAATCAAGGACAATTTACAGCAATTCACTTAAAATTGTTCAGTTTTTGTTAACCTTCTAAACAATCAGTTTATACACACACACTTATGATTATATAAGCTACTTGCATGTGTAAATGTACAGAAGAAAATTTGATTTCATGTGGTTTTCTGAGACCAAAGAGAGAACATGTAAACACTACCATGAGCAAACAGAGCATAAATTCAGTATCTTGGTACAAGGAACTTTGGAATAAGTGGGAAAAAATATTCTGTTTTGAGTTTCCCATGAAGGACTTATTGCATGTCACCCAGAAAGCCTAGCAACACTTTATAAGCTCTCACAAATCAATCGCTGCTAGGCAGTGGCCCACACTGTGTTCCAATTTTAAGAACTGCTACCTTGCGAGAAAGGAACACCGATATAGAAGCTCTGGAGATGTGCTTAATTCTTTCAGGCACAATATGACAACAATGATGACTAATGGGCTACATTTTTAAGATCATAAGAGAACTGTAGGTTAATAAGCAAAAAATGTTAATTATCCCCAAATAATAGGCATTAGCAAACCAGGATTCTGTGGAGATGGACTGCTCCTACACACCAAAGAAACTCATGAAATCATTCCCCCTTCTATGCTCCAAGATAAAAAATTAAGTGGCAGGTCCCTTTTATTTAGGAGTGTGCTGTTTTTTCCCTTGATAACTATCATAGGTAAGTCATACTGCATCAAGTCACTGCTTAAACAGGCTGTTTCTGAACCATTTAACCTGTTACTACAGAATGAAACATACCATCAACAGGCACCAAAACAAAGAATGAATAAATAAAAAACCAGAATCGTCCTCCACTTACCTGCAGAATGTACCTGGATTTTATTCAGTGACAGTTTTAGTCGATTGTACCTTCACCTTGATTGTGACATCTAGATCACCATATTCCTAGTTGTTGGTCATGGGGCTCGTTAATACTTGTAAGTGCTCTAGTTTAATGCCTATAAATATGAGGAATATAATGTAAGAATGTCAGGATTGAAGTACTGCTCACACCCATTCCCTAGCTAGTGGCTCCAATTAACAGTAAATTTTAAATCAGAGACAGTCAAGCTTTAAGCGGGTCATCAGAATCACCTGGATTGTTTACTAAAACCCAGTTTGAGTTTCTGATTTAGGAGATCTGGGGTGGAGTCTGGGAATTTGCATTTCCAACAAGTTCCCAGGTGATACTGATGTTGTCGGCCTGGGGCCACACTTTTGAGAACTAAAGTATTAAACTGATAAACACCTATTTGAAGTCTCTTCATATACCTGGAAATACAGAGTAGATTTTTTGCTCTTAAAGAGCCAGAGATGTCACCCAAACCACTGCACTTTCACGTTAATGTTTGTCATATCAACATTTAAAATATTTTGTATAAAATAAAAATTTGAATAAAATGCTAGTATTAACAGTAATCTGTAAGAGTTCACAATATAAAATTTAAAAACAAGGGAAACTGATGATTTAATACCTTTTGAATGCACATATTTATGAGTAAAAATCAAGTAAATAATTATACAAATATGAACATCAAACAGTAAGTAAAATAAATTATACAGATATGAAATTATACAAATATGAACATTAAATTATACAAATATGAACATTCTTTTTTTCCTTTTTTGCTGGAAAATAAAACTAGGGATACATTTATTTAAAATCTTTACCTTCTTTTCTCGCATCAAAAAAATAACAAGTGACCACCCTTCCCCACATCCTAGCATCAAAAATTTCTTGGAAGTTTTACCAGAATAATAATACATCTTCCTTAGAATCTTTTTTCAGCCTCATTACCTTCAGGAAAAATCTCGGTTCCTCGTTGGCCTGGTGTCCTCAGCTTGTCCTTGGGAAGCTCAGCAATTTGCCAGTCATCCTCAGTTGAAGTAACAGGACTGCTGAGATCATCAACTTCTATCGGGTCTCTTCCATCTCCTCCTGATTCTGACTAGTTCCCAGCAGGCAGTGGACATGTTGATCCCCAATGGTCAACAAACTCTAAACGTTGTGACTATGTGCTGTAAAGCCGCCGAGAGATAGTCTATCTGGAGTCAAATTCAGCTGTAGCTGCGTTCTGTTTGGCTGGTACAGTGCATGGGGAGACCCGCACCGGCAAGCCCTCAGGAGAAGCCTATCCACCGCAGCGCACTCCCTGCTGACTTGCTTCTGACCGCCCGTTTACATGACTTGCCTGGTCGCACGAGATGGCTGAAATGGAAGCACCTGAACAAACGGGAAAACCAAGGCTTGAATAAATTAAGCAGCTTCCCTAGAGGCACCGTGGTAGCTTGCGCCATTTGCTCAGAATGACAAGTCAAGGCTCAAGGTCACTTCCTTATGCTTTGCTGCGCCCCCCACTTCTGGGGTTTCCGTGGTGTCAACAATAGAACTTAGACAAGAACCTGACCAGCATTGTTTACTGATCCTGCTGAGTCATCCTTAAGGACAGAAATATCAGTCATCAATCCATCTATCAGGTGTGCCATATAGGCCTGATCAACACGGTCCCTTCCTCAACTTGGTACCTTCCTCTGGAGTGTTTTGAAACAGGTTGAGACTCCACTTTCCATTTATAGGTTTGTGGAGGAGGAAAATATTATGTAAATCAGTACAGTGTAAAGAAATAACCTCAGCACTGGCCTTGGAGTCAGAGACAGAAAAGGTATAGGTTTTCACAAAGGCATTCTTTAAAAACAAAACAAAAAAGAAATTGGACTTAAAATGTCCATGGCACAGTCTGGGTTGGAAAACATGAAAGTCAGGGGAGATAAAGTTTCTCCTTGGCTCTTCCTACTTTGGCTGCCTGAGCTATTCTCCCGGTTCTTTTTGTCATCATTGCACAGAGAGCATTCACCTGTTCCAATTTGACCTTCTTGTTCTCTTAACTGGCAAGGCAGGGACAGAGGCAGAAGAACCAAAGGCAGTGATTCTCAAAAATGAAGCATATATAGCAATCACCTGGGGAACTGTTGCAGCTGTAGCCTCTTTGACCTTAGCTTCAGAGATTTCTAGTGGGCCTGCAATCTGCATAGTTCACCAGCACCCACAGGTGTTTTTGATGTTGGTGGTACTTGAGTACACTTGCAGAAAACCCATTTGCTTTACGACAGTCCTCAAACTTTACTGTACCCACAAATCTCTGTTAAAATGCAGAGTCTGCTTAAGTAGATCTGGGGTGTGGTCTGAGAATCTGTATTTCTCTTAAGCTCTTGGGGGATGCTGGTCCAGGAGCTGCTCTTTGAGTAGCAAGGGTTTAGGGCTGTGACATAGCAATGAGTCATACTGCCTGGGTTCAAAACTCAGCTCTGCACTTGACTAACTGTGGGTCTGGAAAAGTTACTTAAGCTCTCTGTGCCTCAGTTCTGTCATCCTCGAATGGACCACACTGTTGGTAGTCACTGCTTACGACTGTAGTGAGGTTTCCATGAGATAATAAACGTAAAGCTACTAGTTTATAGGGAGGCCTAACAAACGTTAGCCATTATTGTCATTTTGGGATATTATGCTTTGAGTTTTGCTTGACATACACATTCATCAGTAAGGGGACTTACAGAATTGCAAACTGGTGGCTTGTCTGGGTCACTTGAATTCCAAGCCCCTCTCTCCCAGCCCCTCTTCCTTACGTTCCCCACAAGGAGCACATCCTGAACATGCCCAGGTGGCCATTCCTTCCTCTGAAACCAGAGGTTTCTGGAGAATAGCTAATTAACTGGCAATCTTGGTTGGAGGAGGAGATAAAGAGATAGTACCAAGTTTCCGAGCTGTGCCCAGGCTAACAGATTACAACCTCCTAAAAGAGGTACCACATCTTCCTGGAAAACCAAACTCCAGAATTTTCCACTTAATGCATCTTTTGCAATCACAGGCTCCCAAGAACTCAGTTCTCTTCTGCCACCTCCAGGGGCATTTTCCCTCAGAAATCACTAAAAATGACTCAGTTCCAGGTTGGCCAGCTGAGAGAAATCCAGACAGTAGCTCACTGGCCACCACAAGTAAGGGTGGTGAACAAGGGACCAAGTTCACTTCTTGGTTCTACTTCCTTGCATAATGTTGAGACCGTGTGTCTGCTTCCTTCAGCCTCAGTCTGTAGGAGAGTGACTGCGATGCTTAAACCACAGCCAAGCTGAGTCTTATCTCTTCATTTTAATTGATGATTCTTGCACCTCAGTCTGTTGAAGCATCTTCTGGGAACAATTTTAAAGCTTGTAGATACCCAGACCACACTTCTCAAGATGCTGATTCAGTAGGACTGAAATGAGCACTGATGTCTGTGTTTTTACACTGACACACCAGGTAATTCTGAAGCAGGTGGTCCATTCTCTGAGAAATAAAGCATTTTAAGAGTAAGGAATGATGCTTAGATATGGTGCTGGCTTAACAGGAACAGCTGCCTGAACCTTGGTTAGTGTGAAGTGATCTAATTGTGGTCTTCTGAATGACCCCATAGAAGCTACCGTTCACTGAGTGGGCAGGGACCAAGTGTTAACTATTCCTATTTATTATCCTTTACACCACCTTGTTATTACGACTCTTACCCTCACAGAGTAGAATAAAGTCATGACTCAGAGAGTTTAAGAACCTCGCCCAAAGTTTTAACATGAGTTAGTGTCCAAAGTGGACCCTATCCCATGTCTTTTGGACCCCGAGTCAGTCTTTTCTATTATGCTGAGCGTCTCACACTTTAGCATACATTAGAATCCCCTGGAGGGCCTGTTAAAACAGATTGTTGGGCCCCACCCCCCAAATTTCTGATTCAGTATGTCTGGGGTGGGACCTGAGAATCTGCATTTCTATCAAGCTCCCAGCTGCTGCTGCTGATGGTGGACTTTGAGAACTACGGCACTAAAGTCAGCTGTGGGGTCTTTTTCTAGAAGTCTGAGGCTGTGTGTCTTGAGCAGTCCTAGCTACTCACCCAGGATAAGTCAGAAAAGCTTTCCTTTTTCTTCCCCTGTTGCTCAGCCAATAAGTACATGACAAGTGGCCAATAAAGTCACTGTTAAGCCAGTCCTTAGGGACTTCTGGGGGGGGGGGGGGGTTGAAGTTGTAATATGTCATCCTCTCCCCTCAAGCAGAAAGAACAATGGTCCCTTTGTGGTGGGTCTTCCCTGAGAATTCTTCTGCTCTTTTATTTCTTGCTTGAAAAATGCTCAACTGTGTTTCTATTCTAACTAAGCAATGGTCAGTGAAATGCCATCCTAACCACTTCTGTCCCACCTGGTACTAAGGAAATCATCCAGTCCTTGCACCTCCTTCCTCTCTCAGTTTGGCGACGGAATTCCAACTGGGGTCTGGATAGGCCTTCCCTTTCTGTTGATGGCCATGTGGTTCTCTTCCTGGGACTTCTGGGGTTCACTCACCCCCAAGGCCTTCACCCTAACCAAGAGCACAGACGTCTTTGTAAGGAGGGTATATTTCGTCCGCAGGACATTTTGTTCTTCCCCAGGAATTGCATGTACGGCTTGCTAAGCTATCCCTCCAGCAAGGTGAGGGAATGAATACCAGGCAGGGTCAAGTAAGCAGGATGACCCTGTGAAGTTTCTAAAGGGTGCGATGGCGATTCTCTTGAGACATGTAAGTTGGCAAGCTCAGAGTCAAACGTCTCCAGCGACTCTGTTCTCTCCTGGTGCTTTGTGCACATTGTACAGATCTCTGACCCCAGCAATAAAGCCACATCTCTGAGGTCCCTTCTTTTGTAGGATTCAAACTGCAGTTTGATTTGATGGATCTCATACAGTAGTTCAGCTGGCCTTCTGGATGACTCCCCTCTGACTCAAGTGTCTATCAGCCTGGCTCCTGCTTGGGCAATGACTGGTGGAGTACAAGACCTGGGTGCCAGACCCCTGTGCCACTTACCAAAGCACTGTGACTTGACCACTCTGAAGTCAGCATTTCCAATTGTCAACAAAGATATTTCTACCTACTGCCCTCGATGGAATGGGTTGAGAGGATGGAATGGGATTTTTTTCCTCAAGTGCTTGGAATGTTTAGACCCTCAGAAAATATAAGTAGGGCTTCCGGGAAGATGACGGAAGAGTAAGACGCGGAGATCACCTTCCTCCCCACAGATAAACCAGATAATACATCTACACGTGGAAAAACTCCTACAGAACACCTACTGAACGCTGGCAGAAGACCTCAGACCTCCCAAAAGGCAAGAAACCCCCCACGTACCTGGCTAGGGCAAAAGAAAAAACAATAAACAGAGATAAAAGAATAGGGATGGGACCTGTACCACTGGGAGGGAGCTGTGAAGGAGGAAATGTTTCCTCACACTAGGAAGCCCCTTCTCGGGAGGAGACTGCGGGTGGCGGAGGGGGAAAGCTTTGGAGCTGCGAAGGAGAGCTCAGCCACAGGGGTGCGGAGGGCAAAGCGGAGAGATTCCTGCACAGAGGATCGGTGCCGACCAGCACTCACCAGCCCGAGAGGCTTTTCTGCTTACCCGCCGGGGAGGGCGGGGCTGCGAGCTGAGGCTTGGGCTTCGGTCGGAGCGCAGGGAGAGGACTGGGGTTGGCGGCGTAAACACAGCCTGCAGGGGGTTACTGCGCCACTGCTGGCCGGGAGGGAGTCCGGGGAAAAGTCTGGACCTGCCGAAGAGGCAAGAGACTTTTTCTTACCGCTTTGTTTCCTGGTGCACAAGGAGAGGGGATTAAAAGCGCTGCTTAAAGGAGCTCCAGAGACGGGCGTGAGCCGTGGCTAAAAGCGCGGACTCCAGAGATGGGCATGAAACGCTAAGGCCGCTGCTGCGGCCACCAAGAAGCCTGTGTGCGAGCACAGGTCACTATCTACACCCCGCTTCCGGGGAGCCTGTGCAGCCCGCCACTGCCAGGGTCCCGGGATCCAGGAACAACTTCCCCGGGAAAACGCACGGCGCGCCTAAGGCTGGTGCGACGTCACGCCGGCCTCTGCCGCCGCAGGCTCGCCCCGCACTCCGTGCCCCTCCCTCCCCCCGGCCTGAGTGAGCCAGAGCCCCCGAATCAGTGGCTCCTTTAACCCCGTCCTATCTGAGCGAAGAACAGACGCCCTTCAGCGACCTACATTCAGAGGCGGGGCCAAATCCAAAGCTGAGCCCCTGGGAGCTGTGAGAACAAAGAAGAGAAAGGGAAATCTCTCCCAGCAGGTTAGAAGCAGCGGATTAAAGCTCCACAATCAACTTGATGTACCTGCATCTGTGGAATACCTGAATAGACAACGAATCATCCCAAATTGAGGAGGTGGACTTTGAGAGCAAGATTTTATGATTTTTTTCCCCTTTTCCTCTTTTTGTGAGTGTGTATGTGTATGCTTCTGTGTGAGATTTTGTCTGTATAGCTTTCCTTCCATCATTTGTCCTAGGGTTCTATCCGTCCGTTTTTTTGTTTTCTTTTTTCTCTTAATAATTATTTTTTTACTTTAATAACTTTATATTTTATCTTACTTTATTTTATTTTACTTTATCTCCTTTCTTTTTCTCCTTCCTTCCCTCCTTCCTTCCTCCCTCCCTCCCTCCCTCCTTTCTTTCTTTCGTTCTTTCTACTTCTACTAATTCTTTCTACTTTTTCTCCCTTTTATTCGGAGCCGTGTGGATGAAAGGCTCTTGGTGCAGCAGCCAGGAGTCAGTGCTGTGCCTCTGAGGAGGGAGAGGCAAATTCAGGACACTGCTCCACAAGAGACCTCCCAGGTCCACATAATATCAAACGGCGAAAATCTCCCAGAGATCTCCATCTCAACACCAGCACCCAGCTTCACTCAACGACCAGCAAGCTACAGTGCTTGACACCCTATGCCAAACAACTAGCAAGACAGGAACACAACCCCACCCATTAGCAGAGAGGCTGCCTAAAATCATAATAAGTCCACAGACACCCCAAAACACACCACCAAACGTGGACCTGCCTGCCAGAAAGACAAGATCCAGCCTCATCCACCAGAACACAGGCACTAGTCCCCTCCACCAGGAAGCCTACACAACCCACTGAAACAACCTTAGCCACTGGAGACAGACATCAAAAACAGTGGGAACTACAAACCTGCAGCCTGCAAAAAGGAGACCCCAAATACAGTAAGATAAGCAAAATGAAAAGACAGAAAAACACACAGCAGATGAAGGAGCAAGATAAAAACCCACCAGACCTAACAAATGAAGAGGAAACAGGCAGTCTACCTGAAAAAGAATTCAAAATAATGATAGTAAAGATGATCCAAAATCTTGGAAATAGAATAGACAAAATGCAAGAAACATTTAACAAGGACCTAGAAGAAGTAAAGATGAAACAAACAACGATGAACAACACAATAAATGAAATTTAAAATACTCTAGATGGGATCAATAGCAGAATAACTGAAGCAGAAGAACGGATCTGTGACCTGGAAGATAAAATAGTGGAAATAACTACTGCAGAGCAGAAAAAGAAAAAAGAATGAAAAGAACTGAGGACAGTCTCAGAGACCTCTGGGACAACATCAAACGCACCAACATTCGAATTATAGGGGTTCCAGAAGAAGAAGAGAAAAAGAAAGGGACTGAGAAAATATTTGAAGAGATTATAGTTGAAAACTTCCCTAATATGGGAAAGGAAATAGTTAATCAAGTCCAGGAAGCACAGAGAGTCCCATACAGGATAAATCCAAGGAGAAATACGCCAAGACACATATTAATCAAACTGTCAAAAATTAACTACAAAGAAAACATATTAAAAGCAGCAAGGGAAAAACAACAAATAACACACAAGGGAATCCCCATAAGGTTAACAGCTGATCTTTCAGCAGAAACTCTGCAAGCCAGAAGGGACTGGCAGGACATATTTAAAGTGATGAAGGAGAAGAACCTGCAACCAAGATTACTCTACCCAGCAAGAATTTGATTCAGATTTGATGGAGAAATTAAAACCTTTACAGACAAGCAAAAGCTGAGAGAGTTCAGCACCACCAAACCAACTATACAACAACTGCTAAAGGAACTTCTATAGGCACGAAACACAAGAGAAGGAAAAGACCTACAATAACGAAACCAAAGCAATTAAGAAAGTGGGAATAGGAACATACATATCAATAATTACCTTAAACGTAAGTGGACTAAATGCTCCCACCAAAGACAAAGATTGGCTGAATGGATACAAAAACAAGACCCATATATTTGCTGTCTAAAAGAGACCCACTTCAGACCTAGAGACACATACAGACTGAAAGTGAGGGGATGGAAAAAGATATTTCATGCAAATGGAAACCAAAAGAAAGCTGGAGTAGGAATTCTCATATCAGACAAAATAGACTTTAAAATAAAGACTATTACAAGAGACAAAGAAGGACACTACATAATGATCAAGGGATCGATCCAAGAAGAAGATATAACAACTGTAAATATTTATGCACCCAACATAGGAGCACCTCAATACATAAGGCAAATACTAACAGCCATAAAAGGGGAAATCAACAGTAATACATTCATAGTAGGGGACTTTTAACACCCCACTTTCACCAGTGGACAGATCATCCAAAATGAAAATAAATAAGGAGACACAAGCTTTAAATGATACATTAAACAAGATGGACTTAATTGATATTTATAGGACATTCCATCCAAAAACAACAGAATACACATTTTTCTCAAGTGCTCATGGAACATTCTCCAGGATATATCATATCTTGGGTCACAAATCAAGCCTTGGTAAATTTAAGAAAATTGAAATTGTATCAAGTATCTTTTCTGACCACAACACTATGAGACTAGATATCAATTACAGGAAAAGATCTGTAAAAAATACAAACACATGGAGGCTAAACAATACACTACTTAATAACGAAGTGATCACTGAAGAAATCAAAGAGGAAATTAAAAAATACCTAGAAACAAATGACAGTGGAGACACGACGACCCAAACTCGATGGGATGCAGCAAAAGCAGTTCTAAGAGGGAAGTTTATAGCAATACAATCCTACCTTACGAAACAGAAAACATCTTGAATAAACAACCTAACCTTGCACCTAAAGCAATTAGAGAAAGAAGAACAAAAAAACCCCAAAGTTAGCAGAAGGAAAGAAATCATAAACATCAGATCAGAAATAAATGAAAAAGAAATGAAGGAAATGATAGCAAAGATCAATAAAACTAAAAGCTGGTTCTTTGAGAAGATAAACAAAATTGATAAACCATTAGCCAGACTCATCAAGAAAACAAGGGAGAAGTCTCAAATCAATAGAATTAGAAATGAAAAAGGGGAAGTAACAACTGACAGTGCACAAATACAAAAGATCATGAGAGATTACTACAAGCAACTCTATGCCAATATAATGGACAACGTGGAAGAAATGGACAAATTCTTAGAAATGCACAACCTGCCAAGACTGAATCAGGAAGAAATAGAAAATATGAACAGACCAATCACAAGCACTGAAATTGAAACTGTGATTTAAAATCTTCCAACAAACAAAAGCCCAGGACCAGATGGCTTCACAGGCGAATTCTATCAAACATTTAGAGAAGAGCTAAACCCATCCTTCTCAAACTCTTCCAAAATATAGCAGAGGCAGGAACACTCCCAAACTCATTCTACGAGGCCACCATCACCCTGATACCAAAACCAGACAAGGATGTCACAAAGAAAGAAAACTACAGGCCAATATCACTGATGAACATAGATGCAAAAATCCTCAACAAAATACTAGCAAACAGAATCCAACAACACATTAAATGGATCATACACCATGATCAAGTGGGGTTTACTCCAGGAATGCAAGGATTCTTCAAGATACGCCAATCAATCAACGTGATACTCCATATTAACAAACTGAAGGAGAAAAACCATATGATCATCTCAATAGATGCAGAGAAAGCTTTCGACAAAATTAAACACCCATTTATGATAAAAACCCTGCAGAAAGTAGGCATAGAGGGAACTTTCCTCAACATAATAAAGACCATATATGACAAACCCACAGCCAACATCATCCTCCATGGTGAAAAACTGAAAGCATTTCCACTAAGATCAGGAACAAGACAAGGTTGCCCACTCTCACCACTAATATTCAAAATCGTTTTGGAAGTTTTAGCTACAGCAATCAGAGAAGAAAAGAAAATAAAAGGAATCCAAATCAGAAAAGAAGTAAAGCTGTCACTTTTTGCAGATGACATGATACTATACATAGAGAATCCTAAAGATGCTACTAGAAAACTACTAGAGCTAATCAATGAATTTGGTAAAGTAGCAGGATACAAGATTAATGCACAGAAATCTCTGGCATTCCTATACACTAATGATGAAAAATCTGAAAGTGAAATAAAGAAAACACTCCCATTTACCACTGCAACAAAAAGAATAAACTATCTAGGAATAAACCTACCTAAGGAGACAAAATACCTGTATGCAGAAAATTATAAGACACTGATGAAAGAAATTAAAGATGATACAAATAGATGGAGAGATATACCATGTTCTTGGATTGGAAGAATCAACACTGTGAAAATGACTCTACTACCCAAAGCAATCTACAGATTCAATGCAATCCCTATCCAATTACCACTGGCATTTTTCACAGAACTAGAACAAAAATTTTCACAATTTGTATGGAAACACAAAAGACCCCGAATAGCCAAAGCAATCTTGAGAACGAAAAACGGAGCTGGAGGAATCAGGCTGCCTGACTTCAGACTATACTACAAAGCTACAGTAATCAAGACAGTATGGTACTGGCACAAAAACAGAAAGATAGATCAATGGAACAGGATAGAAAGCCAAGAGATAAACCCACGCACATATGGTCACCTTATCTTTGATACAGGAGGCAGGAATGTACAGTGGAGAAAGGACCACTGTAAAAAGTGGTGCTGGGAAAACTGGACAGGTACATGTAAAAGTATGAGATTAGATCACTCCCTAACACCATACACAAAAATAAGCTCAAAATTGATTAAAGACCTAAATGTAAGGTCAGAAACTATCAAAACTCTTAGAGGAAAACATAGGCAGAACACTCTATGACATAAATCACAGC
The DNA here is from genome assembly GCF_008692025.1 of Phocoena sinus. Classification (NCBI taxonomy): domain Eukaryota; kingdom Metazoa; phylum Chordata; class Mammalia; order Artiodactyla; family Phocoenidae; genus Phocoena; species Phocoena sinus. The sequence continues at coordinate 51,674,761 of NC_045765.1, read as the reverse complement.
AAGATCCTTTTTGACCCCCTTCCTAGAGTAATGGAAATAAAAACAAAAATAAACGAATGGGACCTAATGAAATTTCAAAGCTTTTGCACAGCAAAGGAAACCATAAACAAGACCAAAAGACAACCCTCAGAATGGGAGAAAATATTTCACATGAAGCAACTGACAAAGGATTAATCTTCAAAATTTATAAGCAGCTCATGCAGCTCAATAACAAAAAACCAAACAACCCAATCAAAAATTGGGCAGAAGACCTAAATAGACATTTCTCCAAAGAAGATATACAGACTGCCAACAAACACATGAAAGGATGCTCAACATCATTAATCATTAGAGAAATGCAAATCAAAACTACAATGAGATATCATCTCACACCGGTCAGAATGGCCATCATCAAAAAATTAGAAACAATAAATGCTGGAGAGGGTGTGGAGAAAAGGGAACCCTCTTGCACTGTTGGTGGGAATGTAAATTGATACAGCCACTGTGGAGAACAGTATGGAGGTTCCTTAAAAAACTACAAATAGAACTACCGTATGACCCAGCAATCCCACTACTGGGCATATACCCTGAGAAAACCATAATTCAAAAAGAGTCATGTACCAAAATGTTCATTGCAGCTCTATTTACAATAGCCCAGAGATGGAAACAACCTAAGTGTCCATCATCGGATGAATGGATACAGAAGATGTGGCACATATATACAATGGAATATTACTCAGCCATAAAAAGAAATGAAATTGAGCCTTTTGTAATGAGGTGGATAGACCTAGAGTCTGTCATACAGAGTGAAGTAAGTCAGAAAGAGAAAGACAAATACGGTATGCTAACACATATATATGGCATTTAAGAAAAAAAAATGTCATGAAGAACCTAGGGGTAAGACAGGAATAAAGACACAGACCTACTAGAGAATGGACTTGAGGATATGGGGAGGGGGAAGGGTAAGCTGTGACAAAGCGAGAGAGAGGCATGGACATACATACACTACCAAATGTAAGGCAGATAGCTAGTGGGAAGCAGCCGCATAGCACAGGGAGATCAGCTCGGTGCTTTGTGACCGCCTGGAGGGGTGGGATAGGGAGGGTGGGGGGTAGGGAGATGCAAGAGGGAAGAGATATGGGAACATATGTATAACTGATTCACTTTGTTATAAAGCAGAAACTAACACACCATTGTAAAGCAATTATACTCCAATAAAGATGTAAAAAAACATATTTTGATGGAATAAAAAGGCAAATCTGATATTTCAAGGACAAAAAAAAAAAAAAAAAGGAAAATATAAGTAGAATCTTAGCCCCACGAGGCACCTAAGTCCAAAGCTCTAATCTTTTTCTCTGCACAAAAACAACATGTGAAATGATCACAAAGTCTGACCTGGGATTCAGCAAAGTTCAGAGGGCACATCGGTGGAGGCAGTTAAGGCTGTAGGCTAATAACTGTGCCATGAGTCCAAGTCCTTGTTTGCCATGCATTAGTGGTGTGACCTGGAGAGGGTGACTCACGGTCTTCGATTTTCAGGTTTGTTTTTTATTGTTACAGAGTTGTAAACATGAAATAATTGTGTATGAAACTTTTAGTAAATACATATTAAACACTCAATAGATGGTATTTATTTTTACTGTGAGCTATTTTCATATGTATTTATATTCCATGTATCTATTTCATGTATGTATAATTACATTTTGCATGTAATTTCAGGGAGTTCATGGATTTCTTTGAAGCCTATCTATGCATATATGGACACTTGGGGCCATACAATTATATATGATATAAAGTGTATGATGTTATTGATTCACCATCCAGTGAGTTGGGCTTTGCAGTACATATTTTTCCTGTATTCTCAGATGATGGGTGTATGGTCTTTCAAATGTACTTCTGTGACCAACTGAATGTGAAACCCTGATGTAGCCCAGAAGCCCTCTGAATCTTGCAAATTTGGTCAAAATCAGCCTGGACTCCAGTTACGTGGCCCGTGATGGGACAGAACTTCTCCTATGAGTCCTTATGGTGTCACTCTCACCTTTCTCTCTGGTTCCTCTCTGGTCTCTGCTGGCCCCTTGCATACTGTTTCTGTTGTGCTCTGTGACATCCCATACATAGAACTCAGCCCCTTTACTGATTTTTCACGAGAAATCTACATTGAATACTTTGGGACTCTGGTGAAGGTTCACATTGTGAAGCCTGACTTTTCACCATATTAGTCGCTCTCTCCCACCTCCCCTCCTCCTCTCTGGTGCACCAAAAGCACTTTTCCCTTTGCCTCATTCATCTGTAGTCCTCAGCCGTATCTAGGCTTGTCAGGGTATCACTTTCTATTCCACCCATTCATCAAGAATGGCTTTTACAAACTAATACCGTTTCTTTCCTGAGAGAAATTTGGTGAAAAAGTTTTCTCCCTTTTTTCTTCCCCCGCCCCCGTTGCGGAGCACAGGCTCCGGATGCGCAGCCTCAGCGGCCATGGCTCACGGGCCCAGCCTCTCCGCGGCATGTGGAATCTTCCCAGACCAGGGCACGAACCCGTGTCCCCTGCATCGGCAAGCGGACTCTCAACCACTGCGCCACCAGGGAAGCCCTCTCCCTCTTATTCTATGTCATTTGTTACTGGGCTGGTCTTATTCTATGTTCCTAGTGCCTGGGAAGTACCCATCACAGAACAAGATGTTTACCCATTGGATGAGAGAAAGAGGGAGAGAGGGAGGAAGGGAGAAAGCAAGGAAAAGGCAGAAGAGAAAAGAAATCCCCAGACTTGTCCTGGACCCACATCATGATTCCATTAGCCAGCTGAGAGACCACTGTCTAAGGTAGTTGTCCCCCTGCTTATTACTGCTGAGTAGGTTTTTGCCCTGTTTCTTTTTCATTCCCAGTATCTCGGTGATTTTTTCTCAAGTCAATTTCTAGCCCACCCAATAGAGTTACATGGTAGTTCTTCCATTTTTCCCCCCATAAAGCAAGAGAAGTTCACAAATCACTTCATAATCTCCTCGTAGGTAATTAGTCAACTCAGGGGGCATCCTCAAGAAGCCAGAAGCATGTTGGCTTTAATTTTCCTTTCTGAGATTCTCTCTCCCCTATTAACTTCACCTTTCCTTAGTCAGGGCAAAAATTAATTTATGGGCGTCATTTGTCCCTCCAAAAGTTGTTTTTTTTTTTTTTTTTTTTTGAATAGTCATCTCCCTGTAAATTGTAATCCTCCTGGTGTAGCTTTTCCCTTTTCAGAAAGAAAAGAATATACCTGGGATTGAGTCTGCTTTAATTCAGAACTGAAACAGAAATGTGGAGATCTTTATTTCTTTGGAAGGCCTCCTTGTGGAATTCTGGGAGAGATTAGGGTTGATCCTTACAGACAGGGTTATCCTATTTCATATTGGGGATGGCCCAGATTGAGGAAGGGCTGTGAATTAAACAGAGAAAAAGGAAGGCGAGGCTAGAAGAAGCCACAGCAACTTCCTGTTTTTTAGGACGACGGAACTTGATCTCAGCTTCACACAATTACACTCCCTGCTTCAGCCCCAGGTGGCACAGGAAAACGGAAGGTGGGTCTTTCCCTTGTGAAGCTGGATTGACTTATTCAGAGAGGTAAGCCTGAATTGAGTGACCAGATGGTTAGCCTGTAATTTAATCACATATACAAGATTTACATCTGCACCCAGTTTGTGTGGTGTGGTGTGGCAGCAGGAGAGACAGTGACTTCTCATTTCTGTTTATCAAGTGCTTGGGCCAATGCATACTGCAAGTCAGAACGATTCTTGGAGTTGATTTGAACTGGTTAACTGGTTGCTTGAACATATATGGGGCTGAGGATATCACAGGAGCTCACTAAAGTAAAGAGGAAAGGCTGCCTCCCAAGGTTGAAATATTTGGAAGAGAATCCTCCAAATCTCTGGAAGATATCGGCGGGAAGACTCCTGGTTTAGTTTCTATTTATATCAAGCTCTACACCAGATGACAAAGGTTAAGTGGAAAGAAGATTCAGTCCTTGACTTCATAGTCTGGATGGATATTCAGAGAGGTAAATGGATAATTAAAAATACATGATAAAATAATATGAATTTCCAGCTGTTGACGAATTAAGGAAAGTTTTCTTAGTGGACTAGCATCAAAATTACACTTGTAGGGCTTCCCTGGTGGCGCAGTGGTTGAGAGTCCGCCTGCCGATGCAGGGAACACAGGTTCGTGCCCCGGTCCGGGAAGATCCCACATGCCGCGGAGCGGCTGGGCCCGTGAGCCATGGCCGCTGAGCCTGCGCGTCCGGAGCCTGTGCTCCGCAACGGGAGAGGCCACAGCAGTGAGAGGCCCGCGTACCGCAAAAAAAAAACAATTACACTTGTAAATGTAAACTTGAAAAACACTTGTGAGATAATGTTATATTGAAAAGCAAGATAATCATTGTATGTATATATGGAAAAAAACTGTATTTTCAAAAATGTCACTCTTCTAATGAAAAGCCTTCAATATTTTCCCACTACCTTCAGGACGAAACTGAACTCCAGGCCGAAGTCCATAAGGCTGGCTGTTACCTGTCCTTGCCGGCTACATCTCCTAAACCCTCTCCTTCCGTTTTTCTTCCACCACCTCTCCCCACATCAGACCCACTGCAAACTTCTACAGAGCCCTGAGAAACAACTCTGTCTCCCCATTAACATTGTTTCAGGGTAAATATGGAACAATGCTGCACCAAAGAGTCAAATTGTATTTGTATTTTCTCCAATTGTATAAATAATAAAGTCTTCAGGCTTTTTCATTACTTTACCCTGCCTTTGCCTCCTTCATTTACACCACTCTTGATCTAAAACATCCTTAAACTGGAAAATTTTGAGACTAAGTCCTTGAAAGAAAATTTATCTTCCTTTTTTCTTGAGCTTTGTTCTATAATGATATGTCTGTCTACAGCTTACCTCCAGGTAGAATTAGAAACAGACATGGGTTTTCTCCTTGACTGGCTTCGAGATCAAAGACAGATGGACAAGCTCTGAGGACTGGAGTGAAGTTTGCACACATTTTAATCCACACTCTGCATCGTGAAGCCTTTTGCACAGACAGGTGTGAATGTGGTGAGGGGAACCATACTACAAACAGTAAAGAGAGCAGTGAGGTGATTACTGATCGAGTTGCTAAAAAACAGACGTACTTTAAGCTCTAGATGCCACACCAGCTCTCCAGACCCTCTGTGAGCTATAACGTGAAAGCATCACCAAGGAACATGCTCCTATGCCTTTCCTGATCGCTTGAACCCCTAAACCATGCTGCATGGGCAGAGTTGACACTTGACACATCACACTCCTGAACTTCCTAAAGTAACCCTGGGAAAGAATGGTTATACTACTGTCATTTTTCTTTTTTAAGATTTTTTGATGTGGACCATTTTTAAAGCCTTTATTGAATTTGTTACATTATTGCTTCTGTTTTATGTTTTTGTTTCTTGGCCCCAAGGCATGTGGGATCTTAGCTCCCTGACGGGGGATCGAACCCTCACCCCCTGCATCGGAAGGCGAAGCCTTAACCACTGGACAGCCAGGTAAGTACCACTACTGTCATTTTTAACATCAGGAATTCAGTCAAACCACAATGTCCAGTGACGAATCTAGAATGTGAGTCAGAGATGCTGATGTCCTCATCTTTCTGACACTAGCACCAAGCAAAGTATTCAACCTGAAAGAGGTTAATCACTCAGCAAGTCAGCTGTATGATTCCCTTTTCAGAAGGAATTTACTGGACTTTGGAAAGGAGCCTACTTTGATTCAGAATAGAAATGTTAATATGGTGTTCTTTATTTCTTTGGAAGCCCTCTTCATAAGATTCTAGGGGAGATTAGCGTTGATCCTTACAGACTGAGTGTCAGTGTGGTGCCAGCTAATGGGGTCACCCAAATGGCACTGCAGTGTAACAATAGGAAGACAATCATACTTTCCCGGATTCCTCTCTGAGAGTCAGGAGTCCACTGTATCTATTTGGATGAATATTCTAATGAGCCAGTTGAGGATGGAGCGGGTAGGACTCTAAAGGGACATGGGCAGTCACCAAATGGCCTTCTAAAAAGTTGGTCCCTTTTCTCTGCAGGGCCTCACTTTTTCAGTAGGGAGAGGGCAAGTTTGGGGGCTGGAGTTACATAGCTCAGAATGTTAGTGGAGAGGTTGAGTGCTGCCACCAAGGTCTTTTTCCCTGCCCAGTCTCTGAGCAGTTTTCCACCTCTCTGATTAGTAAATGTGGAACAACCATTGGAAGGCTATTTAAGTGTACGCTAATGATGAGTTCTTCTGTGGCAACCACCTGTGTCTCGATGCCATCATGGATCTGGACCGTGATAAGGGGTGCCCTACAAGTGTGCCAGCCAGGTGCAAGCAGTGCTTCCCATGCCACTGAAGGAATTACGCTCATTAACTCATCCCTTTAGAGAGAGGGCAATCAATGAAAAGTTTGAGTTAGAAGAGCCTGAAAGAATTCGGTTTAGGATTTTCAAGTTCCCACCAACAGGAACTGGTTGAGGGGTGTGAGGGGAAGGAAGGGAGAGAGAGGAGAGATCACATTCTCAGAGGACACTGCGAATGTCTTAATAAATAGCTAAGAATCTTGTGCACTTGGCATTTTCAGTATTAGAACACAAATAGGACCAAAGCAGGGCCTGAGAACTGCACGTTCTTCCCTATCAAGAGAAGAGAGGTTCTACAAAGCCATGCACCCTCAGACTTCACGACTGGTGTAGGAAAGCACTGAGACTGAGTTGGACAGTGTCACGGAGGAGACTAAATGATTAAGCCGGTAAACAACAAAGGAGAATCGATTTTCCCTCCAGTGCCCTCTAGAGTATTGTTTATCTCCAAAATGTTAGAGCTATTTTAATAATAGCCCACTGTCTTATGAATTCCTACTCATGCTTCAAAACCCACTTACTAACCAAGAAAGTGTTCCCTAATCTCTCCCTGCTTACAAAATTAGTCTACCTTTTCTGCACGCAGGTATTGTTACTCTTACCGCGGTGAACTGTCATGTGTTCATTTACATGTCCTCTACTGGACAGGAGCTACTGGAGTCCAGCCATTGGCTTCAGTTATCTCTGGGTCCTTGTTTTAACCTAGAGTTTGCCTCACTGTAGTGAAGGAAGACACCTGATAAGTATTTATTCTGCAACTTTTACTGGCCATGAATAAATATTCAGGTTTTCTTTCTGGATGCAGGTCATGGCTTACTTACTCTAATCTAATTAAATTATTTCGTGGGTGAGATCATTGAAATTAAATAATTCTCCCAAGGTTGTAGGACTTGTTAAATGGCCCAGCCATTTTATTAGTAAGTTTGTGACAAACTCAGTGAGTGATAAAAACTGACCTGCACTGATATTAGGCTATTTATAGTTTTTAATTATCCCATTTACTATGAAGTCATATATTACATGATAAAATATTTGTGCATTTGATTATTGTGTACTGCCTCTTTCTAAAGTATGAAATTTCAAAATTATACATTATATCTTGCCCCAGGGATTTCAGATAAGATACTATGAACTTGTACAGTATGATTTCATCAAAAGAACCTGTATCATGTAGTAAGTGTCTTTATATTGTTAGTGTTTATTTCAGCAAAGCAACATCAATCATGTTAAATTGGTGTTAGACATCTGACTTGTGTTGTTTGTGTTATTTGGGTTGCATTTATTTGTCGATGTATTTTGGGTTTAAATGTATCAGAAGCTATATACATTTACTACTAATGTCTAATTTTATGTTTATAATATTTAGGTATATATTTAGGATTATATTTTATAACAAAAGTAATCTAAGTCAATAAAAAAATTAAGAAAATCAAGGGGAAAATTACATAGCTAAAATTAACTTTAAAACTGCCTTACACAGTCCTGAGGGACAGCATAAATGCTTTTGTGTATGCTCATATTCATATATATATATATGTATATGTAAATAAATAATGTGTGCTGTAAAAAAACGATAGGCATTGTATACATTCATATTAGTCTTCCTCTTCTGTTGACAACCTTACTTGTTTTCCTCTTTTGCCAAAGGCATATCAAGTCCACCCAAGTTAAATAGATTCTAGTGGGTTACTATGAGGCAGTCAGCTAGGAAACCCTGTCTATATCTACAGTCACAGAAATGACTGATTCTTTCACTCAGCTAGTCCTCTGGCTGAGCCCACTCCCACCTCTCCAGTGACCACATGTATACAGAGGTTTCGGAGAAACTACTACAATCGGCCAGTTGATTTGGAACCACAAAAGTAGAGCCACAAATCAGAACACTTGTGCACTCACTCTCAGCCAGAAGGAGGGAAATCTAACAACATTTGTGGGATAGTTTAGGACAGTAGTTGTATATAGGGCCCAGACAGATAAAATAAATAGGTGAGATAGGCAGACTCTAAGAAAGAAAACAATGCAAGACGAGGAATGGCAAACTGAAACTATTTTCAGTCTCAGTGTGAAAATAGGCAAGGCTGGGACTATGGTAGGGAAATAGGCAGTAATGGGAATTTGTACTTCAACACCAGCTAATTGTTGCCACATTTGGGATTGTAGGCCCAGTGTTGCCATAGCTTTTGTTTTTATCTTTTTTCTCAAGGGGAAAAAAAGAAAACCAGAGTTTTATGTGAATTCTCCTGCCTTTCCATATTGGCAGATAATTCAATGAAAAAAACAGCATAGATCAAATCAAATACATATGTGGGCCAGATTTGGTCCTTGGACCATCACTTTGCATCCTGTGACTTAGAATCTGACGGCAGTTATTAGCATCCTGAACAAACTTGTCCCACATGGCCCCCTATTCCTAACCCTGGATGAAAGGAGACAGAAACTCTTCTCCTGTGGTAAATCATTTTATTTTCATCCGAGGTGATAGCTTTGGCTGTGGCCCCAGGGCTCACTTCTGGAAACCAGAAATCTCCTCCTGCCCCTGTTAATGTTTTTGGCTAGTTGCATTAGAAATTAAACTGGACTGGAGCAAATGTAAATGGATACTCAAGGACCAATTTTAGGGCCTTATAAAACTCCTCCTTTCAAAGTGAATCCTCAACTGAAAATCATCCTCTTTCCATTCCCTTCATCTAGACTTCCCAGAGTTTATATAAGGTGCTGAATGTTCAACACTGCATATTTCGTTGGGCCAACAGAACCTGTGAAATCAGTCTATTCAGTTAACAAATGACAAATACTTGATGATGGAATGTTTTCCCTCATTTCCTTGAGAGCAAAACTGTTTGGCAACATGTTTGCAAAGTTGTTAAAGAAGAGAGTTTTCACATTTGAACGCTCGCTTGTGTTCCGTTCTTTTCTTCTTGCAAAAAATATGCCTTGCATGCCAGTAATGTACTGGGGGCTATTTTACAAACTGGGGATACAGCAGAGACTGAAACAAAGCCCCTAAATTCCTGTAAGGACAAATCAAATATGCAATAATACATTTCATGCCATGTCTAATACATATATTCAAAGCAGAAGTATAAAATATGTATTATATAGAACCAAATCTAAAATCACAGACTACCCTCTTCTCAAAGGATAGAAGAAACAGTGGTAGCCATCCTGGGAAGAAGAGGAAATAAAGCATAGAGAAGGAAAGAAAAGACAATGAAAAAAGGATAACAGTGAAAATAGTGAAATTAAGACACATACAAAAGCAGGTGAGCACAGGCAACTCTCTGGATCAGCTAGGAAAGAGTCTTGGGACTTCATTTATGTATCTCTGGTTCTCAGCTCTGTATTTCATGAATTACAAATTGGTAAAAAGAAATGGCTACGTTTGTGAAGTTGAGGCTGTGGTTCACTGTAGCTGCATTAGTATTTCCTAGGCAGAGTTTAAAGAAAACCCCTATTGGAATAAGTAAGTCAGTAAAAATGTCCAAACAATAATCACAGTTTAATTTTAAGAGGCAATAGGACAGAAAACAAGCCAGTACTGATATAAACAAATATTAAAGATGGTGCCTGCTTATCGAAATAGCTCAAGCAAAGAAACTCGACAAACCCGGGTTCTAGTGTGTTTTGAGTAACTCTTGATCTGCTTGACTTTACCTTTTATATTATATTTTTTTCTGAATAAAACTCTTAGAAAAAATATCAATAGATTAGCTGAGATCATCCAAGCAAAACTGTTTTACAAGTCAAGTTTCCCTATCAGCTGGTTTTCCCAAGGCAGACTGTAGCATTTGTATCAATAGACGTCAAATTAAACACTTCCTGTGTATTTCTGGAGGCAAAGCCGGAAACTGTCAAAAGCCAATGAGCTAGGAAACCGTATTTTTTAAGAATTGAGGAACATTTCCCCCAGCTTATAAATACGTAGATTTGACCATGGATTTTATTCATCCCCTAAAACTCTGTCTGCTAACAAGGAGAAATAAATGTTAAAAAACAAAAAACAAACCTTTATCAAGTGTAAGAATTTTTGTTTTTCTGTTTATACATATAATCAAATGAACAGAAACTGGAGGAATTATCCAGATAATCTTATAATATTCACAAATCAATTTCAATTTATAAGTAATTGAGAATGGAGTGCTTTGTATTGTTGGCACAATTCAGGTAATACATCTTTCTTTTTCATTTCATACGTGTGGACCTACTTTATAGATCCTAGAAAAAATAGAATAGGCTTGGGATTCAGGAGAAATGACGACTTCTGAAAATTAAGAAACGGCTTCCTAGTGGTCATTCATTCAGTCATTCAGTGAAATATTGACTGGACACTTACTCTAGGCGGGTGCCATACTCTCAATACTAAGATAACAGTGATGAATAAAATGGGCATGGTCCTGCCCTCATCAAGCTCATAACCTTTGGGGGAGATAGACAGCAAATGGGACAGGACAGCACAAAGTGTGATGAGGATTGTGAAGGAGAAGTTCAGCTGTAAGGGAAGAGACCCATTCCTGGAGTCAGGGCTATCTGCTTGAAGGAAGTAGCCTTTCTGCTGAGACCTGGAGGTTCCATAGAACCTCCAGGAATGAAGGGAGAAGGGAAGAAGGGAGGGAGGGAGTGACGCCATCCTGGATGCTCTAGCCCAGCTCTAAGCTGACTACAGCGCATGAGAGAATCAAAGCAAGAAAGACACAAAAACCATAAAGCCAAGGAAGCCCATGGAATCACGAGCAATAAGGTGGTTGTTCTTGTAAGCCACTAAATTGGGGGCATTTATTATGCAGCAAAATGAATAAACAAAACACGCTGCCTTCCCTTTCGTAAAGAAGAGTGATCTTTCTTTGTGGATTGTGGAGCCGGATGTTGAAGCCTAACCAGGAAACTCAGTGCGTCAGTGTACGTGCCTCCCGGACATCTAGTTCATGGGGAGAGAGAGAGAGTTGGAGAGAACAAGTTTTACGTGTAGGTGCTTGGATACTGGCAAATCCAGTGGTGAAGGGAAGGAACCCCGGTGCTTTTTTGTCTAAGGCCTCACAGCATAGGTCTGAGTCCTCACATCTGGGTGCGACCTAGGACAGGGCTGTGGAGCAGCGGGAACCAGAGGGAATGTGGCCATTCTTGGCAGTGTCTGAAAGGTTCTATGGCTTTCGGTGCTCCTGAATGTTGCTCTGTGGGAAGAGGAACCACTTCGGAGAGGAAGAGTTGAGGTATCATGCTCCAGGCAGCCGAAATGGGGAGCAGGCCAGAGTGAAGGATCATGAGTGGGTTGTCCCTATGAATGTGGGCTCCCTGAGGCAGCTGTGGGAGATGGGGCAGGAGGTCAGGGTGCTGTGGTTACAAGTCTGAGAAATGTGAGTCTCTGTGTTCCTGGGCTCTCCATCCCCAGAGCAGCTGTTTGCCTTTCTGTTGCTTTTTTGCCTCCTCACTCTTCATTATTCTTCCTTCTAGGAAAAGTAACCACATTTTCTTTATCTTTAAAATAGGGAAAATGACAATATCTACTGTAGGAATTAAGTAAGATGGCGCACCTAAAGCACGTACAGAACTTGGCATATAGTACAGGCTCAATAATCATTAAATATATTATTATTCTGCTCGGAAAACACTTCTAATCGATTTGAAAGCAATTAGCTAAAAGCTGGCTGTAGTCTGCTTTCAAAGGATCATGACCATTGGTTATGTGCAGGATTAAACTGATGGAGAAGTGTGTTGGTGGGCATATCAGTGATTATTCTGTCCTTGTGTAAACCTCCTTAGAAGATGTCTCTGAGAAAGCTAACAGGAGAGACAGAGCACATTAGATAGTCAACAAATACTTCCTGAACATCTACTACGTGCTAAACACTGGAAATACAGTGATGGACAGAACAACCAACATCTTCCTCACAGAACTTGTAAGGAAAGGGGAAAGCAAATAACTAAAGAAATAATTACCCAAATAATTACCAATTGCACAACTGCTAGATACTACAAAACACCCACTGCCTACTTTACCCGTTTAGGTACCAATTTGTATCTTCCCAGAAGACTACTGGCCCAGGAATCAGATTTTGTTTTTCTTTAAAAAAAAAAAAAAAGAAACTCAGATCCAGGCCGCTTATGATCAATATCAAGTAGGCATTTAGCTTCTCTGAGTCTCAGTTTCCTTATAAGTAAAATGGAGATGTTATAATAATTCCAATCTCAAAGGATTATTGGAGGGCTCATTAATTGAGAATGTATGTGAAAGCATCCTTAATGCCTAGCTCATAGTGGGTACCCAACAAATGTTAATTTCCTTTCTTCCACCATTTCAGGCACACATTAAACTTTTGAGTGGGTTACTGTGAGCAATAAACTTGAAGACAGGGATAAGATGAACAGCATAATCTACATACGTGAGGTCTGTGTGCTTAACTGAGAGAATTAGGTGCATTAACTTTTTTTTTTTTTTTGGCGGTGTTACTGAAACTCCCTCTCCTTTTATATTGTTCTGTATTCATTATATTTTAAGCCAGGCACTGATAAGAACCAAAGCCAAACCATTTCTTTTAAGCAGCAGCAGGTTAAAATCTGTCTTAACATCATCCAAAAAGAGGCTATCCCCTAGTGAGGAGGAAGTATCCATGACGTGTGTGTATAGATGTGTGTGGTGAGTAGTGGGGAGCTTGGGGGCGGGGAACAGAAACATTCAGGCAGCAGCTTGTTCTCAAGGAAGAGCCAAATTGTTCCTTTGTTAAAGGGAAACTCGATGACCATCAAATTATGAAATTGGCAATTTGGGACTTTTCTTCATAACCAGTGGTTTAGTGAGCCAGCATCTTATTGGGAAATGATTTGCTTACCTAATTGTGTAACGGTTCTCGTTGACAATTTCAGGACAAACTGGAAATTTGGTCAATAATGGCAAGGTACTGAATCATGATAGAATATTAGAATTGGAAGGATCCCAAGAAGTCAATTTTTCCAGCTCTTGTTAATACTGGTATTCTTATTTGTAAATATACACACTCACACACAATATTCTAATGTACTTTATTATACTTTACATCAAAGCTATTTTAATAATTTGGATGGCTCTAGGGATCAACTTTTTGACATCTTAAAATATTCCCTTGTTGTTAATTGCAATGGGCAAGAAGAAAAGAGGGAAAGAACATTTTTTAAGTACCTCATTTGCCTTCAGCAATTTCATAGCTTCCACCTTTGATTGACTGAAATTGGCAACAGAATTCCCTCAAAATGTTGCCAATTTGTGTTTTTTGTCAATGTGCATACTGATAGTTCCTATAAAGTACCTATTTTAAGGAAGTTTACAGACAACTCCATGCTGCAATCATGGACTGTACTAATTTATAGCGCAGACTAGTGTTCAAGATAGTTGGCAGAGAAAGGAAGATATGGCTAACACACTGCATTGTTTTGCCCTGGGAAAATAATTTAAGATGATTTTAATAATTGGGCTCATTAATATAGCCTAATATCAAAATATTCAGTTGTGAAACCAAATAATGTGTGGATTTTATGTTTCTGTGTACTTTAGGAATATGGATCACAGATGTTGTTTGGAACCAACTGAAACTCAAAGGGGTGTTTTTTAATAGCTAACAGGCTCTAAATATTAGATAAAGTACTTGAGAGATTTCCTACTCTAATATCACAATATTTAACTAAATTGTTAAATTATTAAGAAAAAAAAGTGCTGTGTAGGCTAAAGTCAATTTTGCCAGCTGGTGGGATCTCAGATGTTTATAAATTCTCATGTGCAGATTTTCAATCTTCAGAAGAAGACCATTACTTTACCACTTGGCATTTGGAGAGACAGACTTCAAAACAGTAATTTGTTTTATTATTTTATGTTTCCTGCTCTATATCCATGGGTAAACTAAGGCCCAGATTGTTGAGAAAGATTAGTTAAGATTTTTAGTTTACTTGGATAGGACCAGATTTTGGATATTTTACTGCAATCTTAATTTTTTTAAGTATATTGAATCATATTTCCATAGGGAACGGTTTTCATTGTAATGCAAATTGAAGAATTCATATTTTCACGACCATTTAGTCCTTCTTAGAGACTCACTGTTTAATGGATAATAAAGTATAATATACTTGTAGCGTAAAACAAAACAAAAAGTGAATTTCTTGCATTGAAACATCACCAAAAAATCCATGACACCAGGCTTGAGAGACTGTGACCTTTTATGCCTAGAAATTGGATTTGGAAACTTCCAACAGCTTGACACTAAGTTGAACCTTGAAACATTCTCAGGGTCTCTTAGGAAACAGCTGCAAAAAATATGTGAGCAGCTGAGTGCCTGAGCATTTGTTAATAACAAACCAATGGGTACATTAGGAAAGGCAAAATAATCTCCCAAGTGCTCCAATATGGAAGGCTCTAAAATTTCTTAAGTAGTTCTTTTTCTTTCTGTTTGTCAATAATAAGCATTATGGTGTGCCTGAAATTATAGCACATTTTTGCCGAAAAGCAGGACTAGTTAATTGATTCTAAAGATCATTTGGGTGTTTTGAATTTGAAATATTTAAATTTCCGACTACCATACCAACACACCAGCATGCTTAAAGTCAAGTCTTCCAAATTATAGAAAGATGGTTATATTTTTCTCAGTAGGAAATGCTGCATCATAACTGCGTTAAGTCTCTGGGTACTTCTTAATTAGAAGGGTTTCTGCCAATGTCACTACAGTTGGGATAACTCTATGCTATCACTTTCCAGAAACTAGGGTTTATTTCCCCATAAAGACAGAGCCACTGGGGTTCCCTGTATGGCCATGTAAAAGTGGACCACCTGTTTTAAAGCAGGAGGACATCTTAGGACAAAAATTACATTTGAATTAGGCAAGTTATGTGTCCTCAATTTAATACCAGTTAAATACCAATTAAATACTCTGGTTTTTAGTTCAAACCAGAGATCCCTTGTAGTTTTATGGCCACAGAAGAATGACCTTTCTCTCTGAATTTAGGTCTATGTTTCTTGGGGTGACACCAGTATCTGAGCACTCACCTGGATTCTGCATATAGAATATCTTACACCGAATTCTCCTTTTTGGGGCACACAATCATACTGTTTAGATGCCAAGTCCCACATCTGCTATGAAAGCCATTTCATTTGGTTGCCCCAAACAACTCTAGGACTTAGCTTCTCTTCGTGAGTTATCCTGTCTTTTCATCTGAATCGTTTTCTTCAAGTTTCAGTTCGACAAACATTTATTGTGTATCGATCTACACCAGTGACTACATTAGACATATAAAGCTAAATAGACCCCTCCACTCTGTACTTACAGTCCGAGGGGAAATACCACAGATGTGAATATCTGCACGACATCATGCATAACTGCTATGATAGCTGATTGAAAGAAGCAAAGTGAAGAACCAGACTTGCATCTTGGGCTCTGTCTCTTACTAGCCTTCTGCCTTACACAGGTTATGAAATTTCCCTGAGCTCAGTTACCTCCTCTATAAAACCAGGATAATCTCATCACATGCCTGATAGGATTACTGGGAGGACAAAGGGAGATAATGAAAGGAAGCCTCTTATCATGGTGCTTAGTGTGTAGGCATTTGTCATTAATGGTCAACTACTGGCATTATATTTGTGTAATATTTGTGATTTACCAAAGTGCGTTTGTGTATTAGGAAATTTTAAAGCTGGTAGGACTGCAGAAACCATGTAGTTCAATAACAGACACCTATATCAGTTAGGGTCCAATGAGGAGACAGAAAACCCACCAGTTATTTGAACAAAAATAATTTAATACAAAGAATTGTTAACCAGGTATAAGGTTGTCACCTTTGTAACCAAAAAGATAAATCTGAAGGTAACAACTGCAGGAAGCAGCTATCACTCCCAAGGCTGGAGGAACAAAAGGAAGAGGATGGAATTATTAAAACTGAGGAGCTTGAAGGAGGGGCCCTAGAGCTGAAACCCAGACCTAGTTTCAGAGCCCTCAGTCCTCTCTGAGCTCAGAGGAGAGGAAGCCCCATGGGGCTGGTGTTAGACTCTGAAGAGGAGGTACTGGTTGGCTTGGGCTGGGGCTGATGTACTGACGGGGCACAATGAAGCTGGTTCTATCTAAGTTCAAACAGCTGCATGTTGGATTCAGCTACTACTATTGGAAGGCACCACCACCACCTCTGAGATAGGAAAGAGAATGCTACCTGTCTTCCTAGTTCTGGTTCTTTCAAGAACTGGCTGCATCTTGACCTGAGTTTCAAGTCAACCCCATCCATGCCTTTAATATAAATCCTCCACTCTTATTTAAGCCAACTAGACTCTCTATTACTTGGGGAAAAAGTCTTACCTAAAACAAATATAGTGAATCAGAGAAGCAAAGTAACATCTTGCTTGAATGGGATGTACTTTTTGCCACACCACCAAACTCCACGTGACCATGCATCTTAAAACCCCACGCTAAATGTTGCACTAAGCTCAGGGAATGGGGTTTTATACAAAGTTTTGCTTGTATAAATTCTGACGTGACCCTAGATACCGTCTGTACACTTTACTGGGATTTACTGAAACACATCCATAATTTTGGAACTATTCTCACTGCTTCTTTGAGTGTACCATGCATGTACAACTATGTAGAATGATCTCAGCAAGTTTCATCCTTTAACCGACGACCTTTAGTTCTGCCTCACCCTTACAAGGCTGATCAAAGGAAATATCTAATTTCTTAAAGAGCACGTCAGCCCTCTCTAAAGTGAGGAAGCTAACAAAATGTGTTCATTTTGCATGCCAAGTTTCGTGGTGTGGTTCATTTCAGTTAACACTTTGGTGCATCTAACAGTCTCAGCATCATTATCGTCAACTCTCTGTGGTGCCAAAAATGCTTAGGAAAGCCTGTTGTAAACACTGTAGTGGTATAAGTCATGAAGGTTCATCTGGGAATTGTTTTGAACAGAAAAACACTGGTGTTCCCTTGTCTCATCAAGAACAATTATTTCAGATCTTGTATTAGGCAGGATTTACTGTTCAACACAAAATCCGGCAATAAAAGAGGTAATGGGAAGAGAAACCAGCAAACAATATTAGTGGGGGGAAAAAAAAATCAGCAAATTAGCAGCACAGAGTATTAGCTGGACTTCTATTTTCCTTCAGTCAATGCTTTTCTGATAAATACTTGTCTAAATTGTAGGGTAAGCATGGTTGAGGGATGATGGGAGACGTAGAAAAGGAGGTTTAAGCTCAACTGAAATCAAACACTTGATCTGCACAACATCAGGATTTGATGACCGATATTTTCACCATCATCTATTGCTGTGTGTGTGTGTGTGTGTGTGTGTGTGTGTGTGTGTGTGTGTGTGTTTCAATTTTGTGCCTCAGCCACATACCCCCACTATCAGTTCGGAATATTCTGCAGGCACTTTGGGTTCATGTGGTAGGAGATGCACCGTTCACCATTATATTATGTGTGTGGTGCTGACTCATATCTTACATCTAGGCTCTTCTGAGATTTCATCTCGCCTGGATATATCCTTGTAAAGTCTTAGTTCATTTGTATAGGCCAAAGTGTTTGTGACCAACTCCTTTTCCTTCTGCGCCCTATTTCGTTTGGCTGTATGACAAGCATTTTAAAAAGTATTTAGAGGAAAATTCAGTGATGACAGTAAAAAGCCTTTAGTTGGATATTAAAGGAACACTCCTGCCATATTGGAAGTTTAAGTTGTATAAGACTAGAAATTGAACAAATAGTATGTCTGCAAGTAAATAATTTGCGGTGTTTGTGTAGGTTTGTACCCGAGCCCGTGTGCTACCAGAACGTCTCTGAGGACTTCACGGGTTCCCTTCTGTTTCTACCACCCGAAAAGCCTCAATCCCAGGTGTCAATTTGGTATGTGAACTTAAAGTTAGGTTCTGAGAAGGTGACTGCTTACAGCTCAGGGTTAATGAAGCAGGATTCCTAATTCTCCTTCATAGAGAGATAAAGCCAGGGCTTAAGTTATGGGCTGATTCCATTGATTTAGAAAACAATAATGGACCAGACAGAGACACTGAGAGTCAGAGAGGTAAGAAAGTTGCCGGAGGTCATGCAATTAGTAAGAACCAGAGACAATTTAAATCAAGGCAGCTGGATCTAAAGCCCACCTTCCTAACCTTGGACTCTACTGCTACCCAAAGCCCTCTTCAAAGCCCTGGACTATCAGTTGGGACTCTTAATTCCTTAGTGCTTAGAAGCCTTCTGCATTCTGCTAGAGCAGATGTTAATGCTATTATAGCCCAGTTGTCTTTTACCTTATCGACCTTATCATAATGGTAATTAGGTAAATATTAGGGTAATTACTTGTTTAACGTGTTTCCCCTGACAGACTATAAGTAGCATAAGAAGAGAGACCAGATTTGTAAGTTCACCCCTGCATCCCCAGTCCCTAGGTCCAAATCCAACACATTGAAGGCATTCAAGAAATTCTTGTTGAAATTAAAAAAAAAAAAAAAAAGAATGATTGACTATTGTATTAATTATCTAGTGCTGAATAAAATATTACCCTAAACCTTAGTGGCTTTAAACAACCAATACTTATCTTCTCACAGTTTTTGTAGGTTAGGACTTTGGGAATGGCTTAGCTGGATGCTTCTGGCTCAGGGTCTTTCATAAATTTGCAGTCAAGGTGTCAGCTGGGGCTGCAGTCACATAAGGGCCTGCTGGGGCTGGAGGATCTATTTCCAAGATGGAGTACTCACAGGGTAGCAAGCATCAGTTCCTTGTCTTCATACAGAATTGCTTCATAGAGTGTCCTCACAATACAGTAGTTAGCTTTCTCACAGGAAGCAGGGGGGTGGGGAGAAGCTGCAATGCTTTTTATGACATCTAAAAAGTCACACTGTGTCACTTCTGCCATATTCTATTCTTTAGAATCAAGTCTCTTGGTCTAACCCACATTCAAGAGGAAGGAAATTAGACTCCCCCTCTTGTAGAGAGACCTATTAAAGAATTTGTGGACTTATTTTACAATTACCATACCTTCTAACCTTATCTTACATGGGCAATATTTCAGCCTACAGGCATGGGGCTCCAGAAAGGAGAATTTTCTAGGCAGAGAACAAATAGAGAGTAAGGACACACAGATAGAGAAACAGGGTTTGTTGGAGAACTGCAGTTATCCTAAATTAGAAGGTAGAGGAAGGACAGAAGAAGAAAAGAGAGGGAAAACAAAATGGGAAGAGGGAGGAGACCTTGAGGAGCTTATTAACTTGCAATGGTGGACAAAGGAAACGAGTGGAATGACATGATTAGAAAGAGCATTTCTTCAGGAATATTTATCTGGGAAGATGGAGTCAAGCATTGGAGAGTGAAATCCAAAATCATTAGAAGACTGTTCTCTTTGCAATCAGGTCGCAGGGATCTCAACTTGAACAGAACAGTGGGAGTAGAAAGTCGGGGACAGATATTACAGTGCTTGGTAATTAAGTACATGAGATAGGAACTCAGAAGGAGCTGCCAAAGGTGAAACACCATTTTGGGTCTGGGCAATGGTATGTTATTAATCAAAAGGGAAATAAGGAGCACCGGGGAACAGAGGTATGGCTTTCCTAAGCAGACTCCATAGGATCAGAAATAACCACGGGGCATGACTGTATACTTTGCTAGGAAGATGATGAGACTGGATTGGTTTGCTGACACGGGGTTATGGTAGGACATCCAAGGAGAGATGCTGAGCGGGCAATCAAACGTGAGTCCAGATGTCAGGGGAGAGGTCAAGTGTAAAGAGCAGCCCAACTGTCCACACAAGTGGACAAACAGGCCATAGACACCCTGGAGCCAACCACGTTACTGGAAAGTGTCAGGAAAGACACTTCTGTGACTTATTCATAACATGAATCCTGCAGGTACAAGTGTTTCATGTTAACGGTATGACTTGTCTTTTAAAACTCATTTTTCTTTGAAGTGTTCTTCTGAAGAAAAAGTGCTCAGGTGGGGATTTCAGTTCTGCCTAGTGAGTCGCTATATCCTATTTCTATTGCTGCTATAACAAAGTACCACAAACCTAGTGGCTAAAAACAATGCCACTTTACTCTCATAGTTCCGGAGGTTAGAAGTTCAAAATCTGTTTCTTTGGGCTCAAGTCAAAGTGTCTTCAGGGCTGGCTCATTCTGGAGGTTCTGAGAAGAGAATCTGTTTCCTTGACGTTTTCAACTTCTGGAAGCCACCTAATTTCCTTCGTTTGTACCCTCTCCTTCATCTTCAGCACATCGATCCAATCTCTCTTCCTTCCTCACATCGTCTTCTCCTCCGACTCTGACTCGTCTAGGGTCTCTCTGACAAGGATGTGTGTTTTCATTGCACCCACCAGGCTAATCCAGCATAACTCCCTATCTCAAAATCCTAAACTTACTCACACATGCAAAGTCCCTTTTGCCATATGAGGTAACATTCCCAGGTTCTGGGAAGAGGACATGGACCTATTTGGGAGGCCACTATTCAGCCTACCATGTTCACCCAAATCCAACTGCATACAAATCCACCCTATATGCTTCCAAGTCACTGCCCTCCCAGCTGAATACACAGAACCAATGTGAGTCTTTAAATATCACTTCCTCCACCCTCTCAGCTTCATGAGGTTATATGTTGGTTTTTAAACATTCTTCATCAACATCATCATCACCATCATTCTGAAAAGGCCTTTGGTCTCATCACAGAAGTTCATGGTATAAAGGGACCTCAAGTTTCTTCCAGCCCAGCATCAGTTGAATATTTATTACTACTGGTCTTCAGGTTTGGAGATGGAAATCGAAGTACTTGAATTTACTTCTCCATTTCTCACTCAATTTGTCTTCCTCACTTACCACTGATTCCCTGGCAACTCATTCTACCCATGGTTTCTCTTTCTTCAGCAAAGAGTAATCCTAGAGAATTTATAACTTGATGTATTAACATCCTAATAGAGCAACAGACATAAATCTCCAACTATGATTAGACTATATGAAATTTGAAGTCCCTTCAGACCCTCAGCTTCTATGATTCTGTTAAACGTTTTCTTAAAGTGCTATTGGTGTTAGCTCCACTGTAACATAAACTTGCATCATTTTTCACTAGAAATAATTTTACTTTAAAGAAATGAGTGAACTGTAAATAGTTGCATTACTGCTCATGATTGAACTGAGGCTGCTAGAACTTTTTCAAACCTATGTATTACATAGTATGTGAGTAATTTTCAGTGATACATATGTTTAGGTATGAGGAACATGGTAGAAAGAGCTGTGACTTAGAGCTGAATGAATCGGGATTCAAATTTTAGCAATGCAACCAACATGTAGGTTAATTTATCCAAACTTTTACTTCCTTATTGGAAAAATGGGAATCGTAATACACACAAGCTGGGGGGATTGAATGTGACGATGTGAAGTACCGAGCACTGCCTGGCACCTAGTAGATACTCAATAGACACTAATCCTAGTCATTCAACTTGTGTTTATCTTCTACTATGTGTCAGGAACTGGGCTTGACTCCAACTCCTTATTGCCTCCTCTTCACACTCATCACCACGTAAAGAATAGAAGTAACATGTCCCTAATTTGACACTCAAGATCCTTAACAAACTGGGTTAAAGTCCAAGAAATAATGATTAGCAAATATATTAATTATTAGCAGATTTATAGTTATAATGTAAAAGATAGTCATTAACTTGAATAATGTTTACTAATGGTAGCTATTACCTAAAACTATAAGCTGTAAGAAAGAAAAGGGCAGTAATGGTCACAAGTGCCTGGCATATTTAGGCAGGCAATAACAACTATTATAATCAATGAGGTCTTAAGTCAAAGATGTGATCATTGTTGAAAGAGCAAACCATTACATTAAAAATTTATTCAAAAATTAAAATCCATTCCTTCTATATAATTGTAAATAAATTTATTACCATTTTCAGCTACACTATCATCAAGTGTGCCTTCTTTTATTTCTTATGACTGGAGCAAATTAACCAAAAATAGACTTTAAAACATGAGTTTATCTTTTAAGTTTCTTATTTCTCTAAATGTAAAAAAAATATTTTGTGTTCTATATGGGGAGAGAAAGATGGTGTTGTCATGTGGCAAAAGGAGACTATTGCCCTACACTGGCCCTGAACAATGTAGGTTTTTGGTGAGGAGGTGGGGTTTGAGGTCATCATGCCCCCCCCATACAAGAAGTATATACTGTTTAGATATTTCTCAAGTTTAGCTCTCTCTCCTTAAACTCCATCTTTGTAGTATCTTATATGGAACTGCCAACATAGGTTATAAATTCAGCAGTGATACAAAAGTTAACTTTCCGTCTACTCACTCCTTTGGGTTTTATTTATTTTTTCTCTATTTATCAAATTGCTTTCCCCTTATACCAAAGATACATATATTTGGAAGACACTGTAAATTTCACTCACTGATTTAAAAAACAAAATAAAACAGTGCATTCAGCATCTCCATATATAGCAAAATATCAATACACTGAATATATATTAACGGAGGTGGAACCAAGGGTATGGAGAGTGAGTCTTCATTAATCTAGGACGTTAAAATTCATTCAACTTGAGTGCTCATTTATTATCCCTTCTGGAATTAATGATTCTGAATATCTAAATGAAATTTAAGCCCATGAGACTTATGGGGTAGTTTTATTAGTAAAGAAATTCTGGAAAAATAAAATTCAAAGCCAGGAGTTCAACAGGTTAACTACAGAAGGAATAAAAACTCATTGAAACGTTAGTGCAAGCCAAGGAAATTTGTAAGCATTAAATTAATCTCATTTCAGAAAAGAGCACTTAGAATAGTTTGCTCCTTATACTGTGTTTGCTTGTCAAGACCAAAGTGTTTTTCTTAATCCAAACCATAGCTTGCTAGTGACTTCCTATGGCATGTATCTAGCGTGGCTATTAATTTGTTGTAAATCTTCTCATGAAGATGTTAACCACGAACTACTACTGTAAAGTGTGGCTTAACGCTCTCGGTTACAGTAGGCTTTGGGACTGGCCCATGATAAGGATGGAGAGAAAGTATGATGTATTTTATCATTTTTCCTTTTGATAACTTGAATGGCATGTATCTTGATTTAAATTTTCCTGGTTGTTATTTTTTCTTTTTTTTTTTTTTTTTTTTTTTTTTGCGGTACGAGGGCCTCTCACTGTTGTGGCCTCTCCCGTTGTGGAGCACAGGCGCCGGACGCGCAGGCAGGCCCAGCAGCCATGGCTCACAGATCCAGCTGCTCCGTGGCATGTGGGATCCTCCCAGACAGGGACACGAACCCGTGTCCCCTACATCAGCAGGCGGACTCTCGAGCACTGTGCCACCAGGGAAGCCCTATTCTTTCTTTTTTTTTAATTGAAGTATAGTTGATTTACAATGTTGTGTTAGTTTTGGGTGTACGGCACAGTGATTCAGTTATATATATATGTGTATATATATATATATATATATATATACATATATTTTTTCAGATTCTTTTCTTGTATAGGTTATTAAAAAATATTGAGTTTAATTCCCTGTGCTATACAGTAGGTCCTTGTCAGTTATCTATTTTACATATAGTAGTATATATATGTTATCCCAAACTCCTAATTTATTCCTCCTTCACCCCCCTCCCCCTTGGCAACCACAAGTCTGTTCTCTCTGTCTGAGTCTGTTTCTGTTTCATAGATAGGTTCATTTGTGTCATATTTTGCATTCCATGTGTAAGCAATATCATATGATATTTGTCTTTCTCTGACTTACTTCACTTAGTATGATAATCTCTAGGTTCATCCATGTTGCTGCAATTGGTATTGTTATTCTTAAATTTTAAAAAAGTATGGTTATCAACATTATGAATGAAAACTTATGTATTTATTCCCTCATAAAAATTCAGAAATCTACTTATTTCTCTAACTACCTCAATGTCCCTCTTTAATTCTTTGCATATCCTGGACTTTTGACACAAAAATTTATTATTGTAAATTATTATTTTTCTAGTATTACACATTTTCCTCTTTAAGAATTATTAAATTCTCATGCTGTTTTGTAATAATGTTTAAGACAATTACATGAACAGTTCTGTATTGAAACAGTATTAATCTTCCTTATTAATCAGTTTTAAAATAACTTACTCATTCTTGGGTTCTTTGTTTCGATTCATGTCTTTTGGTCCTTAGGACTTTTGTCTTCAGAAGCTTGTGGATTTGTTTTATTATTATTTTAATTTATTGTACTATCTTACATATATTATTTTAAATATATATATTTTTTATTAGTTGACTTTTAATATTGTATAGAAGGCCTCTGAGGGCAAGCTGATTTTTTTCCTTTACAAGTAATCCTCCCTCCGTAGAACTCAACCCTCTCTCTTTGTAGGAAACAGTCTTTACTTTTGAAATTCAATTATTTAACCAGGACATGGGTAAGTGCCAAACTCACTTTAATAATTTTGCTTGCTACATGATAAATTCCTTTGACCTGCAAATTCAGATCTTCAGCTCAGGAAAGTATTTTTCTATTGTGTCTAACTTTTATTTCAATTTTCATGTGCTTCTCTCCCCTTTTCACTTGTCTTTTAAATCTGGGAGAGTGATTCAATCTTTTCCTTTACATGACTAATTCAGTTTTCTACAGTAGTAATTCTATTCTTTATTGATTATAATTTAGTTAAAAATTTTAGTTACGGTAATAGTTTCTTAATATTTTCTCACTATCTGCATAGTTCCCTTTCTTTCTTAGTTTGAGACTTTAATCTTTCTTCCTTGCCTCACAGACGATGTTTCATTGTATTTTATTGTGGAGCAAAACACAGGTGTTATGTGAATTTTATTTTTGCTTTGATGTAGTATTTTTTTCAGATGGGTGTTCTTTTTCTATTTCTTGATTTCAACTTATCTATGTTGAATTTCCAGAATGTTTTTTTTGTCTGTTTGTTTGTTTGCGGTACGCGGGCCTCTCACTGCTGTGGCCTCTCCCGTTGCGGAGCACAGGCTCGGGACGCGCAGGCTCAGCGGCCATGGCTCACGGGCCCAGCCGCTCCGCAGCATGTGGGATCTTCCCCGACCGGGGCACGAACCCGCGTCCCCTGCATCGGCAGGCGGACTCTCAACACCTGCGCCACCAGGGAAGCCCCAGAATGTTTTTTATAGATTCTGTATTGTTTATCCATTCCCAAACATGAAGAGATTGATTTAAGCCTAGTATTAAGTCCAAAAGAGGTGGGCAGGTTCTGTGTGGATCCTCATCATTTAGGATCCTCACCTAAACCACATAAGTATATTCTCTGCAATGTTTAAGTTGGAGGCCCAACTGGTATAAGTTTCCATGATTAGTTCAGCGATTCCCCTAGCTCCTTGGGAACACGGAAAGATTTAGGGCTGTGGGTAGATCCAAAGGAACCACTTTATCTCTGAACCATTTCTTCCCTGTTTTTGGTGAGGAAGTGGAACCAGAAGTCACCTTTCTATTTTACCACTTTGCCCAGCTTTCACTCCCTATACTTGAGGTGTCTGTTTCTGGTCTCTTCACTGCTGTTCAGTGTCTTGGAAGAGCTCTGTCACATCCAGGAGATGCCAGCCACTCTGGGTTTTTCCTTTAATGGAGTCTTACTTATCCTTAACTTCCCCCAAACAGCTGCTTGGAAAGCTTTCCATCCACGGTGGTGGAGCCGTTGCTAATGGCGAGTTCCTTATCCTTCTGCTTTCTACGTTCGCCTTCAATACCCTCCTCCTCTATTCAGGGGTATAGGGGGGTCCTGTCTATTTACTTAATAAGTATTTGTTGAATTTAATTGTTGTTGAATTGCCTTCCTACAATTTTAAGCAGAAAGACCCCTCCTACCAATAAGAAAAGACCATAGAAAATTCCTAGCGATACAGCTTTTGTAAAACGATACTTCTGATACTCAGTCTAACAGCTTTAACGATGACATTGCTTAGGAAAATCTGGCATTCTCATTGTGCAGCAGCAAACTTCAGGTGGAATACCATGTACAGCGGTCACTGTGGCAGGTCAGTGGGTAGCCTCTCTGCCTTGAAGGGAGAAGTTACCAATGTAAATGTTAAAAATAGAACATCAGTATCTGGTTACAAAGCTTGAGCAATTCTAAGAGCATTAGGAATGTTTGGAGTGGTGATGATGCTAAAATTCTAATCATTTCCTGAGAAACCTCTTCTAGTTAGGTCGTAACTGTGTACCCCTGAGATGACACAACTGTTTTCATCAAACCTCTAGGTTCTACCCTTTTCCCCATCATTTATTGGTTCTCCTGAGCACCTTATGCCCAGACCAAGAAACTTCTTATGATAACTATTGCACAAATTCTTTAGATTAACCTTTGGTGCTCCAAAAAAGGCCTGAGTAAATGAATCTCCATAATTAATCTAAATTAATTGTCAAGGCATGGTGGAGCTTCTAGATGTAACATTATGTTTTAAGAAGAAGGATTGGTAAGCAGCCTAGGTAAGAAACTCCTACAAATCAAAAGATAAAGACAAACAACCATACAGAATAATGGGCAGAAGATACAAGTAGAAATTTCACAGAAAAAGAAATCCAAATGGTCAATAAGCATATGAAGAGATGCCCAATCTTACTAACATTCAGGGAGTTAAAATAACCAGATGACATTTCATAATCATAAAATTGGCAGAATTTAAGAAGCTTGCTAACACCAAGTGTAAGTGGGGAAAAGGAAACTCATAATCAGTGGTAGGGGTGCCAACTGGTATAATTACTTTGGAAAGTGACTCGGCGATATTAAGCATAGTTGAAAATGCCCATGGCCTATTACCCTCCATTCCACTTCTGGGTTTATATCCTAGTGAAACTTTTACACATGTGCAACAGGGAGACATGCCAAAGAATGTTCTTTGCAGCAATGTTTTTAATAACAAAAAATTGGAATTGACTCAAATGTCTATCTGTAAGAGGATGGGGATTAATAAATTGTGATATATTGATAAAGATGGAATGTTGTACAACAGCTAAAATAAATGAGGAATGTCTTCATATGTCAGCATGGACAGATCTTAAAAACACTGCTGAATGAGAAAAAGCAAGTTACATTTTGATGCTGTTTATTTAAATGAAAAATGGTGAGCATGGTAATGTATATAGCATTTTTGGATATATGTAGACAGACACACAGTAAAAGTTGAAAAGGCTGGGTTAGACAAATTCCATATTTAGGATGAGAGTTGCTTCTGAGATTGGGACCAGGTAAAATATTTGACACCTGCAGAGTAGATGTCAGCTTTCTCTGTAATGTGTGTGTGTTTATTTCTTTAAATAAAAAAGATCTTGGGGCTTCCCTGGTGGCACAGTGGTTGAGAGTCTGCCTGCCGATGCAGGGGACATGGGTTCGTGCCCCGGTCAGGGAAGATCCCACATGCTGCGGAGCGGCTGGGCCCGTGAGCCATGGCCGCTGAGCCTGCGCGTCCGGAGCCTGTGCTCCGCAACGGGAGAGTCCACAACAGTGAGAGGCCCGCGTACCGCAAAAAAAAAAAAAAAAAAAAAAAAAGATCTTGAACTAACTATGGCAAAACATCGCTCATTTTGAGTGGTGGGTGCATCAGTATTTGTTGTATTAACCTCTGTAAATGTTGTTTTTTTCATGAAAAGTATTTCAGAGTTTACCCTCCAGGTACTTGTATCCTGTCACTGAATCCCTTGAGGGGCTTTGGGTACCAGAGCACCTGGAAGATGAGCTGGGGCTTCCCTTTCCTCTCTGTACCTTGGAAGCTGTTTGGTTAGACCTTGATTCAGTCTAGACATGGCTTTTCTGGTAGCATTCTGCTCAGTGGCACAGACCTTAAAAGACAGTGTCAATCCAGCTGCAGCAGGAGAAACTATTTTAAAATTGCAGTCCATCTGTGGTGATTTATCATTTTTCATACTTTAGGATAAATGTTAGAATACTCTCTAAACGTAAAACAACTCGAGATTATTTCTGTACTCACACATTATTCCTATTTGTCTCACCTGCCACTTTAGCTGGAATTCTCAGGAGTGTGCAATTCTCAAAGTAGATTGTGATCTCCCTGTTTTAAAACTCAATGACATGGGAGGTAGACACACATTTCTCTGACTTTCCACGTCTAACAATCCTCCTTTTGCACGGCTAAAGCAAGAGACTGAGGGTTATGAAAAATAAAAAAATCCAGGGGAAAGAATTGCACTTCTCTGGATTTCACAAGAATGGTTTGGAGTGTTTTGAAATGTTTTAAAGGAAACTCTGTCTTGTCTAGGGCTGGAGTGAGGGCTGAGAGTGGAGTGGATCAATACGGGAGCCATCCCAGCTCTGCCTGAAGAGCTGCGGTAATTAGAGGAAATGGCTTATCAGGTTTTTTACAATCCGGAAAAGAAACCATTTGTAGAATCAATGGATGCCTGGCAGAGCCCATCAACTGTAGTTCAAAGATATATATCTTCATTACTCTCAGATACCTGAGTCAGATGGAACCTAAATTCCACAGCCCAGTGCATCATCCCTGGTTAAATGCATCCCACTGGTTATTAAGTATGGCTATTATACACAATGGGAGGCTAGACATTAATTTGTCTCATAGGGAAACAAATGCTGGTTTTACTTTTATTATCTGGACAGCTTAATAGATTCCTTATAAGAAAATTTAAATCCATCACGACTCACTTGCAAGGACCAGCAGAAAAAATGAAAGGATACAAAATACGGTCACTCTGGCAATGATGTGTGCCACTGCTTCAGCTGCTGGAATACTTTGGGATATTCAAACAAACGCTGGCATGTGAAGTCAAGAAGGAGAGAGCTCTTTCCTGATTAGTGCTGTATAGGGAGGATGGAAAGGAGAGCAGAGAAGATGCTCGTAGCCATGTGCTACTGCCCAAGCAGAGCTGACATGACTCCCTTTCATTCTGCAAGTTATTTCTGGGCTAGAATGTTTAAATAAGAGCAAGATGGATAGTTCCTCAGGATTCCAGAGCTGGAACAGAGAACCTTTTAGAGGCAGGGTGGAACTGGAGAGGCAGTCACATTCCAAGGAAAAAGTTCTCAACCAGGGAGGTTTGGCTCAGAAGACAGTGGCCAGGCAGCTGGATTCCTAAGACTTGCACCTTTTAACCGGGAAAGTCCGTATATAGGTCCTTGAAAATTTTGGATCCTTGTGGTCTGGCCTGGCTAGGGAATTGCATCGTCGTATAAATAAGGCATAATTGAGCTTGAACATTTTTCTTCTAAGTAATTCAAATAGATCCCAAGATATTTATTGGGACTTTGGGGCCCACATAACTAACAGCTCACTTCCTTCTCTGGGTTCAGATCTCATTGAGAAATATATCACTGGAAATGAGATAGTTTGAGGTTAAAATGCCAGATTTTACTGAAAGTTGAGCTGGAACAGAGCATGGATCTGCAACCACTAACACTTTTCTCTCTGAATGAAAGAAGCCCTGCCACCCAGCCACGGTGGAGGCTGACAGCTGCCGGCCTCTTATCGGACAGTCCCCTCAGCACATGTGTGTGGAGGCGTAGCTGCTCCCTATAGAAAGAATGCTGAGCCCCAGGCCCCCACTCACTCAACTGCTCAGGCAGGAGGAGGGGAAGGGTAGGAGAGGGGGAGGGGGAGGGGGAGGGAGCGAATGGCCCAAGTGTTTCTCCCACATTTTTCCTGCCTAGGGAAATGTTTCCCTCTATTGAAATACAAAAAGTATTATATTGTCTGTAATTTTTGACTGTTAAATTCTCCATCCTAGACAATGCGATGGATCTATTCATTTTAATCCACGTCCTAGAGGTGTGGTTAGTTAATCTAAATAGAAATACACTCTTTAGCATTGCCAGGAGCTCTCAGATCTCACCTCTGGCAAGTTATAAGTTAGTCAGTAGTTGTTGAGAATCAACAACACCAGTTCAACCTACTCATTACTTACAGATGCAGAATCAGGGGCCTTGAAAGACTGACTTACTCAGGGTCAGAGTTGGCTACCTGTGAGCTAGGAAGAGAAGGCAGGGCTCCTTCTCAATGGGCCAGTGGCCTCTTCATTTGGACCTGTGCTTACTTTAGTGTTGGGATATTATTAGTTAACATTTTTTGGGTGCTTATTACATAACAAACACGGTTCCAAGCACAGGTGTTATCCTTACACTCACATTTAATCCTTACACACACAGTGAGATTGGTCATATTATTATTCCCATTTAACAGATGAGAAAATTGATGCCTAAAGAAGGACTTATCCAATGGCACTCAGCGAGTGAAGGGTAGAGCAAGGACTCAAACCCAGACACTGGAGTCCAGAGTCCAGCCCACTTCACAGTGTTGGGAGGGGCGAGAAAAGTATTTTTAGAGAAGAACCTGCCTAACCCTCCCTTTCCACCACAAGGGAAACCGGTCCAGAAAACAAAGGAAGCACAGCTGAATTTACTTTATCAATGTAGCTGATCTTGCCCAAAGATTTTTTCCTGATGGTTTGTTGAGTACTTTCCAAAGAAGTGGATCAATTAGTCTCTTACTCATATTAGTATACAGAGTTGCACGTAAGTACTCAATGGTTAACACAATAGAGCCTGTGACCTCTCACACTGTTAATGATGAGTATCAGACTATTTGGTGGGTTCAGCTAACATACTGTAGTTTCACTCACTGAGATGATTTTCAGTTAAAAAATTATTAACCAAGTACTGAGGTAATAAGATAGACCAAATGCCAAAATATGGCATTCTTTAATTACCCGAAGAAGTCTTTGGAACCAAAGGCTATGTAAAGTATTTTGATCTTTCTATAATGAACAATTAGTCCTATTGGATTCTACTTATTTACAGGAATGCTTGATACCTGAAACACTGGAGGTAGAAAATACATAGAATATTTTTTTCTTACATAAGATTACTGCAGCTGTAATAGTGAGCTACAGAGGGGCCTTCCAAAATTTTTGATACGTCTATATAGAGTCAATGAAATGTACAGTCTAGTTCGTTTGATTCATGTGGCTTATCAGGATATGTTGAGCCTCATCTTCTGCCTACTCCCTTCATCCACACACATACAAAGGAGGCTTTGGGGGGTGTAACAGGATTACCTGCAAATAATTAAAGGAAAGAAAGACATCCAGGGCATGGGATTCTTGCCATACCACTATCCCAGAGGATCACGGGGGAAATTCATCAATAGAGATCAAGAAAATTAGTCTAGAAAATAGGTACTTTTTACCATACTGACATTTTGGCCCAGATCCTAACGTTGAACTTGATCAACCCAGCTAGGCTGGGTCAAAGGAAGGATTCTTTTCACTGACCCTAGATTGGTTCAAGTGGTCTAAAACTCAGCAGGCTGAAGCTTCACCTTTTTCTCCAAAATTCAAGGCCTTATTTCCTCAATTTTACCATTTCCATGTGGAGCTGGCAGGTCTGAAGCACATCTACCAGTAAGAGAGACCTAGGGAAGCAAGGATTTGCCCATTGGAAGCCCATGGACTGTAGCTGGCTCAAAGATATGTTTTATTTAGCTTCAACAGTGTTTAAAATTTCAAGTAATTTTAATATAAAGAGATTTTTACATGAAACAATTAGACTTCTAGGTCTCTTAGAAAGTTAGCAGATCCAGCCCAGAATGGCCATCATCAAAAGTCTACAAATAATAAATGCTGGAGAGAATATGGAGAAAAGGGAACCCTCCTAACTGTTGGTAGGAGTGTAAGTTGGTGCAGCCACTATGGAAAACAATATGGAGGTTCCTTAAAAAACTAAAAATAGAGTTACCATATGATCCTGCAATCCCACTCCTGGGCATATATGTGGAAAAGATGAAAGCTCTAATTGGAAAACATACATGCACCCCAGTGTTCACAGTAGCGCTATTTATAATAGCTAAGACATGGAAATCTAAATGTCCCTCTAAATGTCCATCAGCAGATGAATGGATAAAGAAGTTGTGGTATATATACATATATATATAGAGAGAGAGAGACAGAGACAGAGACAGAGAGACAGAGAGACAGAGAGAGACAGAGAGAGACAGAGAGACAGAGAATGGAATACTATTCAGCCATTGAAAAGAATGAAATAGTGCCATTTGCAGCAACATGGATGGACCTAGAGATTATGAAGTATGTAAGTGAGGTAAGCCAGACAGACAAATATATGATATCACTTAAATGTGTAATCTAAAAAATGATACAAACGAACTTACTTACAAAACAGAAATAGACTCACAGACATAGAAAACAAACCTACGGTCACCAAAGGGGAAAGGGGGAGGGATAAATTAAGAGTTTGGCATTAACAGATACACACTACTATACATAAAATATATATAAGCAAGGTCCTACTGTATAGCACAGGGAACTATATTGAATATCTTGTAATAACCTATAAGGGAAAAGAATCTGAAAAAGAATATATATATTCTCTCTCTTTCTCTCTCTCTCTATGTGTGTGTGTGTATATATATATATATAATCACTGTGCTGTACACCTGAACCGAATACAACATTGTAAATCAACTCTACTCCAATAAAAGAATTAAGTTAGCAGATCTAGCTGACTGGGATGCCCACATGCCTCCAGGAGGCTGGAGCCACACCATGGCTGCCCCTCTGATGAATTATGGACTTTCCAGTTTATACGGAGTTCCCCAGCCCAGTCTGTCCACCTCACTACATATATTAACTGACTAGCTCTGTAGTATTTGACTTTGTAACTCCTGTCTGGTCTAGATTGCTGGAGAGTCCGGGGAAGTCAAACCAAGCAAAGAGGCAGACTCCTTCCTGTCTTCACTCTGGCAGTCTGTCCTCAAATCTTGGGTTTTGAGCAGCACTGTCTTTCCTTTGTGAAGGAAGAGAAGTAAAATCTGGCAACTATCTTCATAGGAGGGGGAGGAGAAGGGAAGATTGGAAAAGAGTATTGACCCCACTGGAGGCCAACGTGGTGTCTAGAATAGATGTGAAATGAACTTTCTTTGTCCTTGACTACCCAACACCGTACCATCATTCAATCTTGTCAATTCTGCCCAAAATGCAGTCAGTTGAGTCGGTGAAAAGTAGATCAGCCAATCCTACTTTTTTGACCTAACCGACCACTAACCTTCATGCTCACATCTAGTTTAGTGAAAAGGACATCTTTATTTCTGGGATAATTAAGGAAAAGACCTTGCTGGTCTGGTCAGTGACTGTAAAACGTAGCTTTCTTGCTACAGAATTGCATCAGGTAAGTGAGATGGGGATGCAGGAACTTCTGTGACACAGAAGAAAGCAGACCAGGGATAGCATGGCCCATCATCAGTATTCAGATAGTTAAAAAGCTTGCAAGTAAGTTAACTGCAATTTATTCAGTGTTCCCAGAGTAATTCATTCCCATTCCCTTCGCTTCTGAATAATGAGCTTCATATCTTTTTGAGTGGTTACTATTCCTAAAACGACTTGATAATTTATTTCACATTGTCTTCTTATAATAATTCCTTTTTGTATTAGAGCTCTAGCTACAAGGGAATAAATAAATGGATAAAATCCTTTGCACCAAAGTTCTGTGATGCAGGATGAGCTCATACATTAAGGAGACCTGGGTCATAGTCTCAACCTTGCCATCAACCACTGGATGATTCAGCAGTCACTTCCCGTCTCTGGGCCCCAATTTTCACAGCAGTAAAGAGAAGATGTGAACTAGATGACCCCTCATATATTTTGCCACTCTTATCTTTTGAGAGGCAAAGACTTGTGGGAAGGAACCCTAAATTCAAGACAGGCCAGTACCACTGAGTACTAACACTTGATTAATTATAGTATGTGGTTCCCTCTTGGTTTCTGTATACAAAGACCTCCTATTCAATTTGATCGTTTAATTAAATTGAAAAAATATAGTTAAACCAAAAAATCATAATTAATGGTATACAGTAGACCCTCTGTATCTGTGGGGGAGGAGGTTGCTGAGGCGGAACCCATGGATACCAGAGGGCCGACTGTACTACGTCATTTTATGGGAGGGACCTGAGCATCTGCAGATTTTGTATCTGTGAGGGCGCCTGGAACCAATCCCCCGAGGACACCAAGGGACGACTGTATCCCTTAAGTATTTTAACTTAGCACACAAAAACGTTCATTGATTTCCCCATTTTTCATAGGGCCAAAGCCTTTTCTTTGATTTTTCGGTCTGCTGATTGTATCACCCACTAGGAACTCTCTGTGATCTCCAGTTTTGATTTGCTTCCATTGGAACAAGAACTTAAAATCGCTGAGAAGCAATGCAACTTAAAAGCTCCTAGAATTTTATAATTTGGTACCATTTTCTGATTGTCTTCTCACACACACCTCATAACAGCATTTTTAAGTTGCTTAATTTTATCAAGGCTCCAAAGAATTCAACCCATTTTTCACAAGAATAAACACCATTTTTGCCTTTTCATTTCACTAGTTAATGTATATTTAATTATGTCACCAAACTGTAACAATGTGCATAATTGCCATGAACAGGATGATGCTTGTTAAGTATAGAACTCAAATGCAGTATGTGGATATCCTAGAGTACGGCGTATTAGATATCAGTGATCAGGATGCTGAGACGCTAGCTAATCCATGGGGTTAATCAAAAGTCAGTTAGGTGGAGGTTGATCAGTAAGACTGCCCACTGTATGTTTTATCAATTCAGGTTATTTGCAAGTAACCAAAGGCAATTCTAACAAATTTAGGCAAAGAAAGGAGTTTATTGGAAGGATCTGAGATTGAAGGAAAAGCTAAATAGCCAGTTCTCAGAAAGACGGGAACTCGGGATGCACTGGGTACCTTGGCAGCAGGCATGGATGGACAGTCTCTTCAGGGTGTATCACTGGATGACTGGCTCCAACTGTTTTTTCATCTTTGTGTCATTCTGACTGAGATTCAAATTGCCATGACAGGGACTCTATTTGGCCTATGGATCACTTGGACTCTCCTCAACCAAGGAACATCAGACACAAGAAAGGACCACCCCCAAGACGGCATGCACTGGGGAGGGGTCATTCTGCAAAGGCACCAGAGGTGCTTACCAGAGGAGGGGGAATGTGCATGGTGAACCTAGGTCCATAAGTGTGGGCAAGAAGCAACGTTAGCTCTGGGGAGATTTAGAGCCCTAGAAGTGAGTCCTGATTCTGTCTAGAAGAAGGTGAAGGACAAGGAAACCTTCAGCTAATGACTGTTGC
The DNA here is from genome assembly GCF_008692025.1 of Phocoena sinus. Lineage (NCBI taxonomy): Eukaryota > Metazoa > Chordata > Mammalia > Artiodactyla > Phocoenidae > Phocoena > Phocoena sinus. Next base: position 51,639,330 of record NC_045765.1, on the reverse strand, counting down.
TTTATGCCTTGACATCCACTTTCCCATCAGCTCTGAAGGCTTCTACCTTCTGCAACTCTCATTGAAACGCTCCAGTTTCCTCAACTATCCACATTGTTCCAGCTGAAAGCAGGTGTGGTGTCTGGATCCGGGCCCCAGCTTGTCACTTATTAGCTGCATGATCTTGGGTACCCATTGCTTCTACAGACCCCAGATTGTCCATATATAGGATAAAGGTTCCTTCCAGATATAATGTTTTGTCATTTCTCTATCTGGACACATCCCCTTCCTTCATACATTTGACTGTAAGTCAGTAAAGCAGATATATCTCTAGAATGTTTGTTGAAATTATTTTGCAGGCCAGTAAACATTAAAGTGAAAGTTTTATTTTAGGTTTGAATGGAGATATATAATATGTAAATATGGTGCTTAGAGATAAATTAAAATACCAGTTAAAAGCATTAAAACACATGCTACCATTCATTCACACTGTAAACTAGCTAGCTGGCTACTATACTAGATTCCTTATCTCCAGTTGCTTTTCTGTTCTTTTATTAAGATAGGTGCAGGGGCTTCCCTGGTGGCGCAGTGGTTGAGAGTCCGCCTGCCGATGCAGGGGATGCGGGTTTGTGCCCCGGTCCAGGAAGATCCCACATGCCGCAGAGCGGCTGGGCCCGTGGGCCATGGCCGCTGAGCCCTCGCGTCCGGAGCTTGTGCTCCGCAACGGGAGGAGCCATAACAATGAGAGGCCCACGCACCGCAAAAAAAAAAAAAAAAAAAAAGATAGGTGCACAAGAGATTTCCCTTTCTGCCATGAACTTTTTAAATGGTTCCCCCACCCCTCCCATGACAGTGACTTCTAATTTTCCTATTTCACTTTGTTTGCTTGTTTGGTTTTCAGTACTGCTGGGCTTGTTTTGTTTCCTTTCAAAGACTATTTTAATGAGATACTCAAGATGGTTTCCTGGAGTATTCTAAGGATAGGAGATGCTCTCAGCTTCTTTCAAAAAACCCCTCCGAGACAACCTCTGAGGATCTTATGCCTACTTAAGGCTTTGGCATTGTGACACCCCCAAACTCTTAGAGGCTCTACCGCAGATAAAGGGGGGGGGTGGATACTCTGAATGAAGGTTAAGCTTCTACTACCTGGCAGGATGGGAGCTCAACACTGAAGTTAAATTCAATCATAGACAGAAATATTACTTGTACACTTGAGTTTATGGACTGAAAGATTTATCTTACAGAGATTTGAATTTTATTCAGTAGATGACAGGAAGCTAAGCAAGGCAAATGACAAGTCAAATATTTATTTTAGAGAAGTCACTTGGGCAGCAGTGTAGAAGATAAATTGAAAAGGAGAGACAGAGGATGGGGAGACCGGTTAGGAAGTAGTTAGGAAGTTGAGTCAACAGGCTGGGTTGGAGGGAATGCAGGGGAGGCAAGCTAACTCACCCACTGCCTGTTCACCAGACCCATTTCCTTTACACTGGGACACACGACTAGACTACATTTACCAGCCTCCATTGCTGGGTGGGGCACTGTTACTGAATTTGGACCAGGGGAATGTAGGCAGAACTGAAGTACACGATGTGTAGCCTCTGATATGAACCTCCATCTGCTCTCCCTTCCTCAATCTCCCAGCCAGACGTAGATACTAGGGTAACCCGGCAACCATATGTTGATGGCAGAACCTCCACGGGGCTGGGTCCCTGAATGGAGTACACACATGTGCACACACACACATACACAGCCCCTTCAACGTGTGTGTAAGAAATACATTTCTATTCTATTAAGATGCCAAAAATTCCAAGTTCATCTGTTAGCTGTTAGGACATCTTCACTAACACAATCCCTGAACCTCTCTGGTTAGAGCAGGGCTCAGTCCTTTGTATGCACTGCTGTGTGTCCACTCTGTCCCTATCTACACCCTCATTATAAGAAAAACAGAGAAGTTGAAAGAAGAAAACACATTATCTATCATTTCAACCCTACAGGGATATGCACTCTTAACAATCGGGGGTATATTTCCTCTCATTCATTTTGTTTTGTTTTTTTTCCTATAGCATTAAAGGTTACACTTAGTATGTTCAGATCTTGTATTTCTCACTTTGTGACGTATTTATTCATTATGTGCCTGTGTGTCAGGCACTGTACTCAATGCTCGGGATAAAAGGACAGATATGACACAGTTCCTGTCCTCAGAAAACTGCAGCTTCATGAAGGAGAGACGTCCAAGCAGGTAATGACTAAGATAATGACACAGAAAATGTGTCAGCAGAGTGACGGAGAAGAGGATTTAGGCAGCAGAAAGGAAGAGTCTCTAACATATTTAAAAAAATGTTAGGACTTCCCTGGTGGCGCAGTGGTTGAGAGTCCGCCTGCCGATGCAGGGGTCACGGGTTCGTGCCCCAGGCCGGGAAGATCCCACATGCCGCGGAGCGGTTAGGCACGTGAGCCATGGCCGCTGAGCCTGCGCGTCCGGAGCCTGTGCTCCGCAAGGGGAGACGCCACAGCAGTGAGAGGCCCGCGTACGGCAAAAAAAAAAAAAAAAAAAAGATAAAAAAATGTTTATTGAGTGCTTGCTATGTGTCTTGGACTGTTCTAAGCACCTTTCATATATGAACTAATTTAATTCTCATGACAATCACATGAGATAAACATCACAGTATCTCAATGTTATAGGTGAGAAAACTAAACCATCGAAAGCTTAAGAACTTGCCCCTTGTCCAGGGTCTCACTGATACTTAGTATTTCAGGATTCAGCTATGTGTGTGTGTGTGTGTGTGTGTGTGTGTGTGTGTGTGTGTGTTTGTATGTGTGTGTATTCAGAGTTGGTTTCCTTAAAGAGTTTCAAAGAGGAGGGTAGGAAAGCACAGAGTTACAGGTGAGAAACTACAAATGGTTTCCTGGTTAAGCTGAGACGGAACATGTGACTCAGACCTTTGGATCATACTCCATTCCTATTGGAGTCCTGACATGGGAACTTGATGTGAAGATGTGTTTAGGCTCATTTGAGGAAGTGAGACCTTAAAGGGTGTCCGACTCAGCTTATACATTCTGCATAGAAGAAGGAAAGCTATTCATCTGTGTATAACTTTTGAAATCATATTGACCCCACTAGCTAATAAATGTGGCCCAAGTTCTGGAATCTGGAGAGATTTGGAACCCCTCCACCCTGGAGCCAGGGGCTGGTGGAAATTCAACAGGGAGTTAGAGGAGAGTGAAAGACCTCCTTCCTCTAACAATGATGACAGCTCAGAGCTCTACCACATCCAGAGGGGACATGCATTTTTCACAGACCCAAAGCCTAAATGTTGAGTAAGGAATAAGGTGCATATTTCACTGATGAATTAGGGACAGTGGTGATACTGAGGAGGGGGTGGATTTTCAGCACAGACCTGTGAGCAAACTTGGCCAGAATCCATCCTTAAATCAGCTGTAAGGCAGCCTCGCAACCTTGCTGTCCTCATCTAGAAATCATGGAGATAAAAGATCTTGAAAAAGCACGCTCACCAAGGCAGCCTTCTCTTCCTTTTCTTTCTCATTGCTAAGTTCCACCCCTTGTTTCTTTCGTGATTTTCCTGCATAATTCAAATCTGAGCTCTCCCTATCAGAAATTCTCTCCCACTTGTCTGATATTCTTGCCCTTTTTTGTAGGACACCACAAAGGGACCTGCTTTCTGTTCCTGCGCCAAGAATCCTTCTCTAGAGTTAGAATTGCTCCTGTCCCCATACAGACAATGGTTTCCACACATATCAGTGACTCAATGCCTATGGTAGAATAAAGTGCACCCCCCCCCCCCAAATATTCACCTCTTAATCCCAGGAACCTGTGAATATATTACCTTACACAGCAAAAGGGACTTTGTGCTTGTGATTAAGGATCTTGAAATGGGGACATTTTTCTGGATTAGCCGGGTGGGCCCAATGTAATCACAAAGATCCTTAAGGAGAGTGGGGGAGGGATGGATTGGGAATTGGGAATAGCAGATGCAAACTATTATATATAGTGTGGCTAAACAACAACTATATAGCACAATGAACTATACTCAATATCCTGTGATAAACCATAATGGAAATGAATATGAAAAAGAATGTGTATATATATGTGTATAACTGAATCACTTTGCTGTACAGCAGAAACTAACACAACACTATAAATCAACTATACTTCAATAAAATAAATTTAAGAAAATGATACTTAAAAGTGGAAGAGGGAGGCAGAAGAGAGAGGCAAAGGGAGATGTGACAACAGAAGAGAAGGTCAGAGTGATACAACACGAGGCCTCAAGTCACCCTTGCTGGCTTTGAAGAGAAGAGGGCTGTGGGCCAAGGAACGCAGGCCATCTCTAGAAGCCAGAAAAGACAACTTCTGGAATCGAGGCCCTACCCTAGAGCCTCCAGAAGGGAACACAGCCCTACTGACATCCAGATTTTAGCCTACTGAGACCCATGTTAGATTTCTAACCTTAAAAATTGTGAGATAATAAATTTCTGTTGTTTTAAGCGACTACGTTTGTGGTAAATTGTTACAGCAGTAACAGAAAACCAATACAATGACATATGAAATTTTCTCTTTTTATCAGGCAAGCATAGCTCAAATAAATCTTCTGTAGTACTTGCCTCATTTTGCAGCTTCTCAACCTTGACTAATTTCCTCATTTATGCTGACCTGTGGTATCCCAAGAGTGTTACGACTCTTGCTTTCAAGTCATCTTTTGAAGAGGGCTAGCTTTCTATGCTTGGGGAGACCACTTCTTCTTATAGCTGGAATAAATCCCACTGGCTGACATCATGATTTGATTTTGAATCCATGCACAACATATATATTTGAAGGAAGCCACAGACTGGGAGAAGATTTGGCCATTATAATTTTGTTAGAGCACTGCTCACAGTAATTCCCTTCTCTTGACTCTCTTACTTATTCTCCACTGCTCTTGGAAACTTATTTTCACATTTTACTTTATACTGTAGATCTTACATTGATGACAGGCATTTCATCCACCTTGTTTGGGGAAGACTAATGGGCTGTTAATATCTGCAGAATTTGGGGGTATGAAGAAACTCTAAGTCATAATCACTCAGTGGCTTAATGGGAACCTGGAAGGGTATCCTGGTTCCTCACATAAGCAGGGTTGGTCTAGAGTCATTGTTGCATCAAGATTAAAAGCAAGTCTGTAGATTTCCAGTTTCAGTTCAAAGTTTATTAAATAAAGTCACCTGATAATAGTTTCTATACTCCTACAATGTTTTTCCTGGTCCAGTGTTTCCCAAAGCATAGGGTGGATGCTTACCACCTGCTGATATACGAGATGGTTTAAAGTGATCCATGGAAAGAGAATTTAATAACATTGAATGAATCACATGAGGCAAAAGTGATTCCCTTTTGAATTCTCGTTTTTAATCATTCTTTGTGCTTCAAGGTGAAAGTATCCTCTGCTAGTGTGCCTTTAACACCACTCTAACCCGAGCTAATCTGCCTTATATTAAAGAAAGAACAGCCCTCAGGCAACAGAATATTTTTAACAGCTTTATTGAGAAGTAACTGACATAAAACAGATCGTATACTTAAAGGGTATAATTTGAAAAGATTTGACAAGCATATACACTCATGAGACCATTACCACAGTCAAGATAATATTTCCCTCACCCCAAAAGTTTCCTTGTGACCAGCCGTGATCCCTTCCCTTCGAATCTTCTTGTCCACACCTGACCCCCAGGTAAGCACTGACCTTCTTTCTGTCACTAGAGGTTAGTTTGCACGTTTGAGAGGTTTATATAAATGGAATAATACAGTGTGCACTCTTTTTGTTTGTTTGTTTCTGACTGCTTTCACTTAATATTTCTTTTGAGATTCAGCCACATTGTTGTGTCAATAGTGCATTCCTTTTTATAGCTGCATAGTATTCCATTATATGAATATATCACAGTTTGTTTATCTCTTCACCTTTGATGGACAGTTGACCTGTTTCCAGTTTGGGGCTATTACAAATAAAGCTACTATGAACACTGATGTTCAAGTTTTTGTATAGACATATGCTTTCTTTCTCTTCAGTAAATATCCTGGTGTGGTATTGCTAACCACATGGCAGGTATATGTTTAAGGTTACTGTCAAAACATTTTTCAAAGTGGTTGTACCATTTTACACTCATACCAGAGAGCATGAGAGTGCTGGTTTTCTCATACCCCCATTAAGACTTCTTATAGCCAGTCTTTTTAATTTTAGCCATTCTGGTAGTATGTAGTCATATCATACTGTATTTTAAATTGCATTTCTTTAATGACTAGTGATGTTGAACATATTTTAATATGCTTTAGTTGCCATCTATTATCTTCTTTGGTGAGACATCTGTTCAAATATTTTGCTAATTTAAAAAATTTGGTTGTTTGTCTTAGTATTGAGTTTTCAGAGTTCTTTATCCTGGATGTGAGTACTTTATTCGATAAATGACTTGAAAATATTTTCTCCCAGTCTGTGACTTCTCTTCTCATTACCTTATAGTATATATATATTTTTTTTCTTTTTTGCGGTACGCGGGCCTCTCACTGCTGTGGCCTCTCCCATTGCGGGGCTCAGGCTCTGGACGCGCAGGCTCAGCGGCCATGGCTCACGGGCCCAGCCACTCTGCGGCATGTGGGATCTTCCCGGACCGGGGCACGAACCCGTGTCCCCTGCATCGGCAGGCGGACTCTCAACCACTGCGCCACCAGGGAAGCCCGTTATAGTATTTTTTTTTTTTTTTTTTTTTTTTTTATGCGTTACGCGGGCCTCTCACTGCTGTGGCCTCTCCCGCTGCGGAGGACAGGCTCCGGACGCGCAGGCCCAGCGGCCATGGCCCACGGGCCCAGCCGCCCCGCGGCACGCGGGATCCTCCCAGACCGGGGCACGAACCCGTGTCCCCTGCATCGGCAGGCGGACTCTCAACCACTGCGCCACCAGGGAAGCCCGTTATAGTATTTTTTAAGAGAAAAAGTTTTAACTCTGACAATGTCCAGTTTATCAACTGCTTTTTTTTTTATGTATTGTAATTTTTGTGTCTTATCTAAGAAATCTTTGCCTAAGTCAAATCACAAAGATTTTCTTCCATGTTTTTTCCCAGAAGTTTTTTAACTTTAGGTTTTATATTTAGGTCTATGATCCATTTTGAGTTAATTTTTGTTTATGGTGTAAGGTATGAATTTAAGTGTTTCCCTCCTTTCCTTCCTTCCTCCTGCTCACCCTCCCTCCCTTCCTTCCTTTCCTTCTTGCATATGATGTCCAGTTGACCCAGTACTATTGTTGAAAAGATTACACTTTCTCTACTGAATCACCATTACACCTGTGTCGGAAATTCGTTGTCCATATATATGTGGGTCTATTTCTGGACCCTGTTCTATTCCAGTGATCTGTATGTCTATCTTTATACCACTACCACACTGTCTTGATTACTGTAGTCTTACGTTGGTTATTCTAGAGGTTCTTTTCCTTTCCATATAAATTTTAGAATCAGCCTGTCAATTTCAATAAAAAGGCCTGCTGGGATTTTGTTTGCAGGCATTGAATCCATAGATCTATTTGAGGAGAACTGACTTCTTAAAAAATATTAAGTCTTCCAACCCATGAGCAGCATATCTTTCTCAGTTTGTTTAGGTCATCATTCCAGTTCCAATGCTCTTCATTCCTTTGCACACAGTTCACCTAGTATTTCTTTTCTTCCTGAAGGACTTCCAATAATATTTCTGGAAGGGCAGGTCTGCTGGTGATAAATTCTTTCAATTTTTGCCTTTATGTTTGAAAATTATTTCCCCTTGTATAGGTTTCTAGGTTAACAATACTTTCAGTACTTTAAAGATGGTTCTCCATTGTCTTCTTGCTTGCAAGGTATACAGTGAGAAAGCTGTTGACACTTCTATTTTGGCTCTTCTCCATGTATCATGTCTTTTTTTTTTTCTTGGCTGCTTAGAATTTCCTTTTTTAATTATCGGTTTTTAGCAATTTGACTATGATGTCAAATTAGTATATTTTCCTTTGAGTCTTTTAGATCTGTGAATTTTTAGTTTTATCAAATTTGGAAAATTTGGGGCCATTATTTCTTTAAATATTTTTTGTCTGTCCTCCCCTGTTTCCTTTATGGACTCCAAACACACAAATATTAGGCTGCTTGCAGTTGTTCCACAGCTCACAGATGCTCTTTTCATTAAAAGAAAATTCTCTTTGCTTCGTTTTGTATTGTTTCTATGCTGTGTCTTTAAGTTCATGAATCTTTTTTTATTCAAAGTCTAATCTGCCATTATGAGGTATTTTTCATCTAAAACATTGTGCTTTTCATTTCTAAAAGCTCAATTTTCAAAAAATTAGGGTATAGTCTTTTTTATATCTTCTTTGACTCCACTTACTTTTTTTGAAAATATGGAATATAGTTATAGTAACTGTTTTAAAATCCTTGTTTGCTAATTCAGGGTGGGTTGTAACTGATTGTTTTTTCTCATCATCACACGTAGTATTTTCCTGCTTCTTTGCTTGTCTAGTAATTTTTTTTATTCATTGCAAGACATTATGAATTTTAACTTGGGTGCTGAATATTTTCGTATTCCTGTAAATATTGCTGAGTTTTGTTCTGAATCACAAATGTGGAAACAGTTTGATCCTATTGGGTTTTTGCTTTCAGGATCTGTTAGATGACAGGAGAGCAGTGATCAGTCTAGAGGTTCACCGTTTCTAAGGCAAGATCTTCTGAATGCTCTACCCAATGAATGATGAATCAGGAGGTTTTCCAATCTAGCTGAAAGGAACAGGCACTATACTTGGCCCTTTGTGAGTCCCAAATACTATTCCTCTAATCCTTTTGGGTGATTCTTTCTTCATGCTCAGGTAGATTCCTCACACACATGTGCCGGCCAGTCCTGTGCTGAGTACTTCTTAAGGGGGAACCTCTGCATATCTCCGGGGAACTCCTTCAGTGCAGCTCTCTCCCCTTCTGAATTCTAGCCACCTTGTTCTCCCCGGACTCTCAACAACATCTTGATTCAGGGAGACCCCTGGGCTTTATCTGGGTTCCTCTTCCTGTACTGCTGCTTGGAAACTCTAGACAGTAAGCTGGCAGAATTGTAGGACTCACTTCATGGGTTTCCTTCTCTCAGAGATCACCGTCCTTTGTTGTCTGATATTCACTGTCCACTGGCAACATGGTAACCTTCTCCATTCTCTGAGAAGCAACGCTGACTGAGCTAAGATCTGAAGGATGAGTAGGAATTGTCCAGGAGAAGAGTTAAGGGGCTCACCATGAATGCTCACCTGTGCCCCAGGGATTCCTGGATTTTTACCATTTTATTCAACTATAGAGATTTCATAAAACTCAATATTGCCAAATCCGATATATCATATTTGTAATTTTTTCTCATGTTGGAAGGGCTACCATCACTGTAGCACCAAGTCAAACAATATGTGTCTATAACTGTTTTATTTCTATGCTAATCTGTTACATTACTCAAAAGGAAGGGTCCTTTCTCTGTCAAATTTGATAGGAAAACAAAACAAACAAAACTTCCAGAGTCATTTTCTTCATGAGAAAACCATCTACGAGAGTTGAGGTTCCTTCCAAAATTCAAGATGGAGTTTACTCCTGGTGTCCTGAAGTCCTTCTACACTAGAACTACCTGTGCTTTACTCTACAGAACACCACTTATTTCTGAGAAGACCCAAGGAAACATGAAGGAGCCAGTAGTGCCTCCTTAGTGTTCAGGGGAAGTAGAAGAAGTGGATAAAGGTACACATACCTGACTGAGTTGAAACATGCAAGGCTCCACATGATTTGGTGCCTGTCTACCTTCCTGAACTCACCCCTCCCATTCTTTCTCACCCGTACCCCATGCCATCCTTATACACTTGCTAACCGCCTGGCAGCTACTTCAGCCTCCTTTCTGCTCCTCAAACAAGCCAGCACCTCCTGCTTTGGGGCACTTGCTCCATCCTCTGCCTGGCAGGCTCTTCCCCGTGTCATCACATAGCCAGCTTCTCTTCATCCTTCAGTGCAGGATCAAATACTGCCTCTTCATAGAAGCCTTCCCTGAGCATTTAAGGACATGTTCTATTTTGCTAATTTACTACTCTGTCTTTCTCTCTAGAATGTAAACCCTATGAGGGCAGAGGGATCACCTCTACTATACTTAGCTGTATACCGAGTGCTAGCACAGTACTTACCATATAGTAGGTAAAACTCAATAATTATTCTTAAATAAAGGAACTAATATCAGACACCATGCTAAGTAATGGTCAATCATTTATAGGTTAAATAATTCTAAAAAAACTGGGGGAGCTATCTGGTTTGCCATGACATACAAAAAGAAACAGCTGATCGATTTTTAACTTTCTAATATGATGACAGGTCTCACTAAATAAAACCAGGACTATACACCTTCATTTAAATGGGTGATATACATCGGCTTTTGCTGGCACAAATGCTGTCACAGACATGGCAAATAAACCCCTTAGAGACTGGTTCCTCTAATTGATGGAAACAAAAATTGCCATTCTGGTTCGATTGGGATTGAACATGTGGATAAGACCTAAATTTACTTCTAGCCTTGATAGAAACTCATCTGCCATTTGCTTGGTACAATTGAAAGTAACATTCTCACAGCCAGCCTGCCCTGTAATGATTTATCATCCTTGCTGTTCCCGATGTTGTCAGAACTATGTCCCCAAAATAATATGCCAATATCAACTTCTGCAGAAGTCAATAATTATGCAGGTTTATCAGCCTAGAAGGTCAGCATATATTATAGAGTAGACAGTTCTGGCTGATTAGAAATCTCAAACACTGATAGCAACTTGAATATCTATTATTGTTTAAAACAAAACAAAAAACCCCAGCAGCTCTCTCTCCTGTGATTTATTCCTTGAGGATACAGTCAGATGATTGCATCAGATTGTCCAGAATCACAGGCTTGCGGCATCGAGCACTTGCCTACTTGCACTTGGATCTTTCATCAGGAAGCGTAAAGGAACACAAAGACTGTGTGGCAAGACAGGAAAGGCAGAGAAAATAAAGAAGCTTTCCTTCGAGGTCTGAGAACTAATGATAAGGCCAAGGCAGAGAGGGCTGTGGAGACACAGAAACTGGGTTTGAATCCGGGCCTGATTACCACTTACTGGCTGTGGGACCCAAGGTGGGTTCCCTGACCCCTCCCAGCCTCAGTATTCTGTCTGTAAAATAAGAAAAAATAATATTTACCTTCCAGGTTATTCTGAGGATTAAATAGTATAATGAATGGGTAACTCTTTAAACTAAAATTTACTGTGAAAATACCAGGCATAAATTACATTCATAGGTATGCCTTTTTCATTTTTTAAATGGACTTTTGGAAAATGGTAGAAACTTCTGGACATCAAAGGCCTTTGTGCTCTTTGAAATGCCCTGAATTGGGAAGACAATACTGTGGCAGGAGAAGTTTAGGCATCCAAACGACCTGGGTTTGAATCCTGTCTCCACTACTTCCTACTGAGGTGACATCAGTAAAAGGATTATTGGAAAATTAAATGACATAAATGAGTTAAGCTACACAGTTACTGGAATTATCTGTTCTTAGCCAGAGAAAAGTAGTTTTGTGAATAATGTTAGTCTCTCAGGCATAGAATCACTAAGGATCTGAAATCATCTGAATTTTATAGAGGAAACTGTATGCTCACAAGTAAGGATAGTCCCATGGGAGAATTTCAAGTATAATTTAATGTCTCTCTATATTAAGGAAGTCTCACTGCCCACAGCCATCAAGCTTAAAACTAATTCTGTCCACCAGCCATAATCATTCAACTTATATTATCACCAAGCAAAAAACTTATTTATTGCCTTCATGGAGAAGCAGACCCTTCTGTGTCATCTGTCATCTGTGTGGTCTTTGCAGCCCACACATGTTGAACACAAGAGTAAAAACCTGGCTTGAGGTCCCTTTTCAGCAGGGATAACACAATTACCCATTTCCTAAGCTCACAACTGCTCAAATGGTTCAGCCCGTCTTTTCCTTACAACATCAGGCAGCTATTAAATTTTCACCCTGCGATCAGTCTCCTGTCTCTTTTCCTGAGGACTGGTATGGGAAATTTTCTCCCTTCCCTGTGAATGGTGCTGGGCTCATTATTAAATTTTGTCTGGTGAATGAGGAAATCAAGGAGACATGAGGTGATTTCAAAAGTACATGTTCCCCATTCTTTTTGGCAGGGCCTAGGGGAAGAAAGAACAATGAGATTGTTTTAGGATTTTGTTTTATTAAGAGACAATTAGTGGTGTCTCTAGAAGTATACATATTTGAAAGAAATCAACTTATAGCAATTCAAGTGATTTAAGTAATTAGGAAGTCAGTTTTGTCAACAGTGAAAATGTCAGCTGAGACCCTAAGGACCTGGAGTTCATAACAGGGGGTGAAAGGAGAGAACAGGATTAGGTACCAGGTAGATGGAGCTACATGTCCCTGTAGTATATGGCCACTCTATGTCCAACCTTGCAGGAGCAGAAGCAGATTTTCTGCAGGGCCGTGATTCACTTTCAATCCCTCTTGCCCCTTGCAGCACAGAGCACACGCTGTGCTACTCTCTTGGCTATTTTCAGATCGAGTCCAGCATGGCAGCTTCCTATCACTATGCTTCAGGCACTGAGCAGAACATTTCACATTCAAAATTCCCATAAGCCCCAAAATATCCTTGTGAGGATACACGATTGTTACCCTATTTTACAGAACAAAAATGGAATAGAGGGACATAAAGTAGCATGCTCCCTGTCAACGAGTAGGGAGTGGTGGGGCTGGAATTCAAACCAGGTCTATGCTCTTTAGTGTTACCACGTGAGGCCTCGCTAGAACCATCCTCTTCCTGCAACCCTACCCACCCTATGAGGTTCAGCCCGAGTGCTACCTTCTGCAGGAAATAAATATTTGTTAAACGAATCTCAGATAACTCTCCTTCTTTTAAATAATTGGTAATATGTTACCACCCAACATTCATCTCTATTTCCACAGAGAAATGATCTGTTTTGTATTTAGATCCCTAATCATCTTTTGGGCACTTTATCTTAATCAGTTTCATACTTTACTACATACATTTATCCATCCATACATCCTTTCATTCCTTCAACATCCCTTGCTAAATATATAGTGACCACCCATATTCTCTAGGCACTGAGTTACCTACTTGGAATAGGTAATCAACAAAATAGACATGGTTCCTGTCCTCATTAAGCTTACAGTCTAGCAGAAGAGAAGAGACATAAATTAATCAAATAATCATGTACATATATAACTACAAATTGAGACAAGTCCTATAAATATGGAAGGGCAGGAAGTTATGAATAACAGGTGGTTCTGACATCCTCTGAGGGAACTGGAGAAGGCCTCCCTGGGGAAGTGCTCTGTGAGCTGAGAGCTGGGGATGAATAACGGCCAGTAAATAATATCCATCACTTGTGGAGTGTTTAGTATGTGCTGGCTTTGTTCTAAGATTTTTCATGTAGTAACTCATTGACTCCTCAATACAACCCTACCTATTATTTCCCAGAACCAGTATTCTTAACCACTACCCTACCACTTTCTGTGTTGGAGAAGAAGAGGGGGAAGCATTCCAGACAGCAGGAGTAACAGTTGCACAGGAGTTGGAGGCTGACGCACGGAAAGCAGAGGAGAGCGCGCTGTGATGAAACCCCAGAGGCAGGGAGAGCTGATGCTGAGGTCTTTGGCCTTACTTCTACGAGTTTTGAGAATAATTTTTTCTTAAACTAGGGAAGTGACATAATTAGATTTGAGAGTTCAGAGATCACTTTGGCTGCTGACTGGACCTTGGAATGCAGGAGGGCAGGGTGGTGTGAGGAGACCTATTGGGAGACCACTGCTGCCCTCTAGAGGAGGGCTTGGACTAGAGTGGCAGCCCTGGAGACGGAGACAAATGGATGGATTCAAGTGTATACGGTAGCTCTGTATTCAACTCCAGCTATATGGGCAAAATTCCCATAGATTCATATGATAAAATATAGTCTTTAAATGTATATTCACCCTGAGTTGCTCTGGTCTATGTCCCCAAGTCCCAGAGGTTTATGGAGTTCACTCTTAGTTATCGGTCCTCCTGGTGGGGATAGTTTGAGAGACGCTGTTTCTTTCTTTAATTTTTTTTTTACATCTTCATTGGGGTATAATTGCTTTACAATGGTGTGTTACTTTCTGCTTTATAACAAAGTGAATCAGTTATACATATACATATGTTCCCATATCTCTTCCCTCTTGCGTCTCCCTCCCTCCCAACCTCCCTATCCCACCCCTCTAGGTGGTCACAAAGCACGGAGCTGATCTCCCTGTGCTATGCGGCTGCTTCCCACTAGCTATCTATTTTACGTTTGGTGGTGTATATATGTCCATGCCTCTTTCTCGCTTTGTCACAGCTTACCCTTTCCCCCAGGGGCTTCAGGGCTTAGGAAGCATATAATTAACCTGCAGGCAGCAGTACTAAGGCCCTTGGCAAATTGGTGGATGTTACCTGACATCGAAAATCGGAGTTGAGAAAACCTAAATTCAGCAAACCCATGACTTTTGTTGGTTCAGTGCTTTAGTTTGCAGATTAAAAACAAACTGTCATTAATTCCATAAGCTCTGAGTGAAGGTTCAAAGGGCAATTTCAAGAGATTATTCATAACTAGAAACTAGAAGTCCTATTGTGATAACTTGCCCATAAACATATGAGAACCACATAGACTTAATATTTATTAAGCTACTCCTGATGTTTTTAAACTAAATGGAAAAGTGCTAAGGGTCAAACATTCTTGTTTGCAAGTATTACAGAAATTCAGGATTAAAAAAAAATCAGATATAGGAGAAAAATCTCCATGGTTTATACTTATAACTATAGTGTGGGTGCTCAAACACATATATAAGATGAAGTGGACAATCAAGACATTCATCTACCTCATTATTACCCTCCAAACTGTCAAATCAGATACTTGAGTGCAAACAGCGTTTTGGTTTTTGGAAGTGTGTCTTGTTTTATTTAGTTTCAGGGAGGCCACGTCTGAATTTGAGTGATTGTATCTTAAATCTATTCAGAGTGACTGAATTGTCTGGAGGCTGAAAGAATATTATTAATACAACATGAAGCTGAAAATGGTGTTTCTGGATTTTTACAGTTGCAAATACAAGGCATGGAGAACTTACATAGGATTGAGTTTCTTATTCAGTTCGATCCCTAAAGCCTTGCCAGGTATGACCATAGTTCCGAAGAGTCCTGCAGAGCTGCAGCTTCCCAGGAGGGAAGAGCTTCTGTTAGGTCTACAGGAAAGAG
The DNA here is from genome assembly GCF_008692025.1 of Phocoena sinus. Classification (NCBI taxonomy): domain Eukaryota; kingdom Metazoa; phylum Chordata; class Mammalia; order Artiodactyla; family Phocoenidae; genus Phocoena; species Phocoena sinus. The sequence continues at coordinate 51,624,058 of NC_045765.1, read as the reverse complement.
CAAAACCCCACGTGAAGCAATGTGTTTATGTGTATAGTACCTCTGAGAACATGTCTCATTGGATCGTCATACAGCCCTGTAAGGAGAATAGGGCCAGTACCGTTGAGCTCCGTTTGGGGGCTAGAGGATAAAAAAAATTGAATGAGCTTTCTAAAGTGGTGAAAGAGATGGAAAATGGTGAGACTGATCTGCAGTCATTTGGCTTGGACCTCAACTCTGGTGGGTATTTCAAGTGGGTTTGCTTACGAAGACCCACCCTCCTTTTCCCTCTCTCTCTCCCTTTATCCCTTCCTTCCTCCCTCAATCTACATTTATGAAATGCTTCTGTGAACAATACTATGGTAGTCACTGCTGAGAAACCAAGGCAGTAAGCCAGATAACCCAAGCCAAAATCAAAACAAAACTGTTCCTGGAAAAACGCACAGTATAATTTCTGAGCCAGACTTTCATAACGTCAAGCCAAAATTCAGATAATTGGACTAATTATGATTTGTCTTGTCTATTTGACTTAATTAGCTGACTAATGTCCTTATTTCTAATTGTATCTGGAATACCCAAACTGTAAGATATTCATGCCCTGGGTGATTTGGGACAAGTTGCTTTACCCCTCTGATTCTCAATTATAACATTTTTCTCAATTAATAGATATTTTATATGTATTATAAAAGTTTCCTCAAGTAAATAAATTATAAAAGTGCTTTGAAATGAAACCTGGAACTGCTTGGTATATACAGAGCCCTCAGGAAGGACCTGTTATTGTTTTTATTAAGGTGAGACATGAAATGGAACTTACACGAATGCAAGGGAAGGTGGGAAAGGCTTCCAAGGAACTAACATTTGTTAAATGTCTTCTATTTGCCAGTTTATTCACCAACAAGTGTGTCTTCTCACTCTGTATGTTGGCCATGACACATGTACTTTCCTTGGGCCCCAGGGAGTTGGTAGCTCCCTATAACCAGAGAAAAAGGGTTGCTTTTAGCACCCAACTGGAACATACTTTTCCTAGTTACTGACAGTCCTTAGATAAGGCATTAAATCTCCTTGACCCATAGAGTGAGGAAGTGATTCCTTTTAAAATTCTTTTCCAGTGCTGATCTCATCAAGCAGAAAGTCTCAGTTTGGAGTTGTTAAATCTTTAACACATCTTTTACACTTCATAATTTTCATCCTTAACGAGGTCACAAGCTCAGAACCTTAGTCAGACAACTGTCTAGTTACAGTTTAATTTTTAAAATTACTTTTTACAGTGATTTTATATAATTAAAATAATAATATGAAGTTTTCTTTTAAATAACTTTGACTAAAAAGGAGAGGTGATTTAAAAGAATAGTAAATATTAGCCAACTATGATAAAAACATATGAGGATAATATGAGTTGGTTTGCTGATACAGCAAAAATGTAATTAATTAAATTAAAATGACTGATCTTTGGGAACTACTGCTCTAGCTAAAAGGGAACAATGACTGTTCTGTTTGGCCTTATGATCTCTTAGCCTTATTTTAAACCATCTAAGGCTCTTTGCCCCAAGAGAATAAAGAGATGATACACCTGGTTGTCTGGATTCACCAAGAGCATGAGAATTGCAGTATTCTTGAATAGAACAGTAAAAGCACATTTATAGAGACCATACACAGTCAGCCAGAAAGAAATCTCTAGGCTGATGACACGGCAACCAGGGGGAAGAAGGGGCCTAACCCAACCAGATCAGACCTCTGTTGGGCCCCTTCCATCTATGTTCCAGAGGACTGTCATATCCAGATCTAGGGTGAATGTGATGGGGATGCAGAGATGGAATGTCCAAGGAAAACAAGAACAGTAGTCAGATAAGAAGAAACCTTTCCTTGGTATCAATGTACTTGCTATACTCTTATTGCATGCTTCTGTGATCAACCTAATAAATTCCCAATTCTCCTGGAAAATAGTTTAAGCACAGTATCTTGTAAAAAAGGATCATTAGTGAACATATTTCAAGAGGAAAGAAACTAAATAGAAAATTCCTATCAAATGAGAAGGACCCACAAGACCTTTACCTTCATGAACTCAGCTTAGTGTGTGTATATATATATATATATATATATATACTAACTTAATACTCATACTTCCAAGTAAGTATGATGATGTCATTCCACAGATGGGGAAACAGGCTCAAAAGAGTGAAATAACATCCTAGTTAAAAAGTCAGTAGAGATGAAGCCAGAGTCCACACTTAGATCAAACCTCATTTGTTTTTCACGATATGAACTGCATGGAACAGTGTTTTTGTTTTTTATTCAGGGTCTATATATATGACTTAAAGGTTCTGGGTCCTTTTCTTGCAATCCGAGACACCTTTATCTGCAAGCAATTTTTTAGATGTTCAGTACAAATCTGGATTCATTTTACTGTTTCGTTTCTTGATGCAGTAGATTATTGATGATGCAATAAATCTATGACCTAGCAGAGAGCTTGGACCCTTTCTATACTGTTTTCCCAGCATACACACAGTTTTTCCACATACTTGTGGTTTATTGACTGTTCCATTCATTTGACTCTATTTACCAAACGTTTGCTTTGTGCTTGGCACTGGCCTTCATCCTCTGCATCTCTCTACAAATGAATTTGGAACCATCTGCAACCCACCGACATCATTAACTTTCCTGCATCAGGTGTGTTGCACACACCACCGTTATGTTAAATGTGTTCCCACCATGCTTGATCATTTATTATATCAACGTGGGCAAAAGTTCTCCCCAGGGAAGGTGAGTGAAGATGAGGTAAGAAACAAATGCTTTGATTAGAGAAATGGTTTCTAGAAAACATTTCTTTCTTCCTTTTCTCCCCGTGTGAAAGGGGAAAAAAGTGAGAGAGTAAAAAACCCACAGGCAAAAGAAATCATTTCTTCAGCATACTGACGGCCTCCAAAAAATCTTCATAAATATCGAAGTGCATTCACATACTCTGTTTCTCAACTACTCCTTCCAGCACAGTGTTTAGAACACTCAGGATGTACAGATGGTGTGATGTAGTTCACCAAGAGGCTCACTAGAGTCTGAAGGAGAAGTTAGTAAAATGAGCTTCCTTCTATTTTGCTTCAGGGCTCCTCAATATAACTTTTTCTTGTAGTTTCTATTTAGAAAGCCAATTCAACTTCCTGTCTTGTTTAACCTAAATGGGCTTTTCAACACCTCCACATTCTTGTCTTGTCAGGTCTTTCTCATTCTTGGTTTGAATGTAAACCTTCACCTGTACTCGTTTTTCTTTTCAAGGGTGGCTTGCAAGCCTCTCTGTTTGTTTTTTTTTTTTTTTTTCAAGCCTCTCTGTTTTGATGAGCCTTGGATCCTCATTATTCTGTTCTTTCAAAAGCAAAGACTGATTTTTTTAGAGAAAGTTTTTGTTTTGTTTTTTTTTTCCTGATGTCTCCTTGCTTTCTTTGTCCTGAAATACCAAACAGATCTCTGACACTGTAACATAGGTTTTTATTTTAGATAAGGTTCAGGAGTAGATCATGCAAGATATTATAAATTGTGTGTGCCCTTTTACTTATTCCCTGGATGAATTTAATGCATTATTCACTGACTAATTTATTAATGTAACAGGTTTATTAAATGCCTACTATGTGCAACACAGTATGCTAAGGTTTGGCGACAAAATGAACAAAGGTACACATTGCATCCGACTCTCTGTTTAACAGAAGAGGGTGATTGTACAACCAAATACCAGTTATCTTCAGGAATCATATATCATTGTTTTCCTCTGCTACAAAACCATGATTTGGTTATTGATACCAAGCAGGACCCTGTGGGCTTCTGGGCATAAAAGCCTTTCTGTGTCCCCTTGTCTGAGTTCCAAAGAGCAGGTTCAAACAATCGCTAATCAGGGAAGGAAGGGGATGCAGAGACAAGGGAGGAGCAGCAAAGAAACAACAGTATAGCCTTGAGGGCAGAGTCCTGGTTCTGCCTCAAGGGAACTTTTGCTCTTCTGCAGTAAAAACCCCAGCCAGTGGAAGACCTGATGAAGCACTCTTCATTCCAGAGATCACAGTTGCCTATCCTCACCTGACACCAGATGATCTCTGGATGGAAGGAATGCAGGCACTGCGCACCCTGACCCTTAATCAGCAACACACCCACCCCCCAGGCTATAAGACCGCGCGCGCGCGCGCGCGCGCGCGCGCGCGCGCGCGCGCGCACACCCCCCTCCCCGGGGGACACACAGTTTTGAGGGCATTAGCCCACTGTGGCCCCCTTTGCCTGGCAAAGCAATAAAGCTATGCTTTTCTACTTCACCCAAAACTCTGTCTCTAAGATTTAATTCAGTGTTGGGGTACAGAGGCCGGATTCGGCTTCACTATTACATAAAGTCTGTAGCTGTGGCTATAATATAGCAGTATTTAGTAAGTCTTTGTTGAATGAATGAATAAAGGAATACAGAGCTAGAGAAGAAAAGTTTCTGGATAAGATCTAGAATTAGGGATTTGGGTAAATATATAAGTGAGAAAGTAAGCACTCAGTAAAGAAAGAGCAAGACTGAGAAGACCCAGGATTGATGTTTTCAAAAACCAAGGGGCCCAGAGGTGAAAAACAAATGTATTTACAGTTGTGGACCTCTAGAACCAGGTCAATTAAATTGCTCAGTGGACAGAAAGTTATTTTCAGAACAAAAAGAAATAGGAAATAATGCTTTATATACCACTTTGTGGATTTATAGCATTTACTCCCCAAGAAGTGATATAAGTTGAAAAACTATAAATTGATCTATATATTTTAAATCTGACTCCACGTTGGATCTGTTTCTTCTACTTTGACCTTTGCTTTTCCATTGCTTTTGTTCTGTCTATAAGCTACAGGCATACATAACGCCTGCCTCAGGGAACCCTGCCCCTGTGCCTGAATGTTACAGTGCCTTTGTTCAGCTCACAGGGAAACACCCTGACCCTGCCCACCTGTGAATGGCGGCAGAAAAGAAGAAATTAACACGTACCCTCTCAGAGGCTGGCCAAAACCAGGAGAAATTTTGCAAGACTTAGCGGCCTTTTTACTTTACATCCTCACCTCCTCCCCCTCTCTGTTCTATAAAAGAAACTAGCATCCAGACCCCAGTAAGATGGTACTCTAGGACACTAGTCCGTCATCTTCTCGGATGCCCTGCTTTCTGAATAAAGTCACTATTCCTTGCCTCAGCACCTCATCTCCCGATTATTGGCTGGTTGTGAGGCGAACAGACTGAGCTTGGATTCAGTAACAATAAAAGCCATGTTAAGAATGGACCCAAATCAACTTGGTCACTCACAATTATTAGGTTCTTTATAGAACTGGTAGCCTTAAAAAATGTAGAGCTAGTTTACAGTTAAAGATCTCCTCCTCTACAACTTTGCTACTAGGTTTAAATTTTAAAAAGTCTTAAACTAGAACCTTCCACACATATACAATGTATTAGAAAGCAGGCACCAGACAGTCTAGAACCCATCACTTTAATCCCAATTCTGTCCTTTTAGCATCACAATTTACATGAAAGTCTCGCTGGACATAAACTGATGATATAGTTCATGTACGGAGCAGGATATAATTGACTCTTGGCTGGCATTGTGCACATGGAGTCCTCCAAATCAGCAACCTAATGGACCCAGCATTTGCTGTCATTTCAAAAGGTACAGATAGGGCCTCCCCTTAGAATGGAGTGGTTTATGGCAGCTTAAAACTCCCATCTGAGTGTAACTTAACAAAGCTAGATAAAATTAAAAATAAAATCTGTTTCAAGGCATCAGAGAGCTGCAAAAACAACGAAGATGAGATGGGCTAAAATTCCAGGTGGGAACCTCCCTGAGGGGTGATCTAAAGAACTTCAGCAGCTTTCTCCCAGGGGGCATTTGCCAGGTCTGGGTGTGACCAAGAGGCTAGAGAGCCTAATTGGGCTCCAGCGAAGGCCCCCGGTGGGAGGGAGAAAACAGCAAACTGTGGCAGTTGTGCAGCCCTGGGGTAACCAAAACTGGTGATCTGAATGGTCTCCATACACAGCTATTGTTCAGCGCAAGACATGTGCTTAATTCTTTGTGGTTCTTGTTGGCAGTGGCTTGCGTGATCCTAGTTCCCCGCCAGGGATCGAACCCACACCCGCGGCAGTGAAAGTGCAGAGTCCTGGACCACCAGGGAATTCACTAACATTTGCTGAATTCTGAAGCTGTGCAGCATGAGGCTTAGAAAACAAATTGAAAAATCTCTGAAAAGGAGAGTAGAATTTTCCTTAAGCTCATGGTTTTGACCTGCTAGGGGAGGAACCCTGGTTAATAGGGCCCCGGAGGCAGTGGTGAGCTGACCTGTCCGGGAGCATTTGCCAATTCCAGGTGTGGCCAGAGCTGAGAATCCAGACCGGTCCAGCAGAAGACCACTGCAAGGGGACAGGAAGCCAGAAATGTTGACTTTCATGTGAGACTGGAAGGACAAAACTGGAGAGTTGAGGGGCCTCAAATACACAGCTGGTTTCCCCTCAAGAAATGTGTAGAATTCTAAAGCTTCAAGACGCGGGAGACTAAAAATCAAAAGCCTCTGAAAAGCAGAGCAGAATTTTCTGTATTTTGTTAGTACTGAGAAGTCAAGGATTTACAGGGGAATGGAGTCCTGGTCAACACGGCAGGCTCTCACTTGAAAGGAGGGTCCCATACTGGTCAAAGAAGCAAACCCAAGAGAGACCCAGCCCAGTCACAGGTTTGGGGTACTTCCTTCAGCCCCAATCTATCCACCCAGCAGAAGAAAGGTTTGACTTTCTGGTGGAAGATAACATTATCTAGAGCTTCCATAAGTTTTTGTACACAGTTTATGTCATTCAATCAAAATGCAAAGACCACTGAGGTCAGAAGATGCTCAGATTCTGTCATGCAAGGATGGTGTATGTTTCTAGACTATTTTAGCCAACTGACATCCTGAACACCCTAATTTCACGAATGAATGCCTTTCTAGCATCCATTATGCTAACAAGCAAAAGCTATTGTTGATCAAAGATAAAGAAAGCTGAAACTCTTGCAGCACCCCAGCTTCTGGGGTGTGGCCCTAATGGTTAAATGCTGGCTGACCACCCTGCTGTGTGCATTTCTGATTAGGATGTGGATGAACGCATAAGCATCTACAATACATTGTCTATGATGAAGTGTTTTTAAAGTAAATTATAGACCACATAATAGACCAAAAACTCCTTGAAATCAGGGACTTGTTAAGTTCAGCTCTGCGGGCCCAGCTCATTTGGAGCTTAGCACATTATCAGGGATCAGTGATACTGGTTGAGTGGATTACTAAATTAAATATTTTGGTAAAGTTGTAAATGATGGATGACTCTTGACAACTTTCCAGTGTTGAAGAGAGTCAGAACAAGGGGTTGTTAGCTACTTTGCACCTCTTCTCCCTAAGTCATGACTTTGAAGCCCCTCTCATATTCTGTTGTCCCTCCTGCTTCTCGTTTCCTGTCTTAGATTGTTGGGCTTTTATCCTGATCCTTTTCCATGCATTCCCAGGAAGACAGCTTAGCACAGGGGTTGGGAAACAGTCACTCAGGTGTCAGGCTGCCCTCATCAGGAGCCTTTGAGCTGCACTTTACCACCTGTCAGACCTCTGGCAAGTTACTTAGCCTCTGGTTTCCAGTCCTCTACTATAAAATGGGTACAGCAGTAGTAGCTTTCGTACAAAGTTAATGTGAGGATTAAATTAAGACAACACGTGTCAAATGCTTACGAGCGTGCCTTGCACATGGTTACAGTACAATAAAATATTAGCAACTGTTGTTTTCCTGTTCAAGCTTATGCAATACTCAGTTTGGCTTTTTCAGTCAAATACCTCTGGCACTTACATGAAGACTGTGCTCCTCTTAACAAAACAAGGACTCGAGAAACATGAGACTTAAAAGTGATATGGAATGTATACTTTCAAATTAATATTGCCTCGTTTAAGCAAGGCAACTTGAAAGAGTAACACGCTGGGCTGAGGATATTTAAAAGACAATTTCCCAGTTTGTTAACATTTTTCCAGTCTATATAATGGGCTTTCACCAGTTTGGGAGCCCTCCCAAAACCAGCTCATTGCTTTGTAGCCACATCCTTTTTTTCCCCTAAACCAAAATTGGTATTTCCAACAGAATTTTCTAACTTAAACACAAGATTTAGCTCAAAATGACATTTGCTTTCCTGGAAATGAAATTCATCTTTAAGAGATGAAGACTTTGTAGACTCACAGAGAACAATGGAAAGAGTGTGTTCCAGATTCTAAATGCCACTCCCAAAGAGAAGTTCTTCTAGGTCAGGACTCATTTATTTGGGGAAGGGTAACACATTAGACTGTCTGGCCTCCATTAAATTGAAACAATGGGAGATGTGGACATTTGTTGGATCTAACTATCTCTGCTGTCCAGCTACTGAAAACTATAATGGCTGATACATGCTCAAGGAACATGGCATAAGGGCGATAAGCAAATAGCTAATCCAATAGGTGTATATGACAGCCTGGATTAAACATCAGTTGGTTTTCTGATTTCTGAAAGACAAAGCTGATCTTAAATCATTTTCAGTGTGCATAGTAAAAGGTACATATAGCCCGAATTACCCTTGACAGTCCCTTAGGAAGATAACAAACTGGATACCTGTAAGCCCCAAACAGTCGGTTTTCCTCCACTGCCCAAAGCCATTCCTGCTTCTTTGGTTTACTTCCAGATGAAGCAGTTGGCTTGTGTTTGGGGGTTGTAGGTTAGGAAATATCTTTATCTTTAAACACTGGTAGCACATACAGGGTAGAGAGATGCCCATGCTAGAAGAGGTACATGTGGGAACTGGTGCCCAATGAGAGAAGATCATATTCATTCTTCCCATCTCTCCTGCTCTCCAAGCATATGCTAATTGAGAGAGGTGATCAGACAGAATCCCCTGCACTATTTACACAATTTATCATATTTTCTTTTCTCTCATCTTTGGCCTGGGCAAACTCTGTGAACTGTATCAGTTGACTCTATTAGACACATGGAGATGTACTCTATACTATAGTCTTTGAAACAACTAATAGCTAAAATCTACTATGTGCCAGGAACTATACTAAATATGCATTATTTCATATACTCTTGTGTAAAGTTTTATTTTTTAAATCATACAGTAAAATTGACTTTTTGGTATACAGTTCTATAATTTTTTTTTTTTTTTTTTTTTTTTGCGGTACGCCGGCCTCCCACCGCTGTGGCCTCTCCCATTGCGGAGCACAGGCTCCGGACGCGCAGGCTCAGCGGCCATGGCCCACGGGCCCAGCCGCTCCGCGGCATGCGGGATCCTCCCGGACCGGGGCACGAACCCGTGTCCCCTGCATCGGCAGGCGGACTCCCAACCACTGCGCCACCAGGGAAGCCCCAGTTCTAGAAATTTTAATGCAGGCATAAACTTATGAAATGCCACAAGCATGATACAGAACAGCTCCATCACCCCATAAACCTCTCCACTATCTCCTGTAGTCACACTTTTCCCCTACCCCTAACCCCGAGCAGATCCATTGTAACCACAGATCTGTTCTAGGACACCAGAGTTTTGTTTTTTCAAGAATGTCAAATAAATGGAATCATACAAGATATAACCTTTGAGACTGGTTTCTTTCACCCAACGTAATTCTTTTGAGATTCCTCCAAATGGCTGCATGTATCAATAGTTCGTTCCCTTCTATTGCTGAGTAGTATTCCATTGTGTGGATATTCCACAGCTTATTTATTCATTCACCCACTCTTTTGGGTTATTTTCTAGGTTTTGGTGATTATAGATAAAACTTCTCTAAACATCTGCATGCATTTTTTTATGTGAAAATAAGTATTAATTTCACTTGGGTAAATATATCCAAGGATGAGATTGTTGGGTCATACGGTAACTTTATATATAAGAAACTACCAAACTATTTCCCAGAATGTCTGCAACATTTTGCACTCCCACCAGCCACATATGAGAGTCTTAGTTGCTTCACATCCTCATCAGCCCTTGGCATTGTCAGTATTTTTAATTTTATTTAATAGGTATGTAGCATGTAATCTTTTAATGATACTATAAAGGAGGTACTATTACTACCTCAGTTTTATGGGTGAAAAAACAAGGCTCAGAGAGACAAAGTAAATGACAGGAGGCCTCATATTTTATAAGGGTCAGAGACAAGATTTGTACCCAGGCTGTCTAACCCCAGAATTCTAGAAACCTTTCACACTGTGGTACAGAAGCAATGTTCTTGACCAGACATGTGTCTCCACATATGACTTTTATTCACAAATCATGATGCTTTGTTACACCTTGTTGATGTTTTTCCAAGTTGGGTACATTTCGTATAATTGTGACTTTTGTGAAGAAGCTTGAGGATGTCTTCTATTCAAATAGTCTTTCCTCTGGGGAGGTAGTAAGAGAGGGCCCAGGAGACAGATTAAAGACAGTGATTTGAATTTTCTCTTGAGTGAAAAAAAATATTCTGGGAAAAAACAGAAAGAACAACAAACAAGCAAAAAATACTCCCTGTGACCTTTACTTCCTTTCTGCTCTTTCCTCCCATAGGGTAATCAATTTTTTTTTCTTTTTTCTTTTTTCCTGGACAAGAAAATGCCAGCTTTTAGAGCCATTTTTATACATTTGAAAATGGACATTTTTTTCCTGCCCTCTTTTCCTTCCCCCAATTTTTTCTTTTTTCTTATACTTCTTGAACTCTGGTCTTAGGACAATTTCACAGCCTCCCAGCAGGTAGGATGGAAAGCCTCGGTAGGGGTAAAGCTGCAGAGGAATGAAAGGCTGACCACTGGGTTACAAAGAAGAAAACTTAGAATAATACATTGAGTTTCTTACAATATATGTAGATCATAAGTCTGACGATATTAACCACTTGCCTATAATTTGATTAGATTATTTCCACAGGTTTTTCTTTGTTTGATAGGCACTTCAATTAACCACAGGCAGCCAACAGTACACTGGAAATAAAAGAATGCTCAAGACTCAGACACTGGACAGGAACCAGTTACCTTTCCTAAACAGGTGAATTTTCATCTCTGAGAGCGAGAAATGATTGACTTTTCTAACATCCGGGCCATCATGGGCACAATCAGTTCTCAACTCTCTGCTTCTGAATGTGCTGGCTTTTCTCCCTCTTGTAGCTTCCTCTCCCCCCACCCACCCAACTCTCCCTCTCACTTGGGAAAGTCCTTCTGTTGTGTACAGGGTATATAATATTTAAAGCTATGTACCGGAACGTCAATGCAGCTGGGGAATTCCTCCTGAAAGTGGCTTTATTTGTAAGAGAAGAGTATTTAATGCTGGCTTTTTCAGTATTTGATTACACACAACAGAGAGCAGGGTGCCTCCTAGGGCAGGTCGGACAGAATCTTTGGATTCTGCTTCTCTGTCCTTTCTGTACAGGTCCCAGATATCTTATTCCCTCCCTCTTTTCCATCTCTCCCACCCTGCATCTTCTGTTTCTTTCAGGCACATTGGTTCAAAGCTCTCACTGTCTCTGAAGCAAAAATAAAACTGGATCACTTTCTAACACCATATTTAGAGGTGGACTCCAGATGTATTTAAATGTAAAAGATAAAATGATAAATGAAATAGAATAAGATGTAGAAGAATACCTTTGTTTCCTAGATTGGGAAAATAATTTATTGAACAAAACATTAAAAGCATAAAGCCAAATTATTGGTGAATATGATTACTTCAAAAGTAAGAATTTCTGTTCAATGAAAGGCAAAGTGAATAGGCAGATGACAAAATTGGAAAATATACCAGTCACATCTAAAACTGACAAGGGATTTTTATTTACATGGTATAAGAAACTCTTACACACCATAAAGCAAAAGGAACCCCACTAGGGCTTCCCTGGTGGCACAGTAGCTGAGAGTCCGCCTGCTGATGCAGGGGACGCGGGTTCGAGCCCCGGTCCGGGAAGATCCCACATGCCGCGGAGCGGCTGGGCCCGTGAGCCATGGCCGCTGAGTCTGCACGTCCGGAGCCTGTTGCTCCGCAACGGGAGAGGCCACAACAGTGAGAGGCCCGCGTACCGCAAAAAAAAAAAAAAAAAAAAAAAAAAGAAACCCCACTATAAGAATGAACAATGAATATGAACAGCCAATCTGTAGAAGAGTACACTAAAAGGACTCACAAACATTGAGGAGATGCTCAAAATCATCTGTAAACAGATAAATGCAAATTGACATAATAATAATATATCACTTGACTGGAAAAGATTAGACAGCAGGATAATGTCAGCAGCTGACAGGGATGTGGAGCTGAGAAACCCTTACGTGTTCTGCTGTTGCTGACGGGGGAACTATTTTGCGGGTGTAATTTTGGCGCTACATTTTATGACCCAGCAATCCTGTTCCAAGTGTATATACCAAATAAATTCTCACACAGACCCTTAGGGAGCTATGTAGGAGGATGTGAACTATAATCTGTGGTGGCTAGGTGCTGGAGGCAACCTGGCTGGCCATCGTTGAGAAAGCAGGTGGGTACAGTGTGATGGATGAGATCACAAGGCCTTTAGAGGCAAAGGACTAGATGTACATGTAGCGACACAGAGGGACCGTAAATCGCAGTGACTGAGAAAGAAGAAAGGGAATGAGTTATAACGCAGCATCATTTATGTAAATCTAAAGCACGTACACAAAATATCATTATATTCATTTTGTAGCTGAAGAAAATTACATACTTTAAATGCATTCAACTAGACTGATTGGGGAGAGGGGTGTGGAAATGGAAAATGGAAGTGAATGAGAATAAATCAGTACAAGAGAGGAGCCTCCCACGGATCCACGATGGCGCCATGCCATGAACCAAAGAGTATTATTTATTTATTTATTTATTAGGCACGTGGGCTTCAGTAGTTGTGGCTCGCGGGCTCTAGAGCGCAGGCTCAGTAGTTGTGGCGCACGGGCTTAGTTGCTCCGCGGCATGTGGGATCTTCCCGGACCAGGGCTCGAACCCGTGTTCCGTGCATTGGCAGGCGGATTCTTAACCACTGTGCCACCAGGGCAGTCCCCCAAAGAGTATTATTAACGCAAGTGAGCCTCTGTTTCTGAAAGCCACAGTAAACAAAAACAAAACAAATTTGCTTGGCTGCTATTTCCACACTTTCTCCAAATCAGGCTCTCGAACCTGGGGCATCCTCTCTATCCACAGTAACCACTCCTTTAGTCCTGAAAAACAGTGAACTTGTCCGAGACTGCTAGAAAATAGCTGACGGCGTCCTATGGTTCCCCTCAGCCCTGTTAGTGAATTGTCCATAATATTGTGATTCTCAGTATATTTGCCTCTATGTGATGGAAATCTTTTACTGCCTACTTATATTTGGGTTTCATGATTCTGAGTCCCACATATGGAGGTGTCCATGACAAAATGCCCATATCAAATGATACGTTTTTGCTGCTCCTCTTTTTGTTCATAATAGTAAATCATTTAGAAACAACCTAAATGTCCATCCATAAGCAACTTGTTAAGTGATTATGGTGAATCCTTCCAATAGATGGACTGTGCAACCACAGAAAGAAACAAAGAAGTTCTTAATGTACCAATATAGAATTATCTTCTAGACATATTTTTAATTGAAAACAGTAATAATGTGGAAAATACTGTGAATAACATGCTACAATTTATGGTAAGAGGCAAAAGAATATGTAAACATATTTGCTTGTATGTATCAAACATCTGTGAAAGAATGTATAAGAATTGGATAACAGTGGTTGTCATCTGGGAGGAGAACCAGTGACTGGTGGACAGAGGTAGAAGGAGATTTTCTGCCTTTTTATATCGTTTGAGTTTTTGAATCACATGGGTACATTAACTATTTTAAATTAATATTTGTAATCAATCAATAAAAAATTGTAAGTGCATAAGAGCCAAGGATTATGTTTTCAGATTTTTACTTTATAGGTATGTAGGTAAATACTGAGTAAATATATTAAAATTATGACTGACAAATATGCTCTTTATCAATAGTTACAAAGTTGCTATGGGATGAAAAATGTGGAGCTAAATTTAGAAAATAACCATGTATGTCAGAACTTATGCACCAATGAAGAATAACCCCTTTAGTTGCCTCCTTCTGAGGTAATACACTCATTTAAATGTAGCTGCTATTGTTGAGTCTCTTTTGAATTCCTCTAAAACAGGATTTTTAAATTTGGGGTCCATGGGGGTCTACGGATAAAATTCAGGGGACCTATATACCTGCATGGGGGAAAATTATATCTTTTTTTTTTTTTTTGCAGTACGCGGGCCTCTCACTGTGTGGCCTCTCCCGTTGCACAGCACAGGCTCCGGACGCACAGGCTCAGCGGCCATGGCTCATGGGCCCAGCCGCTCCGCGGCACGTGGGATCCTCCCAGACCGGGGCACGAACCCGTGTCCCCTGCATCGGCAGGCGGACTCTCAACCACTGCGCCAACAGGGAAGCCCATATATCTTTATTTTTATTAACCTGTTTATGAAATTTAATATTTCTTTTCATTATGAAAGCGTTAGTAATTCCTATGACTTTGCTGCCAATAGAAATTAGATATTAGACCAATTTTTTAGATCTTGTTATTTAATGTGTCAATAAAGTAGCAAATAATATACCACAAGTTTTTATATTTTGATAACTGTATTCAATATTATTGGTTCCTTTGTAATCCCATGAATTTTATTTTATGCTCTTAAAAACTCTTCTCTGTGATGGAGTGCAAAGGCTTCACCACAGTCCCAAAGGCTCCAACTGCACAGAAAGTTAGGTCCTTGCAAACAGGTCTAACCTTAGGGCAAGAAAACAGCCATAATAATTTATGACCATATGTTCTTCTTCTTCAAAAAAAGTTCTTTAACATTCTGGCTAGTTGCAAAAATCAAATGTACTCTCAAAGGATGAAGATATGCCACCACTGGAAGTATTTTGAGAAAGTCTGTCGACAGAGATTGAGTTTTATATACAGAATTATCAGGCCTTCTATTATATCTCATCTTCTAACATGCAAATAATTCGTTCATTTAGCAAATATCTGTTGAGGGTCCATTAGGTACCAGGCACTATTGTAAGCACTGAGCAATGTGTAATAAGCCGGACAGGACACCCATGAAGCTGATGTTACAATGGAAGGAATCACCCACAAAACTGTCAGGGAATATCAACAAATCAGAGAACATCTGATATTTATGAGTGCTACAATGAAAATAAAGTGGGGCGATACTCTAAAGAGCAAAAAGAAATAACATGGTGACTAGGAGCTTGGTTCTGCCATCATACTCCCTTGGTTCAAACCCTGGCTTCATGTCTCACTGGCTCTGTGACCTTGATCTAGCTACACAACCTCTCTAATTCCCAATTTCTGTTATCTGTAAAACGGACATATTAACATTACCAATTTCAAAGTGTTTTTTTCTTTTTAAGAACCTGGCCATTCCTAACATCTCCCCAAGAACCAAGCACAGAATCTTGAAGGTTTTAATATTCTTAAATAAGTTTCTTCTTTGGCATTATATAAAAGAGTTATTTAGATTAGAATCTAAGGATTATTCTGTAATTTTTATCCTAAATCACCCAACAACACTGACTGAAATGAAAATGAGAGAAGAATTAGTTTCAAAGTCACCGTTGTTTGCTACCATATCCTCTGAGAACATGGATCTGGGTGGATGAGAAAAATGAATGAGGGTAATTATCCCAGAGCTGATGGAGAAGGATAGGTAGAATTTCTAGCCAGCAGAGATATTTCTAAGTAAAAAATTGTGTAGTTAGGAGATAATCTCAAGAAGCGGGGAGATGGGTCTCATGGCAGAGGGAGGTTCTTTATTCAGCATTTCTTGAAAGAATACTACATGCAGTGAGGACACAGAGTGAATAAAACTGACAAGTTCCCTCTCTCACGGAGCCTCCGTTCCAGTAGGGAAGAAAAACAATAAACAAGTACCAACACAAAGAGCAATTGATGAGTAAATAAAGATCATTTCAGGCAGTACTGATTGCTCTGAAGAGAATACACAGGGTAATGAGATAGACAATGACGGTAAAGGAGTTTGGAGGAATTTAAGTAGAGGAGTGAACAATTGCATCCACATTTATAAAGGTCGTTTTGGCTTCTGCCTGGGTAACATCTTGAGCAGGGATAAGAACGGAAGCAGGGACACTCTACTAGCAGGAGGCTACTTCTGGGGGTCTTGTGATGGTGGCTTGGACCAAAGTGGTGGGGATGCACATGAGAGAGGCAGGTGGAGAGATGAGCCAGCTGAAACAGGAAAAGCAGGCACAAAGGCAAACAGAACAAAAGGTAACAGAATGGGAGCTTACAGTGGAAAGAACACTTGGAGATCATTCTGGTCCAACCCCTTGTTTTCTGCACATGAGGAAACCACATAACAAGAGGGCGAAGCCGATTGCCCACCATCTCAGAACCATGACCAGTCTCTGAGCCTCCTGACCTCACATCCAGCACTCCTTCTGGATACCACGCTGGCCAAACCAGACCTGGCGGAGGAGCAAGCATGCAGGGAAGAATAAGGGCAAGAAAAGTGAAGGAGTGAGGATGCGGGAGAAAAGAGAGGGAAAGGGGCAGCAAAGGGTCAGGATGGAAGGCGATCGTGATGGAGCGGGTGAATCAAAGGATGGGAAGAGGCAGGGGAGGGGAGTGAAGTGGAGGAGGGGACCCTGTTGCTGGGATTATTTAGGGCTGATGGTTTCCAGTTGGGGTTTGGTTTAATAGACCATTGCCTGGCTCACCGCAGCTGTCAGGACACCAGTGGCAGCAGTTGGAGCAGCTGCCTGAGACATCTGAGCCACAGGAACAATGGCAAGGGAAGTACAGATGGGTAGGAAGTCGCCCTGGGTCAGAGCCAGGCTCGGCTGGATCACGGTGTTCTTACCCACCTCGTGGGATGTTCAGAGTCTTCCCAAGGCAGCCCAGAGACCAGACCGTTCTACACCATCACCATCACCACCAGTCAATGCTGTCACCGTGCTACCATTCCTCTGGGTAAGACAATGTGCATAGGCTTTACTTACATTTCTCTCTTTCATCCTCACAAAAACACTTGAGGGAGGGATTAGTTGCCTGGGTTTGCAGATGAAGAAACTAAGGCTTAAGTAACTTGTATGATGCCATCTCAGAGCCAGGAAGTGGCAGAAAGGCCCTGCTATCTTTTTTTTTTTTTTTTTTAAGGAAACACGAAATGTTGGACAGACTTTGCAAGAGGTGTTTGTGCTTTCTCTCTTTCCACCAATGGAGGACGCTTGGCCTGGGAAGACAGGGCTGATGGGGCCAGATGAAACTTCGTTCCTCCAACCGTCTGTCTGGTCCTACAGCCACCCCCACCCTGGATGAATGCTGAGTTCCAGTGATACAGGCAGCTTACAAGATACAAACTGAACCTTCTTTTAGAGTTTTTATGCTGTTTCATTGTTTAAAATGTACAATTATTGACCTTCTCCTTTTCCTTCAAGGTCCTTTCAAATGTTGCCCTTTCTATGAAGGTTTAATTTCTCTCCAGGCAAGATAAATCACTCCCTCCTTGGTGCCCACACAGTCTTGCATTTTGGTTTGAGGCACTTGTTTGCCTCCTTCTTCACAGCCTGGACTTCTTGAGGAAAGGAACTGTGTTTTAATCATTTCTGTATCCTTGGCACCTAGCACAGTGCCTGGCATAGTGGAAGCAGTCAATACATTTTAACTAAACTGAAAAGCAAAAAATGGAAATGGAATTTGTTGAGGCCACTATAAATCAGCTGTTTCCAACTATGCTTCCTTAACTCAGAAACTCATATGCGCTCATTCCCATAAGCACATCCATATTTTTTCTAATGGTGAAAGGTTAAAGAGCATATGGGATTCTTTGGGGAGAATAACTAATGAAAGTATTTTATAAGGATGTGAGTTATAAAACTGACCATTTGTTATTTCCAAATTGTCATTTTGTAAGAAAAAAAATAAGTATATGTATATATATACACATATATATGTATATATGTGTGTGTATATATATGTGTATATACACATACATACATGTATTCGTTTTCATTTTAAACTTTTTAATTTCAGACTTTTGCTCCATAGGCAATAGAAATAAGATGACCAATTATAATATTGAAGAATATGTACAGATACAACTCATTTTAGAGGCAAATGTCATATGACACGTGATACTGACACATTTTTACATGTTACTATGTGTAACATTATTGCAAATTCACTTTACTTCTGATTTGGCCTGTGTAGCTCCTGTTTTATTGTTAACTGAAACTTCATACACAGTATCATTCTCACTGACATGCACTGAAGACAAAAATAACTATATTTTCCTCATCTATCCTTGCCTTATTTACTAAAAATATAGACATGGACCAGAAAGGAAATGGTGGTAAGCATACTGAAATCACAACTTAAGACACATGACAATAATCCATAATCACCACAACACCTGCCAAGGAATCCTCCATGGTGGGAGCTCACCCAGACTTACAGGACAGGCTGAGGGCTGAGTGTAATTCCCAGCCCAACCCCTCACATTCTACCCCCTTTTTCCCTGCTCAAGATATTGGAATACAAATATGCAAGGATGATCTCATTATACGGGCAACTTTCAATCTTCCCTAATTACACCTGAACACTTAAAACATTTAACAAACATTAGTGTAATTAACTATTATCATTAGTATAACCCAAGTCATTTGGTCTCATCTACACGAGGCTACATATAGGGTCACATACATAAAACTTACAAGGTCTTTCAGACTCTTACTTTCTCAAAATAGGATCTGCCCTCACTAAAAGAAATCCTCGCAAGTGGTGCTTCGTCTATTCCTACAAATCCCTCTGGCTAGTGCTATTACCATGTGGCATCCACCAAGTTTTCTTCTCCTGATCTAGCTCCCATTTTGTTGATGTCTGTTATCTGCTTTCAAACCTTCCTGAAGCTCACTCAGCTTTGCAGCACAGATGGTGGCAAAAACGTGAATGTTGTTACTGTCTCCTCCTGACCCAAAGCTGGCAACTTGCAGGATGCCAGGATGGGGCGGGTTCCGTGAACAGAGGGTGACTCTGAACTATACTGTATTAGTTTTCTATGGCTGATATCACAAATTATCACAAACTTAAAGGTTTAAGCCAACACTATTTATCATCTTACAGTTCTGGAGGTTCAAAGTTCAACAGGGGCCTTACTGAGCCCAAACCAAGGTGTTGGCAGGACCACATTTCTTCTTCCTGGACAGCCTCGAGAAGACTCCATTTCCTCGCCTTTTTCAGCTTCTAGATGTTTCGTGCACTTCTTGGCTCGTAGCCCCATCCTCCATCTTTAAAGCCAACAACACCTCATCTCTCTAATCTTTCTTCTGTGGTTATGTATCCCTCTAGCTCTCCTAGTCCACTTAAAGGACTCTTGATTACATTAGACCTGCCCAAATAGTCCAAAATAATCCCCCTCTGTTAAAGTCAGTGGATTAGCAATCTTAATTCCATCTGCAACCTTAATCATCCTTTGCCATGTAACCTAACATAGTCACAGGTTCTGAGGATGACATGGACATATTTGAGGGAGTGGAGTTATTCTGCCTACCAAGTATACCTTGTCAATTGAACCCCAAAGCGGGATTTTTCATGTCCAAAGTCTCTCATGTCATTAATCAACAAATTTCTAGTATAATAAGGTCACAGGAAAAAAAGTTAATACATAAAAATCAATCATATTTCTGTATACTAGTAACACACAATTGGAAAATGAACTTAACATAATATTATTTGCAATAGCGTCTAGGAACATCAAATACCCAGAAATATATTAATAAGTGACATACAAAAATTCTACACTGAAAACTATGAAACAGTGCTAAGAGAAATTCAGGAAGACCTTTGAAAAAATGGAGAAGTATATTATGTTTATGGATCAGAAGACTCAGTATTTTTAAGATAGCAATATCCTCAAACTGATCTATAGATTCAATGCGATTCCAATAAAAATACTAGCGAGACTTTTATTAGAAATTGGCAAGCTAATTCTAAAATGTGCAAAGCACTCAAAATAGAACACATTAGTCATTTATGGTCAATATTAATGCAATTCAGTTGAAAAAAATGTTGAGCTTCTTCTATGTTCTAACAGGTATAGTAGAAGAGAGGGCAGCACCATAATGAAATGACAAGATAAATCTGGGTTCAAATCCCAACTCTGTTACCTACAACTTTCCCACGCTCAGCAGAGCTTCTGGGGAGGGGAAAGGGATGACAGATGTGTATAATTTAAAAGGGCTTGGATATCACTCACCCTTGCCCCCATCCCCCACCAACCACCAAGATCGAGAAGCATGGTTCTAAATAAATCATTCAAATGATACTATGCTAATAGATTTGGAAGGGACCTTAGAGAATATTATATTTACCCAAGCTCCCCACGTTCAAAAAGGAAAACAAAGACACAAATGGGGTAAAGTGTCTTGCTCAAAATCGCACAAATATCAAGGTAACTGTTATTTATCAAAGGTAGACCACAGCCCAGCCCAAGCCACCCAAATCTGAACACACATCCCATATCTGCCACCAACTAGCCATGTAACTCAAGAATGAAGGTCTGAAATTCAGATCCTTTACCTGAGAACATGGGGGAAAATAACATCCATGTTTTTCGAGTTACTTCGAGGAGTAATAAGATAATTTTTAAGGTATCTAGCAAATTGCCTGACACGTGGAGGGATCTCAATAAATTTTTTTCTTTCTTCTTTCCTCTTCTGTCCTCTATACCTAGCTGATCTCTCCTTAAATATATACTCTAGCATGAGCATTAGTTAGGACTTTTGTTTCAAGTAACAGAATTCTATTCAGCTTAACGTAAGTAAAAGTGGGGTATCTGTTAAAAGGACAGAGAGGAATATCAATGAAGACCCCAAAGTCAAGAACTCAGCCAGGCTTCAGGAAATTACCAGAACCAGAAACGATAAAGACCTCTCTCCTATCTCTTTGGTCGCCTCTCTTCATCTGCTTCTCTGTCTGTCTGTCTGCCTCTCTCCTCTATATACATGGTAACAGAAGATGGGAATTTCACAATTCATAACAGATTTCTCCCATTTACCAGCCCAGACTCAATCGTATTTTTTAGTCTAAATGCCAAACTTCCTTGGAATGAGAATCTGGCTGGCCAGTGGCAGAGAGGGCCAGGAGAGACACACAATATAAATTAGTTTCCAGGCACTCACCACTCAAGCTTAAAAGAACAGTTATGCGGGTCCCTGTAAGCTGGGCAGAGACAACCTGAAAATCTACTACAATGTGCTGGCAACTTGCTGGTAGATAATCTGAGAGGAGCCCCCATCGTGTTTGAAATTTTCCAGCTTAGCATATAGTTTAGAGAGGTACTGCCACAATGGCAATACCCTATGTATCGGTGTGGGTACATTAAGAATTTAGATTTTATCTATTTCCAAAGGTCCCTGTTGATTTTTTAAATACCCAGAGTCATGACCACAGAACAGATTTTCTCAAATCTCTTTCCTTCACTTAGTCATGAGGAGGGTGGGATTGGATATTCTTGCTCTTAAAACCTGGGCTTATGGAAAAACTGTTCTTAAAAGAATCATCTCATTTTAGATAGGCTTGGCTCTAAAATAAAAGGCCCCTTTCATGCAGTTGCTATGGAAAGCTGCCATGAAATATACTATATCAGGAAAAATACTGGCTTCATGTTTTTCTGCTATTCAATAGTTATTCCCAGTGTCCAGTTATTAGAAACTCTCCAGCTCAGCAGTCTGGTTTTCTGCTTGTATACATAGCTGCCTTTCTAACGAATGAATTACAGGTGAGCTAATTATAGAAAAAAAATTTTTGGAAGGACTTAGCATGGTCTGTTATTGGCAAAACCAATGGCCTCTTCAAGTTTTAGATTTCATAATTTTCTCCTTAATTAAAACCACTGGTTTTAGTGGAAAATTAAACGAACAACATGCTTTTCTAATGGATGTAAGTTTATGCTATGCAAATACAGAAGAGTCATGCATTGCTCCAAGTATGGCCCCAGTTTATCACCGTATAAAACAAAAACAAAACCCAAAAAACCCTTAACACAAGTCTCCTTTACCCCAGATGATGTCAGCTCTGCTTTGGGGTTTTGCTAATAATAAGCAGAAAATACTGCTCAGAAGTTTGAAGCTCAATTCTCAAGTGGCCCATTCTTTCCATAGTCTCTCTTCATGTTTAGATACATCTGAACTGATTAAATTGAAATTTATGTGTATCTATGGCACAGGTCTTCCCCCACTTATGAATGTTGACACTAGTGCGGTCTAGCTGGAAGCCTAGAATTTTCATGTGGATGCACGAGGGTGATGAGCTGATTGTGAAGAGGAGCTAAGTCAAGGAAGCAGGAAACATGCCCATCGCCTTTGCTCTGTAGAAAAGTCCACGTATGAGCTTGTGTGTCTCTCATTTTTACAGACTGGATCAACCCACTGTGCTCTATGGACTAGCAGCTTCCTTTACCTTTCTGTTAACTCCTCCTCTGAGAGCATCTAGAATCCTATCAAAAAGGGCAGTGACTGGGCTTCCCTGGTGGCGCAGTGGTTGGGAGTCCGCCTGCCGATGCAGGGGACGCGTGTTCGTGCCCCGGTCCGGCGCGGAGCGTCTGGGCCCGTGAGCCATGGCCGCTGAGCCTGCGCGTCTGGAGCCTGTGCTCCGCAACGGGAGAGGCCACAGCAGTGAGAGGCCCGCGTACAGCAAAAAAAAAAAAAAAAAAAAAAAAAAAAAAGGGCAGTGACTTCAAGCAAATCCACACTAAGCCGGAGTTACTAACGGCTGGTAAGCACAGAGCCCTTCTTCCTAACATATTACTGGGAAACAAGCAGTTAAAGCATTTGTGTAGAGTGATGCGACAGTCAGTATACATCACCTTTTTTTCTCTCCTGTGCCAACCTTTATTTTTAGGAATACAACCTTTAGAAATGTGTCCTAAGGAATGTTTGCTTGAGTATATCAGAGTTTTTATTGTGACACTGTTTTTAAAAGGAAAAAAACTTAAGAACAAAGTTAAGTGCCCATAATTGGGACAATAGTTATATAAATTATGGTATGTCCACATGATGGAATACTAAGTGGCCAGCAAAAGGAATACCATACAGCCATATATTAGGAATAGGAAAATGTCCATAATACTAGGTTAGATGAAGAAAGCAAAAGAGCACATATATTATGATTTAATTTTTATAAAACACTATATTTCTATGACCGTGTGTGTGTATGTAATGCACACACACACACACACACACACACACACACACACACACACAAAGATCCAAAGGATACACAACAAACTGTTAACAGCAAGAAATGGGCCTGTAATGGATGGTAAAAGAACTTACACTTTTTACTCTATACATTGATATCATTGAATTTCCTACTATTAGAAGACATTACTTTATAATTAAAAAATAAATATGACAGGGTATAGAATTTCAGTTTACGACGATCAAAGAGTTCTGGAGATGATCGGTGTTGGCGGCTGCATGACAGTGTGAACGTGCAAATGCCACTGACCTGGACACTTAAAAATGGTTGAAATGGTAAATTTTACGTTATGTATTTGCCAGAATAAAAAAATATGGTGTCCTTCACAGGAACACCTCCGTTACATAAGAAATAGGCAGTGGGTGGCCTTAAAGATGAGCCACCTGTTCTCAGGTAAGCTCAGGTAAGTGAGCCTGGACCTACTTGTAAAGTAACGTGGTGCCAGTGAATTGGACAGGGTCCCTGGAGTTACAGATTGCTTATCCTTGAGCAATTAGGATGAGATAAAAGTCACCTTCAGCTGTTAGCATCACAGGAGGGTTCCCTTTGGTAAAGTAGATACTTAGGGGCAGGTTCTTCATGATATCTCTTACGTATATCACCATAACCACAATCCCCTTCCCCACTTCAGTAATGACTGTTTTTTCTCCTAAACCTGAGCCTGCCGATAATAATGTAATATGTTACACCTTCGTACACAGCTGCCTAACCTCATTTTATCTTATTAGACCTGTGCTGGAATTCTTTAGAAGTCCATATTACACTTCCTGACCATTTAACTGTATGGAATTATACCTTTCAAGCTTACACATGTCATATTTGACACAAGAAACAGTTATCAGTATCTATAAGATAGACAGAAATGAGTGTCTTTAAATTTAAGTGAACCAGTCAATAAATATTTATTAATTACCTACTGTATGAGTTAAGTAGGACATACAAAGAAGCATAATACAAATGTCTAAGCTTAAAGGGCTTACACCTTACAAAGGAAATATCTAATATACAAGCGTTGGATTGAACTGAATTGAATCGAACTGAATTGGATTGGATTAGGCTGAATTGTGTTCTTTTTGATTTGCTATGACAAACATTTGGTATCCATAAACATATTGCACTGAGCAAGGTAGTATGGATTTGAAGAGGAAAATAAAAACACTAATAAAACATGCACAGATTCACAACTCAGGAGAGAACAGGAGTGAAGTAAGTGAAATGCAATTCATATTACACTAGTGATATAACAGAGTTATAAACCCAAATTGTGAAGAGTATCATCATTCTCTGTGCGGTGATCAGAACTGATCACTGGAACAGACCTGAGGTGCAGGGTGGGTGGTATTCAGGCTGAGAGAACAGCTTGAGTAAAGGCCTGGAGGGGGGAATGTGGCAGAATGTTCAGAAAACAGAGTGGCTTATTTCTTCTACAGCATAGTGCACAGGATGGGGGACAAGGCTCTCTGCATGACATAAATTAGGGGAGGGAGATTGGGACCAGAGCCTTGAGGCACTTGTGAAGAATCACACAGTCCAAGGGCCGCAGAGGTTGAAGAGAACTTAGTGTTCATCTAGAAGAGCTTTTATCCACAGGAAGCTGTCACCTCTCACCCAGGTTACTGCACCAGCTTTCAACCGTTCTTTCCATTCCCACTCTGGCACTCTCTAATCCGCTCCCCACACAGCAGTCAGTGTGGCCTTTTGGAGACTGCAAATCAAATCATGTTACACTTCTTCCCAGTATCTTTCCTTTGTCTCGCTCTCTCTCTAAGTTCAAAATGTTAACATGACCTCGAGGTCCTGCAGGGTAGAGGCCCAGCTGCCTTCATCTTAATAGCAAGACACCCCGTCTCTCTCATAATGCTTCAGTCCACCTGAGCTGCTCCTTCCTGACCCTAGACTGCTTTGCGGTGTCTCTGTGCCAATTGCAATGCTGGAAGAATAGCAAGTGGTCAATACACAGCCGTGGAATAAAGTAGAGCATGCAGGCAGGTATGAATGAATGAATGATATTGACAAAATTCATCTCAAGTACCATTCACCCTCACCATGGAATGCGTACAGGGGCAAGAGACTCTCTGTTTTGCCTAGAGAGCAAAAGACAAATGGGCACAGATAGAGAAAGATTCTGAGGAAGGCCAGGAGGATTTTAGAGCAGGAACAAGGCCATCGCTAAACTGACCTTCCATGGAGTCCAGATTGGGCAAGAGACATCAGAAAGGGGATACAGCCTGAGAGCATAGCAAAGACTGACTAGGAGCCAGGGGAGTGTGAGAGACATGTGCTCGTGACACTACCATCACAGAAGGATTTGGAAACAGGATCACAGCAGAGAAGACCTGCTCCAGGTGGCTGGAGTGGAGAAGAAGGTCATAAGAATCAAGGTCAAGAAACTGTTGGACAGAGCACTGAGGTCACCAGGGATAATAGCTCGCCACTGGACCCTATTTATGGTACATATAACTGCAAGTCCACATTTTTTTGTTGGTTTATTTGCTATCGTCTATTTTTTTTTTTTTTACCACCCCAGCTAGATTACAATCCCCTCAAAGGCAAGGACCAGGTATGTTTCAGTGAGATATCTAGTGTCTATCATAATCAGAGATACTTACTATTTGGAGAATGAATGATTGAAGGGTTAGGGTTAGGGTTACTGAGCGTACCTCACTCTCTCATTCATCCTTTTATATCTGAAGGTGACTGCTTATAGAAGTCATGTGGTATGAGAGAAAAACATTTGAGAGCTGTGTAGTCATAGTTTTACCAAGCTATCAAACTCTGTATTATATATGGATTTGTATTATTCCTTAGTTGCTTAATTCATTCTTTCTACTCTGAAAGTGTATGCTCTTTGAGGCCTCCAAATCCTATATGACACTTCATTTCTATCCCTAGAGCACCCAGCCCAGTGCTAGGACATAGTACGGAGATGCATAGCAGCCTCGAGGGGAGGTTTTACAGTTAAACAGACTTTCGTAGTTACACAAAACTGCTTTTTCCACTGATTTTCATGTCTTCGTATCAGTTTCTGTATCAGCAAAACAGGGGCAAAACCCAGGATATGGATCCCAGGGTTTATATAAAACTTAAATGAGATAGTGTATATAACCATTTATTAGTGCCGGCTATATAGCATTCCATGCATGGTAGCTAAAGATAATAATGATTTTTTATCTGTTGTTTAGACTCTGTGAGATGCAGTTGCAGTTAGGGTTTGTCATTTTTTCCAGCAATGATACTCTCATGCTCTTCTTGGTACCTTGGTTGAAAGGAACATTTCCTTTCCTGTTTTGCTTTAGCAGCAGTGATTCCACCCCAGCACCACTCTTTCCCAGGATGAGTTTGGTCTGCACGCTCTGGCAGAGGGGAGGGGAGGTGCTGATGACCTCAGGGGCTGTTCTGGGTGTGAACAGCTCCATGCTGCCCTCTGGTGGTGGTATTTCAGGCTGCCCCTTCCCTGCCTTCGGACTTTTCTCAGTGCTGCGCTGACAGAAAGGTCCAAAGATAAACTATAGAAAGAGCTCAATAAGGAGACTCCCTGAAGATTACAGGGTGGTGACGAGGGGTACACTGCACCAACTGTTCTATTTGCCTCAGTTCCTCTTAACGCCATATTCCCACCTCTACTCAGGTTACTATGAGGATGTGCAGTCTACACCAATGAAAAAGTATCTTCAAGAGTTATAGGGTCTTAGAGCTCAGTGGAAGTGGTTCAGAGGCTCTGAGAGGGGCAGTGTCTAGCCTAAGATCACACACACAGCTAAACGATGACTCTGGCCTCAGGTCCTGAATGACAGCCCACCTGCAGACCGCTTTCCTTCTGTAAGGAAAAGTCAAGGTGCTCAGCATAAAATAGAATGTGTCCTTCAGCATTGTCTCAGCTGAAATTAATCTAAATGACCATAGTAGACCCAGGAGCCATCTTTATTTCTTCCCTTTCCCTCATGCTTCACATCCAATAAACAGGCAGACTCTGTGTCTCACATGTCATGTATCTGCTCACTGGGCACCACCTCATCTGCTACTAAGTAACACCATTCACTATTTCTTTTGTTTGGATGACTACAGTGTTCTCCTCATGACTCCCTCTGCTTTCTCTCTCCTCCTATCTCTTTCACAACTCTCCCTCCTCCTAGCAGCTGGAATGAGCTGCTATCAGATCACAGATCAGTCCTGAAAGTAGCATGGACGTATATACACTACCAAACATAAAACAGATAGCTAGTGGGAAGCAGCCGCATAGCACAGGGAGATCAGCTCGGTGCTTTGTGACCACCTAGAGGGGTGGGATAGGGAGGGTGGGAGGGAGGGAGGGAGAGGCAAGAGGGAGGAGATATGGGGATATATGCATACATATAGCTGATTCACTTTGTTATACAGCAGAAACTAACAGCCCATTGTAAAGCAACTATACTCCAGTAAAGATGTTAAACAAAACAAAAAACCCGTCTCATTGCATTTGAAAAAACCAACCCTCCAACACGTTCTACACGTCCCTATGTGACTCCAATCTCATCACATACCTGTTCCTTCTCAGTTGTCCACCTTCCAACCAACATGACCCCTCTTCTCTGCCGTCAACAAGGCTAGCCTGTGCCTTTGTACTTGCTGTTCTCTCTTTGTGGAATATTCTTTCTCTTCTTATGACTGATTCTGCCTCTTCCTTCATCTCTTAGAGAGGCCTGCAATAACCAGCCGACCTGAAGTAGCCTCTCTCCTCACCACACTCTCATTATGCTTGATCATGTGTCCCTATTAATTTCCTTCATAGCAGTAATCACTGCTTGTAATTATGTTCTTTCTTTGCTTAATGACTATCCTCGAGAAGAGGTCTCCCCTTCCCGCTGCTGTTCCCGCTGCTGTATTCTCAATGTCTGGTACATCATAGATGCTCCAAAAGGTGCTTGTTGTGAGGAGAAACAGCCCTGTAGATCTCGTGGAACTGGCTAACCTTCCACCACTTGCAGCTGCTCCCCCCGCCACGTCCAACAACATGAAACCATCTTAATCAGACTGTGCTCTCACGTTGGTTGACTGAGTGAATGAACACGTAGAAGAGATCTCATTTCCTCCATAGCATGCCTTGTGTGCATGTTTATACATGCACAGACCAAATTTTATATATTTACACAAATGACATTTCTGACTCCCTGTAATTTACGACAGTGAATTTGTATTCCTTCTCTTATTCTTCACTGTAAGTCACAGTAACAAGATTTTACACTAAATGCCATCCCAGTACATTAATACAAACGTGATATTATGTTTATTTGGTGATTGTTTCTCCCTGAAACTAGGCATCCAGGAATTACATCCAAGAAAAATAACTGAATGGGGAAAGAGACTGTAGTTGCCATTAAAATTAAAACCAGAAATCATTTTGTGTGTGTTATCCTTCTCTGGTTCCACCTACAGCAGTGACTGGAAACAGGACCTTAAGGGTGAGTAATACGAATAAAAGTCGTAAGAGTCAGAAATAATGAGCCAGTGTCTTTAGACACTATAGCATGTGCCACCAAAGAAAGAAGACTGGGTAGGAAAGTATGCCCATGTTAAAAACATAAACATCCCAGTAAAGAAATATGCAGAAGCACATTGATACGTACACACAGCGTCATGTCTCCTTTTGAGTCAGCAAGAATAATATGGTTACACAAGAGTGATATTTCAGTCAGATCTGGTCCTCAACGTAAAAGGTGCTGAATCACCTGCCGGGGGGGAAGCTGCAGACATTTAGCACTTTGACAGACAGCAGCGAGATAATAGAATTAGTCTGGTTCACTAAGCACACATCACTTGACTGTGCCAGCCTCTCTTTAGAGCAAACTGCTTTCTCAAATGCAGACCGCAATTTACTCTCCCTGCACCATTTCCCTTGTATCCGTACATCCTTCTCTATGGTATACGCAAAGTGAAAAGAAGGTGAGTTGAGAGGGGGAGGAATGGAATTAATGACAGTCTCCTAGACTTGTTTATCTCATCCACCTCGTTAGCCCACTAATGACACCAGGGTTTTACTTCCTGGGTCTTATCTTCTATTTAGAGTAAAAAAGCATTTGTTTTGGCTTAGGTGATGGTCAAATACTCTTTTTTTTTTGCCTCCAAATAATTTTTACCCTTTCTTTTTTTTTTTTTTTTGCGGTACGTGGGCCTCTCACTGTTGTGGCCTCTCCCGTTGCGGAGCACAGGCTCCGGACGCACAGGCTCAGCGGCCGTGGCTCACGGGCCCAGCCGCTCTGTGGCACGTGGGATCTTCCCGGACCGGGGCACGAACCCGTGTCCCCTGCATCGGCAGGCAGACGTTCAACCACTGCGCCACCAGGGAAGCCCTTTTACATTTTCACTTAAATGTCTGCTATTCAATATGTGAGGAATATATGCTTTCTTTTTTTAAGTTTTTAAAATTATAGTTGATTTACAATATCATGTTAATTTCAGGTATACAGCACATGATTCAGTTTTATATATATATATATATATACACACACACACACAACTGAATATATATATACATATATTCAGTTGTGTGTGTGTGTGTGTATATATATATATATATATATATATATATATTCTTTTTCAGGTTCTTTTCCCTTAGAGATTATTACAGAATATTGACTATAGCTCCCTGTGCTATACAGTAGATCCTTGTTGGTTATCTATTTTATATATAGTAGTGTGTATATGTTAATCCCAACCTCCTAATGAGAAATACATGCTTTCTAATTCAAGATTTGAATGCTTTAGGAAAACTTGTTTCAAAGATACATTTGGGAGGGGACACCAGTGACAATGAAAAGTCAAGGTTAGTAATCCCATGATCTAACATGCTAAGTCTAATCCAGAATTTGAAAGAAGGTTTTTATCAAAAGACACATCAAGTAGGCCAGAGACATTTATCTGGTTGACCCAGCTTTCCTCTTCAAGAATGATTGGTCCTAGAAAGTTTATTTGCTGTAGTCTGTGTTTGCTGAAGGGAAGAATCCAAGACGTAAGGGGAGGTTCAGTTTCAGATGTCAAAACTCTAGAATGACTTCAGTTGATGGGTAAAGCTCATGAACTCTGGCCTCAGCAGATCTCAGAGAACAGGCCGATGGGTTGATAGACTCAAAAAACACCCATGTATCAACAAGGTTTCATTCTAAGCTAGAGTTCACACAATAGCTTTGTGAATGCCTTAATCCCACAGTTCAACAATCTAATTCAGAAGAGGTTTCAGCAAGGTCAGGAATGATCTGTATATAAGGCTAAGTCGTGGAAAAGCAGTGTCTGCAGGGAGTCAGATTTCTTAGAGTCTAAACACTCCTCTGTCTCACATTACCTTGTAACTTTGGGGAAATTCTTAGATGTGGCTAAGCCTCTGGGTTTTTTTTTTTTTTTTGATTATAAAATGTGGATAAATGATTCTTGCCTGACCTGTTTCTCCACTTGGTAATTGTGAAGTTCAAGTAAAAAAGAAAGTTGTTTGAAAACTCTAAAGGACTGAAAAATGTAGGATCCGATGAGTGGGATGATGATGTTGATAATGGCCTGGCAGCTGGCTGGGCATCTAGAGATATGGATACTCACATCTCTGCCCAAAACCACATAAAGGAATGGGTTGAAGGAGCCAGATACCTCATAACAGTGGAGAACAGGCAAGGGGCTTTGGCCACAGGTGTAATGCTTAGTAAGTACCCAAGCCCAAGCCCAAAGGAACAGGGTCATCTAAGTTTCAACACAACCATGATGAAACGTTCAGAATGTGATACCAAGCAAGTGACTTAGCCCTTCTGGGTACCTTGGGTTTAAAGTCTACTTCTGGCTAGTTGTGTGGCCTTGGACAGGTAGCTTCAACTTTAATTTTTGATTTTAAATTATTTAAAATTAATATACAGTGAAATTGACATTTTGGGGGGTACAGTTCTACAAATCTTGACACCCGTATAGATTTATGAAGCCAACACTGCAATTAAGATGTAGAACAATTCTATCACCCCATAAAACTTCTACAAGTTTTCCCTTTGTAATCATATCCTTCCACCATCCATAATCCATGGTGACCACTGAGCTGTTCTCCATTACTAGAAGTTTGTCTTTTCAAAAGTCATATAAATGAATCAGACATTAAGTAGCATTTTGAAACTAGTTTATTTCAGTCAGTATAATGCCTTTGAGAGTCTCCAAGCTGTTGCCTATGTTAATAGCTTGCTTCTTTTAAATATAATTCCTTCCAAATATTCCCATTGTATGGTCATAACACAATTTGTTTAGCCATCTATCTGTTGAAGGGCATTTGGGTTGTTTCAAGTTTTGGGTGATTATGAATAGAGCTGCTGTAAAAACACTGTATACAGGTTTTTGGGTGGACATATGTTTTCATTTCTCTAGAGCAGGGGATGGTCTCCTTTTTCTGTATAAGGCCAGACAGTAAATACTTTAACCTTGTGGGCCATGTAGTCTCTGTTGCAACTAGCGTAAAAGCAGCCATAGACAATACATAAAGGAATAAGGATGGCTGCATTCCAGTAAAACCTTATTTACAGAAATAAGCAGAGTACTGGACTTCATGCTTGTCACAATATGCGAACCCATGCTCTATTATAAATAACCAGGAGTGGGATTCCTGACTCATATTATAGGTATACTTTTAACTTTGTGATAAGATGCCACCACTGTTGTTTCAGAGTGGCTGTACTATTTTGCATTACCATCAGCATGTATAAGAGTTCTAGCTGTTCCACAACCTTGTCAACACTTGGGATTGTCAGTGTCTTTAACTTTAGCCATTCTGATGGGTACTCACTCAGTGGTATTTCATAGCAGCACTAATTTGCATTTCCCTAATGGCTAATGATGTTCAACATCTTTTCTTGTGCTTATTGGCCATCCCTATATTATCTTTGCTGAAGTGTCTGATCAAGTCTTTTGTTCAGTCTTTAATTGGGTAGATTGTTTTCTTACTGTTAAATTTTGAAATTTCTTTACATATTCTGGACATAAGTCCTTTCTGAATATATTATTTGGAAATATTTTTCCCAGTCTGCGTCTTGTCTTTTCATTCTCTTGACAGTTTCTTTTGCAACTAAAAATTTCTAATTTTGATGAACTCCAAATGTTTCCTTTTATAGATACTGTTTTTGGTGTTATTTCTAATATCTCTTGGCCTAATGCCAGTTCATGAGGATTTTCTCAAAAGTTCTCTTCTAAAAGTGTTGTGTGTCTACATTTCACATGTAGATCTATGTAAGTGGAGCTATGATTCATTTTAAGTTTTCATATACAGTGTAAGGTTTATTCTTTTGTATATGTAAATGCAAATTGTTTAAGCACCATTTGTTGAAAAGACTATTCTCTTTCCATTTAAGTGCTTTTGCACTTTCGGCAAAAATAAACTGGCCATTTGAATGTTGTATCCTGGATTAGATCCTGGAACACCAAAAGGATCTTAATAGAAAAACGTTTGTGCAATCAAATACAGTCTAGAGTTTAGTTAATGGTACTTATACCAATGTCAATTTCTTAGTTTTGTAAAATGTACCACGGAAATGTAAGCTGTTAACATTAAGGGAAACTGGAAGAGGGGTATATGGGAATTCTGTATTATCTTTGCAACTTTTCTATAAATCTAAAATTATTCCAAAATAAAAAGTTGACTTTAAAAAATCAATTGGCTGTATTTGTGTGGGCCTATTTCTGGACTCTCCTTTCTGTTCCATTGATCTATGTGCCTGTCCCTTTACTAATACCACACTATCTTGATTACTGCGGTGGTTTCACTGTTACCGAACAATTTACAAACGTTATTTTGTTTGTGAATCTCCCCTACAGACTAGAAGCTCTGCAAGGACAGGCATATACGCAGAAGCTGAGTCCTGGTTTACTACTGAATCCCTAGTACCAGGACTGGTATATGGCAAGCAGTGAATCAATTCTTTTGTCAAGTGAACTGAAAAATGAATCTTAGTAACTAAGATTTTCCCCTGTCATCAGTTTGTTCTGTCCTATGGGGCTTATAATCTTACTACCAACGAGTTCCAGGTTAAATAAGGCCAAGAGCTTAACAGGCTCACCAGGGAGATGATACAGGTGAAGCTCTTAGCACAGAACACAAAACATGGCCCACGTTCAGCAAATGGTAGGCTTAACTACTATTTTTAATCGTTAAAAAATAGATTTGAATAGTTTACTTGAACTTCAAATTATTTTATTCATTCATTCATAAAATACTCATCCGTTTGACAGGATTTGTAGCCTTTGTACTGCAAGCCATGCATTTTGCTAGGAGCTGGAGACACAGCAGAGAGCAGTGAAGACATGACCCTGCCTGCAAGAGTAAATTATTTGAATAAGCATTCAAACCATTTACTCCATGTGTCCAAACCTAATGCACTGTGAAGACCTTACTCCACATGGGTTATGCATTTGCTTTAGAAGTAAAACTCACCTTTATCCATTTTTTAAAAGAAACTCTGTCTGGATTCTGACAAGGTAGATCTGTGTTCATTTTCAATTAGCTTGTGATTTCCAGGTGTGTGGGAAATACGAAAGAGGAAAGGGTTAATTCTGGAAGACCTGTTGAGGGGACCAAGGAGAAACAGTAGCCTTCAGAGTTTTTTCAGCTCCAGTATGTGACTGCTGTTTTATTTCTTCCCACTTCAATATAATATGCAGAGTGATTCAGTAATTCTCCCTCTCTCTCACACACACGCATCCCTACCAACCATACTTCCTTAATGTAATTAATGATTATGATTTTTATTATTGTCTTTAACTCTCAACCAAAACTGGAAAAAAAAAAGAATATTCAGTGATTCTCTTACCATCTGGGGAAAATTATTTTCCGGTCCAACTTCAGGTAGCTTAAGGAGGTCCCCTTATTGAAAAATCCTTTCTCATTCTGCATCAAACAAACTCTTCCCTACCTGCATCCTTGCTTGCACATATACGTTCCTCAGCTTCTGTAACTGTCATTTAATAACCCAAAGAGGCTCTTCAGGCCCCTCCTTCTGATTGAATTAGGCAACAAGTAAGCCCATCTGATTTCTGTCTTGTGTTGTCCCCGTTGGCTAGGAAGCAATGGAGTTATGTACTAGAGGAAGCTAATTAGACATTTTCCTCTATTAAGTACGCTTTGCATCTTGAATACTTTGATCTCAGTTAAACCGCATCCTTAGCTAATTAACAGCAAAACAATTAAGAAACTATTGGCTGTTGAAAATAAACAGTTTCCCAGCAAAGCCAACTCATTACACATGTGCAACTATGGTCTTAGAAACCAATTTCCTGCAAAGACTAAGACAAACAGTTTTTTTCTGAATAGCCGCCTCTAAGATGTAACTAATTCTGTTTACAGTGATAAAATCTTCCCAGTGGACTATTCCTCTGATCCTCTAACCTCACAATAAACATAGGAAGCTGACTGATCTACATCATTCCTGTGAACCAAATCAAAATATTTGGCTTCTCTCATCATCTTCAGGATCAGCATATCCAATAAAATTCGCCATTATCATGGATGTTATACTTCACATAATTCAGATAATTTGAAAAGACATTACGTGTTTTGGGAAGTTTTTTGGGAGCACAGCAATCTTGGCAGCATGGTGCTAATATTTAATAAAGATCTATAGGATAATACTACCAGTTTTGTAGACATTTATCTTCTTTACACTACCCCAGAGAAAAGCCTAACTTTAAGGTAGGTATATTTTTGATACCCATTTTGCAGGTGAGGAAACACAGCACAGTAAGTTGCCCAAGGTCACACTACTAGTGAGTGGTGGATCTAGGTTTGAACTTGGGCTGTTCTACAGCCCACCACACAAACTGTATTCTGGAGAAGGCGGAACGCCAAGTTCCTGTTCTAGAAGACCTTAACATTGATCTGGGAGGCCAACATTTACTAACACAAGACAAATAGAAGGTATTTTCAGAGTCATGTGTGCAGAACTGTGGTTTGTAGTTTAAAAGTAGTTCTAAGGGGATGCAGTATAAGGTGTGGTTGGGTGGGACAGGGCAGGTCCTGAAAAGTTCCGTAGCTTTACAATCAACAACGAGGGGTACAGGCTTTGGAATCATCTGGGTTCAAATGCTGCCCTACCACCCACCTCTGTCACCTTCACCTCTATGTCACATGTCCCCATCAATAATACAGATGCTGGTACACATCCACTGAGGGTTGTTTGGAAGACAAACAGAATAATATATGTAAAGCCTGGTACACAGGAAGCACTAAGTAGATGTTAGATCTTCTTGAGGTGAAAGGTTTTCATGTGGATCTTAGCAATTTTAATGTGTACAGATTGGCAAAGGAAGGGCAAGAGAGTGGGGACAGATGGGCAGTACATACAGAGACTCAGAATTAGAAATGAGTCAGACATTCTCAAATTCAGCCGACTAAGCTCTTCTCGCCTTCCTCATTCTTGGTTCCTCACAATCATTCTGGGTGTGCTGGACTCTAAGTCACAAAATTAGACACTTTGTGCTAATAACACACACACAGAGAAACAGGAATACACCCAAACCTGTACTCGAAGGACTTAGAATTTAATACTGACTAAGGCAGATTGTGTTTTGCCTAAGCTCATCTCTAGCAGGTAGGTAAGCCCTCATGGAAGTTTGTATTGATATAAAGTGAATTTTGGCATCAGTAATGTTTAGTAATTCACCAGCTCATTGTGCTAGTTGGCACCCTCATTTCCAGAAAGAATGGAAACAGATTCCAGTCCAATTAAGCAACCAAACTGAGAGTATTTGTGGAATGTTTACTCCGTGCTTAGTACTGTGCTTGGTTCTTTCCTGCTTCCTGGAGAATAGGCGGACATTGTAAGAATCTGGTTAATTGCCTGTGAATGTGCCATGTGGAATGGTTAATACAGCAAATCCTGTCTGGGACCAGTGAAACAGAACACTTGCTCTCTAAGCACTTATTACAACATAGTATAATAGGTGCAATAGTACACATATTATAGTCATGCCTTATAAGCAAATGTTTTACCCATGAGCCCTGAGTATTTCAAATAGGTAGTATGAATATTTCTTTTTATTTTGTTTTTAAAATCTCATTCACTGGTCTCCAATGCTTAACTTATGGTAGAAGTGGAGCTTATAATTGCTAGACAAAAAGGATGCAAATATCACCTAACTTAAGAGTGGATATTTAGGAAATATTAATGAGAAACATTTGGGATCTACTTAGGTAGATCTACATGCTTTTGCTGGACTCAAGAGAATTGGGTCCGTTTTCTAATGTATTTTCTAGGATTTGGAGTACACTGTTAGGCTGATACCATGTCACACCAACTCAATCATTTCTCCAATTAACTCCAATTATATAAAAATTACAGTATTTGCTATAAGCAACTCACACTTTTAAATCCAATTTTTAAAGTTGAGATCTCAAATGGAATCAGTTCATGGGGCATTTCAACAAAGCATTGTCATTGTGGGACACAATGAACAGAAGACAAATTTTAAGTGAAATGGAAAACAAAGCAGAGGCCCTAGGAGTTGGAAGAAATTTTAGAAGGCATCCAGTCCAACCCTTTCCAGTAGCCCTTATGCAATGTCTCTTGTAGCACATTATTCAGTTCCTATTGTCAAAAAGAAGGGGGAAAGTTTGGGTCCTTTCATTTAGTCTCAGAAATTTTGTTTTCACTGACATATACTGAAGAGTATCTTTGTAACAACTTTTGTCAAGTCTCTTTGGAGTCAGCTCTAGTTGATGTTGGAGGCCTTCGGAATAAACATAATTACATTGATGTCAAGCGAAACACAAAATAGTGATGATAATAAATAGTGTTTGGTTACAAACACTATGTCAGATCTTGAACATAGGCATGGTTCCTGTTTGGGAGCAACTAATAAAATGTTGTGAGTTCTGCCTCAAAGAGCTTGAGAGTGATGCTATACTGTCAACCCTGGAGTTTTCCAAATGCTTTTTTGATTGTGTGTGCAAAATTTCAAGTAAATATGTTTGCCTTTGGTTGGTTGTTTACTTGAAGTGTTGAACCTGGTTGATATTTTTGCCATGTATAAAAATGAGATGAAGCCACTACCCAGCTTGGTAGCTGTTAGAGTTGCAGCAGGAATGAATGAACACATTTATCCTCAGATTTAAAGTCAAATTAAATTTGAACCATTCAAACACTCAAACACTCTTCAGGTGAAGAACCACTGTGCAGACTGAGGACCCTCCACATTTTCTGGAGAAACCTAAACTGGTCGGCTATAGCAAAGGGCACAGCTCAGAGATACCCACGACTGTCCAAGACAGAGCCATTCATAATGAGAAAAGCTTTGAGGTCAGACCCATCTGGGGTTAGGGTCCAGTCTCTGGGTGACCTCTCTGAGTCTCATTTTCCTTATCATTGAGTCACATCTTAGGGAGTAGTGATATCTACATGCATTCAGGTATGTGAAGGGTACATAGTAAGCCACAAAGTATAGTTGGTAGGCATGCAGATAGTTGAAGGCACCCAGACCAAGCTTCTATTCTCAGGTCTGCTGCTTACTAGGTTGTCACCCTAAACTCATTAATTAGGTTCTCTGAGGCTCAGTTTCCTCCTCTGGAAAAGGGGGTGATCACACAATAGTAACTCAAAAGGCTATAGTGAGGATTGAATTGTACTAAGTGGAAAAAGCATGAAAAGTAGGTAAATACTATTTTGTGTGTGCCCAAAGTACCTTGCCAAGTGCTCAGTACAGAAATACTTCTTCAGTGATGGACTGACATATTGAATATACCAAGATTCTGGGTTGAGAATTTTCATAGATTTCCATAGATTTCTCTTCCAAATATACTGGAGGAATGCCAGTGGAAAGACATGACAGAGGGTGGGGGAAGGGTGGGTGGAGAGATCCTCACTTCTGGGGTTCTTTCTTTTCTTCTTTGAGGGATGACTATAGGATGCTGGTGTTAGACTGTGGCTTTAGCATCAATGATAGCCCTTAATGTTATGAACATGTAAAACAAGAGACCTAGTGGCCCATTTTAATATCTGTGATTTCCCCAATTCCATTCAATAATTCCCTCAAGCATCATCCTCCATAGATAACAACATAGATTTTTAGGGACTTACTTATTTTCTCTGTATATTGGGGGCAATACTTTAAAAAGGAAATGGGTGAAACTTAGTGATAAGCATCTCCTTGTGGTCCCATGCTTCCATTTTCCAAAGTGATCACCTCACCTTGTGATTTCATCAGGAAAGATAAATGATTAATTTCACAATAGTCAGGGACCAGGCATTATAAGGCAGCTTGTGCTCAAGCCTGCGGCTCTACAAATTAGCATGCTTTGGTTTCCAATCTTAGCCTTGCCACTTTCTAGTGTTTGACTGACCTTAGGCTGGTAGCCACCTAACCTCCTTAGCTTCAGTGTCCTAATCTATAAAACGGGGGTGCCAGTAGCCACCTCCTGGGATTGTTTTGCAGATTCTCTGAGTGGATGCACATAAGGCTTGACATCATCAACAAATGTCAGTCATCATTATTATTGTAATTATTAGCTACTACCCCAAAGCCGCCTTTCTCTTGAGACTGATGAAGTCAAAGGTTGTTGAATGCTATTGTAATAGGATTCTTGCAACCCGATATTTTCCAGTTCATCTTTCTTGAGAATGATCGTCTGTCAGGTCCATCTGGAGATCATAGTGTATTCATGAGAACACAATAAGCCATTGCTTCCTGTTATGCCTGAGAGAAAAAAAAAAAAAAAACCACACCAACCCCATCCTTACCTGAAAAACTGCTCTGGACAAATGTTTCCCAAAGGAGACTCAGTGCAGAGCAGAGCAGAGCAGTAAGAAGCAAGGGTGCGCATTCAGGCAGAAACTCTGCCGTCCACCCCTGTAGGACTGCACATGAAACTTGTCTTACGAGCCCCATCTGGTACTAATCAGCCCATTTCCTGTCTCTTGAGTGCTCATGTTACACTACAAGCGCTGTATGAATTTATGCTCACATAGTGTTCCTCGCATGAGTCTGCCTTTTTAAAAGAGGGCCTCTTTCTTCCTTATATCCTCACGGAGGTGGAGAGCAATGACTTTGGAGTCAACTAGATCTGGCTTCAAATACTCACTCTACCCCTTACCATCTAGGTTACCGAACTTCTTTGAACTTTGTTTTTCTCATCGGTGAAATAGAGAGTTAACATGTGTAAAGGGCTTAATAGAGAGTTGATACATAATAAACACTAAATAAACGTTAACTCTGTCCTGAGATCCTGCTTCCTAAACAGTGGTGGTGGGCAAAGACATGGTTATGAGGACGAATTCTCTTTGGGCTGAAAACGCTACTGTCAGAGAACACTTCCCCCACTATCCTTAGATATGACTGTACTGTATTATCGTCTATGTAGGATAATCCAATTCTAAAACCCCAAAGCCACCTGAGCTCTTTGGAACGATCTCAGAATCTCTTAATTTTGTGCAATAAGTTTAACTCTTACTTTTAGACAAAACTGAGGAAAACAACTCCAAGTGGTCCCTCTGGGTAAAAGAATGAAGGAATGGGGTAAACACTCTTTACCACCAGCAAAAGAAACTCAAAAGAGATACTTTAAAACTTTTTCTGTCAGCAAAATAATTAAGTGAAATAGATACCTGGGTATTAGATTCCACATTTTCATGTGTCCCTGCCAACACTCTTTTTTTTCCCCTAAAATGCATTCTTTCTAGACTGTGGGAGAAGTAATGAAATTTTGGTGATAGCCTTTCCTAGCTGCTGAGAAATTTAGTGCTTTGGTAGAAGGCTAGTTACGTTCTCCAACGGATGGCCGTATGGCTTTTCCAAAATGTTTAGAAGTCTTATGTGAGTATGAAGGACATACGATTGAAAGGAATTTCAATTAATGTTCAAATATTTCCTTATCCAGCCTCTTTCTCCTGGGTTCTTTACAGCCAGGCTCAGGTGAGAGAGCCAGCTTTGTGAGTAGAGGTTGTCTGGGAATCACAGAAGCTCTGAGTTCCAAGAGATCTCAGAGTCATCTGGACAACGTCTAACAGCTCTAGTGATTGTTAACACTTGGGGTGTTAGGGATTTCTTCATGAGGCTGAAGGAAACTGTGAAACACCTCCCAGAAACATGCATACATGTGTAGGCTCAGACACAGTTTTGCACCAGGTTCCAGGAGAACTCACTGATGCATGTCCAGACTTCTAAGTCACAGAGTCTGCAGATGAGTTCCTGCCTAGGGCTTGGTCTTGTATTGTCCAAAGGCCTGACAATGAGGGCCCTGCCAGGCCTGTACTTTATAAACACCCACTCTGGCTCTTTTCTGGCTTTATTTCCACAGTGGGATAAGGAGTCCACAGAGCAAGATGATGTGCTTGCCTGGAGCCCAGGTCGTGTATCCATTTCTAGGCCACTCTCTGGGGACCCAACTTTTAGAGCCTGTTAGAGGCCTCTCCCCAGAGTTTGCCACCTTCAAGGCACACCACATCACAGAGTGCATAACTCTGGGTGGCTGTTTGCCTTGTGACGGGTGAAGAGCCTGAATGTTTAGGATGGGCGTCCACATATAAGCATAAATCAGACAGACGTTTAGGTTGTCTCCATATCTTGGCTATTGTGAATAATGCTGCAGTGAATATGGCAGTGCAGATATCTCTTTGAAGTACTGATTTCATTTCTTTTGGATATAAACCCAGAAGTGGTATTGCTGGATCATATGGTACATATATATATATTTTTTTTTTTTTTTTTTTTTTTTTGCGGTGTGTGGGCCTCCCACTGTTGTGGCCTCTCCCATTGCGGAGCACAGGCTCTGGACTCGCAGGCTCAGCAGGCACAGCTCACAGGCCCAGCTGCTCCGTGGCATGAGGGATCTTCCCGGACCGGGGCATGAACCCATGTCCCCTGCATCGGCAGGCGGACTCTCAACCACCGCACCACTGGGGAAGCCCTGGTACTTATATTTTTAAGGAACCTTCATACTGTTTTCCATAGTGGCCGCACCAATTTACTTTCCCACAAGAGTGTACAAGGGTTCCCTTCCCTCCACATCCTCACCAACACTTTTTATCTCTTGTCTTTTTGATGACAGCCGTCCTAATGGTGTGAGGCGATACCTCATTGTGGTTTTGATTTGCATTTCCCTGATGATTAGAGATTTTGAACACCTTTTCATACATCTGTTGGCCAATTGTATGTCTTCTTTGGGAAAAAAAATCTATTCAGATCCTTTGCCCATTTTTAAATTTTTTTTTTTTTTTTTGGGTGTTGAGCTGTATGAGTTCCTTATATGTTTTGGATATTAACCCCTTATCAGATATATGGTCTGCAAATATTTTCTCCATACGTTGCTATGTCATTCTGTTGTTTCTTTTGCTGCACAGAAAATTTTTAGTTTGATGTAGTCCCACTTGTTTACTTTTGCTTTGGTTGTCTGTGCTTTTTGTGTCATATCTAAAAAATCATTGCCAAATCCAATGTCAAGGTGACTTTCCCTTGTTTTCTTCCAGGAATTTCAAGGTTTCAAGTCTTACAGATTATCAGTTAGGGTAGCTGGGTATGGAGGAGCCACTTCCAAGATGGGTCTTTACTCACATGAATGGAGTCACCAT
The DNA here is from genome assembly GCF_008692025.1 of Phocoena sinus. Taxonomy (NCBI): domain Eukaryota; kingdom Metazoa; phylum Chordata; class Mammalia; order Artiodactyla; family Phocoenidae; genus Phocoena; species Phocoena sinus. The sequence continues at coordinate 51,582,277 of NC_045765.1, read as the reverse complement.
GCTCCTTGATGTCTCTGCCTCTCTTCACATGTTTCATTTTGTTTCTTATTTTCCTGGGGTTCCCCATGTGACTTGGGTCTCTCACAACACAGTTAATTTTGGAATAGATGAATTTATTACCTGGTGTCAACTTCTCCTAGAGGGATTGTTTCAGGAGACCTGGAGGAAGCTGCAAGTCTTCACAGAACCTCTTCTTGTAAGAAAATGTCACTTCTGCTACATTTTTTGGGTCAAATAAATCACTAAGGGCTAGCTAAGTTCAGAGGGTTGGGAGACGAATAGATTTTACATTTAGATGGTACAGTGGCATAAAAATATAGGAATATAGAAAAGGATTGATGGTGGCCCTCTTGGAGACAAGTTACCATAGACTGTCTCCTAAGACCATTCCTGCCTTATCAGCCCGAATAAATATTATGAGTCTTTCCCTTTCCCTTGAGAGTACAGCTTAGAATAAAGGGCTCTTAGTGGAAATCATAAGAGGTAAATAACATTTAATAATCACTTGCTACATGCCAGACCCTGAGCTAAGTGTTCTACATGTGTGATTTAATCTAATTCTTACAACTCCTGAGGAAGGTCTGATCAGTCACAATATTAGAGAAGTTCAACAATTTACTCAATGGCACACAGTAAGTAGAGGCTTTGAGATCTGAACTCAGGTCTTCTGAACGCCAAAGTTTGTACCCTTAGTACACAAAACAGGTAAGAATTTGTGCAGAAGGTGAGATCACGGTTGGTGTTAGACGAAGTAGCAGGCAAATTTGAGTAAGTGAGCAGGACAGAGACAAAAAGGCAACAACATGAGTGCAGGTATACAAGTGGGGACTGGCCTGTTGGATCATCAAAAAGCATGAGGACTGGAATTGGAAAGATTGGCAGGAGACAAGTTCTGATGGCCATGAAACCCCAGCAGAGGAGCCTGATCCATTGAGACAGGAGTCAGGCAGCCCACTCATTCCAGAGGAAACCCTTATACCTAACTCAAGACCTCAATTGACAGCTTTGTTTTCCTTTTACTAACGAAGTGTCCACTCTTGGGCATATATCTGGAGAAAACCATAATTTGAAAAGATACACGTGCCCCAATGTTCACTGCAGCTCTACTTACAATAGCCAAAACATGGAAGCAACCTAAATGTCCATCAACAGATGAATGGATAAAAAAGATGTGGTATACATATACAATGGAATATTACTCAGCCATAAAAAAGAATGAAATAATGCCATTTGTAGCAACATGGATGGACGTAGAGATTATCATCCTAAGCGAAGTAAGCCAGACAGAGAAAGATAAATATCATATGATATCACTTATATGTGGAATCTAAAAAAAATGATACAAATGAACTTATTTTCAAAACAGAAATAGACCCACAGACCTAGAAAACAAACTTATGGTTACCAAAGGGGCAAGAGGAGGAGGGATAAATTAGGAGTTCAGGATTAACATATACACACTACCATATATAAAATAGATAACCAACAAGGACCTACTGTATAGAACAGGGAACTATACTCAATATTTTGTAATAACCTATAAGGGAAAAGACTCTGAAAAAGAATATATATTTAATAACTGAATCACTTTGCCATACACCTGAAACTAACACAACATTGTAAATAACTATACTTCAATAAAAACAAAAGGAATGATAGCTGGGAAAAAACCCAAAGTTTCAGAATTTGCTTCAGTTATCTCAATTCCCAGCTATAACTCACATTAAGAGTGGAAGAAAAGTTCACACAAATCAATGAGTAGGGTCAAACAATGGCCCTATTTCCACTCCAGAGAAGGTTTCCCTTGTGTGTGAAAAACTCTGTTCCTCCTTTTTCTTAGTATTGACTATATTTGGAAGAGGAAAGGGAACTGTTAACTGGTGAGGCAATTTCTAAATCAATACTTCAACTTTGATCCAACTGTAAGGCTGCATAAGGCAGTATCTTAGGTAAACATTTGGTCAACTGAGTTTTTGTGTAAGTTCAAGATGAAGCAGTCTTGAAACATGACTTTACAACATAAAGTTTCACTCCTTTAGTAAAGTACAGTGGCTAAGAATACTACTGGCTTCAGAGCCAGACTGAACTGGGTTTGTTTCTAGCTCCACCACTTACTAGCTGGGTAACTTTGGATGAATCACTTACCTCGTGGAGCCTTACTTGACATGTTAAAACTGGAAGAAGCATAATACCTAGAGGAGGCAGTGAAGATTTAATGTGATAATACACAAGGCCTGGCTTGTAGAAAATGCTCAATGCACATCAGTTATCCATGTTAGGTCTTAGGTTCACTGACACTTAGCCTGACTTCAGGGTCTAGTGCTTGCTCCACTGCTCAAGGCTAGGAATGGGAGTGCTGCAGTGGATGTTATGATTATAGTCACGAGACTTAGAACTGTCCAAAAACTCAGTCTCCTCACTGACCAGAAATGGGGGTGAAGGAGGAAGTTGAGTTAAAATCTTCCCCTGTACTGTATTAACAGAATGATTGAAGGTATAACAGTACCTTCCTCATGCGGCTATTTTGAAGGTTAAATTATATAAATCACACAACGCTTGGTAATACTGCCATATAGTAAACAGCCCATGTATTACCTATTATTATTATGCATTCAAATGTTCATTAAACGGCATCTGTGTGGCAAACACTATCCTTGGAGCTTCTTCAGGACAGACGGGCCTATGCATAGAAGATTGACTCTTGGCAGACATGTAAGACTTGCTAACTGCCATTCCAGCACTTGAATACAATACTGATGAGGTGCATATTGTCTACACTGTGGTCGAGGCAAATCCAGGGAGTGTGGTGTTTCTGAATACCAATGTCAATGTCTAAGCTTCCAGAGGCCACTCCAAGCCCGAGAGGATGCTTATTATACAGCATGTCCAAAACATGACATAGTCAGGGGAGAGTCTCATTGAGGCTGAAGGAAAAAGCAAAAAGATGAAGCCGGGGCAATAGCACCAGATGTTATGTAAAAGAGAGAAGTGAGAAGTGAGGACATATAGGAAGCAAAGCACAAGCTGGGTCAGGCCAGAATGAAGACCATGGTCAATGTGGATATTTGAGGATGACTCTTTTGTGATCATGGAAGCACCGTGCAAGAGTGGGTCTTGTACCTTAAAGTGATGGTGCAGGACCATACTCAAAAGATATTTCCATAAATGTTGGGCCTCCCATTTTTTGGAATGAGGTCCAAGTTCAAGTCTTGGACATTGTAAAAGCAGAAGTTTCAAGAAGTAATTGATCACCAAGGTATTTTTATTTTCAACTGCTTCTGTAGAACAACCAGAGTCTAAACTTGCTGACCTTGAAAGCATACTAGTGGTTAGACATGATTTATGCTAAGAAGCAAATCATAGGACATTGGATGATTTAATTTAGATGCTAATCACAGGTGTGTTTTCATTGTCACGTCTCGAGCACTTTATGTGCTGACAGAGACTGTAAATGGACTAATGAGGTAGATATCTTAAATGATACTGAGGCTGTGTAAGAGCAACATGGCTGGTCTGTTGGTTCTGCACATTAAACACTAAGTGGAAAAGGTGAAAATGACTGACTCTGAAATGATCTTGAGTTAAATGCTTTTTGTAAGAAAGCAAAGAAAGGAATCCTACTTCAGAGGCATTACTAATACAATGAAAATGAAGGCTTCACCTCGAGGTGACTGGGGAAAACCAGTGCCAACTTTTTAGTTAAACAAGTACTCATAGGATTAAGTAAGAGGATAAGTAAGTGTTCAAGCCAGTCACCGTAGAGAAAAGAAAAATCCAAACCAGGTGCATGACACTGAGCAGGCAAACCTACCATTTTGTGGTCCAAGCTTTTGGCTTGTCAACTGATTAATGTCAGTCCCTTCATATCTGAGAGAATGTATAGGACATAACATGTTGCTCCTTTCCCCACCCCCTGCCCAAAGCCCCTTCTGGCTTCGTTTACCATCTTACTTAGTCTTGATTCCATCATCCATCATTATAATAACTCCCTTACAAATCCACTTAGCTTGACTGTCCATCATTCCCTTCTCCAGCTTCTGCTGGAAAAACCTCAGCCCACATGAACATCATCTGCCTTCTTTAAGATTACAGCTGAGCACATGAATGGTATGAGATAAATTCACAAACAGAGTTATTTTCATTTTAATTCCTGTTATACCTCCATGAGGTACTCAATGCACTCCAGTAATCCTACTGTTTCTCCAGTAGGCTGGATTCCCTATTTTCTCAGAAGACTATTTCATGCCTCCTCCTATTTCCTCATATTTCCCACATTCTTTCCTCCACTAATGATGAGCTCCCCTCATGCTGCATCAAGAAATTAGAAGTCACCAGGGAAAACTTTCTCATCTTTCGACAAACAAAGGACCAAACCAATCTATACTTACAATCTTGAATTCTCTCCTACTTCTCTCTAACCACATTGAAATCAAGACCTTCTTCCTCTCAAAGCCAGCTCCTCCTCTGTGCTCCAGATTTCATCCCCTTCCCTTCCATTTATTTCTCTTTCCTTTGTACTGTTTCACTTTTCTCAGCAAACAAACATGCTCCAAGATCTCTCATCATAAAATCAACAAATCACAAAACCTAACTTTCCCTTAACCCCACATATTCTTCTAGACACAGCCCCATTTCTCTGTTCCCTTTTATATGAAACTTCTCAAAAGAATTGTTTACATATGTGGAATCCACTTTCTAACCTTCAGCTCACTCTTATTTATTCACAAGCTGGCTTCTTCCCAGTTACTCCACTGAAACTGCTCTTGTCAAGGTTCCTAGTAACTTCCATTTTGCCAATGCAATGTCCTCATCTTAGTGGCTCTTTAGGCAGGATTCAGCATAACAGTCTGTCCTTTTGAATACACTATCTCCTCTTAACTTTCAAAGGGTACAGCTCAGAAACAGCCAAATGGAAGAGATGCATAGGGCAAGATATGGGGAGGGAGGATGCAGCTCAGGATCAACCAAATGGAACAGAGGAGGCCAAAGTGCAGAGCTTCCATGCCCTCTCCTGGCATGTCGATGTGTTCACCAACCTAGAAGCTCACCAACCCTTTCATTCAAGAGTTTTGTCAAAGTTTCTTTATATAGGCAAGACTGATTAAATCATTAGCCACTGGTGACTGAACTCAATCTCTAGCCCCCACTCCTTCCCAGAGGTCAAGGTGTGGGGTTGAATGTTCCAGTCCTTTAATCACAAGCTTGGTCTTTCTGCTGACCAGCTCCTAACTTGAAGTTATTTAAGGGTCCTGCCTTTAGTCACCTCATTAGCATAAATTCAGGTATGGTCAGAAAGGGGGTTGTTATGAATAACAAAAGACTTATACCACTTAGGAAATTCCAAGGGTTTTAGGAGCTCTGTGCCAGAAACCAGGGCCAAAGATCAAGTATTACATTTTTATTATACCACAGTAGCAAAACACTTCTGGAATATACATAGAATATACTGCTGAAGATTGGAAGAAATAACTTCTAGAACAGATGATACATGACAGGAGTTTTATCCTACAGCTAAGATGAAAGTACAGATATTTCTAAATGTCTTGATGTATGCCATTTGCTAGATTAGGTTTCAATAATAAACAACATGGGGCTTCCCTGGTGGCGCAGTGGTTGAGAATCTGCCTGCTAATGCAGCGGACACGGGTTCGAGCCCTGGTCTGGGAGGATCCCACATGCCGCGGAGCAACTAGGCCTGTGAGCCACAACTACTGAGCCCGCGCGTCTGGAGCCTGTGCTCCGCAACAAGAGAGGCTGCGATAGTGAGAGGCCCATGCGCCGCGATGAAGAGTGACCCCCTCTTGCCGCAACTAGAGAAAGCCCTCGCCCAGAAACGAAGACCCAACACGGCAAAAATAGATTAATTAATTAATAAACTCCAACCCCCAACATCTTAAAAAAATAAAATAAAAAAAAATAAACAACATGAAGAATTGCCTATTTTTGGTGTGTCACTAAATTAAAGATAACTAGAGAAGATATATTTTCTAGAGTAGATAACTTCTATAATTAAAACAATGTTTTATGAAGAAATATTTAAGTGTATTCACTGATAGAGTGGCTTCTCTTGAGACAGGAAGGAAGGAGGCAGGGCACAACCATTAAAAGAATGACATCATCATTAAGAAAAACAGGATACTGAAAAAATAGTAGAACCTACTAGGCCCAAGACGGCAGATGATTTGACTTCCATCAGCCTCATTATACGCTCATCGTGAATATTAGCATATGCTTCATGACACACCCACAGGTGCCATGACAGTTTTGAGGCCCACCATAAAAGCAAAAAGTGCGTGGTGCCCCAATTCATAGAAATATCCATCCCTTCTCCAAGATAGTTAGAATACTCCTCCCACTCATTAGCCTGTGAAATTACCCAGCCTGTAAAAAACTAACCACCTCTACACTTGGGGTCTACTCTCGCCTTTTGAGATGGACTGCATTCTGTTATGCAGTGTGTATCTCTCTAAATAAACCTGCTTTCACTCTACTATAGCTCACTCTTAAATTCTTTCCTTCGTGAAGTCAAGGACCCTCACTCAGCGCCCCATCCCAGGGACTCACTGGAACATGACCGTCCTCTCATGCCCCATTTTTTCCTACAACACTCTGATTAGAAACTTTTTAAGAAGTTTCTGGGAAAATGTTACATACATAGTACTAAAGTTGAAATTCATTCATCATATCATTCATAAGTAAGCTAATACAGTCAAAAAGTCAAATTCACAAAAGCACAAATGGCTACACCCATGTGATTAATTTTAAAAATTAAAAACTTTCAAAAATCAAGACTTTTCAATTACAGTAGACTTTATACCTACTTTTGGCAAAGTAGACGTTGACAAAGGAAATTCTTGTTTTGGATAGAGCATTTGGAAAATAGATATTTGGATAGATTTCCATTGCTTTCTGATTCTGTAAACACGATCATGTGCCAACTATAAAAAATCTCGTACCTGTACACTTAGACAAATTAGAAGCAGGATGTGTTTCCCATCGCTGTACAACAAATTACCAGAAATTTGGCAGCATAAAACAACACACACATTTGTTATCTCACAGTTTCCCTGGGTCAGGAGTGTGGGCACTGCTTAGGGTTTACTGCCTAAGGTTTCACGTGCTGCAGTTAAGGTGGCAGCTGAACTGTGTTTTTATCTGGAGGCTCAACTGCAGAAGAACCTGCTTCCAAGTTTATCTAGGTTGTCAGCAGAATTCATTTCCTTCTGACTGTTATGACCCAAGATTTTTGCTGGCTGCTAACTAGAGACTGCCTGTAGGTCCTAGAAGCTGTTCACAGGACCTCAGGGTCACCACAGTTTCTTGAGATGTGGGCTTCTCCAGCATGTCCACTCATTTCCTCCAGACCACAAGGAGAGTCTCTCATTTCAGTCTGCTAAGCCAGAATCTAATATAACCAAACATAATCATGAGAGTGACATCAAATCACCATTGTCGTATTCTATCTATTGGCTGGAAGCCAGTCGCATGTCACACCCATACTCAAGGAAGGGGGATTCTACCAAGGCCTGGACTTCAGGAGGAGGAAACCATGAAGGTTTCTTAGCGCCTGACACACAGAATTTTCCAATGATTTTACAAATCTTCATAGTACAGAGTTTCAGTTGGCTTTGACTCCATTTATTAAAAATGCAAGAATGCAACTAAAAGAACCACTGACTGACATCAGGGAAGTGGAAATTTACATGTTAAATTACAGCAAACACTTCTGCATAATTGGTGGATGGGATGAAAACTTAGCATCATGATTTCAAGCACAACCAATAATGCAATTCTTTAACTTAGATCTATTTCTCTTTGGGAATATCTTTTTTTTTTTCAGCTTTGACAGCCATTAAAATCAATCAAAATAAACTGAACATAGTGACAGACCTTTGGATTGCTGAATTAAAAGTATTACAAATGGGCTTCCCTGGTGGCGCAGTGGTTGAGAGTCCGCCTGTCGATGCAGGGGACATGGGTTCGTGTCCTGGTCTGGGAAGATCCCACATGCCGCAGAGCAGCTGGGCCCGTGAGCCATGGCCGCTGAGTCAGCGCGTCCGGAGCCTGTGCTCCGCAACTGGAGAGGCCCGCGTACCGCAAAAAAAAAAAAAAAAAGTATTACAAATGTTAAATCGAGATTTTCAAAGATAATGAGGCTTATTTTATCACATTGTATTTACTAATAATAGTCATATTAGTGAGATAAAATTTTGAAATTAACAGTAAGTGAAAATTTTTAAGATGTGCCTATGAGGAAAAAAAAATGAATGTACATCCCAGCATATACGTATTTATTTCTTTAGAAATTGCACACATGGGTTATATTATAAATATATACATCCTAAAACATACAAAAATACAAATCAAATGAGATACAGATTTTTTAAAAAAGATGTTTTTTACGTATTTAGAATATACTCCATGTACACAACTTCTAAAGAAATACACATGCACATGTTGAGATGCATGTTCACTTTCTTCCTAATGGGCCTGTATCCTAAAACAAGTTTGGCAGCCACTGCTTTCTCTCTGTGCTGTGCAGTACAGTAGGCCCTAGCCACGTGTGGCTACTAAGCACTTGCAATGAGGCTACTGCAAGATTGCTAAGGCTCATCCCAAAACAAAAACCTAAAGTATCTTTGATTTTTTTATATTAATGACATTAAAATGATAATATTTTGGATATACTGGGTTAAATAAAATGTATTATCAAAATTAATTTCACCTGTTTCTTTTCATTTTTTTAAATTAAAATTACACATGTGGTTCACATCTATCAGATAACACTATCCTAGAGAACTTGAGAACTGGACAGAGTGTTAGAAGAAAACAGAAGGTTGCTTAGTTGTATTTTCTGCGCTAAGCAGCAATGGGATTAATCTAAGTGACTTGTAGGTTAAGTCCTGGCCTTTACCTGAAATAATTTGCTATGCTTCATGCTCTTGTAGCTATTTTTTTCCTCACTCATCAGTAGTGGTTAGTGTGATATTTTAATATCTTTAATGGTTGAAGCAGAGTCTTAAAGAAATGAACTGATTTCCCCTCTGGACTCTACCCTCTGCTCTGTTTGTCATTACCAGATGAACTGATACTATTTCCTCTGATAACACAGCAGTTTAGACTTTCATTTTAGGATTAACAGCTAAGTACCTTCAGGAAAATATCCCAACTGCATATGTGTCTTTGTAGAAATGTATCCACATCAATGCAGTACAGTGAGTTCTCCTTATGAACTATTAAACTGTGCCAAATACAGACCAAGGCAATAGGAAGATTCTGCCAAGTACTTGAGGTATACTTTTTAAAAAACTTGCCTTGTAATACATTAAACCACAGTTTTAAATAGCCCAGTCTAATCTCTGATAATTTCCTTTGCAAACTGGCTATTCTGTTAAGAAATATACAACCTTCACTTTTCTTCCCTAAATTTCAGGAAGTATCCTTTCTCTAGAGCCTGAGCCCCTTGCAGTAACCATCCTTGAAGGAGAAAATCTCGCCCCCCCCCCCCCATTTCCTTTCTCAGAAAGTCTCAGGCTTTGAGCTTTTCTCTGACTGGTCTCTCCTCACAGGTATTTTCCCTGCAACTGGACTCCCTCTGAGCTGTTATTAATCTCTAGGAGACTGTGATAATGTCCTCCCTGGAGGAATTATAATAAAGTCTGGCTGTTGAAAGTCCTTCTTATGTTGATGCAATGCCTACTTTCCTATAACTCCCAATTATTGCTGTTAGGTCTCCCATCTAGGGATACACAGAACACACTCCTTCTTCGACAGTTAATTCTAATATTTCTTCTAAATCTTCTCTCCTCTGGGATACTCAGTTTCTCTAAGTATTCCTCTTACTTGCTAAATAGATATTTATCAGATGATATATTAGTCTACTAGGGTTGCCATAACAAAATATCACAGACTGGGTATCTTAAACAACAGAATTAATTCTCACAATTCTGGAGGCGGGAAGTCCAAGTTCGAGGTGCTGGCGGCGGTGGGGGGGGCGGTTCCTGAGGCCTCTCTTCGTGGCTTGCATATAGCTGCCTTCCTGCCGTGTCCTCACATGGCCTTTCTTTGTGTGTCCATGCTCCTGGTGTCTCTTCCTCTTCTTATAAGGACACCATTTCTTCTGGATTAAGGCCCTGTCTTTATGACCTCATTTAACCTTAATTACCTCCTTAAAGGCCCTATCACAAAATACAGTCACATTGAGGCTTAGGTCTTCAACATCTGAATTTGGGGGGAAACACCATTCAATCTATAAGAGATGCTTACACAAAATGGCAGAAAATAAAACAAATCTCTGCTACTTTGGACAGATGACATGGTTTCAAATCTTTGAAAAATGTCTTTAAGGGATATGGAAGTTAGAACATAATCCAATACTAGATATGGAACCTGATCAACATGGAGGGGGACTATCTCCTCTCTCTTTTTGGAATTTATGCTATTTATTTAGACAAGATAACATTCACTCCTGTGATCTGTGGATTTTTTCACATAAAACAGAGCCCAGCTTTATGCACTTCTTTAAAACCACTGTATCTTTGTCGATGTCTGTGTAACTCTTCCATTTCCAGATAAGATTGAAAGCTGGGTGGAATAGAAGATAATGTCTTCTAAGTCTTGGCATGCCTATACTGTGACAAACACTGTGACCTGCATACAAGGAGTGGTGTTGGCTGAACACGGCTGGCTTCACGGGAGTGTGATCTGTGTACTTGGTTTAATGCCTGGCTGTGGCTGTCTTAAATTTCTTTTTTTAATTAATTAATTTGTTTTTGGCTGAGTTGGGTCTTCGCTGCTGAGCGCGAGCTTTCTCCAGTTGAGGTGACAGGGCTACTCTTCGTTGTGGTGTGCGGGCTTCTCATTGCGGTGGCTTCTCTTGTTGCAGAGCACTGTCTCTAGGCGCGCAGGCTTCAGTAGTTGTGGCTCGCGGGCTCTAGAGTGCAGGCTACATAGTTGTTGTGCATGGGTTTAGTTGCTCCATGGCATATGGGATCTTCCCGGACAAGGGATCGAACCTGTGTCCCCTGCATTGGCAGATGGATTCTTAACCACTGCACCCCCAGGGAAGCCCTGCCTTAAATTTTTGAACAAAGGGATTCACATTTTCCTTTTGCACTGAACCCCACAAATTGTGTGACTGACTTTGAAAAGGGAAACATTATAAAAGGTCAACTGGACTAGAAGTCAGAAGACCTGGGTTCTGTCCCAGGTTCTGCCACTAACTAGCTAAATACAAAAATCAATGCTCATTTATCTCCCCACCTAGAAGACTCTCTCTTCTTTTTTTTTTTGCGGTATGCGGGCCTCTCACTGCTATGGCCTCTCCCGTTGCGGAGCACAGGCTCCGGACGCCCAGGCTCGGCGGCCATGGCTCACGGGCCCAGCCGCTCCGCGGCATGTGGGATCTTCCCGGACCAGGGTACGAACCCGTGTCCCCTGCATCGGCAGGCGGACTCTCAACCACTGCGCCACCAGGGAAGCCCAAGGCTCTCTCTTCTGATTCAAAAGTCTTGCAACCCTGCTTTAGCAAAAGGTTTCTATAGAGGACATCTACTGTTTTTGCCTGCCAAGCATCCAACTCCCCAGTTTTCTTCCAGAGCTGTTCCTTCTCCCATTCTAAGTGATTTCTAGGTTCAGGGCGATGATCTCACTTCTCCTCCAGCCCCTGGTCCAGAGTGACCTTGTGGCTCAGTCCTGGCCAATCAGCATGGAACAATCTGAAACTGGTCCAGAAATGGGCCTATGGCCCAACTAGGCCAATGGAATTTGATTATCGGACTTAGGGAGTAGTGGTTCTCTCCTCTGGCACTCTCTCTCCAGGTAGGCCTGGAGATACTGGTAATCACCTTGCTTCCATGAAGGAAACCTGCCTGAGGACAGAGCCAACCCAGAGTAAGGTCAACCGAGAGATGAAGAGAGGGAGACCTAGTCCTGAGCACATGGTGTGGGCCCCTGCATGAGCAGCTGTGCCTGCAACCTGACATAAATGTCATGAGAACCAATCAGGCCCTGAGCCTACTGATTTGGGTGTCTGTCTCTTGCAATAATGGGGATTGTTAACCACTAGATCCCAGGTCCATGGCAGGGTGCTGCTAAGTAGACACTAAGTTAATGAATGCCAAGAGTGCTTTGTCACAGAAGTCACTACAAGATGCAAATCTAAGTGGTGCAAGATAAAGCATTTCTGAAAATATGCAAACGATTTTCTTTGTTTATAGATCTATTTCAGGTCCCAGTGGTCACTAAGAGCTAGGAAACATGGCTCACTGGAAAGTCATTATGCAGAAAATCACTTTTAATGACTGCCAAGTCATCCTAATTAAGCTAATGAAAGCAGAATCTATGACAAACTTCCAGAAAATAGCTTCTGAAATTCATAGTCTCTTTTAAGTCTGGGAATTTGGCTTTAATGTGAATATATGTCCTACTTACTAAATTAAACACACCCTTGTGTGATACATAATGAACAACGTAGTAGTCTTTGCGAAATGAACAGTCAGAGCTAAAGGATGCCTGAAACAGTCTGCCTGTACCTTACCTACTACGTAATCACAGATGTTGATAGGTAATGCAGTAGTTTAATTATTTATCTTTAAAATACTATTATTTCTTTGATATTGCACTGCTTTAAATTGTTTCTTTGGTCCCAGCAGAGAAGTAGGTCTGCAAGTCTTCCTCTGGGGCAAAAGCCAACAGCTTTCCTTATGAAGAGGCAGATGACTATATGAAAGAGGCAGGGAGCAGAGTCTGTTTCAGTATGAAGGAAACAAGGTAACTGCTACAGCCATGTAATAGTGGAAATGGACATCTCAGAAAGGAACTCGTTATCCTTAGAGGCATTCTAATTGATGATGTGTGATCTCTGCACAGAACACTGGAGAAAGGTAATAGGTAGCTGATGATTGCTTACATCTCTGATTCTGCAAATCTTGGGGGAAGTCACAGGAAATTCTTTTTTTTTAAATTAATTTTTAAAATTGAAGTATAGTTGATTTACAATGTCATGTTAGTTTCAGGTGTACAGCAAAGTGATTCAGTCAAATATATATTCTTTTTCAGATTCTTTTCCCTTACATGATATTACAAAATATTGAGTACTGCTCCCTGTGCTATACAGTAGGTCCTTGCTGGTTATCTGTTTTATATATCGTAGTGTGTATATGTTAATCCCATCCTCCTAATTTATCCCTCCCCCACCTTCCCAATGAATGAAAATGAAAACATGACCATCTAAAACCTATGGAATGCAGCAAAAGCAGTTCTAAGAGGGAAGTTTATAGTGATACAAGCTTACCCCAGGAAACTAGAGAAATCTCAAGTAGACAACCTAATCTTACACCTAAAGCAACTAGAGAAAGAACAAACAAAACCCAAAGTTAGTAGAAGGAAAGAAATCATAAAGATCAGAGCAGAAATAAATGAAATAGAGACTAAAAAACAAACCAACAGAAAAGATCAATGAAACTAAAAGCAGATTCTCTGAAAAGATAAAATTGATAAACCTTTAGCTGGACTCAACAAGAAAAAAAAGGGAGAGGACCCAAATCAATAAAATTAGAAATGAAAAAGGAGAAGTTACAAACAACACCACAGAAATACAAAGGACCATAACATACCACTATAGGCAACTATATGCCAATAAAATGGACAACCTGGAAGAAATGGACAAATTCTTAGAAAGGTACGATCTCCCAAGACTGAACCAGGAAGAAATAGAAAATATGAACAGACCAGTCAGAAGTACTGAAATTGAAACTGTGATTTAAAAACTCCCAGCAATAAAAGTGCAGGACCAGATGGTTTCACAGGAAATTCTGATACCCTAAGTTCACAGTTAGATCTACGCACATCATCCTGGGGGCAAACAGAAGAGAGGAGAAATCTGACACATCAGCAGCTCTAAGTCCCTCCCAGAGATTCCAGTTATTGATCTATCTGTCCAACAGCATGTCCATGTCAGCTCTCCTCTTCCCCTCCAGCACCCAGTGGAGCTCTTGGCACCAAGTGAGCACACAATAACTACTTGTTCGATGACTGAAAAAATTAGATAAATAAATGAATACGTCCCTCAGAAGTTATCAGCTCAGTTTTCCCTGCATTTGGTTTGCTCCATACCTTTTTCATTTAAAAATTAATCACATAACTCCCTGTGGCATATCACATTTTCACCTTTTACTGTATTATTTCACCTCATATGTTTATGTCTTACATTCTAAGATGGATCATGAGTCCTCTGAAGCAGATCTTATATTCCTTTATAAGCCTCTCAGTATTCAAACGCTCAAAGCAAGTTAACATTGTTCAGCAGACTACAAATAGCTGGTGCAAGTTTATCTGCCTCCCCTTCATGAAGGTCCCAAAGCCCCGCTGGGGGAAATTACATAGTTCCTCCTCTAAAGCCCAGGATAACAAAAATTCCCAAATTCAGTTGTCCTCTATTCTGTTTCTCAAGGTACAGGATCAGTGCCAATATGGCAGACTTTAAAATCAACGCAAATACAGAGGAGTTAGCAGCTCGTTGGAAGTAAAAGTGATGTTGAAGAACTCAGGGATGGTCTAAGTCAACTCCCTCATTTTGGCCATGTGTTCCATGGCCAACTCCCAAAGTGAAAATGTTTGCTTAAGATCACAGAGCAAAAAAAAAAAAAACACCACAGAGCAACTGCAGGAACTCAGAGATCTTAACTAATGGAACTCTGTTCCTTGTGGACCTTACAATCTCTTGGATGAAGGATATTGCTTCAGTAATGACATTACTTTTTATTAACTAGGTTTAAAATTGTCAAACACTCCTTTTTCAATGCCCCCATCAGGAAACACAGAAGAAGAGGGATTGCTTTGAGTACAAAATGGTCAGGGGATTATGCTTCCCCTTTTGCACAAATCAAAGAGATGAAAGATTGGGTGTCAGAACTTGTACCACACAAGCCTTTTCTGAAGGAACTGAAAGATTTTATTGTGCTCTATGAAAGTTAGTGATTGCATTTCAAAAAGAAAATAAAAATGACGAATATTTCCCCTTGAATGCAGAGACTCCAGCTAAGTTTACTCTTTCATGCTAAACCCCTGTTATTAGATTATAAACTCGGTACAGATCGGAACACCATTCACCAGCTGGATCCCAGAGGCTCCTGGAGCCTATACTCAGCATTTGGAACTCATCCTTCAATTACTGCCTTGAATCATAGTAACTAGTGCTGTAGTTTGTCAGCTCCTTGAGGGCAGCAGCTGTGCTTTATTCTTACTTGCTTCCTAAGCATGTAAATCCCTTCAGGTCTCTCTTGTACTAACAGCCCTCCAATGACTTCAAAAGTGAACTTAAAATAAATTCAAGTTCCTTACCATGGCCTCCAAGGCACTAAAATAATCTAGCCCAGCCACCCCTGTGGCTTAAGCTTACACTGTTCTTTCCTTACTCAGCTCCAGTCACTGTAGCCTTCTCCCTGGTCCTTGAACATGTCAGGCTTGTTTGGTGTCCGCGGATGCTGATCCTGTTCTGTGGATGCTGCATGCCAGGGATGCTCTGCTCCAAGATCTTCGAATAATGACCCTTTCTCACCACTAAGGTCTCAGTTCAAATATGTCCTCTGAGAGGTCTTCAAAGCACACTCTATCACCTCCACCCAAATTTACTTCTTTTTTTTTTCCTTAAGGACAATTCACATTTGTTTGCTGATGACTCTTTAACTAAATGTACTTCAAATATACAAGAAGTTAAAGAGCCTGTCAGGTAGAGCCATCCCTTGCCAACAGTTAAATGTGGTCCCTGAAGCATAACTTGAACATCCTCTTCAAGCTGAGGTGGCTCTGACACTCACTCTAAATTTAGCAGAAGTTAAGGAGTCTGTCAGGTGAAGCCATTTGTTGCTAATGGCTAGGGATGGTCTGTGAAGAGTAACAAACAGCTGCTGGTGGTTTATTTCTTCTACAGCACATTTCAATAACTGAAGTTATCTTCTATATTTCTGTTTTTATTTGCTTATTGTCTGTCTTGCTCCTCTGGAATGTAAGCTCTCTGAGAACAGAGATCTCATCTTGTTCACCACTATATTCCCAACTCCTAAAAGGAGGCCTGGCATTTAGTGGGTATTCAACAAGCAGTCAATTAACGCAGCTCCCACCTTGCCTTATCCCACAGTGTCATAGGCAGAGAAGCTGAAATCATATGGGAAAGAGAGAGGATGGCCATCTAGTTTACATTTAAGACTCTACAAACATGATGGCATCCAATACATGGCCGATGGAAAGACAGGTTATTTAAACAGTAATCTGTGAAGCTCAGAAAACTGTCTGAAGGACAGATATCTGGTCCTTAAGCATCATTGCCGTCTTGAAAATGATGGTCAAAAAATTATATGTAGAACTTGAAGAAGTTCCTTTTCAAAAGGTTTTTTTCCCCTTTATATTTAGATGTTTCATTGGTTTGAAATAGAAAGAGCACTGGACTAGTTAGAAATAGCAACTAGGTTTATATCATGTGGGTCAATTTGAACTGATAGATTATAGCTGTCTGGAGGACTAAAGGCAGAGGTATTCCAAGAATAAACCCAAATTCACAATGTCTGCTCTGCTGTTGGGGAAATGGCTGTGTGAATGACACTGAGTTTCAAGGTTTTCCTGTTCTGATGGACTGCCTTCTGTCACCCAAAAAAAAAAAAAAAAAAAAGCCAAGTGACGTAGACAGGGGCTCTGGGAAAGTGGTTTAATTGAATTATACAACTATCCGGGCAAATTAAATCCAACAGGATTTCCACTTTCTCCTTATAGTAAATAAATCATAAAGAAATGGACATCGGGGCTTCCCTGGTGGAGCAGTGGTTAAGAATCTGCCTGCCAATGCAGGGGACACGGGTTTGAGCCCTGGTCCAGGAAGATCCCACATGCCGCGAAGCAACTAAGCCCGTGCGCCACAACTACTGAGCCCATATGTCACAACTACTGAAGCCTGCGTGCCTAGAGCCTGTGCTCTGCAACAAGAGAATCCACTGCAATGAGAAGCCCATGCACCACAATGAAAAGTAGCCCCTGCTCGCCGCAACTAGAGAAAGCCCGCACACAGCAACAAAGACCCAGTGCAGCCATAAATAAATAAATAAAATTTATTTTAACAAAGAAGAAATTGACATGGCTCCACCATATTTAGCATGTGACTCTGGACAGCTCATAACCTCTCTAAGCTTCAGTTCTCTCTGCTCTAAATTAGCTCAAATAACTTCCACCTATGTAAGTCATTAAGAAAACTAATAAAAAATATCAAGTCAAAACCTACATAATTATCCTATATAAATGTATAGTTATCTGTGGGAATCTGGAAACCTCCAGGCCATACTTGCTTCCTCTGTGACACAAATTTTCTTAGCTTTACCCTCTGGCAAATTTGGGATGCTGCCATATGGCCCCTTATCTCCCCCAGCAAGCACCAATGTCATTTCTTTAATAAATTTATTTATTTATATTTGGCTGCGTTGGGTCTTTGTTGCTGCGCACGGGCTTTCTCTAGTTGCTGTGAGTGGGGGCTTCTCATTGCGGTGGCTTCTCTTGTTGCAGGGCACGGGCTCTAGGCACGCGGGCTCAGTAGTTGTGGCTCGTGGGCTCTAGAGTGCAGGCTCAGTAGTTGTGGCGCACGGGCTTAGTTGCTCTGCAGCATGTGGGATCCTCCCAGACCAGGGCTCAAACCCGCGTCCCCTGCACTGGCAGGCGAATTCTTAACCACTGAACCACCAGGGAAGTCCCACCCATGTCATTTTAAAGTGGGCTGTAAGCTCTGATGTGCACATAAGCCAAAAGCTCTCAGATGCCTCTTAATACCACCCAGTCAGTAGATTTCAGGCCTTACTTGGCAAATATCTTGCCTCAACTAGGAATTTGTTTCAGACTACAAATTATTATCTGCGAAGCTGGTAGATTTATTAGCTTAATTAATTCTGGGCAAGTAAACAATAGTTTCTTAGGGATTAAAGTTTTAGACTCGAGACTCTATTTTGGCGGTGGGTGGGGTGAGGGAGTGGGTCAGATGGGCACTGTGTGTATTTTTCTGTTCCCAAGTTTGTGTGCCTTTCATCTTCTGGCCAGTGTTCAGACTTGCTGCCAGTTTTTGATAAAACATTCAAAAGGAAAATGAGAAGGAAGGCATCAGGGATACAGAAACAGAACAAAATGGTAAGAAATTCTTTAAGAAGTCCAGGAGCAGACAGGGAGCAGGGAGCAGAAGGCTGTGCTGACTGACAAGAGATGGAAAATCACCGAACCATATTAGACCTCACTCGTATTGACATGTGCTAACTGAAGTGAACAGCTGGGGTAAAGCTACTGAGCATCTTATTTTGGAGTTTGGCAGGGGACCGAACTCTTTGCAAAGCAGACAGCTATGACAGGATTTAACAGGTCTACTGCAAAGCAAAAATGGAGTCAGCTCAGCCCAGCGACTGAAGTATTGCAATGGGTCGTTACTTTGGTGAGACACTCTGCTTTTATGGAAGGGACACCCATGGGCTCTCCTTTAATATCACCGTATTTAAAGTAACGTGAGCCTGCCTCTCGATTCCCTTCGCTGGAGTCAGGACGGTAATTCGCAGCATGTTTGCGCAGGTGATAGGCTACATCTGGTGCTTTGCCTGCAGAACCTGATCAACAACACAGAAAAGAAGAATTTACATAGCAATGCTCCTTCTAAAAACGCACATGAACTGACAACTTCTTCTGCATCCATCACTGTGCTAACTCCTTTTGTATGGCTTACCTCACAGTAACCCCATGTGGTTGGTACTATGACTATCTTAGTTCTGCAGGTGGGGCAGAGGTTTGGAGACATGAAGTCATCTGCCCCGAGGCAGAGTTAGCTGCAGAGACAGAAGTGCACGCAAATGTGTCTGACACTCAAGCCTGGGCTATTCCCCATGAGATCCTACCGTTACCATTATCTCCACACACCAGTGCCACATGTGGGAATCCCTGGATCTGCTTCTGCTCTGGTTGCTTCACTCTTTGCCTCAGTGTTTAACATCTGTCGCGTTCACATTTGTCTCCAGACGTTTTCCTATGATCTTGATGCAGCCCACAGGTTTTTATGAGCTGGTGCTGGGTTTTTAAGTGATTCTCCCCTCGGTGGGGAGGAAAAAAAAAAAAAAAAAAACTGTTGGAAGTAGGGAAAGAGGGAGGGCTGATTTCCACTCCACGTCCTTAGGAGGACAAGTGTGCCTGGGCACCCAAAGGAAAGGCTGGGTTGACGGGGGCTTTGTGCCACACTCCAGCTCTATAAGGAAGTCCCACTGTTTCTGGAGGGAGCATTGGCCTCTCTAATTCTGGAGTCCTGTGAATGCAGACGGAAAAAAGATTATACCTTGTTCTCACTTGCCTTCCTGCAGTTTAGCATGCCATTCAATTATAGATGCAGACGACAAGTTACAGTAGTATAAGCAGTACCTATGGCTCTGTCGCCCACAGAGTTTAGATATTTTCATAGCACACTGCAGATGTTGCAGAGTATCATTTATGCTGAAAAGGTGAATCCAATATTTACTGAGCGCCCATTGTGTGGATTCTTTACTGCCAGCTCAGTATCATTCTCTTCCCTGTCTGTGCTCCCTGTAACCCATGGAAAAAGCAGGGGAATAATACATTCTCCCAAATCCCTTAAAAGGAGGATTCTAGGTAAGATCCTGCTAAAAGGAGGCACAGTATGAGATTTGGAAGGTGACCAAGAGGGCAAGCTACTGTCTCCTTGTGATGGCTGTTGGCTGACTTGAGGTTTGCATCAGCTTTGGGGCAGTCTGATGTGATTCATCCACTTAGATGCTGCTGGGGGTTTTGGCTGCTGTTTTGTGAAATTTCTGTGGCACCCTGATCTTAGGAAAGCTAGCAAGGATCTTTCCTGACCTTCCTTCCCAAGTTCTTCTGAACATTCTGCAAATCACTAGGTTGAATCCCTTCTAGTTTGAAATACCCAGAGCGGTTTCTGTCCTGACTGACCTATACACGTGCTGTGGGCTGGGAAGAAATTAGTTAATAGCAGGAGAGAAATAATAGTATATCAGTTAAGATTCTAAAGAAACAGATGGGGTAATGGAAGAGCGTTTAACAAAGGGACTGTTTACAGAGATGTGAGGGAGTTTAAGGGAAACCAGGAATGAATAATAACAGGATGAGCAGAAGCAGGCTCTTATCACCTAATAGCCAGAAGGGGCGAGGGGAGGAAGCAGTTACGGGAGCCTAGAGAGAGCTGTAGCTGTAGGGAAAGAGATGTTCCTTTCTGCAGGCCTTGTGGCCCATGCAGGGAAGGAACCAGGGGACAAAACACCCCAGCATTTTTCAGTCTTACAACTCTTTTATCTTCTGCTAATACCCACTGTCTTAGCCAATTGCATCGGAGGGCAGGGGAGTCCGGCTGCTGCGGTGAACAGGGGTTTATTTTCTGGGGGCACGGAGTGGGGAAAGGGTAGAAGGGGATGTGGAAGGGAAAGCAGAGACTATCCTGCGAAGTGATAAGAACAGACATCACTATAGGGAAACCTTTTTCATGGTTCAGGTTAAAGAAAGAGGAGAAATAAACTCTGATTACATCATAATGCCATAAATGAACTTTTCCTAGGGTGACCAAAGTTATTCAACTCTTAGTCATATTTCAATTTGTCAGTAAAGTAGCTTTATCAGTAAGAAATGAAGCAGAAGAACTTGATTTTGAAACAGCTTTTGAAACAAACAAGATTTTGAAACAGCTCATGAAACTGTGCTGGTTGCTTGATGTACATTTTCCCTCTGATAAGTTCTCAATTTCACCCAAATAGACATTAGGGACATTGACTAGCTCTGTGGTCTGTAAAATAAGGAGTTGTCCAAAGATATTCTCAAAGGATGTTTCAGACTCAAACGTGCCATCACTCTATGTGTTCTAGAGCTGGTTGCACATGGCTTTATGTGAAGTTCATTGTGATGACCAGTAACCAGTTATTCATATTTTCCTATAGGAGATCAAACACTTTATCTGGTGGCTGTCCTGTTAATGACTGAGGTCCAAAACATTTGGATTTTCTGACTAAGACTGAATAGAATTAGACTACAGGGGCATTGGAAATAGTCAGGTACTGTATGTATTAAATGAAATATATATACATATATATATATATATTTTATTCTCTACCCCAGATTCATGAATTCTCTTTGTAGGAATATCTTTCCACTGACTTTATCTAGAAAAGAGCAGGGAATTGTAACATCTTGCCAGTTCTTTTAAAGAAGTCATTGGATGCACTATAATTGACCCTCATCAATTTTTTTCCAAAACAATCCTACTTACTCTCCCACCCATCAATCTCATCCTTGTTTGCTTCCAAGATCCCTAGTCCTTAATTTATACAATGCTATAAAGAGACAGGGCAAGAATGAGATAGAAATGAGGGCCAGTGGGGAAGAGAGATAAACATCCAAACCTTACATTACATTTTAATGGAATGGAAACCTTATTATTTGGCACACGTGTGCGCATGTGTGTATTCACCTGGCATGCTGGTTTCACATATACATTTGGGAAGTGAAGCCTCTCTTTGTTGCTGGTACACTCAAAATTCTCTAATCACAGAAATTTTCTAATCGCAGCATTAACAGAAGGAGAAGGAAAAGTCAGTTCTGTGATAACTTTTTAACATTCATCACCACATTTTCTTTATTGTTATCATAATTTAATCTTTGGCCCACTGGCCCATTTGAAAACCTAATGTGAGCAATGGGAAGAGACGAATAGTTGTAAAGCCATGTACTTTACAAGCCCCCAAACTTCAGAGGCACTCCCAGGTCTGATGACATCACAAGAGGTTTCTGGAGAGAAATTATATGTAGGAAAAACAGAACTATCAGTGCTACCTCCTTCAGCCCTCAGAGCGTGCTGTTTCCTTTCCACCAAGGACCCCAGATCCAGGACCTGTCTTATCCTTTAGGTCTCTGCTTAAAAGTCTTTTCCTCAGAGGGGCCATTTTTGACCACAGCTTAAAGTAACCCCCAGGCACTGTTTAACCCTAATCTTGTTCCATTTTCTTTATAACACTATTTCTTGTGTCACTGGGAATTTGAGTATTATTGCTGTCACCCTGCAGTAGAAAATATACACAATAAGAACAAACGTTATCACTTGACTTGTAGCCCCACAGCCTAGAATAGTGCCTGGCACAGTTGAATGGATAAATGAATGGTGGGGAAAATCAAGTCAAGGAGGGGAAAGTTGCAAGCTAAAACAGTGTTATACTTGTTAATCTGCTTCTTCTAGAATGCTGAGTCTAAGCTCTTTGAGAAGATATCCTAAATCCAAAGGATATCTTAGTATATGCACATATCTCATTAAATCATGGAGCAACAATGTTCCTTGAGACAGAACAGCTATTTTATGTGAAATGAAAATGCTCAGGAGACACAGGATTTGAGGTTTTGGTCTCACTCCCTGTTACACATCTCCAGAAACCAAGGAAAGAAATCAAGCCATTTTCCTTCTTCTGTGGTTTCACATATTTCCCTTCTTATCCTTTTTACTGGCCTTTAAATATGTAGATGATTTTCAAATAAATTTACTAAAATAAACTAAACATTCTCAAATATATATAAAATCCCACATTCTGAATTTATTTTCCTGCTAACTCATACACTAAGATTCTTAAGTATTAATTTGGTTTCATTTCTCCCTTTGTTTCTTCCCTTTTTTAGGACTCTTTGGTATGTATCCTGGTTATAAAACTGCAGCAGTGAAATTATACAGGCAGGAAGGACAATGAAGAGAGGGGATGCTATGATGGATGAGGATGTGAGTGAACACACCCCCAAACAAGAAGTTACTACCCACGAGCACTGTATTGACTTAGCAATTCTTAAAAGCCCAAGCCCAATAGATCTACACTTGAAATCCAAATCTACCATTACTAGCTATGCAAATTACTTAATCTTGTGTCTCAGACAACTCGTTGTCAAATGGCAATAATACCTAGCAAGGTTGTTGTGAGGATTAAGTATTATGTCAAGCTCTTAGGACAGAGACTGATATATAATGAATGTTTAAAGAAAATCCTCAAATTTGAAAATAAGCACAACATAGAGCTTGGGGTCTCCATTCAGAAAAATGTGGGTGTATCTACAGGGTTGCATGTAGACTGGAAAGAGAGAGTGAAACCAAGGGAAGCCTCGATTAATCTGAGTAAGAAAAACACAGGGGAGGATGTCTTTTCTCCTGAGATGGAGGCAGGTTGGAGTCCAAACTGGTGAAAATGAAGAATATTTTAAGAGCAACTGCTTATAGTTCTATAACATCAACATAGTTCACTTCCTGCCTTCATACCTTTGGCTACACACACAAAAGTCTTAGTGAACTTTTTGTGTACATGCATGTGCAAATCCAGACATGGAGTCTAGCTGGGGTCAGCACTGCAGGAAACTGAAAAGCTTTTGCATAGTAAAGGAAACAAAATGAAAAGACAACCCACAGAATGGGAGAAGATATTTGTAAATGATGGGACTGACAAGGGATTAATCCCGAAAATTTACAAACAGCTCATGAGGCTCAATATCAAAAAAACAAACAACCCAATCAAAAAATGGGCAGAAGACCTAAATAGACGTTTCTCCAAAGAAGACACAGAGATGGCCAAGAGGCACACGAAAAGATGCTCAACATCACTAATTATTAGAAAAACGCAAATCAAAACTACAATGAGGTATCACCTCACACCAGTCAGAATGGCCATCACCAAAAAGTCTACAAACAATAAATGCTGGAGAGGGTGTGGAGAAAAGGGAACCCTCCTACACTGTTGGTGGGAATGTGAATTGGTAGAGCCACTATGGAAAATAGTATGGAGGTTCTTTAAAAAACTAAAAATAGAGCTACCATATGATCTAGCAATCCCACCCCTGGACATATACCCAGAGAAAACCATGGTTCGAAAGGATACATGCACCTCAATGTTCACTGCAGTGCTGTTTACAATAGCCAAGACATGGAAGCAACCTAATGTCCATCAACAGATGAATGGTTAAAGAAGATGTGGTCGTATATATAATGGAATATTACTCAACCATTAAAAAGAATGAAATAATGCCATTTGCAGCAACATGGATAGACATGGAGATTTTCATATTAAGTGAAGTAAGTCAGACAGAGAAAGACAAATATCATATATCACTTATACGTGGAATCTAAAAAAAAAAATGGTATAAATGAACTTATTTACAAAACAGAAACAGACTTACAGACACAGAAAACAAATTTATGATTACCAAAGGGGAAAGGTGGGTGGCGGAGGGATAAATTGGGAGTTTGGGATTGACATATACACACTCTATATTTAAAACAGATAACCATCAAGGACCTACTGTATAGCATAGGGAACTCTACTCAATAGTCTGTAATAACCTAAATGGGAAAAGAATTTGAAAAAGAATAGATATATGTATATGTATAACTGAATCACTTTGCTGTACACCTGAAACTAACAAAACATGGTAAATCAACTATAGTCCAATATAAAATTAAAAAAAAAAAAGAAATGAAAACGTTTTGGTTTGAATGTAGCTTTGTATGGTTCTAGAGCTCATGTTCTTAACTCCTAAACTCTGCTGCTTCACTTCCAGCCAGGGCCCCTAAAGTCCTAGTGGTAAATTTGCCTCTTTGTAGGATATGATCCTTTGTGGTAAGCCAAAGTCATATGTGTAGGCCAAAATCATCAGAGTTAACTTACTAACACCTGAGAATGTAGAGCCAGTTTATCTAAATAATGTTTCTGGTATCTTTGAATTTAAAGGAAAAGGATTATTTGCAAAGAAACCCACCTCCGTACCAAAAAAGGTTAACATCAAAGCTCCCCCTCCCCCACCCCACCTAAAGGAGTGAACAGTTTCATCCTTGTTCAGGGCCAACATCATGCAACAGGACTTGTCTGTTGCATAGGGTCCCACACTAAGAAGGAACCACTTGGTTTAAAACTCTGCTGTCAGTTTTGAAATTCTTAATAACTTAATCTTCGAATTTGTGTTTTGTAAGTGAAGGTCAATGAGACAATGGAGTGTTATGGTGAGCAGAGGAGATAAGTACAATATGCATGTCCACAATTCATTTTGCACTGGGTCCTGCAAGTTTTGTAGCTGGTTCTACACTTTCCCACAATGAAAGGTAGGCTTTCATAAAAATGAATGAAATCATGCCATTTGCAGCCACATGGATGGACCTAGAGATTATCATACTAACTGAAGTCAGAAAGAGAAAGACAAATACCATATGATATCACTTATATGTGGAATCTAAAATACGACACAAATGAACTTATCTACGAAACAGAAACAGACTCACAGACATAAAGAACAGACTTGTGGTTGCCAAGGATGGGGGTAGGTGGGGAAGGGATGGATTAGGAGTTTGGGATTAGCAAGTGCAAACTATTATATATAGAATAGATAAACAACAGGGTCCTACTGTACAGCATAGGGAACTATATTCAGTATCCTGGGATAAACCATATTAGAAAAGAATATGAAAAAGAATAAAACTGAATCACTTTGCTGAACAGCAGAAATTTACACACCATTGTAAATCAACTATACTTCAATAAAATAAATTTTAAAAAAGGTAGGCTTTAATGCATAACTAGCAACTAACCATTCTTTTATCCACCTACGCAACTGATTAAAATGGTTTTCCCCCAACCAGGAACTAGAGAACCCTCTTTCACCAGTATGTGACATGCTGTGGCTAACTGAATATAATGCAAAACCCTGTAGCCCACGTTCCCGAGGTTCTTTAAAACATGGATGATATGTCTTTGGCTCTGGGACAATGTCCTAATTTTTAATATTTGATACAGTTCAACTCAATAAATGTTTATGGTTTTGGCTTCCAAGCCTGTTGGGAAAAGAAAAAGAATTAGATTTGAATGACCCTTAGGCCAGTGGATGCTCCTACAAAGTTGCTGGCCCTTCAGACCTCAAGGACAAGAATGGCAAAGACCACAGGTATCCTTGGCTAGTGATGATTTATACCTTGCTCTGGTTATGTGTGATTCCTTTCTAGTGCTTGTATCAACATTTGCATTTGTCTACAAGGGACAGTTTTAATGATCTGGACTGGACTGGATGTTTAAGGGCATGTTTTTTAATTCCTAGTATCTGCAATTAAAATGATAATCACTTAAAAGGAGAGAAAGCTGAGCTCAAAAATTGAACATATGTAGATGTTTGGGCTACAGGGAATCAATCTCCCATTAGGATGCTAATAAATGCAGAATATCCCCATCCTTAATTAATTAGTTAACTAAACAGAAAGGCTTGGGTGAAAGAGAAGCATGATTCTTTAACATGGAAAATCAAGAAGCCTGGATGAATAACAATTACATAATTAACGAATAATAAAGAACATTTGAGTTACAATTAATCCTTATTGGCAGCTCAGTGACATCCACCAGAATCTGTTTCATTTCATTGTGAACTGGGCCTTTCAAGTTTAAACAATTTTAACACTTGGTCTCTAATATAAATCTACTTATTAAAAATGTTCAAGATTAGCATGATACATTTAGCTACAAGAGCAAGGCCAATTAAGAAACTAATTTGGTCAAGTAAAGATGTATTATTCTCCATACTTGAATATAAAGGATTCTATTGCTTGAATTCAGTATGTTACTTTGGAAAAATAGTTATTCTACTCATAAGTTATAACGAGGAAGACAGATGCAGCTGAAGATTAGGGAGGCTGTAGTCCTGGTAAAAGTAGTTAAGAAGCTTGATAATGAGACTGTATTACTTAGGGTTCTTCAGAGAAACAGGACCGATAGGATGTACATATATATACATACATACAGATAGAGAGTATATGAGTATAGGGGTGTGTGTGTGTGTGTGTGTGTGTGTGTGTGTGTATGGTGTGTCTATATGTATCTATCTATCTATATATATAAAGAGCTTGGTTTTAAGGAATTGGCTCATACGATTAAGGGGGCTGTCTGAATTCTGCAGGCCAGCAGGTTGGGGAGTCAGGTAAGAGCTGTTATTGCCACTGCAGTCTGGAGGCAGAATCCCTTCTTCCTTGAGGAATCTCAGCCTTTTTTTTTTAAAGGCCTCCAACTGATTGAATAAGGCCCACTCACATTATGGAGAGTAATCTGCTTTACTTAAAGTCTACTGATTTACACGTTACTCACAACTAAAAGCCACCTTCACAACAACAGCTACACTAGTGTTTGACCAAAAATTGAATATCGTGGCCCAGACAAGTTGACACATAAAACTAACCTCACAGTGTGTAGAGACTAAATTGAAATCCCCAATCCCTGGGGTTCCCATGTAATTGGCCTGGGATCAGACTAGGCATCTGAAACTCTCAACCACCCTCCCCAACTACTGTCCCCCACCTCCCTCTACACTCTATGCCTACCTGTGATTCTAATATATATCAAAGTTTGAAAACCAAGGACTGGAAGTCTGACAGAGATACTAAAATTAGGTTTCCTAAAATTAGGAGAGGGAAAAGGAAAGGCAATTATAGAGAATTTTATAAAGTCAAAATAGAGAATTTTAGGGCAAAACTAAACAAAACCCTAGAATTGAAAACAAACAGGGACTTCCCTGGGGGTGCAGTGATTAAGAATCTGCCTGCCAATGCAGGGAACGTGGGTTCGAGCTCTGGCCCAGGAAGATCCCACATGCCGCAGAGCAACTAAGCCCATGTGCCACAACTAATGAGCCTGCGCTCTAGAGCCCACGAGCCACAACTACTGAGCCCACATGCCAAAAATACTGAAGCCTGTGCACCTAGAGCCCGTGCTCCGCAACAAGAGAAGCCACCACAATGAGAAGCCTGCACACCACAGCGAAGAATAGCCCCCGCTCACCACAACTACAGAAAGCCCGCATGCAGCAATGAAGACCCAATGCAGCCAAAAATAAATAAATAAATTTATTTAAAAAAAGAAAATGAACCAAAAAATGTCCTACCTGAGTCTGGAATTTAACTCCAAATCCAATGTTTTTTTTTCATAATCTTCCTAGATCTAGCTAGATTTTAAATTCTAACATGCCTGAACCCACAAAATTAAGTGTCTCTGTCCATCACATAGGGAGATCTAATTACCAGATTTTAAAGAAGTTAAACTTTCAAAATGTCATTTGGTAAGATTCCACATTATGGTGACTGAAAAGAAATCTTATGACCTGTGTGTTGGTTCTCCACAAACTTGGAGGGAATGTTGCAGAAGCAATTCTAGAAGGCAACAATTTGGCCAACGTTTTCCAGAGTGGATTCTGTGGAACATCAGTCCTTGAAGAGTTGCACTTTGAAGGGGGTTTCTTGGCCAATTATGTTTGAAAACATTGCACATTAGAGACTCCAATCCCTGGAGATTCATAATTTATTTTTGAAAATAAAATCTTCAATAAATCCTACTGGAGAGAAACCTGTTCAACTGTGTTTGATTTAGCATTTCTCAAATCCAACATGTACTTCTATTTCACCCCAAGCAATGCATATTAATATCCCCAAAAGAACAATTTAGAAAGTGCATTTAAACAATTAAAGATGAAAACCAAAGATCTTTAGAATCAAGAAAAATAACTGCATGATTTGCACTGCATTTAGAGAACTGAATAAAACAGTCACAGTTGGATGATTCCTTAAAGAAGCCTGGGCACATTCCCAACTTGCTGGGTCACTGAGCTAAATCCCTAGTGCTGAGGTTATTACTGCTCCCTTCATCCCACCCTTGGAATGGCACAAATTGGTCATGTAGGTGAACCCACAAACCAAAAGACAAATTGTTCACTGCCTTTGCTAAAGCAGAAATGGTTTCTTTGGTAAAACTATCACTGGAAAACAATGCTGAGAAAATAACACTTTAACCCTTATACAAAACGCTTAACTGGGACTGATTTAAATGTGTTGAAAGAGTGAGGATTTGAATCCGTGCCCTTATGAGCCATCGTCGTGGAAGAGAGCACCTGGTTTCCCGAGGCACCCCTTTCCCCTTTGCAAGTGGAGCCTAGATACAGAATGTCACCATCCTTTGCCTCGGATTTCGTCAAACAAGCCTTCTGACAGGTCTCCCATCCTCTAGGTTTCTCCTGGCTTCAGTCCATCTTCTCCAGGTTGACCCAGCCCTGTGGCTGACAGCGTCTTGGTGCTCCAGCCAGATGTCAGGCCTGAGCCTCCGAGGTGGGAGAGTTGAGTTCAGGACATTGGTCCACCAGAGACCTCCCAGCTCCTCGTAATATCAATCAGCGAGAGCTCTCCCAGAGATCTCCATCTCAGTGCTAAGACCTAGCTCCACTTAACGACCAGCAAGCTCCAGTGCTGGACACCCCATGCCAAACAACTAGCAAGACAGGAACACAAACCCACCCATTAGCAGAGAAGCTGGCTAAAATCATACTAAGTTCACAGGCATGTCAAAACACATCACCATATGTGGTCCTGCCACCAGAAAGACAAGATCCAGCTTCATCAACCACAACACAGGCACCAGTCTCCTCCACCAGGATGCCTATGAAACCTACTGAACTAACCTTACCCACTGGGGGCATACACCAAAAACAATGGGAACTATGAACGTGCAGGCTGTGAAAAGGAGACCCCAAACACAGTAAGTTAAGCAAAATGAGAAGACAGAGAAACACACGAAGATGAAGGAGCAAGGTAAAAACCCACCAGACCTAACAAATGAAGAGGAAATAGGCAGTCTATCTGTAAAAGAATTCAGAATAATTATAGTAAAGTGGATCCAAAACCTTGGAAATAGAATGGAGAAAATACAAGAAAGTTTTAACAAGGACCTAACAGAACTAAAGAGCAAACAAACACTGATGAACAACACAATAAATGAAATTAAAAATTCTCTAGAGGAATGAGCAGCAGAATAACTGAGGCAGAAGAACGGATAAGTGACCTGGAAGAAAAAATAGTGGAAATAACTACTGTACAGCAGGATAAAGAAAAAAGAATGAAAAGAATTGAGGAGAGTCTCAGAGACCTCTGGGACAACATTAAACACGATAACATTCGAATTATAGGGGTCCCAGAAGAAGAAGAGAAAGAGAAAGGGACTGAGAAAATATTTGAAGATAGTTGAAAACTTCCATAATATGGGAAAGGAAATAGTCAAGTCCAGGAAGCGCAGAGTCCCACACAGGATAAATCCAAGGAGAAACAACATGACAAGACACATATTAATCAAACAATCAAAAATTAAACACAAAGAAAAAATATTAAAAGCAGCAAGGGAAAAGCAACAAATAACACACAAGGGAATCCCCATAAGGTTAACAGCTGATCTTTCAGCAGAACGTTTGCAAGCCAGAAGGGAGCGGCAGGACACATTTAAAGTGATGAAAGGGAAAAACCTACAACCAAGATTACTCTTCCCAGCAAGGATCTCATTCAGATTCGACCGAGAAATTAAAACCTTTACAGACAAGCAAAAGCTAAGAGAACTCAGCACCACCAAACCAGCCTTACAACAAATGCTAAAGGAACTTTTCTCTAGGCAGGAAACACAAGAGAAGGAAAAGACATACAATAACAAACCCAAAACAATTAAGAAAATGGTAATACGAACATACATATCAGTAATTACCTTAAATGTAAATGGATTAAATACTTGAGCCAAAAGACACAGACTGGCTGAATGGATACAAAAAAAGACCCATATATATGCTGTCTACAAGAGACCCAATTCAGACCTAGGACACGTACAGACTGACAGTGAGGGGATGGAAAAATATTCCATGCAAGTGGAAATCAAAAGAAAACTGGAGTAGCAATTCTCATATAAGACAGAATAGACTTTAAAATAAAGACTATTACAAGAGACAAAGAAGGACACTACATAATGATCAAGGGATCAATCCAAGAAGAAGATATAACAATTGTAAATATTTACACACCCAACATAGGAGCACCTCAATACATAAGGCAAATGCTAACAGCCATAAAAGAGGAAATTGACAGTAACAAAATCATAGTAGGGGACTTTAACACCACACTTTCACCAATGGACAGATCATCCAAAATGAAAATAAATAAGGAAACACAAGCTTTAAATGACACATTAAACAAGATGAACTTAACTGCTATTTATAGGACATTCCATCCAAAAACAACAGGATACACTTTCTTCTCAAGCGCTCATGGAACATTCTCCAGGGTAGATCATATCTTGGGTCACAAATCAAGCCTTGGTAAATTTAAGAAAACTGAAATCATATCAAGTATCTTTTTCCACCACAGGCTATAAGACTAGATATCAATTACAGGAAAAAAACTGTAAAAAATACAAACACATGGAGGCTAAACAATACACTACTAAATAACCAAGAGATCACTGAAGAAATCAAAGAGGAAATCAAAAAATACCTAGAAACAAATGACAATGAAAACAAGATGACCCAAAACCAATGGAATGCATAAAAGCAGTTCTGAGGGAACTTTATAGCAATACAATCCTACCTCAAGAAACAAGAAAAGTCTCCAATAACCTTACACCTAAAGCAATTAGAGAAAGAAGAACAACAGAAAAAAAAACCCCCAAAGTTAGCAGAAGGAAAGAAATCATAAAGATCAGATCGGAAACAAATGAAAAAGAAATGAAGCAAAGATAGCAAAGATCAATAAACCTAAAAGCTGGTTCTTTGAGAAGATAAACAAAATTGATAAACCATTAGCCAGACTCATTAAGAGAAAAAGAGAAAAGACTCAAATCAATAGAATTAGAAATAAAAAGCAGAAGTAACAACTGACACTGCAGAAATACAAAGGATCATGAGAGATTACTACAAGCAACTCCATGCCAATAAAATGGACAACCTGGAAGAAATGGACAAATTCTTAGAAAAACACAACCTTCCGAGACTGAACCAGGAAGAAATAGAAGATGTAAACAGATTAATCATAAGCACTGAAATTGAAACTGTGATTTAAAAACTTTCCGACAAACAAAAGCCTGTTGGTGAGCTGATGGCTTCACAGGCGAATTCTATCAAACATTTAGAGAAGAGCTAACACCTATCCCTCTCAAACTCTTCCAAAATACAGCAGAGGGAGGAACACTCCCAAACTCATTCTATGAGGCCACCATCACCCTGATACCAAAACCAGACAAAGATGTCACAAAAAAAGAAAACTACAGGCCAATATCAGTGATGAACACAGATGCAAAAATCCTCAACCAAATACTAGCAAACAGAATCCAACAGCACATTAAAAGGATCATACACCATGATCAAGGGGGATTTATCCCAGGAATGTAAGGATTCTTCAATATACGCAAATCAATCAATGTGATACACCATATTAACAAATTGAAGGATAAAAACCATATAATAATCTCAATAGATGCAGAAAAAGCTTTCGACAAAATTCAACAACCATTTATGATAAAAACTCTCCCGAAAGTGGGCATAGAGGGAAACTACCTCAATATAATAAAATCCATATATGAGAAACCCACAGCCAACATCATTCTCAATGGTGAAAAACTGAAACCATTTCCTCTAAGGTCAGGAACAAGAAAAGGTTGCCCACTCTCACCACTATTATTCGACATAGTTTTGGAAGTTTTAGCCACAGCAATCAGAAAGAAAAAGAAATAAAAGGATTCCAATTGGAAAAGAAGAAGTAAAGCTGTCACTGTTTGCAGATGACATGATACTACACATAGAGAATCCAAAAGATGCTACCAGAAAACTACCAGAGCTAATCAAAGAATTTGGCAAAGTAGCAGGACACAATATTAATGCACAGAAATCTCCTGCATTCCTATACACTAATGATGAAATATCTGAGAGAGAAATTAAGGAAACACTCCCATTTACCACTGCACCAAAAAGAATAAAACACCTAGGAATAAACCTACCCAAGGAGACAAAAGACCTGTATGCAGAACATTGTAAGACACTGATGAAAGAAATGAAAGACAATACAAACAGGAGGAGAGTTATATCATGTCCTTGGATAGGAAGAATCAACATTGTGAAAATGACTATACTACCAAAGCAATCTACAGATTCAATGCAATCCCTATCAAACTAGCAATGGCATTTTTCACAGCACTAGAACAAAAAATTTCACAGTTTGTATGGAAACACAAAAGGCACCAAATAGCCAAAGCAATCTTTAGAAAGAAAAACAGAGCTGGAGGAATCAGGTTCCCTGACTTCAAACTACACTACAAAGCTACAGTAATCAAGACAGTATGGTACTGGCACAAAAACAGAAATTAGATTAATGGAACAGGATAGAAAGCCCAGAGATAAACCCACGTGTATATGGGCACCTGATTTATGACAAAGGAGGCAAGACCATACAATGGAGAAAAGACAGCCTCTTCAATAAGTGGTGCTGGTAAAACTAGACAGCTACATGTAAAAGAATGAAATTAGAGCACTCCATCACACCATACACAAAAATAAACTCAAAATGGATTAAAGAGCTAAATGCAAGGCCAGAGGCTACAAAACTCTTAGAGGAAAACACAGGCAGAACACTCTATGACATAAATCACAGCAAGATCCTTTTTGACCCACCTCCTAGAGAAATGGAAATAAAAACAAAAATAAACAAATGGGACCTAATGAAACTTAAAAGCTTTTGCACAGCAAAGGAAACCATAAACAAGACAAAAAGACAACCCTCAGAATGGGAGAAAATACTTGCAAATGAAGCAACTAACAAAGGATTAATCTCCAAAATATACAAGTAGCACGTGCAGCTCAAGATCAAAAAAACAAACAACCCAATCCAAAAATGGGCAGAAGCCCTAAATAGACATTTCTCCAAAGAAGATATACAGACTGCCAACAAACACATGAAAGGATGCTCAACATCACTAATCATTAGAGAAGTGCAAATCAAAACTAAAATGAGGTATCACCTCACATCGGTCAGAATGGCCATCATCAAAAAGTCTACAAACAATAAACGCTGGAATGGGTGTGCAGAAAAGGGAACCCTCTTGCACTGTTGGTGGGAATGTAAACTGATACAGCCACTATGGAGAACATTATGGAGGGTCCTTAAAAAACTAAAAATACAACTACCATATGACCCAGCAATCCCACTACTGGGCATATACCCTGAGAAAACCATAATTCAAAAAGAGTCATGTACCACAATGTTCATTGCAGCACTATTTACAATAGCCAGGACATGGAAGCAACCTAAGTGTCCATCGACAGATGAATGGATAAAGAAGATGTGGCACATATGTACAATGGAATATTAGTCGGCCATAAAATGAAACGAAACTGAGTTATTTGTAGTGAGGTGCATGGAGCTAGAGTCAGTCATACAGAGTGAAGTAAGTCACAAAGAGAAATACAAATACTGTATTCTAACACATATATATGGAATCTAAAAAAAAAAAAGTGATTCTGAAAACCTAGGGGCAGGACAGGAATAAAGACGCAGACGTAGAGAATAGACTTGAGGTCACGGGGAGGGGGAAGGGTACACTGGGACAAAGTGAGAGAGTGGCATGGACATATATACACTGCCAAATGTAAAACAGATAGCTAGTGGGAAGCAGCCACGTAGCACAGGGAGATCAGCTCGGTGCTTTGTGACCACCTAGAGGGGTGGGATAGGGAGTGTGGGAGGGAGATGCAAGAGGGAGGGGATATGGGGATATATGTATAACTGATTCACTTTGTGATACAGCAGAAACTAACACACCATTATAAAGCAATTATACTCCAATAAAGATGTTAAAAAAAAAAAAAACACAAACAGTGAGGCTTCTTCGTGGTGAACTAGATCAATCTTTTGGACTACCTGAATTAGAAACTGGAATAGAAAAGCCAGTTTAGAGATCACTGTTTTTGGCTATTCCCATGAATCAAGGTGAGCTTTGCACTGGGAGTTCAAGAAATTAGGGGCAAGCTGGCACATTGCCATCTGCTAGCACTTTGGGTAGCCTTTGTGCAAACTGCAAAAATGTACTCCTTCTGAGAACACAAATTAGAAAAATGCATCCCCTCCTCTGGGTTCTCAGCAACCTTCTGCCAGACCTAGGGCTTGAGACTGACTTCCCTCTCCCTGGCCCCCTGGCTGGGTGCCTTTGTGTGGAGCTGAGTAATGTACCAATATATGTGAGGGTTATGGGGTGGGGGTGAGTCTAAGCAGAGAGATAAGATATTCAAGACAGAGAAGAAGAGTGTGAAATGTAGCTCAAGCTGGGACGTTCAAACGTGTTTCAGATCTCAAAGGCTTTTGTACAGTGTGGTATACACATGACTAGTAGCAGGTATGGAAACCTTATGGCATGTTTTTTTGAGCTTAAGATAATTCTGGACTTCAGTTCTCCCTGAAAATGAGAAAATATTTCTATTATTTTATTTTAGTAGCAGAATGACTAGGACCAAAAGCCACTGCTGCATTAGCAAACAGCTTTTAGGGCATTCATTTATTCATTCATTTACCCAGTATTAAACAAACTGAGCAGCTTCAATGAATAGAATGCTGTTCCAGTCCCAGAAGATACTGTGGAAAACAAGTTAAATATTTTTCTTGTCCTTTCTGAGCTTATACTCTAGCAGAGGAGATGAGAATTAAATAATGACCATAAATGTGGGAGAGTCATGGCAGAGGGAACACGTGGAGGTGAGTAGGGAGACATCTCTCGCCACCCTGATTTGACTTCCTACAGTGAACAGGAGGTGCCCTGAAAAAAGGGACCCCAAGGACCAGTCATAGGCAAAAAAAGTAGAGAGAAAATCTATAGAGAGCTTAGAGAATCCCAGAACAGGGAGAACTACTAAATCATGTGATTGTTGAATAGGAGGCATACATTAAGGATAGATATTTGGACAAAGTGAAACATTTTAAAGGGCTTTTAAAGTTACACTATGGGTTGCAGTGTGATGAATTAGCCAGGAGCAAGACTGGAAACAGAGAACTGTGATAGTGGTAATAGGGGTGGAGAAAAGTGATTGGATTGGAGTTCTGTTTAGCAGGTAGAGGCAGCTGGGTTGAATAGACATCTGTTAAGAAGGAAGAATTAGGATAGAAGAAGTTGAAGCGAAAGTTTTCAAGGGTGATTTTCAAGTTGCTGGACAAGGGAACTTGGGGAACAACGGTGCCATTCAATGAGATATGGAAGCAATTCTGGAAGAGAAGCTTCTTCAATTAGAGTTCAGTTTGGTCATATTGGGTCTAAACAGTCTATGAGACATTCCAGTGGATATGAACAGTAGGTAGGAACATCTATGTCTGGAACCATTGGAATGGATGATGAGACCAGCCAGAGAGCGGGCACACAGAGAAAGAAGTCAAGTGGCTGCAATGGGCTTGAAAGAAGAGAAGAAGTCTACATAGGAACTACGAGCTGTCAGAGGGAAAAGAGTCAAAACATGGTTTTGATGGTTCAGAATCCAAAGAAGGGCAGTCTTTCAAGAGGGAATTATGATTGGAGTCTAAGGTCATAGAGATACTAATAAGGACTGAGAAATGTCCATAATATTTGGCAATTAGGGGGTCATCGATGACTTGAGCAAATAGTGTGTTCAGTGAACTCGAACCCTTGTCCCCTGCATTGGCAGGCAGATTCTTAACCACTGCGCCACCAGGGAAGCCTCCAGTTGTTGCTTCAATGTGTCCTCACTTTGAAAGCTAGAAATTTCAGCCAAAGTATGTGTGGCCTTGATGACTGGAGGAAAGTTTTCTATGGGAAAGAGGTATTTTAGATGATGTGATGCACTGTTGTGACCAGAAAGGGCATTTTACCTCATGTTATACAGAATAAAATTTTAGAAAAAAATTTTTCAAGCATTTCACGAAAAGAATATGAGAAAATTCCACTGCTAAGTGACTGAGCTTTCCTCCCACCACCTCCCCACACCTTTGTTTTTGTCTCATTCTTTTCAAAGCTCCAGTAGTTGCCAAGTTTGCAATACTGTCTTTCATTCCTGAGCTCAAAAGGTTTTTCTATTTGTTTTTTCCCTTTTTTTCCTCCAAACACACTGATACAGTAAAACGTGTTTTCCCAGTAGTCTTAGGATATTGACAAAATGCCAACTGTTTTTTTTTTTTAACTATGCAAAAAACCTTTTTAAAACATGGCTTAAGATAGTAGTTTCTTTCTGCTTATCTTTACATCTTCTTTCCCCAGTTAGGTTTATGGATGATGCCCAATATTGGGCCCGAGTGTGAGATCCCAGCTCATTCAGAGTTAAAGCTTTAAAGCTTCTTGAAGCTATAGAGGGCAGTTAGAAAGAGTGGCTAAGGAGAGGCTTCGGGCTTATCTCTGTACCATGCTCTTCGGAGGTGTCCCTCATTAAGGTTACATGTAGGGGCTGCATGATAATACAAAACCAACTTAGATTAGAGTTCCAAATCCCACACCTGAAATGACACTTTGGCGTGGAGAAATCTATAAGTAGTACAAATGCAGCCTCCAGAATGACTTTCGTCAATGGAAGGAGTTTATTATATATCAGGTGCTATTTTCTCTTTTCACCCAGCCCTTTCTTCTTTCCTGTCAGTGAAAAGACTTTTGGAGGAGAGCTATGGTTGTGGAATGGTAAAATTTGAGTCAAATGTGAATAATGAAAAGATTTTTTTCACTTTGGCTCCTTTTGTTTGACCACAAAATCTTGTGTCAAACGTTTATACTTACTAGACAAACTTCTTGGAAGTAGAGCTTATAATTGCTGTCTTTACTTTTTCATTTCTCATTCATTCTTTGATCTGGACCTTTAAAAATTACAAAATTAATATAGGGTCAAGTAGCAAATAATTTTTTTAAAAAAACTAATATTCTCTACTGCCTTCTTTTCTAGTACTCTCTTCCCCCCACCAAGGGAGCCGATAATAATATTTTGGGGTGTTTCTCTCTATACCTTTCTCTACTCTCACGTCTAATCACTCTTCAGACTACTTATTGGTCACTAAAGTCAAATATTCATTTCTTTTCAGTCCTTATATTATCTGACATCTAAAGAACATTGGACATGGCTCATTCATCTTTCTCAAGACCCTCTCTTTTCTTGTTTTTCATGACCTTATACTTTTCTCATTTCTCTCCTACCTTTCTGGTCATTCCTTCCCAACGTTTGTTACTAGCTCTTATTCCTCTGCCTGCCTATCAATTTTAGTGTTCTATTCCATACAGGAATACCATTTCTCAGGAAACTCCATGCATGGAACTAAAGAAATTTTTGGACAAAACGAGAATTCGTCCTATGTCTTCATGTTTTTTTTTTTTGCAGTACGCGGGCCTCTCACTGTTGTGGCCTTTCCCGTTGCGGAGCCTGTGCTCCAGACGCGCAGGCTCAGTGGCCATGGCTCACGGGCCCAGCCTCTCCACAGCATGTGGGATCTTACCGGACCGGGGCACGAACCCGTGTCCCCTGCATCAGCAGCCAGACTCTCAACCACTGCGCCACCAGGAAAGCCCTATTTCTTCATTTTATTGATAAGGGAACGAAGGCAGAGAGAGGAAAGAAGTGACATATCTAAGGTCATTTCAGAGCCTGAAACTCAAATAATAGCTTGCTGACTTAAAATCCAGATCTTGACAAAGGTCGGCAACCTACCAGTTTCCTAGTATATTTCTTTTATTTCCTCTTCTTTCTTTCCCCTGCATGGTCACAGCAGAATTGCAAGGTAAACCTAATCTTGAAAGATGGCCTTTTATGATGGCAGCCATAGTATACTACATAGGAATTCATCTGGGGAAGCCAACAGAAAGAACTAAAGAGGACAGTTTGATTTGCTTTATTATCCTGAGAACAAAAAGGGGTAAACATGCTCCTGTAAAGATTGGGATAAATTATAACTGGCACAGAAAGAGAGCTGACGTTACCTGTAATGAGGCTCCTCTCAGAAGCGTTTAGGAAGCTATAGGCACTGCGAGCAGCCATAGGTCAAACTCACCTAACAATTCAATTATAGCTTCTAAGGTAAAAGCCACTGAGTCAGCACCAAGGGTTTCAGGGTACCATTTATGTGTCCAGACTTATGCTAAGCCCTCTGTATACAGTGACCCTATTTTCCAAACTCTAAACCAGGGCATGTCAAATGATCACAGAAAAGGTCATTTGAAATTTGGAAGTTTCATAACTCTTATGCCATGGAGTATTATAGGATACAAATCATGGCCTTTACCACCCAAATACTGCAATCCATTTAGTGTAACAAGTTACTGTGTGTAGCTGGATGGTAACATGGAACTCTGTGCACCAGTTTTTAGCTGAGGATCCAAAATCTAAAACAAAAATGATAAATTCACCCAAGTTTTAACCAAAGCCCTTCCTCGGAACAGGCTGAGAAATTCTAAAACCAACTCTAACAACCCTAGTGATCCCTCTCCTCTGGCTCTGAAAGCAGTTGAGGTAGGAGAGGCTGGTGGAAGGAAAGAGAATTTCTCTGAGTTGGTCTCAGCTGCAGAGAACGACCCCATCCAAGGATACGCCTTCCTGGGGCCTATATCCAATGGCTCACTGAGGTGGGGAATGAAGGATGGGCCATCTTGGGATGCCTCTGGGCCCCACACTTGTCCTACTCCTCTGCTGTGCACCTGCTTCCATCTCTTCCCCACCACAGGTATTGATCCCACAAGCACCTCTTAAGAATCAACCTACATACTAAATTCTATCCCAGAGTCAACTTGCAGAAAATCTAGACCATGACAGGAAATGGGTGGGTGCTTCCCGCTCCCCTTAAGCCTAGACACTGGTGCTCGAGAGGACCACTGGAGAGCTTGATATGTGCTTCCCGGATTTAGGAAACAGAATGGACTCAGGACCCTCAGGCCAGAGAAAGCGAAGAACTAGAGGCAGCAATGCTGAGAGAGAGAAAGGGATAAAGGAGGAGAGGGGCTGCTCTGGAATGAGTTGCCTTATGCTGAGGATAGGGCAAGTATAAGAGGAAGACAGATATCAAATGGCATACAGAGCAATGAGGCCCCGCAAGCAATAGGCCAGGGGTGGAGAACAAGACTCAATTCGATGCCAACTCCAGGTAGTTGATAATGAACGCTTGAATATTAGGGTTGAGAGAAGAGGTTTAGTCTGCATCTGAATTTAGCAAGAAAGATATTAAAACTGATTAGCAATATCTCTCATGGCTTCAGGAAGAGGGGGAATTGTAGTGTATATATGCCATCTCCAGGATAAATTAATAAAGAAGAGAAGCTATATAAATTACTAATTATTTGACATAGAAAATAAGTATAACGTGACTTGCCATCCGTCATGCTAGAGCCAAAATCAAATTTTCGGAAATACAGACCTGCTCATATCACCTCTCTGATGGAAAGCCTTTAATGGCTCCACACTTAAGAATGAATGATTCAGAGGCCCTACATGTTTTGCCTCCTATCAAGCTTGCCCTGTGCTCCCTGTACTAGGTCCTCTCCAGGAGAAATAAATTTTGGCCCTTTTCACACTTCTTTTATATCTCAATGACTTTGCACATGGTGGTCCCTCTGTCTAGAATTCCTGACCCTCACCATTCCTACTTGTTCCTCAAATCCCAGGCTCAGGTATCTTCTCTTCTGAGAAGCCTTCCTGAAACACACCTCCCTGTTCAAAGTTGATCCCACTCCCATTTTGGGGTATTACTTTATCTTGGTTTGCAAAGCACTATCACACTGTGTTGTAATACCCGTCTTTCACTTAAACTGCAAGTTCCTTGAAGGGAGGTATTCTTCATCTTTGTTTCCTTAGCTCTCAGCACTGTGGCTGGCACACAACATGCACCTGATGTTTCTGAATAAATGAAAGATGCATAGAATCATTAAGGGACCCTTCACGGAGTGGGTCAGAATTAAATACGATGCTGAAACTCTTGGGCCAAGTGACAGAGAGGAATGTCCATTGGTTCCCATGAAAACTCAGAATCCCAATACCCAGAGGATCCTGAATGGATTTCACGATAACTCAGCTTTTGCATAGCTGAGAACTCTTCTAGCTTAGACACTAATCCACCGCACTTGGAATTCTTGCTATTTGAAGAAGGAAATCTCACCTGACAGATGGATTAATGTTCAGGCAAACTATATTTGCACAGCTGCAGAGTCTTTCTCAAATAAGATGTTTGAGCTCTCCTCTCTTTATGTAGGAAATCTGATGACCAGGTGAAAATATTAAACCATTTAGACAGAGCCTGGGGAACTGTGGGAAGCACCATGTCCATTAAGGAACATTATTTATAAAAATTCCTTGAAAGGTTTCCCTCTTCTTTCTGGTGTGTGTGTGTGTGTGTGTGTGTGTGTGTGTGTGTGTGTGTGTGTGAAAGTTTCTTTGGGTTATAAATAAAGACCTTCAGAATTGACCATGAATCAGTGAAAAATGGCAGCTTGGATGGCCAGGCATCTAGACAACCCATGAGAAGCCTGACCACATGACGGACTCCATGGCAGCTCTTAAGCTGTCAAAACACTGTCTGGTGGGGTTTGTCCTGGAGTTGTTACTTCAGTTCAGCTTCTCTTTGCCTGCAACCACTTTTCTGAGTGAAGAGCTGCAGTAAAGAAATTCAGGAGAAATAAATTTTGGCCACAACCGCCTGCAGTGCTCATTCAACACAGTGCTCATAGAGGAAATGAATTCACATGCGTAAGTCAGCCAGGGCCATGTGTGACCACAGGACAGACACCAGAAGTCTTCCCTATAAGTGGAAAGGAGCTGCATAATTTATAGAGGTTACCTTACATCCAAGTGAGATTTCTGGAGGCAGCCCTACTGGTTAAGCCTATGGCTTTGAGGCTTTGGGGTTGTAGATCTCTCCCTTTGTAGATTCACATGGGAAGGTTCTTAGCTCCTTCAATTACTAAATATGAACTCTTTGAGGTTTAGGATAGTGGGGGAGAGGTCTTGAATGGGCAGGAAAACAGGGCTTTGGGAATTGATGGCACATTAAATTCATACCATCAAACATGCAAGGAGAGTGGAGGCAGCTATGGTGACAGCTAAGGGGTTCCAGTCTTGGGGTTGAAGCTATTTTAAATAACAATTACAATGGAAGGGTAAGTGGGGAAAAAAAGGTTAAGCTGTGCTGTACAGTTCTACTTTTAAGGCTTTCCATGGTGCCTAGCACCCTTCTTTGGAACAAGTGAGCTGGTTGAAAAATCAAAGTCAACTGTTAACAAGTAAAATAAAAAGGAGAAAAGGTTGGGCACATGGAGAAAAACTGAAAACATGTCCAAATATTCTGGACAAAAAGTCCATGTGTCCCAGCATCTTTGGGTCTGGTTAAGAGAACGATCTTTGCTTCTAGGTAAACATACTGTCACATCTGTATTCAGTGGCAAAGAGAGAAAGAGAGAGAGAGAGACAGAGAGAGAGAGACAGAGAGAGAGATCAAACTCCAGGTCAGAGACCCCAGTGCTCAACATCTGAATAATCCACTGCTGTTACCGTTCGGTAGAAATATCCCAAGAGTTCCAAATTGGTGCAGCTTTAAGAACCAAAAGCAGTACACTGAAGAGTCCAAATCACACACAGCCCCTGCTGTCCTAGGTACAGAGGAAACCTCTTCCTAAAATATTTTTCTCCAAAGTATTTTTTCATTGTATCATTATAAAACTGTCTATGAAAATCAAGAACAAGAGGCAATATAAGAATGTAATAAAAGGCTTGGAATTCTAAAAAATGGGGAATGAAATAGCTTTAAAAGTCAAAAGAGTTCAATCCATAATGAGAGCGACTGCAGATCCACGATTGAGTCGATTGATCTGGAAATACTGGTTTTGCAGAAATAACCCCTTTCCCCTTCTATCTCCTTACCTTCTTCTCCCTACTTCCTTCTTCCTTTAGAAAGCACTGTAGTGGACAAAAGTTTTTCTTGGCTCATCGGTTTTTTTGTGGAACCACCTCTTCGCAACTCTCAGTTCATTCAGTTTGAGTATCATGGATCTTACCCAATGGCTTCCAGGCTATGCCCGGTCAGACATGACCAGTCAGAACACTCCACCCTCCTAGTCAATGGTCATGTGCCCAAGCCAAGGCAATGAAAATATCCTGGCAACTTCTGCAGGAACTACTGGCAAAAAAGTAACTCTCTTCAGAGGGGTCGCTAATCTGAGGAGACTGCTTGAGAACAAAGCCAACAGGGAGAAAAGCTGAACTGAACAATGAGGAGGGAGGGTGAGCATGTGATTGTCTAGCGGGAGGCCCTAGATCTCCCTTAAACTAGAAACATCCTCGGATGTCCCGTGAAGTGGGACAATAAATTCCCTTTTTCGCTTAATGTTGTTTGAGTAGGGTTCTGCCATTTGCCAAAAAACGTCTTACCTAATACAGGAGTACAGAACAGAGCTGGAAGTTCTCAGCTTGGAATTCAGACAACCCTAGCTAAGTTAAATGTCAGAAAACAAGGAATACCTGGGACACTGCAGTTACAGTTGACAAAAGGGAAGAACATGATATCAATGATCTGATCAAAGCCCCTTCCAAACAACCCTCAAACTTTTTAGTGTCATCTTTCATGTCTGCAGGCCTCTGGGTTCTTTCAAGACAGCATGGTGGCTTAGCAGATCGATAACCAGCATCTTTACCCAGTTTTCTCCTTTGCTTCCTCTGAGCCTCATGCCACTCCCTCAGGCACAGGCCACTGCTCCCATCTTTCTTACTTGGCTCCTCCTTTTTGTTTGCCTTTCTCTAGTGTAATACCCAGGACATTTTCATAGTTTGATGCTTCCTAACCCATCTATCCCACCAGACAGACTGCTCCCTCAGACATCTGGGACTGCCCATATTCATGTGTAAATTCCTGGAACCCAGTACGGAGCCTGCCATACTAAATGTTGCGTTGAACTGAATTTGAGGCTCCACTCAGACTTGCTCAGTGCCCAGCCTCTGCCTCCTTA
The DNA here is from genome assembly GCF_008692025.1 of Phocoena sinus. Classification (NCBI taxonomy): domain Eukaryota; kingdom Metazoa; phylum Chordata; class Mammalia; order Artiodactyla; family Phocoenidae; genus Phocoena; species Phocoena sinus. The sequence continues at coordinate 51,538,466 of NC_045765.1, read as the reverse complement.
AAACCCTTAGAGACTTTCCTGCCTGTGATCTCAGTCTGATACTGTTTCCTGCTTGACCCTGTCAATTATAAAAACTCATGTCTATAAACACGCTTATTTATGTATTGAACACTTACCAAATATGTACTTTAAGCTCTTCAATCTTCACCATGGCCAGGCCTGAGAGGTTAAGTGACTTGCCCAAGGTCACCCAGCTAGTAAGTGGAGTGGCCGGGGATTCAAAACAAGCAGCATGTTTTGAACTGGGGTATTACCAGCTCCTTACAGGCCAAACGTGCTTCATTTATATTGTCAAATTAGCCTCACAACAACCCTATTAGCTATGATTATTAGCCCCATTTTCCAGAAAAGACAATTGACGCTCAGTGACGTTAAGTTATTTGCCCAAGGTCGCCTGCTGCTAAGTAGGAAAGCTGAGATTACATCGCAGGGTGTCCAGAACCCACATCCAATAAGCACTGTGCCCAACAACTGTCTATTAACTGATTGTTGACTGTATCAGAAGAAATTACCAGGTCATCTAACCTTTAATTAGCATTTGTTCTTCTCCTTATTGTTTAATAGGTATAACAATATCTACTTCATAAGATTGTCATACGCCCTTCAATCTATGTTTGTAAAGTTCCGAGTGTTTGGCATATAGTAAGTGCTCAACAAATGGTAGTCATCATTATTGTTTACTGAGTGCTTCTTGCGCCAGACACTGCACTGAGCACCTTACTTGTAGTATTGTATTTAATTCTACATCAGCTTCCTGAGGTAGGTACCAATATGATGCTCATTTTATAGATGCAGAAACTGAAATGGAAATTTCTCCTTGTGTTTCCTCACACTCAGCACAATGATCAAAAGATACGTAGCCTATTTCCCTAAATTTCACTTCAGAAAAATGTTAAGTTGCAAATTACCTCACTCGGTATTGGCTGGCAAGGATATTGAGGAGTATGTTTATTCACTTACAGCTAGTTATATAGGTACATTGTAGTCCTACAATTCAATTTAATTCTGACACTACTCAGAATTAGCACAAACCCCACAGGTTAAGGGCTTAGTCCACAAGACTCCTTTAGACTTCAGCCACAAATAGAGTCCCCAGGCTACCTGCATTCTGCTTGGCTGCCTACAAATTTGAAGGTTCCCATGACCCCCCTAAGATGTGATAATTCACTAGAATGGCTCACAGAACTCAGAAAAACATTTAACTTACACTTGCCATTTTTATCATAAAGGACACAACTCAGAAACAGCCAAATGAAAGAGATGCATAAGGCAAGGTATGGGGTGGGTGGATAGAACTCAGGATCAAACAAATGGAAGAGATGGGGGCGGGATGCAGAGCTCCCAGGCCCTCTCCAGGCATGCCACCCTCCTAGCATGGTGATGTGTTCACCAACCCAGAAGCTCTCAGCTTGTTGGTACCCAAGGCTGTACAATTAGTTGTTTGATAGAGTAGCATGGTACTAGCTGTGACTCTCTTACTTACAAAGTTTGGTGAAGAGATCGAGAGCCCAATGATCACTGGGTGGACTGGCCTCTTCTTGGATTCCATTAGCTCCTGGTCTTTTGCTGGTTCCTGAGGCATGGGCCTCGGCTTCGTAAGTGAAGAGCTTGCACCTCTACAACTCTGTGGAGCCAAAGGAGAAAGAAAACGTATGCTTATTGAGCTTCTACAGTATCTGGGCACCAAGGGCTGGACACATGAAGCTATCCCATCTGACACTGCTCTGCACCTGGCTAGCTGAACTGCTCAACAGCTAAAGGCGCAAACCTCTTCCTGGTCCCTGTTCTTCCTGATGCTTGCTCACGGGGGTGAACTGGCACAAAATGAAGAAAGAGCTGGACATTTCCTGTTAATTTCAGCCTTGTAAATTATTCAGATTGCCAAAAAAAAAATCTATATTGGGTCTAAAAGTATATGGACCAGCTGTCTGCACAGATTAAATAATCTAGATTCTAGATGGCTATGTGAGTTACTATAGCAGAAAAGAAAGTGGTTTCATCATAGATAGAGCCAATACAGAAAGTTCAGGGGACAATAGATTTCTTTACCTTGCATGACCCGATTGCTTTGCTTCTTCATTTGGCTGGCTTAATTTTACTGTGCAATTTGCCAAATCTTCACTTTCCTTGGGCTGTTTAAATAGTCACAATGTTGCCTTTTTATATAAAAGATTAACAAACAGACAACCAAAATCTGATGGAGGAGAATGACATGGGGAATAAAGGATTAATCAGTTCTGTCACTCTCACTTGGGCAGCAAAATCAAGCCTCTTGTTTGGGGAAACACTGCTGGATGGGATAATTTCCACATTGCCAGGCTGTTTTTCTTTTTAATATCACAGTTGATTTGCTGTGGCAGAGGCTGCTACAAACAGCTGGCACCATCACTGGTTACAAAATGTGTCTGCCAAACCACTCCGGGTACAGGGAGCCACACTATTCTTTGATGGTGGGCTTCTTTGCCAGGGAAAAGACCTGCACAGAAAGAACCTCATTCATCTCCCCTGCACCTCCTCATGGCCTGAACAAAGTGAATGTATCAGATTGTCTCTGTGGAAAACATTAGGAGGAATTTCCATGCTCCGCTCCATCCAACACTGCTGTCGGACACTTTCAGCAGATGTTTCAGCCATCAGCTTCCTCTTATCCTTGTCCCTTGGTGCACATGGCAGCAGAACCTTGGGAAAATGCAGATGGCTCACTTCTTCCACCAACGTGTTTCAGAAACACAAATGACAGCAGGTACCAAATGCTTTTGAATGCATCATTAATGGTCAAACACTCCTGCCAGTTCTCTTCTAAGTAGGAAAAATGTAAAATCAGAAGGACCTAGACAAAGTTATAAACTGTAATCCTAGCTCTCGCCTGAAAAATCTCAGATCAGTTTACTGTACTCGGCGGGAGATGATTATACTATCTTTTTTTTTTCCTGTCTCCATTCACAGATGTCAATACGTGGTGAGTGGTTTCCAGAAATTTACTTCATTTTCAACTGAAAACAAGAGGGGAAGGCGGCCCAAGCCACACTCGCATACTGAGAGCTCAGCACTCTCCACTAAGAGCACAGCTCCATGCCAGTGGACTCCTGGGTGCCAAGGCAAGAAAGCAAGGGCACATGATCTAAGGACACATTTTAAAACAAGAATTAAACTGTCACAGTACTTACGTCCTGTCTCTTTCTAAATCCTACTTAAAAGAATCAACCTCTCCCGTTAGGTGGAACAGACAGTGATTCAGAGTTAAAGGTGAATGAAAATGGAATATTTTCATTCACTTCAGACTCGTTTGGGGACTGATATTTCATTGAGTGTAAAAAAAAAGAATTTCCTTCTCAAAACTGGCTACTGACATTAGTGAATAACCAGATCAGAAAGAAGGAACTAAGAGTGGGCTGAGTGCTACGGCCCTCATACATTTTCACTCTCAGTCCTGCAAGTTATTTGGCTCCACTTGTCATTCATTTACATGTGCATTCAACGCTTTGAATTCACAGTGGCCTCAGAAATAAAAACCCTAGGCAATTCTTATTGTGTTCTTATCATGAACCAGATACTCTTCAAAATGCTTTGCTTGAATTAACATATTAAATCCCCACTAAATGCTATGAGATAGGTACCGTTCTTAATCCCATTTTACAGAGAGAAAATGGAAACATTGAGAGGTTAAGAAACTTGCCCTGGGTAACACAGCTGGTGAGTCTGGAGCAAGGGTATGGACTTAGTCTAATTTCAGAGCTGACATTCTAAACAGCTCTCTACTTGACGGCTAGTTGGTGGGCTAGTATTAGAACAGGACTTGAGAGCAGCCAGGAAGCTACCCAGTGAGCCATTTCTGCTTCTGAAGGGTTTATTTTTATACCCTACTGCCTTCTTTACAGGGAATTTTTGGGAATGAACACGGGAAGTGTCCTACTGGCAAGAAGAAACAGACGACTCATGTTGAACAGGGAGTGGAGGGGGGAGAAAACGCTTTTGAGCCACAGGGATACCATTTTTCACACTGGAGGAGGTCACTGAATGTATCACAGTAGAGAAATGGATTTTGAGAGGCCACATGGATAACAGTCCCACCTTTGGGGAGGGCACTCTGCTGCCAGAAAGATGATCTACAAGAATTCTTGCTGCAAGGGGATTGGGCTACTTGTGTTGAACTGTGCCCAGGAGCGTATGCTTTATAAAGTTGATCAGAGGTCCTGTTTGCTCAGGCCTTTCCAGGTATTTTAATGGCCCTGAAGAGTGTACTACAAATCACCTGGAGCAGGCAGATGTAGTTCCGGGTCCCCTGTTGACAAGTTGTAAATGGCTTTAGGTTACCTCGTGTGTTACCAGTTTGTAAACTGTCCAGGTTGCCAAATAAGTCGGAAGGCTTGACAGCCTGGCAATAACTCAAAGTTCTATATTCTGTCTTACATTTATTTATTCCAACGATTTTTCTTGAGTGTTTCTTTGGGCCAGTCATTAAGGGTACCCACACAAACAAAGCATGATCCCTGGCCTCAAGGAGATCACACTGAGGAAACTGAAGCCCCATGAGCTCTGAGAGAGAGCTTCCTGTCCTCTGCTCCTTGCCACTCAGGCTGGGCATGATGTGGAGTAAATAGGTTTTCACTTTTCTCTTTCTCTGATGCTTTGTCTCCCAGGTCTCATCCCTCCCTCCTACTTGACTGGTTGATGACTTTATACTGATCCAGTGTTAGACAATTTCTAAATACTAATCAAAAATAATAATAGCTCACACTATAAAAGCTCTGCACGTGGCACACATTTCATCCTGTTGCAATCCTTTGAAGTAGTTTCTGTTATTCTCCTTATTTTCTACATAAGAGAATTGAGGCACAAGAAGTTAAAAAATGAGCCCAAAGTTAAAATGTTAATCAGTAGTAGAACCAGGCAGTTTCCCTTCAAAGCACATTGTAACAACCACTGCTGTACACTGTCTGTTTGATAAATACTGCCATTAAAAAGAATCTTGCAAGAAGAGATAAGAAAGAAGTTGATGCAGAGATGGGGAAAAGAGGCTAGGCGAAAAATCATAGCAATCGTCAGCACTCAGTGAGTGTATAGAGATGATCTTGAATCCCCAGAGCCTCACTGCTGGATGGATATTATTTTACGTATGAGGAAATGGATACGGCAGAACCAGGATTTGAATCCAGATCAGCTTTCCCTCCTTGTGCTCCTTTTACTGCACCATCCTGCTTCCTGGTGACAAGCAGAATTGCACAGAGCATGAAGACAAATTCTGTCTCCAAATGAGAGACCATTGCTGAGATTCATAAGATGAAACTACAATTTCCTGGAGAATATCAAAATTAGACAATCTTAGAGATCACTCAGCATAACCATTTGCCTGGTAATTTATCCTTCGGCAACATTCCCATAAAGAAGGTGCAGACAAATTTGGGAATTAGAATGTCTGATGCCCTCCCTGCCCCATCAAGAAAACACAGCTAGAGAAAATTTTGCTTGAAAGCCTAGATGTTGATCCAAGCATTGGAAAGACTCTAGAGTATAGAGATGTCATATGCTTCTTCACTCAATGAGGCCTCTGCCTAGGAAATCACTTTGCTGGCTCAGCACTGGCATTTTGCATTGTTTGCCCATGTCAATCTGATCATAATTTGTTCCATCAGGGGAAATTTCTCAGACTCTTGGACCCAGAACTAGTATTGCTGGAGTCTTGCTGCCTCTTTGGTGATGCAAGCTTGTCAAAGTTGTCATTTATTGTCAGAGAGTTAGCTGCGGTTAGTAGAAAATAATTTTTCTGGTTATACAGACACACACAGAGACACAAACGCACATGCTGTGTGGGGAAACCACAACCTCTGCTCTTATTCTGAGGGTGTTCTATCTGTTCTAAATCTTGCACGGACCTGCCGCCACCCTTACATATCATTATTTGAGTTGCTCAGTGTATCTCTTCACTTGTCAGTGAGTTTTGTCATCCATAATTTTCTTTTTCATTGCTTTTGTGAAAAGTCTTGCCTTAAGAGGATCTGAATGCCTCCAGCTCATTCTTTAAAGGCAAGGAAACAAAAGAATAAGAATAGATAATAATAACAATTGATTGCACACACTCCGGCAGACACTGAGCTAAATACTTTGCATGTATTAGCTCATTTAATCCACACAAAAACGCTAATGAGGTAGTTACTATTATTAACCCCATATTATAGATGATTAAAGGCCTAGGTTATGCAACTTGCCCAAAGCACAGGGACTCAGCTGCGATCAAACTATAGCCTAATGGACCTCAGCTTGCATCCCTGTCTCCCTCTGCTTCTTTAAATTATGCCAGGCTCTGTTCAGTGGAGGGTAAATGCTTTTAATTCCCTTTGAGTTTAGTTATTTTGGAATGGATAAAGAAGGAAATATTTGGTATAATCCTTATTTCCCTATAATTGTAGCATGAGGAATTTGCAATATGATTTAATTTTCCCAGTTACTTAAATATCAGGTTCATAGCTTGCCACTCACATTGCTTTGTGTACTTAATGGGAATATTTTCTTGAGAAAACTATATGTGTAAAAAGAAATGTAGGCTTGAACAGAAGCAAGAAGAACTGCAATCCTGCAGCCTGTGGAATAAAAACCACATTCACGGAAAGATAAGACAAAATGAAAAGGCAGAGGACTATGCACCAGATGAAGGAAAAAGATAAAACTCCAGAAAAACAACTAAATGAAGTGGAGATAGACAATCTTCCAGAAAAAGAATTCAGAATAGTGCGAGTGAAGATGATCCAGGACCTCAGAAAGAGAATGGAGGCAACGATCGAGAAGATGCAAGAAATGTGTAACAAAGACCTAGAAGAATTAAAGAACAAACAGAGATGAACAATATAATAACTGAAATGAAAAATACACTAGAATGAATCAATAGCAGAAGAACTGAGGCAGAAGAACGGATAAATGACCTGCAAGACAGAATGGTGGAATTCACTGCCGTGGAACAGAATAAAGAAAAAAGAATGAAAAGAAATGAAGACAGCCTGAGACCTCTGGGACAACATTAAATGCAGCAATATTCACATTATAGGGGTCCCAGAAGGAGAAGAGAGAGTAGGAAGGACCCGAGAAAATATTTGAAGAGATTATAGTCAAAAACTTCCCTAACATGGGAAAGGAAACAGCCATCCAAGTCCAGAAAGCACACAGAATCCCAGTCAGGATAAACCCAAGGAGAAACATGCCAAGACACATAGTAATCAAATTGACAAAAATTAAAGACAAAAAAAATTATTAAAAGCAACAAGGGAAAAAATGACAAATAACATACAAGGGAACTCCTGTAAGGTTAACAGCTGATTTCTCAGCAGAAACTCTACAAGCCAGAAGGGAGTGGCACAATATATCTAAAGTGATGAAAGGGAAAAACCTACAACCAAGATTACTCTACCTGGCAAGGCTCTCATTCAGATTTGATGGAGAAATCAAAAGCTTTACAGACAAGCAAAAGCTACGAGAATTCAGCACCACCAAACCAGCTCTACAACAAATTCTAAAGGAACTTCTCTAAGTAGGAAACACAAGAGAAGAAAAGGACCTACAAAAACAAACCTAAAACAATTAAGAAAATGGTTATAGGAACATACATATCGATAATTACCTTAAAAGTGAATGGATTAAATGCCCCAACCAAAAGACAAAGGCTTGCTGAATGGATGCAAAAACGAGACCCATATATATGCTGTCTACAAGAGACCCACTTCAGACCTAGGGACACATACAGACTGAAAGTGATGGGATGGAAAAAGATATTCCATGCAAATAGAAATCAAAAGAAAGCTTGAGTAGCAATACTCATATCAGATAAAATAGGCTTTAAAATAAAAACTGTTACAAGAGACAAGGAAGGTCACTACATAATCATCAAGGGATCAGTCCAAGAAGAAGATATAACAATTATAAATATATATGCACCCAACATAGGAGCACCTCAATACATAAGGCAAATGCTAATAGCTATAAAAGAGAAAACTGACAGTAATACAATAATAGTGGGGGACTTTAACACCTCACTTACACCAATGGACAGATAATCCAGACAGAAAATTAATAAGGAAACACAAGCTTTAAATGACACAATAGACCAAATAGATTTAATTGATATTTATAGGACATTCCATCCAAAAACAGCAGACTACACTTTCTTCTCAAGTGCACACAGAACATTCTCCAGGATAGATCACATCTTGTGTCACAAATCAAGCCTCGGTAAATTTTTCTTTAAAAAGGTATTTATTGGAGTATAATTGCTTCACAATACTGTGTTAGTTTCTGTTGTACAACAAAGTGAATCATTCATAAGCATACACATATCTCCATATCCCCTCACTCTTAAGCCCCACTCCCACCCTCCCTATCCCACCACTCTAGGTCATCGCAAAGCACTGAGCTGATCTCCCTGTGCTATGCTGTTGCTTTCCACTAGCTACCTATTGTACATTCAGTAGCGTATATGAGTCAATGCTACTCTCACTTCGCTCCAGCTCCCCATCCCCTCCCCTCCATGTCCTCAAGTCCATTCTCTACATTTACTCCTTTATTCCTGCCCTGCCACTAGGTTCTTCAGTATCATTTTTTTTTAAGATTCCATATATATGTGTTAGCATACAGTATTTGTTTTTCTCTTTCTGACTTAATTCACTCTGTATGACAGAACCTAGGTCCATCCACCTCACTAAAAATAATTCATTTCTTTTTATGGCTGAGTAATATTCCATTGTATATATGTGCCACATCTTCTCTATCAATTCATCTGTCGATGGACATTTAGGTTGCTTCCATGTCCTGGCTATTGTAAATAGTGCTGCAATGAACACTGGGGTGCTGCATGTGTCTTTTGGAATTATGGGTTTCTAAGGGTATATGCCCAGTAGTGGGATTCCTGGGTCATATGGTAGTTCTATTTTTAGTTCTTTAAGGCACCTCCATACTGTTCTCCATAGTGGCTGTATCAATTTACATTCCCAACAACAGTGAAGGAGGGTTCCTTTTTCACCACACCCTTTCCAGCATTTATTGTTTCTAGATTTTTTGATAATGGCCATTCTGACCAGTGTGAGGTGATACCTCATTGTAGTTTTGATTTGCATTTCTCTAATAATTAGTGATGTCCAGCATCTTTTCATATGCCTCTATGTCTTCTTTGTTGAAATGTCTATTTAGGTCTTCTTTTTTGATATTGAGCTCCATGAGCTCTTTGTATATTTTGGAGATTAATCCTTTGTCCGTTGTTTCATTGGCAAATATTTTCTGCCATTCCGAGGGTTGTCTTTTCAACTTGTTTATGGTTTCATTTGCTGTGCAGAAGTTTTGAAATTTAATTAGGTCCTATTTGTTTATTTTTGTTTTTATTTCCATTACTCTAGGAGGTGGGTCAAAAAAGATCTTGCTGTGGTTTATGCCAAAGAGTGTTTTTCCTATGTTTTCCTCTAAGGGTTTTATAGTGTCTGGTCTTACATTTAGGTCTTTAATCCATTTTGAGTTTATTTTTGTGTATGGTGTTAGGAGGTGTTCTAATTTCATTCTTTTACATGTAGCTTTTCAGTTTTCCCAGCACCATTTATTGAAGAGGCTGTCTTTTCTCCATTATATGTTCTTGCCTCCGTTGTTGTAAATTAGGTGACCATATGGGTGTGGATTTATCTCTGGGCTTTCTATCCTGTTCCATTGATCTATATTTCTGTTTTTGTGCCAGTACCATGCTGTCTTGATTACTGTAGCTTTGTAGTATAGTTTGAAATCAGGGAGCCTGATTCCTCCAGCTCTGTTTTTCTTTCTCAAGACTGCTTTGGCTATTCGGGGGTTTTTGTGTTTCCATGTGAATTGTAAAATTTTTTGTTCTAATTCTGTAAAGAATGTCATGGGTAGTTTGATAGGGATTGCGTTGAATTTGTAGATTGCTTTGGGTAGTATAGTCATTTCCACAATATTGATGCTTCCAATCCAAGAACATGGTATATTTCTCCCTCTGTTTATGTCATCTTTGATTTCTTTCTTCAGTGTCTTATAGCTTTCTGAGTACAAGTATTTTGCCCCATTAGGTAGGTTTATTCCTAGATATTTTATGCTTTTTGTTGCAATGGTAAATGGGATTGTTTCCTTAATTTCTCTTTCTGATTTTTCACCATTAGTGAATAGGAATGTAAGAGATTTCTGTGCATTAATTTTGTATCCTGTTACTCTACCAAAGTCATTGATTAGTTCTAGTAGTTTTCTGGTGGCATCTTTAGGATTTTCTATGTATAGTATCATGTCATCTTCAAGCAGTGACAGTTTTACTTCTTTTCTGATTTGGATTCCTTTAATTTCTTTTTCTTCTCTGATCGCTGTAGCTAGGACTTCCAAAACTATGTTGAATAACAGTGGTGAGAGTGGACATCCTTGTCATCTTCCTGATCTTAAGGGAAACGCTTTCAGTTTTTCACCACTGAGAATGATGTCTGCTGTGAGTTCGTCACATATGGCCTTTATTATGTTGAGGCAGGTTCCCTCCATGCCCATTTTCTGTAGAGTTTTTATGATAAATTGGTGTTGAATTTTGTGAAAAGTTTTTTCTGCCTTTATTGAGATGATCATATGGTTTTTATTCCTTAATTTGTTGGTATGGTGTATCACATTGATTTGTGTATATTGAAGAATCCTTGCATCCCTGGGATAAATCCCACTAGATCATGGTGTATGATCCTTTTTGTATGTTGTTGATTCTGTTTGCTAGTATTTTGTTCAGGAGTTTTGCATCTTGCTCATCAGTGATATTAGTCTATTTTTTTCCTTTTTTTATGGTATCTTTTTCTGGTTTTGGTATCAAGGTGATGGTGGCTTCATAGAATGAATTTGGGAGTGTTCCTCCCTCTGCAATTTTTTGGAAGAGTTTGAGAAGGATCGGTGTTAACTCTTCTCTAAATATTTGAGAGAATTCACCTGTGAAGCCACCTGATCCTGCACTTTTGTTTGTTGGACTATTTTTAATGACAGTTTCAATTTCATTACTTGTGATAGGTCTGTTTATATTTTCTAATTCTTCCTGCTTCAGTCTTGGAAAATTGTACCTTTCCAAGAATTTGTCCATTTCTTTGTGGTTGTCCATTTTATTGGCATATAGTTGTTTGTAGTAGTCTCTTATAATCCTTTGTATTTCTGCAGTGTCAGTTGTGATTTCTCCTTTTTCATTTCTAATTTTATTGATTTGCATCCTCTCCCTTTTTTTCTTGATGAGTGTGGCTAAGGGTTTATCAACTTTGTTTATCTTCTCAAAGAACCAGCTTTTAGTTTTATTGATATGTGCTATTGTTTTCTTCATTTCTATTTCATATATTTCTGCTCTTATCTTTATGTTTTCTTTTCTTCTACTGACTTTGGGTTTTGTTTGTTCTGCTTTCTCTAGTTGCTTAAGTGTAGGGTTAGATGGTGTATTTGAGATTTTTCTTGTTTCTTGAGGTGAGATTGAATTGATATAAACTTCCCTCTTAGAACTGCTTTTGCTGTGTCCCATAGGGTTCGGGTTATTGTGTTTCTGTTGTCATTTGTTTCTATGTATTTTTTAATTTCTTCTTTGATTTCTTCAGTGATCTCTTGGTTATTTAGTAGCACACTGTTTAGCTTCTATGTATTTGTGGTTTTTACAGGTTTTTTTCCTGTAATTGATTTCCAATCTCATAGCATTTTGGTCAGAAAAGATGCTTGATACGATTTCAATTTTCTTAAATTTTCAGACTTGATTTGTGATCCAAGATGTGATATATCCTGGAGAATGTTCCGTGTGAACTTGAGAAGAAAGCGTATTCTGCCAGTTTGGGGTGGAATGATCTCTATCTGGTCTATTGTGTCATTTAATGCTTGTGTTTCCTTATTTATTTTCTGTTTGGATGAGCTGTCCATTGGTGTAAGTGGGGTGTTAAAGTTCCCTACTATTATTGTGTTACTGTCAATTTCCCCTTTCATGGTTGTTAGCATTTGCCTTATGTATTGAGGTGCTCCTATGCTGCATGCATAAACATTTATAATTGATATATTTTCTTCTTGGATTGATCCTTGATTGTTATGTAGTGTCCTTCCTTGTCTCTTGTAACATTTTTTATTTTAAAGTCTATATTATCTGATACAAGTATTGTTACTCTAGCTTTCTTTTGATTTCCATCTGCATGGAATATGTTTTTCCATCCCTTCATTTTCAGTCTGCATGTGTCACTAGGTCTTAAGTGGGTCTCTTGTACACAGTATATATGTGGGTCTTGCTTTTGTATCCATTCAGCCAGTCTGTGTCTTTTGGTTGGGGGCATTTAATCCATTTACATTCAACGTTATTATTGATATGTATGTTCCTATAGCATTTTCTTAATTGTTTTGGGTTTGTGGTTCTTTTTCTTTTCTTGTGTTTCCCACCTAGAGAAGTTTCTTTTGCATTTGTTGTACAGCTCGTTTGGTGGTGCTGAATTCTCTTAGCTTTTGCTTGTCTGAAAAGCTTTAGATTTCTCCATCAAATCTGAATGAGATACTTGCTGGGTAGAATAATTTTGGTTGTAGGTTTCTCTCTTTCATCACTTTAAGTATATCCTGCCACTCACTTCTGGCCTGCAGAGTTTCTGCTGAAAAATCAGGTGATAACCTTATGGGGATTCCTTTTTATGTTATTTTTTGTTTTTCTCTTGCTGCTTTTAATATTTTTTCTTTGAATTTAATTTTTGTTAGTTTGATTAATATGTGTCTTGGTGTGTTTCTCTTAGGGTTTATCTTGTATCGGACTGTCTGTGCTTCCTGGACTTGGGTGACTATTTCCCTTCCTATGTTGGGGAAGTTTTCCTCTATATACTCTTCAAATATTTTCTCAGACCCTTTCTTTTTCTCTTCTTCTTCTGGGACCCTTATAATTCGAATGTTGGTGCATTTAGTGTTGTCCCAGAGGTCTCTGAGATTGTCTTCAATTCTTTCCATTCTTTTTTCTTTATTCTGCTCCTCGGCAGATATTTCCACCATTTTGTCTTCCAGCCTACTTATTCATTCTTCTGCCTCAGTTATTATGTTACTGATTCCTTCTAGTGTATTTTTCATTTCAGTTGTTGTGTTGTTCATCTCTGTTTGTTCTCTACTTCTTCTAGATCTTTGTTAAACATTTCTTGTATTTTCTCAATCCGTGCCTCCACTGTATTTCCGAGATTCTGGATCATCTTTACTATCATTACTCTGAATTCTTTTTCAGGTAGATTGCCTATTTCCTCTTCATTTATTTGGTCTTGTAGGCTTTTACCTTGCTCCTTCAACTGTGACATATTTGTTTGCCATCTCATTTTCTTTTCTTTTTTTTTATGAGTGGTATTGTGTACCTATCTTACTGGTTGTTTGGTGAGAGGTTTCCAACACTGCAGTTTGTAGGCTGTTGTGTAGAGCTGGGTCTTGGTGCTGAAATGAGGACCTCTGGGAGACCTCACTCTGATGAATATTCCTTGGGGTCTGAGGTTCTCTGTTAGTCCAGTGGTTTGGACTTGGAGCTCCCACCGCAGGAGCTTCAGCCTCATGAACCAAGATCCTGCAAGCCACACAGGGTGGCAAAAATTTTAAAAAGGAGTACAATAACAAAGTAAAAAATAAAATTAGACTAGGAAACTAAAAGCTATGTTAGAAAAAAAAAAAGTAAAAACATAGATGAAACCACAACTGGAAGGTAAAACAGAACCACAATAGAAAAAAAAAGGAAGAGATAAAACAAAAAGGTGGAAAAGGCCTTGGCTGTGGATGGCAGAGTGTAAGCAGGGGTAAGGTTTGGGCGGTAGGCAGGGCTTATGCTTAGTACCCACAGGGCTGGAAAAGGTAGGGGGATGGGGGGTGGGGGTGGAGTTTAGGCTCAACAGAACAGAACAGAAGGGGCCCAGACATGCCTCCCATCTCTGGTCTCAGAGAGCAGGGCATACCACCTGGGAGCCCAGCAGGCTTCCCTTGGCTCAAGTGCGTGGGCAAACGCCCTCCAACCCTCTCCTGCTCCTCCTGTTCTAGAGGGCCCCTCCTGCTTGCCTCTCCTGATCTCCCTAGTCTCCATCCTATATCCCCAGGACCCATGCGGCCTGGAGTGGGCTTTGGAGGGCGGGAGATCCACCTGGGAGCTCAGCAGGCTCCCTGGGCCCCAGTGGGCAGGGGAAATGCCCTCTGCTCCTTTCCAGCTCCTCTGGTCCTGAAGGGCCCCTCTGCCGGCCTCTCCTGTTCTCTCCCAGCCTCCCTTCTATGCCCCCAGGACATATCCAGCCTGGAGGGGACCTCTGAGGGCATAGCCCCTGGCCCGAGAGCCAGGCAGACTTCCCTGGCTAATTGGGCACGGGAAATGCTGGGCCCACTCCCCCTGATCTGAGCTCTTGAGGGTCCCTCAGATGTGGGAAACCCTGCCCCCTCTCAGCCACCCCTCAGGGGTGCCTGTCCTGTCTGGCCTCCACTTCTCCTCCCACTCAGTCCCCCCACATCCTACTGGTTCGCTTAGGGGTTCTTCCCATCTCCTTGGGCATTGGGGTCCCCAACCAGCATTCGGCAGGCACCCTAGTTGTGGAGAGATGCAAACTCTGCGTCTTCCCACATGGCCATCTTGACTCCTCCCAGAAGCCTTGGTAAATTTAAGAAAATTGAGATCGTATCAAGCATCTTTTCCAATCACAATGCTATGAGATTAGAAAACAGTTACAGGGAAAAAATGTAAAAAACACAAACACATGGAGGCTAAACAATATGCTACTAAATAACCAAGAGATCCCTGAAGAAATCAAAGAGGAAATCAAAAAATACCTAGAGAAAAATGACAATGAAAACACGATGATCCAAAACCTATGGGATGTAGCAAAAGCTGTTCTAAGAGGGAAGTTTATAGCAATACAATCAATCCTACCTCAAGAAACAAGAAAAATCTCAAATAAATAAACTAACCTTACACCTAAAGGAACTAGAGAAAGAAGAACAAACAAAATCCAAAGTTAGTAGAAGGAAAGAAATCATAAAGATCAGAGCACAAATAAATGAAATAGAAATAAAGAAAACAATAGAAAATATCAATAACACTAAACGCTGGTTCTTTGAAAAGATAAACAAAATTGATAAACCTTTAGCCAGCCTCATCAAGAAAAAGAGGGAGAGGACTCAAATCAATAAAATTAGAAATGAAAAAGAAGAAGTTACAATGGACACTGCAGAAATACAAAGCATCTTAAGTGACTACTACAAGCAACTCTATGCCAATAAAATGGACAACCTGGAAAGAATGGACAAATTCTTAGAAAGGTATAACCTTCCAAGACTGAACCAGGAAGAAATAGAAAATATGAACAGACCAATGACAAGCACTGAAATTGAAACTGTGATTAAAAATTTCCAACAAACAGAAGTCCAGGATTAGATGGCTTCACGGGTGAATTCTATCAAATATTTAGGGAAGAGCTAACACCCATCCTTCTCAAACTCTTCCAAAAATTGCAGAGAGAGGAACACTCCCAAATGCATTCTACAAGGCCACCAGCACCCTGATACCAAAACCAGATAAAGATACTTCCAAAAAAGAAAATTACAGACCAATATCACTGATGAACATAGATGCAAGAATCCTCAACAAAATACTAGCACACAGAACCCGAGAACACATTAAAAAGATCATACAGCATGATCAAGTGGGATTTGTCTCAGGGATGCAAGGATTCTTCAATATATGCAAATAAATCAGTGTGAGATACCATATTAACAAATTGAAGAATAAGATCCATATAATCATTTCAATAGATGCTGAAAAAGCTTTTGACAAAATTCAACACCCATTTATGACAAAAACCCTCCAGAAAGTGGGCACAGAGAGAACCTACCTCAACATAATAAAGGCCATATACAACAAACCCACAGCAGACATCATTCTCAATGGTGAAAAACTGAAACCATTTCCTTTAAGATAAGGAACAAGACAAGGATGTCCACTCTCACCAGTCTTATTCAACATAGTTTTGGAAGTCCTAGCCATGGAATCAGAAAAGAAAAAGAAATAAAAGTAATCCAAATTGGAAAAGAAGAAGTATAATTGTCACTGTTTGCAGATGACATGATACTATACATAGATAATCCTAAAGATGCCACCAGAAAACTACTAGAGCCAATCAATGAATTTGGTAAAGTTCGATTGGAAGAATCAATGTTGTGAAAATGACTATTCTACCCGAAGCAATCTACAGATTCAATGCAATCCCTATCAAATTACCAATGGCATTTTTTTTACAGGACTAGAACAAAAAAATCTTAAACTTTATATGGAGACACAAAAGATCCAGAATAGCCAAAGCAGTCTTGAGAGAAAAAAACAGAGCTGGAGGAATCAGGCTCCCTGACTTCAGACTATACTACAAAGCTACAGTAATCAAGACAGTATGGTACTAGCACAAAAACAGACATATAGATCAATGGAACAGGATAGAAAGCACAGAGGTAAACACACACATCTATGATCAACTAATGTATGACAAAGGAGGCAAGGATATACAATGGAGAAAAGACAGTCTCTTCAATAAGTGGTGCTGGGAAAACTGGACAGCTACATGTAAAAGAATGAAATTAGAAGACTTCCTAACAGCATACGTAAGAATAAACTCAAAATGGATTAAAGATCTAAATGTAAGACTGGACACTATAACACTCTTAGAGGAAAACACAGGAAGAACACTCTGACATAAATCACAGCAAGATCTTTTTTGACCCACCTCCTAGAGTAATGGAAATAAAAACAAAAATAAACAAATGGGACCTAGTTAAACAAAAGCTTTTGCACAGCAAAGGAAACTATAAACATGTTGAAAAGAAAACCCTCAGAATGGGAGAAAATATTTGCAAATGAATCAACAGACAAAGGGCTAATCTCCCAAATATATAAACAGCTCATGCAGCTCAATATTAAAAAAACAAAACACACAATCAAAAAATGGGCAGAGGGGCTTCCCTGGTGGCGCAGTGGTTGAGAATCTGCCTGCTAATGCAGGGGACACGGGTTCGAGCCCTGGTCTGGGAGGATCTCACATGCCACAGAGCAACTAGGCCCGTGAGCCACAACTACTGAGCCTGCGCATCTGGAGCCTGTGCTCCGCAACCAGAGCGGCCACGATAGTGAGAGGCCCGCGCACCGCGCTGAAGAGTGGCCCCCACTTGCCACAACTAGAGAAAGCCCTCACACAGAAACGAAGACCCAGCACAGCCAAAATAAATAAATAAATAAATTAATAATAATAATAAAATGGGCAGAAGACCTAAATAGACATTTCTCCAAAGAAGACATACAGAGGGCCAAGAGGCATATGAGAAGCTGCTCAATATCAGTAATTATTAGAGAAATGCAAATCAAAACTACAATGAGGTATCACCTCCCACCGGTCAGAATGGGCATCATCAGAAAATCTACGAACACCAAATGCTGGAGAGGGTGTGGAGAAAAGGGAACCCTCTTGCACTGTTGGGAGGAATGTAAATTGATACAGCCACTATGGAGAACAGTATGGAGGTTCCTTAAAAAACTAAAAATAGGGGCTTCCCTGGTGGCGCAGTGGTTGAGAGTCCACCTGCCGATGCAGGGGACACGGGTTCGTGCCCCGGTCCGGGAAGATCCCACATGCCGCGGAGTGGCTGGGCCCGTGAGCCATGGCCGCTGAGCCTGCGCTTCCGGAGCCTGTGCTCCGCAATGGGAGAGACCACAACAGTGAGAGGCCCGCGTACCGCAAAAAAAAAAAAAAAAAAAAAAAAACTAAAAATAGAATTATCATATGACCCAGCAATCCCACTACTGGGCATATACCCTGAGAAAACCATAATTCGAAAAGACACATGCAGCACCCCAGTGTTTATTGCAGCACTATGTACAATAGCCAGGTCATGGAAGCAACCTAAATGCCCACTGACAGACAAATGGATAAAGAAAATGTGGTACATACATACAATGGAATATTACTCAGCCATAAAAAGGAAGGAAATTGGGTCATTTGTAGAGATGTGGATGGACCTAGAGACTGTCATATAGAGTGAAGTAAGTCAGAAAGAGAAAAACAAATGACACATATATATGTCATTCCGCATATATGTGGAATCTAGAAAAATGGTACAGATGAACCAGTTTGCAAGGCAGAAATAGAGACACAGATGTAGAGAACAAACGTATGGACACCAAGGGCAGACAGCTGGGGGGGTGGGGGGGGTGGGATGAATTGGGACATTGAGATTGATATATATACACTAATATGTATAAAATAGGTAACTAATAAGAACCTGCTGTATTAAGAAAAAAAAAAGAGAAAAGAAATGTAGGCTCTGTGAGAGAGGGGGATTAACTACTATATCCTCAGAACCAAGAACATGTGCCTGCTCCATGGTAAGTGGTCAGTAAATATTTATTGATTAAATGGATGAATAAGAGGTTTAAAGAGTCACAAAGGTGTCTGTCTCCCTAAAAAGATCACAATAAACTACTTGAGGTCACCACCACTGAAATCTGGGAATAGTGTTATATTTATTGAAAGGTCCCCTGACCTTCGGCTGAGAAAAAGTCACATGTGTTTGTGCTTCTGTGTGAAGTATCTATGTCTCTTTGGAAGTAATTAGAGGGCCTGATAGAGAGGAAAGGAGGGGTAGACAGGCAATATTATTTACAGTTGTAACCCTATTAAAGCCATGGTCCATGTGGTTCAGTCCATGAGAAACTTGAAATTCAAAGTGCTATCATTCAAATAGGAGTCCTAATAAGGTGTGCATCTTTCAAGCAACATAAATGGGACTAGTATTAAAATTCTCTGTTCTCTCCTATGGACTCAGAAATCTCTGGAACATCTCTTCCTCTCTCCAGAGCCATCTCCCTCATCACCTACTCCACTCAGCCTCTGTAATCCCTCTTGATTGACAACTCTTCCTCATCTCCATGCTTTGCCTTCCCACACAAAGGACTCCCAGTAGGTTATTTCCCTACTGCTTAGGGTTCTCTACAGAATAAGATATCCTCTGTGCTTTTTTGCTTTTTTCCTTCATCTAGTCTCCTAATTCAGCATCACCAGTGGAAAAGCCCTCTGTGGAGGATGAGGGAGGGGAAGAGTAGGCAAAGTCCAAACTGTTCTGCACACAGAGAGGAGGGGAAAGGCTGTGGACATGTATAGAAAGATGCTTTCATCCTTTCAGTCATAACTTGACTGTCGTGCCTAACTAGAGTGTTGCTCCCAATTCTACAGTAGTTTTACGAGTCCACTAAAATCCTGTTTTTCAAATAGCATATATCTATCTACAAAAGAACTTTTACTTTCCAGAGAGGAATGGCATTTATAAATCCATAGGCCAAGATTAGAGCAATGTTTCATCACAGCTCTTAGCTTTCTACATTATTTTTTAGCTTATTTTCTAATTCAAACCAGCATTTAGTCATTTTGTGCAAAATAGATTTAGGACCTAAATCCTTATCTGCAACTAGATTTAGGATCTATGGTCCTTTTTTCCCAGCACAGCCTAATTGGCTGACACTATATTAAACTGAAAATGCTCACTTGCTGTAGCCACCCTCCTTGTGCACATCAAAGCTTCTCATTGTCACACTTCTGCCCAGATATTAATAACAGGAGTGGGAAGGAGAATAAATGCATGAAGTGCTGCTGCTCAGTCTTTTTAAGCCTTTGGAGCTTTCCTCTTCTGCTTTGGCTGAAGATGAGGTGAAGATTAGGTACACTGGGAGCCCAGCTGTCTTAGGGAAAAACCCTAAAGGGAGAATCCATCAGTTGAAACAAGTTTTTGGATCCCAAGATGGAAACCTAGATGGAACCAATTTTTACGCTACAGCACTGCCATCAGGACTGGGCACATCAGGATAACAAGAGGCAGATGGTTTTCAGCAAAACGAAAAATTCGAGGGCACCACACATACAGTCACAGTTTCCAAACTTTGAAGGAATTCTGCCCCTGAAAGTGTATCTGTTTAATCTCTCCCAAGGCAAAAGGCAAGGAACCCTCAAGGGCATCATATATTTCTTTTAATAAAAAGTTGGCCCTTGTACTTTGTAGATGCAAACATTTATCAGTCTTACGGCCAGAGCAGTGGAAGTTTGCTCCTGGGAAGAGAGAGTTCAGGGAATGATGTTCCATTTATTGAAGGAAGAGGAAGATGCAGACCTAAAAAATGATAGTCCTGGAAATAGATATTCGCAGAGATGACCTAAGGAGACATTGGAACTGCAATAGTCCGAGGGCTAAGGGCATGTGCTCTAGATCAGAGGTGGCATCAGAAAGGCTGCGACGACCCTCAGCCCACAGATATGATTATTGGGTACTTGAAATGTTTAAAGAAACACATTTGAAATAAATAGATGCTGACATTTTAAAATTAGGAGATTTCACGTAAAAAATATTCAGATTACTGACTTGAAAAAAATCGGAAGGCGCACACTTCTGCACAGCCTCAAAACGGAACTGAGTAGCCACCCCTGCGTTTGCTCTGGCATTTGCCATGACCCTTTCATGGCTTGTTTTACTCATTTGTGTTACCTTCCTTGCTTACAAAGCCATGAACCCCTTTTTCCTGGCCCAGTTCTCCTTTGGTCACTTAAAGTTGTGAATTTCTGTTCCTATCACTTAAGCCTTTTGAATCTTTATCTACTTATCTTTACAGTAGAGATAATACTTTACCACAGTGTTGGGAAAGTTAAATAAGATATTGTATGTAAAGTGCTTAGCTCAAGGCCTGGCACATATGTACTTCATATACATTAACCACTATTATCGTGAATGTTGGTCTTATTGAACAAGCCTGTCCAAACCCTTTTATTACTTCTCTTTTTAATATAAATGAGGAAATATGAAAGTGATGGCCACAGATATAAGCCTCCTATTGCTCAAATCTTTTGGGTCACTAGAAGTACTTTGAACAATTAGGTTATGTAATTTGCCTAAAGCCATGTATAAACTGGGCAACTGTCTATTTCAATTAATCATCATAGGGAGACAGAGCTGAAAACTAAGGGTTCTGTGGAGAAGTGTCATGGTGTGGGGCAGGCCAGAAGTGATGCAGAGGTCCATGGCCCCACCTGTTCGTTAGGTAAGGACACCCACTAATCACCCCTGAGAGTGCAGTATAGTGAAAGAACATCACAGCTGGGAGACATTCAAATCACATCTCTATCACCACTAGGTCACTTTGGTCATAGAAATACTCTGAGTTTTGAGTTTCATTTTATAATTTGTAAGATGGAGATGGTGACAACCTATCTTACAGAATTATTGTGAATGTTAATTAAAATAATGAGCATTTAAATGCTTAGCATACAGTAGCTCAAAACATAGTAATTATAAATAAGAGCCAAAGTAAATTATAATAGGTCATCTATTGAAAATAGTTAAAATCTTTATTGAAAAATAATAATCTTCAAGAGTTTAAAATTAAGTGGTGAACTATTGCAAAATGTGATACACACCACCTCAAATTAGTGTCATGTACTTTTTGAGCCCATTATAATTACCATTATTTACTCATCACTACTTCCATTAAAGCCTCATTACTGCCAATGACATTCCTGATAATGCTTCAGGGGGTCTGTTTGTTTGGTTTGTATTTAAAATTTGTCTCTTCCTAGTATGTGTAGTATTATGCCTTCTTTTAATTTTAATTTGGATATAACAATTCTGCTTTAGCCCTCTTTTCTACTTCAGTCTAGTCTTAGCTGATTAGAACTGAGAGTTATGAATTCAATGTGTACATTCTATTAAAAATACTCTGGCAGTCTGATGCTTTGAAGTGACCTGGTCACT
The DNA here is from genome assembly GCF_008692025.1 of Phocoena sinus. Lineage (NCBI taxonomy): Eukaryota > Metazoa > Chordata > Mammalia > Artiodactyla > Phocoenidae > Phocoena > Phocoena sinus. The sequence goes on along the minus strand of NC_045765.1, from coordinate 51,516,695 downwards.
GCTTGCGAATGAGTGTGTCTTGGTCCTCAAAGTAGCCAGTGTGTTTGCTCAATCCGGTCTCTTTTCTCTTGAGCAGTCTTATTTCTAAAGCCTCTCTCTCTTTTTAACTTTTGCTATAATGGAGGCTTAGGATAGCATTTTATCCACCTGGGATACTACCTGTAGTAACATAATCAGACAGTGACTCTCCAGCATCACATGACGGCAGTGAGAAAGTGAATTAACTCATGCAAGGCTGACGTTTATATATTTGTATAATGAAGGTGTCAGGGGCCAAATTGCAAGTATGATTCCCCACACAACCAATTATGTCTGTGATGAAAACATCCTCCTCTAGTGATCTATGTCATGAATGAGTTCCCTTTATCCTGCGAAGTTGGGTTGGCTATTTCTCTGCTCCTCAGAAAACAGCTCTGAGAATCCTGCTTGTGAGACTGGTGACTCACCGGTGTTATCTTTGTGTACCAAGGCTCCGCTTTTCCTTTCCTGTACTATGCCCCAGCGTGACTAAGAACATTGTTTAAACGAAAACGATGTATTAAGACAAAGACAAAACTGCTTCAACATTGCGGGGAGGGGGGGGGTCGTGGAAATGGAAGTCTTTAAAAAAGAGAAAAGAAAAACTCAAGAAGGAAAATGTAAACCTTGGACACAAAATAATCATACTCTACTATTTCATGAACTGATTTCTTTGTTTTTTCTCCTTAAATGTAAGTTGGTCAAAGCTTAATAAGAAGGGGAAAACATGTAACATGTTCTCCTCTTGCCTTTCTGGGCTCTTGTAATTTTTATTAGGTTCCTAAAAGATTGAAGAGAATATATTTTAACTGCTTGTTAAAGCCAAAGTCCCTCTGACATTTCTTCCCATATCCATAAAGTTTTATGAGTTTCCTTATCTTGAAGCCCCGCAAAGAATACTCGTCTTAAAACAAGACAGAGTTTTTTCTTGCTCCTCTGCAGAGCAAGAACTCCCCAAGGACACTGCCCTACAGACCTCAGGCTTCATTCTCCAGTTTCCTGCAAGGCTGCCAATTGGTCAGACTTAGCCCTGGGCTCCTTTCTGTCGCCTCTTCTCCCCATCCTTTGTTTATTCATTCCTTCCTACTTCCCCTCTCCCTTGCTCTTGGTGAATTCCCAAACCCTCTCTTCTTCAGGGGTAATAATACTTACAGCTGGACTGGGTATCTTTTGATTTTGCTTGTCTATCCTCTCTGTGCTCTGGTAGCAGAACCTCTTTTGTTCCATTTGGGGATCCATCCATGTGATTTTGGTAAAGCTATCAATCAAATGGAAGTGGAGACATGACCCAATCAGGATACCCATGCTTTGGACCCAATAACAGCTCCAGGAGTGGGCACTGATGGAGGCAGGACCAATAGGGACCTGGGGAAAGAGTTTCAAGCTATTTGGAATCACTAGCTATGGAGATTCATGTGCTTGCTCGGGAAGCAGCTCGCCTCTTTCACTGGAAACTCGCTGTGAGAATGGTAAAACCAAAGTTGCTATGACCATATTTACGGTCAGAGTCAAAGCTGCAAGAGGGAAACCTCACTTCATTTGAGTTCTGGACTCAGCCATGTCTGGGGCCAACTGCTCATCTTCAACTTCCATGTTCTGGGAACCAACAAAATATCTTTTAGGGCTTCCCTGGTGGCGCAGTGGTTGAGGGTCCACCTGCCGATGCAGGGGACGTGGGTTCGTGCCCCGGTCTGTGAGGATCCCACATGCCGCGGAGCGGCTGGGCCCGTGAGCCATGGATGCTGAGCCTGCGCATCCGGAGCCTGTGCTCCACAACGGGAGAGGCCACAACAGTGAGAGGCCCGCGTACCGCAAAAACAAACAAACAACAACAAAAAAAATATCTTTTAGTGTAAGCCTGTTTGAGTTTCTGTTACTTACAACCAGAAGAGCCCAGATTCTTTTACTGCTTTAAGAATTTAGCCATCTAGTAAGGAAATGCATCACTACAGAGAAAGGCAGGCTGTGAAAAGTGAATGGGAGGGACCTGCAGAAATCACGCAGGGGGCATACAACTCAGAGGATTAATTACGACTGAGGACGCTGAGGAAAGCTGCAGTGAAGGAAGAGGTAGATTGGAGCTGGCCATTGTAGAGTACGTAGAATTTCCAATGGTGGCGAGGAGGTGAGAGTGGAAGGAAGTAGTAGTGAGAAAGGGCATCACGCTCAGAAGGGACAGTGTGAGTAAAGGCCTGGCATGTTAGAGGATTGATGAGTGGTTCAATGGGGCAGGACCTAGCGTATGTGGATGTATGTCTGGACACGTAGTCAGTAGGCTGGAGTCAGATACCGGTGCCCTTTGGAAACCATTCTAAGGAGTAAAGCTATTATTCTATAAGCAGGGAGGAGCTGCTACTGTTTTCCATAATAGGATTAACGTGATCAGATCTATGTTTCAAGAAGAAAACTCTGCCTCCTGCCCTGGGCTCAGTCATAATTTTCTGGAGGATGGCCTCCCTGGCCTCCCCAATTCAATGTATTGCCTCTGTTTTCTATTCCTGGCATCGCCTCCCACTCAGGCAAAAGGTGCAAAACCTGAGCAATGAATTTCTGAAACAGTTCTGAGGCTTAATCAGAGGATAAGGTTAGGGAAGGTGACATACCCTGGTCATCAAGTTTGAGGGCATTGGCACCAGTTGCGTGACTCGGGCACATCACTGGATGTAGGGGGCCCTGTTGATGCCTCACCCAGATTCCCTACCCCAGGTAGGTGCAAGCATTCCCCCGCTAATGTCGATGAGAATGATGTGGATGATGTTGGTGATACTGATGATGACTCTTGGCTGCTACAGCTCACAGCTGTCCTTTTACCAGAGAACTGCCTGAACCCCAACCCCTGCCTGCAACCAATGACTGACTCGTGTAGAGTATAAATGTCAAGCCCCCATGCCTTATATCAGTTAAAACTGTGGTATTTATTATTTATGCTCTAGGACTCTCCCAAGATTCCTTGCTTCTATTACTTCCTCAGTAAATCACCTGCACAAGAAAACCCATCTCAGGCTCTGCTTCTAGGGAACCTGACCTAAGACATTTGACCTGATTTGAAAAATGGGGTTGTTGTAAGGCTTAAACGTTAATGTAAGTAACAAATAAGTAAAAATCAGCTGATATAATTAAGTAAGTAAAATTGAATACATGTTAATATAAGTGACACACAATAGTGCCTGCCATATAGCAGGTGTTAAGTATTTGTTTTTATTAATGTTATATTACTTCTCCAAATATCTCATGAATCTCTTTGCTCCTCTTTGATCCCACCACTATTGCTCTAGGCTAGACTTTCATTACTTGTTATTTTGATTAAATAGAGCTCTTGCCAGATTTCTCCTCCCTCCCTCCCTCCCTCTTTTCTTCTCTTCTACAAATATTTGAGTGTTTATTATATACCAGGCACTGTTCTAGGGATAAATTTGGACAAGTTACTGAACTGAACCTCAGTTTACTCATTTGTAAAATAGGGATACTGTAAATCTACTATACAGGGTAGTGGTGGAATTGAATGAGAAAGTGTTCATAAAGCACTTAGCTCATGCCTAGTAAGTACTCTATAACCGTTCTCTTTTTGCTTCTTTCCTGCTTATCATTTTCTGGCATGTAGACAGCAGAGACACCCACAGGGGTATTATTTACTGCTTGTGGACTCTATTTGACAGATATGTTATTCCTCTATTTAAAGGACCAGTAATAGAACTTCTCTAATAATGATAACCTTGCTTTTCCCAGTTAAAGCACTGTGCTCCCTGCATATATTATTGTAAGGTGCATGCTGCAATACATGCCTTGTCAAACCATGAATTGATGTTAAGCGCCATGCTGTGAATTTCCGTCAAGGAGTCATCTTGAGCAGGTTAGTGGTCTCCTGCATGTCAAAAGTCCACACCTGGCCCTCTGCAGGCACCGCTCACGGTAATGAGAACGTAGCTATGATGAAAGCCTGCATGCTGAAAGCAAGCCCAGATAGCAGGGATGAACTTGAGAGTAAAGCAGAATTTGAACCCTGTTATGTAAATGGTGCTTTCAGTTCCCTTGATCTTTGTGAAAAAATGTTTTTTTCATTCTGCCTCTTTCAGTGCAAGTTCAGGGTTTCACAGTCTCCTGGGCTCCTTTTGAGGTCTGCCATAACTTAAGTGAATAAAACAGAAAAGGAGCGAAATTTCTCCCGGATTCCGGCAGAAAGCAGACAGAAATTAGCACACCACTGGGTGAATTTGATGTGTTGAGGTTGTGGATCATATCTTACCCATGGTGAGAGCAGTGTGTGTGTGTGTGTGTGTGTGTGTGTGTGTGTGTGTGTGTGAACTCACACTGAATCATTTCTACACTTTCATTTTATTTTTGCATTTTTCCCCCTCCACATTTAGTTCATTTTAGTACTCTTCACTTTGGAAAATGACCATATAGGAGTTATGCCCTATAACATATGTCCTATGACACTTTTTTAAATGTCAAATACAAGATTGTCAATGGAGTCTAAAATGCACTGGTTTTTTTTTCTTTTTTAGCCATGACTTTTCACACTGATATGTTAAGACAGCATGTATTTCTTTTGATGTATACAATCCCAAGTAAATGCTGTCTATCATCACAGTTATTATAGTGTTTAAATAGTTGGGACATAAATATGTTTTAAACTGAATTTCTTTCTTAATATTAGAGCGTCTAGCAGTTTTTGATTCTTTCATGTAATTAGGTGGCTTAGTTGAGAACAAGATGCCACTAACTGAACTATAAAATAAATATAAGATGGAATGGTTAGAAATTAATAAGGAATTGTCTTGAAATTGTAATAAGTTTTGAAATTTATATTTAATTACTTACAGTATTTGCTCTAAGAACCTACATCTGAGGAAAGTTGAAAGAAAGATCCTAATACTCATTACAATCATGTTTTTATATATTGTCCCTTTCTTCCCAAGCACTACATGTGCTTCAGAGACATTGTAGCTGAATCAATAGGAGGAAAGGAGTGGGTCTGTTTAATGCCTGACTTGAAAGGAAAAAGGGTTAACAGGTTAGTAATGGGAACACAAAAACATAAATAGCACAGGGCCAAGAGGGTCAATTTCTATTATAGCCTTTACAGAAAAACAACTGTGTATTTTATTACATATTCATTAAACATTTTATATATTCATTAAACATACTGTAGCATCTGATATGTGCAAATCTCTGAGCTAGGTGCAACGGAGTTAAAAAATCAGAATCTTTCATGTGTGGGGCCTTTAGGGACTTTCCACCCCCTCACTTGTTCCCGTAAACCAATTCTTCTCCCTATCGTGCGCCACTCCTTCTCCCTATCGAAACCAATTCTTCTCCCTATCGTGCGCCACTCCTTCTCCCTATCGAAACCAATTCTTGGAGTTTTTCAGTTGACGGGGACTTGCCAGACAGCGGGTAATTTTCCAGTTGCCCGTAACAGGTATACGCCCTAACCGCCACAATGAACAGACAACTATAACGGCCAGAAGGTGGGACAAAAGTTCCTAAGCCAATGAATTCAAAAGTCACCACATTTACCCAATCATTGTGAGAATATACCCGCCCTATGAGTAAATAAACCTATAAAAAGTATGTGATTCCGCTTTTAGGGGTTCCCCATCGGCCTCCTGCGTGAGGTTCAGGGGACCCCGGTGCATCGGCTCCTAATAAACCTCTTGCGTGTTGCAGCGGCTCCCGACTCTTGGCGGTTCTTGGGCGAGTTGGAATCCCTCGTAGACCGTTTGGGTCTAACACATGGTCCTTGGTCTTGGGGAGATGAGGGTCTCGTGGTGCTCACACACATCAGACCACAGCCAAGGGCGTGCATGGGCTCTGTGAGAAAAGCTCTGAGGGTGTCTGAATGTGAAATTACCAGCTTCCAGGCTCCACCTGTAACTGCTGCATCACAATGCAAACTTAGCCCAGTAACCAAGTCCATGTAAGAGAGTCCTACCTGCTGAGTCTTGACCTGGGAGAGCAGACAGAGGCTCCTCTCAGTATGCATTGCTCATCCTTCCATCCCTTCACTAATTCACATGTCCACTTAGCAAATTCTTGTTGGGCATGGTGAGAAGTAGTGCATTGGGTGTTGAACTAAATAGGAGTTGTGTGAGGAGCTGAAAACAGAGCAGTGAACCAGAAAGAGTCATGACACTTACATTCTCAAGGGGGAAATGGACACTTAGCAACTATCGCACAACTCATGAGCTGTATCTGTGATAAGGAAGAACAAATCTGACTCCATATTAGATCTGTTCCTTTTACTTGAACCTTCTGTGCTTTGTTGCCTGTGCTTAGTCATGCTGGCTCTGCACTTTTGTAAAAGAATGCTGCCTACAGCCTGAAATATACAGGATAGCTTATTCACAGGGCTCTGACCTTTAAGAGTGGATCGGTATAGAGATAAAAAGTTGCAGAACAGAGAATAACATTTGTCTTGTTGGAGGTTTACAGGAACATGGTGACCTGACCTACCTGGACAGCTACAAGAACAAAGAATTCCAAAACCAAGAAATTTGCAACAACTAACCATGACCCTACCTCACCTTGCCTTTAAAAATGCTTTGCTAAACCCTTCCAGGAGTTGGGGGTTTTTTGGCCATGAGCCACCTGTCTCCTTGCATGGCCCTGCAATAAACCTGTCTCTGCTCTAGACCCTGACATTTCGGTCTGTTTGTGCATCGGGCACACGAACTCGATGCACACGAACTTGCATTCAGTAAGGGTACCTGTGATAAGAGCTTCAAAGAAGAAGTATAGATTACAAAGGGGATGGGGGGAGGACACTGAATCTGGTCTGAGAGAATCATGAAAACTTTAAAAGGAAGTAAAAATGGCCAAATTGAGGCCTGTATGAACTAGCCAGCGAAGAAAAAGTTGAGGTTCAGGGAAGTGGAGGGGATGGACTGTTGAATGCCCTGATGGGGTTTGAGGACCAAAAATACGGGCAGTGTGCCTGTGCCATGTGGTTGAGTGGAGACTCTAGGTGGGAAGGCCTCAGATGAGGAAGGGTCTGGAGGGCCACTTGTGGGAGTTTGAACTTGATCCTTAGCGTAATAAGAGGCCCCTGAGGGGTTTTAAGTCAGGAAATGATTGGATACTATTTGCATTGCCCCTGAGGGGTTTTAAGTCAGGAAATGATTGGATACTATTTGCATTTTAAATGCTCCCATGGGCCGGAGTGTGGAGAATGGATAGAAGGGGTCTGGATCAGGGAGGTGATGGAGATGCAGAGAAGAGGCCTCAGGACACAGACCTGGGAGAGGTTTAGAAAGTAGGATTGCTGGCAGCAGTAAGCACTGCTTTCCCCTCCCTTCTCCCACTGTTAGGACAGAGTTCCTATGCTGCTCTCAGGAACCACTGGCTCTAAGAGGGAGGCAGGGGAGAAAGCCGTTGTGCTTGGGTCCACCCAGCAAAGAAGGTACCCAAACCCCTGGACCAGTTTTGGGGATGCAGAAGCTGGTATTATTACTTACATGTCCATGTAGTGTGTGAGCCAGCCATTAAACCGACCTCCTCCCAGATACTCCAAACCAAGAGGCAGGAATAAGTTCATGCATTACACAGTGTGGTTACGATCCATGATGTAGGGATGGATGCATTTTGATGGTGGTTTGATATAGACCACAGAATTAATAAATCCCACAAAATTTGAGAATGGAATATAAACCCAGTGTATTTTAGATACCCAGACTGGTCTGTCAAAAGCAGAGGCAGAGGGGAAATGATAGTCTAAGAAGGGAAGCAGAGCCTCTGCGTGTGGACCCAAGGGGAAGAATGGAATAGGGAAGGGTTATGAGTCCCCGGGGCTCAGAAAATTGGAATCCACAAACAAACAAACAATCAGACCCTGGACAGAGGAGACCCACAACCTCAGACCTGGCTCTGTCTGCCCCAGGCATTATGCTATCTTGTATTTCAAAGATGAAGACTCAAACCAGAGAAGTTATGACCTGCTCAGGATTAGATGACCTCCTCTGACTTATTTCTTTTCCCCACATCAGTGCTCACTGTCTCAGACCTCTGTCAGGTTGTCTGGCTGGAATCCTGCATCCCTGGCCTCAGCTAGAAGGTCAGCTGGATTTTGGCTAATCTTGTTGGGATCAGTGGAACTTGGCTCCAGCCATGAGTTGAGTTAACATCTCTCATTCCTCCGTGACTGGTGGGCTGCCCAAGACATCATCTTCACAAGGTGGTAGCAGAAGCCCAAGAGAGCAGACCTAGCACTGAAATGGGTAAAGCCTCTGTACACATCACAACTACTAACATTTCATTGGCCAAATAAAGTCATACAGCCAAGCTGACATCAAGGGGGTGGAAAATATACTCCAGCTATAATCTCAGGAACTACACATGGTATAGGTGTAGGGAGTGATGAAGTACTGGGAAGAATAATACAGTCTACAACAGTGCCTCACAAAAAGATTACATGGAAAAAGCACATGCACAGGATATAAAATTGATTGTACAACTTGATCATAACTATGTAAAAAAATTTTTTGCAAGTCAACAAAGAATAGAAATAAATAAGCAAAAATGAAAAAAATCATGACTGGGAAAAAAAAAAGCAGAGGCAGAAAAGATGAGTTTCTACTTCAGGTATCAGATAAAATTAAATATTGTGTGGTCTTTTTCAGTCTAGGACTTCAGGGCTGCTGAGACAAAGTTTATTGTTTAAGTTCAGTTCCAAACTTGGTTTTGAAGTGAAATCACCATTTGCATGATCAAATTCACCAATCTGAGTAGCTGTTTTGGTGCTATATTGACACAAGTTCTCTAACATTTAAAGACTCATGGGGTTTTCTTTGGGGTTTTCTTTGTTTAAAGACAAGATTCAAAATGGTACAGGGTAGAAGGGGAAAATCTGGGTAAATGATTAACTGACTGGTTTGGTGACCTTGAAATGTGCCCTTGGATCATGGAATTGCATCCCATATTCTGTAACTAAGGAGATTTTGGAAGGTTTGGAGTCTGTGGCATAATAAAAATAATAGCTACCATGGACTGAAGACAGACACTGTGCTATGTACTTTATAAGATCCAACTTATTTAATCTTTATATAAAATTTATAACATATATGCTTTTATTACACTAATTTTACCAAGACAAAATGAGAACTAGAAAGAATAATTGATTTGCCTAAGATCACAGCTAATAATTGGCAGGGTCAGGATTTGGCCTCAGGTCTAGGTCCAGAGTCTGCATCTAAATCACTACCTTTGCCCTGTGCATCTGTGAAAGGCAAAACAAAACTCCCACAAATCGTTCCTTAGTATTACTGCCAGAAGTTTTCCTCATTAGTAAAGTGGGGCCAGTTACAGCCAGCAGCTCATATTATTATTTAATTTTTTCCCTTTTATTATACCAGTGGATTTCTTAATGATTTTTTAATTTTAAAAACTTTATCTTTTTTAGTTTGTACACTCATCTTAGGTTAAATAAAAGGTATTTAAACGCACTTGGCTTAGTTAAGGACTAACATGTTCTCATAACCATTATGATACAAACAGAAGATACTTGGAGATAGCCTTAATGAAACCCAGAGCCTTTGAGAGCCATTAACATGCATCATGTTAGTAGAAGAAATGGGGAGAATTAAAAATTCTAGAGAAATACGTCAATTTGGATGATGCTCTAAAATGCTCAATTTTCCATTGAAAATTTTAATAAATTATTATTTTACCCCAAATGTTTCTATTATGCCTGGAAAAAAAAGTGACAGGAATAAAAGGAAGAGGAAGCTGATTGACAGGTTCCCTGGAAACAAGTAGAAGGTGTATGTAGGGAGGGAGGGTGACGTGCTGAGGAGACAGAGGTTGACATATTGGAAGAGGCATAGACTTTGGAAGCGACCTAGGTCCCAGACCAAACCTCAGCTCAGCCACTTAAGAACCTTGATCTTGGGCAAGTTTCTTTTTTTTTAGCGGTATGCGGGCCTCTCACTGTTGTGGCCTCTCCTGTTGCGGAGCACAGGCTCCGGATGCGCAGGCCCAGCGGCCATGGCTCACGGGCCCAGCCGCTCCACGGCATGCGGGACCCTCCCGGGCCAGGGCACGAACCCGCGTCCCCCGGATCCGCAGGCGGACCCTCAACCACTGTGCCACCAGGGAAGCCCATTGGGCAAGTTTCTTACACTCTCCAAGCTTTAATCTTCTATACAGTAGAAGATTATAAATCTTCTATAAAATCTTGTATAAAATGGGAAAACGATACCTATTTAATAGGACACATGTGAAGGCTTTATGAGATAGCAGTAACATTATTGCTATTTGGTGATATTGTATTATGCACCAGTTATTACTTATATCAATCATAAAATAAAATGAAAACTGTAAAGTATCATTATCCCCATTCTATAGATGAGTGAAATGAGGCTTACAGAGGCTACATTATTTGTTTAAGATCACAGAGCTATTAAAGAAGGGACCTGTGGTTCACCTGTGTCTGTTGTGACTGCCAAGGCCAGACTCCTCAATACTGTGTGATAAATTGCTTCAGTGTCACAGTCTGAGCTACCATTTAACAAACATTTTGTATGAGCCTGAGCTGAATGCTCTATGCACATTATTTCCATTAATGACAACTTGACAAGATAGGCTTTATCATCCCCACTTCACAGATTAGTCAATTTTGAGGCTAGGAAACTTCAGTCATTTGCCCAAAGTCACAGTGGTAGGTGGTGAACCTGAGCCTGAATCCAGACTTGTCTGATTTTAAAACTATGCCATTCTGTCTTCCATGACATGTCATTTAGAGCTAGGTAACTGTGGCCATATTGTAGGTGGTACTGGCAGTTTTTATTGAAATTCTTTTGTTATCTCATCAACTTCCAACTCTACAGAATAGCTTGACACTAGTTGCAGTAGAACTGAGAAGGTAAGAAGATTCCTCTGGCTATTCTAGGCCAAAATATCTCAGTTCTATCCTTCATTCTTTAGACCCAAAGAGTTTCCTTCTGTATCCTTTAAAGGTAGCCCAGTGTTAGGATTAGAATATCTGATTATAAAGAAGCATAAAATGCTGAAAAATCTGGTCAACATTTAGCATTCACAAAGTGTGGAATGAGTGTCAATTTATACATTTTATGATTCTAGGCCCTTGTGGTGGAACCCAAAGGGAAGGCCTGATCCTTGCCTTGAAGAAACTTACATGCAGTATACTTATTGTCTGCTTGGGCATTCTCCAAAAGGATCACCTACAGTGGTACAGGAAAACACTGTTTTCAATAGGATTGATGTGCTAAAGGCCAGGGCGTGACTGTTGTAGAGGTATTTTGATACTTTACGTTATATCATAAAGATGATCTTCTGTTCTGCTGGCTCATTGTATGGGCCTTCATAGGCACCAGGGGTTTAGGAAAGAAAAGCTCCACAGTATATCATACGCTAAGGGCCACTGTCCTTACCAGATCACTGTGAAGTGGAAGATGTGTTGGATTGAGAGAGTAGAGGAGTGGGTCTTAGTCCCAGCCTGTCTCTAACCGGCTATGGGAACCTGGACAAATCACTTCCCCTCCTTGGGCTTTCGTTTTGCAGACAGCAAAATGAACTGATGACCCAGATGACTTCTAAGGTCACTTCAGAACTAACAAGGAATGTGAACTTGCTCCTTTCTTTTGTGAAGAGGCTCTTCCTGCCATTCATGTGAGGTTGGATCCCTGCAGAGAGCTGACAGTGAACATGTTCACATAACCTGAATCTCCTAGCTCTTCTCTCCTACCCAAGCATACCCTCAGTTATTGTCTGCACCAACGTCAATGTGAGTAGGACTCTGCCTGATGTACTTAGTCACATGGGCAGCCTGCTTCAAAAGCAAAGTATATTTGTCTAAATTAAAGTTTATCGGAAATTATGCTCATCCTCTTTTTCACATAAGCGTCGCTGCTCATTTGTGACAAGCAGCAATTGCAAATAGAAGTGAATTTAAAAAGAGAATCGAAGTAGGAATAAGAAAAGCAAAATAACAGAAGCTCTTCTGTATTATCTCTCAAATGAAACTGATATCTCAGAGATGAGGTAATACAAGCTAATTTAAAATATTACTCAGAAAGAACAGGGAGTGTATAGCAAATCAAAAACAAAATGAGAAGTTCTTTGGCATTCATAATAATCAAGCTTTGAGTAGGGGAAACAAAAGCCATTCAACAATTTTAAAAGGAGTGTTAAAAAACAGTTTCTTATCGCTGAAACATCTTTTTTATAACTCAAAATAATTATAAATACTTCGTATTTTTGACAAATGATTTCCTAAAATCATTTTGATTATCGGTGCCTAACAGGTGGAGGTTCACTGCTGGTCAGGCTCTTTGTCCTGTCATCAGACCCAGAACTCCTTCCATGCAGTATTCCCCATGCTTAATTATTTCTCAAGGACTAATCTACAAAGAGGTCAGACTCCCAACACAAAGGCTTATTTTATTCCCCATTTCCTAGTACTTGTGTCTGGGTTTTGAAATTATGTCATTTCAGCATAGATAGTGTCTATAAGCACTATATGAGTGGAGTTTGATTTGACCAGCCCACTTAATTGAGAGCATCTTAATAGCTGCTGATGACCACAGGCTTTGATAGATTCAATAATGGATGGATTGATTATACCATGTTAGAGTTTGTGCAAATTGCCCTAGATAAGAATATACCACCGATTCAAGCAGCTGAGAGATGTTCTGCAGATCCTGGTGGGTGACTTGGTTCTGATTCTGCCAGTATTGTAAATGATTTGTAGAGAAGAATCGACATCTGTTTAAAAAGCCTACAGACACTGTATTGTTAAGATGTCATCTATACTACTGAAGTCAGAGAATAAAATAAAACATGATTTGGAGAGATTGAGAGTACTATTGAAACTAAATAAGATTCACCATAGAAAGAAAACTAAAGCTCATAAGCTTGTGGATAAGAATCACAAACATAAATATTATTGTTTGGAAAAGCTAAGATTCACTAGTATAAATACTACTTTTTAGGAAATACGAGAAGGACTGAATTAAACAAAGATGTTTGAGGTACCAGGATAGGAAATAGAGAGATAGAGTCTTTTGGTGAGACGAATAGAAGAGAATTGGGCTTCCGTGGTGGCGCAGTGGTTAAGAATCCGCCTGCCAATGCAGGGGACATGGGTTCGAGCCCTGGTCCAGGAAGATTCCACATGCTGCGTAGCAACTAAGGCCATGTGCCACAACTACTGAGCCTGCGCTCTAGAGCCCACGAGCCACAACTGCTGAACCCACATGCCACAACTACTGAAGCCCACGTGCCTAAAGCCCATGCTCTGCAACAAGAGAAGCCACCACAATGAGAAGCCCGCGCACCTCAACGAAGAGTAGCTCCCACTTGCTGCAACCAGAGAAAGCCCACACGTAGCAACGAAGACCTAACACAGCCAAAAATAAACAAATAAAAAAGAGAGAGAATCATATTACTGTAGCAAAGACCCTTTTCACACTTGTCTACATTTAATTGCTAGTTACAATCAAATGAGGCATTTGCAAATAAATGCCTTTACACTGGAATTCTCTGTCCTCTTTGAAGATTACTCTTTGAGACATAATTAAGCACGGGAAATACCACATGGAAAGACTTCTAGGTCCAATACTCTGTGTGTGTGAGTATGAAGTCTAAGAGAATGAGTTCTACAGGTTGAGAGAGTATGATAACATAGCATTTCCTAAAACCTAGATTCAAAGTGGCCATGCCACGTGGCTTGTGGGAACTTAGTTCCCTGACCAGGGATCGAACCTGCACCCTTGGCAGTGAAAGTGCTGAGTCCTAACCACTGGACTGCCAGGGAATTCCCAATAAAATTTTTTTGACCTGATCAACTTAGTTCAGTACAACCATGTGATAGTCAACAGATAGTAGGTAGACAAAACCTATCCTGAATCATGTACCAATGCAGGGATATCATTTCAGATTAAAACATGAATCATTCAGACTAAAAACCTCACTTTACTGTGGCCAAAGACTCACTTGAATGCAAATATTTTCCTAGGAATTTTGTAAGGTGGATTTAATTTTTTCTTTAAGAAACTAACTTCTAAGTCATATGTGGTTCATTATTTATTCCCCAAGCATTTGTTTTAATCATGTGCATACTCTATGGTCACATCCACCATGACAAGTTAATAGAAGAACTAAAACCATTGAGACCACATGAGAAGGAGTGGAGTACCCAGAGCCTTTCATAAATATTTACTGAGCATTCAACTGTGAGGCCTGCTTTCAATGATAATAGTGATGTGAAGATAAGTACCTCAGTACTCTGCATTAGTCAAATCACATCTAGAGAAATGTGTACAGTGTTACGTTTCTTGCTTTATGTGTCTGACCTGGGGGTAAGAGATAAATGTTGCCTGGGGGAAATGAAAGCAATCAGTGATGGTGTGCCTGAAAAAGAAGAGGTGTGGTGAAAATAAGGTAGTAACCTCAAACCCCATGAGGTCAGGGACCATCTCTGTTTTATTCTCCTATGCATCCTAGCGTAAAATAAATATTCAGCAATTACCTGTGGATTGGGGTTTTGGGGGGAAATCAAGTTAGAAAGGGGTTATCTATATTTAATACAGCTCAGAGAAGCAGAGGTAGGGGTAAAGACAGAATTATTTAGCTACAAATTCTGTCTTAATATAAGGAAGAACTTTTCAACACTGGTTCATAAGAGTAGAGGCAGCTTACAAAGTTTATTAAAAGTAGAAATAAAAGTTCAAATAAATCCTGGTTAGTTATTATAATTTCTGTTTTGGATGGAAGATTTAACTAAATAAGTGCCAATATTCTATAATAGTCTAATTTAGCTACCTGACAAGTTTTACAGCGATTACCTTGATGGCTTATGAGAAAACACATCCGCACCTTTCTTTCAAATTTTCTTTTCAATATATCTATGAAAATCAAGCCTGAGCACACACACAAAGAATCATGACTAAGACACTTGATTTGTATTTCAGCTGGTTCTCATTCTTAAGGGTGAAAATATGTCTCTGACAAATTCACAACAGAAATCCAGCCTCTGTACCTAGCCATAAATACATGGGGCTAGGATGCTTATGCCACGTGGGTAGAAATACCTCTCAGAATTTAGCTCGTGCAGGGAGCTGACTCCCCTCCAAATGTGATTCACTTTTCAATTTTAACCCTCATTCTGATGTTCCACTGCTATCCTGTGTAGACTGACATTCAGAAGGCAAGCCAGGCCATGATGCCTTTTCTGCAATGCCAAGCCAACAGCCGAGTACCTTATGCTGCTCTCAGCCACTTCTGGAGAAGTAAAAAAGGTCCAGGGATGCCACAAGTCAACAAAACAAAGGTGCACCTGCCAGCTGGACCTTGAAGAGTGGTGGGTGCAAAACAAGGAAGGAATTTGGTGAAGTGCCCAATTTCTACCGTCCTAAATCTGACTGGTTAAGATTATACAGAATCCACCTTATTTTCGTGACACAAAGAAAGAAAAACCAGACCAGTTAATAAACACAGTTTCAATACACAGCAATCGAACACCTGCATGTTAAGTTATAAAGGCTAAGAAAATCTTTCTTAGAATTATTTTATGATTGTTTTACATCATTAAAAAATTTAAACTAATGACCTAATTTTTTTTTCCATTATGTTTACCTTAATAACGTTAAACACCAGGAGTTCTTAGTTATATGCTTGGTTATTTTTCTGTTTGAATTTAATATACAGGAATACATACTGGTTCAACCCATATCGATTATTGATATATAGGTAAAAACTCTCTGACTCTAGCCTAAAATATTTTAAGTGGTCCACATTTGAAGGAAACCTCTGACCCCACAAAGTGAGAATAATAACAATGACAACAACCACCACTGCAAACATATGAGCAATTATTATGAGTTAATGTGTTTTAGTTACCTCAACAGGGTTGGTTTTATTCTTATGCCTACTCTTAAAATAAGAGAATGAAGACATTGGAAAGTTAATCAATTGACATAGGTCCCACAGCTACTAAGTGGTAGAGATGGGCTTTGAACCAACATCATCTGACTCTAGACTCCTTGCTCTTATCCTCTACCATCTCCCACCTGTCTGTACTCATGAGAATGAAAGCACCAAGAAGATGATGTAGCATAGCCCTTGAATTACCGAAACAAGGACCAGACTAAGCCCCAGAGAAAGAATCAGATCACAAACACCCAATGACTACCAATAACAGATCACTTTCAACCTCCTCTAGGAGGAGGCTACTAAGGCCTGGCTACATGATGTCAAGTATTTAGATGTGTGGGTGCAATGATGGGTGCCTCTTTCCTGCTTCCTCTGACTCTCTACTCACTAAGACTGGAAATCATCCACACAGCTTACTATCTATAATGATTAACCTGACTTTACTATTCCACTGTCTTCATTAACATAGTTTTACTATTCCACAAGACTCTTTCCCAGAAGAAAAAGTTGCAACACACTTTGTTGTTCACACCAAGAATTCAAAGACTGATCCATTTTTGAATAGAAAGCATCAAACAACAATTTACATCCCAAAGACTCTTTGAAATCCTTGTGTCAAATTTTTCACCCTGCTGTTTCTTCCAAAACGTGATACTCATCCAACCCTCCCTGTTTCGGAACACCTACCTTCACCCAGACTTGAAAATCTCAGCAAATATCTCATCTTGGTCCATCTCCCTCTGAGATGCTATTAAAGTTCTGTTGAGGGGTGTTTTCTCTCATTGCACCAAGCAATAAACTCTGCTTTGTAAACAAGTTGTGTTTTGTGTATTCAGTGGGGCCAACATTCAACACCTTCAAGGAGAAGTTGGTCACTCATTCCAGGAAAATTTCTTTGACACCCCTTCCCCACTCCAAAAGAAGCCAGAAGCACTTAGGACTTGTTCAGCTGCTGCATATTCACAGCATTTTGACATTGTTAGAATAGTCACCATTTATCTTGTCATTGCCTAAGTTCAAGCAATATATTCTTAATATATAAATATCAGAGGATTCATGATGTTTCAACTCATTTTAATGTTAAATGTTTGCTTTTTGTTTAAAATTTCCAGGAGACTTCATTAAAAATCATGCTTTGTTTGCTTAAATGAATTACTGTGGGTAGAAACAGCATATTTGGTGGGGAGAAAAGGGAGAAAAAGTTAACATTCTTACCCAGATGTCATCAAGAAGGTTTGATATACAAGGTAAACTGGTATGTTACAGAAAGGTTAACTTCTCAAAAATAATTCACTTTTTTGTTGTTTCTTTTTTCATATGCATGATGCGACAAAGAATATTTGCAATGTGTATGCATAGTTTTAGAAATAATAATACAAGAAGCACCCATGTATTCACTACCCTGGTTAAAATACAGAATGTTACCAGGACAACAAATGGCCCTATTTTATGTTTTTTCAATTATCAAGGTTTCTAGATATATTTTTTAAAAGCATGTTTCTTAAACTTACTGTGTAATGACTATGTCAACTTTTTCTTCTAGTGGCATCCCTACAGTCTGACAGGGTAACATGTTATCTGCTCTGAAAGGAGGCTGACAATAAATCTTCCAGATTAAAAAATCCTAGTAAAAACTAGGAAGAGTCTTGGCAGTTTACTCAATATAGATTTCTCCTTCTTGTCTTCCTTCGCCCACAATGAAATTGTTCTTGAATGCTTCCTAGCTCCCATGACAATGTGGACCAGTGCCCCCATGCCATTCAGAGCCCTATCTCCTCACTATCATTTACAGACTGGGGGGGAGGGAGGGGTGCTGTGTGTTTGTCCCCAGCACCCCATAGCGCCTTATACCAAGTATGTGCTCAGCACACGTTAATTAAATGTAGGGCTGGCATTCTCAGCAGACAGTAAACCTTGGAGAAATCTTTATTGTTCTTTAACATTCTCTTTCACATCTTCCCTCTCCCCTTAGCTTTTCCTACCCTCTCATTGCCTGTGTCTTACGTATCTTCCCCTGGCATGCACCACAGGCTCTCCTTTCCCCTACTGATAGAGTGCAGAATAACAGATGGATAGCCCTGATATATCATGGCTTCTCTTCATTTTACTCTTCTTTTTCGATCATTTATTTTCTGTCAGGAATTTTCATTAGATTTTTTTAGTTCAAAAAGAAATCATATTATTTGTAAGAAATGAAATGGTTTAAACATATATAAATATCCCTCCTCCAATCCTACCTTCTGAATAACCAATGTTAATAGCTTAGGATATTCCAGTCTTTTATCAAGGCCCTCAAAACTACACACACATCTCTCTCCCTCTCCCTCTCCCTCTCTCTCTCTCTCCATAGACACAGAAGAATTTCCCCCAACTTCCCATGCTGCCCTCAGAAGGAACTGTATTATACACATGATTCTGAAGAGTTATTTTTTCACTTAACAATAAATCATGAATTGTGGATATGAGTCGAACTTGATTTCTTTAATGGCTACTATTAATAGTCTATAGTATAGATGTGCTATAAGATATTCAACTGTTTTTAAGTGGACATTTGGTTTTCAGTTCGTTGCCATTTCAAATAATGCTGCAATAAATATTCTTGTGTGTGCGCACACTTGCACATGCATGCACATGTATCTGTAAATTTCCCGTCATTTGCTCCATAAACTTCCAGAGATAACAGAAATAAGAAATTGTTGGGACTCCTTTTCATTGAAGTTCTTTATTCAGGACAAAATAAGATCCCTAATATGGAGATGAGGCATTTCAACTCATTTCTAAGAGAACATGAAATTTTGCTATAATACAAGCTGAAATGAGACTTTAAAGTTTCTAATTTCACCTTGTGGCACTGGGCACACCATCAAAGAAAAGTAATCAAAATGAAAACAAAAGTTTTCTTTTCAAGGAAAATATAAATAGAGACACAGAATGAGTTGGATGGCAACTGTTCCTTGTTGAAAAATATTGTTTTACTACAAAATAAATGAAACATTTAACGTTCCAGTTCCATTGGGAATGATGTATGTTTTAAGGCACAATTCCTCTTGCTAATCACAAACTCAGACTCCCTGGATCTTCGTGACACAGGAGGAGAGATTTCAAACATCCAGCTGCCTAGCAGAAGGTCTGTAACTGGAGTGGAAAGAGGGCAGATAATGTATAGCTCTTACTCCATAAAAGGAAAGCCCACAGGGAATGCAGAAATTGTTTGTCCTATATTCAAAATGTTTGTGTGACAGAAAGGATTCTTAAAACTTGTTTGGGAACTAACATTTGAAGCATAATGTATGCTTATGAAAAATACTCATAATGGGAACATTTCCTTTTAGACTATTATAGAATTACACCATTCTGTACCCCCCTCATCATATTTACTCACCATATAAAAATGACAACCTGCATATTTTAACAATTCGTTCCTTCAATTTTCAAAGATGACGCCTTCTTATAACCCCCATGCTACGGTATATAGCATATATGCAAATATAGTTTCTTCCTACCCTCCGCCTTACCCTGACTTCAGTGAGGAAATAAGGGAATATAATGCAGTGTGATGAGTTCTGTAATGGGGGAAGTCCAGGGGCCCTGAAAAGAGCTATCTGGCCTTGACTTGGGGTCAGGGAAGACCTTGTGGGTCAGAGATGTCTAAGTGAGGGACAAGTTAGAGTCGGATGAAAATTGTTCCAGGCAGAGGATACAGCCTCAAAAATCAAGGAGTAATAAAGAACACAAAGTCATTAAGGCATTAGAAGATGCTTAAATGATGGAGCATGGTAAATGAGGGGTGATGAGGATGAGAGAGATCAGGCTAGGAAGAAAGGACAGGATGGGATTGTTGCTTCTGTAAGACCATGCCAGGTGCAGTAAGAGCTGGGCAAGAACAGGAACCTGGAGAAAATGAGGAGGCTGTTGCCAATTTTTCAGGTGAGATGATAATGACCTGCACTAGGGAAATGGTAGTGGAGATGGGGAATAAGAGATGGAATCAATTTTCCAAGCTTAAGCTGGGAGTCTCATTTGTTTGGAAGTACATCATCTGATAGTCCTGGACTTGGTTTGATGACAATTTCTTTTCTGAAAAAGCAGAGGAAGCAAGAAGGGACACTGATTTTTGGATTTAATTTTAACCAACATGGAAGAAACATTCGATGCTATGCTGGCTACTCCTATGCAAAAGTCTCGTGGTTTAGCTGACTAACCAGCCAGCCAAAAAAGCTAGCTGAGACTTAATAAGCATGATTAGAAAACTAACCAGAAATATAGGATTTCCTCTATTATGAAGTAACTCCAGTTCCAGAAGTTTGTATAAGTCTGTTTCTTTTTCTTATGTTCAAAATAAAACTATACATTGCTATTTGTTGTTGGAGCTCAGAAATGAAATTTTTTGTGTGACCTTTTTTCTATACAGGAAGATTAATAAATGCCATTTTGAGGTGCCATTTTTTTTAAAAAAGGGAAATTGGCCAAATGAAGTGTGTCTGGAACACAGCAATCATGAACATAAAGCATGCCGTCCATTAAAATATTTTTGAGCATGGACTGTGACCAAGGCACTGTTTTAGGAGATGAAGACATGATAGTAAACAGAGCCCGTTCTGTCCTCAAGGAACCATATGGGGATCAGTTAAAGAAAGTGGAGCCTGGAGAAGAGACAAGCATAGGAGTTGGTTTCATGAAGCTGAAATACTGTCAGCAGGAACACGGACCCAATTTATTCTGTAGTACTTAAAAATTAAATTAAGGCCAATGAGTAGAGCCTGCGAGAGAACGATTCCAAGAAATTCTAGATGTCTGGTTGTGAGATAAATGGTCTGAGGTGATGTGGTAGTGGGCTCTCCCTTTTTAACTAGCTGGATGCTGCATTTGACCTGCATTGTTTCAATTAAACTTTAAACTGCTCTATAAGTACAAATATTAACCCCATTTTATATACAAGGCAGCTGAAGGTCAGCAATCCTGCAGTTCGAACACAGAAGAGCAGCGATATGACTGACTATGCTCCTCTCTATTATGAAACCCACCACCTGAAGGCTGAAGAGATGGTTGTCAAAAGATCTCTAAGAGAGGGTGAACTACAGAGATGTAAGGGTCCTCCTAAGCCTCACATTCAAGTATTCTAGATATTTCTAGAATATGAGATACAGGTATGAAAAATATGCTTCAGATGACAAAATTATCGAGAAAGAGAACAGATTAGTAGTTGCCATGGGTCAGGGGATGTGTGGTAGGTGGATGTGGTTATAAAGAGGATACTTGTGGTGATGGAACACTTCCATATCTTGATTGTAGTGGTGGTCACAAGCATCTACACATGTGATGAAACTACATAGAACTAAATAATACATACACATACACACACACACACACACACACACACACACACACACACGTGCATGTGAAACTGGCAAATCAAAATGAGGTTGATGGATGTTAATTTCCTAGTTGTGATATTGGGTAATTAAGCAAGAGTTACTACTGAGGGAGACTACACAAGGGGACAGGTGATCACTGTATTATTTCTTGCATGTGAATCTATAATTATTTCAAAATAAAAAGTTAAAAACATATGTGATTCTATCACATGAAAATGACTATGCCAACACTGACTGTTGTCCTTCCCCTCCACTCCCTCTCTACCCCATGCTCCTCCAGTGGGGGCAAACCTGGAGTTACTGCAGAATGCACTCCCTCTGTATTCCTGGGATCAAGTCTGACTTAAGACATTTACCCCCAAGTTTCTGTGACTGAAGACATTAATAATTCCTCTTAGTGCTTTTATTTGCATTCCTCCACAACATTCAGGAAAGTGTTCTCTGGAAAATGCATGCTGGAGGATGACAAAAGTTCCCATATTTGTTGATTTTAGTTCATAGAAACAGTGAGGGTAATGGAACTCAGGAGGAAAAATCTGCATGATTAAATTAGATCATTTCAGCATTTTATAAATACAGAATTTGGGTGTATCTTGAATATTATCTCCAAATAAGATTGACTCAGTTGTCCAACTTTCCAAAAAGCATTTGGAGGAATGCTACCTTGTAATTTTAACCCTCTTGTTGAAAAGCAATACATCTACATTATTAAAAAAAAACAGAAAGTATAAAATCACCTATAATGCCACCACTCAAATATACATATCAACTTTTCTTCAGTGCTCTTGTTCTTCTTAATCAGGACACTTGATTATAAACGGCACTCATTGGGGCTTCCCTGGTGGCACAGTGGTTGAGAATCTGCCTGCTAATGCAGGGGACACAAGTTTGAGCCCTGGTGTGGGAGGATCCCACATGCCGCGGAGCAACTAGGCCCGTGAGCCACAACTACTGAGCCTGCGCCTCTGGAGCCTGTGCTCTGCAACAAGAGAGGCCGCGACAGTGAGAGGCCCGCGCACCACGATGAAGAGTGACCCCCGCTTGACACAACTAGAGAAAGCCCTCACACAGAAACGAAGACCCAACACAGCAAAAATAAATTAATTAATAAACTCCTACCCACCCCCGCAAAAAAAATAAAATAAAATAAATGGCACTCACTGAGACTTTGCAAGCTTCAGGTACAACCAGAAATGGGGACTCCAGTGCTGTACTTAGGACTCATCCTGAGGTTTTCCAACTCTTGGCCCTGTTTGCTTTTATGCTGCTTCCATCTTTAGGCAGGTTTTTCCCTCTTGGTGGCAAAAACGGCTGCAGCAGGTCCTGATTTCTATCTCATGTTTAGGCAATCTTAGATGGAAAGAGAACTTCTCCTTCCTCATGACTCTAATAAAGGTCCCCAGATGGGGTCTAATTAACTTGACTGGGCTAAGAGGCTATTTCTGAACCAATGGCTAACCAAAGAGGTAGATTGTGCTCGGCGCCAGGTCTGGGTCATGGGCATGAAATCAGGGCAGGTGATTAGGGTACGGGATCAGAGTGCATTTACCATTCTAATTCTGTTTTAGTAATCACTAAATCACAGTAATCACTAAATCACCTGTAGATCAACAGGTTTACCCCGTTTTCTCGCCTTTCTTGCTCTGATTCCAGTGTGGTAAGAATATCACGTTAAATAAAAAGAAAAAAATGCAAATAAATCTAAGACAACTCTTGTCAAGCTAACATCTACGTAGTACAATCAATCATTACGGTTGTGGGGATAATATAGCTTCTCACTTGCTGAGACTAAGAAACAGCACTAGCTATTAGTTCTGAGAGTACATAAGACATTAACGAAAAAGGAGACTGAAAAAGACTATATATAAGAGACATGACTGTGCAGCTCCATGTTTTACAAACTCTGCGTCATGATTTATTTGTGGGTCATGAAATCAATTTCGAGCATCATGACAAATTTAAGAAAAGGAAAGAGCACAGAACATATGAAAGTGCAACACATATGGTGAAGTTAACTGCTTCGTAAAACTTTGGTTACAATTTATGTGTGGGTGTGCACAGGCATGGACACACTCTGGGTCACAAGTCAAAATGTATTTCACCATCGGTCGAGTTAATTGAAATCACCCTGTGACTGGTATAACTGGAGCTGGTATCTAAAATGTTCAAGAGGAAAGTCCATTTAATATCTTCTGCACTGAGCATGAGTCACCACTGAACGAGCATCTCTTCAACATTCAAATCCCATACAGCTTAAGAGGGTCAATGATTTGCACTGTGCTGGGATCACCTGGTTTAGATTAGAACAGTTCTCACCAGGCTTAGAATGAATCTCACAGACCTACATGAGTCTTCATGGCCATTTTTGCTAAGTGTCCTCGGTAAATATTAGAGTCTCCAAAGAACACTGATCAAGGTATGTCACCTTTCCTTTAAAATAAACACATCTCTATTTCCCAACTAAGAGAAGTGTCAACATAACTGAAAACTTGAAGGAAATTTTGAACTGTTCTTGTTGAATATTTTACATATTATCTAATATCGTTATGCTCTGATAATTTCTTTCAGTGACTTGTTAATTTTATGTTTTTACACAGAAATGTTTATAATTCTAGTGGAGCCTGAGTAGTTTGAACTGTTTAAAAGAACCTCCTTTCCACCAGAACAACGCATACGAAAGTGGCAGTTCCTTAGGAGCCCTCCCATAATCATTTCCCACTCTCACTCTAAAAATAAACATCTATTTTTTTCAATCTGTTGTAAACTTCTATATACACAAGCTTATGACATCACCTTACAACCAGATTCCCATTTGTAACTTGCCTCCCCTTCCTCATAAGGAAACTCTGTAGCAGCCACTCTCATATTTCTTCAGAATCCCAGTGACTCAGCACAGGGTCAGATCTGCCTTTCCTCAATTTCTGGCACCCTTCAAAAGATGTTTCAGGTAACAAATGAAGTTGAAATGGGTCAACATTTCTTCCCCCCACCTGCTCAAGGACAATGATTTCAAAAACCTTATCGCTAGGTTTTCAAAGGCCAGGCCTGTAACACCAAATTCTCACAAGAGGGTCTCCATTTGAAGTCCCTTAAGTCAAACAAGTCTAAATATAAACTCTTTTTCTGTCCCCTAGAACTGCTATTTTCTCCTCCTGACTTCCTGTGTCTATTAGAATCCGCTGTTTTCCCAATGTACCCGGACTCAAAACTTCAAGAGCATCTTGGATTCCTTCTTTGGTCCTCATCTTACATATGCAATCACCATGAAGGTTTAGTATCATTCAACCATGTGTAAATCTGCCTTGCTGGGCTCTAACCCTACTCCACAGTTTCATTCTGTCCAGGAAGGCATCCAGAGAGTGTCACTTGATTGACCAACTGATGAGGCCAGAAATAAATGCAGCGTGGCATCATGTTAGGAATAGTTTTCTATTTCTAGCTTAAAATAAACCTAAAACATAATAGGAGCTTATTGGGAAAGGCAAATGGTTTTATCATTTTCTGTTATTTTTTTAAACAAAGATAATCCTCCTTCTTAGTACCCTAATCATTAAACAGCCATTCCCAAATTATATAGATGTGTGTGTGTGTGTGTGTGTGTGTGTATATATGTATGTATGTGTGTATATATATATAAACTTGTGTACAATTATATTATTTCATTTCACATTTAAGCTCCTTCTGAAATCCTGAATGTTCGGGGGTACTGGATAAAACCAAAGCAGAACCCATAATTTCCCTTCTATTTCTTTTTGGCCATGCCACGCAGCTTGTGGGGTCTTAGTTTCTTGGATCAGGGATCGAACCCGGGCCCTTGGCAGTGAAAGCACGGAGTTCTAACCACTGGACCACCGGGGAATTCCCTATTTTTTTTTTCTAATTCTTCTTTAAATGAGCCACCTTTCATTTCCCTTTTCTACAACTGGAAAAACAACAAATATATTTTATGTCAGTGAGGGCAAACAGGTTTCATCTTCCTCATCGGCTAAGATTGCTAATTGCTACCTGGAGTGCTATGTCAGGAAGGATTGTTGGTCACAACCAGGTTCTGCCAGAAAGAGTGCTGTGGTCAATTAGCGAGGTCTGCTTTTGCCTTGAGAAGGACAGGTGATGACTTGCATGTCATCCTGGGTCGAAACAAGAATCAACGTCAATCTTAAAGCAGACAGAAGAGTTTGGCATCTACATGGCATCATTTGAATGGTGGGTTATTAGGGCTTTGGGCACAAGAGTAGCTATTTTGCCATCTTGTCACAATACTGAAAATCCAGGATTAGAAATTCATGAAGACTTTTTGAGAACTTTCACTACTAAAAAAATTGGGGAGAAGGTTGCACTTTCTACATACTATGTACATACTACAATTGTTTTCCTTATTCTGGGAAAGAGAATGAGCTTAAGCCATTATCAGTAAACATCTAAAAAGGGAATAGTCTATCAGACTGCTTTTCAATAGCAGTGAATGAAAGAAATGGTCTTTTGTATTGAAATATGGGATAAATGTATTAGAAGGAGAGAGTCAGGGGGATGAACTGAGTGGGCAGAGAGAAACGAAGGGGAAATCAATTGGTAACAATAGTCTTCCTTTGCTTCTTAAAACATAACCCCCCACCCCCCAAAAAAACTTTTTAAAAGTACAAGAAAAAAGGCAAACAAAGTAAAGAAAAGTTTTTAAAGAGAAAGAAAAAATAACAATCCTGGTAAGACTCATCACTAATATTCTCTGCAAAGACTACAACTCTCTTGCTCCCTTATAGGCAGCAGCAGGCGTATCCAAGAAGCACAAACTTGTTGAATTCTATTCTAAGTAGAAATGGTTTTGCATCAGCTGAAAGGCAGCAGGGATTTAGGCCCTTTAGATTGTGGTGATGACAGCAATAAATAGAACGGCAACCATCCGTCATGTGTGCCATGTCTCAGCTCTGCATGAACTGTGAGCACAGGATCTCATGTTAGTCCTCACCCAATCCTTGAGGGGTCGCTCTTATTATCCCTGATGCACAGCTGGACTTCAGTAAGTCCACTTAAAGTCACACAAGGAGTGAATGACAGTGACAGAGCCAGACTTTGAACCCAAGTCTGTCTAAGGTCAAAGCTTATTCCTCCTCCTTCCCTTCCCCATGTCCTCTTCTAGCTCTTTGCAGGGTCTAGGTAACTGTCCATTATCAGTTCTGGGGCTCAGACAAGACGATTTACACATGTCTGACATATGAGAAAGAGAGAGCGTTAAAACTCCACAGCATGAAAAGTGATTTTCTTATTGTTTGTACTTAGATGAGACCCTCTGGACTAAAATTCTCTCATTTCCGCACTTCGTGTGGCTACATAAATTGTTCCAAAATGGAATTCATGTGACATTTACATAGCAACATTAACTCTGAATCTCTCAGTGGGAAAAAACCTGTAAACTGATGCTAATATTCACATTGGAAAAGGAAAACATGGACAAACCAAAGAAAATGCTTTCTGGTTTGTATACCTTGTATAAACAGATGTTTAAAACTTTAGTTTGCCTACATCTACCATGCGTATAAGTGAGAATTAATTAAACTGAAATTCCATAGAAAGCTTCCCAAAGCTCCTAGTTTACTCATGAACTAGGATAAACACTGTAAATGAATAAAATACAGTGTATTAAACAATTTAAATATAGAGTCTTGGTTCCTTAAGTTCAAGAAATACAGTATTCCAGTTGTACCGAGTGACCAAAAGTGACGGAAGTTTTGTTTTTTTAATTGGAAAAGCAATTAATACAGAAAAGCACATGGTATAAAAACACCCCTGTGTCCTCAAACCAGAATTAACTAACAGTAACATTTAGCCATATGTGCTTCTAAAATTGTTTTTAATAAAGGAAAAATAAAGCAATACAGGGAAAGCTGAAGTATGTTGTATCCTTCCACGATTCCACACCCTTCCTTCCTTCTCTGCCTCTCCAGAAACAGCTTCTTTTAGAAACTTTGTGGGTATCCTTCTAATTCACGTTTTTATATTTTACTAGGGAGCCAGAAACCAAATATTATATTACTATTGTTTGTGATTTTAAATTTTACAAACATGGTCTATTTTACATTGTGTATTCTATTACTTTCATTTTTTAACTTAATGTGGTATCTGTCCAGCTTAGTACAGGAAGATCTATTTATGCTAACTGCTATACTGTACTCCATCATTGAACTACACCAGAGTTTATGCACTGCTTTATCAATGACGTTTACTGCTCCCCACCCCTATTTTTTCTATTACAGACATGACTTCTTGTGTACATGTATGGGTGTTTTTCTAGGGTATACACCTAGAAGTGAAATTGCTGCATTGTAGGCGTTTGCATTTTCAGCCTTACTGGGTAATTGCCGAATTGCTCTCCCAAGTGATTGTACCATTTTACACTCCCACCAGCGGTGCACTCCCACCAGCAGTGTACTAGAGTTCCCATTTCTAAGAGACTTACAAACACTTCAAATCGTCTGAGTTTTGAATTAGGAATCCTGATTTTAATTTCTTACTTTGCCAGTCTTTAGGTTGTGTATGGGGTATATCATAGCAGCCGTTGGCAGGCATTTTCATTATTATTAACAAAGAGCACAACATAAGAGCACAGCACTGATGTCTTAAAGTCATATTTGTAGCCGATATGTATTAAATGCATTTGGTTATGACACCATATAATAGAACAAAACAAGTACTTCTTTTTGTGGAGTTTGACTGAATCAAGCAATCACTAGGCAATACGCACAGACTTGGAAAAGTATAATTGGTGTTTTACATTACTTTCCTTTGCTTGCAATATCAACCACTTATTTTTTTATCAGCACTTGGCACCACACTGACATTGACTTATTCCCTTCTATTTGTATTCAGACCATCTTTGCTTGGTACAGAGGCATAGCAACTGTTTTATCTAACTACCCCTGAGGGATTGTATTAATGGTATAGTAGTTACTATGTACACAGTCGGGAGAAACTTTTTCACATGAAGATAAATTGTCAAGCCCACAGAAAGAAAAAGAGGGTAAAAGGATGGGATAGGAAAGGGATGCTATAAAATAGACCTTCCCTCTTTAAATGTAGCATTTCAAATTAATAGTTTCCATTACATCTAGTTGTAATGATGAAATATGTAACAACTCAGCTGACAACCAGTGAGTGGCTGGTCCATACAAACGTGCTTCTGTGGTTTGATACTGGTTCTACTATCCCTTCTCTTTTAGATCTATGAATGGGTCTACAAGTTCATAAAAAGGGGCAAAAACAACTACATAGTGTTTACAGATGTCCTTTAAAAGATGAATGCAACACTTAGAAGCTTAAGAAGGAAAAAGAAATATGACTTTTGCTTCCTACCTTTTTCCTTTTTGTGGGTATAAGAATGATGGTAGGCCAAAAAAACCCAAGAATTTATGCACAACAGAATTTTAGAGATTCATGGGCCATTTTCATTTTACAGTTGGAAAATTTGAGGCATTAAAATAAGTCATTTAAGGCACACTCTGCACTTCATTACTCTGACTCTTCCTGTTTTCTCCATGGAAAGGAAGGTGTCCCTTCTCCTTTCCTAATGAAATGACTGACCTTTGTTAGCTTCGATTACCTGATCGTTGGAGCGTCACAGTCAAACTCACCACATCGTTAAATTTTCCTCTGAAATAGCATTAATGGCAGAGGAAAGTGAGCATTCTCACGGAGAAGTTTTCAATTCTATCTTGAATTTTGCACTTCATTTCATGATACATTTATGCTTGTTTTAACTTAAAAACACATGAATTGGAATTTCATTTCATGATACAATTATGCCTGTTTTAATTTAAAAACACCCCAAATCATTGAGTACAACGTGTGTTCCAGAAAGACGCACCATGTCTGTCCTGTTCTTTTAATTACCAAATATCTATTGAGAACCATTTATCTGCTGAGAAAACAACAGAGGTCACTGCTCCTCTTGGCACGTACAGTAGAATCACAAAGCACGTGACTATAAATAATTATACAAAGAATCAGCGGAAGGTGTTGTGGTGTGTCTAAAAAGGAGAACTGACCCAGTCCAGGGGATTAGGAAAGGTAATGTTTAAGGTGAGAACTGAGCAGGAGCATAGTCATTAAATTAAGAGAATCACCACGTAATTTTTCACATTGACCTTTTCTAAAAGATGAGTTATAATGCTTTTGTAATACATTAGACTTTTGGGGGTTTTCTGCATATAATTTTAATTCACACAAAGATCACATTTTAAAAATTATTTGTTGTTCCGGATTTTTTGTACCTTTTCCTCCTCATCAGCCTATCAGTTGCTTAAGTGTGAGCTCAGCAATCCTGGTGTATGTAAATGTTGAGGGTGATCCTGGATTCTGAGATGGTCAGGGAAATAATCCAGAAGAAAGAATTTCAAAGATGCCCTTGAAAAACTGAATTTAATTGACTAAACAACAAGCTCAAATCTTTGGAATACTGACCTCTACTTCTAATTCCATTAGATCCTTTAAAATCCATACTCTGCCCCTGCCCCTTTTTTCCCTCTCTGTAAAACTGGAATGACACAGTGAAGTTGACTAGCAATTAATTTTCTTAGGTACATGTTTTGCTGGGCTCTTTTGTCCTGTTCTATTATGTAGTTAAGGAGGTCAATCTTTCAACTAGTGGTGAAAATTTTTTGTTTACTAAAGGTCCTAGATTTTCATTATTTATAAGAAATGAGTTAAGCGTGATGAATAAACATGGGTGACAATTAGTTGATTCTGTGTTGGGTCCTCACATGGAACCAGGTGGTCTAGCGATGCATATAAATAGATCATTTATTTCATTTGGAAATCTGATAGTTGAATAAAAAATTATACATTTGTTATTAAAGTACATTTACCAATGTTCTAATTTAATATATTGTTAAAACAAATGCAAAGTGAAGTTAAGGGACTTAAATTACTTTGGTCAACTGGGAATAAATTCAAAAGCTTCGTCAAAAGCTGGAATTTACAGCCTGCAATCTAGCTGCTATATACTGAACATTAGTGTCCCCCCAGAATTCATATGTTGAAGCCCTAATTCACATGTGATGGTACTTGGAGGTGGAGCTTTTGGGAAGGTTTCGATAAACTCATGAAAGTGGAGACTCTTTGATTGGATTAGTGTCATTATACGAACAGGAAGAGAGACCAGAGTTTCTCTCTCTCTGCCAGTTGAGGACACAGTGAGAAGGAAGCCATCTGCAAGCCAAGAAGAGGGCTCTTACCAGGAACGAATCTGCTGACACCTTGATCTGGAATTTCCCAGCACCCAGAAATGTAAGAAAATAAATTTCTGTTGTTTTAAGCCACCCAGTCCATGGTATTTTGTTATAGCAGCCTGAGCTGATTAAAATGCTAGCTTATTTATTTATTTTATTTAAAAGTTACATTTAAAATACTAATTATAATTAGTAAATATTGATTTGACTTGGCTTTCCGAAAATTTTTGCATGTACAACTAGGGGGAAGCAGCATATATTTTATAGGGTTACTTCATGCTTTATGAGAAGTTATAGATTGATTTTACCATTGAAAATGACAGATTTATGCCCCATTGAACACTAACCAGCACTTCCTGATTTTTATGCTAACATACTTTGACTTTCTGCATGCTTGGTAAATATGCATAATAATGGTAGAAAGATTTAAACAGGTAATAAAGAGGGAGGATTATCCAACCATGTTCTTCAAGAATGGATGATACGGTGCCATGCCAGTGCATTCATTAGGTACAACAAAGAAAGTTAGAGTTCCTTATAAATGATTTTATTTAAAAAATCTCCCTGAAAACTCTAAGGGTGGGAGTAAATCTCTTATCTCATAGATAGAAGAAATATTTGCACATAAATTCTTTAATGTAATGAAGATGAAAATTACAATACCTCAGTGATCTCAGATAAATAATGAAGCACTTCAGCTTTAAATGAGTTGCTCAGAATGCTTTCATAATAACAATAATGCTATTAAAGAAATGATAAAAGGTTTGGAGACACCGTAGTTTTGCCATCTTGTTCCTAGGCAAAACCATGGCTCTGATAATATCACTTCCAGATCTGACTTCCTCTCAAGGACGTGAAAAGTCATTATTTAAATATATGAGTAATAATGAAACTCACTTTGCCCATAAGATTGGAAAAAATTTGAAAGATGCTATTTGTTGTTTTTTTTGTGACTCTATCACAGTTCTTAGTTGCACACAATAGAATCTACTATAGCTAATTTAAACAGAAATAAAACATTAAAAATTATTAGATGCTCAGAAAATTAGCATACTTGCAGAAACAGGCTCTAAGCTGTGTTACAGAATAGGTCTCACTGCAAGGCTTCAGAACCGTCCTAATGAAGGAGCTGCTGCCATCCTGGACCTTGAATCACAAGGTCTGCCACCTCCAGCACCAGCAAAAACGATGTCCTGTACCTAACCACTTCTCTTATGTAATTCTTTTCTGATCCAAGTTTCATGTGACTGACTCTAATTGGTGGTTTCCTAACTGCAGAAGAAACTGGGAAATGTAGTTTCTAAATTCTTTGGAAAGGAAGGATTCAAATATATACATTATCAAAGCATAGAAAAGGTGTCCAAAATTTTTCAATAGCCCCAATTAACTAACGTCCTTCTTGATAAAGATACTGGAATCCTGAGAGTAGTATCATCTAGGAAAGGATTTTTGAAAGGCAATTTGGTGTTACCAAAGACAACTTAAAATTCATATTCAGTATGATTAGCTGTTTCATTTCTAGGAATCTATCCTGCAAAAATAATTACATATGTATCAAAAATATGTATAAAGATGTTTGCTAGGGCATTGTTTGTAACATTAAAAATAGTCAACATTTACTAAAGGTCCTGTAACCACTAAGGTTCTGAACTGTAGCCTGTCCTTTGTTGAGAATTGCCCATACTGCCATATAGCATGGATGACCAGCAATGGTGACCATGGGGGGATTTCTGATTATACACAGGGTCACTATATTCCACAGGGATGATGGCCTTGGTAAGGAGGAACCAGATGCTCACTCATTCCCTTTCATCACCACCTATTTTCATCAGCAAGCCAATGGAGCACATAAGAATCACCTAAGGGGCTTGTAATATAAAACATATTCTTGGACACCCTGCTCTAGAGACTCTAACTCGGTAAGTCTGGGGTGAAGCCCAGGATTTTGCATTATTGATAGGCTTCCACAATCCTGTAGGCAGAATAATGTCCCCCAATCAAAAAGAGGTCTGCATTCTCATTGTAATTTCTTCCAATCTCATGATTGTAAGCACCATCTTTATGCCAAAAATCTGCAAATTTAAACTCTTTGCCAAACCTCTCTTCTGAACTCCAGCCTCACGTATCCAACTGCCTACTCTACATTTCCAACTGGAAGTCTAATATAAACACCTCAAGCTTGACGTGTCCAAAACCAAACTACTAATGTCTCCCCTGCCCCCAAAATCTTCTCTACTCACAAACTTCCCCATCTCAATTGAAGGCATCTAGGTTTTACTGTTTCAGGACAAAAACCATGGAATCATCCTTGGTGACTCTTCCCCCTTTTTACTCATATCCCATATTTAATCCAACACCAAATTGTATTGATAAGATTTCCAAAATATCCTGAGAGTCCAACCATTTAAAATCACCCATCCACCACTCCAGCTGAGTCATAAATTGGAATACTGGACCACTGCAACAGCCTCTCCACTGGTCTCCCAGATTCCATTTCACTCTTCATATTCTACTCTCAACTCAGAAACCAGAGTAATATACCAAAAAACATCAGATTTCTCAACTCTGCTCAAAACTCACCAGTAGCTCCTCATTCCACCTGCAAGTCTACAAGTCCTAAATGATCTGCCCCCATCCTGCCATTACCTCACTGACCTCATCGCCTCCTACTCCCACCTTGTTCTCTTTGTATCAGCCACACTGCTCCTGACTTAGGACTGTCCCCTCTCCCTGGAATGCTCTTTCTACAGACATCTACACCTCTGTCATTTCCTGTGTTCAAAGGCCACCCTCTCCATAAAGCCTA
This sequence comes from Phocoena sinus, assembly GCF_008692025.1. Classification (NCBI taxonomy): domain Eukaryota; kingdom Metazoa; phylum Chordata; class Mammalia; order Artiodactyla; family Phocoenidae; genus Phocoena; species Phocoena sinus. The sequence continues at coordinate 51,483,390 of NC_045765.1, read as the reverse complement.
TCCCAATTAACCTATTGAAAATGCAGCCCTCACCCAGTGCCCATGGCACCCTTCATTCCCTTTTCCCTGCTCCTTTTTTTTTTTTTTTTTTTTTACTGGTACGCAGGCCTCTCACTGTTGTGGCCTCTCCCATCGCGGAGCACAGGCTCCAGACGCACAGGCTCAGCAGCCATGGCTCACGGGCCCAGCCGCTCTGCGGCATGTGGGATCTTCCCGGACCGGGGCACGAATCCATGTCCCTGCATCGGCAGGCGGACTCTCAACCACTGGGCCACCAGGGAAGCCCTCCATTTCTAATAAATACTATTGTTTCCTTATTTATTATCTCTACCCTTTATTAGTTATTTCTCCCCACTAGAGTATTAGCTCCACGAGGGCAGGAGTTTTGTCTATTTGGCTTGTTGATGTATCTCATGTTCCTATTACAATGCCTACAAGGTTCTAAATAAATAGCTGTCACATTTGTTGAAATAGGACCACAGACCACACTCTGAGAAACAGAATTAAACATCTTCTGCAAGTTGTATTCATCACATCATCATGGTGGCATTAGAATAAAATTCATATTAACTTGTTTTATTGAATATCAGAATTGTATTTCTTGAATAATTTGTGACTTTGGGATCACAAAGTCTCCAACCCTTGTACCAGATATTCTTTCCTGCTGAAAGGTCTACTTACTTTTCATGGCTTAATGAAGCATTTTAATGTGTAGCCCACATGGAGCTCTCTCAAGAACTGTCATCAGAACATTTTGTTTCCTGGACCCTAAAACTAGGTTGTGAATATAGGGAAATAAGATGGACTTTATTTTTTTTACATCGTTTGGAAGAACGGCAATGGTCTAGAGTTTTACATTGTTTGTTCTTCTACTCACTGAAAGGAACCAAGTGGCAAAGTAATTATTGATCACACAATATTTCTAGGCTTATGCTAAAGCTAAAGAAAAATGTCCAATTGAGGGAAACTTCCCAGAAAATAGTTTCGAGTATTTTGGTGTTCAGTCACATTGTGTTCCAAATATGTAACTGAATGTGTATCTTGATCAATAGAAGAACCAAATTATTATTATTTACCAGTTGGGTTTTCTTTTCTAAATAGTCCAGCTCAGTTTTTTTCTGATTGAGTAAACTAGCAAGATAAAAACAAACCTCCACTTACCCTTCTTCTAGATCTGATTCTTCCTGGGATATTTTAGAAAGTGGCAATTACCAGATAGCAGGAATATTCTGCAGAAAGGGTGATTGTACCTTGCATTCAAGCTTTGCAGAACTACTACTCTGGCATATACTTACTGGGGTCTGTCTTGCCTCAGTATCTTTCTGCACATTCCCTTTCTTTTCTTTTTGAGTCTGAGCTCAAGAGCCAACATCCTCTACCTTCATCCTCTTACTCTCATCTCTTCCTTATCATCCCATATTGTATTCATCTTGGCCTTTACCACTCTATGTTGTAATCCTATGTTGCAATCATCTGTTTTTCCTTGGCTGTTCTCTATTAGACCATATCATTCCTCTCTCTGTCCCATTTCTACTAGGGTGTATGGCACATAGTCCTAAATGAGCACTTGGCGGTGAATTTTTTGGAAGGAATGTGAGCACTGGGAGTTGGGCCATCAGGAGGTAGAGAAATTTTTACAGATCCTGATACCTGGACATTAGGTAAGAGAGAACTATTCAGATCCTTGTAAAACTTTATAATAACCAGTGCCTTTTCCATTTCCTTGTCTACCCTCAAATGAGAAATGAGAGAAAAATTAGGCTCAGTGAGATCTTTATTCAAAGAATAATTCATTTTCGCTGGCTTCAAGATGATGGAGGAGTAAGACGTGGAGATCACCTTCCTCTCCAAAAATATATCAAAAATACATCTACATGTGGAACAACTCCTACAGAACACCTACTGAACGCTGGCAGAAGACCTCAGACCTCCCAAAAAGCAAGAAACTCCCCACGTACCTGGGTAGGGTAAAAGAAAAAAGAAAAAACAGAGACAAAAGAATAGGGACAGGACCTGCACCAGTGGGAGGGAGCTGTGAAGGAGGAAAGGTTTCCACACACTAGGAAGCCCTTTCACTGGAGGAGACAGGGGGTGGCGGGGGGAAGCTTCGGAGCCATGGAGGAGAGCACAGCAACAGCGGTGTAGAGGGCAAAGCGGAAAGACTCCCACACAGAGGATTGTGCTGACTAGCACTCACCAGCCCAAGAGGCTTGTCTGCTCACCCGCCGGGGCGGGTGGGGGCTGGGAGCTGAGGCTCAGGCTTCGGTGGAATCCCAGGGAGAGGACTGGGGATGGCTGCGTGAAGACAGCCTGAAGGAGGTAAGTGCGCCACAGCTAGCCAGGAGAGAGACCAGGAAAATATCTGGACATGCTGAAGAGGCAAGAACCCATTGTTTTGGGGTGCACAAGGAGAGGGGATTCCTTCCCCGTGTGCTCATATAAGGCAGAGTACTGCCTAAATGAGCTCCAGAGATGGGCATGAGCCGTGACTATCAGCTTGGACCCCACAGACAGGCATGAAATGCTAACGCTTCTGCTGCTGCCAACAAGAATCCTGTACGCAAGCACAGATCACTACACATACCCCCCAACTCACACCCCGGGAGTCTGTGCAGCATGCCACTGCCAGTGTCCTGTGATCCAGGGACAACTTCCCCAGGAGAACACATGGTGCACCTCAGCTGTTGCAAGGGACTCTGCTGCTGCAGGCTCACCCCACATTCCAATTATGACCAGTGTACTTCCTCCCCCCAGCCTGAGTGAGCATGAGGCCCCTAATCAACTGCTGCTTTAACCCCTTCCTGTCTGGGCAGGGAACAGATGCCTGAGGGTGACCTATATGCAGAGGTGGGACCAAAACCAAAGCTGAACCCCAGGAGCTGTGTGAACAAAGAAGAGAAAGGGAAATTTCTCCCTGCAGCCTCAGGAGCAGCGGATTAAATCCCCACAATCAACTAGATGTACCCTGCATCTGTGGAATACCTGAAGAGACAACGAATCATCCCAAAATTGAGGTGATGGACTTTTGGAGAAACTGTAGACTTGGGGTTTGCTGTCGGCAACTGATTTGTTTCTGATTTTTATGTTTATCTTAGTATCGTTTTTAATGCTTGTTATCATTGGTGGATTTGTTTATTGGTTTGGTTGCTCTCTTCTTTTTTATTATTTATTTATTTTTTAATTTAAAAATTGTTTTCTCCATTTTTATTATTATTATTTTTTCATTCTTTTTTTTCTCCTTTTCTTCTGAGCCGTGTGGCTGACAGGGCCTTGGTGCTCTGGCCTGGTGTCAGGCATGAGCCTCCAAGGTGGAAGAGCCGAGTTCAGGACATTGGACCACCAGAGACCTCCTGGGCCCACATAATATCAATCAGTAAGAGCTCTTCCAGAGATCTCTGTCTCAATGCTAAGAACCAGTTCCACCCAACGGCCAGCAAGCTCTAGTGCTGGATGCTCCATGCCAAACAACTAGGAAGACAGGAACACAACCCCATTAGCAGAGAGGTTGCCTAAAATCATGCTAAGTTTACAGACACTCCAAAACACACCAGTGGATGCAGCTCTGCCCACCAGAAAGACAAGATTCAGCCCCACCCACCAGAGCACAGGCACCAGTCCCTTCCACCAGGAAGCCTACACAAGCCACTGAGCCAACCTCACCCACTGGGGGCAGACACCAAAAACAACAGGAACGACGAACCTGCAGCCAGCTAAAAGGAGACCCCAAACACAGTAAGTTAAGAAAATGAGAAGACAGAGAAATATGCAGCAGATGAAGGAGCAAGGTAAAAACCCACCAGACCAAACAAATGAAGAGGAAATAGGCAGTCTACCTGAACATGAATTCAGAGTAATGATAGTAAAGATGATCCAAAATCTTGGAAAAATAATGGAGAAAATACAAGAAACGTTTAACACGGACCTAGAAGAACTAAACAGCAAACAATGATGAACAACACAATAAATGAAATTAAAAATTATCTAGAAGGAATCAACAGCAGAATAACTGAGGCAGAAGAATGGATAAGTGACCTGGAAGATAAAATATTGGAAATAACTACCGCAGAGCAGAATAAAGAAAAAAGAATGAAAAGAATTGAGGACAGTCTCAGAGAACTCGGGGACAACAATAAACGCACCAACATTCAAATTATAGGGGTCCCAGAAGAATAAGAGAAAAAGAAAGGGTCCGAGAAATTATTTGAGGAGATTATACTTGAAAACTTCCCTAACATGGGAAAGGAAATAGTCAATCAAGTCCAGGAAATGCAGAGAGTCCTATACAGGATAAATCCAAGGAGAAACACACCAAGACACATATTAATCAAACTATCAAAAATTAAATACAAAGAAAAAATATTAAAAGCCTCAAGGGAAAAGCAACAAATAACATACAAGGGAATCCCCATAAGGTTAACAGTGGGTCTTTCAGCAGAAACTCTGCAAGCTAGAAGAGAGTGGAAGGACATATTTAAAGTGATGAAAGGGAAAAACCTACAACTAAGATTACTCTATGCAGCAGGAATCTCATTCAGATTCAACGGAGAAATTAAAACCTTTACAGACAGGCAAGTGTGAAGAGAAATCAGCACCACCAAATCAGCTCTGCAACAAATGCTAAAGGAACTTCTCTAGGCAAGAAACACAAGAGAAGGAAAATACCTTCAAAAACAAACCCAGGGGCTTCCCTGGTGGCACAGTGGTTGAGAGTCCGCCTGCCAATGCAGGGGGCACAGGTTCGTGCCCCAGTCTGGGAAGATCCAACATGCCACGGAGCAGCTGGGCCCGTGAGCCATGGACACTGAGCCTGTGCATCTGGAGCCTGTGCTCCGCAACGAGAGAGGCCACAGCAGTGAGAGGCCTGCGTAACGCAAAAAAAAAAAAAAAAAAAACCCAAAACAATTAAGAAAATGGTAATAGGAACATACATATCGATAATTACCTTGAATGTAACTGGATTAAATGCTCCAACCAAAAGACAGACTGGCTGAATGGATACAAAAAAAGACTCACATATATGCTGTCTACAAGAGACCCACTTCAGACCTAGGGACACATGCACACTGAAACTGAAGGGATGGAAAAAGATATTCCATGCAAATGGAAATCAAAAGATGGCTGGAGTAGGAATTCTCATATCCAATAAAATAGACTTTAAAATAAAGACTGTTAAAAGAGACAATGCAGGACAGTACATAATGATCAAGGGATCAATCCAAGAAGAAGATATAACAACTGTAAATATTTATGCACCCAACATAGGAGCACCTCAATACATAAGGCAAATGCTAACAGCCATAAAAGGGGAAATCAACAGTAACACAATCATAGTAGGGGACTTTAACAGCCCACTTTCACCAATGGACAGATCATCCAAAAAGAAAATAAATAAGGATATACAAGCTTTAAATGACACATTAAACGAGATGGACTTAATTGATATTTAAAGGACATTCCATCCAAAAACAACAGAATACATTTTCTTGTCAAGTATTCATGGAACATTCTCCAGGATAGATCATATCTTGGGTCACAAATCAAGCCTTGGTAAATATAAGAACATTGAAATCATATCAAGTATCTTTTCCGACCACAACGCTATGAGACTAGATATCAATTACAGGAAAAAAACTGTAAAAAATACAAACACATGGAGGCTAAACAATACACTACTAAATAACCAAGAGATCACCGAAGAAATCAAAGAGGAAATCAAAAACTACCTAGAAACAAATGACAATGAAAACATGATGATTCAAAACCTATGGGATGCAGCAAATGCAGTTCGAAGAGGGAAGTATATAGCAATACAATCCTACCTCAAGAAACAAGAAAAATCTCAAATAAACAACCTAAACTTAAACCTAAAGCAATTAGAGGAAGAAAAACAAAAAAACCCCAAAGTTAGCACAAGGAAAGAATTCATAAAGATCAGATCAGAAATAATAAAAAAGAAAGGAAGGAACTGATAACAAAGATCAATAAAACTAAAAGCTGGTTCTTTGAGAAGATAAACAAAATTGATAAACCATTAGCCAGACTCATCAGGAAAAATGAGAAAAGACTCAAATCAACACAATTAAAAATGAAAAAGGAGAAGTAACAATTGACACTGCAGAAATACAAAGGATCATGAGAGATTACTACGAGCAACTCTATGCCAATAAAATGGACAACTTGGAAGAAATGGACAAATTCTTAGAAATCACAACCTTCTGAGATGGAACCAGGAAGAAATAGAAAATATAAACAGACTAATCACAAGCACTGAAACTGTAATTAAAAATCTTCCAACAAACAAAAGCCCAGGACCACATGGTTTCACAGGCGATTTCTATCAAACATTTAGAGAAGAGGAAACACCTTTCCTTCTCAAACTTATGCAAAATATAGCAGATGGAGGAAGACTCCCAAACTCATTCTACGAGGCCACCATAACCCTGATACCAGAACCAGACAAAGATGTCACAAAGAAAGAAAACTACAGGCCAATAGCAGTGATGAACATAGATGCAAAAATTCCCAACAAAATACTAGCAAACAGAATCCAACAGCACATCAAAAGGATCATACACCATGATCAAGGGGGATTTATCCCAGGAATGCAAGGATTCTTCAATATATGCAAATCAATCAATGTGATACATCATATTAACAAACTGAAGGATAAAAACCATATGATAATCTCAATATATGCAGAAAAAGCTTTCCACGAAATTCAACACCTGTTTATGATAAAAACTCTCCAGAAAGTGGGCATAGAGGGAACTTACCTCAACATAATAAAATCCATATAAGACAAACCCACAGCTAACATTGTTCTCAATGGTGAACAACTGAAACCATTTCCACTAGGATCAGGAACAAGACAAGGTTGCCCACTCTCACCACTCTTATTCAACATAGTTTTGTAAGTTTTAGCCACAGCAATCAGAGAAGAAAAAATAATAAAAGGAATCCAAATTAGAAAAGAAGAAGTAAAACTGTCACTGAAGATGACAAGATACTCTACATAGAGAATCCTAAAGATGCTACCAGAAAACTACTAGAGCTAATCAATGAATTTGGTAAAGTAGCATGATACAAAATTAATGCACAGACATCTCTAGCATTCCTGTACACTAACAAAGAAAAATCTGAAACAGAAATGAAGGAAACACTCCCATTTACCACTGCAACGAAAAGAATAAAATACCTAGGAATAAACCTACCTGAGGACACAAAAGACCTGTATGCAGAAAATTATAAGACACTGTGAAAGAAATTAAAGATGATACAAAAAGATGGAGAGATATACCATGTTCTTGGATTGGAAGAATCAACATTGTGAAAATGACTATACTACCCAAAGCAATCTACAGATTCAATGCAATCCCTATGAAACTACCAATGGCAGTTTTCACAGAACTAGAACAAAAAGTTTCACAATTTGTATGGAAACACAAAGACCCCGCAAAGCCAAAGCAATCTTGAGAAAGAAAAACGAAGCTGCAGGAATAAGGCTCTCTGACTTCAGACTGTACTACAAAGCTACAGTAATCAAGACAGTATGGTACTGGCACAAAACCAGAAATATAGATTAATGGAACTGGATAGAAATCCCAGAGATAAACCCATGCACATATGGGTACCTAATTTATGACAAAGGAGGCAAAAACATACAATGGAGAAAAGACAGCCTCTTCAATAAGTGGTGCTGGGAAAACTGGAGAACTACATGTAAAAGAATGAAATTAGAACACTCCCTAACACCATATACAAAAATAAACTCAAAATGGATTAAAGACCCAAATGTGAGGGCAGACACTATAAAACTCTTAGAGGAAAATGTAGGCAGAACACTCTGTGACATAAATCACAGCAAGATCCTTTTTAACCCACCTCCTAGAGAAATGGACACAAAAATAAACAAATGGGACCTAATGAAACTTAAAAGCTTTTGCACAGCAAAGGAAACCATAAACAAGACAAAAAGACAACCCTCAGAATGGGAGAAAATATTTGCAAAAGAAGCAACTGACAAAGGATTAATCTCCAAAATATACAAGCAGCTCATGCAGCTCAGTATCAAAAAAACCAACAACCCGCTCCAAAAATGGGCAGAAGACCTAAATAGGCATTTCTCCAAAGAAGATATACAGATTGACAACAAACACATGAAAGGATACTCAACATCACTAATCATTAAAGAAATGCAAATCAAAACCACAATGAGGTATCACCTCACACCAGTCAGAATGGCCATCATCAAAAAATCTACAAACATTAAATGCTGGAGTGGGTGTGGAGAAAAGGGAACCCTCTTGCACTGTTGGTGGGAATGTAAATTGATACAGCCACTATGGAGAACAGTACGGAGGTTCCTTAAAAAACTAAAAATAGAACTACCATACAACCCAGCAATCCCACTACTGGGCATATACCCTGAGAAAACCATTACTCGAAAAGAGTCATGTATCACAATGTTCACTGCAGCTCCATTTACAATAGCCAGGACATGGAAGCAACCTAAGTGTCCATCAACAGATGAATGGATAAAGAAGATATGGCACACATATACAATGGAATATTACTCAGCCATAAAAGGAAATGAAATTGAGTTATCTGTAGTGAGGTGGATGGACCTAGAGACTGTCATACAGAGTGAAGTATGTCAGAAAGAGAAAAACAAATACTGTATGCTAACACATATATATGGAATCTAAAAGAAAAAAAAAAGGTTCTGAAGAACTTAGGGGCCGAACAGGAATAAAGACACAGACGTAGAGAATGGACTTGAGGACACGAGGAGGGGGAAGGGTAAGCTGGGACAAAGAGACAGCAGCAAATGACATATACATACTACCAAATGTAAAATAGATAGCTAGTGGGAAGCAGCTGCATAGCACAAGGAGATCAGCTCGGTGCTTTGTGACTACCTAAATGGGTGGGATAGGGAGGGTGAGAGGGAGACACAAGAGGGAGAGGATATGAGGATATATGTATACATACGTAACTGATTTACTTTGTTATACAGCAGAAACTAACACAACATTTTAAAGCAATTATACTCCAATAAAGATGTTATAAAAAAATTAAAACAATAAACAAAATAATAATGACTGAAAAGAAAAAGCAAAGAATAATTCATTTTCTACAAGTAACAACAGAAGCTTAAAGAATTTAGAAATTTTTCGTCACGTACAACTATCAAAGCCCTGGTAAAAGGAGAACAAGACAAGTTTTGACCCAGCAGGCAAGTTTTGACTCCATGAAAGTTGTTCTGCCTTAGGCAGCATTTTTATGGGAAGGTGTACCCCAAGAGGGGAATTATATAGCCCCCACTAATACCCCACCCCAGTCATCTGCTATTGTATGCCAGCCACTCTATCGCCATCATTTCACCTCACTCTGCCAATCCCTTGAAGGAGACCAATGTTCAGAGAGGCAAAGAAATGTGCCCTAGGTCACACAGCTGCCAACTGGTAGACTTTGAATTTGACCTCAGGTTTTTCTGACTCAAACCTGGGAGAATTCCATAATAAGATGCTGCTTCCAATACATAGAGGAATCACCAAAGTCTTGGCCACAATGTGAATAGCCAGCCTTAAAACACAAGTAGTTTTCTGCTAGACGTGAAAAACAAGAGAGGTATGGCTATGATCATGCTAGAAAGCTCAGGATATGGTGACTGCAAAAACCATTGGTTACTTTAGGTTGTAACAATTCCAGCTTATCCATAGAAGTGCTTCTTGTTTCGGAGGGAAAAGTCTCTTTCAGCCTAGGAGGAAATTAATTGAATCTATTTTTCCCTTCACAACCTCATCACCACTCTTTGTCAACGATATGAAACAGAGAACCTTCTAGAAGAATAATGATATAACTTTCACTAACTGAGCCCTTACTATGTGTCTGGCACAGATTGCTTCATAGCTAGTACCTCACTCAATCCATCCAAAAACTCTTTGAAGTAAATATCTCCATTTTATGAGTGAGGAAACTGAGGGTAAGTTTATTTGCCTAAGGTTGCACAGACAGGGAAGACCGATCCTGGGTTTGAATGACCTCACGTGATCCTGAAAAGCGCATCCTTTAAACCACTACACTTTACTGCCTCTACGCTGAAGTAGGCAGCTAAACACAGCCGAAAATGAGTGCTCCTTGTAGACAACTACTATATTTAAACCAGAGTCTATTAATCTTTATATAATGTCTTTCTCAAGTGCTTCAGAGAAAAGGCGTATAGGTTGTATGGAGTGTACGGTGGACTTTGTTTTGCACATTTTGGCAAGAGGAGAAAGACTTAGCTTCTGTATGTATCTCTCCTGCAAGCCAGAAGTACTCTTCTAGGAAAAGCCATCTTTTAAGGAGGGAAACACTTAAAAAGAGATCAATCCCCAAATGACAAGCAATTGATTTCAGGGTTAGACAAGGAGCAATGGATCATTTCTGGAATTAATGATTTCCCACCTCTCTGGGAACTCAGTGATTTCTCTGGGAAGGCCTGGCTTGATTGAATAAACTGATGAGTTGAGTCTATAATCCCAACAGATGGCATCCATTGTTCTCACGCTCCATTGACTCAACCAGAATTTACTTAGCATGTACTTTGTGTCAGCACCCTATATTGGGTGCTTAAGAGAAAGGAAAAGAAACCAACAAAATCCCATGGATCCTGCTCTCCTGAAGCTTATAGTCAAGTGAGGGGGTCCATTATTCATCAAAGAATCACAGTGGTAGGAGTATATTAACAAATTGTGTTGCAGAACTCTGAAGGAAAGGACCGGAGTGATATGATACCAGGTAGGATCATAAATAGGCCTTGACTGGGGTTAGGAAGGCTTTGCAGAGGCAGTAAAATTGAGCTGAGATCTGAATGTGATGGAGATGAGATAACTCCATGCAGAGAGAATGGCACGGGCAAAGACCACATGGCAGGCGGCAGCATGACACATCTAAGGAACACACAGTATGCCATAAGAGGGAATCAGGCCACCTGGGAAGGCTTGAAGCCTCATCAGGGACCCTGGTCACTGTCCCCACAGCTCTGCATAGGCCTTGATTAAACACAGAGGTCAGGGAGGGATGATATATCTACATCTATATCCATACCTATCTCTATCTCTCTCTCTCTCTGTCTATATACATATATATATATATATATATATATATATATATATATATATATATATATATATATACCCTTATTCTGCGGCTCTCTGGGACTTCATCTCTAAGATGATGGGTAACCTCTGGGTTTTAGCTTGGCCCAGGGAGGGGGCCCTAGAGAAGCTCTCTTTCCATTTGATTTAGCTCCCCCTATCCTTTTAGATCTTTTGGGGGCCTAAAGCCAGGGATTTTTCTAAACCACATTCATCAAACCACTTGGGATTCCAGAAATAAAATCAGACAACAAAAATAAAAACTAACACTTATTGGGGCTTTATTATATTCTGACTACGTGCTGCGCTGAGCATTTTGCATGAATTATCTTATTGCATCTGCTCGATAAATTGTAACATAGGAACCCCCAAGGCAGTGTGGGTCTAGGATTCAGAAAGCTGGAGCTGTGGCTTGTGGAAACTGACACAAGCAAATTTACACTGTGGGGATCTGAGCAGAGCCCTTAAAGCGTTTGACCAGTGACTGCAGGAATACTGAGCAGTTGGCTGTTGATGTTAATTACGCTCATGGAAAGGGATTTCTGAAGCCACTGGAACATCCACCCACAGACCTTTCTCTTTTTGATATCAGGGGCAGATCCTATCCGACCTCCGGTCTGCACATCTGGGATAATCACAGTGCTCCACATTTGTACAGAACAGGTTGTTTCCAAATGGCTCTGCATTCAGGGCTGAGGTCACCCCCAGGGCCTTCCTCTCCTTGGAAGCATGATTTGCCACCTCCCTACCATTAGTCAGGCCTTTTAATTCAAAGATAGAAACCCAGCTCAAACTGGCATCGGGAGAAGGGAATTTATTTGGCTATGTAACTGAAAAGTTCAAGGGTAGTCAGGCTCCAGGTTCAGCCTGTTCCCAGCTCACTCTCCAGTCTCATCCATAACCCTCCTCCTCTCTCTCTGTGCTCCAGCCCAGCTGAACTTTTCCCAGGTCCTTCAAAAACTACTTACTTGTACCTGCCTTTCTATCGTCAAAGATGCTGCTTATGCCTCTCCCTCCACATTGATTCCTACTCATTTCTTCCCCCATTACTAAAAATAAAATTATTGAGCACCTAGAGGGACGCCTAGACTCTAAAGATGACCTCACCCCATGAACCACACCTCCAGAGAGTCATACCCTGTGTGATTCTCTCCCTCACTGAGTCTGGGCTGGCCCTGGGACTCACTCCGACCACCATGATACAGCAGTAGTGGCTCCATTCCAGAGTCACACCTAAGCTTTACAAAGTCATGGCAGCTTCTACTTTTGCACTTAGGGGATATCTTAGCTGTTATGTAAGAAGTCCAGCAACCCTGCTGGAAAAATTACACGGAGAGGCCATATGGAGTAGCAGAGCCCCTGGCACTGCATGGACAGAGAGGCCCAGTGATTCCAGCCATCCCTGCTGAGCTCAAGCCTTCCAGCCATCTCTCCCAAGGTACCCAACATGAGCGTGAGCCACCTTGCACATGCCTGCCCATTTGAGCCCCTGGATGACTGCAGCCCAAGCCAACGGCATGTGGAGCAAAATAATCCTCAGTGGAGTGCCACCAACCCATAGAATTATGAAAGAAGAATAAGTTTTTGTCATTTTAAGCTACTAACTTTCAGAGCAGATTGTTACATAACCATGATAACCCAAACTGGGTATCTGCCAGGCCCTGTGCTAGTTTGGGGTTTATAATTAAAAATACGCTAGGCATGGTCCACAGCCTCCCACATCTTTCCAGGCTCATCCTTCTCAGAGGGATATCCTGACTTTGTTTACCAAATAAGCTTCCCCTCTAATAAGCTCTAACAAGACTCTTTACTTCTCCACCATAGCCCTTTGTGTACTCAGAAGTAACTCTTTGTTTGTTTCGTATCTGTTCCCCCTGGTAGGATGTAAGCCCTATGAGGGTAGGATCCACAATGTTGAACTCAGCACTGCATGCTCTGTACCCTGTGCTCCACAGGGAACATGACAGATGTTCAACAGGCATTTGGTGGTTGGCTGACTGGAAGCAGCCTCCCTCTAGTCTGCTTTTTTTTTATGTTGGAGAACACACTGGGGTGATGACTCCTTCACTTCCCATGGGGCAACCAAGAGAAGACAAGCCACTTTTTAATGGGTTTAGAAGCTCAAGTCCTACCAGAGCAGTTTGAACCTGAAAAATATGTTCCCTTTACAATGAGGACCTCTTGCTTATTTTCATTTGGAAATTGTATGCACAGTAGTTGCCTGGGGTTTTTTTCTAAATGATTTTCTTCATCTATTTCCCTCAAAAGACATTAACCTACTAGCATATTTTTCTTACCACCCCATGCCTCCAGAAGCCTAGCTTTTATGGAGGAGAAAGAAAGAGAATAGAGTATTTCTGGTAGGCTTTAGAAGAGTAAGAAGGTAAAGTGTTTGATTTTCAGAGGAACGTGGTTCATGGCCCTCAGAGTTAGCTAGTGTGGCGCAGAACAAGGACTAGAGCCCTTGCTTTCTGTTGTGGGAATTGGGTCCCTCTCTGCCATGCATCAGCAAACTCCTCCAGGGTTGAAAGCACTTCCTGCTAGCTGGCTTTGAATCTGCCTTCCTCTAGCCCAGACTCCCATCTCTCATCTGACTGGAGACTTAAAACAACTTTGCTGGAGCAGTTCTAGCAGTATGCTCGAGAAACAGCCTTATCAGTCAAGGCCATTTACATATGGTTTGGATTTAATGTACTTGCTAGATCTAAAATATATTCTCTTTACTAACTGATGGATCAGTAAGCCTTCTACTGTATGCTAAAAGTTAAGGTGTTTCTCTGTGGATATTTAACTACCGTGGCAACTGACTAATTCACCAACTATGTGACATGATCCAATATCATGGAACCATGATAAAATTAACAACTTTTCATTTAATAGCAATATGAAAGATATTACATAATTTAATGGAAAAAAATGCAAGGTAGCGATGCAAATACAGCACATTCCAATCAGTACTGTCTTGTACCAGGTGCATGGTCTTAGGCAAGTTACTTCTCTTTGATCCTTGATTTCCTTATTTGCAAAATGGAGACAATAATTCCTATCTCATGAATTTCTTGTGAGAATAAGAAAGAGAACACATTCATTATCTATCCATCAACAAATTTATCAATTGCCTACTATGTGGCAGGTATTCTAGTCACAAAATCCCTACTCTTGAGGAATCATACATTTGTGTGTGTGTATGTGTGTGTGTGTGTGTGTGTAGAGGCAGACACTGAGGTGTCCACAGGAAACACATGGCTCAGTCAAGCAGGGTAATTAGATTGGGGAGAGTTTAAGGAAGGGACTGATTGTAAAGGTGCTACAGGATTAAGGGAAACCAACAAGATGTGGTGATGTGCCCCGGGGCTAGCAATAGTAAAAAGCTGCTAACCTTCTAGGCCTCAAGGGTTAGGAGAAGGGAGCAGTCAGTCACAAGAACCGAGATCTGTAGCTGTGGGAGACCACTGTTCTATAGTAGCTGTGGCCATGGGAGAAGAAACAGACACTCCAAAAAGCAGTATGGCGGGAAGGGAGATGGGTGCTAACACTCCAACCTCACCCTCCTCCCATGGTGCAGTCTCTGCCAGTGTCCACCAGTGGTTGAACCTAACTGGAATCTAGAAGGCCGCAGGCCAGAATGCCCATGTGATGCAGTCCATACTGGTGAGCCTCCCAGTGAACAGAATGGGTGTGGAAGAGAAGAGAGTGAATCTGGAGGGGCAAAAAGAAAATCCAGGATACACAGTTAGTATGTAATGTCTCAGATGGTGAGAAGTAACATGGAGAAAAGGAAAGCGGGGTAAGAGGGATGGGGGACATGGAGCCGGTAGGCATTAACTATTCTGTTTTATATAGGACAGTCGGGGAAGAGCTCCCTGAGGAGGTGGCATCTGATTGGAGGAAACCTATAGGAGTGAGAGATTGAGCTGCTGAACAAGAGGAAGAACTCTTCAGGCTGAGGAGACAGCAGGTGCAGAGACCTTGAGGTGGGAGCATACTCAACATTTTCAAGGAATTATAAAGAGGCCAGTATGACTGGAGTAGAGTAAGCAAGGGTGGAAGAGAAAGTGATCAGAGTCAGATCATATGTGGCATTTTGGGCTTTTATGTGATTTTGATGGAAAATCACTGGAAGGATGATAGGGTAAGCATAGTGTCCCATAAGCCATTGTAAGGACTCTGGCTTTTAATCTGAATGATCATCGTGATCTTGAACAGAGGGATGACATGGTCTGACTTAGGTTCTTACAGCATCACTCTGATGAACTGAGAATAGACCATGAAACTGGGGACAAGGCTCAAAACAGGAAGACCTGTTAAGCAGCTATTGTAACCCAGTAATCCAGATGATAATTGCTCAGACCTTAGTGGTAACAATGTAAATAATTAAAAGTGGTCAGCTTCTGGATGAATTTTTTTTTTTTTTTTGCGTTACGCGGGCCTCTCACTGTTGTGGCCTCTCCCGTTGTGGAGCACAGGCTCCGGACACGCAGGCTCAGCGGCCATGGCTCACGGGCCCAGCCGCTCCGCGGCATGTGGGATCCTCCCGGACGGGGGCACAAACCCGTGTCCGCTGCATCGGCAGGAGGACTCTCAACCACTACGCCACCAGGGAAGCCCCTGGATGAATTTTTAAGGTAAATCCAACAGGATTTATGACAAATTATTTGGGGAATCTGAAGAAAGAGTGGAATAAACAAAAACTCCAAACTTTTTGGTCCTAGTAACTAGAAGGATGTAGTTACTGCTAACTAAGAGGGTGAGGTGCCCGTGGGATAGGATTTTGTTGTGGGTGATGAGGACGGCTGAGTTGGGGGGGGGGGTGGAATTAGGGATTTAGTTATGACTAAAATCCATGACAGATTTGAGAAATCTATTAGATCTCTTAATGAAGATCTGTAGAAGGCATCTGGGCATATGAACCTGCGGTTTAGGAGAGAGGTCTAGATGGAGATATAAGTTTGGAAGTCATTGGCATATAGTTGGAATTTAAAGACATGAGACTAGATGAGCTCACCAAAGGTGTGAGTGTGGATAAAGAAGGAAAAAAAGGAAAACTAAAAGCTGAGCTCTGAGCGTTCCAATTGGTAAGAGGTCAGATTGAACAGGAGGAAGTGGCATGCCATATATTTTCCTTCTATTCCCTCAAAGAATTTAGCAGGACACTCAACACACAGCAAGTGCCCAGTACTATGTGCTGCTTAATGAGAATTTACTACAGTAGAGATGAGTTCTCCAACAGTCAGACAGAGGAGCTGCAGATTTCAAATGACTGACAAAGGGTTCTAATACCAATCTCAACATGTATGTGTGGTGGGTGGTTTTCCCAAGCAATTCCCAGACACTAGCTGGGTGTCACACAATTCAACTAAATTCTGACACTATCGACGGGGAGAACGGCAGCAGATCCCATAGGTTAAGGGCTCAGCCTCACAAAACTCCTCTCCAGCCTTCAGATACCAGTCACAAATTGAGGTTGTTACCTGTACTTCTGACTGGCTGTAAATCAGTGGTTCCTACACTGCCCTCCTTAGGTTCGACTAATTTTTGACAGAGTGGCTCACAAAACTCAGAGAAACATTTAACTTACAACACAACCAGGAACAGCCAGATGGAAGAGATGCATAGGGCAAGGTATGGGCAAAGGGGCTCAGAGCTTCTGTGCTCTCTCTGAGTGTGCCACTCTCCCCAGATCTCTTCATGTGCACCAACCCAAGAAGCTCTCTGAACCCAGTCCTTTTGAGTTTTTATGGAGGCTTCATTACATAGACATGATTGCTTAAATCATTCACCACTGGAGACTGGTTCAACCTCCAGCCCCTCTCCCCACCCCAGAGGTCAGAGGGTGGGACTAAAACTTCCAACTCACTAATCACATGGTTGGTTTTCTTGGCAACAAGCCCCCATCCTTAGGCGAGGTCCAAAACTCACCTCATTAACATAACAAAAGACACCTTATGGCTCTCATCACAGGAAATTCCAAAAGTTTTTGGAGCTGTATGCCAGAAATGGAGATGAAGATCAAAAATATATTTCTTATTATAAATCACACTATCACAACTGCCTGTCCCTTCATTGCCTTTCTCCACCCTTTCTGGCTCCACCTTAACAAAGAGCACGTTCTTTCAAGGGGTAAGTGAGGATGACACTGATTCCACACTCCTCTTAAACAATATGTACAAATGACCCTTGAACAACACAGTCTGAACTCTGTAGGTTCACTTATACACAGATTTTTTTTCAATAAATACGTACTACAGTACTACATGATCCATGGGTAGTTGAATCTTTACTTGAATGTGGAACCGCAGATACAGAGGACATGCTATAAAGTTGCATGTGGATTTTTGACTGTGTGTGGGTTGATCCCCCTGCCCCCCATGTTGCTCAAGGGTCGACTTTACTTCCTAATATTAAAAATATCATGTCTCCTATTCTACTTCCTATTCCCCATTGGTCATGGTAAGACTTGGGGAAAATCCAAAGCAGTTCCACCTGCAAAAGATTTGGATGGCTTACTCTAAAATCACTCCACTTAATTTCCCCACTGGAGGAAAAAAAGTAATGTGCAAAAGCTCAAATAATAACTCCAGCTATGATTTAATGAGCACTTATCCTATGTCCAGTACCATGCTAAATGCTTTACACGTATTATCTCATTTAATCCTTTTCTCTATCAAATGAAGTAGGGAATATTAGAACAGGAATAGACTTCAGGAATATCTAAAGGAAACTGACCTATCTAATATCACAATAAACACTTAGGAATAGGCTGTGGCTGCCTTACACCCATGATTTGCAACTAGCAGGCAGGCGGACACTATCAAAGCAGAAGAGTCAAGTGGAAGACATAAACTTTCATGAGAATGCTAAGAGTATGTGTCATAATTTGCAAAATCTTTTCACTGTGGGGGTGAAATCTTTGGCAATTTTTACAACGTCATCAAGAGCTGAAGACCTGCAAAGAGTCAGTATCTCCAACTGGGAGCCTACTGCCTCATCTCTGGCTTCATGTAATATGTCCATAATTTTCTATTCCCTTTTCCATAAATAGAGTTTCCATCCTTTAAGTGTTTTTGTTGGTATCTGTCCATAAATCACATTCCCATTTTGCGACAATCATACAATTTCAATTCTCATTCCTCTATGACAAAATCGAGGTTACAGTACATTAAAAACACTTTCCTGAGATCACACTGGTAGTAAGTAGTAGAGCCAGCTTTCACTCACGTCTGCATGACATCAGAGACCAAGCTCTGAACCTCAGCTTCATATTTGCCCTCTAAAAATGTTCAGTGAGCTGGTTATATGCTTGGAATTCTTCAATTTCTCTCATTCAGTTACCAAATGAACAGAAGAATAACACTGAGCTATTTTCACCATCAAGACAGTGAATTCTCAATGTTATTCTCTGCTCAAAGTACCAGCCATATATGTGTCATAAAGATGAACATGAGTAAGGAACCACTATACTTACTGTTAGGGAAATAAGATGTAGGAGTTGCTATGTCTGTAAGCTGAGATTCCACAAGTCTTTAAACTCAGAAAAGATGGAGGTAGAGTGAGATGGGGATTTCCCCCTTGCAGAATGAAGAACATATGCAGAGGCAGGAAGAATATGTAGTGCAGTCAAAGAAAACAAATGGTTCCATATTTATAGGCTATCCTCAAAGAAGCAGACATCTGGTTAGCATGATTGACCCCTTCTTCAAGTGAGGGCCTTGATGCCAATAACAAAAGTAGAAGAACAATGGCATATAGGGCTGAGAGATTGGGGCCATATACCACAGGACCCTGGATGTCAGGCTGAGGAGTATGGACTTTATGAGGCAGGTGACAGGCATTGCTAAGGGACAAAGCATCTGAGTGATATGATCAATGTTGCCCTATAATAATAAAGCATAAAATGAATTGAGGTTGGGTGAGAGAAAGTGATCAGGAAGGCCAACCAGGAGGTTGTTGTTGCAGTAGATATGGGGTTATAAGCTGCTGGGATAAAAATATGCATAGTAGGTAGCTAGAAAATGTCTGTTAAGGGGATGAAGCACCTTCACGCCTATAAAAATAAATGTCCCAAATTAACTATGTTCTAAGAAGACTATGTGATATTCTACAAAGTAGATTATAATGTTATTTAATTAGAAAGCTATAGAATTATAACTTATTTTCTCCATGCCATAGACATAGTGGAATCCTGTCCCGTTTCATCTACTTCAGAATCATGCTGAACACATCACTGGTCCTTCAGGCTGTCACTGTGAAATTTTACTTTATAGGGCTCAGTGTTTCCTCCAAGGTTTAACACTCTTGTTGTAAATTAGTGTCAAATCTCTCCATGCTGTTTACACTAATTGCAGTTTGCCTCCAACATGAATCAATATTTAGAATGTCCCTTGTACTGGTTGAACCACAAATTGAAATTAACATGTTGCTGGGCATAATTTTTATTTACAAAGCACTGAAGTTAAGTTTCTTTTATGGAAGATGTGGTAGAAAATTCACAGGTTAGGAAGGCTTTTGACCTGAAATTTAATCTATCATCTAGTTCTCTTTATGTTAAGTTACTGAAGAACACTGAATATGTTTTCCTGGGGAAAAGAAAAGAAAGAGAAGGAAGGGATAAAGGAAGAAAAATTAAATTTGTTTGAAAAGGAAGAGAAGAAAAACATGAACAAGGCCTGGTGCTTTTAGAAGTCTCAGATTTATTATTTTCCCATTATTGGCTTTGTATAGGCTAATTTCAAACAGCCGTCTTCCTGCCTATAGTACAAGGATGGTGCATTTGTAACATAGCAACAAAATAGACAGGCCTCCCACTATAGGGAGAAGCCAAATGTGCCCTTATTGGAGATCATTTTTTCAGCGACTCTGATGAGAATGACTGCAAAGATTGACTGCTTTGGAAATAGAATTCTGGATGTTTAGTTCATGGTAAAAAAAAAAAACTTTTAAGCTTAAGAATTTTTAGTGAGTATAGAAGGAGGAAACAATATGTGCAATATTTATTTAGGGGTCTTATATAAAAGAAAATTCAATTTTTCTGCCTTAAAAAGAATTTCTTTCTAAGCAGAATCTTTTATTTTGCATTAATCCTGACATTCATAGTTATGTTTACTTTATTGACAAATGAGATCCAACCACTGGATATGCACATATTGTCCCCAGATGGGCTCAATTTAGGGCAATAGTTTGGTGAATATTCAGTTTTCATACAAAACAGAACTAATTCCATAGAGCAGTTAAGATAAACTCACATTTCAAGGCTTTTCTTTGTCCCTTAGGAACTTAAGGCACTGTAATACAGTCCTTCTTCTGAATCTAAACCTATTGAAACATGTCTATATAGATAATTATTAGACTTATTTGAGTGGCCTAAGACAGAAGGCTGGGAGTCATCTCTCTCTCCTTAGCTGTAACATGCCCTTGGACACTAAGGCCCATCTATTTGACTTTAGTGGCAGACAATACTGATTGTCTACTCAACAGGTGTTTCTGGCCTTCCTTTTTTCTTGCCGAGAAAATTCCATCTTTGTTCAAGTCCTGATCAGCCATGTGTGCATCAGGAAACACTGGGTGAATTTTGATTAGGCAAAGCCAATAACACATTCCCCTTGCAAGTGATTGGTTCAGGAATGGGCGTGTGATGCAATCGTGGCCAATCAAATGAGGAGACATCTGTTATTACTCTGTATAACTGAATCACTTTGCTGTATACCTGAAACTAACACAACCAAAAAAAGAAATACATGGAATTAAACAGTTCCTTCTCCCCATTCCCGCAGAGTGTTTATCCTAACATGTAGCAACCTATGTCATTTCCCTAAATTCCAAACTTCACATACTGTGCCAGTATCCAGCCTCATGTCCCAATATTTCTCTGACTGCACTGTGTTACCTTCACGGAACTGCTCATCATTTCCCAAATGTACCACGGAGGATACCCAAAGCACTTTTAGGCCTGCTTTCCTCTCTGCTGAAATGGCATTCTCCATCATCCAGCCCGGCCTCTAAACGTTCTCTCCTTGTTAAGGTTATGCATCATCCATCACGCTACACTATACACTGTGTGCCCACTATTGTAACTGTCACAATGCACTGGAATCACTTATTTACGTATCTCTCTTCTTTACTTGTCTATGACCCCCTGAGGAACAGATACTAAGTTTATCATTGCGCCCCTAGCACCTAGCACAGATCTTGGCCAGATACTCAATATATGAATATAGAAGAAAGGAAGGGAGGGAGGGAGGAAGAGGAAAAGGAGAGGATCCATTGAAGGAAAGCTGCCATAAATTTGTAAAAATCTGAGCACCTGAAGGCACTGCGTGGGTTGTTTTCTGTGATTATGGAATAGCAACAGAGTGGTAGCAGCAGTATCGACACCAACAGTTAAGCGCAATGCTAGACATTTTATATAATTTATTTTTTTTTATTTCATGACAACACAGTGAAGAAGATACTATCATTATCATCCTCATATTATAAACAAAGCAACTGAGGCTTAAAAAATTCTTATTATAAAGTAAGTGATGGCAGAGTCAGGATTCAAACCCGAGTCTTACCCCAGAACTTTAATTAACCATCTGTAAATATGTTATTCTCCTATTTGTTCTAGATATATGTTGTTCATACCAAACAGAGGGAAAATTGAGCCTGGGGCCTTTGACTAGCGGTTTTTATGTCACTGTCTCCACCAAAGCCCCCTTCAGAGAGAACTGGGCTTCCTGAAGGACCAGGTACAGTGAAATAGTTTTGCATCCCGGCAATTTCTTCTGGCTCTCAACGTGAAATCCCTTTTCCAGTCCGATAGCTCATCAGAGTCAGCTTGGTTAATAACCCCATGAGTCTCTTATACCTCTGCCATCTACCATCCAGGTAACTAATACTATGGGTACAGGTGATTCAGACTGGCCAACCACCACTCTCTGCTAGAGCTTTCCTTAAAAAAGAGTCCAGGGCTCCCCTGGTGGCGCAGTGGTAGAGAGTCGGCCTGCCAGTGCAGGGGACACGGGTTCATGCCCCGGTCCGGGAAGATTCCACATGCCGCGGAGCGGCTGGGCCCGTGAGCCATGGCCGCTGAGCCTGTGCGTCGGAAGCCTGTGCGCCGCAATGGGAGAGGCCACAACAGTGAGAAGCCCGCATACCAGACAAAAAAAAAGAGTCCAGCAGTTCTGAAAGGCTCCCCCAGAAAGACACACCAGAAAGAATTCAACCTCCTTAGGGAAGGTTGGGCCATTACCCCTACACAGGGACTTCTCCAATACCCTCAGGCTTCTAATGGGCCTTCTACCAGAACCTACCCCCAGCCTGAGATAGAGATTAAAGTTCTGGTTACTCCACAACAAACAGAGTCTTCCTCAGAAACACTAGGGACTATTTATTTATCAATTCTGAGGCAAGTCGCTACCACAGGCTGGCGTTGTATAGAGCTAATGCAGACGTGGTCCCTATCCCTAAGGGTCTGCAGCCTAGAATACACTTGTAATCTTGATAAAAGTGGAGGAAGCCTCATTTAAAAATCGTCAGCAGTTCTTACTCAGACATGGAAACACCATGGAACTCACTTTGCTTTGGGGAGGCCACCTTACTGGGTACTTAAGTTAACCCAATGAAATTTTATAGTTCTTGTAAAAACAAAAACAAAAACTATAAGGTCATTACTGACCTGAATGCAGATGTTTTAGACTGGGATACTGACTCGTTTGTTTACTGAGGTAAAATGGACCTACTAGAGAAATGTATACTCACATAGTTAAACAAATGTGCACATTTCTCATGAGTACAGATTGTGATTAGTCTGTTCCTGATAGTTATTATTTATTCTTGGGAAATATGAGGGTTAAAAAGTTAACTAGAAAAACGCCAAAAATACAGTGAGCACTTTATGAGAAAGGCATTTATAACTGTACGGAAATTTAGAGAAAAAAAATAGCTTTTAGCCGGTGGAATCAATTATAGAATAAATCACAGGGAGGCTGACACTCGGACAAGATGAGGTCTTTTTTTTTTTTTTTTTTTTTTTTTTTTTTTCAGTACGTGGGCCTCTCACTCTTGTGGCCCCTCCCGTTGTGGAGCACAGGCTCCGGACGCGCAGGCCCAGCGGCCATGGCTCACGGGCCCAGCCGCTCCGCGGCATGCGGGATCTTCCCGGACCGGGGCACGAACCCGTGTCCCCTGCATCGGCAGGCGGACTCTCAACCACTGCGCCACCAGGGAGGCCCCAAGATGAGGTCTTTGACAGATAGAGAAAATCATGTGACAGATAGTAAAAAATCATACAACATGCAGGTATGAATGTTAGGTAATATTATAAGAGGTCTACTTGGATTGAGTGTTAGAACCCTCAAGTTGAGGAAGTTTCTCCTAGGATATATTTGGTCAGTAATCATTCACCACGCCTATAAATCCTCCCCATTCCATAAATCAGCAGTGGAAGAGAAAATAGCTGAAGTGGTAAAGTGCTCAGGTTTTATTTAGCACCATCTGGCTCTTTTCTGGGTCAGCATTGTACACAATTTGCTCAAGGCTTACGATTTTATAATATACTCGCACTATTGTCACTGTTAACGCATTTCCTCCGAACTCCAGTTATTCAATGCCTCTCTGATCTTAAAAATTCTCTTTAGCCTCACTCTTCAAATATACATGAGCTCTGAACACATAGTGTAATGTCTCACTCAATGGAAATCTGAATATACTGGGACTGAGAGGGTCTGGATAAGAGCAGGTGAAAGTCAAGATTCCTTTTATATGGTTCTTTTTTTTTTATGGTTCTTGAGTAATATAATCTTTCATAAAAGAAATCACTCTACTCCACTCCTCTCTACTAGCCATTTTCCACTAGCCATTTTCTTTCTGTTGCAAGCATCAATGTTTCTCCCCTTGAAGTAGGTTTTTGCTGTTTTCAGGCCACTTATAAATCCTTCCCCCTCTTCCTAACAATGCTTCAGTTTCCATTGGAGATTTGACTCTTCTCCATTGGGTACTGTGGTGAAGCTAAATCCACAGGCTTGCCACCAACAAAAGAAACACCAAGAGGTCTTTGGAAGCCCTTTCTCATGAATTCTTCCTCTCATTACTCTGGTTCAGCCAGGAGACGGCCAGGTGCCAGAGCCCAGCCAAACAGAGCTCCCTCCAAAGCCAATCAGTGGTGCTTCCCTGGCCAGACTGCTATTCCCTGTTAGAAGACCATTCCTGTACTTCCTGCTCCCTTCCCATTTCCAGGTAAAGGTCTCCAACTTTCCATCAATAGTTGTTTTTTCCCTGTTTCTCGAGCATACTTAAGGACTTTGCACTTGCCCTTCCCTTTATCTGAAATTCTTGTCCCCCAAATCTTTGGGAGTGCATGGTTTAAATAGAAAGTGTTCTCATTTTCCCAGGCAATTACCTAGAATTAGTCTAAGAAGTTAAGTTATTGCAGGCACCAGAAGAATTTCAAAGGTGATAATATAGTGCCATTTAAAATATTAAATTATAATATTGCATTTTCTAAAAATGTGGAATATCATATACCCCGTTCTCTAGATGTTATTTTCCTGATTCAAACTCAATAATTCCCTACTGTCTACATAAAATGCTACATATTCAAGGCTTAAACTATTTTTCTTGTCATATTTCATTCTTTTTTTTTAAACCTAGTCAAGGTTTCATCTAACTGAACAACATACATAATATATCTTCTAGGCTTCTCTGTCCCTGTGCTTCAGCTTAGCTGTTTGCTTCATCCCACATACTTTCATCTTACTTGTCTTTCCCTCTCATATATATATATATATATATATATATATATATTTCTAGATTAAAAACTACTTTTTCCACAAACTTTCCATGACCAGCCACTCAGAAACATTTTCTCTCTGAGTTCCCAATGCACTTTATGTGCACTATTCCTATAGAACTTAATACAAGGTAGGAAATCTTATTTATATGAATGTTTTATTTCCCCTACCAGACTATAAGCTTCTCATTAAGGGAGCAGAGGAGGGCTTTTGTCGTTACATCACTGACAACTGAAATGCCTGACATTCAAATACTTATTGAGTACCTCTTCTATGCAAGGCTTACTCTAGAAGTTTCAATTACAAAAATGAGTCAAGTAATGCTATCTATTGTCATAATCCACATGTAAAATGAGGCGGGTCTGGGGTAGATAATATCTAACATCTTTGGTTTTCTTAAAAAATGTAGAACTCACAGTTCAGCCATAGAGAAATACACATACAGCAAACTAAACAAGAGAAATAGTGAGAGAAAATAAAGATTTAAGAATGGAGGGCTCTTAGGTAAGAGAATTAATTCTCTAGAGGGGAAGGAGGTTGGGGTAGGCTTCACAGAAGAATCACCATAGTTTAGTCACCATATAATAATTCAGTATATATTTCAGGAGGAGAAAGATATGCATGGACACATTTAACAAACTGTCTTATGTTGAGTTATGTGTTGGAGAAGAGAACAGTACCTTGGATGATACATAGTCAAAAAATACCTCTCCCCAAGTTTACCTTTTGATTTTGAAGTGCACTCCATGATTTACACACCTGACTGTTTCTGGCACAGAATTCTCTGAAATCAAGTCTAACAACTGAGGAATAGACCAAAGGAAGAAAGCAATTCTGGAATCTGGAACTAAAATGTACCATGGAAGATTCATTTAGTGGAACTGGCTACATTTAACTAAATAGAGAAAAAAAGAATATAGAAAATAAGGCTATAAGTAACTCTCAGAGCATTGATACTAGTAAGTGAAACCAAGAGCACCATTTCTTCAACTCCATTCTCCATGAAGACCTCTACTTGCCTTGTCCTTGCAGGTAGTCAGTGCTGAAGAAACATACACACTTTTGAGAACTCAGTTATCTACCAGGAAGCCAGTGGATCTGAGGTAGTAGCTCTTAAACCTGAAATGAAAAACTCATTCTTTTTTCCCTAATCAGAGATGGATCTATTCCTACCAGGTGAGTCTACCATGTTTCTTTCCAATGATCAATAGTGACCCCTGCTGGCTCAGGAAGAAAGACACTTGTTTGTCTGAAATGACTATAAGACTGAATTAATTGTGGGAAAATTGTGGCTACAGGCATCAACCCTAAACACCAAAATAAAAGAACTTCAAGACTAAGCTGATTATTATGGGAAATTCTCAAGATGGTGACAAAAATGAATCAACACTGGGATGTAAACTTGGTGGTCATGCAGAAACACGGCCCCAGACTCGCATGCTCCAAAGCTTGTGATTTACAAGGGCAAAGGGAGCTACGTACACAGTGGACAGTCTCACAGTCACACCTGCTCAGATGCAGTGGCAAGACTCAAACTCATGACCAGGTGTGCTCTGACAGGCAGAGGTGCAGATGCCAAGGATCTGAGCTGACACATTTCACCACGTGGTGCCTGTGGGGTGGCTTGGCAGGTCTGAGGAGTAGGGCTCTCTCTCAGGCCCTCCAGCCCCTGTTCCTGTCCTGCTCTCAGCTTTAGTCACTGCTCTGAGTGTCTCCTGCCTGTCTGATCTCCCAGGCTGTGCAGATCCCCTTCACTCCCATACCTCTGCCTCCATGGTCTGTTATTCCTAAAGAGGAGAAGCCCATGCTCTAAAACTACTCCCAGTTTCCATTCAATTTGGTACCTGCTTTTGGTTAGTCATCCCGGGGGAAAAAAAAAACAATATCAAAGTTAAACTAAGTTAAGTAAATTTTCATTTTTAATGAGAAAACCTTGGTAGAGAATATACCTACACCAAAGTAATATATCTTTAATGCCCTAGTGAGCATTGTGCCAACGAGCATGAAAGATACTTAGGGTGGTGGGAGGAAACTTTCCAGATGTGCTTGAAATGAATACATACAAATAAAAGCAATAATAACAAGTCATTCTTAATATTTATTAGGTACTCACGTATATGAGACATAGTGGCATATGTTTGACTTCTCTTACCTTATAGAAGCATCACAAAAATCTCAATAGGTAGGAATCATTATACCTAGTTTATAGATGTAGACACAAATGTTCAGAACATTTAAGGAACTTGTCTAAGATCACAGAGCAAATACATGATGAATCTACAATTCCAATCAAAGTCTTTCTGATTCAGAATTCATCCACTTAACCAATTATGCTCTGCTGCGTGTTTCTTCCAAGCCTGGCCCAGAACATCAATGACACATGACTGCTTAGACTAAGAGAACAAAGGCATAGGCTCCACAAGTAACAGTCCAAAGGAACAATTTTACAAAAGAGCCATGTAAACTGTGAAGCAGTGCATACCTGCTAATTATTATTATAACAGGAAGAATGTGCTGTAAAGTTTTAGCTTTTATGTAATTCTATAGGACACGGAGTGAAAGGGAGGCTCAGCCTGACAGGGAGCTGAGAAAAGATCATCTCAGTGAACACAATGAATTCTTGTTTTTGTGGAAGCATGTCCACATGGACATAGAGTAACGTGCTGGTTTAGCGCACTTAGCCACACCTGCCCTATTGCTTTACTTGCAATCAGTCAACCTCAGCTTCTAAGCATTTGGTGTCAGCAGCATTGCATTAGGTCCTGCGTATGTCTAACACCATAGTCCATTCGCAAAACAAAAAGCAAAAAAAAAAAAAAATGAATAGATAATATATTTACCTGCTTCAAATATCAAGGTGATATAAAAGGTATAACACTGAGAACCTTATTCCTATAGCATCCTCATTCTCTCTGTTCCCCCTCGCCCCTACAGATAACTCTTTCATTAATAGTTTCTTACACATCCTTCCAGTGCTTCTTGAGGCAAGGATAAACAAATATATATATTCTTATTCTTCCCACTTGTATAGCACAAGAGTTACCATACACAGTTCTTCAGACTAATTTTTTCACTTAAACTTACCCTAGAGATCTCTTCCTATCTATCTACCTACTATCTATCTGTCTCTGGCTGTCCATTTCTGTCTATCATCCATCTACTGCATAGTAAATTATTTTTAACTTATCTAGGAAACATATGGAAAAATTTTTAAAAACTAGTACCTATTTCCTAGTGTTAGGAGTGATAATATAAATATGATAGGATTTCAGAGAATGGAGCGATCACAGATGAGATGGCCATTGGTAAAATGTCTTGGCGGTTGACAGGGAGAGGGGACATTATTCCTGGAAGAAAGAGGTAGCTAAGCTGTCACACAGCATCTTAATTCACCCACAGGTGAATTTCTTGCTAATGTCAATGATACTCTTAAAATTTTCTCAGTTAGCTTCCTCCAGTCTCCATTTAGATTCAAGCCAAGGAGTAAACACTGTGTTAATTGGAGCATTTTCCTGTAGAAACTAATTATAGCTCCATGCTGTCAAAACAAGGCAAATTGTTAATGATACTTCACCTGACAAAATAGAAATAAAACTGTCTTTGCCATGAAGGAGGATGCTGGGATTGTGCACAAAAGCCACTTTAATCACAATTATAAAAATGAAGAGGGCTGCTGGAGAGAACCCATCTGGGCCTATCACACTCAACTGGCTCTCCCTGGTGAGGGGAGTGGGGGAGATGGGAGAGTGCGGAGTGGGGAGCATCTTCCCTTGGCCTAGGCTTCAACGTTCCAGATGAGATGCTGATACAGATGACAGTTCCTGTAGTACGTGGGCTGCTCAGGACTCCTCTCTGACTGTTTCCACAGATGTACTTACAGCTATTCTGTAAGCTGTTTGAAAGCCTTTGTTCATTCATCTAACTAATGTTCACTCAGTTTTTATGACATGCCAGGCACTGTTCTAGGTGCTAGGTTCACAGCAGGTGATTAAACAGAACAAAAAATTCAAAGCAAAACAGAACAAACAAAACAAAACAACAAAACCTCTGTCCTGTGTAATTTATATTCTATTATATATAATAAGATCAATAAGCAAAAAATATATCTATATGTCAGAAGGCAGTAAGTTACATAGAAAAATAGAAAGTCGAGGAGTTAGATAAGGAGTGTAGGGGTACAACTTAAAATAGCGTGCTTGGAATAGGACTCTCAGAGAAGGTAGCATTTGAGCAAAGACCTGAAGGTGGTAAGAGATTAAACCTTGTAAGTTTCTAAAAAAGCAGAAAATATAGCAGAGGTGAAGCTGACATTCATCCAGGAAGGTTAGTAAGATCAAACAGGTTGTTAAAATACTGAAATATGTCTGCACTATATGGTATAGCCACCTCTCCAGGGAGTAGAAGACTAAAGGTGAACTCCTCACACAGCAGAGGGCTTCTAGGATTAAGCTCCAGCCCTCCGGCCAGCCTTCATTCTGATTGGTCCATGCCTGCATGGTGGTTATATATCAGACTATCACCTCTGGCACAGCAAGTGCAAATGACCTGAGGCAGAGCACCTGGGTGTTTGAAACGAGGCAGGCAGCCAGGTGTGCTGGGATAGAATGAATAAAAAAGATGAGAAGGAGGGGGGCATGGAGGAAATGTCAGATTCTGTAGAGCCTCAAAGGCCATTGGAAGAACTCTGGGTTTTGCCCTGAGATAAGAAGTCAGTTTTGAACCGGGGAGGCACATGATCTTACTTATGCTTTGGAAAGGATTCTCTGGCTGTTGTGTTGAGAATGTATTTAGAAAATGCAGCTGGGAGCAGAGTCTAGTTAAAGAGGCTATGGCATTTATCCAGCCATAGCGTGATAATGGCTCTTTAGTTTCCTAGGGCTGCCATAACAAATTACCATAATCTTGGTGGCTTAAAACAATAGAAATTTATTCTTTCCTAGTTCTGAAGCCTACGATTCTGAAATGAAATCAGATTTGGGACAGGGCCATGCTCCCTCTGAAGGCTCCAGGGAGGAATCCTTCCTTGCCTCTTCCAGCATCTGGTGGATCCAGGCACTCCGTGGTTTGTGGCTGCTTCACTCCAATCTCTGCCTCCATCTTCACATGGCTGTCCTCTCCCTCCGTGTCTCTCTGTATCCAAATCTCCCTTTCCTTTCTTTTATAAAGACATCAGTCATGAGGTCTAGGGCCTGCCCTAATCCAGAATGATCTCATCTTAACTTGACGACCTCTGCAAAGATCCCATCCAAGTAAGGTCACAGTTACAGGTACTGGGAGTTAGGACTCCCCAAAATGTATCTTTTGGGGAGACATAACCCAACCCACTCCAGTAGCTTTGGCCAGGGTAGCAGGAGTGGATATGGAAAGATGCATTCTGATTCTCAGTATTTTTTGAAGACAGAGCTAATAACGTCCTCTGAAAGGTTGAATGTGGGATATGTGAGAAAAAGAGAAGTCAAATTTGATTCCAAAGTTTTTGTTCTGGGCACCGAGAAGGATGAAGTTGCTATCAAAGGGGATGGAGAAGAGTGAAAGGAGGCAGATTTGGGGTAGGGGTCAGGAGTTCAGTTTTGAATATGGTGAGAAGTCTATTAGGCATCAGAGTAGAGGATGAATAAGCAGTCAGATTCTGCCTTCTAATATTTATAGATTCCTTATAACCCCCCATTGTGAGGCATGGCAGATGTCTTAACAAATGATGTATATAAAAATGAACGAATCAATGACTGTAAGTAGAAAAAACATAGTTAAAACAAGTATGACTTTTTTTAAACTTAGGATGAAAATGATACTTCTTAAGAATAGAAACTAACATTTGTATACCCTTTCCCATTTGCAAATTTCTTTTCACATGCCTTATTTTAACCATTCCTTAAGTAAGTGATCTATAAAAGACATAACTATATCTATAGTGAGAAAACCGAGAGCTAGAGAGGTTAGACCACCTCACCAAACTCAACACAGAGAGGAAAAGAAGAATGGGGCTTTAGTGCTAGACTCCTGACCCCAAATACCAAGCCCTTCTCACTGCACTGAGTTCTCAGGGATGTACGTTCTGATCGGGAGATCGGTAGCACTATTCCCACTGATATTCAGAAATTTCTTATATCAGACTCAACACAAGAAAATTAGCTTAGGTTGTAGCAAGTGGTCTTCAGACCACACTTTTTAACTGCTAATGGCTTTTAATTTGAAGTAGGTGACAAAGTTTGGAAGTAACTTTCCTAAATATAGATATTCCACATATTATCTGTAAAAATGCTAGAAATAGTGTGTTTCTGCTTTGACATTCAGCAAAACAGTACTGATTGGAGCACTTATCTACAACAAAGAAACGCTCCCCTTCACTCTTAGCAAGAGGCCTTCTGGAAATCAAGAAATCTGCATTTTTATTCCACCTCTCTCACCAACCCTTTGGAAGGCTTTCAGTGAGCTGTAATTTCTCTGGGCCACAGATTTGGCAAAAGTAAAATGAACGATTGAGACTTGATGGTCTCAAGACAGCACAGCATGGCTGCACATGGGCTCTGCAGTCAGACAGAAATCTCAAGTCTACCACGTACTAGCTGTTAGCTGGGGCAATTACCATCTTTGAGCCTTCATTGTCTCACCACTGAAATGGACATAATTCCTACTTTGCCACACTGTTGTACGGATTAAATGCGATAATGTATAAAAAGCACTTAGCACAGTGCCTGACATATCACAAGAGGTCAGTCTAGTTGGTTATTACTATCACCATTAGAATGTTGT
Source organism: Phocoena sinus (assembly GCF_008692025.1). Classification (NCBI taxonomy): domain Eukaryota; kingdom Metazoa; phylum Chordata; class Mammalia; order Artiodactyla; family Phocoenidae; genus Phocoena; species Phocoena sinus. The sequence continues at coordinate 51,451,730 of NC_045765.1, read as the reverse complement.
GCATCCTTGCCCCTCAGAAAACGTGTGGTACCTATAACATACAGGGAAAACCAGATAACGCGGTTGAACAAGTGTGAAATAAAAACCATGATGCTTCATTTCTCTAATTTACTGACTCACCCATGACCTGTACTTTTCCTGCTCTGTGCCCTGGTTTACAGATCTTTAAAATGGGCAATGTATCACTTCCTGCTTCCTTTACAAATATGCAAGGTGATTAAAAACGATTGTATTATTCATATGCCTTATTTTCCTGATACTATCAATCACTCCTTGCCTTCACATCATTAGCTAGAATTAGGCCTCTGGAAAAATCTTTCATCTTTTAATTAGGAATAAGGAAATAGGAAAAATCAGCTAAATGCTAAATGTAGCAAATTGTGGCATCAGAAAAATAGGCAAAGCTGTTTCCAGCAACAAAACTTAGTTACAACTAAGAACTGCTTAAGAAAGCACAGGCTATTTCCAGTAACACATACAGATACCCTGAGCGGCACCTTAGTTTCTCCTGTAATGAACAGCGCTGCTGCTAAAAAATGAAAAGGCTTTTTCTTAACTGAGTGGGAAGCAAGAAGAGAACATCATACACAATAGATATGTTTAGGCCGACACCTGATTGCAGAGCTGTAGTTGTTTGCCTAGTTATGAGTTGAGGATCCAGGGCAAAGGTTTCCCAACGACGGGTCACTACAAGGGATTATGGGTGCTATGGGTGCTCCTCTCCATTATCCAGGCAAATCAAATACAGTCTTTTGGCGCCTTCTCACAGAGTCTGCTACTCAGAATTAGGAGAATGTTTCGTGCTTATTACCTTGCCTTAAGTTGTTCTTCAATAAATTTGTTGGGTGATCAAGTGGAAATAATCTAGTTCAGTGGAGTTCCATGCTTGATTTGAATCTCTAATAAAGCATGACTATGGTTTGCCCTCTATTAGAGTTACTCAGACACGGGCTGTTTGCTATCCATGCTGGAGAAAGCAGCAGACGAGGCTTAGTCATCTTAGAATCCCAAATACCTTTCATGTAGTAGGAGCATAGTACATATTTTTGCAATTGTGTTATCTCAAATTACTTTTAAAACCCCTGTAGTATGGCCCTAGGGGGAGCTGATGCCCAACCTTTCCTTCTGTTGTCATAAGTGCACCCATGAAGAGTCTCCCTGTGCTCCCTTGTCATTGCTCACACAGAGATTTCCAGAGCACTGCTCTCTTCAAGGCAGAGCAACAGATATATACTGATGACCCAGGCAAGGTTGCTGCCCTCAAGAAGTTCACTGCTTGGTGGGAAGAAAACGGCACACATATAGAGATAAACAGGAGATATAGCAAAATGTGGTCGTGTGGTAGCAAAGAGGTAAAACTAAGAGCTAGAGGAGACTGCTATATCAAGGTGAGTTGTCATTTAGAAGAAGTATTTACATTAAACATTTTAAAGATAAACAGGTGAAACTTTCACTTATAAAAAGAGCACAGCCAGCAGTCCCTGATGCAGCTTATCCTGATCTCCCACTTTGGTACCTAAGAAGAAAAGAAAAGATGAAAACTAGCCACACTGAAGACTAATACTAAAAGGAAGCCCATGGCTGGAATCTAGGATGACTTTCCACTATACCTAAGATCAATTGAGCTGGCTTAGGAAACTCAATCAGGAAGAACTATATCTGTATTTTACCTCTTGAAATAGCCTTTTCAAGTACAGAAAGATGGCAGAAAAAACTATCCTTCTACCACTGCCAGTTACCTGGTTCAAAGACCTGGAATCTCCACCAAATGGAAAACTGGTCAACTTTGAATGCATGGCTACAACTTTTGAAGGTCTTCCTTGTTGCCACTTTTCTGTATCCATTTGGAAACAACTTCTATAAAATAATGGGCTAGAAAGGAGTGGTTGGGACTTTTGTTTTACATTGCATCCTGGAATATGATTCCTATAAAGATAGGAAAACTGCATGCTAGGAATTTTGGTTTTCCAAATACCGTATTAGTTCAGAATATCAAAGAACCAGACAGTGTATGTGGGGGAAATCTCTGTCCCATACAACAGAGCCACACTAGATACACAGCTATTTGACACTGGGGACTGAAATGCAAATTAGAAACCACCACCAGAAGAATTTAGAAAAGAATTTGATGCATACCCAAGGGGATGATGATAGGGTCAAGGGAGATCCAGAGAATCAGTCTATGGACAAACGCCAAGTTCCAAAAGATCTCTCTTTGTTTGAAGATGAATAAAAAGGACCCCAAACAAAGGATCTTATGAAAACATACTGGAAAACAATGGAAAGAAAAACATCATTCTGAAGTTTTGGAAGAACAGACTTCTAAAAATGATCTGTACAGAGCTCAGAAGAACATTTTAAAATATCATGTGACATTGTTAGTGGGCTACGACTACTATCATACTACAAGACATGATCTAAATGAAACAGGAGAAGAACGTTATCAGGAGAATAAGCTGAGAAGAAAACAGGGTACAGTGTAAAAAGAGTGAGCCAAGATAAAAGAAGAAGCTGGATAATATAATTAGGAATTGCCAGGAGACTGTTCAATTGTAATAAGATCATCAAAATCCACATTGGAGGTAGTAAAATCAGGCTTGTCAGGACAGAATACTGAATCAGTAACGTGGAGGACACACTTGGAAATGCTTTCTGAGGATACAGGAGAAAAATATAAAAAGATCAAGAGATGAAAAGAAGGGGGTAAGTAGGCAGAAGGAAGAAAGAATAGAGAGATATACCTGAGAATTAGAGGAATTCTAGAGGAACAAGCTAGAGCAATTGCAGCATACATGTTACAGTAAGAAATGATTAGGGGTAGAGGAAAAAATTTCAGAGATGAGAGAAGAATGGATTAGCATAATAGAAAATAATGGATAATTTGGTAATAATAAAGATTTCATGACCATTTGTCTGAAGACTTCATTCATATTAATTTAATTAACTCACAACTATAAAAAATTATGATCTCTACTTTATAGATAAGGCAGCTGACTCACAGAGAGGCTGCTATCCTGCCTAAGGTCACATAAGCATATTGCAAATCAGGGAACTCAGTGCCACTTGGTCTGGTTCTAGAGCCAAGGCTTCTAACCACTGCCCTGTAATAATGAAGAGAAGTCCATGTCTAGATAAATCTTGGCAAACATTGGTAGTTACCCAGGTACAGAAAAAAAAATCTGACAAAAATACTCAAGCAAAAGTAAACAAAAACAAACAAAAGCAAGTCATCTACCAAGAACAAAAACCCATCTGACCCAGTATTGCTGAAGTTCCATATATTTAGATATTACAAATATCTATAACCTATAATAATCTATCTATAAATCTATTTTTATATATTTATATTTACATATAAGATTTATATAAAAATGACATTCATCAGTGTTATTTATAATAGCAAAACTGCAGTGATGTGTGTGACAACTAAGATATAGTTAAGTAAATTATGTTTGGTATGTACAATGAAATTATATGGTCATTTAAATTATGTTTTGGAAGACTTTTAATGATGTGGAGAAAGGTCACTGATACAATGTTAAGAGGAAGAGTAAGAAAAGGAACGCTACATAACATTTGATCCCCATTTTTATGATAAAAATATGTGTTATCTCTGGGTGGTGAGATTTCAGGTGAATTTTTGTATTACTTCTAAATTCTTCTGCTTTTTGTAAATGATCAATAGCAAATACCATCCTAAGTAAGTAGAAGACCAATGACAATAAATAAAGGACCATTGACCCAGAGGGCTTAGTTTACGCACTGGCTCTGCCCTCATTAACTAGAGGAATTTATGTCTAGTCCTTAACCTTTGTAGACTTTCCACACCCCAAAAATGGTTTCTCCTTTTAGGAAAATGGGGACTACTGTCTTTCTTTCTCAGTATTACTCCTTTCCAAAGGATTAAATGAAAGTAACATGGAAGTATTTGTAATTTGTCAGCTTCACAAATGTGAAGCACTATATTTGGGAGCCATCTGTTATTATTTTGGGGATTCCAGCACACTTTGAAGTTTCTCTCTCTGTTTAAAGAACTTCCCACCTTTTGAGTCAGCACCTCTCCACTGGAAGGTAGACACTGGAAATTCACTTTCTCAGTCTGTTCTCTCGCCGTTAGCCTTTGCCAATCAGATGCATCCACACAACACTTGAATTGGAAGCTAGGGGTACAAAGAACCAGCACTGAGAGGAATTCCTTCTGGTATAATAAAGGAGAACAGCTTCCAGGGACATCAGAGGACGAGGGTCAAGGAGGGGTCCATGGGCAAAACTCGTTGCTAGGAATGTGCCTGGCAGCTGCAGCAGTGGGGAGTCCACTGGGGCAGTCAGGGGTTTAACTGAGACTTTTTTCCCCTTCTGTGTAGTCTCCATGCCTGTGAGTTACCTAACAGTCAACTAAATAAATTGCTTTTCTATTTAAACTAGTTAGGATGGATTCTGCGTTGGCTCCAGCAAGCCGCTTGGATTTGAGTTCTGCTAGTTATCAAAAGAAGTCCTATACTCTCTCTCAGCCTCAGTTTCTGCATATCATCTTATTTGATGACCACAATAACCTTATGAGATTCAGTCTGCCTACTTCAAAGACCCCATTCATATTCCACTAAGGCAATACAAATGCTTTCCTCATTCTCAGTTGAAAGTCACACTCACTAGACTATGTCTGCCCCCAACCCTTCTATTTGCAAAGATGTGCTAATTTGGGTGGAGAGGATGCAGTGGATCAGAATCCTAGAATCTGGGGGCAGTGTAGGGTTTTAAAGAATTTCTAGCTCAGCCACTCATATGATATATGCAACGTCAACACTGGGAACTTGTATGTTGATGTTATATTTCCAATCCATCCAAAGCTGAACTTATCCTGAGCCTGCTTTCTGCCACAAATGTGCAGCAAAACCTGAAATTATTTGTATTTGTCTACATGTCACCTAGTTTGAGAACCCTTGATAAACTGACTGCAGTCGTTAGTAGTAGTTCATGTACTAGAAGAGCTCATCCCCAACGCCCATTCCAGAATATGGTAGACGTAACAATCTCACGGGGCATTTCCCCGAGGAAAGCTTGCCTGGCGCTTCACTTCTGCCAATCACTGTCACCTTCACTGACAAGGGCTTATCTAACAGCGCAAATAGAACTGGTAAAAGATCCAAGCTTGGTAATAATACAAACTGTATAACCCAAATTGTTCCAAATGGAACCTTAGGCAATTTCTCCAAAATGAATTACTGACTAACTTGCCTGGAGAAAGCTTCTACGTAAAATTTCCTTTGTATATTTATAATTACACACTTCTCTCTGAATTGTTGTCCTTTGCCCTGGGTAGCATTTCCCACTAAATGTAACACAGAGGCCATGTCCCTTTTCTTACCTAAGATTTTTTTACTGTGGGCTCTAATTTCCTGGTTGAAGGCTCCCAGTCAGCGACCACATTTGCTTTCCGAGCACCAAGTTATCTTCTTATTTTATGAATGTGGGCTGACACAGATGCCACTTGGCACCATGAGAAGATGCTGAGGGCAAAGAAGGGCTTTGCAGATGAAGACCACAAGCTGAGCTCAGACTCAGGAAAACCCTCAGCTTTCAGTAGCTAGGGATGGCCATCCCATTATTCTAGAATCAACATCTCAGAGGATGTCTACACCATTGTTTTGAGGCAGACGTTCTGGGGATGAGATTTAAGAGTGGACTCTCACTACCCAGTGAACTATTTGGTTCCATCACAGGTACTCTGCCATCCCCGGAGAGTGCCTTTTTGTACATACATACATACACACACACACACACACACACACACACACACACACACAAGATTAAACTGTGCCAGTCTGCTGGTCCACATGTAGACAAATTCGTCCTCAGTGACTCCTCCCCCTGCCTCCTGCATTCTGGCTTGGCCCTCAATTTTAAGTAACACTCTTTAAGTAACTTCTCAAGCTCCCCATTCACTGACCAAACTGAAACTTCCTCTCAGTATTGAAAAATCATCCACACTAAAACTTTGAGACTTGATGCCCCCTACCCCTTCTGTTATCTTCTGAACTTCTTGTAACTCTTTCCCATTCATCAGTGATGGACACCTAACTCACTTCTCCTTCAGGATTACTTCTGTCATCATGACTGGTGACCTCAGCATACACACAATGGCCCATCCACCATTTTGGCTTCTCAGTTCCTTAGCTCAAGTGATTGTTTCTCCACCTCACCTCAGCCGCCCATTCATGTGGTCACTTCTTAGATTTTTTTTAATCATCAGAAATTGTGCCACTTGTAGAATCTCTACTTCAAACTTTGAACTTGCTGCTCATCCTTCCAGTAATTTCATGCTAATATTCCGTCTCCCACAGTTCTTTAACCCCACTGAGTTCTCTATCACATTACTATCATTTTTATGAACTGCCACTGCTTTATGTCCTAACTTTCCTCTTTTTCCAGCCCAAATCCCATGGTGCACCACTCAAATAATTGCCTTTATTATTTTCTATTTTATTTTTTTATAATTTCTTCACACTTGTATGCCCACCCAAAATCCATTGCAACATGTCAGAATTCATTGTGAATGCTGTGTTACGGATCACTCATGTTTAAGAATGTTAGGACTTCAGAGCTGAATGAATGATAAATTCTTTTTTTTAAACATCTTTATTGGACCATAATTGCTTTACAAAAATAACTGCCTTTAAAACACCTTAACTTCTTTGCCCCACTCTTTCTGTTACACTAGCCTGGCAAACACCAACCCTAATTACACTCAAATATACTTTAAATGTAAATGGTCTCCTATGCAGATAAATTTTACTGGAGGAAATTAGGCAATTGGACTAACTGGACTCACTTAAAATTTATGACCACAAAACTTAGATGGGCACTCAATACTACAAGACGATCCTATACACTTCTTCAGTAGATTAACTTTCCCACTCCTCAAAACAGCTATTTCATACTTTCTTTTTTCCTCAAATCTCCACCATACCCTTCTCTCTACTCTCTGTTGATAACTTTGCCTTAGACTTAAAGAGGAAGAAGATGCATTAAGATCAGAACAGTCTCATCTTCCCACTATCAATTCTACCAGTATACCCACATCATATGTTCTAAATCTCTGCCTGTGAAAATGAAAGCGTATCCCCTTCTCCTATCAAAGAAACACTTCTCCTTGTGCATTGGAATCCCATCCCATCTCACCTCCTCAAGTACTTTGAGGCAAATGTCTCTAATTTGATACAGCTGGGAACCACACTTGATCCATAAATCAAAAATGCTAACTAAAACTGGGTATCGTTAAAATAATTATAACTAACGTATACCTATTCGTTTATTTGCCAATCTTTTGCAGGACAAAAATTGCAGTTTTGGTTCAGCTTTTGCATACATTGTGTCATCTATGAATATTAGTTTTGTTTCTTTACAATACAGTGAGACCAGAAAGACACTTAAAGATGATCTACGGTTCAATATCCTTGATTGTTACGATTTCCTGCAATCTTTATAGCTGTGTTGCTCATAACAATAGAACAACGATTTTAGTAACTTACTAAAAAGTCTTTCCAAAGCATTCAGCTAATTTTTCATACATTTTTTTGCATGATTCTTCATTTTATATAGTATTTCATTAAATTACATAATTACAGTAATGAGTACAATAGGCTGTAACTGTTGACTAGGGCTGCCATACCAAATACCACAGACCTGGGTGGCTTAAAAAACATAAATTTATTTCTCACACTTCTGGAGGCTAGAAGTCCGTGATTAAGATATTGGCAGATATGGCTTCCCCTGAGGCCATATGATAGGATGGGATGATGTCCTCTGGCTTGCAGATGGCCATCTTCTGGCTGTTTTCACACAAGGTCTTTTTCCCTCAGTGTGCATGCTCCTGGCATCTCTTCCTCTTCTTATTAAGAACACCAGTTCTATTGGATTAGGGCCCCACCCTTAGGACCTCATTTAACATTTCAGAACATCCTTAAAGGCCCTATCTCCAAATATAATCACATGAGAGGGGACAGACTCTGGGAGGGCTCACGCCAAGGAGTACTTCCCAGACTTCTGCTGCCAGTGTCCTTGTCCCTATGGTGAGCCACAGCCACCCCCCACCTCCACAGGAGACCCTCCAACACTAGCAGTTTAATATCATTCTGTATAGTTAAAATCTTGAGTGGGGGGGAAGATGGCGGAAGAGTAAGACGCGGAGATCACCTTCCTCCCCACAGATACACCAGAAATACATCTATACGTGGAACAACTCCTACAGAACACCTACTGAACGCTGGCAGAAGACCTCAGACCTCCCAAAAGGCAAGAAACCCCCCATGTACCTGAAGAGGGGATTAAGAGCACTGCTTAAAGGAGCTCCAGAGACGGGCGTGAGCCGCGGCTAACAGCGCGGACCCCAGAGAGGGGCATGAGACGCTAAGGCTGCTGCTGCCGCCACCAAGAAGCCAGTGTGCGAGCACAGGTCACTCTCCACACTTCCCTTCCAGGGAGCCTGTGCAGCCCGCCACTGCCAGGGTCCCCTGATCCAGGGACAACTTCCCCAGGAGAACACACGGCGCACCTCAGGCTGGTACAACATCATGCCGGTCTCTGCCGCCGCAGGCCCGCCCCACACTCCGTACCCCTCCCTCCCCGTGGCCTGAGTGAGCCAGAGCCCCTGAAGCAGCTGCTCCTTTAACCCCATCCTGTCTGAGCGAAGAACAGACACCCTCCGGCGACTACACCCAGAGGCGGGGCCAAATCCAAAGCTGAACCCCAGGAACTGTGCAAACAAAGAAGAGAAAGGGAAATCTCTCCCAGCAGCCTCAGAAGCAGCGGATTAAAGCTCCACGATCAACTTGATGTACCCTGCATCTGTGGAATACATGAATAGACAACGAATCATCCCACATTGAGGAGGTGGACTTTGAGAGCAAGATTTATGATTTTTTCCTCTTTTCCTCTTTTTGTGAGTGTGTATGTGTATGCTTCTGTGTGAGATTTTGTCTGTATAGCTTGGCTTTCACCATTTGTCCTAGGGTTCTATCTGTCTGTTTTTTTGGTTTTTGTTTTTTTTTTTTACTTTTTAAAAAATTTTTTTCTTAATAATTATTTTTTATTTTAATAACTTTATCTCATTTTATCTTTATTTATTTTCTTCTAACCTCTTCCTTCCTTCCTTCTTTCTTTGTTTCTTTCTTTCCTTCCTTCCTTCCTTCTACATTTTCTCCCTTTTATTCTGAGCCATTTGGATGAAAGGCTCTTGGTGCTGCAGCCAGGAGTCAGTGCTGTGCCTCTGAGGTGGGAGAGCCAACTTCAGGACACTGGTCCAGAAGAGACCTCCCAGCTCCACGTAATATCAAAGGGCGAAAATCTCCCAAGGATCTCATCTCAACACCAACACCCAGCTTCACTCAACGACCAGCAAGCTACAGTGCTGGACACCCTTTGCCAAACAACTAACAAGACAGGAACACAACCCCAGCCATTAGCAGAGACGCTGCCTAAAATCATAAGTCCACAGACACCCCAAAACACACCACGAGACGTGGACCTGCCCACCAGAAAGACAAGATCCAGCCTCATCCACCAGAACACAGGCACTAGTCCCCTCCACCAGGAAGCCTACACAACCCACTGAACCAACTTTAGCCACTGGGGACAGACACTAAAAACAACGGGAACTACGAACCTGCAGCCTGCAAAAAGGAGACGCCAAACACAGTAAGATAAACAAAATGAGAAGACAGAAAAACACGCAGCAGATGAAGGAGCAAGGTAAAAACCCACCAGACCTAACAAATTTAGAGGAAATAGGCAGTCTACCTGAAAAAGAATTCAGAATAATGATAGTAAAGATGATCCAAAATCTTGGAAATAGAATAGAGAAAATGCAAGAAACATTTAACAAGGACCAAGAAGAACTAAAGATGAAACAAGCAACGATGGACAACACAATAAATGAAATTAAAAACTCTAGAATGGATCAATACAATAACTGAGGCAGAAGAACAGATAAGTGACCTGAAAGATAAAATAGTGGAAATAACTACTGCAGGGCAGAATAAAGAAAAAGAATGAAAAGAACTGAGGACACTCTCAGAGACCTCTGGGACAACATTAAACGCACCAACATTCGAATTATAGTGGTTCCAGAAGAAGAGAAAAAGAAAGGGACTGAGAAAATATTTGAAGAGATTATAGTTGAAAACTTCCCTAATATGGGAAAGGAAATAGTTAATCAAGTCCAGGAAGCACAGAGAGTCCCATACAGGATAAATCCAAGGAGAAACATGCCAAGACACATATTAATCAAACAGTCAAAAAGTAAATACAAAGAAAACATATTAAAAGCAGCAAGGGAAAAACAACGAATAACACACAATGGGGCTTCCTTGGTGGCACAGTGGTTGAGAGTCCGCCTGCTGATGCAGGAGACACGGGTTCGTGCCCCAGTCCAGGAGGATCCCACATGCCGCGGAGCAGCTGGGCCATGAGCCATGGCTGCTGAGCCTGTGCGTCCAGAGCCTGTGCTCCGCAACGGGAGAGGCCACAACAGTGAGAGGCCCACGTACCGCAAAAACACACACACATGCACGCACACACACACACACACACAAGGGAATCCCCATAAGGTTAACAGCTGATCTTTCAGCAGAAACTCTTCAAGCCAGAAGGGACTGGCAGGACATGTTTAAAGTGATGAAGGAGAAAAACCTGCAACCAAGATTACTCTACCCAGCAAGGATCTCATTCAGATTTGATGGAGAAATTAAAACCTTTACAGACAAGCAAAAGCTGAGAGAGTTCAGCACCACCAAACCAGCTTTACAACAAATGCTAAATGATCTTCTCTAGGCAAGAAACACAAGAGAAGGAAAAGACCTACAATAACGAACCCAAAAAAATTAAGAAAATGGGAATAGGAACATACATATCGATAATTATCTTAAATGTAAATGCATTAAATGCACCCACCAAAAGACACAGACTGGTGAATGGATACAAAAACAAGAACCATATATATGCTGTCTACAAGAGACCCACTTCAGACCTAGAGACACATACAGACTGAAAGTGAGGGGATGGAAAAAGATATTCCATAAAATGGAAACCAAAAGAAAGCTGAAGTAGCAATTCTCACATCAGTAAAAATAGACTTTAAAATAAAGACCATTAGAAGAGCCAAAGAAGGACACTACATAATGATCAAGGGATCGATCCAAGAAGAAGATATAACAATTGTAAATATTTATGCACCCAACATAGGAGCACCTCAATACATAAGGCAAATACTAACAGCCATAAAAGGGGAAATCAACAGTAACACATTCATAATAGGGGACTTTAACACCCCACTTTCACCCATGGACAGATCATCCAAAATGAAAATAAATAAGGAAACACAAGCTTTAAATGATACATTAAACAAGATGGACTTAATTGATATTTATAGGACATTCCATCCAAAAAAAAACAGAATACACATTTTTCTCAAGTGGTCATGGAACATTCTCCAGGATAGATCATATCTTGGGTCATAAATTAAGCCTTGGTAAATTTAAGAAAATTATAATTGCATCAAGTATCATTTCTGACCACAATGCTATGAGACTAGATATCAATTACAGGAAAAAAACTGTAAAATATACAAACACATGGAGGCTAAACAATACACTACTTAATAACGAAGTGATCACTGAAGATATCACAGAGGAAATCAAAAAATACCTAGAAACAAATGACAATGGAGACACGATGACCCAAAACCTATGGGATACAGCAAAAGCAGTTCTAAGAGGGAAGTTTATAGCAATACAATCATACCTTAAGAAACAGGAAACATCTCGAATAAACAACCTAACCTTGCAACTAAAGCAATTAGAGAAAGAAGAACAAAAAAACCCCAAATTTAGCAGAAGGAAAGAAATCATAAGGATCAAATCAGAAATAAATGAAAAAGAAATGAAAGAAACGATAGCAAAGATCAATAAAACGAAAAGCTGGTTCTCTGAGAAGATAAACAAAATTGATAAACCATTAGCCAGACTCATCAAGAAAAAATGGGAGAAGAATCAAATCAATAGAATTAGAAATGAAAAAGGGGAAGTAATAACTGACACTGCAGAAATACAAAAGATCGTGAGAGATTACTACAAGCAACTCTATGCCAATAAAATGGACAACCTGGAAGAAATGGACAAATTCTTAGAAATGCACAACCTGCCAAGACTGAATCAGGAAGAAACAGAAAATATGAACAGACCAATCACAAGCACTGAAATTGAAACTGTGATTTAAAATCTTCCAACAAACAAAAGCCCAGGACCACATGGTTTCACAGGCGAAATCTACCAAACATTTAGAGAAGAGCTAACACCCATCCTTCTCAAACTCTTCCAAAATATAGCAGAGGGAGGAACACTCCCAAACTCATTCTACGAGGCCACCATCACCCTGATACCAAAACCAGACAAGGATTTCACAAAGAAAGAAAACTACAGGCCAATATCACTGATGAACATAGATGTAAAAATCCTCAACAAAATACTAGCAAACAGAATCCAATAGCACATTAAAAGGATCATACACCATGATCAAGTGAGGTTTATTCCAGGAATGCAAGGATTCTTCAATATACGCAAATCAATCAATGTGATGCAACATATTAACAAGTTGAAGGAGAAAAACCATATGGTCATCTCAATAGATGCAGAGAAAGCTTTCGACAAAATTCAACACCATTTATGATAAAAAACCCTCCAGAAAGTAGGTATAGAGGGAACTTTCCTCAACATAATAAAAGCCATATATGACAAACTCACAGCCAACATCGTCCTCAATGGTGAAAAACTGAAAGCATTTCCACTAAGATCAGGAACAAGACAAGGCTGCCCACTCTCACCATGCTTGTTCAACATAGTTTTGGAAGTTTTAGCCACAGCAATCAGAGAAGAAAAGGAAATAAAAGGAATCCAAATCAGAAAAGAAAAAGTAAAGCTGTCACTGTTTGCAGATGACATGATATTATACATAGAGAATCCTAAAGATGCTATCAGAAAAATACTAGAGCTAATCAATGAATTTGGTAAAGTAGAAGGATACAAAATTTATGCACAGAAATCTCTGGCATTCCTATACACTAATGATGAAAAATCTGAAAGTGAAATAAGAAAACACTCCCATTTATCATTGCAACAAAAAGAATAAAATATCTAGGAATAAACCTACCTAAGGAGACAAAAGACCTGTATGCAGAAAATTATAAGACACTGATGAAAGAAATTAAAGATGATACACATAGATGGAGAGATATACCATGTTCTTGGATTGGAAGAATCAACATTGTGAAAATGACTATACTACCCAAAGCAATCTACAGATTCAATGCAATCCCTATCAAACTACCACTGGCATTTTTCACAGAACTAGAACAAAAAATTTCACAATTTGTATGGAAACACAAAAGTCCCCGAATAGCCAAAGCAATCTTGAGAACGAAAAATGCAGCTGGAGGAACCAGGCTCCCTGACTTCAGACTATACTACAAAGCTACAGTAATCAAGACAGTATGGTACTGGCACAAAAACAGAAAGATAGATCAATGGAACAGGATAGAAAGCCCAGAGTTAAACCCACACACATATGGTCACCTTATCTTTGATACAGGAGGCAGGAATATACAGTGGAGAAAGGACAGCCTCTTCAGTAAGTGGTGCTGGGAAAACTGGACAGGTACATGTAAAAGTATGCAGTTAGAACACTCCCTAACACCATACACAAAAATAAGCTCAAAATGGATTAAAGACCTAAATGTAAGGCCAGAAACTATCAAACTCTTAGAGGAAAACATAGGCAGAACACTCTATGACATAAATCACAGCAAGATCCTTTTTGACTCACCTCCTAGAGAAATGGAAATAAAAACAAAAATAAACAAATGGGACCTAATGAAACTTCAAAGCTTTTGCACAGCAAAGGAAACCATAAACAAGACCAAAATACAGCCCTTAGAATGGGAGAAAATATTTGCAAATGAAGCAACTGACAAAGGATTAATCTCCAAAATTTACAAGCAGCTCATGCAGCTCAATAACAAAAAAACAAACAACCCAATCCAAAAATGGGCAGAACACCTAAATAGACATTTCTCCAAAGAAGATATACAGATTGCCAACAAACACATGAAAGGATGCTCAACATCATTAATCATTAGAGAAATGCAAATCAAAACTACAATGAGATATCATCTCACACCAGTCAGAATGGCCATCAGCAAAAAATCTAGAAACAATAAATGCTGGAGAGGGTGTGGAGAAAAGGGGACACTCTTGCACTGCTGGTGGGAATGTGAATTGGTTCAGCCACTGTGGAGAACAGTATGGAGGTTCCTTAAAAAACTACAAATAGAATTACCATATGACCCAGCAATCCCACTACTTGGCATATACCCTGAGAAAACCAAAATTCAAAAAGAGTCATGTACCAAAATGTTCATTGCAGCTCTATTTACAATAGCCAGGACATGGAAACAACCTAAGCGCCCATCATCGGATGAATGGATAAAGAAGATGTGGCACATATACACAATGGAATATTACTCAGCCTTAAAAAGAAATGAAATTGAGCTATTTGTAATGAGATGGATAGACCTAGAGTCTGTCATACAGAGTGAAGTAAGTCAGAAAGAAAAAGACAAATACCGTATGCTAACACATATATATGGAATTTAAGGGAAAAAAATGTCATGAAGAACCTAGGGGTAAGATAGGAATAAAGACGCAGACCTACTGGAGAACGGACTTGAGGGTATGGGGAGGGGGAGGGGTGAGTTTTGACAGGGCGAGAGAGAGTCATGGACATATACACACTAACAAACGTAGTAAGGTAGATAGCTGGGGGGAAGCAGCCGCAAGGCACAGGGATATTAGCTCGGTGCTTTGTGACAGCCTGGAAGGGTGGGATGGGGAGAGTGGGAGGGAGGGAGACGCAAGAGGGAAGACATATGGGAACATATGTATATGTATAGCTGATTCACTTTGTTATAAAGCAGAGTGAATCACACCATTGTAAAGCAATTATATAACACACCATTGTAAAGCAATTATACCCCAATAAATATCTTTAATAAAAAAAAAAAAAAAAAAAAAAAAAAAAAAAAAGTACAAATAGAACTACCATATGACCCAGCAATCCCACTACTGGGCATATACCCTGAGAAAACCATAATTCAAAAAGAGTCATGTACCACAATGTTCACTGCAGCACTATTTACAATAGCCAGGACATGGAAGCAACTGAAGTGTCCATCGACAGCTGAATGGATAAAGAAGATGTGGTACATATATACAATGGAATATTACTCAGCCATAAAAAGAAATGTAATTGAGTTATTTGAAGTGAGGTGGATGGACCTAGAGTCTGTCATACAGAGTGAAGTAAGTCAGAAAGAGAAAGACAAATACCATATGCTAACACATATATATGGAATCTAAGAAAAAAAAAATGTCATGAAGAACCTAGGGGTAAGACAGAAATAAAGACACAGACCTACTAGAGAATGGATTTGAGGATATGGGGAGGGCGAAGGATAAGCTGTGACAAAGTGAGAGAGTGGCATGGACATATATACACTACCAAACGTAAAATAGATAGCTAGTGGGAAGCAGCCGCATAGCACAGGGAGATCAGCTCGGTGCTTTATGACCACCTAGAGGGGTGGGAGGGAGGGAGATGCAAGAGGGAAGAGATATGGGAACATATGTATAACTGATTCACTTTGTTATAAAGCAGAAACTAACACACCATTGTAAAGCAATTATACTCCAATAAAGATGTAAAAAAAAAAGTTAAAATCTTAAGCTACTAATATAAATTTTACTGTTCATTGTTGTATTGTGCAATGCCAGGTTTAAATGCAAGTATAAGAGCATTTAAATCATATATGAAATCACAGAAATTAAACAATTTGCTTTAGTTCATGCATACATATGAATTTCATTATTACAATTGTGAAAATGCTTCACAAAAGAAACTAAACTGTTTTTTGTTTTACTTATTGATATGTGCACATTCTATAGATACTCTGGCTTACTGTTGAGTGAGAAGGACTGAACAGAAAAGAAATTTTAGTTTCCTTTACTTTTTGAAAAAAATTATTTTCAATGTAAGCAGTTGGCTAATTAGGGATATAACATAAGTACGACAGGATATGGTAGGATTCCTTGATTGTTCCAGTTTTTTAAAATGTCATTGTCTTTCTTCTGCATTTGGAGTTAAGTTTTGGTCTTTGGGAGCTGTCAGCTTCCTTGCTTGCTTACTTAACAGATAAAACACACCTACCTTGTACTCAGTGTCTTGCTGAACTGCCACATATCATGAGTCTGCTGAAATTCTATACTCATGGATCACGCACAAATGCTATATGCACGTGATGTGGTAAGGAACAGCAGGGAGCATGCATACTGCACCAGTCTCCTTTGCTCATGTATGTGCTCCATTGTCTCATGGTGTTTTATTCATAATACCCAAATTGAAAGGTATAATTATTAAGAACTTCAAGACAACAACAGCAGAGCTTTAAACCAAGGCGGAGCAATTTCGAGCACAAGGCCGTACATATACATGAAACCTGTTTGCATTGGTCTTTTCAAGTAAGTAATTCAGAAAATTATTTTTGTTTTCTAATTCATTAATTTCTGCTTTTCTTCTGTCATTTCCTTCCTCTTGTTTTCCTTACATTTTTTTTTTGTTTTCTTTCTAACTTTTCCATTTGAATGTCCAGTTTAATTATTTTCATTCTTGCTTATTTAATAAAAATATATTTGAGGTTATGAATTTCATTTGAGTATAACTGTAACCAAACTCTATAAATTTTGATATTTAGTGATATACTTGTTCATTTTTTGTAAATACTCTATAATTTTGCCTTACTATTTCATATGAAAGTCACTTAGCAGCATAACTTTTAGTTCCTATAATATGTCTTATTCTACAAACACAGGTGTTTTTGAAAATGTCACATAATTTCCATTAAATAAAATTTGAATCAAAATAAAAAATCACATCAGAGGTTAGGACTCCAACATAATGGATTGGGGTGGAGGGCAACATTCAGTCTATAAATTAGGTTTAGCAGGTTTGAAGGTGAACACAATTGCTTCTTTATAAACAACAGATCAAACTGGAAAACACAGTTATTCATGGGTTTCAGAGTGTAAAATACCAGCCATTGGGGTCATTGCTTTACAAAAAAAAAAAAAAAAAAATGGAGAAAGACAGCCAATCCAGTCTGAAGTAGAGTTTAATTAAGAGAATTTCAATTGTACCTAGTTTATCTGCATTATCAGTTTCTTCCTCTCTACTAAATGAGCTGCAACTCTGTACAAATATGACTTAAAATAATATTTTTTTAAAGATTTAAAAAATGAACCCTTCCTTGGCCCTGTGTCCTACTACTGTTCTATTTCTGTTCTCCCTCCTTCTCTCCCAATCCCTCCCATCCCATCTACTCCCTCTCTCTCTCTCTCTCTCAAATCACAAAAAAGCTGTCCACACTCACTGTCTGCACACCCATTTGCATTTCTCATTCTATGCTATACACTCTAATTGGGCATTTTTTCCCCACTTCTAACTCCATTATACATAAATGGTCCTTTTCAAGGTCACTGATTATTTTCATCTTGCCAAAGTCAATGGCTAATCTTTTGTTCTATCTTGAATTCTCTCTGGATGTCTACAAAGTCAATTGTT